>NC_142068.1:45526250-46807500 GCF_059756535.1 Pantherophis guttatus
ATGTGGACTGTGGCTGATATGATATATGGAGAGTCACACATTCCCCACTTCTGCTCTAGTTATATGATGCTAACTGACTGACATGGTGTGCATGAGCTTTATAGAAAAGCCTTTCTTATGTGCATTTCTTGGTGTAAAGTTATGAAAGCAAAAGAACGAATTCATTCCCCCCGCCCCCATGCCTTCAAGTTGTGTTGATTCCTAGTGAGTGGCTGGACAAGTTCCTACATTTTCTTGGCAGGATTTTGGAAGTAAATCCAAATCCAATGGCAATGGTTTGCCATTGCCTACTTCCTAGGGCTGAGCAAGGATAACTAATGTCATGCAGTTGGCTTGGTGCTTAAGGCGGGACTAGAACTCATGGTCTCCCAGTTTCTAGTCTGGTGCCTGTAATCACTATACCAAACTGGTGCTCTCAACTCAAATTTCAGCATTGTGAAATCTTAGATAACTCAGTATTCTGTTGAAATCAGTAAAACTTAAATGTATGGCTACACATTGTAAGCAGCAGCTCATTAATAGTTATGCTATCTTTTCCTAGTGACAAACATAGATTATAGTATTGAATAATATTTACCATGCAGTGGCCTTTGTTTTGAATTCTTAGCCATCAGCTAACAAAAATGGTACCAGCTTGGTTAGTAGAGACTCTTAGATGTATTTTGTTCTCCTACATACATCAATATATAAATGCATTACTGTTTTGAACTTGATATCAGGATTCCATCTCAGGCAGTCAACAGAATATATTTCCTAACACACTAAGTCAGGGTTTCTGACCAGAGTTTTAGCCAGCATGGAGAATAAATGAACCACAGATGGCCCCCTTGTACCCTGTGTGAAAAATGAATAAAGATTGCTCATCAAGTAAAAAAAAAATTCCTTGCTACTTTATGGCCAGAAACATTCATTGGATAGCTTGCCTTAGCTAATGTAGTATGAGAAATAATTTTAAAATTACAATAATAACATTAAATAACACAGAAGAATAAGTCCTGTAGTGAGCCTCAGAAGCCCTTGAGGAATCAACAATGTACAGCATTTGAAGGCAACAGGTTCCATGAATATCCAATGCTATACTAAGTCTCAGATTAGATATTTTAGTAGCTCATCACATACGGAATAATTCTATAGTCTTACAACTTGGAAAATCAGGCACCTAATGACACAAAGGGGCTCTCTAGTAGAGTAGCCCTATTGCAACCACTTTTTATATAGAAAGGGCAAAACATTGGAGATTAACATTATGGTTTTTTGCCATTCTTCCTGCTTTTTTTCTGGTTTTCCTGTTTTTCTGTGGAATGTTGAGTCTGTAAGTCACAGAATTTTTCCATAATGCATGGAAATTCACAAAGTTGCAGTTTCAAACATCTGGGGAGGGGCAGCTTATAGAAGGCAGCTTAAAGAAGGCTATTGTGCATTTGAGATTATTTTGTCCTGTATTTCTTTTATTGCACTGTTCAGGGCCACTTGAGAAACAAAATAGGAGGAAGAAAGCTTTATGGGCTACTTTTTGTAATAAAGGCAAATGGGTTTTGTGATTATTTTAGTGCAGCAAAATGATGTATGTCTCACAGTGGGGGAGGAATTATCCAGAAATGTTTCAATCATTATGTGACTAAAGGTTTGAGGAGGCAGCTGCCTGGCTGTGACTGGGAACTAATAGGACATGCTAATACCAAGATCTGAACTATTGCCAGCTAGTCAATGTCAGGAGACTGTGGTGTCAGACTCAAAGAAAAGATGCTGGTCTTGCCAATTGCTGTATGCTTGGCAAAAAGGCAGTGCCAACTCTTGTTCAATTGCCAAGTGCTGCCAAGTTCAGCAGGGAGACAAAGTGGGGGTCCTGGTCTTTATCTGGGAAGCTAGTCATGTTCCACTAAGATGTATTTGGAAGAGTGCGGTTTTGTGGCAAAAACACTAAAGCAGGGCTTCATAACCTTTTTTGTGCCATGGAGACCTTTGAGAGTCTACTGAAACAGAGGGGCCCCCTTTCAGAAAAAGAATGTAAATGCATAAAATAAATAAAATAAAATAAGCAGATATATAGATTGTATTATGAAAGCAACTACAGACTGTCACTTCAAAACCACCTCTCAGAGCTCCAAAAACCAGGAAAAACAAAACAAAACAGAAGGTAGTTTCCATAGAACAGTATCTTCTTTTGTCCCCTATCTTCATTCACATTTCAGATGTCTTCCAAACTGGTACTTTGGAAATGTCAAACAAACACACAGCAACTTCATAATATATTTTCTTGTCATGTAAGAATCTGAAAGCATGTTGGTTTGGTGCATTTAATATTAGCTTTTGCAAGCCAAACCTACAAATCCTATCATTTATGGTCATCTTGGTGGAGGTAGATCAATGGGAAAGGAATATACTGTAAATGTCAAGAAAAGAAAAGAAAAGTGAGAGGGGTGGGGGGAAAGCCTATTTTCTTTTCCTTTCTCAGGGTATTCAGACTGAACAAATGTTTCTTCCTTGTTACCACTGACAATCCTAGTGTCATTTCTGCTGGTGTATGTTTTTGCAAATGGTGAATTGTTGTATCTCCACCCCATTGCTTCCCAAAGCTGTCCTTATTTGCAGGGTGGCAGGGGCTTCCCATTTTGACACCCACCCGACTCGCTTCCCATCCGGTGCAGACTCGCCCATCGCCACCCTCCTCTAACAGCTCACTGGCTGGCTGGCCAGCCGGCCGGCTCTCCATCCAGCACCCTCAGCGAGTTGTCCCCACAGCGAATTTACGGTGTTGCGATGTCCTGCAAAGAGATGGCGGCAGCGAGTTGGCATCAAGGAGACAGCAGTGGCGTGAAGGCCGCCCCCTGCTGGCTGCGTTGAGCTAGCGGTGTCGAGTCGTCATAGACCCTTCCTTATATGCTGTCTTTCCTTATTCAATATGAGATGGCTGAAATGTATGCCAATCATAGGGTCATTTATGCAATAATTATAGTGGCTTAATCAGAGGAAAATATGAGAAAAGCATTATGGAAGGCTGCAACTTTCTGTATTGATAAAAACAATATTTTGGTAATATTTTGGCATTGTCATGTTGTAGTTGAAGTGTGCTACTTGGGCTTTGGGGTAACTCATGATACCCTCCAGTTTAAAATTGTAGAGCTTTAAGCAAGGCAGAGTATTATTTATTTGATTGACTGATTGAGAGATTGATTTTTAATCTTACCTGTACAAGTAACTCAAGGTAGCAAACATACATAATATGTCTTTCTCCTCCTATTTTCCCAACAATGCTATTTATTTTATTTATTTATTTATTTATTTTTAAAATTTCTATACCGCCCCCTCTCCCGAAGGACTCGGGGCGGTGAACAGCCAAAATTAAAAAATATACAATATAAACATTAAAATACTATAAAAAACAAAATTAAATTTATATTTTATTGATTGATTGATTGATTGATTGATTGATTGATTATATTTCTATACCGCCTTTCTCCCGTAGGACTCAAGGCAGTGTACAGTCAAGAAAAAATATAGATACACAAACATCATAAAATTGCTAATTAAAATTGTTATTATAACATAGTTTGGCCCAATTAAATAGAACCTAAAATTAGATAACATTTTAAAAACATTCACATGTTCATATGTTTAGCCCCGCCTGTTGGAACATCAGGGTCTTGAGGGCACGGCGGAAAGCACGGAGATCAGGGATATTTCGTATCTCAGGGGGCAGTTCATTCCAAAGGGTTGGAGCCCTCACAGAGAAGGCGACTGGCAACTGGGAGTTGCCAGTCAGCATAATTTGACTGATGGTACCCTGAGTAGTCCTTCCCTGTGAGAACGAACTGGTCGGTGAGAGGCTATTGGTGGCAAAAGACAGTCTCGTAGGTACACAGGTCCTAAGCCATGGAGCGCTTTAAAGGTGATATGAGCTGTGTTGGGATGAAAGTGGCTGGCCCAAAGTCAATCCTGAGTTATCTGACTGTATAATGATTAACACTGACCTTTAATTTGAAAGAAATAATTATACTGGATATTTAACAATGATACTCAACACATAGTGCTGTTGAATATATAAGGGCATTATATTTATTTGACAAATATCTTGCTGAGTCTTACTGCACAGCATTTTCTGCGTAGTGATTATGAGAAAGTGTAACTTGCAAGGGACCAAATACATAAATTGTCAATAATCTAACTCTGTGATGGCGAACCTATGGCATGCGTGCCAAAAGTAGCAAAGCCATCTCTTCAGGCATGCCAGCCGTTGCCCGTTGCTCTTCCGGGTTCCGCCGCGCATGCTGGCCAGCTAGTCTTCGCACACACATGCGTGCCAGAAACTGGAAGACCAGGTAACTAGTGCGCATGTGCACACCAGAAACCAGAAGCTCAGCTTCCCAGGATGCACATGTGTGCAGGGGAACTGCTCTTCCAGTTTCTGGCGCTCCCGCACGTGTGCATCAGGGAGCTGCTCTTCCAGTTTCCTATGCTCCCCCATGCGCACGCGCTCCTGTTTCGGCACTCGGTGCCAAAAAGGTTCACCAACACTGATCTAATTGCACTTCATCATATTGTTAGAAATTTCAGTATAATTTTCTTCTATGTGATCTATTGATTAGCAAGAGGAATGCCTGGTCCAATGAGGTGATATTATTTATCCTTCCATTAACCAATCCAAAGATGAGAATCAAAACCAGTCCTAACAACTATTTTTCTTCTCAGAAATCTCCGTTGTGTCCAATTTATTTATGACAAAATATAATTTTTATATATAATATAAAGTATTTTATAATTGTATGATGGTTCTTATAACCATTGTCTTCTAACAATCCTATCTAGTCTATCACATTCCCAGTGTTTATATTTAAACTAATACATCTGTATACATTTTTTGCTGAAATCTCATTAGTTCTTTTTATTTGACTTTTCATCACCTTCAAAACACAGAATAAATTAGTATTTTAATACAAATACGGTATATCGTAACACACTGACTAGACTATTTCTAAGTCAGTGATTGAGGCGTGCACCTGAATTGTAACTTTATACAATTGGAACTTGGTTCTGAGTTTTCTCTGCTTCATCTTTTCCTTTCTCAGACCTGGGTAGGTGAGAATATCTAGTTCACACTTATTAGTGAAGTAAAATCACAGCAGGAAATAATAGAAACTCTAAGCACATCATCATGCAGTGTCCTTGGCAGCACAGCCCTCGGTAGAAATAAGTAACAACTTGAAAGAGAAAGAGAGAGTGTGTTTTTTCCCCTCATTTTCACTCTGGAGAAATGTCTAGAAAGAAGAAGGAATCCCATGCTGATAGGGCATGGATTGAGGGCATCAGCTGGTGATAGATATCCCATTAGCTGAATAGAGAAGTGTAATTATTATATAACTTATAGCAGGCATAGAATGATTTTTGGATCTTCTTGTGACAGAATGCCTCTTAGAGTCTATCCTTGCAGCAGAACAGCTTATTATCTCCTCATCACTGTTGGGGGATGGCCAGGCGCTTCAAAGATATCTCATATGATCCATAGCCGAGAGTCTTACTTTATATTTGAATAAGGGCAAGAACTTATTAAGACAAATTAAAAGAAAGAGAGAAAAGAGGCACATTTGAAATGTCCTACAGTATATATTCAACCAGTGAGATGGCATACTTTCAATAATCACTCATGACTTAGAGGGTTGAAATGCACCCATTAAACTTTGGGGAAATCCAAAGTAAATTAAAAATTGTCTCTAACATTTCTAAGAAATCATCCAAAGAAATTATTAGTTATGAATTCTATCTTTTTTGAGTTAAAGCAGGAACATTGTGCATCAAAGAGAAAAAGTCTGACCAGGCATAAGGTCTTATCTCTCTTCTGCAAGGCCTCTGACACTCTCCAACATTTTGATCCCTGCTTTCCTGCCATGGCACAACTGCTTTGTAGTACTTTCACTGCCACCAGTGGAAGTCCAGGGAGGCAATTTATTTGAAATGATTCCTCAGTTGTAACATCTTCAAGGCATGGATTTTAAAATAATATCTTTTAATTCGTGAGAGAGGGTTGGTTAAATTGCAGGCACAAACATTTTCAGAAACTTCATGGTTCCATATAAATCGAACTTGAGCTGGGTATACAATAGTGAGAAGATCAAGCTATAACCTTCTGTCCAAGGTAGCTGTTAAAATCTTAGTAAACTGCAGTTACCAAGGGAAAAAAATTACAGTATAATCACAACACAAAAATGTAATTTACTTCATTAAATTTATTTGGAAAAGGTATTTATTAAATAATTTATTAGAAAAAACCATTTAATTTTTTGTTAAATATGATTTTATCTTTTTCCTTTAACCTGTAAATAAATATGTGTGTAAAGCAATTTATAATACAGACTTCAATATGAAGCAATCAGCTCAAGACTGAAACCTACGTTCTTTAACAAACATTTTGAAATAATCTGCAGCAGTTTCTCCTTTTTAATTGTTTTTTTTATTTAAAAAAATGATTTGAACCTGGGTTCGAATCACAGGATATGGCTAGATGATGAGAGGTAAATAGGCTGAAATAGATCTATTCTAGTCTCCATTTCTTTCTTTGTTGGTAAATATAAATTTAACATCTTTTTAATGTTAGTTTTGTATGAAAAAGTCAATTTTATGCTTGTAATATCAATATTCTAAATTGTTACTAATATTGATAGGCTATTTTGCACAGCATATTGAGGCAAGCTAAACAAACCACATTATGGCTTAATGCAATGTGTAAACACAATTTAACTGGACAAAGAATAAATCATAAATACCAAACCTTTCTATTTTTACTTGAGTAATGTGGTCTGTTCTTTGGCCATATGCTGCATTTCTCTTGGTTCTGCCAATATTAACAGTGTGCAATATTATTTAATTTTGAGCAGTGAGATAAGGACATAGCTTGATCTACATATGCAGAAAAATGTGGTAGAAATGAGGAGAAAGTTGTAAAGCAATAAAGAAGTTATGCTAAGTGGGTGATACCTTTTAAAAACCCATATATGTGTATGTATATACGTAATCTTTGCTTACAGAAACCTCTCATAGCAGAAACAAAGTGAGGGTCTTTTATCCGTAGACCTTTTTTTTTGTTCCTCAAATTCACTGCAGGGATTTTTTTTCCCCTACCTTGGAGAGCAAAATGATATCCCTACTTGTAACTTTAAATGACAGGATTCTTACATTTATACAGTACCACCTTCTTATCTTAAGCTCTTCTGAATGTGGTTTTTACACCTAGAACAAAGCGGCTGAAAGATGTGTAGGAAGTTAGCCATTTTCAAATAGTGCAAGAGAGACCATACTATCTAAGCTGATTCAGAACAGTTAAATAGCAGTTCCTAAGATATTTAGAGGAAGGGATAATTAGTTAATTAGCAGCAACACCAATCAGAGGCAGAAAGCACAACAGCTTTGGGAATTACCCACCCACTTTTTTCTGTAACAAGCACAGCTCAGAGTGAAAATCTTCTGTAGCCATTCCATAATGATGATGTTATCTTTTCTAAAAACTCATCCCAAGTATATCTTCATCATTGGCATAATGTGTGGTATGCAGTCTACAAATCCTGGATGGCCCTCACTGCTTTCATCTGATTTTTTCCCCCAATTTGTATCTCTAATGGGTAAAAAAGCTCAGTTGAGTCAGCAGCTGTCAATGCTTGGTGCTGGGAGCCAAATTGTCACAGCCCAATGCAAGCTGCCAGGGCTGCAGAGTCAGGGTTGTAATGAGACCTTAATAGTGCAATTACCACCCATTGATTTACCCAGCACATAATTGGCAGTGGCAGCAGCTGCCTTGTAATAGATGGCTGTGATTATTGGCAATGAGGAGCCTGGTATAGGCAGCCCTGAATTTTTGTGGGCCCAAAGATCAAATGCATGTCTTGCATACGGGAAGTCATACACTCACTCTTGTGGCTCTTCGGTAAAAATATTGCAGGCTAGACCTTTTGGGGTAGGAGTTAAGGAGTCAGGCTAGAAACGAGGCGACCAAGAGTTCTAGTCTTGCCTTGGGCACAAAGCCAGTTGAATGACTTTGGGCCAGTCACTTTATCTCAGCCCTAGGAAGGAGGCAATGGCAAACCACTGCTAAAAATCCTTGCCAATAAAATTGCAAGGACTTGTCCAGACATTCTCTAAAAATTGGACACAATTGAATGGAAGACAACAAAAGGATTTCAGAAAGTGGTTTCAACGGCTACTCTACAAAAAAGTAAGGTAAGTGGAGGTGCATTTGAAGAGGCAGAACCTGCCTTAAAAAATACAGTGAAGGGAGCAAGAGATGGAAAGGAAGAAAGAGGAAGAATCACTTTGTTGCAGCCTGCATTGCTCACCATTTAAAATGTTATTCTATCATTAAGTGTCTAACTAAGAATATTTCTAGCCACAAAACCATGGAGTTGGAAGGGATCACAAAGATAATCTAGACCAAATCCTCTGCAGTGTATAAGAAAAGCAATGAAACATCCTTGAGAGTTGACTGTCTTCTCAAAAAAACTTCACAGATGGGGACCCACAATCTGCCACTTTCTCTTCATATTTCACAGATCAACCAGATTACTGACAATATCACTGAGGACAATGTGCAAAATTTCCTTCACACATGTAAAGGATTTATCTAGATCCCTTAGGTATCTGGGACAGATCATTTTCACTGGCTCATGGTTTCAAATGTCAGCTTTCTGTCAAAAGTGATCTGCCAAAAGTGGTCCATGATAACACAGACAAGTTCTTCCACGCTTTAATTTCCATATTTTGGAAAATCAGCTAAAATCATCTCAAGTAGCTAAGAAAATTTATTAGAAATTGATGTGAGCAGAACCTCAGCACCATCCTAGCCACATTAACAACATCTACTGTATTCGGATCTGTCAGATGGAGTACTTAATCAGCAGGATGGAATTTTTAAAGTTACTCTGATCTTAGTCAGCTGCATCATGAAAACCCAGCAGAGGGTGGTGGAAGTTTTTTTTTTATTATCCCATTTTTCATGACAGTATGTTACTTCAGCTCTATAAAACAAGATTCATTCTGGGATAATAAATGTTTTGTCAGCAATTGATCTGGCATTCAAGAACAGGATGTTTAAATTGGAAGAACCACCATATTGCTATTGATTTCCTTGGCTGCATCCTTGAAGGGTGGCCAGAGGTTGCACCTTCCCACCATATCTTCTCCAGACATTTATTACTTAATGTTTCTGGCCAGACTAATATTTATTTCTCACTCATCTATATTCTGCAACTGCCTGACTTAATACCAGGCTACAACCAATCATCAGTCCACATTCATTCCCTGACCTTGGTGTTCACATAAGCATACAGAAATAAAAACAGAGCAACTTTGGCCTCCCTAATGGGCTCTTGCTAGAATACAGAAGCTGATCTCAATCCAGTTTCTCAGGGATATATTCACTTAGGGAGTTTGTAAATGAAAAATACATAGGCTTTTCATGTTGTTTCTTGAATTATTTATGATATAGCATTGGTAATAACCCCTTTAGCTTTAACAAAATGATGTTGCTTGACTTGAACAATTCCATGACTAAATCAGTCATTTCATTAGAAGCAATGTTCCACATCTTTCTCTCAGTTGCCACATTTTACTACTGTCGTATTAAATCTACATTTAGAGCCCCTGTATATGGATCTTTTATTTTGACACTAGTGAGCCACCTTACATTAAGTCTGTTGTGTATCTTTATTACACGGAGTCAAGAATTGAAGTTTTGGAAAGGACCATTTACAGCATTGAGTCCAATTCTCTGCATAGTCCTGAGATCCAAATGAAAGCAGACCGAGACAGAGGGCTATTTAGCATCCACATCCAATGAAAAAAACCATATCACCACTCTTAGCAATTGGTTTTAAGCAGCTCTTACTGTTTTTTTTTTTAAATATAACATTGAATTGGAATTTGTCCTCTTCTGATTTAATTCATTATTGTATGTCTTACACTCTGGAATAAGATATAGTTTCTAGTATTTGAAAAACACTATTATATCCTCCCCTCGGTTGTCTTTTCTCAAAGTTAAATATATCCATCTCCTCCAATCTGTTTAGCAGCGCTAAGAGCCCAACTTTCTAATACTATTTGTTTGCTCTCCTGTTTATTTAGCAAATTTATTTAGCAAAGAACTGTTCCAATTCTTCTAGATCATTGGACATAATACTTGAACAGGGTCTGGTCAAAACAAAATGGAATGAAATAGTGACTGCCTGTCATTTGTTAGTTAGCATTTTAATGATACAACCTAAAATTGCATTTACCTTCTTTGCAGTCATGTCAGACTGCTCATTCATTCTCAAATTATACTAGTTTTCCAAGATCTGTTGCTCAAGTACTATTGCCTTGTCAGACCCATCCTATATTTATGTATGTAATTTCTACAATGTTTATGGATTAATGTTAACCTCATAACTAAACAATGTAACATTTGTAAGCAAATCATAAATGTCATTCAACTTTAGAGATATGCTTGTTTCTGATATTAATATGAAATCAATCCAATTTCAAAAATTCACTCACTCAAACATTATAATATTTCAAGTTTCTTTCAAGTAGACAAGACAAGTGGTTCATTCTGAACTACCAAGAAAATAAATGGCCTGTGATATTTTTTGAAAGTCTTGTAAAATCATTCAATCAGTCTCAGTATAATCAGTGAAATTCCTGGTAATTTGTTTCCCTATATGCATTTTCTTAATAAGCTACCTGAATAAAATATTTGTATGGAATTAACAGTCTGGAAAGGACCCTTTTGGGAAAAGTAGTACAGCATCTCCTCTGTTGCATTTTTTTTTTAATTTGATTTATATGCCGCCCTTCTCTGGAGACTCAGGGCGGCTTACAATGCGTTAAGCAATAGCCTTCATTCTTTTGTATATTTTATACGAAGTCAGCTTATTGCCCCCACAAACTGGGTCCTCATTTCACCTACCTTAGAAAGGATGGAAGGCTGAGTCAACCTTGAGCCTTGGAGTGATTCGAACCAGCAGAAATTGCAGGCAGCTGTGTTAATAACAGGGTGCACTAAATCACTGTACTATCATCGTCATGAATAAGAATGTTTGAAACAGGAGCAAATCACTGTTCTTTGACAACACCTTTCATTTGCACAATTCATATACTAACAAAAAAAATATTAAATGTTTTGCACTTTCGTTGTTGTTGGAAGTTCTGGGCCAAGATCGTAGGCTTTCCTCTCCTTTTCTCCCTTTTTAAAGAAACAGATCAACTCAGACTGTTTGGCAGGAAGCCATGCTACTATTAGGACTTTTAGTCTATTGGCTCTGCTCAGTGAGAATTGAGATCTCTCACTGGGTTCAGCAACTTGTAGTGCAGCCTTCTCCAATTTGCCATCATTCCACTATGTTGGAATTGCAACTCCCAGAATTCCTAGACACAATATTGTGATATGTGGCAGAATGTCCCCAAGAAACAGTCAAAATTGTCCAGGAGAAAAAGATCAGTGATTTATACTTTTATCTGATCATAAATAGAATCTAAATCTTTTCTTAAGAGAAAACATATTGTCTCCTGTTTTGCAAGCTACTCATAAAGTAAATGGAAAAATTGAAGATTGTATTGAAAGTATTATGGGCGCAAGAATGCCCACTCAAAAAAAGTAGCAAATGGCACTATTCCTGTTGTTTCCAGTTTAAACTTTTATCTGTCAAACATTTGTTTTCTAAATTATTATTTTAATTTTCAACTTTGAAAAGACAAATCAAATTTATAAAAATTCCAGTGTATTCACAGCCCGGAAAAGTCTTATAATAGCCACATCCACAAGTTTAGCTTCATGGATTTGGTGGCAACTTATCCTGTGTCACATATACTTTGCAAACTGTGAACATCTGAAAATCCCTGTTGAAATCTTATAAATGCACAGGAAAAAAACAACCCACTGAAAGATATCCTTAGTGTATAGAGCATTCTTGAAGCTCTTCATCTATAATGCAAGCCTGGATGCACTATTGATTTCCTTCGCCAAAGGCACTCTTTTTTATCCTTAGATTTCTTTTTTTTTATAATTTCATGTCCTGGGTAATATAACTGAATGTTGAGGAATGGAATTCATGCATTCAAGATAAAGGAGATAAGTAAAATTCCTGTAAAATATTTTTATGCATTTCCAGGTTGCATTTATAAGAGATCTAAAATATTTGGCTGCCTTAGTCAAAAGTAAGATGGCTACCAGTTATTATTACATATAACAAAGGCAGTTGGACTGGCAGTTGGATAATGTCATCTGTCCAGCACCTGAGTCAGTAGACGACCTAGGTCCAAGACAATATTGTCCTCCAATACACTGGAACAGCTGGAAGGCTCCCATCACATGCAATGGGCACTAATTAAGTTAGACCTGGTTGAGTAGTATGGATTGCGTATTATCGTGGTACCTATGCATGATATTCCATATGTTTCAAGGGCTTAAAGTGGCCTCTTAGGGCTACTGACATTGGTTCTTTCTTGCATTCATGGAAGCAGTTACCACTTGGTCAGCTTCTCAAGCTGCAAGATGAAGCTGCTGTGTAACATCTGGCCTGATGCTATTCAGTATCCAGCTAGCTGCAGGAGTTTTTATTTTATTAATGCACTAATACTTTGGATAGAACGTTTTAAAGAAAGACTATAGCTTGAAGACAAAGCCATTTAGGAATCCTAGTCCTTTTGCTCTGGCGACTAAAATTATCAAATCAGAAATTCAGTTTGAGAGTGCTGGGTGTTAATTGCAGCCCTATGTGGAGAGGATATACCTTGTGACTGACAGTTAAGGTGGATTACTATAATATGCCCTAAATCAGGGGTGTCAAACTCGATTTCATTGAGGGCCACATCAGGTTTGTGTTTGACCTCTGGGGGCTGGGGTGGGTGTGGCCAACATGTCGGGGATGCTTGTGGTGGCACGAGTGTTCTGCCAGCAAAATGGGCTCCTGAGCTCCGTTTTTGGCTGCCATGGCCTCCTGCAACCTGCCAGTGAAAACGGAGCTTGGGAGGGCTGCACACGGCCCTCCCAAGCTCCATTTTCTCTAGTAGAGGGTTGCAGGAGGCTGTGGCAGCCAAAAATGGAGCTCAGGAGCCCGTTTTTGCTGGCAGAAGCACCGTAGGCCAGTCCTTCGTTGTTTCCAGGGCAGCCCCACGGGCCAGATCTAAGTACCCCAGGCCTTGAGTTTGACATCCCTGCCCTAAATGGAGCTCCTCTTGACAAAAACTTCAATGGATGCAGAATTCAACTGTCTGAACATTAGTGGAAATAAGACAGTTTCGTCTCATCTCTCAATATTCAGTGAGAGTTAATAATTATCCTGTGATTTTATTGACCAATAATAAAGTGGTGCTCATCCATTTCAAATGATAAAAAATATAAAATAGATGTAATTTGATATGTAGATTTGATCAAAGCTGGAGATAAGGAATATATAACATTATAATTCCTTGCAGTATCCTGCCTGCCCAGAAGTTCTGAACTGATTAGAATCATGGCCAAAGGCAAATTGTGAATTTCCTGCTGTAGAAATTCCAGAGGAATTCTTAGTTATTCTTAGTTCGTCCATGGCAAAACCTTTCCAGGACTTCATGTGATTATCCTATTATCAAAAATAATTTCAGATTAAGATATAAAACAGTTACATTTTTCCACAATTTATTTGCAGAATCTGCTGTCCTAAATTACAAAATTCAAAGGGTTTTTCCCGTCATCCTTCTAACAAAGACAATTTCCTCTTGTTAACAGTGTCTCTTCTCTTCAGTCTCTGTCTACATGTGGCTTTGCTAAAAAAGCCCCTGACTTTGTTTTGCAGATTAGAAGTAATGGCAAATGCAGTTCTTTGCAGCTTATTCCAGTGCTTAAATTAATTCATTCATACTCATTGTTGTTCCATAGTGGAATGTGTCATGCTTCACCTCCCAGCTGTCAGTTCATGTTGTGTCTCTTTTGCTCTTTAGTGCTCAATTTCTTCTCCCTGGGAAGGTATCTGTCAATGCACCAATTCCATTGTACCTTTATTTTTAAAAGATGAAACAGATGCGAGGCAGATACCTCCCATCGACTTTCTTGGATTTGAACATATGCTTGTATATGTGCAGGGACATATAAGATATATATGGATGGCGGACTAAGGAGCCTTTCATAATATGCCCCTCTCCAGGCACTGAATTGGCCCAAGCATCTCATTTACATGCAGGGGTCTAAATACTCTTCAGATTTGTGGTCACAGCAGGAGAGGAAGGAAGCCACTGCTCCTGCAGTAAATTACATTTGAATTTGCAAGTGCCTAACTGCTAATTGGACAGTTTTAAATTTGTTTTGGGAGCCAGAGAGAAATGGATTTTTGGAGAGCTGATCAGAATACTATAAACCCTAGAGGCTTTTGATCAGAGATGGCTTTAAATGTTGCCATGACAATTCCAGAGACTGTCTATTGCCTCCTGCCCAGTACGGTGGACGGTGCCATCCTTGTCCTTCTCTCCAGAAGTGGTACTATTTTATAATCTGCTACCATAAATGTATTAATGTTGATTCTGTTACTTTTTATATTTTAATCCTAACCAGAGCTATAATTATAATTTTAGGACCTGGCCCTTTGCTGCAGCAACAGAAAGCTTTTATTAAACAAAGCTGCAAAGTATGCTTCCTTTTGACACAATACAAATATCGCTTGAGGAAACATCTTTTACTCTGGCTAATTCTACCTGTCTGCTGTCTGTTGTCTGCATGCTTCCAGCAGACAAGAGCCAAACCAGCAGCTGTGAAAGCATCAGTCCCAGGGGCTGAATCAGAGGCGACTTTTGTGCTAATTACTATGTCCATCATGCGGGGAGAGATGAGATGGAAGGTTTCAAGGCTGCCTGCTGTTTTGGTGGTGCTGGTGACCAGCTGGATGGGAGGAGTTGTGAAACCTCTTAAAATTTTGGCTCCATAGGGATTTCTTCATTCCTGTCCCCGACAGTGACAGGAGAATGCATTGCATTATAGGGTGTTATGAGTTTTCCAGAGCAGGAGGTGGGATACTGGCAGATCTTGGAGGGGACTTGAGAGGAATGGTAGCAGGTGCTTTAGCAGCTTTCAAACAGGCCTAACGTCCCATAGGAATGGAAGTCATGTGCTTAGTACCAGGAAACATCTATTTTCTAAGAAAAGATTAGCATTACACTAGCAATATATACAGTACTTTAACCAGCCAATATACCAAGGCTTTTCTGGCAGAAAGGAACACAAACAAAGATACTGTGATATGAAAGCCTTTAAAAGCCTTATTCCCACTTGCATTACTCATTCATGCCTTGACATAATTTCCCTCCTTGCCTCCATGATTTAGCCTTTATCTCATCCCTTCCCACGAAAGAGACGGGCTTAAGTCATCCTCAGCCCTATTAGTCTTAGATGTCATTCCTGTACTCTAGTATCATCCAAAGCTGAGCATGAAGATGTGGAAAATCAGTTGCATTTTACCATCCATTATTGTGGTGGTAAAGTCAGGTCAACATTAGGAAGCATGAACAGAAGCAAGTTTTGGGAGTGTTGAGAGGCATAAACATGTCTCTTTTCTCATCGCTAGCAGTCCTTCACTTCAGTTATTTGTCTCAGTCTCTGTTCTCTCCATCACAATATTTCCTGAGTTCCTTCAGATCTGTCAGCTCCCTGGTTGGCCCCACCTTCTCTCAACAGGCTTCCAATAAGGTTGGAACAAACCTCCATTATTTCATCTGAGGAAGCAGAGGAATACCTTTTTGCTTATTTGTTAGTTTCCCATTGAGGAACAGAAACATTTACTTAAAAAAACATTGGCAGACCTCTAGAACTATCCTCCCCCTTCCTGCTACAGTGGTCTGCTTGAGGGGATGTTTTCTCGACTGGCTAATAAAAAGCTGCAGAAGAACAGCAAAGTAGAAAACCAAGTAGAAAAGCTGCAAAAGAAAACCAAACTAGAAATGGTAGAAAAACCATTGCCTTTGGCATATTCACCACACAAGACACTGTTGGGCAGTGGCTTGGAGTAGATGAATAAAAAATGGAGATTGGCTCTTTAATTTTATAATAGATAAAAAGGGTCTAGGTTGCACTATCTAGTTAGGTGGAAAGATAGCTCAGCATAAGCTAAGTCATGCCCAGCATGGAAAAGAGAAATAAGTTAATAGAATTAGAAGACCCCTTCAGGACTCTGAGTACAACCCAGTGGTGGGTTGCTCCCGGTTTGGACCGGTTCGCAAGAACCGGTAGTAAAACCGGCAGGAGGCCCCGCCCACCACCACAGATGTCATCGGCGAACTGTGCATGAGCAGAAGCTTCTGCGCATGCGCAGAAGCAAGGCACACGTGCGAACAAAGTGCGCGTGCGCAATCCCGTTGCAAACCAGTAGTAAAGGTAAGTAGAACCCACCCCTAGTACAGCCCCTGCTCAGTGCAGGAATCCAATAAATGTGGTGAGTGAAATGAAAGGGAGCCCTCTGAGTATTTGATTGTACTCTTGAATTGCTTTTATTGTTAGGAAGCTTTTCCTAACAATTTCAATCCCTTTCCTGTAACTTAAATCCATTACTCAATTTCTCTAACTCTGGAATGATAGCAAGCATCATTGGAGCTACTTCAAGTATTTGAAAGTAATTCTCCTCGGTGTTCTCAAGGTTAACATGCCCAGCTCTTAAAGACTCTCTTCACTACTTAGTTTCCAGTCCCTTGATCATCCTCATTGCTTTAGCCGAATCATTTACTTTCTCTGAATTCTTGAAGTCTGATGGCCAGAACAGGAGACCGTATTCAAGACTGGTTCTAACAAAAATAAGCTGAAGCACTTCCTCCCATGATTTCGAAACAGCTTAAAATTGCATTCCTTGTTTTGGAGTCAATTATACTTCTGATTCATATTTAGTTTGCAATCAAGAATTATTCCATTGAGAAAAAGATAATGTTACTACTTTTGACATCCTCCATGCTATAGAACAGGGCAGAGGTGAAATCTACTTACCTTCCCTACCGGTTCGGAAGTGCATGCGCCACACGTGCTTGCTCTACTCGCACATGCACACAGATCACATGCAAGCGTGGACCCTCTGTTCATGCGCAAACCCTTCTGCGCATGCACAGAGGGTAAAAAACAGGTTCCTTCCTGGTTAAAACCAGGAAGTAATGATGGCTGGGCGGAGCCTCGCACTGCCGTCGCTACCAGTTCTCTGAACCGGTAGCATTTCACCCCTGGAATAGGGGTCTCCAATCTTGGGAACTTTAATCCTGGCGGACTTCAACTCTCAGGAGTTTAACTTCTGGGAGTTGAAGTCCTCCAGGCTTAAAGTTACCAAGGTTGGAGACCCCTACTATAGAATACATTTTATTCTATCACTTGCAGCCTTTCTCTGTAAGCCAGAAACATTGCTTTGAAATCTATTTCTTTCTAAGGCATTAACTCAGCTTCATGTTAAGGTGCAGATTTGATAAATATTCTTTTTGCATCTTCATTCAAATCAAGAATAGAAGGCCCAAATATGTTTTTTCAACTGAATGAGAAAGCACTTATAAACAGTTTTAAATGCAGTTTTGAAGAAAAATATGTATCAATTTAATTGTCATGCTATCCAATTGATACTTCAGCATTTTCACCAAAATGTTAAAGGGTAGTTTATCAGATACTTAGCTGATGTCCAGGTTTATTTTGTCTATAGCATTTCCATAATCTGTTGAGGAAGTTACCCAATCAAAACATAAAGTAATTTTAATTTTAATTTAATTCTTTACCAATCTATTCAGATTGCTGGTAAACACTGCATTATTTTCAAACTGCATACAGATTTTTTTGTATAGAAGATTTTTTTATGATCTTCTCAGGAATCTTCCCAGGTTTCAGGTTCAGACAAAATGAACTGAGTTTGCATGTTTTTCCTTTTTCCCCATTTGAAGATAGGGACTTCCCAGTGTGTTAGTACTTCATCAGTGCTCGAGGATTTCTTGGTCGTTCTATATAAGGATTTATTCTCCTAGGATAAAATTCATCTGGTCTTGGAGAGTCAAAGTAAATAGGTCTTCCATTACCACATTTCTATCAAGCTCATGCTCCAGCCAGTGGTGGTATTCAATTTTTTTTACTACCGGTTCTAAGGGTGTGGCTTGTTTGGTGGGCGTTGCTTTGTGGTCATGTGACTGTGTGGGCGTGGCTAGATGGTCACGATCGTAGTTCCCCCTACAAGGATTCCTGCATCCAGACCTTTTGCAATCCCCCAAAGGGTCAAAGGAAACCAGATTCCATACAAATCTGAACCCTTAAGGCAAACCAAATACAAGTGGTCCTCGCTTAATGGCCAGTTGCTTAGCAAGTTTACGACTGACCTCCCCAGAGCTACTTGACCTGTTTTTGAAGTTTTGACAGCCATGCACACACACACACATTTATGACCAGTTGCAACATCCCATACAATCATGTGACTGAGGGTTTCTATGTTTTTTGCCAGTTTCCAACAATTTCTTCTGGTTTCCGTTTAAAAATGCCCATTGTGGAAAATGGACTTGTTTAACAACCACAGTGTTCACTTAATGACTATAAGGTTCACTTAACAACCATGGTGTTTGCCTAACTCAGGGGTCTGCAACCTTAAACACTCAAAGAGCCATTTTTCTATTTTCTTTTAAACAGGTATCTCTCTCTCTGTCTCTCTCTTTCTCCCTCTCTCTGTTTCATCTCCTCTCTGTTTTTTTCTCTCATTTCTCTCTCATCTCTTTCTCTTTCTTTCTCCCTATCTTTCTCTCATCTCTTTTTCTTTCTTTCTCTCTCTGTTTCTCATCTCTCTCTCTCTCTCTCTCTTTCTCTCTCTCATTCCTCTCACTCATCTCTCTCTCATCTCCTTCTCTGTGTGTGTGCATGTGTGCACCTTGTCTCTCTCTCCCTCCCCTCTCATCTCTCTCTTTCTCTCCTCCCTCTCTCTCTGTTTCTGTCTCTCTTTCCCTCCTCCCACCCTCCCTCTCTCTCTCTCTCTCTCTGTCCATGTGGGCTGGGGGAACTGACGTCCAGAGGCTGAACTCTGAACTGGTGCTGGGTGGTGGGAATCTGATGTCCGGAGGCTGACTAGCCAGGTACTGAAGACCAGATGGGGCAATCCCACAGTCTCCCCAAAAATAACAGATGTCTTGTCACTTGCGAGCACTTCTGGTGATGAGGAAGAGAAGCACGGTGGGAGGAGGCTTGACGGGTGTCAAAGGGGTGGTGAGCGCTTCGCGGCTCCTAAAGGCATTGCTGGCAGCCGCTTCCTGCGTCAAGAGGCCTGTGCTCTTCTCGCTGCTGCTCGGCCTCCTCAATGCACGGAGGCAGGAGGCGGTGGTTTCTTTTGAGCTCGACCCCCCCCCTTAGGAGCCTCAGTTTACTCGTGAGCACCATTGGCCTTTCTCCCTGCCTCTCCTGGCCAATGTTGTTCATGAGTAAAGTGCAGCTACCATGTTTCCCCCCAAATAAGACCCTGGCTTATATTTTTTTGAACCCTGAAATAAGCACTTGGCCTTATTGCCATGTGCTGAAAAGCCTGATTGGGCTTATTATCAGGGGATGTCTTATTTTGGGGGAAACAGGGTAGGATCTCCCTCGTGCTTCCCTCGCAGGCCAGGCCGGCTGGGGGAAACACATGGGAAGGGCTCCGGTGCCACGATCTGCTGTGTGCTTCCCTCGCAGACCAGGCTGGCTGGAGGAGACACATGGGTAGGGGTCTGGTGCTGCGATCTCCCACGTACTTCCCTCACAGGCCAGGCTGGCTTGGGGAAACACACGGGAAGAGCTCCGGTGCTGCGATCTCCCGTGTGCTCCCCTCCTTCCCCACACGCATCGGTCCACCCACCGCTGGTATCACCCCTCCGCCAGCTCTCCATCCCCTGCCTACCTGCTTGCCTGTGTCCTTCAGCCTTACCTTTGCCAGCAGCAGTGAGCAGAAATATGTGCCTAGATTCTGCAAGTAGTGGCTGGGCAAGGCAGGGTGGGCAGGCAGGCAGGCAAGGTGAGTGTCGAGCAGGTGTGCGGGGTGAACGAGTGGGGATTGGGCAATTGGTTCGGGGACATGGCCAGCCAGAGATCACTACCGGTTCGGCAAACCACACCAAATTTCCACTAACGTTTGCCTGAACTGGTGCGAACCAGATGAATATCACCTCTGGCTCCAGCCTTGCCTTTTCATCTTGCTTTTCATAACTAACTCATGGAACACACCTTAGTTTTTTGGGGGGCAAATTAAACCAAAGAATAGGTGAATTGTTGTTGATACCTGATAGCCTTTTATCAGGCTAACCATTGAGCAATTGAGCAACTGTTGTAATGATTATTATATTTTGGTTAACTTTTTGTTGTTTTACATCCTTTGCCAAACTTAACCTATTCCTATTCCTTAGCCTATAATTTTGATCATCATTTCTACTGTTCTGGGCTACTAGTACATATTATTCCTCAATGACTTGGCTGGTTTTCCAACTCCTATATGTGTCCTTTTTTATTCTGAGGTAGAGAAAGATGAACTAAACTTCATATTTTATTAGTCTTTAAAGTATATCAAGATTCTTGCTTGCTTATATAACTAATGGCATAAGTGTAGTGAAAATTTGAGAAGGGAACACCACAACTGCAAGTTGATTGTTTCTCTGACAGCAACTGTGCATTGGAAATAGAATGGTTGATCTGAGGCAGTAAGAAGCAATTATCATCCTGCTGTGTCCAGCCCTAATCCTCTCAGCACAAGGAACTGGCAAGCCAAACATGCTTCAATCAGGTTAAAGTGTGAAGTTGGGATTAGCCAAGAGAATGAAAGGTACATAATACCATTGCATCCCCTTATTGCATCAGGCTCAGCCTGGCCCGTAGGGCAGGAGATTAAATGCTTGGTTTACTTGTCTGAGCGAGCACCCCACTAAGAAAACTGTGCCCTATGGTTGTCAGATAGTTTGGCTTCAGTTCTTTGCTGAATGCTGGCCAGCACATTGGAAGACCTTGCTTTCAGTCAAAACACCCATCCCAGATAGGTCTTATAGATGACATGTCCAAAACATATACGGCATGATGTAGGAGACAAAGACAACAGGCATTGGGTGCCGAGGCAGACACATGTTCCTATGCAATTCTCTGTGTGCCATAAACATGTGGTGGGATGAGATAACAACTAAATTAGAAATTTTGTTAGATTGGTCTTAAAGTCATGGTCATTCCATCAGAGTGGAGTTTTACTTTCCAGGCATTAAATCATATGGTCACATGCTAAGTATAATATAGGACATTTCTTGATACAGTCACTATTACATGTTTGACAGAATCCTGATGGTTTGTGAAGATTGATTGGAGTCTGCAAATGTCAGTTCTGGAAAAATTTGATACTATGTTGGATGGAAGCTGCTGAGGTCAAGTCACCCAAGAAGTGATGGGAGAATTGCATTATCTTCAATTCATAAACACCTGCCCCTTGATTATCAATGCTTTTCATCAGAGCCAGGGAATCATAGTACCCCTGCCTTTCTCCTCTTTTGAATAGTTGTCAGGAGAGACGAGGAGGGAAAGAGAATGCAAAAACTGAGTCATGACTTGTATGTATGAGGACACGGAACCTGTGCCTAATAGTTGTACTAAATTGTAGTGTAATTTCATGCTTTTATTTATTGCAAATCTCATTGAGTTTGATTTTCTGTTTATAGATTACAAATAGGTCTAGATTACTCCTTTTAATACTTTATCATTTATTTATCTTATTAAACACATTTTGCCCCATTTTTGCACCAGTTTGTGATTTTTTAAAAAATCTGCATAAATATTTGTATGTATTTTCATAATTATCATGTGCATTTTATTTATTTATTTATTCAATTGCTATAGTTGCCCTACTCAGCTAAGTGACTCAGCTAAGTGACGCTTCATCTCTTTCTCTAAAGTTACAATACGATTCTTTTCTTTCTACGTACTCTTTCTAGCTATCCTGTATAAACTTTTCAAACCATAAATCATACATTCATTTTTTTTTTTGTTTACCATAAAAAAGTGTATACAAGTGGTCTTTGACCGTAACTGGGCTTTCAATTTCAGACATAAATTGTGAAAGTCATAAAGCAATTCACCCCATGACTATACCTGTTTTTATTATGTTTTTGCTGTGGTCGTTAAGCAAACGCCACAGTCATTATGTGATTTCCACAATTGTTAAACAAACACCATGGTAATTAAGCAAACACTATGATCGATAAGCAAACCCAATGTAAGCTATGGGGTGGGTTTTTTCGGAAACCTGAAGTAAATGCCAGTTTCTAACAAAAATGCCATAAATCACAGTCACATGGCCACAGGATGCTGCAAGTGGCCATAAATGCAGGCCTGTTGGCAACACCTAAAATGTGGTTACATGACTGCCAAGGAGGGCAGAGACATCAGAACTTGGCATCCTGGGTTGTATGTAGGTTTTTCGGAGTCTGTTGTAATTTTGAAAATTTGCTAAGCGGTGATTGTGAATCTGTAAAGGATTTCCAGTCAGCAATAAATGCAGATATTATCTTTTCTCCAATGAAAGAAATCAATTTGGAAATCTCAGTGAGTTTCATCATCTTCACCAACCATTCCTCCCTTGTATTTTGTGCTGACTTGTTCCATCTTTTGTGCATAAATAATCTCACTGCAGTTGTCATATAGATCACATGAATCAGTGTATGTATTTGAATCCAAATTTTTCTAGCTTTTTTACATGTCCACCAAACATGATCAAATATACCTTCTTGTTTGCATTTCCTATATGAATTTGAGGTACCATTATTAACATTCTTGACAATTTCTCTGATGACAATTTTATAAAAATTATCTTTATGACTATAACATAGTGTAACTCTTAACCGTTCAATCACATTTTCCAATTGTTCCATCTGTATATTATAACCAAAAATGTTAGACCACTTTATCATACATTCTTTCATTTGTTCTGTTTCAAATTTCGAACAACAAATTTTGAAATTCATTCATTTTAGCAATTACATATTTATTATTTGTACATAATTCAGTTTTCAAATTCAGTTTTACAGTGTTCAAAATCATAAACCCTATTGTCTAAATTTTTATACTGTGATATTCTCTAATTAAATATAGAGAGGGGGATAGAGGGAGTATTAGAAATTGAAACTTTAAAATAATGATACATAATCATATGTAATTAGAAAGAATATATGATTTTGTGTAATATTTTTAGAATTTTATTAATCCAATCTTTTGCCCCCCAGATACATTTAGCCATTTTTTGAATCAGAATTTTATCACAAGACTTGAAGAAATGTGAAAAAATTAAAAAATAATTAATTCCCAGATACAGCATTGAGGAATGCAAATTAGGTCAGTTCATATTAAAATCCAAACCAAAAAAATATTTTTTTTTGCTTATCCTTAGTTAAATAACAAATAATAAAGGAGCATAAAATTGGAGATGAATAGAATAGGGCCTCAACATGATTCAGCTGTGTAGGCCAGTATTTGCATTGCCAGGAATATGCTTGGTGAGGCAGATGGGTCTAACCACATGCTCAGCTAGTTTCCCACTCATTGCTGGGTAGTGATCTCTTATTCTGTAATAAAGCTGCTTGTCTTTGGATATCCATTTATCTGACTCAGCATGAATGGATGGCTGGATGAGGGAAATAGCGGCCAGGTTATTCTTCTAAAGTCAGACAGAGTTCTTGCTCCAAACTGTTATTCATCAACATTGGAGCAGTTCATGTCTGGGAAAGTGGCAGCTTAATGTTCCTTGGAAAAGCCATGAAACTGAAATCAAAGTTGTACAAAGGAACCCCTTCCTTTCCTTCAGGAAAAAGATCCCGAAGGAAGCTGTCTCTGGAAGAGAAGATCTCTAAAGGTCAGACACTTCATCTTTCTTCCTAGCCCTGCAATCCCACAGTTCTGTGGCAGTTTTATAGAGGTCTTGACTAACGACAGAAGAGAGGCAACGATCCAAAAGTGAATAAAAATTCTCAATAGGAAGGAGTGTATGAGCTTAGCTGATACGTCTTCAGGGATCTATTAAATCTATAAATGTCCCATTTTTATAATAAAGCAATTTATATAGTTCAAGAAATTGGAATAAAATACTTAAGTTGTGGGGAAAATAGTTCTTTTGAAGATTGTCCCTACAGAGAATTTTATTCTTTCATGCTTTCATGTTTGTATTGCTACTGAAAAGCACAGGTTGGTGGAACAGAATTGACAGAAGCTCCTTGTTTTTTTGAGAGAACAATGATCCCTATGAAAGCTTTGTTTTGGTCGCCAGGGTGTTTAATAGTAATACTCCGTGAATTAGTATATACTGCCATAATAGCGGACTAGAGTGTGTGCACTACTAATCATTGCCTAAGGCAACATTCTGAACTAGGGAGAAGAAGGAGGCAAAAGAATTTCTGCCTCATGTAAAGCAGTCCTGAGGTAATGAAGGCAGGTGTTTTCAAGGCAATACTTGCTCTCCATGAGCAGAAAATGCACAATGTAATTTGTGCAGCAAGATATGAAACTAGTTCTGTCTTTCCTAAGGCTAATAGATCTGTTTTGCAAAATTCCAGACACCCACTAGATGGCAGAGTTGCTTGGATTTTTACAAACCAGATCTGATAGCCATAGCTTTCACCAGCACAAATGCTCTAGTTTACAAAGCATTGCATATCTATTATAAAATAAATGTTTCTATTATGGCATGAATCACTTATGATTGGTTACTTGGCACAAAATGTGCAGTAATCAGGACTTCCCCAATTTACATGTCAAATCCAGATGTTCAATCTCAAAGATCTTAGAAACAAGACACTAAACAGAATGGAGGGGAATATGCCCAATGTCAATTAAAAGCCTATTCTGCCCCCTGCTGGAATCTAGTTCAACATATTGTCATTCAATTATTTGCAAACTGTTGAACAATGTAGTGTGGGGTATGCGTGTGTGTGTGTGTGTGTGTGTGTGTGTGTGTGTGAGAGAGAGAGAGAGAGAGAGAGAGAGAGAGAGAGAGAGAGAGAGAGAGAGAGAGAGAGAGTTTTATACATTGTAATCCACTAATATAAACCATTCTTATCTTGGTAGCTTTTATTTATGCTGTGAAATACACAGTTCACCAACTTCAAACAAATTAGCCACATAGCAACAAAAGAATTACTGTACAAAAGAAAGTACTCTGAAAGATATAACTGAATTCCACATCTATTGAACATCCTTAGGCACAGTTTTAAATTATTAGTAAAGTATGATTCAGATTGTGAAAAAGTTAAAGATTGTATGTCAAATGGATGAAGAATTTGAATATTTAGGGTAGAGGTACAAAGTGGAAATTTGAACAGAAGAGCGTCAAATATTTTGAAAACTATACTTAGAATTGTTTTATTTTTGGTATGATGTTCCAGTTTTGTTTTCTAAAATGAACAATGCTTTTTCCCAAAAATGTTGGGGGGAAAAGGTTTTAGAGATTGGACCATTTTTCCTTTTTCAAGCGTAGCAATGTTGCATAGTACAACAGTACTGGAAATGTTTAAAAGTAGAATGAAAAAAAATTGGAAAGTTGTAATTCTGTTACAACCTGAATATTCTTATTAAATTGTGCTTAACCATATATCCCTTCAATAGATCCTATGTAATTTTAGTGGAAACATTCTTTGATTCATTCTTTGGAAGAAAGGCTAACTAAACTGTGAAAGTGTTCTTAAATAATATCCTAATTGAAAAATACATTGATTTAAAATTTAATTGTAATTGGAAACTATATAATGGACTATAATGTTCTATAAGAGCCATCTAAATATCTTGATTTGAGGATGTTTCAAATTATACTATCAGTATAACTTATAGTATTGATTTTATACTATTGTTTATGGACTTGTTACTGATTTCTGTTATGTTAACCATTTAGTTTTAAGTCCCATGGGGATATTTGAATGCTATTGAAACATCAGTTTTATAAGTCTTTAGTGACATATATGTTACTTTATTATCTTAGATTTTTTTTGTTTGCTCCGCTGTACTTTGTGCCATATTTCTTGTTCATACATATTTTTCTATATTTCTATATTCTATATTTTGCTATTATTTTCTATAATAGCAAATTATTCATTTAGTATTTCAAAAATACTAACTAAATTAAGGAAAAGTGGACAAGGCAAGCTGAAAGAAAAGGACAGAGCACATATTTTAGATCTGTGAATCAGGATTTCAGTGTGGCTCACCCAAATCCAAGGATACATACTTTTTATTTTTTAAAAAAGTTAAAATATAAACATATAAGATTTTTCAAAAAATACAAGAAGAGTTCCTTGAACTTCTTAAAACCAAATTAGTTATAGAAATAGGCCACAAAACATCTTGCTATTGCAAAGTTACCCAAAGTAACAATTATTGAAAAGAATCGACAATGTGGAATCTGTATTTCCAGAGCTCATTCTTGATTTGGTGCCATCAAATCAGTGTTGACTTATGGCACCTTATGGATAAATTCTGGTGTGTGTAACAATAGTAAAGGTGACCATGCACCTGGGCTCCACCAGTCCTTGTCTCCTATTGCCTTATCAGCCTCTTCCTCTTAATTGATAAGTTTTTTTTCAAATTTATCTTTTGCAGAGACCTGAGTGAGAACCTTCTTCAGGCTGTGCCCAGAAAGGCATTCCGTGGAGCCACTGATCTCAAGAATTTGTGAGTGACCATGGTAGATAGGATAGTGTGCCACTGCATCATGCTGTTGATTTTATCATTGATTATGTGCCATCAAATCACTTTTGCCTCTTAGTGCCCACCCAGGGAGATCTTTTTTTCAAATAACAGTATAACAGAGTTTGAAAAGATCTCAGAGGTCTTCTAGTCCAACCCTCTACTCAAGCAGGAAACCCTATAACATTTTAGACAAATGGTTGTCCAATCTCTTCTTAAAAACCTCCAGAGTTGGAGCACCCACAACTTCTGGAAGCAAGTCGTTCCATTGATTAATTGTTCTAACTGTCAGGAAATTTCTCCTTAGTTTCAGGTTTGTCAGGATGGGGTTGAGGGTTGTCCCCGAACCGTGAACCAGCTCACGAGCAAACACACTAGGACTGAAATAAAACTAGCAGAGGAGTCTTGTATAAAAATATACTTTACTTCAAAATGTTTAAAAAACACTATATCTTTAAAAAGGCACATTAATAACAAAGTCTTATCTTGGTTAAATAAAGCCAGGCCATCTCCCTAAATTCCTCTCCACAATACCGAAACAGTCCATAAAAAAAAACTAACATGACATTAAACAGCTTCGGTGTCGATACATCATCGAGGTGGTAGAAGGGCAGCAGCATAGGCTTCACAGCTAAAAGTCACCTGTGAAAAACAATTCAATCAGCAAACGTGGCTTGAAGCTCCTGGGAAGGAAACTGTCCAGCAGCAACAGTTCAGATGTTGGCTTGCGTGCTTCAACTCAGCAAAAGGCAAGCCGAAATTGGAGACTTCAAAAGGTTCCCAGCTATCTCAACTCACAGTTGCAGCTAGCTCCATGGGAGTATCTTTACACAGCTCTTCGACTCCTTTTCTGCTGCAGCCGTCAGGACTCCTTATCTGAGTTCTCCCTTCTGCAGCTCTGCTCTGGGCTCTGCATCCAGGTGCTTCAGCACTGGCTCTGCATCTAGGCCTAAACAGGCCCAAGTAGCAAGCAGAAAGGTCCCTGCTTATATGGGGAGTTAACCTGCAATTAACTAGGGCGGGGAAGGCTTGCAGTTAATTGCAAACAGGAGATGGCTTGATTGGATCCATACTGTTTGTAACTGATCAAGTAGCTACAGCAATTCTGAAAACACTCGTGACAAGGTTGCTTTTCTCTTTGATAAGTTTCCACCCACTGCTTCTTGTCCTGCTTTCAGATGTTTTGGAGAATATAGATTGACCCCCTAAAATTTTTAAAAACAATTTTTAATTTTTAATTAAAGATTACACATAGAAAGAATGAAAACTGTACAATCTAAAACAATATAAGAATGAAAAGAAAAAGAGAAAAAGAGGTAACTTCCCTATTCATCCCAATAAGTACAATGTAAATAATTCATCAGCATACAGCATATACTCTCCTCACCTCATATCTCAATTATTAACTAAAATCAAAACCCAAGTTCTTGTCATTTGTTCTTTATCAGAAAGAAATCTATAAGGGGTGCCAAATATAACTAATTAACTATGTTAAAGTTGATCAGATAAGCCAATCTTATATTTCTTGTCTTTGCAGCTTCGGATTTTGTTTTCCTGCATGGAAACAGTGACAACTAGACATCCCAAAGAGTTTAATCTAGCCACTTCATAAACACATACCCATAATTAGTACTCTGAAAGATCCCGGGTTCTTCTTTAATAACATGTCAAGTGCTATCAAACAGGAGGGAATCATCATCCGATACTATATTGTCAATACAGTTTCATTATCTATTCATGTGGTTTTCTTGTAAAATAGAGAAGTGGCTTATCATTGCCTTTCTCATACAGTATGAAAGGATGGCTTTGCCATCCTCAGTAACCTCTCCAGTTCTTCTTATATCACTGCTGCTCAACATAAATACCCTGTTTCCCCCAAAATAAGACATCCCCTGATAATAAACCCAATCAGGCTTATGAGCGCATGGCAATAAGACCAAGCGCTTATTTCAGGGTTCAAAAAAATATAAACAGAGTCTTATTTTTGGGGAAACACGATACTTAACTTGCTTTAAATGGGCAGCCAAGTGACCTTCTGACGTGGGTACCCTGGTGGGAGTATGTACTCTTGGCATACGTATTGTTTAATCGCCCCTCCCAGAAACCTACCACTGAAATGAGGCAGCATAACAAGATGAGGCAGTTGATGATTTCATAAGCCTATGCAAAGGAAGATAAATAGGTTAAAAACAATGTCTGCCACTTATTATGCAATATTTGTGGATACTGTTCCACTCCAAATCATAATCTCCCCAGTCAAACCTTCCCATCATCGGTTCTTGCAGTTCTCTAATGCTCATTTCTGATCACAGGTTTCTTGTGTTCCTTCACTTCTCATCTACTAAAGCTGTGCTGATGTATGGAACATCTTATTGTACAATACATCTAGAATAGGTAGCACTTTTATCCTGTCTTTCTTCAAACAGGCAGCTGGACAAGAACCATATAAGTTGCATTGAAGAAGGGGCCTTTCGTGCTCTTCGTGGGCTGGAAGTATTGTAAGTATCTCTCTTAAGGAAATATACAAGAGTTGTCTTCGTAGTCTTCCCCAATCTCAGGATCTTCTAAATCTGTGGATTCTAAATCCCCAAATTATTAGTAGTAGTTATGCTGTTTGCAGAATTTTGGAGTTGAATTCCACATTCATCCAAGATGAAAAAGCTGTTTTTATCTTTTGCATCCCAGATTGAGCTACAGACTTAGAAGCTCATGGGCAATGTCCGTGATCACCCCCTTTGAAAGAGGATTTTGTAAGAGAATTCATAGAACCCATGACTTCCCTTCCATTTGTGGAGAATCATTTAGTAGATAAATAAATGGTTATGAAACTGAGAAGGGATCCCCCATGTGTGATTAATAGGAATTTGTGTTTCTACTTAACACTTAATCTGATAGTTTAAAGTGGCTCAAGGTGCCCAGCTTCCCCTCCCAGGTGTGGCCGATAAAGACAGCAGTTGCTTCCTCGTTTGGGGAAGGGATGGGACTGCTGTTTGGGGAATGGGAGAGTATTGTGATGGTGATGGGGGTGGGGGCAGAGGTGGTATTCCGCAGGTTCTGACCAGTTCTGGAGAACCAGTAGTGGAAATTTTGAGTGGTTCAGAGAACTGGTAAATACCACCTCTGACTGGCCCTGCCCACATCTATTCTCTGCCTCCCGAGTCCCAGCTGATCGGGAGGAAATGGGGATTTTGCAGTAACCTTCCCCTGGAGTGGGGAGGGAATGGAGATTTTACAGTATCCTTTCCCTGCCACGCCCACCAAGCCACGCCCACAGAACCAGTAGTAAAAAAATTTGAATCCCACCACTGCATGGGGGAATATGGTGAGAGTCAGAGAGTCGGTTATTTCCAGGGATCATGAGACTGATGTTTGTTTCTGGTCTTGTGGTCAGCTCCTCGGTCTAAGCCCTGATATCCTGTCAGCAGATTTTCAGAGGCTTTTAGCTGCTGCTTCTGAATGCAAATTTGGTTTGTAAGAAGGCCTCCCTTATGAGTAATTTAGTTACTGTTGAGGGGGCTGACTGGGCATGTATCATTTCCGGAGCTATATCCAGTTAGGTTTTGAGTCTGGCATCAGCTGAGATCCTGGGGCAGGGTGGAGCTGTGGCAATTGTCATGTGGGATGTCATATGGCTTTCAGAGCACTGTACTACATGTCACTGGTTATGATGAGGCCCTCCTGCTCATTAAGCTGAGCTGTAGGGATCAGTTGGGTTTGCTGCTCTTGTACCATTCTCCCTGCTGCACAGTTCTTTGCCTGAACTCTGTGACACCATTTCTGGATTGGGAATGGACCCCAGACTCAGGACCTTTTGATATCTGACAAACCACCTATGCCTTCCCCATTAGTCTGGCAGAGAATACTTGCTGTAGGTTCTGTCTGTCTGGAATTACATTTGGTGGTTCCCAGGAGGTGGGCCTTCTCTGCCATGGTGCCCACCTTGTAGAATCTTTTTCCTTGAGATTTTTCAAACAATTTTTTTAATTGTGACTGTTTTAATGTATTTGTTTTTAATTAAGTTTAAAGTCACTTTCTTGTGAAATGGACTACTATACAAATATAATAAATAATACTGTAGATGATAGATAGAAATAGATAGATAGATAGATAGATAGATAGATAGATAGATAGATAGATAATAGATAGATAGATAGATAGATAGATAGATAGATAGATAGATAGAATAAGACAGTGCATGCATTTCAAGTATTAAGTGATGCTCTTCCTTTTTCTCATTCCTGCAGGACTTTGAACAACAACAATATCAGCTCCATTCCCATCTCCAGCTTCAACCATATGCCCAAACTGCGTACTTTGTGAGCACATAAGGAAATGGCTTCTGGGCATGATAGGGTGGGGGAGGCAGAAGATAACTGACTGGGTATCATATATATCATGAGGAACCAGAAATTAATAAATATAAGAGGTTCTGATGGAAATGCTTATTGACAACTTTAGATTCTGCAGATTACCTTTAGGATTAATGTGTTCACAGTATGAAACACTCCCAACATGCTGGGTCTTATATGTGGACCTCTAGCCAAACTAAAGTACTTTGGAAAACTAAAGAGGGATAATACTGGTAGTTCTTGGATAGAAGAACACCAGAAAATCTCAGGGCTATTGGCTGGAACCGAAAGCGAAAAACAAAAACAAAAACTTGGTGAAATCATGAACCAATTCTTACTATTGCTATAAAAACTACTTGTACAAATCCAGGTAGACACTAAAGCTTGACTTGTGAGACACCATAATAACATGGGAAGATCTTTAAAAGTTTAGTTGTGTGCCCAAGGACATCTAATTCAGACAATCACAAAACCAGTGAAATCTCTTTTTGGATGTTCAGGCAACATATACTAAAAAAATTACCCTTTGGGAAACATAGAATCCCACCCAATTTCAGAAAGTATCTAGTATCCCACAAGATCTAGCAAGACATCTATCATCAGTAGCCTCTCCCCCATTGGCTTCGCCACTGTTGCCAATCAATGCTTGAGAGATATGTTCTATGCTGCTCAGCTTTAGCGGTAACATCTCTAATGAAGATACTTGCTTCTTTGGCTACTTTTTCTGCAATTCTTTTTCTTTGAAGACTTGATATACAAAATTGGACAATTGATTGGGGTTATGATTCTTACCATACAACAGACTGAATGGAATTAATAAACCTGGACATGACTCAGTCTGAGGTTGCTTAGTGGATTAGTTGACTATCTCAGATGGCCTTTTTTTTGAGTGCCTTCCAGGAACAGTGTGGGTGGGTGAATGTCGTCATTGAAGAGGCAAACAGAAATCTGGGTAACCATTTCAATCCACTTCTTAATGCAGGATTCATTCCTAATCCTATAGAATCAGAATCTCCTTTCCAGAAAATGTCCCCAAGTCAAATTCATTAGGTTTATCCTATTCTCTAGAACTGGCTTTGTAAATTAGAAGTATCAAGCAAAAGGTGCTTTTTTTTCTTTCTTTCCTCCCACACCTTTACTTTGTCTCTGCAGCCGCTTGCACTCCAATCAGCTGATCTGTGATTGTCATTTGGGTTGGCTTTCCCAGTGGCTCCGCCAGCGACCTACTATTGGGCTCTTCACACAGTGTGCTGGTCCTCCATCCCTTCGTGGTCTAAATGTTGCAGAAATCCAAAAGAATGAATTCAGCTGCTCAGGTCAGTGGCATCAGCGAAGTGCTAGGAGCTTTCTCTGTGGAAGCAAAAAATATGAATTTTCCTCCAAGCTTTGGAAGAAAATCCTCTTAGGATCCCCCAAAAAATCAGGAGGAGGGTCTTGTCTGCTTTCAGGTTTAATACAGACTAGCTAGCATTTGTACCAAAGAGTCAATGGTTAAGCCTGCCAATTTCCCTTCTACATATAACTATTCTTTCTTTTATGATAATATGATCTCAGGGAGCATTCCTATTTCTATTTTTAGTTAATGAACAGCAGAAATTGTTTCATGCTGCAACAATTACCTGTGGTTTTGAAGAGAATTCTGTTTGTCATGGGTTCTCTGGATTGATCAAATATAGCATACAAGGATCTTCATGTGAACCCAGTCCATTTAAAAATATTATTATTGTTTGAGGCATACCAAGGATAGAAATACATTTATTTCTCTGTAAGATTTACTCCTTCAGCCAGATAATTATCCAAGTGACATTCAACTAAAGCATGCATCAGAGCTTCACAACTACTTGTCCCTCCCCCTACCTTCTGGCATCTGCCTTCAAAGAAGGAGCGAATGTAGCAAATTGTTTTATGACCTAATTACTCTACCATTCCAAGGTGAAATATCTTCCTGCCTTCAATAATATTGTTTCTGTTAACATAGTAGCATGCATGTCATAAACTGTAGCAGGGCATAGAATTATTACTAAATTCTCCAAAGAGTTAAGCAAAGGCTTCAGGTAAAAACTTAACTGGCAACCTCTTGCAGTTAACACAATGTTAATGCTTTTGAATGGTTTCTTCCCTTTGGGTGTCTGCACCAGACAGATAGATCTCATGTCATGCTGTCTTCCTTCTTCCACAGAAATGTTTATTCTATTTCCTCTTCAGTGATTTTCGATTACACTATAACTTGCATCTCTTCAGGAGACAGCATAATATCTTCATTCGCTAGCTATCCTTTTTCTTTAAGACATCTCTATTGTTTCTACTAGCTTCCTACCACTTCCACTACCACTTCCAATTTCAACTTTTTCTTTCTGTAAAAGACGTGTTTGTGTGTGTGTGTATTAAATCTTTTCTTATTTTTCCCCACCTTTTTTCCAGTCTCAGATTATCCCTACCAATACAGCTTCTATGTCTGTGAGATCATAAAATGATATAAGGTGTTACATTCTCTGTTCTGTCACATTGCTAACCTGCTTTTTCCATTCTCTGCAGTTTCTTTACTCATTGTACACTCAGCCTTGTTAAAAGGCATATTTGCTCCTTGCTTTTTACAGTTGGTATACTTGTGTCCCTCAACGTTTGAACTCAGTATTGGTTCTGGTTGACCAAAATGAATATGAGAGGTATCAGTTCCAGTACGCAATGTTTTCTTGAACTCTCAAATCAAATATGGGCTTACTATATTCAGAAATTTACATATTTCTAGTCCATATTCTCTCCAGCTTGCAGAGGGAAAAGGTTTAAAAGTGGTACAACAATTATATTTTTATTTTGCATTTGAAGAGTTTACACAAATTTAACTATTGTCTATACTGTGACCCAGTGTTGAAAGATGTTGCTCAAAAACTGTCAGTTAATTGATTAAATTCCTTTGCTTAGGTCAAGCCAAATTTTCCCCACATTATAACATAATATCTGCTCACAAAGATTAAGTGCATATACAAAAGTCTGTCTCTTGTGTGCACTGCAGAAGCATTCATCTTTGCTCCTCTTGTATAGAGAATTCAATAACTTTCTCCTTTTCTTTCTCCAGGCCAAGATGATGCTACCAGAACTCATATCTGCAGTTTTTCATCTGGGTCCTGTCCTGCCATGTGTACTTGTAGCAATGGCATTGTAGATTGTCGTGGTAAAGGTCTAACAGCTATCCCTGCCAACTTACCAGAAACGATGACAGAGATGTGAGTAGGAACATATTGGGTAGGGAATAATTATGTGACCTAGTAGTAGGGGTGAAATCCAGAAGGTTCTGACAAGTTCTGGAGAATCGGTAGCAGAAATTTTGAGTAGTTCGGAGAACCTACTCAATACCACCTCTGGCTGGCCCCAGAGTGGGATGGGAATGGAAATTTTGCAATATCCTTCCCCCAGGAGTGGGGGAATGGGGATTTTGCAGTATCCTTCCCCTGCCATGCCCACCAAGCCATGTCACGTCTACCAAGCCATGCCCACAGAACCGGTAATTTTATCCAGGAGGTTTATTTTAATTTTTGGCTCTAAAGGGGGCTGCACTGCCCAGATCAGACTTGAACGCAATCTGATGGTCCTTCTGCACTTACAGCTTTCACTTGAGAAGCAGTTAAGAAATGTTGATTGGAAGGGACCTATTTCTGTACCCGTATCTGGATTAGAAGACCCTATTCATAGTCACTGATGACTAGGTAACCTCTAACATGGGTTACTGGCACATGCTCTGCATGGGTTTGCCTTTGAAGAGCACTTGAAAGCTACAGTTGATCCAGAATACAACTGGCACTGGCTGCCAGTTGGCTTCTAAATGCAATTCAAGGTGCTAGTTGTCCGCTATAGAGCCATTCACAGCATAGAGCAGGACCACCTATCTTTGATTATGTCTCCCCATTGCAAGTACTGATGGGACACAAGATAATGCTTTCTCTGTCACCACATCTATCCTATAAATAGCATTGTCGCCCAAGATCCAGATGTTCTCTATCCTGCCTGCCTTGCAAAATTTTCAAAGACTTAGCTCTCCCCAAGGGAGTGTTGGGCCAGGCAGCTTTATAAACTTGTTTTACTTATTGGTTTTAGTTCATTTTATTTTGTCAGATGTTATTTCTTGGTTTTAATTTGGTAGAGCACCTTAAGTTTTGTATGGCATGGACAGCCATATAAATTGCATGAATGAATAAATGAATGGTTGTCTGAATCCAACTTTTGTTTGTTTAAGTGAAGAAAGTGGAATATTGATGTATTCAAATGTATGAACTTTTTAAAAAAATAACTTATTCTTGTGCTTCCTTCATTTATTAAATCACCCCTGAAATTCTATTATGCAGACAAAATATGAGAACTACCCTAAGTAATAAGTTTTAAATAGTCATTTCATGAATATTTTATCTAGGCTTAAATATAATTTATAACTAATTCATGCATTATATCCAAGTAAATATACTAGGAAAATGAATTATGTAGATTTGCAGATTGAGATAATTGAGAAATTATTTACTGTGTGATCATGTGATTACATCCACATAAGTAGCTTGCAAATGAATGTACAATGTGCTGAATAGCAAAGTGTGTATATGATTATACCACTTCACTAAATGTAAAACTCTGCATGGATTTCCAAAATATATACTATATCAATTTAATTGTATAAAAATATTATTAATCTGCAAGCTGAGCTGAAAGTCATATTAGTTTGACTCATGTACAGATAGGCAGAACTCTCCTTTCTCTTACAATTCTGTTTGCTCTCTAAAGTGCCCCTACTGAATAATATAGTATTTCATCTATTTTTATTGGTGTACCCCAGTTGTTTTCTTTCTAATGCTTGGCTTATAACACAGACGTCTGGAACTCAATGGCATCAAGTCCATCCCCCCTGGAGCCTTCTCATCGTACAAGAAACTACGTAGGATGTGAGTGTCTTGATACAGATGATTTCCATCCAATTATTCAGTTTCTATCAATTACATTTCTCACCACTTTGGATTTAGTCTATGCTTCTTTGGCTTTGTGCAATCTTTGCTCATTATACAATTAACTCTTCATTCATGATATCTATCTATTATCCAGCAAGGAAAAGATAAACTGAACGGCAAATTAGACCTAGATCAGAGACAAGGCATTTGAAATCCACAGGTATGGCTAGCTATCCTTAAACAGAAAGAATGAATCCAGCTCTGAATCTCAGAAGGGTGGTGCAAAATTATATTATGTTATGTGGGTAAAGAATGGAAGAAACGAGGAATAGGCCAAGAGTTATATATTTCTTCAGCTTTCCAAGGTTATCAAGTGGTCCCTTTGCTGTCCATCATTGTCACAGAAAATATTTACTTATGGTTATCTATAATTCAAGACTTTTAAGCTTGAAATGGCAAATAGACTCTTTGGGGGAAGAGTTTACAGGGGAGAAAAGTGACAAGGCTTTTGAGTGTTTGTGAATGTTGATTTTGTCCTATATGTTCTAGAGACCTCAGCAACAATCAGATTTCAGAAATTGCACCTGATGCCTTCCAAGGCCTTCGTTCACTCAACTCTCTGTGAGTAGTCAGTGGGGGAAACATATGAAATATATTACTATAGTTATGGATGCAAAATCCTGCCTGCATGTTGAGAAAGAATGTTCTTCTTTCATGACTCCACTTGCACAACTTAACTGATGCCAGCCAGAGTAATGCTTACAATATCCTGAAAATTCCAAGCTGGAACTCCTGAAGATGCCAGTCTTTGTTCCCTGTTTCTTTGACCAATATTTTCTATAGCTATTTCAGTTTCTAGATACTACCAAATCTCTGTCCTTAGAAATTCATTTGGCTCATCTCCTAAATATAATGTGTAGAATAGTTACCTCATAATTCATTTTCATAGTTAGTTAGTTTCAGAGAGAAAATATTTCTGTGAATGAGGTTTTCATGCCATTATGCTGATTAATTACACTACAGTATTGCAATTCTTCCCTTCAGGGAGTTTGCAGTGGAATGTTTGAAAACTGTTGCTTTATAGAGTTTTAGCTATTTGTCTGATTTAAGCAGCTACATATTTTGGGTATATTGGATACAGTACTTATAGGAACCCAGATTTTAATCTTTTTAAATGCTAAAACATTGCTGTTGTGTGTGATATAAGGAAACTGTGTATTAAAAAGTGAGCCTAATATTTAATAATACATGATAGCCTCCTTTTTTAATACACTATATAGGGCCTCACTAATCCAAGGACTGGTTTTATTTCTTTTCCAGAGTCTTGTATGGGAACAAGATCACAGAGTTGCCCAAAGGAGTATTTGGGGGCCTCTATGCACTACAACTACTGTAAGCACCAATAAGAAAGATGGCTTAATGGCTATCTGGATATCAGCATAGTAGGAGACCCTTAGATACCTCTGTTACAGTCATCTAGAACTTCATTTCCAGCGACATAGTTATTATTTATTTTCAGAAACTAACAGCCTCCCCAGTTGCTTAAAAACTGAAGATACTGTACTCTATTTTCCACACTGCCTGCCTTACTCATTTATATTTTTTCCACATTTTCACACCTAGTTGCTATCATTTCATTTCCAACATCAGCTTCTGCATCTCTTCTTAGCCTACCTTTATTCCCCTTCCATCTGCATTATTCCAGACGGAAACATTATTTGTTTTTATCCCTATAAATCTTCCCTGTGGACTTTTCTCCCTATCCTTTTACTTGGCTTGAATTAGGGCTGGATAAATAGCTGTATACTTTTTTGTCATTTTTTCCAACCTTAAATGAATGGCATCTCATTTTTGCATCAGTTCACCATTAAAAGCAACTACGTGAAAAGTCATACAGATTATCCTGTGCATTTCATTGTTTTATATATATTATTCTTTCTTCTACAGTTTTACAAGCAGTTTCCATGACTCAATTAAATGTGGTACATTATTCCTATTGAGATGTGCATTTTTATGTGAATATAGCTAATCATACCACTTGAAAGATGCAAATATTATTTATTTATTTATAAAATTTATTGGGTGCTTGAAAGGTGCAAATGTTAAAGAATAACTTTGTTTAATTTTCATATTGACTTGGAAGTATGCATTAGATGACTTCAGATTAAAACGCAGGTTTAATTTATTTCTTTGCCTGAGCTTTGCTAGTAACTTGGTGGGGTGTACCTGGGTAGGTTCTTTGCATAATGAGCAAATATGGTAATTTTGTCTAGTATCCAGTACTGTTATCACAGCATGTGCACAGATTACTATAGTATGATTGCTCCATCACTCCAGGCTACTGAATGCCAACAAGATTAACTGCATTCGGGCAGATGCCTTTGCTGACCTGCAGAACCTCTCACTGCTCTCTCTTTATGACAACAAGATCCAGACCCTGGCCAAAGGCACTTTTGCCACCCTGCGTGCCATCCAGACACTGTGAGTGCCGGCTTCTGTACAGATTTGTCCAGTGATGATATGGGGTGGTAGGAGGATGGTAGAAGATTTGAATTCTAGAGTGCCGAGGGGAAGGCAGGCCAGAGTCTGAGGGAAAAGAACCAGGAGATTACAACAGAAATGTCATCTAAAAAGGAACAAGAAGTCCTGCTCTCATTGGAAGATACTGACTCAATACTCATTGAGCCAATGTAGTGCTTTGATTAATGTATTGGGCTATAACTGGGCAGACTCAGATTCATGCCCATCTTCAATCTCAGAAGTTCATTAGGTAATGTTGCATCATCTCTCAGCAAATCCCATCCCATGGGGTTGGTGTGAGGAAAAAGAAATGGAGGACAAAGTGCTCCATATACTGCCTTGAGCTCCTGGATGAAAGGTAGGTTATAAACTTAATGAATACATAAATCATGAATAAATAAAATAAAATAAATTCCTAGAGGATGTGTTCCAGAGCCATTGGCATGCCTCCATGATCTTTGAGATCTGCCAAAGAGAGGGGCTACTGAAAAAGCATTCAGCTTTGCACTGGCTAGAAGCACCATTTTAGCAGCCACACGTGGCTCTCAGATCAACCACCTGAGCTGCCCACAGATTCCTGAATGGTTATGCTCAGTTGTTCCTTTTTCTTTCCTACTGCAGCCATCTGGCCCAGAACCCTTTTATTTGCGACTGCAACCTGAAGTGGCTGGCAGACTTCTTGCGTGCCAATCCTATTGAGACAAGTGGTGCTCGTTGTGCCAGTCCCCGGCGTTTGGCCAACAAGCGCATTGGACAGATCAAGAGCAAGAAATTCCGCTGTTCCCGTATGAGCTACTTTCCTGCTATAGGGTTACTTTTAAATTTGGGTCCAGGAGAGTAATGATGGGTGCCCTTTGCATGTTCTAGCATATCTTTGAAGAAATTTTGTCTCAACACACAAGTAGACTATAAAGAACACGTAGAAATGTTCTCCCATCCCTCCCTTCCTTCCTTCCTTCCTTCCTTCCTTCCTTCCTTCCTTCCTTCCTTCTTTCCTTCCTTCCTTCCCATAATACCTCCTTTGCATTTTATGCATTTTGCATTGTACCCCCCATTTTTAAATTTTCTTGTGCCCAGAGGTCTAAGGAATCAGGATACATATAAACCATAAGCCATTTTACACCCTGAAAGTGAACAACAGGAATGGCCTGGTTGAAATGAGCAACTAGTCTGCAATTTAATCTTTTATTTAATGTCTAGAACACAGAGATAGATCTGTTTACTATAAATTGGTTGACTAAGTGTTCTAACCTCTTAATTTGAAGAAGAAGAAAAAATCTTGTGCCAGAACATATGTACAGGCTTGCTCTAACATGCCTGAAAGAGTTGTGTTTGTTGCATTTACATTAATACTCTTTGCCCACCTTTCTTTACAGCTAAGGAACAATACTTCATTCCAGGTAAAGGGAAAATATTATAATGGGATATGATGGGATTAATGTATTGATTGAATGCATATACCTTTCTTTCCTGGGCAGAAATTTCAGAATTTCCCTTTAAGATGAATGGTTTATGTTAAAACTTCCAAGTGCCATTGAATGGCTTATGTTTAAATAACGTATGTTAAAACTTCCAGGTGTAACTCAAGCTACTGGTTACTACCTGTAAAACCTTTCGTGGCATAAGCCTTGTTATCTAAAGGAGCATCAGTCTTCTTTAGTTTTTGCCTTTCGTGCATGTTTGTCCAAACTTGGTGTACTCCAGGATCCATCTATTAAGCAGTATCATCTGATGGGATCTAGAAAATGTGCCTTCACTGTTCATGTGCCCCCTGGGACAACATTGTCTCCTTCTTCCCCAACCATGTTTAAAACAATCCTTAAAAACGTAGTCTTTCCTCGATTTAGAATGTATTACATGTGGGGTAATACAAGTAGCCCTAAACAACAGTTTGTTTAGTGACCGTTTGAAGTTACAATGGTACTGAAAAAAGTGACTTATAACCATTTTTCACAGTTACATCCATTGCAGCATCTCCATGGTCAAAATTCAGATGTTAGGTAATTAACTCATATTTATAACAGTTGCAATGTCCCAGGGTCATGTGATCAGCTTTTGTGACCTTCTGACAAACAAAGTCAATGAGGAAGCCAGATTCCCTTAACAGCAATGTTACTAATTTAACAATTGCAGTGATATGCTTAACAAGTGTGGCAAGGAAGTTCGCAAAATGAGGCATAATTCACTTAACAAATGTCTCACTTAGCAACAGAAATTTTGGGCTCAATTGTGGTTGTAAGTTACAGACTACTGTAATTATCCAACCAGGTACTTTCCCCCAATAACAGTGGCCTTGGTTGTATGTTGCTACAACAGCTCCAAAAACAGAACCCCCACTTCTGAGGCAGATGGAGAGAGCAATGGGTAGCCTGACATTAGTTAGAAGATGAACTAGAAATCCCAATGGGAAATTGGTTTTCAGAGCAGAATTATAACTAGAGTTAACTTTTAAAAGCAAGCATCATGAGATCAGTCCAGATCCTGATCTGATGAAGTGACATAAAACACTTATGTGGAAGTCCTTTTATTCCTGAATATGAAATGCCAGAGTACAGTTGGAAGGCTAACCAATGGAAAATTTAGTTTAAGATTCTTGCAGATTGATCTATCAAACTCTTTTTATAGAGAGCACAGGGGTAGAGAAAGGAAATTTTTTTGCTTTTGCAGATGATCCCTGCTCTCCACTGTTCTGTGCAGAGAAGTGACAATGATTATACCTAAGTGTAGAGAGTAGTAAGGGACATTTTCTTGTCTTCTAGAAGAAGGTTCCCTAGCAATACAGCTATCTTTAACTCACACTTAACTCACACTTCATTTTTCTGGCAGGTACAGAGGATTATCATTTGAACAGTGAATGCCATAGTGATGTGGTTTGCCCGGCCAAGTGCCGCTGTGAAGCTAATGTGGTGGAGTGTTCCAATCTGAGGCTGACAAAGATCCCAGAGCGCCTCCCACAGGCTACTGCTGAATTGTAAGATCTGAACTTGCCCTGCCCATCATTGAGCATCCATTCATGTCTTTTCACAATCCAAATGGAGTGCTCTTTGCTTCTTTGTTTTTCCTGTGGCTCCTTCAAACAATGAGTTGTGAAGTGTCATTATTTTTAGGATGTGTTCTGCCACTGTTCCTTAATAAGATAAAGTGAGAAGAGTACTAGGCTCAGTACTCTTCAATATCTTCATAAACGACTTAGATGAGGGAATAGAAGGGGCATTTACCAAATTTGCAGATTATAGTAAACTGGCAGGGATAACAAACACCCTAGGTGATAGGCTCAAGATCTATCTGGATCTTGACAGACTTGAACACTGGGCCCTAACAAAATGAAATTCAATGTAGAGAAAAGTAAAGTCTTACACTTAGGCAAAAAACTCCAAAAGTACACATATAGACTGGGTGAAACCAGGCTTAATAGCAGTAATTGTGAGAGGGATCTTGGAGTGTTAGTGGACAACCAATTAAATATGAGCCAATAGTGTGCGGCAGCAGCCAAAAAAGCCAATGCAATCCTAAATTGCATTAATAGTCAAGATTAAGTGATGTACTAATACCACTCTATAAAGCCTTAGTAAAACCAGACCTAGACTACTGCATCCAGTTTTGGTCACCACACTATAAAAAAGATGTTGAGACTCTAGAAAGAGTGCAGAGAACAACCAAGATGATTAGGGGACTGGAGGCCAAAACATACGATGAACGTATGCAGGAACTGGGAATGGCTAGTCTAGTAACGAGAAGGAGCAGGGGAGACACGATAACAGTGTTCCAGTATTTGAGGGGCTGCCACAGAGAGGAGGGGGGTCAAGTTAATTTTCAGAATACCTGAAGGCCAGACAAGGAATAATAAACAAGAAGAGATTCAACATGGAAATAAGGAGAAATTTTGTGACAGTGAGAACAATCAGTCAATGGAACAGCTTGCCTTCAGAAGTTGAGGGAGCTTCATCACTAGAAGCTTTCAAGAAGAGACTGGACTGCCATATGTCAAAAATGGTGTAGGGTCTGCTTGGGGGTGGGGGGTGGACTAGATGACCTACAAGGTCCCTTCCAACTCTGTATCTGAGATGCAATACCTATTCCACATGCAGCCTCTTTGGAAAACTCTGTACAAATGCTCATGTCCTTCTCAGGAAATCCCCAAGCTTTCCACTGTGCCACTCACTTCATTTTTTCCTTATTCTGGACGGTTTTTGTATAAGAAAGCATGGCTATTATATTGTTCATGCAGCGTAAATCTTTGCTCTCAGGCTTGCATGTTTATTTTACTTTCTTTCCCGTGCAGACGCCTGAATAACAATGAAATCACAGTGGTGGAGGCGACAGGTATCTTCAAGAAACTTCCACACTTAAAGAAAATGTGAGTTATATGGATGACAGCTTCTAGGAACACATTCCTCCTTAGATAGGATTTTGGAGTGGGCTTTACAGCATAGCAATATTTTTAAAAGATGTGGCAGCGAAAGAGCTGTCACAGTTCCTACAGGCATTGGTATAAATGGATATAAAGAACTATGCTGAATCCATCTGCTATCTCCTTGCATATATATGAAGTCCACAACAAGCACCCTCTTCCTCCTCACATAGCCTACCAATTTTAGGAGGCATATTCCTTCTGATAGTGGAAGTAATACATAACTATTTTAACTATTGTTATTCTTCAGGAAACAGATGCAAAAATGCCTAGACTCTGATTACTCTCTCAGCAACCTGCTTGAGGTTACAAAATTAGGCCTAAAATTATGACAGATGTTCAAGTGAGTGCAGAAGTAATCTAGGGGGAGAATTGAAAGCTGCTAAATGAAACACACTTCCACCATTGGATCTATCGGAACTAGTCTTCTTTTGTTACCGTTGAAGTAACAGAGACTGGTAGACTGTGAAGTAAGATGCAACCCTTCCTATATTGACTTCCTGCTCCTTGCTTTCCTAGAAATTTGAGCAACAACAAACTCTCAGAGATCGAGGATGGGGCCTTTGAGGGGGCAGCCTCAGTGAGCGAGTTACATTTGACTGCTAACCAGCTAGAGTCAGTGCGCAGCTCCATGTTCCGGGGCTTGGATGGGCTGCGGACATTGTAAGTCACCCCTAACTGGGAATAGTAGGAGGGAGGAGCACCATTTTGCAGAATATCGATGCTTCTTGCTAACAACTTACTGTAAAATGGCTTCTTCCCATCTTCTCTTTTCTCCCCAGGATGTTGAGGAACAATCGCATCAACTGTATTCACAATGACAGTTTCACTGGGCTGCGCAATGTGCGCCTTCTTTCCTTGTATGACAATCAGATCAGCATTATTTCACCGGGGGCTTTTGATACACTGCAGTCACTCTCTACTCTGTGAGTTGTAAGAAAGGGAAATGTTAGTTTAATATAACACAGGTCTTTTCTCTTGGATTTTTATGTTATTTTTCCTTTCCAAACTATTCTCTGGTCTCAGAAATTGCTTCCATTATGAACTGATCCAGGTTCTGGGGTGTTCCCATTTTAAACTTAGTATAGTTATCAGAGAACTGTTTGCAAAGAGCCACATCTCTTGAGTCATGACTAGACAAGAGGAAATTTTCGTTTGTGAGAATGGCCCTCTTCACTTTCAGCTGGGGGCCATGGTTGAAATGCTGTAGTTGCTAAAATAGGCATTTATCACTGTTTCAAACCATGGGATGTTGCTAAGAAACTATTTTGCATATTGGTAATATTTGATTTTATCTCTCAATTTTGTAAATCTCTTTATGGGGAGTAAAGCTATTAAAAATACACAAATGGTAACAAATGAATATTTATACCATTTGCTTGAGTCAAAATACTACTTCATCTTATCTTCTAAGCTTGCTCTTGCTCTTTACAGTTACTGGGGAAGCACTGAGGTACAAGTGCCACAATTTGCCTAAGGCAATTTAATGAGTTTATATTTCAGAGGAAAGACTTGTGCAAGATTTCTTAACTCAGAACTCCTTGATTCAGTTCATGATCTCCCCAAATGAAAGATGCTCCTCTAAGTAGGGTTGGGAAAGACAAGAGAACAGAACAGTTCCGCTGAATTGGATCATGCATGTTGCCCAGCATTCTGTTCCCACAATGGCCAACTAGAAGCCAACAGGAAGTCCACAGGCAGAACACCAGTATAGCTACTTGTGTTCTCATTGCAGGAGGAGAACTATGTTAGAAGCCTTTATGAATAAATTAATTTTTTTAAAAAAAACATATAGGTTGGTAGCCAATCTGAAAGCTCTGCAATTGGTCTATTCTTGAAACCTTGAAGAATTCATGGTAATCAATGAAGACCAATCTTAATTACCAGCAGCTCCCCAATCCTCCTGGAGAGCTGCTGGTAATTCCTACAGGCTGTAATTATAAAATGATGGTGTAACATTGTCTTAACATCCATGTTTGGGAAATATAAACAATGCTAGACTAGGTGGCTAATAGTTCAACTCGACAACATGTAAAGTAGGTTTATATTATCAATATATAATTAGGTGTTTACCAGATATGAGAAAGGTGATTGGGTTTAAAAGTGGTCAGGAAATTTCATTCCAACTGCGAGAAGTTAAAATTTCCATCAACAGTTGTATTATTTATCTTCTTTACATAACCTTTGAACCCAGGAACCTACTGGCTAACCCCTTCAATTGCAATTGCCATCTGGCCTGGCTGGGTGATTGGCTTCGCAAGAGGAAGATTGTGACTGGGAATCCACGCTGCCACAATCCAGATTTTCTGCGCCAAATCCCACTGCAGGATGTTGCCTTCCCCGACTTCAGGTGTGAGGAAGGTAACTTATGGGCGCTCAGTTTTTGGGTAATAGCAAGGACAACAAAGCAAATATACAAGCTTTACACAGTGAGGTTTCTTATATATGTGCGCCAAATCATTTTGTGTCTTCTAAAAGAGCAGTGTAATCCAGATTCATAAAGAATCATGCTTAAACATGATGCAAAGCTCTAATTGACTTCTTTATCCCATTTCTCTGAATGAATTGAAAATAATTCAACATTGTTTTGTTGTAAATCTAAAAATAGCATAGGGTACTCACATAAACAGACACTGAAAAATAATGTACAGTCTCATTCTATATTTCAACACATTTTGCTTAGATTTTTACTTTTGAATCATAGTTCAGTTCCATGTATATATCAATTTGCACATTTTGATGCACAAAGCTAAATAATATATATCTATATATCTATTGCTCAGTCTACTCATTTTTGCAAGTGTTTTCTTTTAATATGCATATATCAGTGATGGTTAACCTTTTTGCCATTGTGTGCCAGGAAGGGGGGCGGGGGAGGTTCGCATGCACGTGTGCCCACACCCATAATTCTATGCACCCTGCCCCGTGCATGCAACCCCCCTTCCTCCCGCTCCTAGCACACGATGGACTGGTAGGCCCATTTTTCTTTCTCACCTGGCTCCAGATCCTCTCTATGCATCTGGGGAGGGCGAAAACGGCCTTCCCCATCCCCTCGGAGGCCCGAAACGGCCCGTTTCCCAACTTCTGGTTGGACAGGAAGTGACTTTTTTGCTGTCCCCAGCCTCCAGATACTCCGACGCATGTGCACCGGAGCTGAGCTGGCGTGCCAGGGGACATGGCTCCATGTGCCGCCTGTGGAAAGCATGCCATAGGTTCGCCATCACGGGCATATATCATGCAACTTTTACCAATATACACATTTTTGTGTGCCTTTTCCTGCCTTTCTTTCCAGATTTTTTAACCTGTCCCAATCAGTAAACTATTTTTGTATGAATGTTTTCTTCAGAAAATTACATCAGAGTATCAGGAAAATCATAAATATCAAATAATGACAACTGCATTTTTGTCTGCATATAGGTTAGGAAAACTTGAATTTTGCATTGAAATTATAACTGAATTAGCTTTTCCTTCACTTTTTTTTCCTTCACTCAGTTACAAATACATGGGCATAACCAACTAGTCTAATATGATATACACAACTCTGTGCCATTTAGATATATAGAAACTAAGTATTGAAGGGTAGCACCAAAGTAGAGAAAACCAATTAGTATCCTCAACCCACAAATTAGCCAAAACGTAATTTTTGCTAAACATGCATGGATTTCTAATTATTAATGGTTCCTAGAGTTATGTCTACTGATTTTAAGCATTCTTTTTTAAGGTTGAAAAGTTGGTTAAAGACAAAGCAATTTAATTAGCTATGGTGTTTAACCATCCAGATTAAGTAAGTGAAATATCTTGATGCAAAAAATATTTTACGATAATACTGATTTACTAAACGAATAAATCATGTGAATTTGGCAAGCATGTGTACGTCATTGGCCTTGATCCAATGCAGTAGCTGCTTTCAACGTAGCCTTTGTGTGGAGAATTGGTAGGGATGGCTGTGACCCAGAAAAAATTAATCACAGTAAGTTAGCTTTTTGAGTGCACTTCTCTGCCTTGAAACCTTCTTGTAATTCAATACAAAGGCACCGTTTCAAAATGGAACCTTTCCATCACTTCCCATAAAAACCTACATTGTTTTTTCTAATGAATTAATCACATCAGTTGATTAACATCCCGAGTTCTAATTGTTCTTGATATTTCTGACTCTTGAAGACCTACATACTAATAGAAAACCCAGAATTTCTTGCAAAGATTTGAGACAAAGTTTATATCTGGTGTGTCATATTGCATTCTTCTTGGCTTGTTCCTTGGCAGGTCAGGAGGAGACCATCTGTTTCCCACGTCCTCAGTGCCCCCAGGAGTGCACCTGCCTAGACACAGTAGTTCGCTGCAGCAATAAGCACCTGAAAAGCCTTCCAAAAGGGATACCCAAGAATGTTACTGAGCTGTGAGTATAGATATATAGGATATCTGCTGGAAGGAGCATTATGAGAACTGACACTTTGTATCCATGGATGAAAAATGGTTAGCACAGCCTTTTTAGGCTAACAATCACACTTGGTTTTGAGGTGGTGCTAGGGACTGGACTGGAGTCCCCAAAAGTAGAACAAAAATATGGGTGGAATCAGTACAAAAACAAATTTCTTTTAGAAGACATTATATTAATTAAATCCAGTTAATATGATTGTTTTCCATATATTTAATAGTTTTTTTTAATCACATTAAAAATAACACGTGACTAGCAAATTTTGGAAGAGCTAGTGAGGTTGTACCAGGGGTGAAATGCTCCCGGTTCAGACCGGATCACCCGATCCGGGAGCGATGGTGGCGGGTGGTTCGGATACCGGTAGCAAAAATCCCTGCCCCCTCCCCATGCCCAGCTGAGCCACGCAATCATCAAAGGCTTTATTTATTTATTTATTTTTAAAAGCATTTTTTCTACAACCTCTTCGGCCGAAAAAATGCTTTTAAAAGTTTTTTTAAAAAGCCTCTGATGATTGCGCGGCTCAGCTGGGATGGTTAGAGGCTTTTAAAAGCATTTTTTTCTACAACCTCTTTGAGGTTGTAGAAAAAAATGTTTTTAAAAGCTTGTAACGATCCCAGCTGAGTTGCCTGATTGTCAGAGGCTTTTAAAAGCATTTTTTTCTGCAACCTCTTATGGTTGTAGAAAAGATGCTTTTAAAAGTAAAAAAAAAAAAAAAAGTTGGCCACACCCACCCAGTCACATTAACCCGCCCACCAAACCACGCGCACAGAACCGGTAGTAACAAATTTTACATTTCACCTCTGGGTTGTACCCATATTTTTAGGAGCTGGCTGGGTCTCAGGTTGTACTCTCTGGATTTGGAGCAGCAAACTGACTAATGCACCTAGTCTCTTGAGTTGCACAAGATTTGCAATTTTGCTGCCATTTGTATGAAGAAAGATTAAAAAATATTTTTGGATATTTTGAACTATTATTCCTGTGTGGCAAATGTATTGGGATATTAAGTTTGTCGTTATGGTTTATCATCCACAAATAGTGAATCTGTGGTATGCAGAAAGGGCCACAGTTATCAATATGTTGCTTTGTAATGTTAATTAACCATCTGCATAGCAGTAACAGTAAAGAAGACAAGGTGATAAACTGTACCTTCATATTATACATTTTGCACACGGAGATCTTGAACTTTGCTCTTTTAGCAGTTCAGTTGTAATATCTGATGCATATTTTTACTATTCTTGCAGCTATTTGGATGGCAACCAATTCATCCTTATTCCAGGACAACTCTCCACCTTCCGTTACTTGCAGCTGGTGTAAGTGTCCGAGAAGCTCTAAGAAGTTACTCATCTGATGAAACCTACAGTGGTCTTTCCTGGAGATGGTAGATTAAATATAAGGATCATAACACCCTCTAGGATGTTCTGAAAACTGCTAAGATCTTCACCATAATCTAGATCCATTTTCTCCAACTTGCTGACTCGAGATGAGTAGGTGTGACCTGGATTCCTTTGCTGCATATCTAATTGGACAAAGAATAAATAGGAAGAGACATCAGTGTGTTGTTAATTGATGTAGTGATATAAATTAAAGCTGGTGCAGAAGATAAGGGGGTCTATAGCAGCTTTTAGTAGAAGCAGATGGTCATGATGTTACTAATATGCAGTGAAGCTTCACATTGTTATAAACAAAAGTAAAACATAAGGCCAGACTGCCCTGTACAACCCAGTGATTTATCTTTCATATTCTTTTTTTCAGTAATTAGCAAAAAGCACTGTTTCATTAAAAGCATAGAATGCCATAGAATTATGTATATTGAAACAGAAGGGGATCAGAGAAGACCAAGAAATAGTCAAGAGAGGTAGTCCCCTCTTATCTTCTGTACTGTCCATTAGAAAACATCTGAGAAGAGAAATAGAAACATTTGCATCATACAAAATGATGTTTAAAGCAGAAAATGGAAAAATCTTAAGGAAAAAAAATATTAGGAAACATTTTTAGATTCAATTTTCCTATTAGTCTTCTTAATTTAGTCTTCTTAATCATGACACCCTCTTAAAGCAAATAAAGTTGCAGGGTTCTTACAAGAAAAATTCAGCCATTTTGAATTGGATACAGCTAATTTGAGGTAGAATAATGGATTGCATCATGCAATCGTCATGCAGAAAGTTGCATAAAAGTGCTGATAAACCATAAAGCGGATTTATGAGTATATATATATATATATGTATACTGCAATTGCAAAGGATTGTAGATTTTTGCTTGAGAAATAAGAGGAAGGAAGAAAGATTATGTTAAAAGTGATATTAGAACCTGCATCATGCTTCTGTTTTGCAGAGACCTGAGCAACAATAAGATCAGCTTCCTCAGCAACAATTCCTTCACCAATATGAGCCAACTGACTACTTTGTGAGTGTTTTCCAACAGAGCTGAATCTAAAAGAGTTATCCTACTTCAGATTGCAGGGACAGATATCATTGGGTTCCTGTGGTGAAAACCTGGGCAAAGGCCACATCCACTCAGCTCTTTTGCTATGTTCCCCTTCTACCCTAAAGCTAGCAGGAAATCCATATTTTTGCTGCCTCTGTAGCACATTCTTACCAGGTACCTGGAACAGGCCCAAACTGAGCTGCTTTCTATCCATGTTTAGCACAAAATGACCCAAGGCCAGTGATTTGGCTATAATTCCAGCCCTGCCCACCATCATCTAGCATTTGAAAAGCCTATTCCATTTAGAATGCATAATGCTCTAATAACTCCATGCAGATTTTTTCTTTTCCTAGTGGCCTATTTTTTAAAAACAAACAAATGTGGTTTGTTTTGTGGACCACTATTTGGCAGAAGGGAGTATCAAGTGAGGAGTGAGCTTGTCAGTTTCAGGACTTCTCCCTATCTAGCTGGACCTGCCCACCCACCCATTTTTCCAAACAACAAAAAAGCGGAAAAAATTGGAGTTCCAGTTTCCCTTACAACCGAAAGAAGACTTAGAGAGAATAAAGAGATCAGGGACCGAAGAGACTGGTCCCACAGGAAACTAGCAGAAGTAATTGAAGCCACAAAGTTGCTATCACAAAGCATGTCATGCCACCTCCTGAATGCCCATTAATGCACTCTACATTGCCAGCATACAGTGTCCTAAGTGGGATATTAGGGTAAGCACAGTATCTTAAAGAATCTTTAAACCCGCTGTGGGAGTCACTGAGATGCAGGCAGATGCATAAGGTTATGTTGTCAGGAAAGTCTTAGCGTGCCTTCCTTGTGCCAAGGCAAGAAGGTTGTATGGATTTACTTAGAGACCTTATAAAGATATCTGCTATATGGCTTTTTATTGTGCAAAGCAGGTTTCCTTTATAGTTGCGATTTATATCCTGTCCAAAATGAGATTGATTAGGAGAGAGATTCTGATTCAAAATATTTAAGATTTTTCTATGAGTTACCTTTTAGTGCATCTTACAAAATACTGCAGAGAGGAATACAGTCAATGTATGGGATGTAATTACACAACATATGATTGTTTAAATTGTTTCTGCCTCTCTCCAATTTCATGTAGGATCCTCAGCTACAATGCACTGCAGTGTATCCCCTCACTAGCCTTTGAAGGTCTCCATTCACTACGGCTGCTGTATGTATCTTGTCTTTTGCACCCAATTCATATCACCTGTCCTTCCTTATTCATTTCTCTGAGGAATCTCCTGTTTGTGGTTTACTGGAGAATGAATTTTGCCTGGTCATTATTTTGTTTTAATGGATAGCAACCAGGCAAAGATATGGCACATTGGGAATTTGGGGGTGGGTGAACGGGTTGAGAAAATGACTTCCATTTTAAAGGGCCAATCATAAATCATACATTTACTATAAGGCAAATTTATGATGCCTCTCTCCATCATTACCTTAGCCTAGCCTCCCAAATACTTTCTACTACCTCAGTCAAAATCAACTTTGTTTTTTACCGGGCAGGAGGGCAGATTACCAAATAAAGCTGTATATTGTTTAAATAAAGAGAATATTAGAGGCTGGATCTTTACTTTGCTGCAGGCCAAGTTCCGTTTTATGTTTAAAGATGCTTTAAATAAAAAAGTCAGGTGAAACAGAGAGTTTGGAGGAGTGAAAAGAAATGGCCATGGGGGGTAGAGGTGCCCTTGGGTCCTATTTTCCCTTATTGTGGGGTGCTCAAGAGAAAATTGATTAATTTCCTATGACCTGAGAGCACAGGTGGTATTCAGGAGATTGTGACAAGTTCTGGAGAACTGGTAGCGGGAATTTTGAGTAGTTGTGAGAACCAGTAAATACCACCTCTGACTGGCCCCACCCCCATCTATTCTCTGCCTCCTGAGTCCCAGCTGATTGGGAGGAAATGGGGATTTTTGCAGTAACCTTCCCCTGGGGTGGGGAGGGAATGGAGATTTTATAGTATCCTTCCCCTGGAGTGGAGTGGGAATGGAGATTTTACAGTATCCTTCCCCTGCCACGCCCACCAAGCCACACCCACAAACCGGTAGTAAAAATTTTTGAATCCCACCACTGCCTGAGAGACCTTTCCTTCATATAGTCCATGTTTGTATGTAAGGTATATGTACAGCTATTATCTTGCATTATTGTCCATTACTTACTCGTGTTACCTGCCTAGGAAAAAATACCCTTGTATGAGTTCATTTAATAATGGAGATCAGAATACCCATCCCATAGAATTTTGATTTACTGGAGACTAGAAATGGCCCAATGGCAGAGAAAGCAACCCCTTGATTTCTATATAACCCCTTGCTTATATAGATTTATATAAATTAGAATATACTTGTAAATTATGGTGTCAGAGATAGCGAAGTAATGAAGGTCGAACTAAAACAAAACAAAACAAAACAAAACAAAGGTTTATTGAGAATACAGAAACCATGTGTTATAATAGTAATAAATATCTGGTGTTTCTCTTTCTTTTCTTATCTCCCTTGTCCTTGCTTCCCATAGTTTTCCTGGCCTCTAAATATTCATTCTCCTTGTGATCAACGTTTCTTTGCCTTCCTATTTATGGCTTTACTAGCATTTTTATTGCTTCTCTAAGGGGCCCAGGAGAGGTGAATGAATTGGGGTGGTTATGGGTGATCTGCTTAGACTCTAGCTAATACCATTTTTTATACTTCAGTCCCTCCTTTTGGAGTTCAGACTGTACTGCATCTCTGTAAACTCCACTCATGTGAACCCTTATAATTCAATTTCTTGTTCCTTCATTTCTAAATTGTGCTTTGAAATCCAGTGCTTGACTGGTAGAAAAGATGGCATGCTGATGGAGGAATGCAATGAGCAATAGGCATATTCTGCAAGAGGCAGTACAGGTAGTCCTTGATTTACAACAGTTCATTTAGTGACCATTCAAAGTTACAATGGCACTGAAAATTTTTCCACACCTATGACCCTTGGAGCATCCCTATGGTCACATGATGAAAATTCAGATGCTTGGCAATTGACTCATCTTTATGATGGTTGCAGTATCCAGGTGTCATGTGATAACCTTTAGCGATCTTTTGACAAGCAAAGTCAATGGGGAAGTTGGATTCATTTAACAACTTTGCCACTAACTTAAAAACTGGAGTGATTCACTTAACGGTGGCAAGAAAGGTCATAAATGGGGGCAAAACTCACTGAACAAATATTTCACTTAGCAACAGAAATTTTGGGCTCAATTGTGGTCACAATAAAGTTGAGGACTACCTGTAATTTAATTATTCTGTAGTGTAAATACAAGTAGTTCTCGAGTTATGACCATAATTAAACTGTGCAATTATAATCAGTCATAAGTTGTGATGGTTGTAAAGCAGACCATCACATAATCATCAGACCCGCTTTTATTACCCTTTTTGGAGCAGTGATTAAGTGAATGCAATGGTCGTAAAGCAAGTGCAACTCATTGTTTGTTATGGGGTATTATTTTCTCACAGGGCACTGCAAATAGCCATAAATGCAGGTTGGTTGCCAAGTGCCCAAAATATGGTCATGTAACCATGAAGGGGAACTCGGATATTGGAACTTTGGAACCAGGTCAAAAGTAGTTTTTGGGGGAAGGGGGTCCATTGTAACTTCAAACTGTTGCTAAGTGACTGGTTGTAAATTGAGAACTATTAGTATTGTTCAAGTAAATGTCTATGTTTTCCAGTTATCCATTAGATTATGAATGATGAGATTAGCACCAAAAAGGTCGTGTTACTTTTTTTACAGCACAAAGATCAATAATAAAATCCAGGGAAACTGTATCCCATAGTGTAGGATGGGAGGGGAGCAGCTGGAACAAACTAGCTGGCTTACTAAGCCCAGTCTTTGCCCAGCCGCAGGCATGACAGGATGAAGCATTGTCTTTGACATTTGACTCTTTCATTCGGATTCTAATGCAATGTTTTGAACACTCACCACACCTACCACAGCTTTATTATCATGGTAAAGTTGTAATATTTATTCCTTGAGAGGAAGAGGAAGATATAAAAGAGCATTGTGAAAGGAGTATCCATCAGTCAGATCATGGTGGAGGAGATGGCCAGAGAATATCATATTTAATCTTGCATGAGAGTGCACGTAACAGCTTTTTATATGAACTAGAAACACAGTTGACACAAAAAATGGGGAGAAAATATGTGTGCCTGATCTGACATGGAGCAAGTGTCTGAGCCTTCTGCAGTTGCTCCACACTCTTGGTGGCCTGCTCCCTCCAAGAAATACCTCCACTGTTGGAATATTGGTTTTGTGGCCCACAGATCTTTACTTGAAAATATCATTGTTTCTTTCAGTCAGGAAGAATAAGGTGAACGGTAAAAAAAAAAAAAATCCTCCCCTTCCTTTGTCAAAACCTGCAAGAGAACAGCTCTTGAAGCCGATTCTAAGGCATCAATTTCCACAGCTAAGGAGTGGGTGGGTTCTGGATGCCTGAGTAGCGCTAGGGATCAAAAGAGATTTTTCAGGGTGCTCTTGAGTACAGCATTTAAATTTCTTTCTTCAAAAGTTGATTGGTGTTAGAGTGGGTCTTCTGAAAAAAAATCAGGATGTCATCTGAATTTTAACAGGAAAACAGCTGTTAAATTTCCATGGCCCTCTTCCATTCAGATCAAACTGTAATCTCCTCTTAAGTCCAATTTAGTGAAAATGCCTGCCTTCCGAGAGTGATTCGGCAGATCTGAAATAAGAGGCATTGCATAGTGGTTGCTAATGGTTACAGAATTCAGAAGTCTGTAATTGTGTACAATTCTCAAGGAATTATCTTTTTATAAGAAACATTGGCAGACGTTGGATATGTAGAAGGGTAAATAAATCCTTTCTTCAGATTTTCACCCAGAGACTGTTCTAAAGTGATTAACTCTTTCATAGACAGAGGCTATTATCTTTTGTGGGGCATCTGCCATCTTGTGGGGCATCAGGTTTTAAGTTGACGCTACAGTCACACACCCAATGAGGAGGCAAGGCAGCTACTTCCTCTTTCACCAAAACAACAAGAAAATCAGGTACTTTTCTGGGAAGGGAGGCAATTCAGGCTGGCATAGGAGGGAGAGAAGGAAAAGAGTGGCATGTCTGTAAATGGGACTGTTGATACTTGTGAGAGAGGAGAGAAATTGCTTCCTGCATCTAATGGATAGTTGGATTTTGAATTATAGCCAGTCTATGCTGAGTATAGGAACATGTAAGGAAAATGTGATATAGAGTGGCAAAAATTCTGTATTATTATTTATTTTCAATTTGAGAATACTACACCTAAAAGAAATTGTCCTTCAATTGTCTCAACTAAAAGGGCTTTAGTACAACTCAGCACAGCCAGTTTGGGACAGTCAGCTCATTCTGTCAGCTCCCCATCACCAAGTCACTTCTGCCAAATCACTGCCGCCAAGTCACAGCAGGACAATAACGGAGGTGACCCATTTTCACACACACACACCGCTGCCTGTCTTGGCCACCACCACTGTTGTCCCTAGTCTCTTTGGCCTGGAGTTCAGAATGGTTGCAGGCACAGCGGCAGGGAAGAGGGGTTGTATGTGAAAATTGGACACACACACCCCAGCTGCCGTCACCTTCCTGCCAACTGCCTGTCACCCCTGTCCCCGGCCTCTTTGGGCCAGATCTTGGTGTAGTGGTAGTGGTGGTGATGAAAGGTGTGTGTGTGAAAATGGGAAGCCTCCAGCCACCACTGCCGCTCTGCTCTCTGCCCACCAACTGGCTCTCCCTCTGGCCAGCCATGGTGAGTTGTCCCCACAGAGAGTTGGCCGTGTGGAGTTGTCCTGCAGTGAATTGGCGGTGGCAAGCTGCTGGTGGTGTGTTGGCCGTATCAAGCTGGCCATGCGGAGTTTTCCCATTCTAACAAAGGGTTCTGTAATAACTACACGGGAAACGCAAATTAACACATTGTAGTGTCATCTATGAAGTTAGTTGTGCCGAAGTCTAAAGTGTAAAATTGTATTTCTGCATCAGCAAACAAAACAAAACAAAAAACAACAACATAGGAATATTATCTGCTGTTATTTGCCATATAAACTCTTCTTAATTTTTTTTCAGGGGCCCTGTTAAGCATCTGTCTTTCTGATGAGAGAGAAAGGCTTTCAAGATTGCCAGGCCTTTAAAGAAGACAAGATCAATTAATTGGGCACAGAAGAGATTCCAGGAATTCATATAATACTGTAGGGTAAAATAGCAGAATCTTGAAAGCCTCTCGGTTTCTCTGTGCCCCATCTTACACAAACAAGATCAAGCTATTTTGAGAGTTGGGTTATTTATGCTCTCCTTTTTTCTCAGGGCTGATTAATCTTTTCTGAAAGTTCCTTGGTGGTTTAGTCATTGTTTCTCCATTCTCAAGGCCAAGTTTACATTTCTTCTTAATAGAAACTCAATATTATGAGTTTTCAGAGTAGGTATCATTTTAAGAAATTTCCCATATTGAGGATATATCCAGAAATTAGCTGTCAGATAGGATCACACCAGAATAAGTAACACAAACTCACAATTCTCCTTCCATCTTGGGATAATGATTCATGTGTGTGCTTTCTGCAAATAAGGAGCCTAGGTGTGCATATCTGTAAAGTCAGTACTAACATCCTAGTGGTATAAACAGATATAGCTCCATTACCAATTGCAGTAAAACAAAGCAATACATGAATTCCCCAAGGGACAAGAGGGCAGAATCAATTAAGCTAGTAATCTTACAAACCTGTTTCTATTGTGCAAAATGAGACAGAATTCTTGAGAAAAATTCTTGGCAGCCTTGGGAAGTGTTGGAGGCTCTGAATTCAATGCAGAAAGTGTCATTCAGAGGAGAGGAATGGAGGATATAAATCTCATCTTCACCTAGCTTGATCATTTTCCCAGCAAGGGTTGTGTACACCCTTCACATTTCACACTTTATGACCTTAAGAGTTGTTGGGGAGGGGGGCTGTTAGTACCTGGAAAGAACTGGCACTGGATAGTTATTTTCTCTGAGATTCATGGATGGTGGATGTGATCGCCAGATTTCAGCAAATGGGCAAGCAACTCCAGTGTTGCCTTAGCCTAGGTAAAAATGGGCTGACATTGTTTGATTAAAGATAATGTTGGCCCATCTTCCAGGTAGACCTAGAAGCCATTCCATACCAGAGACACAATCCTCTCTTGGAATATAAGTGACTGAGGGTCATGGGAAAGTAATCAGTGTGATATCAAAGCTCAGGAGTGTCTAAAAATTATAAAACAACATGGCAAACTTTAACTATAAATTAAATACAATTAACAGAAAAAAAAAAGGATAGGTAAAGGCTTCTCTCTCCTTTGAACAGTTCCTAAAAGGACATTGGGTATAGGAGAAACTGGTCATACACCTTGATTAAAATCACAAACAGCATGTTAAAAAAAGCTGGGGTGCAGTAGTTAGTAGGTTGGGGCTTTTGCAGGAAGTGGGAGTAGCAGCAAAAGGCAAATGCCCAAGGAGAAATGGCAAGCATTGGGAGGCCTGTGAGACATGGTGAGGTTACGATTGGAATGAGGGAGGACTGTGGACTGAGCAATTGGCAGCTGGAGTGGCGGAGTTGATCACAGCTGGGATATCTGAGGCAGGACCCTGTGGGAACTAACTGAATGGGGATCCCTGCGAGCATAATTCGACTTGAGAGACCCATTGGTGTGGCAGGGTTGGTCTTCCTCTGGTATGGGTGAGAGCCAGTGGAGGATTGACCTGCCTGTAGAACAGAATAGAACAGAACAGAACAGAACAGAACAGAACAACAGTATTTTGGGAACTGGGTTTAGCTAATTTTTTTCTTTTTCTTCTTCTTCCTCTTCTTCCTTCCTTCCTTCCTTCCTTTGTCTTTCTTTGAGGTTTACAGAGTCAGCATATTGCTCCCAACTATATGGGTTCTCATTTTACTGAGCTCAAAAGCATGAAAGGCTGAATCAACCTTCAGCTGGTCAGGATCGAACTCCTGGCAGTGAACAGAATCAGCCTACAATACTGCATTCTAACCACTGCACCACCACAGCTCATGTGTCTAGGAATCCTGAATTCTTAGCATCCCATTAGTTTTACTACGACTAATTGCACAAAATGTAGCCTTCTAAAGATAGTAGACAACGGGTAATCACAACATGAAAAATTAGGCTCTATTTCTTCCTCTCCATAATTGGAGCTTTTGTTTGAGCATAAGAACAATTGTCTGTATTTCCATTCAGGTCTCTTCATGGAAATGATATCTCCACGCTCCCTGAAGGGATCTTTGCTGATGTTACCTCCCTATCTCATCTGTGAGTATCTGTATCATTAATGTAAGCATTTGTTCCTTTTATTCCAAATAGGGTTTTTTAGCATTTTTTTAGGATGGTGCTTGGAGATACAAAGAAGAAAGCACCATTTATTTACTTTTGTTTATTCAGCTGTGCAAAGATGCTAGGCACATGTCTTAGGTAATAACTTTCCTGGACAAAGTACTTCCAGAAATTTTGTAGGTAGCAGTGTTCTCATTAGTTCTGTAGTGATAAGAAGTGTGCTTTGCTGAAATGCGTTGAAGTTCCTTCTGGCATCTGGCATAATCAGTTAGCAGCTTAACTTAATACTCCATTGTGTGCTTACAAGGAAAATTAGCCCTTGAACCCTCTTTCCTCCCAAGAAATTGGAATGTGTATGAAGTCTTCTGCTGCAGTTCAGAAGAATAAAAGACAAAGACTTCTAGATCGAGGCCGGGTTAACACATGACTTAGCAAACTGTGATTTATAAGTTAGAACTTAGTGTGTTGAGAGAAGCCAAGCAAGTGTGTTTATTCAGTAAGACATCACTTAAGTGTGTTGGGTGAACATACCTCAAAACTTTAAAGCACCACAATAGTCCCAATTACAAAGGTTAATACAACTGGCAATGATCTTAATCTTGAGCTCATAGGGGTTTTTTCTGGTAATTGGCTAGGATATTATTCCTTAAGAATGTATATATCTTTTTAGACATATTTATGAGTGCTATCTTTGGAGGAGGAGAAAATTCTACACACACTCTCAACTTACATTCATTGCACAGTATCTGTAACGTCAGAGTATGAGTGATATGAGCATGCAACATTTTACTTGGGGCATTTACAGTAGCAGATTTAGCATCAAGTATTAAGACATCAAATAAAATGCTGAAAATAGAGACTATTCGAAATGCAACAATGTTGCATTTAAAAACAAATGGAAGTAAAAATGGGATTATTAATCAGTTCTAGGACATCTAGAGGCTTTTCTGCAGAGTGACCAGATAAAAGGTACTTGTACTTGGTTCTTGTACTTTGAATAATTATATAGACTTTATGATTCTTTCTGCTGTGCAGAGCAATTGGTGCCAACCCTCTGTATTGTGATTGCCACATGCGCTGGCTCTCAAGCTGGGTCAAAACTGGCTACAAAGAACCTGGCATTGCCCGTTGTGCTGGTCCTGCGGATATGGAAGGCAAACTTCTGCTCACAACTCCAGCTAAGAAGTTTGAATGCCAGGGTAAGATACAGAAGCCTTATAGATATAATGAGATTATAATTTCCAGAATCCCTAACATAACATAACATAAGTTATGTTATCTCATAACAGGCCTAGAGTCTGAGCCCTTTCTTCTGTGTATGTCACACCAATGTAGAATTCTTTGAAAAGTTCTTTTACTTTTTCCTGTGAAAACTATTCCTATGAAAGAAATTTGGGGGGGGGGGACCCTGCTTGCTTTGCAGAAAATTAAACTATTTTAACACCAGGACTCAGTATTATGCCTAGGAATAGGTGAATGGGTGTTCTTTTCAGCCATTATCCACTTTTTATATTGTATAAAATATTGTATAAAATACAATAAAATTGTATATTGTATATTGTATGTATATACCCTGTTTCCCCAAAAATAAGACATCCCCTGATAATAAGCCCAATCGGGCTTTTGAGCGCATGGCAATTAGGCCAAGAGCTTATTTCAGGGTTCAAAAAAAATGTAAGACAGGGTCTTATTTTCGGGGAAACATGGTATATACACAAATTTGTCAGAGACCCCATGGTTTCAGCTGTTGGGAAAACGGCAATTCCTTTGAAGAGATACTGATCAGGAAGCACACGATCTTTATAGTCAGATATAAGAAATGTGTCTTTAGTTATTTCAGCTATATTTCCTTAGTCTTATTCATGCAATGTCTTTTTTCATCTATGTAGGACCTCCCTTACCGGTCATCCAGGCCAAGTGTAACCCCTGTCTCTCCAATCCCTGCCAAAACAGGGGCAGTTGTCAAAGAGATCCTCTGGGCTCCTATCACTGTGTCTGTCCCAGTGGTTATAAGGTAAGTATGGTGAAAGGCAGGTGGGTGGGTCACCTAGGAAAAAAAGGGAGTGGGTTTGCTGCCTATTTAAAGTCATATCTTGCCAAGCCTCAGACAGCTGACAAATTTAAGAAGTGAAACCTACATGGATTCAAAAAGATATATATAAAATGTTAGACTGGGTGGTAAACTTCTACATGGGAAATGCTGTGTTCCCACAACACTTTTAACCAAGTTAATGAAAGACATAAGTTCATTCATACAAAATGCTGAGGTTTGCCTTTTTGTGGCTTTGAATGTTGTGCAATACTCTGGATTATTTTATGTTTCAGTGTAGATTGTCCTCGACTTACAACAGTTTGTTTGGTGACTGTTCGAAGTTACAACAGCACTGAAAAAGGCAATTTATGATCACTTTCCACACCTTCAGCTGTTGCAGCTTGCCCGTGGTCATGTGATCAAAATTCAGATCTTGGCAACTGATTCATATTTATGACGGTTATGGTGTTCCAGGTTATGTAATAATCTTTTATGACCCAACAAGAAAAGTCAGTGGGGAAACCAATTCACTTAACAGCCATGCTACCAACAACTGCAGTGACTCACTTAACAACTGTGGCAATAAAGATCGTAAAATGGGGCAACATTCACTTAATAACTGTCTCGCTTAGCAACAGAAATGTTGGGCTTAATTGTGGTCATAAATTGAGGTCTACCTGCATTGTACAAACTCAGAAAATGGGTCAGTTCAGTAGTGAAGTTAAACATGTTCTGTGAACACAACCAATTGTTCCTTTGACATTGAGCAAAAAAAAAAAGAAGAAGAAAGAAACGAGGAGAGCTATTTCTGTTAAGAAAAATAATTTAAAAGTTCAGGAAATTTTATATATAACAAGTTAGTCTTGTTTCACTGTACATAGATGGTTGGTGAGCAAGTAATTGGTTTTCAGAACTTGTATTGGGCAGAACTTTTCCATTTAAAGCAGGGGTTTCCAACCTTGGCAATTTTAAGACTTGTGGACTTCAACTCCCAGAGTTCCTCAGCCAGCAATGGGAGTTGAAGTCCAGAAATCTTAAAGTTGCCAAGGTTGGAGATTTAAAGTGTGATTGTTTCATTTTATTTCCTTATCTCAGGGCAAATACTGCGACCTATCTGTTGATGGTTGCTCCGACAGACCCTGTGAGAATGGTGGGACCTGCCTGTCTCAAGAAGGAGATGGAGCCAGCTTTAAGTGAGTGGTGGCAGTTTAAGATTTCAGAAAGAGTCTCTGACCTAAAATGGAAAAAAAAAAATCTTGGTTAGCTGCAATACATTATCTGCCAAGAACCCTGGCAGAAACCTATTACAAAATTGCCAGATGTCAAACTAAAATAAATCCAGTTCCATTTTCTCCCTTAAGCCAGAAATAGACCCTGAAAAGTATTGGGAAGTGTTTATTCAGTGTTAATCATATATACTTGCACTCCATGACTTAGGGGACAGGAGAGGTTATTGGTACATGGTCTGATTCTGCAGGCAATTTATTTCTATAACTATGGCTTGGGATTTGGGAGAAAAGCCACTGGAATACATGTATCCCAATGGATTATCAACTGTTTCAGTTTTTTGATACTCTGAACCTTGATGTGTACCCTCCCACTCTCCTCCTCAGAATACAGTGTGGGTGGCTTTCTGGGAAACATACCATAATTAGTAGCTTGAAATAAACTGCATGCAGCAGAGAAAAAATGGGGGCCCTATCCGATCTGTACATTCAATTTGCTAAACTGCTAAATGGCTTTTCATCATATCACCATATCAACATAGCATCTTTAAAAGCCAGCACATAATGTCCCTTGGGAATAACAAAGATTTTTCCCTACACATGCCACTCGTTATTATCCCTTTGTAGAAAGATAGCAAGAAGGAACATGAATGTTTTGATCAAGGGCATCAGAGCTGACAACTCCCTGCCTTTGTTAGGCAAGGTCATCAGTTTTTTTCTGTCTTTGCTTCTTCCTCTAAAGTCCATGCAATAGAAATGCAAATGCCACCATATTATGCAACTCACAATATCTCACAACCTTCATCTACAATATTCTCCTCTACTTTACATGAATGTGTATCTGTTTGAAGGTGTCTCATATATAAATTAGTGTATTCTATGAATCTCCATTATTATACGTGTGGTTCAAACAGGATTGCCTCAAGAAGTACCACGTATAGTCCTCAAACACAGCTACGGAGGTTGCTTTGAAAACTTAAGAAATAGTTAAAATAATAATCTACAACTTCCCCTGCATTGGAATAGATTTAAGGAAGTTAACTGAATAATAATTTATTATTATTATTATTTTTATTAGTCATATTTCTATGCCGCCCACTCTCCGAGGACTCTGGGTGGCTTACACCAAAGACAGTATACTAAATAGCATATTGCCCCATAACAATCTGGGTCCTCATTTTACCCACCTTGGAAGGATGGAAGGCTGAGTCAACCTTGAGCTGGTGAGATTTGATCCGCTGATCTGTTGAACTAGCAGTCAGCTGAAGTAGCTGCAGTACTGCACTCTAACCACTGCGCCACCTCGGATAATAATAACAACAACAACAACAACAACTTTATTGTCATTGTACGTGTATACACAGTATACCCATACAACGAAATTCGCTTAACACCCAAAGACCAGGTCCAACACACATAACAATCCCCAAACAAACTCCCACCCTCCACAAATTCCCCACCGCTAAACCACCCAAACATCCACACAACAGACCAAGTAATCCGTGGATGAGGCATCAGAGGTGGCTCGGGAGTTCATGGCTTCCATGACGGCCATGGACCTGACCCAGTTAGTTCAAGGCCCCACTCACATAGGGGGACACACTCTGGACTTGATTTTTGTCTCTGGTCAGTGGTTGAATGATCTTGGTAGAGGGGAACTAGACATTAAACCCTTGTCATGGACAGATCATTCGCTCCTTCACTTGGATTTTCCTATCGCTTCCCCCCACCGCAGGGAGACGGAACCGACCAGATGGTTCCGTCCCAGGCGCCTGATGGATCCCGAAACGTTCCTGACAGAGCTTGGGCCATTTCCTGAGACTCTGACACACGACTCGACTGAAGAGCTGGTGGCCGCCTGGGAGAGTGCGGCCGCTGGAGCTTTGGATCGCGTCGTGCCTTTGCGGCCTCTGACCCGATGCCGATCTCAATTGGCTCCTTGGTTCTCTGAGGAGCTGAGAGAGATGAAGCATCAGAAAAGGCCCCCAGAGAGCATTTGGAAGACTAGTCAATCCGATTCCGACCGGACACAGGTGAGGTCTTATGTCAAGACCTACCTAGTGGCAATAAAAGCGGCAAAATCTAACCATTTTTCCGCTCTTACCGCATCTGCAGAGAACCGCCCAGCCACCCTGTTTAGGGTGACCCACTCCCTTCTTCGGGGGGGAGTGCGGGAAGATCCCTTGCAGGGTCTTGCTGAGGATTTTGTGCAATTCCTGCATGATAAAGTCGCCCGGATTCGGGATGGCTTGGACTCCGATTGGATGAGTCCAGGGGAGGAGACGAGGGTAGGTCTTGAGAATATTATCTGGGAGGAGTTTGATCCTGTGGCTCCCGAGGATGTGGACAGGGTTCTGGGTAAGATTAGTGCCGCCATGTGTTTATTGGACCCGTGTCCCTCCTGCTTGGTACTGGCCTCCCAGGAGGTTACACGAGTCTGGCTCCAGGGGATTATAACTGCTTCTTTGAGTGAGGGTGCCTTTCCTGCCGCCTTGAAAGAGGCGGTGGTGAGGCCCCTCCTCAAGAAGCCTTCCCTGGACCAGGCTGAATTAGCCAACTACCGTCCGGTCTCAAACCTTCGTTTTGTGGCGAAGGTTGTTGAGAGCATGGTGGCACGACAGCTTCCCCGACACCTGGATGAAGCTATCTATCTGGACCCGTGCCAGTCGGGCTTCAGGCAGGGGTACAGCACAGAAACGGCATTGGTCGCGTTGGTGGATGATCTCTGGAGGGCTCGGGACAGGGGTTGCTCCTCTGTCCTAGTCCTATTAGATCTCTCAGCGGCTTTTGATACCATCGACCATGGTATCATGCTGCAGCGGTTGAGGGGGTTAGGAATAGGGGGCACCGTTTTGCGGTGGTTCTCCTCCTTCCTCTCCGACTGCTCGCAGTTTGTGTTGGCAGGGGGGCAGAGATCGACCTCGAGGCACCTCGCATGGGGAGTGCTGCAAGGGTCGGTCCTCTCGCCCCTTCTGTTCAACATTTATGTGAAGCCGCTGGGTGAGATCATCCATGGTTTTGGGGTGAAGTGTCATCTGTACGCTGATGATACTCAGCTGTACATCTCCACCCCAGACCACCCCAACGATGCCCTTAATGTGATGTCTCGCTGCCTGGAGGCCGTGCGGGTCTGGATGGGAAGGAACACGCTCAGACTCAACCCCTCCAAGACCGAGTGGCTGTGGCTGCCGGCATCCCAATATAGTCAGCAGGTGCCATCGCTGACTATTGGGGGTGAATCTTTGCCCCCCACAGAGAGGGCTCGCAATCTGGGTGTCCTCCTGGATGCACGGCTGTCTTTAGAAGAGCATATGACGGCCGTGGCCAGGGGGGCCTTTTATCAGGTTTGCCTGATTCGCCAGTTGCAGCCCTTTCTGGACCGGAACGCCTTGCGCACAGTCACTCACGCCCTTGTCACCTCCCGGCTGGACTATTGTAATGCTCTCTACATGGGGCTCCCCTTGAAGAGCACTCGGAGGCTCCAACTGGTCCAGAATGCGGCCGCGTGGGTGGTTATGGGTGCAACTCATTGTGCCCATGTGACACCCCTCCTGCGCGAGCTGCACTGGCTTCCAGTGGTCTTCCGGGTGCGATTCAAGGTGCTGGTTACCACCTTTAAAGCACTCCATGGCATAGGACCCGGGTACCTTCGAGACCGACTTCTGCCACCAATAGCCTCCCACCGGCCAGTTCGCTCCCACAGAGAGGGTCTCCTCAGGGTGCCATCAGCCAAGTTATGTCGGCTGGCGACACCCAGGGGGAGAGCCTTCTCTGTGGGAGCCCCAGCCCTGTGGAATGAACTGCCCCCGGAAATACGTAAGATCCCCGACCTCCGGGTATTTCGCTGTGCACTGAAGACCCTGTTGTTCCGACAGGCCGGGCTATCGACATGATAATTTTAAATTGGGGTATTTTAAATTTCTGGGGTTTTAAATGGAGCCAAATTTATTTAATAATTTTAAATTTTAAATTGATGTTTGTCTTGTGTTTTTAAATAAGCTGTACACCGCCCTGAGTCCTTCGGGAGAAGGGCGGTATAGAAATAAAATAATTATTATTATTATTATTATTATTATTATTATTATTATTATTATTATTATTATTATTATTATTATTATTATTCTGTCCAACAGCTCATTGATGGTGGCCCTTGAGTTCATTGTTGAGTGCAATTATAGCTCTGGGATAAAAACTATTCAGAAAACATGTGATCCAAGTTTTAATTGTAATTGAAAAATAACTCAGGATCAGGATTCTCACATTTGTGCTTTTCTCTAGTTCTTTCCAAAGGCTCTGCTTTTTCTTTTTGATGCTAACATCGAAGACCGCAGTAGGATGCCATTCCATCTGTCCCAGTACTTAAAGCAGCTTTAGCTCGTTTTCAGTTCAGGGCCTTCTGGAGTGGTGCAACTATCTCCTGCAGTTGGAGGCCAAAATGCTTGGTGTATAAGATGGATAACAAGATGGAACACTGAGAATTATGAAGATACTGAACCCAGTTTCAAAAAAGAAGTAGCATCCCTATTTTTCATCTTTCTTAAAATTTAGATAAGGGTATAAATTCTAGAAAAGCCTAAAAGAAAATGTTTCAAAGTATCAAATAGCTCTTATTTTCCTTATTCATAGATGTGCTTGTGTAGATGGATTTGAAGGTCCAAGATGTAATCTGAAGACGAATAGTTGCAACAACAGTTGCAAGAATGGGGGCACATGTGTTAATGGGTCCTCTAACCACACATGCTTGTGCCTACCCTTCTATACAGGTATGACTTCAATTGTAAGCTACTGCTTATAGTGGGGGAGGGGGGGTTACAGAGCTTCTGCTTTTATTTCTGAAGAGAGCAAAATTGTCATAGTGTCTAAAGTGACCTTATATGGTGTTGGGAATGGGGAGGTCCATATCCAGACTACTAATATGATTTTATTATCCATCCCTTCTTATAAATTGAGAGGATTATATTGGATAATTATGTTAAATGTATCCTATTTTGGCAAATGTTTGTTTTTACCTTTTCTTAAGTGCAGAAAACAGCTAGTGAAAAGATAAGCTGCTTCATTCTCCTCATGATTAATTCTTCAGAATTGCTATAGACAGTGGAGATATTTTCTGTTGGCTGGTATCTTACTAAATTTGACATTTGGAAGAGGAAGGGAAAGGAGTGAGTAGGCTTTCTGGCCTAATAGTCAAAATACTTATGTATAATGTGTAGCTCCTTGCATGACCTCAAAAAGTTGAATGGTTTCTGCATAATAGAAAAAAAAAACATCTGTTTATTTTAATGTCACAGAATTTACTTATTGTGCATAGCTATCCTGAAAAAAAATGCAAGTCAACCACCTGAATTGGCTAACATAAAAAGGATCAGGGATATTTCAGCTTTTGAATGACTGAATGTTTCCATCTCATAGGTCCAAAAGGCAAAGATTTTAGCAATACATGTTTTTGTTCACTAATGCTATAATGCAAATAGGGATTCTTGAGGTCAAATATGGGCTTTCCTCCTTTCTATGTACCATTTCTTTGGGGCAGAATGAGGCAAATTCAAGGAGAGACACTATTTGTTATGCTTCTACCTTATCTCTGTATTTTTCCCACAGGGACATATTGTGAACAGCCGATGGATGTATGTTCCCCTGAGCTCAGCCCCTGCCAGCATAATGCCATATGTAGAGTCTCCCTTGATGGACCCAAGTGAGTGAGGGAAAGAGTGGAGTTTGGGGAGAAGAAAAAGATTTAAAAACAAGTGGAGGACATGAATGTGTATCAAATAATGTATAGTGGAGTTAGGAAAAACACAGTTATATTCATTGCCTCAGCCATTTCCTTGCTGTTCTTTTGAGCACTAGCCAGGCCCTCTCAATGACTGGATCGCATTCTTGTTCCTGCTTCCAGGTGTGAATGTATGCCTGGTTATGCGGGAGATAATTGCAGTGTGGACTACAATGACTGCCTAAACCACCAATGCCAGAACAATGCCAAGTGTTTTGATGAACCAAATGGTTATTCCTGTCTTTGTACTGGTGGTTTCAGGTAAGGATGCTAGATGGAGATATTGCCAGAATTCACATAATTTCTACAAAAATACCAAGTGTTCTGCAAAGCTCAGGACCGAGGTTTGCCCTTTATTGGATGATTGATCCTTTTCCCAGTTGCCTGAAATATAGTCAGGAGAAAGAAATGTAACAAAAGGAGTAGTGTTTGCAAAAACATAAAAGTAGTGACCAAACTTATTAGTAACTAGTTGTTTCCAGAGCGGCTTCATTACCCTTGCAAGACGGCGATCCCGTAGCATTTTTCATGTGCTTTCAACAACAGGTTGATCACAATGCCACCTGTTTATTTGAAATCTTATCCAATTTGTTTCAAGAAGCAGTGTCCAAAAATAGATGCCACAGCATTCTCCTTCCAGTATGGTTGGACCATATTTTTATTAAGTCAGGAAATAGCAGACAGCAAGTTGAACAACAAATCTGATTTCCTGGGATGCAAAATATATGATTACTTGAATTATGAGAAAATATTAATAGAATTTATACACCTGGGTGATGCCAATGATGGTTTATGAGATGCTGAAAATGAGGGATCCATTTAGAACATTGGAATGATAAGGGAACACATCCTGCTTCCAAAAATGTATCAATTTCAATAGCTGATTCTGGCAATAAACTTGTGCCCTGTTGTATGCTTGCTTCATTCTAGTGGTCAGCTCTGTGAGATCCCATCTCATGGCTCCTTTCAGTCCAGTCCCTGTGAGAGAGTGGAGTGCCAGAATGGTGCCAACTGTGTGGAGCTAGGCAATCGTGCCTTATGCCAGTGCCTTCCTGGCTTTGGAGGGCTCAAATGCGAGAAGCTACTGAGTGTCAATTTTGTGGATAGGGACACATACCTACAATTCACAGACTTACAGAATTGGCCCACTGCCAATATTACTCTGCAGGTAAAAGAGATTTAAGTCTCTGCCCCAGCCCTCCAAGAAGAAGCATTATCTACTTTCTAGTACAATGTTGGTTTTCCTATCTGTTGTTTTCCCACTCCCTTGTTGTCTGCAGGTCTCCACAGCTGAAGATAATGGGATTCTATTGTATAACGGGGACACTGACCACATGGCAGTGGAACTTTATCAAGGCCATGTGCGTGTCAGCTATGATCCAGGCAGTTACCCTAGCTCAGCTCTTTATAGGTAGCTCTTTGATTTCTCATTCAAACAAAGGGCAGTTTGATGAAATATGAGCAAATTTGTCTGCATGATCCTACAATCTGCACACTGACTTTTGGGGGTGAAGGGGAGATGCTAAGGTTTAGATCAGGGTCCAACAACGTATGTTGAGAGTTGATGTAGAAAGGAGAGCGTGATCTTTAAAGAGAGTGTTGAATGAATGTTGGGTGATCAAGATTGTAGATGTTAAGATGTCATGAAAATAATGTCTACAAGAGCCTTTCTCATCCCATCTCTCTCTTTTCTCCCAGTGCAGAGACCATCAATGATGGACAGTTCCATACAGTGGAACTGGTAACATTTGAGCGGATGGTAAACCTATCTATCGATGGAGGTGATCCCATGACCATGGATAGCTTTGGCAAGGCCCACACTCTGAATTCTGAGGCTCCACTCTATGTGGGGGGTAGGACTGCAATCTCTGTTGGGGAACAGGGAAGCAATATCCTGCTGAAACCAGAGAGAGCATCAGTTCTTTCCAACACTTCCACACTTTTACAAGGAGGCTACCATATGGACTAGGAGGTTCTAATAATTCTTAGTTTGGACCATTTATACACTATCAATTGGGAGAAGGAGGAAGAGAAGGAATTTTTTCTTTCTCCTTTTCAGAACAGAGGCCAATATGTAGAGAGTCAAGGAGACAAGAGGGCCACTGGCAGGTGGAACGAAGTAGTGTAATTGTCTGGGCTCAGTATTCCCTAAATTGATATCTCTGGCTTTAACATTTTTCTACAATATACTAGGCCAGTCTTCTCCAACTTGCTATGCTCCAAATAATTTATGAAATTGATTAAATTGCAGTCCCAGCATGTTTAAAGTGTATCAGTTTGGGAAAAGCGGAGGCTGAGACTTTCAAAGTTTATTTCCTTACATCAGTCATGTTCTTACTCACCAGCACTCTGATCTTTTTTTCTTCCCTGCCTGATGTTGCTCCTATGGCCCTCTCTCACCAGGCATGCCAGTGGATGTGAATTCTGCTGCCTTTCGAGTTTGGCAAATCTTGAATGGTTCCAGCTTCCATGGATGTATCCGCAATTTATACATCAACAATGAATTACAAGACTTTACTAAGACTCAGATGAAACCAGGAGTTGTTCCTGGTTGTGAACCTTGCCGCAAGCTCTATTGCATGCATGGCATTTGCCAACCCAACACTGCTCATGGACCCATTTGTTACTGTGAGTCAGGCTGGACTGGCCCCCATTGTGACCAGCCCATTATTAACCCTTGCCAGGGACACAAGTAAGTACAAGTGTTAAAATTCTTTTCTGCTAGATCTGGGGAATACAATCTTTTTTTGGGGGGCGGGGGGGAGAGCAAATGTGGAATTATGAGAACACTCACAGGACATCTGCCATAGGAATCTTGCCTATTCATAGCTGCTATGACATATGTGGCCAGTCACAAAATATCCAGGAGAAAAAAGAATCCTGGATATGCTCTATCTTCCCAGTGGGGCCTTTGATAATGGACTTTGATGTGTGAGAAAAGAAAATGTGCTTGTTTCAGCCATCACATACCAGTTAAGTCAACAAAACCTGGAACATTTTGGTTATGAGTTTTAAAATAATAGATGCTACAGGTAGCTCCATTATCTTGTGGTATTTTAACTTCTAATTTCATTTTGTTTTAATTAGAATTATTTATAAAGAAAATCAGGTGGTCAGAAAATGTGGTTGGCACTAAGTGAAGTGTACAAGGGCCTGTTAGAGCCAGTTTGCTCTAGTGGTTAAAGCACCAGGCTAGAAAGCAGGAGACCGTGAGTTCTAGTCCCACCTTAGCCATGAAAGCCAGCTGGATGACCTTGGGCCAGTCACTTTGTCTCAGCCCAACTCACCTCACAGGGCTGTTGCTGTGAGAAAAAAATAGGAGGAAGGTGTGTTGAATAGGTTTGCTGCCTTGAGCTATTTGTAAAAATAATAAAGGTGGGATACAAATAAATAGATAAATATTACTGTCCATTGCATGAAACTATCCCTGCAAATCAGGTATCTCATTACAATGCTGTGAGCAAAAAACATGTATTGAGAGTATCTTCATTGCTGAAAGATTTATGTCATACATGGATCCCTAAGTTACTAATTGTCTCCGATTGAAGATAGTAGGGAAGAGTTGAAAAGTGATACTGGCTTAAGTGCAATTACATGTATCTATTTTATTTTATTTATTTATTTAATTTTGTCGAGTACATATTAGATAATATATATAAGTATAAGCATGAATTGAATACATAAAATGAATACAATTAAAGGGAACATTAGGACAGGGATGGTAGGCATGCTGGTGCTCTTATGCACACTCCCTACAGACCTCTTAGGAATGGGGTGAGGTCAACAGTAGACAGTTTTAGGTTAAAGTTTAGGGGGTTTGGGGATGAGACCACAGAGTCTGGTAGTGCATTCCAGGCATTAGCAACTCTGTTACTGAAGTCATATTTTCTGCAATCGAGTTTGGAGCAGTTCACTTTAAGTTTGTATCTATTGTGTGTTCGTGTATTGTTGTGGTTGAAGCTGAAGTACTCGTTGACAGGTAGGACATTGTAGCTTTATTTATCTACCTAGCTTTATTTATCTACCTAGCTTAATGTCTCACTTTATCTTCAGGTGTGAACATGGAATCTGTATGCCTCTTGATGCACTTTCCTATAGTTGCCAGTGCCAAGATGGTTACAAAGGAGCCTTATGCAACCAGGAACTTGAACTACGTAACCCATGCAAGAGCCTGGAGTGTGTTCATGGTCAGTGCCAGATCTCAGATGCAGGAGAGGCCTATTGTGAATGCAACTCAGGATTTGATGGGGATTTCTGTGATCAAGGTTAGAAACATTTGTTTCCATATGTGTTGACCATTAATAAATAATGACACTAAGGGAATTTCCCTTCTGTGCAAAAAGTTAGGTTAACATTTTTGCTGGCAAGTCATATTAACCCAGTCCTCTGTGAATGATAGAAACCTTATTCAGGAATCAACTTCCTCCTGGAAGTGAACATTCTAGCAAGTAAAATATTGTTTCTCTGAGATGATAGGAAAGCTTCTTGGCACATCAGCTGCAGCATAGGAGGTCCCTGTAAGCAGTTTCTTCCAACTATGGTAGTTATAAGTGACTTGAATAATGAAGGAACATGAGCAATGCAGCCACAATTCCTGGGGTTTAAAATCTAGAATGATTCTTTACTGTCAACAAAATTATATCTTCTATTTCCATTGGAGAAAGCAGAGGCATAAGTAAATAGTGCTTTTCTGAGTCTGTCTCTAAACTATTGGAAGCCTCAACAAAAACAAGTATGACAACAGATAGCAGAGCATTATTTTAGATGCCCTTCGCTAGAATCCCCCATTTCATGAGGATAATGACTATGACAATAAAATCATGACATTCTTAAAGTCATCCTTTTGTCTGACCTTTCTGTTTTCCCCAGAATCAGAGTGTCGGGGAGAGGCTGTGCGAGATTTCCATCAAGTCCAGCGAGGTTATGCCATTTGCCAGACAACACGCCCAGTGTCCTGGATGGATTGCCAGGGATCATGCCCAGGATTAGGCTGCTGTGGAGGACTGCGTCTTAAGCGCAAGAAATATACCTTTGAGTGCAGCGATGGCTCATCCTTTGTGGAGGAAGTGGAAAAACCTAGCAAATGTGGCTGTTCCCATTGCATGTAGTCTCCGGTGAAGGGCAGGCCATAGCCAGAGACCTAAGGGTGAGACCTGCCCTAGCAGAAGCCTTGGGAACAGTCAGGAATCTGAGCAGTTCCTTTATTATGGTCATGGTGGTTATTCAGGACAGAAGAGACAAAGGTGTAGATAAAAGCGGTTTGTTTGTTGTTGTTTTTTGCTGGCAAATCCAGCTGAACAGATGTATTTATATCCAGCACGGATTCTACCTGGGGCCACTGATTGGGCACACCATGGATTCTTATTGAAGATCTCTACAATTGTTTTTGCTGCCCAATGTAATGTCCTAAGAACCATGCCCATGGGTCATGCCTGGCCTCAGGAACCAGTCATTTTGTATCTTTTGTACCTTAACTGGAATCTCCTAGCTGCACCATTTTTTTTTCTTCTGTTGGCCAATTCTACTTTTTCTCTTATCGAGTAGCTTCTCTTATTCTCATTCTTAGTACCTGCTCATGGTAACTTCATCTTCTGTTTATGGGGCTAAATTGCAAGCAGTACAGTGACCAGGAGCAAAGGGAACATTGTTACAAGACTAGAAAAGAAAAAAATACTTAAGAAATTGAGGAAGGAATTGTTGCTGCCTACAGCTTAATGGTTATAAAACACTGAGGAATAAAAACAGCTTAGACATGCAATTGCATTGTAGTCATTACCTGAAAGCTGCCTTCATTTATTAATAATTAAAAAAAACAGAACGGCTGAACCACTGGCATTACTATTGCTGTACTGTTGCAATTTGATGCTAACTTATTCAGAAGTAAAACCTACTCAATTCCATGGAATTTAATTTCTAAATAAGATTGTGATTACATGAAGGCTAAAGAACCTACAGGGCTACAAACTGCAGGTCTGCTGACAGGGAGGAAAAGGACTACATCCAATTCTTGTTGCAAATTCTCCAACTGCCACAATCATTTCTTTGATTCTTTACTCTTATCAGTCTTCTATACCATAAAATCATTTTTTACTACATATCACTTGATTATTGTAAGAAATAAGTTTGCATTGATGGAAGATGTCAGTTCTACCGTTCATTGCTATCACCTATAGAATAACCTTGTTCACACCAATCAGTATTCATGGAAGAAAGATGAACAGCATGTATCTCTTGCATTCAGCTTATTGTATTATTTTTCAGCCCTGCAATAGGATGCAGCAGGCCTTCCCATAAAATAGAAGACTTGTCCTTCTGTAAATGAGAAAGGAATGAGATTAGGACTTTGCTGCATCCACTGGGAATAAGATGGAGCAAGGCATTTAAAATAAAATAAGATCCCTGCTTGAGAGAAGGCTTTTGTGGAGTACCTTAACTGCAGGAACAATTTGCTCAAGGTTTCCTATCAGTAAATGAATTCTGTTTGTACTTCTTACAATTAGTTGACATGTACAATACTAGTAGCTTTAAATTACAAAAACAAAGGAGATTTTCTGTATTACTGAAGACCTAAATTTTACAAAAATTGGCCTTCTCTCTCTCTTTCATGCACATACAGACATAAATTAAGCAATACACTTGCAGTTTATTTGCATAATTTATTTTGCTGCTGGTTGGGAAAAGCAAGGATGTCTATTAGACATCAGGGCTGCTAGTTCCAGATTATATTGTGATTATTTTCTGTCATGTTGTAACTAACTTCAGGGGGTTCTAAAGCCAAAAGCTTTCTGAGCTGATTTGTTTCTTGGCACATCAGTTGGCAAAATGACATTCTTTCTCATTGAACTTTTCTCCATTCATATTGTTGATGCATCTAGAGGCGCAGTTCGCCATTGCTTCTATTCTCAGGATGCCAGAACCAAGAGAGTTGCTACAACCTTGCCGATGGTTACCTGGTCATAAGGCAGATGGCTTGGACTTTTAAAGCAGTCGCTACTCACCCTATCACAGTGCCAGTTTTCTGTTGCATTAGCATTTTGTACAACTGTGTTCACCCCCAGTTCACCATATCGTCCTGATCCTGTCTTTCGTGATTGGTGACTCCTTTTTTTATCATACTATATTCCACTTATATTGTAGCTAACCAGTATATCTGCAGGCTATCACACTATTTGCCCTTGTGGGTGCATCCTTGTCTTTCCATGTAGGGATCCTACTGATAGAAAATATTTATCCTTTTCCAGCTTTTGAAACCTCATCAGATAGTAGACATAAAAAATAACCCTGCTAGATTGAGAAAAGGCCCCCTTTGTTTCTCATGGGGGCCACCCAAATGCAACTGGATGCTTGGAAGTAGGAAATGGAGATACTGGATGCACCTTTCTGGCCATTGTTCCCCTGCAACGTATATCTAAAAGCCTGCTCCCCATGCCCTGGAAGTAACCTTGGGAGCTGACACTATTTCCCGATACCTTTATAGCACAGTGATGTTACATTCTTTTAAGTCACCTGGAGGGCTTATTCAAATATTAAATAAGCTCATGGTAGGTATTATCATGCAGCAGCCTTGCAAGAATGCAGTTATTAAGCAATCACAGTCTGATGCAAGCTTTGAGGCCTTAAACTCTACCAATGTTCTTGTTTCCAAGACAACCTCAGCCAGGTGTCTGTTGTTTGAAACCTATGACTTTTTTTTTTTTTTAACAAAAGGTTCCGCTGGATAGGTAACTCCTTGGCAGTAGCTTGAGAGCATGTGACACGTGCGATCTCAAGGTAACCGTTTCTAAAACATCAGATTTTATTGTATAGCAGTTTCAGTAAGATATTCCCGAGGGTGAAATAGATTACTATAAGTGTATGCATGGTGTCCATTAAACTGGCAGTAATAAAGAAATAGCAGTAATAAAGCCATCTACTTCCTGTGGGGATATGCAGGAAGCTAGGGAGTGATTACTCAGTGAGTTCTTGCAGAAGCTCCTTTTCAAGGTACATAAGAGTTATCTCTGTGTATGAGCTTGTGCCTACATTCCCTGGCTTACTTTGGGACTTGTGCTATTGCTTGCTACATGGGTAAATGGAATAAAACTGAGGTTTATTCTGCTATGGCTATTGAGACTTGCTGATATCTAAATCAGATTCAAATACATGATTTACAGAGGCATTTTAATCACTACCATGCTTCCTAATATTTTTCATTTTTATTCTAGAAACCCTGCAAAAAGTTAATTGTATTCTTTTTCTTACTGAGAAAATGAAACTTTTGAACTTTTAGGATGACACAAAATATATACCTAGGGCTCTTAACTTTTTTAACGACTTCCTATTTCTAATGGTAACCATTAGAATCTACAGAATATCATGTCTGAATTTGTACACCGTGTTTGCCAATGCAATACATAAGACATATGTTTGAATAAACAAAGTGACATTTGATCATGCTTACATGCCTAAATTTAGCTGATTATGACCAACTCACCCTCCATTCTGTATATACACTTAGAAATATGGGCCTCAACTCTCATAATTTTCATTTAATACATTCTTTGGTCATAATATGAGTCAAAGTCTGGAATGGATTTATTTGAAATCAACAAAAATAATGTGATTCTTTGTCTTCTTCCCTTTCTAAGGATTCCCATGTCATTTGGTACTTATAAGACTGTCAAAGCACAATTCCTTAATTCAGATTAGTACTGACTTTTTAAACTGGTGAAGCAATGGTGTCTCACTAACCTCTGCATTTGAAAATTGTACTAAGCTTTGTATGAACATTATTGAAAACAATACTTTTGGTGTCCCAACAGTCTAATCAATGCCACACCTGAATAATCATGTGAACTGCCTTGCTTATGTAAGCTAACATACTCCTTTATACATATACCTTCTTTAGAGCAGCAATCTTGTTATAGATTTTGAAAAAAGTAGTTTGTGATTTTTCACATGGGAAGATAACATTAATTCAATCAGAGACATGAAACTAACCATCTCTGTCTGTAACAAAATATGTGTCATCTTCCAACTCCTATAATGGTTGTCCAAGTAAAATATGCTGTGTTCAGTTTTCTAAGAAAAATGTCAAAATGATGAGTTTTCCTCATTATATGATGGAGGAGTACTTCTTTGTCACCCAATCCTGCTGCTTTTTAATAGGAAACAAAGAAAAATAGATTAGTGGATTCCACATATTTACTTCAATAAGAATCTGTCTCTCCTTTCTACCCAAAACAGGAAACAATAGACTGAAAATTCCAGTCAATAAAATCAAATTTGTTATTCCTCTGCCTTCTAATTATACAGCCTCTATTATATGTGTGTAGGCATGCATGTATGCATACCAAGTTGGTGTAGCAATTAAGGTACCAGCAATTAAGGTGTAGCAATTAGAAGTCACCTGTACTAGTGGTGGGTTGCTCCTGGTTCTGTCCGGTTCTTTAGAACCAGTAGTAAAAGCGGCTGGAGGTTCCGCCCACATGTCATAATTGACGAACTGCCCATGTGCAGAAGCTTCTTCTGCACATTCCGTTGTGAACCGGTAGTAAAGGTAAGTAGAACCCACCCCTGACCTGTACCAATCTTTTTCCACCTTTGGAAGATGACAGTGGCAAACCACTTTTAAAGATGTAGCCAAAAAAACAATGTGTGGACTTACCTGAGCAGTTTCATGAGTTAAGAATGACTTGAATCCACTATAAACACATGTATCATTGTATCACTTTTCACAAATCAACTTTGCAGCAGGTTTTCATACATCCTGCTTTTGTTCTTTGATGTATACAATGCATCCATGCAAATGTGCCTGGCATTTATGCATGCAATATATTTGCTCTTTTTTTAAAAAAAGTATTTTAATATAGTTTATGCAACATTTATTTTTCTACTTGGTTTTGATCTCATAAGCTGAAAAGATCTTGGAAAACTGTCACATTATTCTTACAAAAGAAAAAAAAAGGAAAAATGTGCCCTTTTTGAAACTTGAAAACAATAGAAAAAATATTTGCATCATTTGGACATAAATTGCAAAAATTAGCATACTGGATATTCAATATTGAAGGATTTTATTACATTCTGTTCTTATTTTAGACCAAAGTGAAACACCAGCATGAGAATTGTAAGAGAGCCCATTTCTGGCTTAGTATTTCTATTACCACTTAGCCTTCTGACTTAACTATTGCCATAACTCTGAAGGGAGAGGGAGAGGTGATTTACTCAGCAGTGAGCTGTAAGAAGTTAGCAATTCTCTCTTAACTCTTGTCCAATGTTCGGCATGGAGATAGGAGCAGTGAGATATAAGACACCTCATGTAGGCAGCAGTGCTAAGGCAGGGGAGAAAAATATCTACATACAGGTAGTTCTCGACTTACAATAATTCATTTAATGACTGTTCAATGTTACAATAGCACTGAAAAAGTAGCTTATGACCCTTTTTCACACGTATAAGTGTTGCAGCATCCCTGTGGTCGTGTGATCAAAATTCAGACACTTGGCAACTGACTAATGTTTATGATGGTTGCAGTGTCCCGCAGGGGTCATGTGATCACTTTTTGTGACCACCTGACAAGCAGAGTCAACAGAGAAGCCAGGTTCACTAATGACCTTGTTATTAACTTAATAACTGGAATGATTCACTGAATAATGTGACAAGAAAGGTCATAAAATGGGACAAAGCTCACTTAACAACTGTCTCACGTAGCAACAGAAATTTTGGGCTCAATTGCGGTCGTAAGTTGAGGTCTACCTTTCACATTGTAGAATTTAACCTAATGAAGTGGTGGATCAAATAGGAAGGAATACTTAAGTAAAAAAAAAAAAAGCAGAAGAAAAAGAGTTGACATTGAAACAGGTCTTGAATAAGCATGCGTTGGACCAGTCTTCCCTGATCTGGTATAGTCAAAATATTTTGACTATAACTTCCAGAATGTCCAAGCAGCAGAGTCAAAAGCTCTGCTTATGTTCAGCTTTCCTCAGGATTTTGATAGCTATTTCTTCATTACTACAATTGTCTCTATAATCTCCACCAATAAAATGAAGCCAGGTGAGAGATGGGCTGCTTTAGTTTCATATATTAAAGTGGGGGTTATAATTAACAAAGAAATATTATCAAGCACTTCTGATTTTTCAAAGATTCAATATCTGGTGTATTCACTGCAACTGGTATCTCAAAATAGCCATTGAAATTGATAATCAGCTTGATCTTCCATCAATCGGCTAAAAAAAACTTGTGAAACACTAGTGAATTGTGGACCATGGCTTAAAAATTTTTATATTAAACTTCATCACACCACACCAGTGCTGACATTTTAAAAAGTTTAATAAGCTGCAATAAAATAAGGACCCATGGAGTACATAGAGTCCGTCACAATGCATAAAAGAAAGCAGCACAGAAAAAAGATAAAAGGATTAAATCACTTTCCATTGGTTAGTCAAAGAAATAACAGACACACACAAGTATGAAGCTGACACAATTGATACAATTTCAATGGTAAAATAGCCCTAGCTGTTATAGGTTTATGAATTACTGGAAAGCAACTGAGAATTACCTTTTATATACATTTAAAATGTTCTTCAGATGAGGTATATAACCATTATCTAATGACACATTTTAACCAACAATACACAACAGACACATTCTTCTCCTAACATCACAGCATTTTCCTGTGCCCTGAAGAGAAGAAAAGGATCTACAATCAAACCCTTCCAAAAATGCTACTTATCGTATGTAGGGTTTGGATGACAATATCAGGCTGGTCAAACATGGGGAGGAGATATCCCCATACATGATTCTTGAGATGGGATAGAAAGGACTGCTTTGGATAAAGAAATAAAAACCTTTGTGAGAGGAAGGAATATAAATTAATGCATAGAATATAAAATTGCCAAATGCATTTGTTTGCTTGTTGAGTGCAAGACATTGATGAGGGCTCATTGAACTCCCCCCCCCAAGTTTTCAGGTATGCTATTGGAAAATAAAATGATTGCAGAAGGTTAGAAGCCTGCTCCCTATACTAAACCTCCTGTAGCAACTTTGTAAGAGAAGTGAAGACATTAACAACAAATGCAGGCAGGAGTTAAATTTCTGGATAGCAGAAAGTGGGTGCAAGAATTAGCAAAAAGGAGCTACATATAGGATTATGTCTTAAAACAGGCAACTAATAGATTTCCAGAAAGAAGAATGGAGCAAGCATTTTCAACAGCCCAAAGCACATGAAAATCACACGCTTAGGAATATCCACACAATCCCATAAAAATAATTATCAAATAAAAGAGAATGATATCTTAAATAGCATAGTGCGACCTAAGGAGTGTTAAGAGAGAGGAACTAGGGAATATAAAAGTATGATCCAAGAAATAAAATAAAAATAAAGAGGCCAAAAAAATAGGACCTAGCTCAACGCAGCAGCTCAAGATTTGGAGTGAGAATAAGAATTGACAAGAATCAGCTGCAAATGATAGAAAGCAAACAAACATTCCTCATATGTGCCACTGCCACCCTGCCACCCCCCGCCCCCCCAACTTCTAGTAAAATCTCCTTTTATTCACTATCCCTGAGTCCATATCCCCAATCAATACATTTATTCTGGATTGCCAGTTATTCCCTGTGATGATGCCCAAACATGCAGTAAGACTGAAACATAAGATGTTTCTTTCTTTAGGTGGCAAGACCACTGAAGAGAAGCAGGCTTTACTGAGACATGCATACATAGGCATACGGCCGCTCATATGCCATTTTTTTCACAAAAAACTTTATTACTAGAATTCTTATTGCTTTCAAGTGCTGTGCCTAAAAGTGCACGTGACCAAGCAGTTTTCAAAGAACTGTGCTCAAGTTGAATTTTCAAGTCACTTCCACAGAAGAAAAAAAAAACGAGGAAAAAAAAAAACCCTATCATATCATGCTTTGAATCCATTTGATGTAGCTTTTACAGAGATGGTCAGTCTGTGTCTGTGCTATTCTCAATTCAGCCTGAAAGTTTTAAGAATTTTAATTCCTGTCTACTATAACACAGCACTTGTGCTAATGCAGAATGTAGTCTATAATGGTTTTATAATGCTTAATATCAAGATTTCTGTATTAAAGGTGTTGGTTTTAACATAAAGGAATATTTAATGACGAGTGTGAGATATTTAGCCCATGCACAGGCTTACATCTCAGTAAGATCTGGAATTTGATTTTGCAGCATAAATTCCAGACCAGTTGACAGTTCTTCTGTTTAATGCTATTTGCAGTAGGAAACATGCCTTTATTATTATTTTTTTTAAAATACCACCACCTTTCTATAATATTGCAAACCAACAGAACTCCTGAGACTTGTCAGCACAAAATACAGGAAATAAATATTTAAAACTATTTATATTTACATTATTATTCTTCCATTTTGTGACTACCTAGGGAGAAAGGCAGAATTTATCCTGCACCTAGGAAAGCATTTTAATCTCTAGCCAGATGCTGGGCAAACACAGCATCATGTCCATGTGTCTGTACTACACACACATATACATATATGTCTATATTCAATTGCATTTCAATGTAATGCATACACACACACTTGGAAATTTTTGATAGCAATGTAAAGAGTTATTTATGCAAATGATTACATACATGTTAGAAAAATCATTCATTTTTAATTATTTAGGAAGCCTGCTCAAAAAACAAGCTTTTAAAGAAGAGAAGAGTTTACTCTCAATGCAAATTTGAAACTCCTGAGATTATCCTAAAATAAGTATTCTGCAGTCCCTTGGGTAAATGCAAAAAACAACAACCCTTTTGTTCATCTATTCAATTCTTCTCAGACTGAGATAGGCAAATATTGTTTAATTTTATTAAAAGGAACTGTTGCAGTATGTAAGCTGTTCCAAATATAGGTAGTCTTTAACGTACGAGTGGTCACTTAACAACTGTTTGAAGTTATCACAGATTTTTTTAAAAAATGTTACTTCTATCCTAATAGTTACAACTGATGCATCACCTCTTCCAGTCATGTGATCACATTTCAGGCACTTGGCATGTGGCTTGCATTTATAACCAGTTGCCCTGTCCCATATTCACATGATCATGTTTTGCAACTCTTTTGCCATCTTCAGGCAAAAAATGCTCATCAGATAAAATGAGTTCACACTTACAACTATGTGGTTTGCTGAATAGCCAAATAACAACCATGGTGACTCAATGACCTGGTAAAAATGGCTGTAAAATCAATTCTGGTCACATGGTACCTCAATTTATGACTATAATGGCTTACAGCCAAAGATCCAGGCCACTGTGGTTATAAGTCAAGGACTATCTGTACAACTATCTTTTGCAACTGATTGTTGGTGATTTTATGAATGTCAATGGTTCTCAAATGGCTCTCTGGATGTTTTGGAATTGCACCCAAGGAGCTTACTACTATTAGTACTATTGATGTTTTCTTTTGCTAGAATTGTTCTACTTTTTTTTGCAGGTCTTTATATTTTATGATTTTCTCCAGTTCATCATCATTATTATTATTTCAAAGTAAAAGCATATACATGTTGAGAATATGTGTTTGACAAGATGGAAAAAAAAGCCATTAACAGAGAAAAGTGAGTGCTCCAATTGTTATAGAGGTTACTGTTATGCACAGAGATGTGAAGGTGCAATTCTTCACTTCATAAACTACATGAGTTTAAGCTGTTCTATATAGCTATTGCTAGAAACTACTGAATGTAACAGCATGCCCAACCGCAAAGCATCAAGAGTTTGGCTAAGAGTAGGATTACTAAGAGAGAACGGAAGCATGCCAGTTGGAAGAATTATGGACAGACAAAGAAAAAGACCACAGTAAGAAGGATAAGATACAAATATGATAAAAGCCAAACAACAGGACAGGTTTGGGGGATTTTTCCTATGGTAATCGGAACGTGAAACTGCACCTTACATACCTAATATCTATTAGATGGGGGAAAGGTAAAATGTTCACAATAGAATGCAAGGCACATAATTAAGTCCTGTAGTTTCTAAAAGAAAACCCAGCAATAGCACAAGCCAAGTTTCAAAGGTCATTTTAATGAAGAGACTTGAGTGTCAAAAAAGAAGTGTTCTGAAGGACATCTCAAGGAACTCTTAAAAAGATACTTGAATATTAGAGGCTCAACATCTTTGCCAGGTATGAACTTTGCCAGAACTCGTCTGGACTATTGTAACGCTCTCTACATGGGGCTCCCCTTGAGGTGCACTCCGAGGCTCCAACTGGTGCAGAGTGCGGCCGCGCGGGTGGTTATGGGAGCAACGTGGAGCTCCCATGTAACACCTCTCCTGCGCGAGCTGCACTGGCTCCCGGTGGTCTTCCGAGTGCGCTTCAAGGTTCTCGTTACCACCTTTAAAGAGCTCCATGGCTTAGGACCTGGTTATCTACGGGACCGCCTGCTACCACCAATAGCCTCCCACTGGCCAGTATGCTCCCATAGAGAGGGGCTCCTCCAGGTGCCGTCAGCCAAACAATGTCGACTGGCGGCCCCTAGGGGGAGAGCCTTTTCTGTGGGGGCACCTACGATCTGGAACGAGCTCCCCCCGGAGATACGGAGGATCCCGGATATTCGCACCTTCCGTCGCGCGCTTAAAACATTTTTATTTCATCGAGCTGGCCTGGCCTAAATCTTCTCCTTTTTAAATTTAAATTTTAAACACAAATTTTAATCTGTTTAATTATGGGGTATTTTAAAATTCAGCCAAATTATTTAATTCGTTTTAATCTATTTTAAATTTTGTATCTCTGTGTTTTATCTTCTGGCTGTTCACCGCCCTGAGTCCTTCGGGAGAAGGGCGGTATAGAAATTTAATAAAATAAATAAATAAATAAAACTGAGTGTCACTGGGACTGAAGCACAGAGCACTGTCTTCCAATTAGATAATACTTTGTTTTCTTTTATCTCAAGACTTGTTAGCTCTCTATACCAAGCTGCATATATTTTTTTAAAAACTACCTAAACTATTTTGAACTGCTTGGTTAATCTCTTGCTTCTAATATTTTGATTGTATATAAAGAAAAGGCATGTCCAGTTGGCAGCCAAGACTGCTGAAGTGTAGGATGGTATGGCCTTCTCCTAAAAATAGTAAGAAGCTGAACTAAAACTATCAGCAACTCTGGGCCTGGCAACCAATTGATTTCTCAGAGTTATGCAACATTGTATGGGCAGCAGATTAGAGCAAAACAGGGTGGATTTGAAGCTGATGCATGTTACATAATGCTTACATAAGGAACATTTAGACTCTAGACCACACAAGAAATTGGACAGCACAAATTGTAGAAAGATTTTATTAGCAGAGATCTAAATCAGAATCACTTAGCTTAAAGTGATGTACCACAAAAAGCCCCAACTACCCAGCAGTTTGTTAGGAAGCAGCCCTGGGCAGAGGGAGCAGGAAGTTGAATGCATATCTGAATGTAATCATGTAAAGTTGGGGAAAAAAAGATTTTTGCAACCCCTTGCCATTACACACACATGCATGTGCTCACACATTTCCTTAAATATTTTTAATACTCCTGGTGGAATGTCTAGCACATTTGATATTTACAATTAAAATAGCAACCAGACAAATTCATATGAATCTTTACAGAGAATATTAAGACTAACCTGATGCTTACAACAATTAATTTTATACATCGTGATTTAAATGGAAAGAGAAGTTAAAAATCAAATGATTTAAAAATATTATATAAAAATGGGTCCACCCTGATATGTCTTGTAGCTTTAGGGCACCCTCTCAAGTCACAGACTTGAGTAAGCGGGCGAGCAACAGGGCTTTACATTTTCAGATGCCAAATTTCAATTTCCTTGATCAATTAGGAACTGTACAATAGGTATGGTAATTATCAATTTTCTGCCTGCAGTAATGAGCTTTGGTATAAGAATAGAAATGCTAATGTACTCTATCCTTTAAAAAAAATCAATTTCCTCACACCTTCATTCTCCCCAAAGTTTATCTTATATTCAATAACCCCCTCACCGCTTGGAAAAACTGGTTCAGGCTAGTTAATACAATAATGCATAAAGATGTTTGAGTTTGTTGATCTCATCTGGTATCCATGGCAAGCTATTCTGAAAGGTCAAACTATCTGAAGGCCTTCACAGGAAGCTCTCAGGAGTCAAACATGGCAAACATGAGGAGGTCTGCACAAGTTTCTAAGCAATTATCTAGGCCTTTGTTGTGGCTTAGTGAGAGCTACAAAAATAAAATAAAAAGCTGGTCCTTACCTTTCTTCTCCAGCCTCAGAGCAAAAGGAGTCACTGTTACCTCCCAAATGAGCAGCACAAGACAGGATGTTTTCTTTTGAGAAAACATTGCTTCCCTTCTTATTCGATCCAAAACAAATGTCTGAACTGGAAAAGTGACTATTGCATTTTAAGTACATTGTATTCTCATAGGAATGACTTCTTTAAAGAAAGATGACACCTTTATCTTTATATAATACACAAATTAAACTTTGAAGGTAAAGCCAGGCAACTTGCATATAAAGTTAATGAATAATCGGTGAGCCTACATCTTCTTGGGGGAAGGCAGAAAGAAATTTACTTCATGTTAAGTTGCAACCCATACATTTGTGAAAGTACCAGAAAGTTCCAGCTGCTACTTTATTCACAACCAGCATTGTCATGTTTTTACTTTTTAAAAAGCCTTCAGATATCTGAAGAAGTCTATAGAAAAGAAACTTGCAGAAACTTCATAGTAAAGAAATTTTAAAAATCTTCAGCAATGAAAGTTCTCTGACAAGGAGCACCTTCCAATACTTTTTCTTTACAGATATTTTTCTCTGAGATCCATACTTAATTTTAGCATCATAATATGCCTATGAATTCAGGAGTATTTTAAACAGGGATTCCCCCCCCCAAAAAAAATCCCAGGAATTTTGGGGTAAATGCATTTCAGAATTACTCCAGCAGAAATTGAGGCAGCATTTTAAAAAGTAGCCTTTAAGGTGTTTAAGGTTTACAGAAATGTTAAAGGAGGCAAGCAATCTCTATTTTAGGGTAACATTTTCCATTCATCCAACAGGACTAGTTTCTTGGGTAGGCCAAGCATGGCTGACTATCACTGAAAACATAAAATATTTTTTTTTACACAAAACCTGGCTAACTTATAGCCAAACCCTAAAGCCCAAAGTTACATCACATAGGTAATTATTAATAACTTAATAATAAAATCCATCATTATAACCTGCTAGTAAAGAATATAATTAGAGGAGGAAACAACTTTGGGTTTTGGCTTCATAATGCCCTGCACAAATTAAACAGTGTCAGTATGCTACAATGCACAAAAGGAAGGAAACGCTCTGTAGGATCCTTAGCAGACATGCCATCAAACTCTGTGGGATGTGCATGACAGGTGGTTGGTTCTCTTTCCATTACAGTACAAGTGCATGTGCATTAACCCATAAACTGCTAGCTTCAAATCAAGCAGACTAATTTATTTGTTTCCTAACATGATAAATAAGGCACTGTACTTTGAACTGAAACTGCCATGCTTCCAGTTCAACTCCAGGAACTTTCAACTTTTCTTTCTCCGTGATATAAAAAAATGGTGTTCGCCTCCGGATGCAACTCAAATCGAAGGCTCCTTAAAAAGCAAGAGGGAGATGGCCTTTAGCCAGACCCAAGCGCCCCTCCCTCCTTCTCTGTTCAGCAGTGGAACTACTGAAAGAAAGAGGAAGAGTTTCTATAACACACTTCCTACCCAAGACGTTGCTACTTTGCATCCATCCGCCTGCGCTTGCTGGGTGAAGATTCTTTCTTTGCCCTCAACTTCCTCTTGCTCCGAGTTTTGTTCTCCTGAATTCGTTTCACTGATCTGGTGAGAGCTTTCTCACTGCTTGCCTTTTTAAGAGACTGACTGGGGGAATCTCGCACCATTTTCTCCTTTAGAGCCTTCATAAGCCCTTGCTGCTTGGAAAGCAGGCTGGCTTTTTGACTGGTACTGGCTTTCCCTATGTGGGTGGGAGACTTTTTTTTCCCAGGTCGTGAGTCAATAAGTTTCTTTGACTTCTCATTCTGAGAGGTGTGCTTATTATTTCTTCCTGCCGCTGTCTGCTTCCTAGTAGTTGGAGCTCCCACTTGCTTCACTTTACTGACTTTCTTGAGAGAGATTCTTTCCTTGCTTGAAGGACTCAACTGCCGCATGGCCAGTGTCCTGATATTCTCATTCGGTATCTTTTTTTTGCTTTGCTGAAGGCTGCTTTTAGCGGAGGTGTCCTCCTGTAACTTTCCTTTCCCTTTTTTCCCCTTTCCTCCTTTTTCAATCGGAGTGGATTTAGTAGGAAGTTGGATGGCTTTCACTTGCTGGGCCAACTTGGGGGACATCAAGGGTTTAATGCACATGCTCTTGTTGCTTGAACTGCTTTCGGCCAAGAGCTGCTTGGCCACACAGTCATGCCTCTCCTGTTTGACCACTCTATGGAATCCATGAAGTTTGCCTCTCAAGTTGGAATATTTCCTCAGGATCCGTGAGCTTGTCTGCACCGGCATGCTAGGGGAAGGCTGGATGCTCTTGGGTCCAATACATTGTGCCAAGCTGACTTCAGAGGGAGGTGTCTGCTTTGGACCGACAATCTGCTCTGACTCAGTCTGGTCACCATTCTCTCGAAGTCTGGTCCACAGCTTTTGGATCTTTATAGTATTTTTTGCTGGGGTCATAGCAGCAAACTTCTTTAAGTGTTTCTTTAGACGCTCTGCTTGGAGAGAACTGGGGTAGACGCTAGAAGAACCCTTTTGGAGTGGAAGCTTCATGAGAGGAATGTCTCCTGGGATACGTGTGTTCAACTTCTTCACAATGACCAGAGATTTGGTTTCAGTTGTCTCCATAAACCATTTGCAGATATTAGATATATCAAAACCCTTCATGAAAAGCATCTGAACAGGGGAGAGTTTCTGGACTTCAGTGGATCCTTTAAATTTTCGAGTCCTCTTCTTGCTTTTCCAAATCTCTTTCAACTTGTCAGATTTATTCTTGACCTTTGGAGCTGGCTGAGCCTCCTTCTCCAGTTGAATCCAGCCTTTCTGGATCTTCATATATTGGGTATTAAAGTTAGTGATGAGTTCTTGGTTGTCTTCCTCAGCACACCATTCCACAAATCTTGGCTTGTCAGAAAGTACTTTCATGCTGTTAAAATCAATAGAGTTTTCATTTCTTGCATTTGGGTCGTCTATGACAACAGGATCTGCTGATGTGGCCATGATGTCAGAGTTTGCTTGTACAATTGTTTTTTCTGATGTATTTCTTGTGGCAGTGACCACATGAGCTGTAGTAGGGGTGTGCCTCAAGTTATAGAACTGTAAGGCTGGTTTCTTGCATTTCATTGCCTTCTCTGGCTGTGCATGCTTGCTACCAGGACATATGAAGCTACTTGTCTCATGCTGGTTGGACAATACTTCAATTATATTCATAGGGCCATCAGAATTCTCTAAACTTTCTGGCTTTAAATCTACTTGCTTTTCGGTTTTATCAGACATCTCTGTTGGAACATGAACACTTCTCTTGTCAGAATTGGCTTCTAAGCAAATTTCAAGCATTGCTGCTGGCTTATCTTTGTTATCTTCTCCATTCTGGCTTCCCTCTATTACAGATTCCTTTGCCATTAGTTTCTTATAGGTCTGCCTTATTGTGATGTCATTTTCATCATCTGCCTGCTGTTCAGTAGATTTGCTACTATCATTTAGCAGTGTTTGATGGTGTCTGTCATTAGGCAAACACACAGATGTTGCCCCATCAAGATGTACCTCTCTCTTAAAACGCTTAGCACCAGGACTTTTAGAAAGCTTTATCTGTAGCTGAGGAAACTGAACAGAATTGGAAGAACAGGGTTGTTCAGAACTGTCTTCTGTAGGCGCCAGAGACTGCTGGCTTCGAAGACAGCGATCCGAAACAATGTGGGGTTTTTTCTCCCGCCTTCGTTTTTTGTCTATGTTTGTTTTGGAAGGAGTCTCTTTCTTGTCCTTTTCTGATGTTTTGGGCTCTACTGGAGTTTCACTATTAACCTCCAGTTCCTCATCAGACTTGGTGGTCTCACTGATGTTTATTGTATCATTTACATTTTTCTCTCCCTTATCTTCATTGCCAGCCACAAGGGGCAGCACATTTTTACATTCAACAGAGAGTCCTTCTTTCAAATTCTGGGAATTTTCAATAGTGGTTTCGTGTGTGTTAGTACAATCCAAACTGAGAGGCAGCTTTGCTGCTTCTAAATTGGGAAGCAGCTGGGGGAGCTCCACATTCATTTTGATAGTTGCTACCACTGAAGATTCTTCAGAAAGAGTCTCTGAAGGTTCTTGGTCAATATGAGTAGGAAGTTCAGGCACCCCACCGGTAGGATGACTTACAGGAGACATGCTCCTTGGGCTGGCAACAAGCTGCGCAGGTGATACACTGTTGGAAATACAGGGAATCTCTGAAGGAAAGGTCATACAAGGGTCCAGAACATCAAGAGCGGGTGGTACTACTGAGGGTTCTGCCAAATCTATAGGGGAAAGTAGTGGGGGTTCTATAGATGGTGATACATCTATAACAGAAGCAGGCTCATCTAATGGAGGCAACATGTCCATGCTATTGGCTGATACTTCAGGCATCAGCAGATCCATGCTAACATGGGCTTCTGGCTCTATCAAAATAGGAGGTTCTGGGATAGTCACATTTCCCAAGAACAGAGAAGCTGATTTATCGTTAGCAGCTTCTGAGACAGGATGTACAACAGAGTCTGCTATATTGACACTATTTTCTTTAGATCTATTACAGTTATACGAATCTGAGCCAGAGCTATGTGCCTCCACGATGTCAGTACTGTCTTGCAAGTCCCCTTCATCCTCTTGAGGGAAAGAGACAGTCATGGTCTGCAGTGAAGACACAAACAAGCTGTCTTTATCTGAATGAAAAACTGGGCGGGGAAATAGAGAAACAGGCATGGTAGCTTGTTCAGCAAGACTAGCTTCTCTCTGCTTGAGGACACTGACCTCAGAAGAGATACTTCCATAAGAGCATTGCTCAGTTCTTATTTCATTGAAGGAATCTTCTTGAGTAGGGGCCACTGTGGAAGATCTTTGATCATCATTGCTATCCACAGCTTCAGCTGCAGCCAAGTAGCTGTCACTTGGAAGAGAAATGCCCTGGATAGGACTTGTTAGCACTTCAGGCCTTGTAGCCAGGACGTTCCCATTCTCCTGTGAATGCGGAGTCTTGGCCAAGGTGCGAATAGTAGGAAGCTCACAACATTCACCGTTGTAGTAATAGCCACGAGTGCTCTTCCTTGCTGTCTTTCTTGCTGATATTGTCTTTTTGCTCTCATAGTGACACTCTGTAATTGGTTGGCTAATATAGACAACATCATATTGATTATCATAATCATTTATTCTTAATCCTGAAGACTTCTTGCTTTTACGTGTACTTTTAGTAGAAGCTGAAATACTCTTGACTCGGGAGTGCCCATTGGTGGTTTTGTGCTGCACTACTGGCATGGAATTAATAGGCAGCCAAATGTCTTTGGCATTCTCCATGTGAGTCTTGTCACCAGGATGCATGTGGCAGACTCCCTTGCTTTTCCCTGAAGCCAGATAGTGATTCTCTACCTTTGATCTTGTTTCCTGGTCATTGATTTCCGTATCTTGGTGCATAAAGGCTTTGGAGCTGCACTGCAAGGCATTCTCTTTGTCTGCTCTCCGTGGAGAGCTAGCGGTGAAAGCCGTCTCTCGAGTTTCCTCTGGGAAAGCTTTGAAAGGGTTCTTCAAAGAACCCATCCTATTCTCTAAATTCTCCTCATTGTTTACATTTGTTGCTTTCACAGCTACATAGCCTCCCAGTAAACCTCTACTTTGCATCTGATCTTTGTCATCTTCACCTTTTCTAGTCCCCGTCTCTTGCTCAGTAGCAGAGGTCTGCCCTTCCAGATTTTTAATAGAGTGATGGGTATTGGAGGCAGTCAGGTACCCTTGAGTGGGACTATCTCTGGGACTTATAGAAGTTGTTCTAATAGTTGGAAGCTCAGGGAAATCTCTTCTGACGGAACTGCAATTTTCTCTTCTGTCTGTAGATTTCAGTTCTACAGCATGTTTCAGTGCATGGCATAGTATTCGCAAAGAACCACGGGCCTCTGATTGTTCTGCATCCAGCAATAGAGGGAGTTTTGACTCAGAGCAAGAAGTTCCATGCTCCTGATTCTCAATATGATATTGGCTACACCCTGAACTACAAGTAGACACATCCATGTTTTCAGGTCCAGATAACTGCTGGCCTTCATAGCCTGTTTGTACTTCAGTGCAGATGTCATTCAGGACACGGACGAAGTGTTTCTGGTGGTATTCGCAGAGTCTGACCATAATTTTTTCCAATGGAGATTTCGGCTGGCCAAGAGAATCTATTGCTACTGCCTGTGCTGTCTCCTCACTAGAGAGAGAGAGAGAGAGAGAGAGAAAGAGAGAGAGAGAGAGAGAGAGAGAGAGAGAGAAAGAGAGAGAGGGAGAAAAATAGTCAGTATAGTACAAAATTCAGGAACAAAATTCACAGCAAAATTGTCACAATTCTCTTCACAACTGAATTATTTGGAAAGACCATATATTTATATTCTACTGTAATTGAGCAAGTAGATAACACAAAATCCCAAACAATATTAATAGTATGCCTGGATTTCTTTTCTGGTTTCTGTCTATTTATATATAACTCAAGCATTACTACTACCTGAATATGACCCTATTTACAACATAATCCTTAAGAGGAGTGAATCTAATGAGGTGGGAGAAACAACCTGAACAAATTAGTATGCAATGACAAGCTATACAAACAGACCCAGTCTGGTATAAAAGCTTGGACTGGGAAGATCCAGGATCAAATACACCCACAGATGTTTACTAGAAAGCTTTTGATCAGCAATTACTCTTCAGTCTCTCTCAGGCCAACCTATTTCAGGGTGATTTTCAATCTGTAAAAATTGAAGGAAGGAGCACAACTTGGTAGGGGAAACCTTTACCTTTTTTTAATGTTATGCATAGTACCTTGAACTCCTGAAAGAAATGTGTGGTAGAAATCTAATTAGCAAAACTTAATAATTTAAAAACAGGCTTGGATAATATTTACAAAGTATATAACACCAGGTAAGCTATTTTCATTACTGTTGATTCTGAACAAACAGGCAATACAGCACAATGTATCATTCATGTGGTTAACAATCTCTTCAAAACATGCTGCAAGGTTTAAGTGCAGCAAAGACCTTAAGAAAATATAAATTCCTTCATGTGTTCGAAGTTTCCAGAAGTCTTCAACTAAAATCTCACCATTTTTTTAAAAAAGTAGCATGGAGGCATATTTCTAGGTTTATGGTTGGGAGGGAGAATGGCTTATGGGTGTTACAACTTAATGAATTCAGAAGAGCACAAATTTCTGGCCAGAATATTAGACCAAGTCTCCTCTCCCAAAGTAAGTGGTGAGGTTTTTCACTTTGATATAATTCAGTGGCCAAACAGCTTGGTGGGTGGGGAATACATCAGCCTAAAGAAGGCAGCAGTCATAACTTATTTAGCTTAATATTTATTCAAATTTACATATAGTATATTGCTCTAGAAAGCAAAAGGACAAATGAAATGTAACATTTTTAATGTTAAGCAGTTATTTAGAAACTGAAGAAAGATACAGTGTAAAATTGAGTGAAGTATTGTTTCAACAGTAGAAGACAGAATAATAAATAGGTCTGTGTAGTGTTTTGGACTTGAAGGTAAATTAATGTTCCAGAGCAGATGGAGATATTTGTATATTTGAGGTGGACGGTTTTGCTTCAGAAAGTTGCAGGCAAGTATAAACTATAACAGTTTTCCTACATTTTGGGATGTGAAAAGAGCCTTAAACTGTTGGATTTGAATTATCTATTTTGGATTTCTTTCTTGTATTGATAAATATATTATAACTATTCTGAGCTACAAGGCAAGAGAGCTACGTTGGGGCATGCAGAAGATCTGGTTGTTATCCATTACGATGATGGGAATTAATAATCCTGATGAAAGCCACAATTACAACTATATGGAATATAATCATAATGTCACTCGGGTGGTTGTTTTTACTTTTATATATATATGAGGATATTCATTACTGATGGGGGCAGATGATGACTGAAGACTTTGAACAAACTGTTGCACCAGGATGCTACGTTACCCAATTATGGATGAGGGACTCAACAATCCAGTGGAAAGACATCAAAGAAGATATTATATGGATTATAAATTTAAAGTTATTGTCTTTTTTTTTTTAAATAACGGAATATATACATATATATATATATATATTTTAGCAGAGTGGGCAGTGGATTAAAGATATTAAGAATTGTTGTGCATGGTAATTTTGTAGGAAAGTGGGTGGAAATATGTTAGTCTACTGATGGATTAGCTTAAGAAAAGGGATGTTTAAGTGATATATTTAGGGTAGTGGAGGAAATGGATAGAGTTGAATAAATGTTAAATTAGGATTTATGGGGAAGGCTGCTTTGAAATGTTATATTAATATACACAAAGAATAAATGTTAAAGTAGGATCTATTATACAGTCTTAAAGTGGAAGGTTGCTTTGAAATGTTGTAATAATATATAGATACAAGTTTTGGGGAGGACAAAAAGGGCAGATTATTGCTAAATTGGGAGTTATAATAATATTATGCTAAACTAGAAGTTATCATACAATATTATAGCAGACTGCTTTTTTTTTTTGAAATGTATGGTAAAAGGGGAAAGTAACAATATTAATAATATTTTTAGTAAGTAAGGGTCAGTATATAGAGGAGGGAGTAAGGCGATGGTAAAATATTATGTAATCTGTTATGAATTAGGTTTTTGGTGTGAAGAAGTCACGGGGGGGTGGGTGGCGAGGGGGGGTTAGGGAGGAGGGGGGGAAGGAAAAAAGGGAAAAATTTGTATTTGAAAACTTTTTCAATAAAAAAATAAAAATAAAAAATAAAACCTGTGTTACTATAACAAAAATACTGTCTCAGTGTTTTCACAAAAAAGTGGATGCCTTTTTTCAAATTGAAGTGGCAAAGGTATGCCAAGGAAATCTTATTTATTTATTTATTTATTTATTTATTTATTTATTTATTTATTTATTTATTTATTTCCATTTCTATACCGCCCTTCTCCAAATAGGACTCAGGGCAGTGAACAGCCAAAGTAAAAAACAGAGCATACAAAATTTAAAAACAGTATTAAAATAATTAAATATTTTGGCCGTAAATTAAAACAACCCAATTTAAAATCAATTTAAAATTTAACTCAAGCCAGCCCAGCTAGTTGAAATAAATAGGTTTTCAGGGCCTGATGAAAAATCCGGAGGTCTGTTATTGTACGTAACTCTGGGGGAAGATTGTTCCAGAGGGTGGGCGCCGTCACAGAGAAGGCTCTCCCCCTGGGGGTCGCCAGCCGACATTGTCTGGCAGACGGCACCCTGAGGAGGCCCACTCTGTGCGAGCGTACTGGCCGGTGGGAGGCTATTGGTGGCAGAAGGCGGTCTCGTAAGTACCCCGGCCCTAAGCCATGGAGCGCTTTAAAGGTGGTCACCAACACCTTGAAGCGCACCCGGAAGACCACCGGGAGCCAGTGCAGCTCGCGCAGGAGAGGTGTCACATGGGAGCGCCTCGTCGCCCCCATAATCCCCCGCGCGGCCGCGTTCTGGACCAACTGGAGCCTCCGGGTGCACCCCAGGGGGAGCCCCATGTAGAGAGCGTTGCAGTAATCCAGGCAGGAAGTGACTAGTGCCTGAGTGACTGTACGTAGAGAGTCCCGATCTAGAAAGGGGCGCAACTGGCGTATCAGGTGAACCTGATAAAAAGCCCCCCTGGCCACGGCCGTCAAATGATCTTCTAAAGACAGCCGTGCGTCCAGGAGGACGCCCAAGTTATGAGCCCTCTCCGTGGGGGCGAGTGATTCGCCCCAATAGCCAGCGATGGCGTCAGCTGGCTATATCGGGACGCTGGAAGCCACAGCCACTCGGTCTTGGAGGGGTTGAGTCGGAGCCTGTTTCTCCCCACCCATCCATCCATCCATCCAAATCTTGATTTAACATGCTCCAGCACATTTGAAGGTACAGACTTGCATTGTTTTAATTTTGAAGAAAAAAATAATAAGGAATAGACATCCAGAACAAGGAGGCTATGTAGCAAGTACTCAGAATGGAATTAAAGTATATGAATGGGATATGGCTTCTTGTGAGGAGTCATTTGGATTTGTTCAAAATATTCTTTTATTTTCACATCACTTTTGTGAAGTTAAGGGAATGAAAGTTAAGTCAGAAGCAGCTAGTTTTTGAGTGGTGCCCTGCGCATCTAGAGTAAAATTAAATTAAAATTAAACTTCACTCTCTCACTTCTAATATTCTGGAAACTCTTCCAAAAAGTGTTCCATGAATAGTTATAATTATCTTTACTTTACCTTGAATTTATTTATTAAATTTATGTTATTATACTTTATTATTTGAAGCAGCTTGTTATAGTGAGGAAGATACCAGGCTAGTAACTGAAATACCATGAATTTAGGCCCAAAGCCAATTTGCTGATTTTGAGCCAGTCATTCTCTATCAGTGCTAGGAAGCAAACAATGGCAAACCATTTCAGAAATCTTGACAAGGGATTTGTCCAGGTAGTTGCCAGGAGCCAACTCTGACTCAAAGTATTACAATCTGTTTAATATTCATGTAATTTTAATTAATAATTGTTTTTAATTTATTTATTGTTACTGTGTATGTTTTACTGTTATAGATGCTTTTTTTTTACTGTTTTGAAAAACCACGAGTCTGTATTGATTTGGCGGTGTACACGCCGAATAAATAAATAAATAAATAAATAAATAAATAAATAAATAAATAAATAAATAATCTATTTTTGTCGACGAGCATATGATAGAATATCAAGAGTGAAGCTATGATTTCTACAAACAGAACTGTTGCCATGCAACAGTCATAGTGCTACAATTAATGCGCTTCACAATTTGCTGTACTCTGAAACTGTCTACATAGTAGGATGTTGAAACTTGGGTGGAAAAACAGAGCTGCCACTGATTGATTTTATGTTTTCAATTAGAAGGGGAGTACAAATATCTACATCTACACTTCATTTTTTTTTCTGATTTGATCTGAAAGATGCACACAGATGATAATAAAGAGCACTGCAAAAAATCTATACTCTGATAAAATGTTTTAGGACGGAAACCAAAGATATAGCTGAAGTTAGAAACAATAGCAAGTTTCACTTGGGATGTTTTGGAGGATTTATTTATTGGAATAGAATCTTTAAGGTTAAATACAGTCAATTTGGCTCATGGTTACAGAATCACCAAAAACCTTTTCACTTGGTATGTACTTATTTTTTGTCTTGCTTAATAAAACCTAGCAATATGATTCTATACCAGTTACAGGTAGGGAAAGGAGATAAGTAAATGTTCCTTACCAGAATAGCAGAACTGCTGTATATCCACACACACAAAAGCCCACTTTATCACCCACTCCAACCAAAGTTTTTCACTATTCAATATATTTAACCTTTCCATCTTTGTTTATTTCACTGGAAAATCAGTTTCAGATTACTAGTTTACAGGTATGTAAGAAGCAGCGGAAGAACAAAAGTTCAAGGCTAAGTGTTTCTGTTCCTTTCAAATCATTTTAAGCATCACAATTATAGATCTATAAAAAATGAGATAGAGCTATAAGTTTGTATCTCCCATCCCTAGATTTTTATATACCTTCTCAGATTTATTTATTTCCCTTCTGCCTTATGCTTTTCAGAAGTCTGACTGATTAGCAGAAGCAGCCCCAGCACCCTGCTGGAATTACAGCTTCCTCCTATTCAAACTAATGGGGCAACAAAAATCAAGTTTTAGGTCATTATTTGAGGAGGTTATAGTTCAAGATTATTAAAAATAAAGGGAAGAAATATAAAGTTGCTTTATTTGATCAAAATTAAAATGGGTATGTGGTTATTTCTGGGAACCCTTAATGGACTTTTGCTGGTTAGGACTGTACCATGCGTTTTGAAGGATTTGTTTATAGGTAAGAGATGAGATATGGGAAGAAATCACTTGCTGTATTTTAAGAGAAGATGATTAGTTACAATTGTATATACTTATTGTGATGAAGGGAAAGTTATTTCTTTATATATCTTTTTCTTTATTATATTCTTTTTTTCACATTCTATTTTTAATTTTTAGTCTTTTATTTTTCTTAATTTATATTAGCTTTTGTCTTTCAAATTGTAATGTTTAATAAAACTATTAAAAAAAGAACTGCATATATTAATTCTGTGATTTTTATTTTACTTTTTAAGAAGGCTGATCAATGTATCAAAAGTATATTTCTTGGCTGTAGCTTGACATATGGCTCATATTCCTAAAATGGATTGCTTGTCAAACAGTGGAATTGAAAAGGACTTCTAAGTAAAGCAATAGCACTTAGACTTCTATACCACTTCATAGTGCTTTACAGCCCTCTCTAAGCAGTTTACAGAGTCAGATATTGCCCCCAACATTCTGGGTCCTCATTTTACTGATCTCGGAAGGATGGAAGGCTGTGGCAGTCAGCAGAAGTAGCTTGCAGTACTGCATTCTAACCGCTGCGCCACTACGGCTCATTATGTATGCTATGGAAACAAGGGAACACATAAGAAAAAGGGATAGTCATCTATCCAGTGCCAAATGTAAACAGGGATGGTTCTCCAGGATTGGAAGGGAAGAGAATCAAACATTTTGTTTACTGTAAAGATTCAGAATTTCCTTAAGAAGTTGCTGACTTTATTTTCATGGACACAGCTAATCATTATTTTATCATGCCTGTAAGTTAGAGGTTTTAAGATTTTTTAATTTTTTAAAAAAATAGTCTTCGTATATTCTGCCTGCATCTAACCCAAAGTAGATGGGTAATTCTCTCTCACCTAAATTCACATGCACCTGAGTAAACATTCATTCTAGAGTGTTCTGTTCTCCCTCTTTTCCCATACAACATTTGAATCACCAGCTGTGACACATCTAACAGCCTTCTTGTGGCTAATTGAAAAACATTATCATTCAGTCCATCCCTTTAAAACTAGAGGAGTTTTATCATGCTGAAACATTAACCCACGTACTGCTTCCTTTTCAAGGGCTTTGAACAATGGTCCAGCTAATTTTCATGCTCATCAAGGACACTGGGAGCTTTCCTATTTTCTCCCCTTAGGATAGTAAAACACCACTCACTGCCTTACAAGTCGGCTCCATGGATAAAACCATAACAGCATATAGCATCTACATAAACAAATCATAAGTAAGTCTACAAGTGGATAAATTCATAAAAAGCTTTAAGTAACAAAAAAAAACCCTGCTTGTAAAATCTTCAACATTATTGCAGGATAACAATTTAAGCCTAGAGAGACTAAGCATCGTGTGCTGCAAAAGTACATATATTAAGGCAATTCTGGTTAACGTTTTGATTGATTACATGCCATAAAAGTTGGTGTAGACTCTTAGCAGCTATAGATAGATTTTCTCCAGGATGATCTGCCTCCTCCAAGTCTTTCAATGAGGCAACCTTCATTGCTGTAATTGAGCCCATCCACCTTGCTGATGGTTGTCCTCTTTTTCTCATTCCTTCTACCTTTCCAGAAATTAAATCCAGAAATAATAGCAAAAGGCAGTTTTACTTGGAATAGCTTCCATCCTGCAATGATACCTTTAACACCATCAAACAACATATACCTATCCCAGGTCAATAGGTGGATAAAAATACCAAATCCAGTCTGAACATCTGGGTGACTATGCAATGAACCTGTTGTGACCCCAACTCCCAAGCCTGTCCTAACAGAGGAAGAGGACTCAGAAGGTGATGGGGAGGAACTGACAAGGCCTCTCTCTCCAGGACCCTCCTTTCTGGCAATGCCTCAGTTTCCATCTGAAGGCCAGGAGGAACAGCTGGGATGTGCCAGGAGGAAGGCATATCGGAGCACCAATTGATAGGGAGTGAGGATGATGAATCCTGGCTTGATCCCAGGCAGCGTCGGAGGGAGAAGCGTGCACAGCAACGGAAGAGGCGTGGGAGGGCCAGAGATTGAGCTGAGTCACAGAGCCATGCCCCACCAGGAATAAAAGTGGGTGGGATTGCTCTTCAGGCTTTGTGACAGACAAAGTTAAACCCTGAAAGTTACATCGTGATCTCTGAAATTCGGCTTGGATATATTTTGGACTGAACATTGACTAAACTCTTGTCTCATGGATAATTTGTTGCTCCTGGAATGGACTGAAGATAAGTCCTCTTCTGCTTTATGGGAGTGAAACTGGTCTTGGCAGGCATTCAGCAATTTGGTGCCAAAGCCTTGGTCTGCCAAGAATTCTAATCTGTTTACCTAATAAAATATTGGCAGGCGTGCTTGGTATACGTTTGCCTGTGTGAGGAAGGGGGACAGAACAGAACCCATAATTAACAACATATGTTCAGAACATGATTAATTTGATCCTGATCAATTGTGCTTCAGGTGAGAACTCTGGATCGGTTTGTTCTATGATCCAGGTGTTTGTTTTCTTGGCAATCTATGGTATTTTAAGGAGTCTTCGTTCAACAGTTAATTCAAAGGATCAATCTTCTTTCTATCTTGTTTCTCGAAGTCCAACTTTCACTTCCAGAGTAACAGTAAAAACTACTGCCTGCACAATTCTTTTGGTTCTTTTTTAATTTTAATAAAGTTGACAATTGAATCTCTTTAAACACTATGAGACACATAATACATTATTTTTTTTTTTGATATAGTGACATTTGTGGGTTTCTTTCTAAATATTTCGTTGCCAGGTTAGGTAACATCTTCAGTGGAGTTTAAGGGATGTCAGTATCAATGTTATTTTGTTTATAAAGGCTTCAGGTGTTGGTGTGTCAAGTCTTGTGCTGGATCAACTGTGAGTCATCAGTGAGTTTTGTGATGGGTCTTGAGATGCGTCGTGATAAGATTACATCAGGTCAGGGTCATTGGGAGGTACACTGCGGGGGTTGTTTGAGGGTCGGTGCTGTCTCTGGTTGGCTATGCAGTTGATTTGGATTCTAAGGGGTTCGTAGGCTGGTTGTAGGTCAATAAGTCTGTTGATGGAATTGGAGTCTGTTGGTGGAATGCCAGGCTTCAATTAACTCACGAGCATGATGGGTGGTACCATAGCTGATTATTTTTGTGTTTCTCCAATTGAACTGGTGGTTTGGTGTCGATGTGGGTAGAGATTAAGGATTTAGGATTGTGGCGTTTGACTGCCAGTCGGTGTTCATGGATCCTGGTTTTTAATTGACGTGATGTTTGTCCCACGTAGAATTAGTTGCAATGGTTACAGTGTCAGCGTTCCAGAAAACTCCCAACTCCAAGTAAAGACGGGGAAGCAAGCATTTTCCAAAGTTCTCTTTACTAGAGTAGATAAACTCGCACAATGAGTTTGCAGATTACATTGTTTCTTTCAGCCTTCTGTAATTTGTCTTTGGTTCTGAATAATTCCTGGTGGAGTATGGCTGTGGGTTTGTGGGCTATTGTTATTCCTAGGAAGCTCGCATGGAACATCCCCTCTCCCAGTTTGCAAAGCCAGAAACATTGGGGAACTCTGTTCTACAGTTTCAACCTGACTTGTAGGGTCAGGCAGAGATGACATGGTTCAGATCCCATTTATAAGCAGTGATACTGAAGGGATCTAGGAAAACTTTTGATCACAGGACCTGTCCTCTGGAACACTATCCCCCTTTGACCCCAGACCTGACTGTATTCAAAAGCGTTCTGAAAACCTAGCTCTTTTCTTAGGCCACAGGGGTCTGGCAGGTTTGTTTGTCTTTTAAGATGGCTTTTTTTCTTGGTATCTGGGGAGGTTATTTCTGCTTTAATTGTTTTTACTATATGCCATCCAGAGTGACAGTTATAAATTTCTAAGGCAAATAAAAATATACAATTGCAAGAAGAGTGTAGAGATTACACTTTCAAAATTCACAGCTAGAATTCTTAAAATTATAGTTTAAAATATATTGAGGACACCAGATTGAGAAGGGTTGATATATGAACACTTAATCTAGACTGATGTATTCATTTAAAATACCCCTGTATCAACTACAACAGCTAACAGTGCAACTGATTCACTTATGAAGTTAAAACAACAATAACAACAAAAAAGGAGTCAATGGTATCTGTGGGCCAATACTTGATTTTTCTAAATTATTTCAGAAAATGCACAATGTAAGCATTGTTTTGAGAAGCAGTGTCATTTGCTACTAATTAAATTCAATGATAATATTTATTTGCAGTAATTAAACTTAACACTTGTTCAAAAATAACATCTTAGTATATAATTGAAATAAAGCTCCCAGAAGGCACCACAAGTACAACGCTCCTTATTCAACTGATAGCGCATAACTGAAGAGTAATTCCTTCAGAAGAAGCCTTGACTTAACACCTATATTATGTTGGGAGAAATATGCAGAGATCCCACTGCAATGCAGTGCATAAAAACGAGTGATTCTATAAGTAGCACATTAGAGTTGGGAGGAGGGAAAATGAAGTTGTGTGTTTAATAACTACATCTTCTATTACCTATCTTTTTTTCCCTCTTTCTCTTACATGTAATCATGAAGAATAGTGAGATATATCAGTGAAATATACATCAACTATTGTTGAATTGCACTGCGTTTAGTAGAAAAATATCTGGAATACTTAGACATAACAGTTGGAGTTTGTCAATTCATCAAACTGTTTCAAAGGTATGAGCTATTGTGCAAAAAGCAAGAGGTGTAAAAACTTCCAATAGTTACATTATTTGGGTTTACTCTTCAGGGAAACTACATTTGCTAACAGGTTAGCTAATACTAATATTAATATCGCATTCAATAGCATATAAATCATAAAAGAAAATTACTATCCCTATTATGGTTCTAACAGTACTACTATTTAGAATTTATTTATCAACTCATATGGAGCAGGAAAATAAATCCTTTTAAAATTCAATGGGAATATGTATCTAAGTAAAAAGTGTTCAGAATTAAAAACATCAAGAGTTTTAACAGCACCTGAAAGAACATGAGAAATGTTGTGCTGAAAGGAACTAAAAATAAAAGAAAATCCTTTGGGGAAAGAAAGTAATCCAAAACTCTATTTCATTTGGTGAGGAGGGAGTGGCTCCAATATTTAGTGATCCACAGAGTGGTCAAAAATATGTTTCTATACAGACTGATAAATATAATAGAAAGGGTGAGGGTTTTGAAGATTTCATCCTCTTAATTTAGTCCTTGCTGCATATGTGTTCTTTTGATTCTGTATGTTTGAACACAAGCAGGAAAACAAACACATCCTAATTATTATTTCAACAAGTAATCTCTACCAGGGATTGGGGGACTGTATCTGGTTCATTAAGGTTTTGATTATGCTGCAGCAGAACAGGATTACTCTTTTAATCTTTAGTCTATGAAAGGGCATCTAGGAAATCCTGGCTTTTCTCTAATGGATGTACAAATTTGTTCAAAGATGTAAGCATATTTTTCTGCTAAATTTATGTTTCTTCTGCAGTAGAGACTGATAAAAGACAAAAACTCCATATAGTATCACAATATAATTAATAGACCTCAAAACTTCAGTTAAGATTCATTACCCAGAATGTTCCAGAATCAAGAGATTGAACAGAAAAGTGGTACATGTTTCCATCAAATACTAAGTAGAAACATTCTTGGTTATGTAAGACAGTTCCTAATTCAAACTGAACTTTCTCTGTATCATCCCCTAATGTGATTGTGTGATGTTCCAGGTTCCTAAAAGTTCTTAAATCATTTCCAAAGAGTACTGTTAATATGTTTTCACCTCCTGGACTGCTTACAAACCGTACAAACTTTATATATAGCCACTTCCAAGCATAGAAAATGAACTGTGAAATCATTCTTGATCAATGGTCCTGCTCACTAGAGCTCAATGAAGAATTCAAATTTAAGAAAATACATCTACGTTCCACTTTATTTTATCACTTAAACAGTAAGTTCTATTAAATATTGTAGTGATCTGTTTAAAGAAATAAGGCCGAACAGTCTGAAAAAGCTATTATTTTCAGCAAAGGATGGGTAGTATGAAGAGAATTGGTATTGTAGTAAATATACTAAATGTAGATATGGAAGAGACCAGTGATGTATACCTCACTCTCTGCTACTGCATTAAACATTCAATTTCAAAGCCTCTTAAAAAGTATCTACCTAAAGTTGCAAAGTTCTGTAGCACCCTAATGATGCTAAGGTCTAGATATTATATTAGAAGAAATGGTAGTTTAATTCTCTAAAAATCCTATTGAATTCCTTATCTGGCAGGGATGTTATTTACGATAGCTGGTTCAGCCCGATTCCTGTGAACCAGTTGTAGGACATTTGGAAGGTAGCAATTCTGATAGGAATCCAGCATCCAAGAAAATGGCGTGGAAAGAAAAACTGGTTGCATTTAAATAGAGTGCAGATTATGTACCTTGTAAGTGGCATGTGCTTAATTAGGGTAAAAAGAAAGCAAGACAACTCTGCCAAAGGCACCTGGCAACATGCACCCTAAAATGCAAGGTCCAGGCCAGCCTCCTGCTGTACAGTTTGACCCATTCCTTTCTTGAACAGGAACCGCTTGTTGACTAATGTAGACTACATCTCTGTTTTATGGGATACCCCCCCAAAAAAGGGGGGGGGTTCATTCTACCAATGTTCTTGAGCATACCCTTTTACCATTAAAAAAATAGGAAAATATAATCATTTTTGTGATTTTCTATTGGTATAGCATTTTGTATGAGAATAATAGTTCCTGACTGCCTATGAACATGAACCCAGACCCACTTGTTTTAACAAGATAATTTATATTATTCATAAAATAAACGAGAATTGAACATTGTTAAAAACTCTATGCCAGAGATAAATAAAGCTAGAATAAAAAAATGATATATACGTAACTTGAAAACTATGCAAGATGCCAAAATGAGACAGATATGATTATAGAAATAATATGAAATTATTGGGTGAATACAGTGAATCACCCTGTGAGAAAAACAGAATTAAAAAGTTGGTTTAGAAAGAGGAGGAATTTTAATTTTTAAATGTACTAGGTTATACTTTCGTCTTGTTTTGCATATAAACACAAGATTGTTGCAAATATAATTCTAATACTGAGCACAATGATTAGCAAATATTCCATTTGATTTCAGGGGTATATTTCTGGTAACAATGAGATAGATATAAATTCATCCATTATTTTCATGTAGTGATAATTCCTTCTGTACATAATGACGCATCATAAGGTCTGAGATTTATTACATCTAGAGATCACAGTACTGCAGTATATACTAATATTTTACTGCACTGAAAGAATATTCAGAAAAAAATACTGTAAATGAAAACGAAAGGCAATCTTGTGGTGACATTTCTCATCAGATATTGTTTATAATCCAAATTCTTCTCTGAGGGAAGAACTATATTCAGTCAATTCAAGTAAGATCCCGTTTCTAAAACTGATGTAAACATTTTGTTGCAAGAGCAGATATTTGCATTCATAGGCATCTGTTTGACTTTTCATATACATTTGTGGCTTCAACTCATTGAAGCACATCAATCTACTTCAATATTCCATTAGACAAATACATCATGAAAAGCATTACTATTATTATTTAAAAAGACACTTTAGAAAGCAGTGCTATAAAACGTTCAGGTTTTCACAACAAAATTTATTAGAAGAATAGTGGTTCTGAAAAGTCTAGCATCCAGTGAAAACTACCATACATATTACAGCTGGGAATGTGTTTCCAAAATGACATGGCCAAATACAAGAGGGTTGTTTAACCCTTATACATGCACAATAGAATCAGCATTTTGACATACAATGAAAAGAGAGAGAGAGAGAGAACCACATGAATTAAAATTTTATAAGTACTTATCACATATATTAAGACACAGCTTATTAAGTCCAGTCAAAAAATCAGAACTGCATTAAAAATTAAATGTAGTGCAATCAAACCAAAAACCTTAATTTGTGATCATAAGTGCTCTACTACATAAAATGTTGATCATAGCAAGGAACAAAAAAAAGTTCAAATCACACAGTACAAAAAATCTGTAAATAAATACAAGCTACAGTACAAGAGAAATATTAACTTATACAATTCCGTCAAACTGTAAACAGTATATTGAAATGAGGTCCATAGATTAAAAAGGGGGTTCCTGCTTTATTTTTCCATGACACTTATACTTTTAGAGGTCTGTAAAAATGCCATTTTTCCATATTTTACATGCAGAGAACTTTATAAAGTGTAAAAGCATCAAATAATAATACAGAAGCATCATTAGTGTATAGTTACAGTGAAATTGATGCCAGTACAAGCAGTTGTAATTATGCTAATATGTTACTCACACTAACTTTAATGTTCACCAATAGACCCATTATTAGAGCTGTTAAATGCCAATACATTCATGATCAATGCACGGCAACTAGAGATGAAACACCTGAAAAGGGCTACAATTTGGAAATGATCATACGTTTCTACAATATATGTGCTCCTGCTGATTATTTGAAAAATTTACACACTTGCCATATTACATCAACTTTGGCAGAAGGTTTACTAATAAACTCGAGCCTGTCTGACCCATTGGCTTCCATCACAGTGGCCAGTGCACAGAATTCCTAGAGACATTGCATAACTAGAATGTAGAGGTCAGACATCCAAGGGCCAGTGCTCAAGCTTAGAAGTACCTAAGATGAAGGAGAAACCACAGCTAGACTGAGAAGCTGCCCCTGCTCTATTTACAGAGGCAAGTAGGAATGTATTTGACATTAGCTGTGCTGGCTTGGTAGTGGCATTTTTAAATATTTAAGATTACATATATAATATATATGTATATACCATAATACACATACTATATATAGAAATTTCTTACAATACATAATTATCAGGAACCCCCCCCCTGCGATCTTGCTCAGTAGTAATAACTGAATATACAGAATGCCACTACGTGTCTGAGGCACTGCGTGCTGGAGAGTAATATGCAGCTTTAAAATCCGTTTGGCTGAGTTATACCTGGATACCTGAACTGAGTTTAAATTGACATTCATCAAGGATGTGCTATTAGCACATTAAAAAAAAAAAAGCAAAAACAAAAAAAAACCCACGAGTCACTGCTAGGTTTAAGAATAGTGTACAAGTACCTGAATTGAATGAGGGTAGTGTGTAAACTGTCCCTGAGGGTTTTCAAACAGTGTGTGTACAAGCTGGAATCCTAAGCACATTAGTTTAAAACTTACACTGTGGACTGATAAAATACCAACATTTGACGATTGAGTGGAGGTTAGAAAGTTATGAGCAAACACTCAAAACATATTTAGACATGTTTAAGCAGTAGTTAGCTACTGTAAACCAAAGTCCCATAGATCTCTACCCCAAATGGGACTCAAGAGAAGTTGCCATCTGTCAGGTTTTTTTCTTTGAGGCTAGGGCACACGACAGCCGCCACCGACCCTCTTTCCAACAACTAAATGTAGGATGCACCTAATTACAGACTAGCAATTCAAGGTTAGATTTTAATGTATTTTCTCTATAACATATTATAAAATCCCTTAAGATCACTAATGCTGGTATGCTACTCTAGTTTGTTTTTTTTAAATTCTCCCTTCATTTAAGAAATATACCATTCAACGGCATAACAAATATACCATCCAACTACTTAAACATTAAGATCCATTTTCAGTCCTCTGATGTAAAAGCATGTCAGTAAATTTATATTAAAATTTACATGGTAAAAAGGCTTGAATTTCAATCAAAGATTCTAAATACTGCTCATTCCCTGAAGATAAAAAGGAGAAAAATCCCTACCCATTTCCCTAGTGATATATTCTCAAACCAAATTCCACACAATGTTCTACAATTATTCTTCATTTAGGAAACTTAACTTAGCCTCCCACATTTAGACCCCAAATTTTAAAGCCCTAAATGGTCTTTAAAATAGTCTATTGAAATGTAAAGTATCAGACATGTATGCCTACAAGTTTCCTGAACATTATATAACTGAGTTATTTATTATCAATAGAAATTATCTGACCTAAAAGCAATAAATCTTTTGTGGACTGAAACTTTTAACAGTACCTTAGACTTGAAGACCAGATAAATTAAGACTAGAGTTGCAATAATAAAAGTGCTGAAGGTCCATTTCCTGCTTTTCTTTTTGTTATTTTTAAAAATCTGATTAGACAGGTATATTAATGGACTGTAAAGATTAATAGATATTTTTATAAAAACTGTGAAATTCTGTTAAATGTAGCACCAAATGTGAGGTACGTTAGAGACAGAGGTGGCACACCCATAACTGCAGAATGGGAGAAAAAAATCTATCTATTTTTTATAAACTTGTTACCCTCGGTTAGTTTTTTCTTATCAAGGATTCTTAGTATATGTTGTACTAATATAAGAGAAAGATCTTGGAATCTTAGAAAAATAATTAATGGGAGTGTTATGAGCAGGATGGTAATTTCTTGAAGAAAATATGAGTGCTTTCAGGACATAATCCAATTAGAATACTTCTGTCCTATCAAGAATGCTACTGATATACAAAAGGTACAAAATCCAGTTATCCATCAGAGAAAGAATGCAATGGCTAATATTTTCTTACTATAGTATCTTCAGTAGGGATCTTCTGCCTACATAATATCTTCTGCAAATGAAAGGAAGTAAATCTATTACTTCTGTTTAAATTATAATTGCATAATTCTACATTTAGCAAAAAACCTATTCATTTATTAAACTTCAACTCATGGCTAGATATTCTATGATGTATTATCTAAAAAATAACCAAAAGTTCTATATCCAAGAGCTGCATAATCAACTCTTTTAATTCCATTCCTTTTAGTTCCAAAGATGACTTCTGATTTAGTGATGATTCCTGATCAACTTGTTTCCTATGAAGAATTATCAGAATTCGTAGAATAATGATAATATCCAATTACCAGGTAGTTAAATATAAGGTGTTATAATAATTGATACTGCTACTGCATTGTCCTCTTTTGTGATAGAAAGAAGCTAAAATTTGTTGGTAGGGTGAATGATGGAAAATAATTATCATGTCTCAAGTGAACCAGAATCTTAGCTACTGAATTAATTTCTTTTCATTTCTTAAACTGCTTAGAAATTACATGTATTTCACAAGTTAATTTGGGAAACCAATGACAAAATAATTTACCAATTATTCACCTATCATATTACTCAGCAATTTTGTCCTATTAAAGACATGTAAATTATTAACCTGTTGTTTATTTACTGAGAAGTAAAACAGTAAGTGTGGATCGAAAATATATGACTATCTCTACCAAATGTAAAATATGAAGAAGCATGGTAGAGTTTCTAAACAAAGTCTGACAATAAGTAGACAAATGATTAAAAACACCAAATGCAAGTATCAAAATATGCAGTCATCAAATTCAAGTTATCAAAAGGAGAGGGAGGGAGGGAGAGGGAGAGGGAGAGGGAGAGAGAGAGAGAGAGAGAGAGAAAGAAGCAGAGAGAAAAGAAATCTTTTTAAACAAAAGGAAGAAAGCAAAAGAGGTCTTATCTCAATTGTTTACATTACAAACTGTTCTTTTGAAGGCTGCTTAAATCTTTCAGGCAATCTTGTCTAGTACATTAATCTTTTCACCTTTGGACTGAAGGAGATGACTTAAATTTCTAGAGCTCTAGCAAAGTGCTTCTGAATAGGAGAAGAGAATGGTAAATGTGCTTCCCCATCTGCCCATGTGCCATAACTCTTTTCACCTCTAAAAAACTCACAATATTTATAAGCATTTAATCCAAAATGTATTGGATTAGAAATTGTGACTAAATATTGTATCTACTTAAAATCAAGTTCCCTCAACTGCCTATACTTGACAATATTCAAAATCAACTATTACAAAGAAAACAGTCCCATACTGCTCTCCTCTTTAAAAGACATATCATATTCTTAAAACAATATTAGAAGTTATTCGGATTTATTTCAAAACATAATTAAGAATACATACAACCTAGGGGCTTTTCGTTAGGCAGTTGGGAGCAGCCTTGAAATTCGCAAGAAATATTGATCTATTCTTGGTGCATTTGGAGGGATGCAAGTGTAGGATCTTTAAATGCTCCTAATTAATCAATTTGGGGATTATTTCACTTGGATAATTAAAAGTAAGACTATAGCCCAAATCCTATAACTTGAATTCTTGATAACTACAGTGTGGTGAAGAGGCCTGAGGCACTAGAAATAAGGTCCTAAAGTAGCTGATAGAGAGGTAATTGTTCATCAGATCTCCAGATTTTTCAGGAAATAACTTTTATATTTTACAGATCCAAGTAAAAAACTGGTACATTTTCTACACACAGGGCTTGTTCCACAGAACTGTACAATAATTAACTCCACACTTGTACCCCTACAACACTAAGCCTTAAGTCATCTGTATAACCTGCTGCAGTAAAAGGTCACCAACCAACATCTAAATTCCAGTACAATAGAAAACTTGATTTTAAACATTTTTTTACACACACACACACACACTCACATTCTCTCTCTCTCTCAAATCCACACACACATAGTCATTAGTCTTCTGGGCTGGGAGTAAAGGGAGAACTCACTCTTCATATACCGTCTCTAAAAGCAGAGGCTGCCATAAATGATGTTCACAGTTTGTTTCTGTTGTGCAGGTGCAAATAACACCATCAACAGATATGCCATATCTCTACAAAAATTCTGGTTTTAGGTTTAACATACATGATAAAAATGCCCCAATTTTCCTCCTGCAGACTTAACTTCTGAAGCATTGCACTTGGCTATTCCTTAACCTGCCATGAAAATCAGCAAGGAAAACAAGGCAAACATTTCTTGCAAAATTTTACAAGGACGTCCAGTTATTAGAAATGGGAGGAAACAAAGATTTTCTTACAAAGACAGTAGCAAACCACATTTTCCCACTTCAACCTATGATCAGTTGGGATTTTGGTCATGCAAATGTCTGTTCAGCATAAAATTGAACATGCTAATGGGTAAACACTGATTCCATTTTTTCTACAGGCGAAATGCTCCCAAATACTACTCAAAGCTACACCAAAGGCGCCTATTAGAGCAGTCTGACTTTAATGGACCACTTAGGGATCTAAAGCAAGATACAGCCACAGGATGAACCACCTTGGAAAAAACAAGTAAGATGAAATCTTATAACAAAAGTTTAACATTAAAAAGGTGCACCTGAATATTACAACTAAGTTTACAAAACCTACAATAAGATAAAATATAGATATATTTATATCTTTTGAATATTCAGCAGCGTTTTGTTTATTTTTGAGAGGCTTCTGAAATTTTAAAAAGGGACAACTAATTTTAAACATGCTTCACAAAACAATAATGGCTATTTTATATTGCAATTACCAAAGTAATGCAATTAGTGCTTTAAAAATAACCTACTTTTTCTTTTCTTTTTAAAAACAGAGACCTTTTGAGGAAATATGGTTGTTCCAAAGCTTCTGGGTTTTTTTTTTTACCTGAATAGAAAGTGATCACAGATAATAAGTGTTACATTTCAAAGCTTTGTAGATAAGAATCTTACAATCTTCAGGTCCCAGGACTTAAATCTGAGAAAATTGTTTGGTTGTTTAATTCATTTTCTAACCAAAGCAATAAGAATACACAACTATCACTATCTATTTACAGTTCTTAACCTATGGTCTGAAATGACATACAATTAGTTCTCTTCTAAACTGCAGCATTAAAGGGTAGGCACACCATTTTTCTGCTGCACGATTGTCATCCACTTAATGATACAAATTGAAAATATTAAGTAAGCAAAATGAGCACACCAAATACAATAACAGATTTTACGGAACTCAATTCATACATCACTTAAATAAAAACAGTCACAAAAGGTTAAACCTCAGACAGCTAAAGTCTATGCAAGTGTTACACTTCTAGCTTGCAGCAAACCCTCTCCCACACTTTCAATAGCAGATGAAACCACAAATTTAAAACAGTGCATTTTATTGCAATCTCCAGTGAAACTGGATTATATTGCAGAGTTTCTATACTACTACAGGGCTTTAAACAGATGTCTGTACTGAGATGGCATCTAGGACAGCTAAGGAACTCTGCTTTTTGAGTATGGAAATACATTAAGCAATTTAAAAAAAAGTACATTAACAGTAGTACAAAGCATATATGGGCTAGAAGCCCAATCTCTCTCAAGAATGAGAAGTGCATATTTAACATGACAGCAATGGTGTGCCTAACCTCTGCTTCCCAGCAATCCACTGTATTCAGTCAACAAATCAAGAAGGCCCACAATTAATTGCCCCAAATTCAAGCAGCAGCCCTGGGGTTACTTAGGCCATCTTCCTATGAATCATAGCATCCACTTTCAGTCATCAGGACAAAAACTAACCATGAACAGTGCTTAATGTCATCTTACATACAAATCCCATAGCCTCTTTTGGTTGTGCAAAGTAGAATGGAGTCCTATCAATCTTTTGCACAGCTATGATCAAATTGTCTCTCTACCTGAAGAACCATTAAGTCTAATTCAGTGAAGCTGCAGATCCAGAAAGCTTTATTTAAAGCTTAAAATATAAGAATGAAAAGATGCTAACTAAAAAGGCTGAATTGTGGATTAGGAGTGCTTCAGATGATTTACCTATGTGTGTGCTACTCCACTATTAAATCAATAGTGGATAAAACAAAAACAAAATGTCAGGAGATGCAAGAACATTTCCTGTTACTGGCAACTTTAGTATTTAAAAAGGAAACACCCATTGGGTGTTCAACCCTGACAGCGTTATAGCTAGATAAGATGCTCAGCCTAAACCAGACCAGAATGATCTGATCATAGGTTTTATTAAAATTTGTAAAAATTTCTTCCCTGAACATTATAACATAGATCCTTCATTTATACAACTATTTAGTCAGACTACTGAGGTTGTAATATTTAGAAATTAGTGAATTTACGAGGGTTTTTGTTTGTTTGCCCAAGAATATAGTAAACTGTTATATGTATTTCTGACCCCCAGAAAGGTATGTTTTAACTAATTGTTGGAAACACACAGTCTAGTGAACTCAGGATCAAATCTACGAAAAGCATATTGGTCACAAAAAACCATATTCTTGTTAAAATGAGGAATACCCTAGTGTATCATTCAGTGTACCCTGATTCTCCTAGAATACAAGGAGTTTGTTGAGATAAGGCTACATCCTCAAGCAGGCAAGTCCAACCCTCACCTTTATAAAAGAATGAATAAAATTACAATGAAAATAGTGTTCCAAAGAAATTAACCAAAGCATTTTGCAGGTAGTGTACGTATGTAAAGATTTCCCCGTCCCATTCCCACCCGCTTCACCAGGTGAACACTAAGCAGATTGCAAACAATTAAGAAAAACCCTCCCAAATTTAAAACAAAATGGCTCCTATTAGATCCAATAACAAACCAGCCCCAAATCTCTGAATTCGAACAGACCAATTATTATTTTAAAAAATTCTTTCCAACCAACTGGATGGATCCAAGGGAACAAAAAGAGAAAATCTAAGTATAATCCAATAATCCAGTTTTGTTTTCAAAGTCTGGTATTAAGAGCTCAAGAAAGGGATTATTATTATTATTATTATTTAAAAGGCCATATGAAAAAAGCAAACCCAGTAAAATAACTGAAAGTCCATGCAGGCTCAAGAGGCAAGCAGTCCACTTCCATGTCTGCATTTTTTGTGAGGTAACTCAATTCTCTATAAAATATTAGAGAAACATGCAAAAGGCCAAAAAACAAAACAAAACAAAACAAAACACAAAAGGCTCTAAGCCATACTGAGCCAGAAAATTTACAAATATGCAACATTCAGAGCACCCTTTTCCCCTGTGCCCTCACAAGTCTCTGCTGAATTGCAATGGAACGTGTTCTGCACCCGGTGATTGAAGAGGAGTTAGGTACACACAGCTGGAGTTGAACAATGCCATAGTGCTCACCCAGTTTATTATGTAATTGGCACTCTACAACATCCCTAATCATCCTTTGACTCATTTGCAGTGTGTGCTGCCTCTCCCTGGGGATCTATCTCAAGCTTTACAGAGACATCTTGTCCCTCCGAACGCATTAATTTCATTTTTTTCTTTGGAGGGTTTTTCAAAGTGCCCAGCCTCTCTTTCACTTTATACTCCAGGGTGCTGTGGGGAATCCCATAAATACTCTGAGCTTTGGAAACGCTCATTTTCCCATTCATCACCACAGAAATTGCTTCCTCCAATATCTCACTGTTGTATTGTCTGTATCTGCCTCTTTTCTTCCGAGGTTGCTTAGAGCCAGGATCACCTTCCTGATCAGAGGTGGAATATGGCTGTCCAGAGGTAGATTGCTCAGCATCTGAGCCCCAGGAATCTGGTCCAGGATCCAGCAAGCTCCTCCTATTTTGTTTTGGAAGGATAGCCCTTAACTTTTTACTAAGCGCGCTCTCCGTTTGTGAACCCATCACCAAAGAGCTATAGCTATACTGGTCACCAGAACGGGATTCCCATGAAAGGTCCATGCCTCGAACTTGTGGTATCTTTAAATCCACAGGAGTTGAATGGCTCATGTCCTTTTTCCCATCCTGTTTAGTTTGAAGTGCCATTTTTTGAAAAGCAGAGTTTTCTGTAAGAAAAGGAAGGTCACTGATGTTGTGGAGTGCACCATTTCCCCTGAATTTCATTCGGGTAAAGTTGAATTCGTAGTGTGGTTTTGCCCAAGAAGCCTCCCTGGATAGTATCATGTGCTGTCCGTGATTCTGCAACCCAGATGGCCCATGGCTGGCAGCGGTAGCATGCTGGTTTCTGCTCAGCAGTTCTTCACTTATCTGCAGTGATCGAGCCAATGGAACTTTGAGAGATGTGGAGTGGCCAGACCCTTCCCTCGTTCCATCCTGCCAGCTTCTTGGGGGTACCCCATCACCACTCCGAAGTCCCTCTGCATGGTGCTGGCTGGGTCTCCCAGGTCGCCTAATTGGATGGAAGGAAACTGATGTGAGCAGGACTTGCACAGGTAGGGAGGAATGGGTGAGGGGGCCACTCCTTTATTAGAAGGCCTTGCTTGGGTAACATCACTTTTGTGGTTTTATTATTTTTTTAAAGTCTCAGCAGTCAGTTTTTAAAAATGTTCAAAAAACAAAGAGAAGCTTTTTGGGCAAAGAAAAATGAAACCTGTCAGCTGGTCTTTGGTTGGGTTCACAAAATCTTGGAGCAGAAAAGAGTTCGCGCAAGTGTCTGAAAATAGCATCTTAATTATAGATTAGAAAGGAATAATCACCAGAGTCTATTCACGACTGTATTACTAGTGTGACGTTACCACTAAACAAGTACAGTAATAAAAGAGTAAGCCAAGTGACAAATTGCAGCAAGATCAACACACACTCATACACCACCAGCCATCTACACTTTTTATAAAAAGTGAAAACGATATGGATTCACACTATAAATGCTTGTTGCTGCTGCAGCATCAAAACTATTCAGCAGAATTCAAATCATTTTGTTCCCATTAAACACAAAAACAAAAATAATGAAGAGTTCACAAATTTAGTACTAATGTCCAGACTTCATTTATTTTAAAAATTGACATCATGAGTTACAAAAACATTAACCTCATTTTTTCTTTATGCCAAGTCATGAAGAAACAGTTTCTATTTCAAAACTACAGTACTCAGCAGTCTATGCACCTTCCAACTTTACTAATTCAACAGATTAGGAATTAATCTATTTTAATGTTATCCAGTTTAATCAGACTATTAAAAACCCGTAAATTATTTACAGTGTATTCTAATCAATAGTCCCCCAAAACATATGTTAACACATTCCTCTTTGTTGTTTCCATTAGGACAATCATAATGCAAGTTTTCCCATTCTGCAACTAGAAAAATCTGAGAGCACGGAATGGACAAAGAACATATTTAAAAAGTTTTTAGGGATTCTAATCCTTTAGGCATCTGTTTTCAATATTAGAATCCAAATTTAACATTTCGTTTTGATAAAATTGTTTCTGAACAAAACAGCCCTGTGGTTTATATTTCTGATAAGACATTTAACACGTGCTGAGTATTTCTACTAGTCTGATAACAGTGAACCATTGTCCAGGGAACATTAATTAAGAAGACAAATGTTCAATGGCATTAATCTTAACAGTACAAACATAAACATAGACAAACAGTACTGTTTGACATCACTTAATGCCAACTTCTTTACATAAGACACAGCAAAATATGCTGATCTTTTGAAGATGATCTTCAACTTTCCGTGTGGTATGTAATGTTTAAAACAAATTTCAGAAATTTATGTTAAATTGTTCAGAAAATGAACGGATATAGTCAGATATCCCTCTTTAAGAAACTTTGGGATTTTAGTAGCCTAGAGATCACGGGGCTAAATAAAGAATCCATGTAATGAGCAATTTAAATACTTCATTTTGCAATTAAAATCAGTGGCTGCAAACAATGCTATTTTATGTAGAAGTCCAACTAATTATAACAACATATTTACATGGTTAAACTAATCCTGAAGAAAATATTTTTATGTAGTCTATCCTTACTCTTATATCTACAGTAGCCCTTACAATGCCATTCTGTATCTCTTTACTTCTAAATGATTTATATCAGCAGGCATAGCTAAAAATTCAGAACCGACAGGACTCTACAAGCTTTTTCAACAGAAGTCTTTCCCAGTATAGAGTTAGAATAGTATAGTAAGTGCTTTTATAGTATTTTATTTTGAAAATATCCCCAATATAAGTATTTACAAATCTGCCTTGACCTAACGAATCGTAAGAAACTAGTGCAATGACAGTACTATGTTATAATAATGGTTTATTTCTCCTCTTTGCCTCTATCTTTAACAAATTTTGTACAATTCTTCACCCACTAGTTTGCTTTGGCACCCTTGTCCAAACACTGTGTTCATTAATATTAAGCATTCTTGATTGCTTTGTGTTAAATTACTGAAACTATCAGCTATTAACATTTCAGTCTATTAAAAAAATGGGACCTGGCTAAGTTATTCAGCCAACCTCATGCAGTCTGTTATAGGAGCCTGCAGAGCTTTTAGAGGCCTAATAACCCAAACTGACAGAACCATCAACAACATGGTTGTAGATAGCTGCTAAGGCTCAAAGGTCTAATCTTCATCTTAGACTCAAAAGAATTGTAGAGTTGAAAGCGACTACAAGGATCACTTCTCTGCAGTGTGCAGTAAAAGCAATTAAACTTCCTATGACAGGCGATTTAAACTCAGTGACATGTTTCCTCTCAACAAGTTTTTCGATGGCAGATAAACTAAGGTATGTATTGTCTTTGTACCCAAGATAATGTATTATGATGAATGGTTACTACATTCTGTTTTCAGTCTATATCACTGTTTTTCACATGAAAACTTCATAGTAGCCATATTAATTGTGAAAAGCAGAATCCACTACTCCAAAGATGATGGCAGGAAACTTATCTGAAGATCCTCTAAAAATTGTAGCAGGCCCTCTATGCACAGGTCATATGTAGACATAGTAGTATCTCTATAAATGATCTATATAGGAAGTTCTTGCCTTAAGACCACAATTAGGACCAGAATTTCTGTTGCTAAGCAAGGCGATTGTTAAATGAGCCATGTCAGATTTTACAACCTAAAAAAGCCATGGTTGTTAACCAAAATTGCAGTTGTTAAATAAATCACATGGTTCTTAAGCAAATCATGCAGTTGTTATATTAATCTGGCTTCTGCTATTGATTTTGCTTGTTAGAAGCTATCTGGGAAGGTCGCAAAGGGTGATTATGTGACCTTATGACACAACAATCATTGCCAAGTGCCTAAATTTTGGTCAAGTGATTGGGGGATGCTGCAACAGTCATAAGTGTGAGGATCAGCCATAAGTCTCTTTTTTCAGTGCCATTGTAACTTCAAACAGTCATTTGGTTGTAAGTTAAGGACTACTTGTATTTAGGAATGCTGTAACTGCAATAATAATATAAACTTTATGAAGTTGCTATGATAATATAAATGTATATAGGTTTTAAATGGAACCTAAGTAATTTGTATAGCTTTAAGTCAAAGTGCAGGTTCACACAAGTAGTGCCTCACACAATTCTTGGTAGGTTTTTAAGCATAATAATGGCCTAAGTGCTTTTGCATCAAGTCTGTGGGTGTTAATCATTGGATATAAATTTAGACTTTAAAAGCTGAAAAACCCTATGTCTATATTCAACAGAAAGACTGATTATTTCTCTTTATTTTATAGTTAAACATTGGAAATAAGAAACTTTCTAAATTAATTAATAATCCAAAAAGTTAAAAACTCAGCCTATCAAAAGCAGTTGACTTCAATTATACCCCCAAACATTAGGTGTGAGCAAAAATATTAAGAATTTCTCTTACCCATTTCCAGGAGTAGCAGAGCAGCCAGGTGAATGGCTCAAGGAGGTGTTGCCTGCACAAGGACTTTTCTTAGTGGACAGATCAAGCACTCCGTCTGCAACAACATGAGTGTAATTTAAGAATGGGAAAGAATGGGAAAACCAAACACATATTTGAAAACTTATTAAGGTCTTAACTTGTTAATCTAGGTTCAATTCAATGACTCTTCCTGAACTTCGCATTACAGTATCTTAGCACATCAATAAGTATTTTTATTTATATTATTTATAACATATTCTTAAGTTTAGCCAAAAAAAATCTCAAAGCAAAATCTTCCAATATCTTTGCTAGCAAAGATGAAAAGCTTTTCAATTAGTATAAATATTTCTAGCCAAAAATGTTAATTGTTGTAAACCTACATCAGCAGGCTATATCCTAGAAAGATGTGGAAAATATTTTGAGATTTTAGACATGGAGAGTTTCTTCCCCATATGATTTTCAATTAAAATTACATAGAAGCATAGGTTTAAAAAGAACCATGGAGAAGTTCTAGTCTGACTTGCCAAGGGCAGGAATCCTCGGACACCTTAGACAAATGGCTGTCAAATCAGTGATGGAGCACCCATGCTGTTATTCCATTACTTAATAACTCTCATAGTCAGGAAATTCCTCCTTATCTCTGTAAAGTTTCACTTATTGGTTTCTGTCCTCCCCTTGGGCAGTATGGAGAATAAATCCATATTTTTTCCCCTGTGACAGCCCTACAAATATAGAAATACTGTTGTTCTATTCTTCATCTTTTCTTATTCAAGCTAAATATAGTCAATTATTTTAACCATTCTTATGAATTAGCCTCCAAGCTGTTCACCAGCATGTTGTTCTTTTCTGCACTCTTTCCAGTTTCTCAGCATCCTTTTTTTTTATTGTGGCAACCAAAACTGGATACAATATTCTAAAGTGGTCTGATGCAGGATAGAGCAGACTATTACTTTCTGAAATTTTGGCATTGAATTTATGTTGATACAGCCCAAGACTGAATTCACTCTTGGTAGCTGCAGCAGTTCATATGTGGTCTTTCTCACAGGTACAACTGCTGAGCCAGGTACCATTTATCTTGTAAATTCAGAACCCTACATTTCTTACTACTGAACTGCATTTTGTTGGTTCAATGTTCAAGTCTATCAAGATCCTTTTGAATCCTGAGTTTGTCTTTTGAGGCATTGGCAATCCTTTGCTGACCCCAAATTCGTGATATCTGTAAATTTACTGGCCATCACTACTAAATCCTCTTCTAAGTAATTTATAAATATTTTGAAGAGCACTTGATCCATGATAGAACCCTGAAGTACCTTATTGCATTCCTTACTCCACCTAGATGTATATCAATTAAGGGCCACACATCAGGTACAGTTGTTCAATCAATTGCAAATTCATTTAATAGTGGGACCACCCATCTCACGTTGTTCTATTTTATTAAGAAGGTGACTCTGATCAACTTCACTGAATGTCCTACTGAAGTCTAGATACATTATATCCATAGCATTCTCTTGATCTATGGATTTAGTCACTTTGTCAAAAGAAAAAAAACAACCCACTATGATTTGTTTAACATAGTCTTTGCTTAATGAAATTATGGTTATAGAAATCACATTGCTCCTTTCTAAGTGCTTGCAAATCCACTGCTTGATTCTTTTTTCTAGGATTTTCCCAAGTAGTTAAACACACTTCTCTAAACTAACTCCATGGAAAATCTCCTGGGAACACTAAGTTAAGAATAATAACTTTTAGGAAATGCATAACTTTGTTAAAAAATACCCTATTACAAACAACTCTAAAGAAGCAATAAGAGGGAAATAATAATTGTCTAAGTAATGAATCTCTACATCCACTCAAAATGCACACTTCTATTACCATAGTTATAAATGTCCACATCTAAGATTATGTTTGCAAGTTTTGCTTTGTGAAATAGAGTAAAAATTCAAGCTTTTCATTTTCTAACCAATTCAGATCAAAATTGTTGCTATGCTAAGTGACATCCACACTATCTTTAGCACACTAATGAAGAAGCTTATTGCAGATCTTTTCTTACATAGCTAAGTAACACTCACAAACTTTTATACTGTCAATGTGTTCTGATTTAATAATTATTCAAACAATTGGTAGTTAAAAGAAACTCACATCATCTTAGCAATACATACTTTGCCTCTGACATCTGCAAATGGGGTGGGTGACTACTAAGTAGGCAATGACTTTTCAAGACCTCATTACTTGTAGGGGTTTCATTCCAGCCTATCCATAGATAGCAAAACAATGGATAACAAAACCTTGAAAAACAATCTCTGTGCATGCACAAAAGGCCATCTTCAATTTTGTACATGTGAAAAACATACAAAAATACTTGAAAACAGAACCACATGTCAAAGTTAAAGGTACATGAAATATTTTTTAGTGAATAATGAAGGTTTTTTTTTAAACCGTTCATGTAACTGCAGGTACTGAAACAATGGATAATGAGGCCCATTTATATAAATATATAATTTGTTAATATCACCAGATGGTCAATTGAAATCTTGAGTTTCTCTACCAAGGAAAAGCAACAGTACATTGCTCTTAACATTCTTTCTTATCACTTTTCCTGGATCAGGTGGCCCTACTTAGTCACTCATATCCTTCTCGCCACACAGTTGTAGTCTTCTAATGTGCTCTACATTGAGCTGCCATTAAAGTTTACCTGGAAGATTCAGCTATTACAATACACAGCAGTCTAGGCAATTAAGGGAGTACTAAACTTTGCCTGTAGAACCAGTAAAACAGGAGCCAAGAAGGCTGCCAGTTGCTTGCCTTCTTAGTTTCTATTTTAATGGTGTTCTACAGGCAAAGTTTACTGCTCCCTTAATTGCCTGGACATATTGCAATAACTGAATCTTTCAGGTAAGGGCAGCCTAGTGCAATTCAAAGTCCTGTCTATCACTTTTAAAGCCCTCTGTGCTCAGGGCTTCGATATCTTTGTGACCAGTTTCTTCAGGTAGAATAGGCCTGAACCCTAAGCACTTATAGGAAAAGTATTTGAGGAGGGTCCCATCATTGCAGGAGGGCCAACTTCAGGGACTGGAGGTTCATCTCTTCTCAGTAATGGCTTTGGAATACTGTATCACCAGATATGCAACCATTACCTTGCAACATTTTCAGAGAGCTATAAAAATGCAGTTCTTCAGGAAAGCATTTGGGAATGTGTATAGCCAAGCTATTTCCAAACTGTGTCACATCAGATTAATTAAAAAAGTAAATTCATACAATTATAAGTTTACTATATTTCTACTGTAAACTACTCAGAGTTTCTGAGAATTTTGTGGATATACTGTAAATTGTAACACAAACACAAAGTCCGCTTCTCTGTCACTCATCTTCAGCCTAAACTCAGCCTAAAAACTGAAGCTTTTCATTATATCCTTTCTCAAGTTCAATGCACGTTCACTTGCATCTTGCCCTCAATCTAACCCAATACTCAGGAAATAAAACTTGTCTTTATCCTTATCAGTCTTCACAGTATGGGATTATAACGCTTGTTCTTCACATGTTTCCACCCTTGCTATTTCTGCTTCTTCCTGGTGTTTTATTCAACCATTTCTGGAATTTTAAAAATAGTATTCCTTAACTAGACTAGGAGTAAGAAACCATACAGTAAGTAGGAAACCTCTTATTTATGAAATTTCAAGCAAGGGTTTTCTCAATCTAGATATTCTGAAAGAACAACATTGCTTCAACTACCTTGCACATTTTGCCCAAAGTAAAAATAGAGGACGAGGTGATTGTCTGCTTTCTTGTTTTCATTAGCATTCTTATCAGTGTGAGACCAGTGGAAGAGATCAAGGTTCCTAGGGGCTTGGAGGTATGGATGGCGAGAAACAGATTCAGGCTGAGTCCTAGCAAGACCAAGCAACTGTGGGTATTTGAATCAGTGGAACAGGAGACTTTTCATCTTTAGTTCTGAATGGCATTGCACTTTGCTAATCAAGCAATTCAAAAGTCTTTTTAGACTCAGAGCTCCTACTTGGAAAAGCAGTTGATAACTGATCAGGAAAGTGTTTACACAGATTCATCTTGTACATCAATTGCAGCTGGATCAAGAAACTGGTGCAATTGAACAGTCATTCAAACTCTGATCACCTGACATGTGGACTACCTCAATGCACTCTATGGGGAGATGCCACTGAAAACCGAATTGGAAGCTGCAGATGGTTCAGAATGTGATAGAATGGGGAACTATGGGCATGCCACAGTAAATCCATGTAATCCATCTGCTTTCTCAGCTATCCTAGTTACAAGTAGGCCTCAGAATACAATTCAAGGTGCTGGTTATTATCTATAAAGCTATTCAGTAGCATAGTGTCTATCATCTGTCTCCTGTTGGGTGTCTGCCAATTGTGTTCAATTTGATAATGTTGGCATGCATTGGATTCCATTGATTAAACAATGTCATCATAGGATCCAGGAAGTGAGCTTTTTCTGTTGCAGTGCATACCATCTGGAATAGCATCTCCCCAGGGATCTATGGTCCCTAAGATATGTACTCTTCCAAACTGTTTCACAGCAAAGAGGTGTTATGAATTTGGGCATCATACAAATTTCATAAATAAAAAAATAAATAAAAATTGTTTACATGCCCAATTTGTCATAAAACTGAAGCTTTACTTTTAAAAGGATTACAGGCAAAGCTACAGACAAATATTGATTGGGGCCAGCTACTGCATAAATACAACTAGCTAGCATCAACATGAAAAGAAAAATATTGGATTGCAGAACCATAAGGAATGAAAAAATTCATTATTTCTAAAGTTCAGCAGAGGTTCTGGTATTTTGAAATGTGGTTTCATCTCTGACATTACATAGATCTTCAATGCTTTCAACATTCAATATGACAAGGCAGAAATAGTTTTCCCAATATAGCCATCTCACTCATAGATTTGGGGGAAGAGAGCAGAATTTGAGATGTCATGTACAATGGGCCAATCTGCTGGGGCAGACGTTTCCTAAATCTCACAATCATAATTTATTCTTCTATTCATTTAACAATTCATACTAACAAATTTTAACTATCTGCAAAAAACAAGGCAGAAATGTATGCATACCTTGTTCACTAGGGTCCAACTGTGACTTTCTGACAGTGAGGTCCAAGGGTGAGTCCTGGTCAGCCATGAGAAGTTTGCTGAGCACGGGATTTTGAGCTCTTGCACCTGCAGTGGATGAGGCAACCGGAGATGCTTTCAGCAGGCTTTGGTTCTTTGTGCTATTGGGCGAACTGGAGTCCTGAGTAGAGCTAGTTTTTGAGGTATATTCAGCAGCAAATTGTCGGATCATCCGCTGCATGATCTCGCGGGCCACTAAGGGAATGTTGGGGTCTGAGACCCTGGGACTATCTAAAAGACATAAAATTTGAAATAGTAATACTCAGAAAAAATGTAAACTTGAATTATACATTCATAATCTACATCCAAATATTTTTAGATTCATGTTCAATGATTTTAAAATGCCAGCTCAAGACTGACATATTTTTATTGTTTATTTGATGTGGACACTGCCTGATATCCATTGACTGTAGATGGCTCACTGAGTAAAAACAAACAATAATATGCAATCCAGATAAAAACAATGAACGACATGGCAAATCTGGCCAACCCTGCAAAGGGTTCCAACTACCCTAGCTTAAAGTCTGAATGAAGAGCCAGGTCTTCAAAACCCCTTGAAATGACAACAGAGTGGGGGGCACCTGGATCTGAGGAGGAATCTCATTCCACAAGGTCAGAACTGAAACAAAGGCACATTTCTGGGGTCCCAATAGATACTGTTTAATCAAAAGGACCTGGAAACTTCTACACATCATGAGGCAATTTCACAAATATCTGACAATGTAAAGGATTTAACTGCAAATTGGAATACAAATCTAATACCAATCTTTGTTATGATGATACTACCCTCTCAGCACAACTGAAACAAGGTAAAGATTTCCCTGTCCAGTCATGTCCAACTCTAGGGCACAGTGCTCATCTTTTGTTTCTTGGCCAAGGGAACCAGCATTGTCTGAAGACATCGCTATATGCCAAAGGCACACGGAATATTGTCTATGCAAATCTATAACTCTCAAAACGGAGAGGGCTCGTAACTTGGGCGTCCTCCTGGATGCACAGCTGTCTTTAGAAGAGCATATGACGGCCATGGCCAGGGTGGCTTTTTATCAGGTTCGCCTGATATGTCAGTTGCGCCCCTTTCTGGATCGGGACTCCTTATGCACTGTCACTCACGCCCTCGTTACTTCCCGCCTGGACTACTGTAATGCTCTCTACATGGGGCTCCCCTTGAGGAGCACCCGGAGGCTCCAACTGGTCCAGTATGCAGCCGCGCAGGTGATTATGGGGCGACATGGTGCTCCCATGTAACACTTCTCCTGCGCGAGCTGCACTGGCTTCCGATGGTCTTCTGGGTGCACTTCAAGGTATTGGTTCTCATCTTTAAAGCGCTCCATGGCTTAGGGCGTGGGTACCTACGAACCACCTTCTGCCACCGACAACCTCCCACCGACCAATACGCTCCCACAGAGAGGGTCTCCTCAGGGTGCCGTCAGTCAAGCAATGTCGACTGGTGACCCCCAGGGGGAGAGCCTTCTCTGTGGGGGCACCTGCCCTCTGGAACGAGCTACCCCCAGGGATATAATTGATCCCGGACCTCTGTACTTTCCTCCAGGCTCTGAAGACCTTTTTCTTTCAGCAAGCCGGGCTGGCTTAAAATTTTTAATTGTTTTATGGGTAAGGGGTTTTAAATTGGGGAAGCCAAATGGATTTAATTATGTTTTAAATTATTTTAATTTTCATATTGTATGTATTTTAATCCTGGCTGTTCACCGCCCTGAGTCGGTATAAAAATTTAATAAATTCAATTCAATTCAAAAGGGCAAAGTTGGGACATTTTCTTCATGGATATTAACAAGGTTGAGAACTCCTTGAGAAAAAAGAGATTTGATGGAAATTCCAGAGAAGAAAGATTTTATTATATGAAGATAAGCTGGAGGGAGTGACTTAAATTTAATGAGTTAATTGGACTTAAGATGAATTTTTACAAGTCTGATATGTGTAATTGAAAGAAAATTTTGATGCAGTTTTGTGCTCATAAAGTGGGTCTGAAAATGTTTTTTTTATATATAAAATACTTCAGTAATTCCTAAAGTTTGTAAAATATAATTGAATTTGAAAATATGAATGTTAGGAAGAAATAAAAAAATATGTATTAGAATTTATTAATTTTAGAAATATGTTTAAAGAAGTTTAAAGCTTTAAAATTGATGTTAAAAAAGGTCTTTCCCCTTTAAGGTTAAACAACCTGAGACAGTGTAGAAAATTTTAATCTAATTGATGATTGTTTATAAAGACTAATAAGTATAAACATAAATAGATATCATCTCCCATAGCAAAAAAAAAAAAAAAAAAAAAAAAGTAAAGATGGTTAAATTGATGGCTTTATTCAAAGAAAAGAACATATCTAATTTTGTTTCCATTTGGAAATTGCTTCTGGATTTTGTGCTTGTGATGAAAAAAAAATGAAACTTTGATTTTGGTTTTGTTGATAATTGTCAGACCTGGAAGCCATCTTTGCATTGGATCTTCAGGCCTGTCACATTTAGTGCTGTGGGAAACTGGGAGGGGGGATTGTATGGAGCAGGGAAGAGATGTAGTCATAGTAAGATTCCTTTGTCTGAGAGTCAAGGACATCTTGCCCTGCACCTGGAGTGGTGTGACTGGGAGGCATCTCCAGTTGGGAAGGTGCATTGATTCGACCATATGATGGACATGTGGATGCTGGGCAGAGACTTGGACTTTTCTATGGGTGGGGAAAATCTGGAAGCTTTCAGATTTGGGTTTTCCCAGGTGTGTCAATATGATATCTCTAATAAAATGGAACTTTGAGCCTTGGGAGTTTTTTTTCGTTGGGGGTGTTACTTGGAACCCTGACAATAGGTTTGTTGTTATAGAAATGGCTAATATATATTATTGTGTAAAGGTAAATAAGTTGAAGCTGGAATGTTTTTTTCTTCTGCTGTGCTAAAAAGAGTTGGAAGTCAACACCTTTTTTCTTCTTCTTCCTCTTCTTCCTTTTTCCTCCCTTAGTCTCCTCAATATTTTCACTTTCTTTATATTTTATATTCTGATAAATTAATAAAATTTTAATTGAAAAAAAAAGAATCTGGAAATGCTTGATGGATTGAACCCTGCTGGATTGAATTAGCCAGACTTGCCCACTTAATGAGCTATCATAAAGATAACCAACATAATATATACACTGTGAATACTTGAAATGTGCTAAGTAAAAGCTATTGTTATTAGTACAGGTAGTCCTTGGCTTACAACCAGTCGCTTAGCAGCCATTCAAACTTATGATGCCGCCCTCCAAAAGGTACTTATGATCTGCATTCAAAGTTCCAACAGGCACATGACTGCATTTTGGGTGCTTGGCAAATTGGCTACCTTTATAGCCATTTGCAACTCCCATGGTCAAGTGACCACAATTTACAATGCTTTTTGACAGAAATGGGCGTTTACTTGAAGTTTTCAGCATAAAATACCCATTGCAAACAATGGGTTTTCTTTACAAATTTCACATTCACTTAATGACTGCCGTAAAAAATGTCATAAAATTGGGTGATTTACGAAGTGCCTCGACTTATGACCATCATGATATACAACAGAAATTTTGGGCTCCATTATACTCATTAGTCAAGAACTACCGGTACTTGCAATCCTACAAATTATTTTTCTTTCTTATTAACATTTGAGAGCATCGTTCATTAGTACTGCTACCTGATATACAAGTTTACATCACAACTTTGCCAAATCGATTATTTAACAATCCCATTATTTTCAGTATTTCATTATTTACTGTTTTTTATATACATTTATGAATTTCAACTCTGTACAGCAAAATTACAGTTAAATAAACAAACACGAAAATATATACATGATAAAAACACAGCAACAATACCTGCAACAAAAATAGGTTTCACTGTATCCTGCTAAAGGCTTGAAAATACTACTAGGAGTCTATCAGAAAACAAGTAAGGTGGGTCTTAAATACAGTATATATTTCAACCTCTCACATTATAATAAGTAGAACTTGGAAATACAAGTAATCCTTGCTTGGCAATTGTGAACGGAAACTGTCTCACTAAGCAACACAGTCATAAGGTGCAATGTCATGTGACTGTGCCAATTTATGATGGTAGCTGCAGCAGTTCCAGTTGCTGTCATTAGGCAATCCTAATGAGGCAGTCACAGCATCCCGCAGTCACAACATTGCCATTTGGAACCTCCTGACAGTTTCCCCATTGACTATGCTTGTTGGAAAACAGAGGTAAAGGTTGCAAATGGCAATCATGTGAAAGTGGGATGCTGTAATGTTGTACTTACAAACCGTTTACTGAACACCTGAATCGCAATCATGTGACCATGGGAATGCTGCAACAGCTGTAACTATGAGGACCCATAACTCCTCTTCGTTCAGTGCTGTTGTAACTCTGATTGGTCACTGCATGAGTGGATATTAACCAAGAATTACTTTACTTCTTTTTCAGAAAACAAAGCAGGTTAAGCATTTCGGTATGCAAAATAGGAAATATCACTTTTTCCCCCTAGTATTTTTTCCTGAAGTGTAGGAAAAATGCATACATTTTTTTCAGAACTGAATCTTGATCCATTGGTTGAGATGGAATTGCCTAAGCCTGGTGCCATGGATTGAGAAAGAGAGACTGGCCCAAAGTTACCCAGCTGGCTTTCATGAATAAGAAGTTGCAGTCTGCTGCATTCTAGTCTGGTGCCTTAACTACTAAACTAAACTGGCTCTATGTAACACCACAAATAGACCTAAACAAATATTCTGTTTTTAGTGTATTTCTATTTTGTTAAAAAAATTGCACCAGGAATTCTATGGAGTGTTTGGATGAGTGAAGCAAAATCAGTTTGTGAAATATTTACCATGTTTCGCCAAAATAACACAGGGTCTTATTTTCTTTTGAACCCTGAAATAAGGGCATGGCCTTATTATCAGGGGATGAGGGTGTTCTTATTATTTTGGGAGTGCAGGCAGCACCGCCGCAAGCTTCATAACGGCACAGCTGGTGTTCTGCCGCTTGCGGCTGCGCTGGTATGTCGAACCTCGCAGCAATGCTACCATTCGTGCGTGCAACAGCAGAAGCCTTAGAGTCCTGCTCCATGAGGCAGTGGCGGCGGTGGCGCAATGAGTCTTACAAAGACTCATTTCTGACAGGTGGGGCAGGGGAGAAGCGAGACGCATGGAGCAAGACGTGGCTCCCCTTGCCATCTCTTCTTTCCCCCCCCTCGTCGGGCATGGCAGGGCTCCATCCCCTTGCTTAGCCATCCGCCCCCTTTAGGAATGCAATTTGGGGGTAGCAAGTGGGGCAGGCAAGAAGCGGGACGCGCATCTTACCTTTCAAGCTCCGTTGTGTTCCTTGCCATTGTGTCCAGTGAAACACGTAAAAAAAACCCTCGCAATTTAAATCAAACTTCTCAAACTCCCGAGTATAATTTTATAATGTGTTTTCCTGGACACAATGGCGAGGAATGCCACGGAGCTAGAAAGATTGTAAAAAAAAGTTTTATTGAACTTGCGAGAAGGTTTTTTTTTTTTACGTTTCCTTGGACACAACGGCGAGGAACGCGACTGAGCTTGAAAGGTAAGACGTGCATCCCACTTCTCGCCCGCCCCACTTGCCACCCCGAAATTGCATCCCTAAAGGGGCGGGTGGCTAAGCAAGGGGCAGGAGCCCTGCCATGCCTGGCAAGGGGTGGGGGGAGAGAGATACGGTAAGGGGAACCACGTCTCACTCCATGGGTCTCGCTTCTCCCCCACCCCACCTGTCAGAAATGAGTCTTTGTGAGACTTATTGCGCAGCCGGCACCGCCCCGTGGAACAGGACTCTGCAAGGCTTGTGCCACTGCACGCACGAACGTCATCACTGCCGCAAGGTTTGACATACTGGCGTAGTTGCGAGCGGCAGGACGCCAGCTGTGCCGTTATGAAACTTGCGGCGGTGCTGCCTGCACTCCCAATGTATGATGAAGCTCACGGCGGTGCTGCTGTTCGTGCATGCAATGGCACAAGCCTTGCAGAATCCTGCTCCACAAAGCAGCGGCAGGACTGCCGCAAGGTTTGACATACTGGCATAGTTGCGAGCGGCAGGACACCAGCTGTGCCATTATGAAGCTTGCGGCGGTGCTGCCTGCACTCCCAAGGTATGAAGAAGCTTACGGAGGTGCTGCTGTTCGTGCATGCAATGGCACAAGCCTTGCAGAGTCCTGCTCCACAAGGCAGCGGCAGGACACGTCAGGGCAGCGGTGGCCAGCCGCTCGGCCGGCACAAATAGGGAGGGGAGGGCATGTCCCCTCCTTCCCCCCTGGCCTCATCTCACCTTGTGTTGTTAGCACGGCAAGCAACCAGAGGAAATGGTGGGACCGGCTGCACATTTGTAGTTGGTGGGGGCTTATTTGGGGGTTTATTTTAACTCATGTGCTGAAAAGCCCGATCGGACTTATTATCTGGAGAGGTCTTAGTTTCAGGGAAACATGGTATTAATTTGTGAATCTGAATGCTAAAACCTCACATAACACTATCAATAAAAACAATACAAGGCACTTTGGATGGATGAGGGAGGAAAGCATGCCGTAATAAATAAGGGTCATAAATAAGAAAAGAATGTCAGTGATGGAAATAACTTAGGTCAGTGATAGTGGAAGATAGACATAAACAATACTCAACTTTCTCTTCATTCTAGACAGGATAGATTGGGAAATTTCGACAACTCACACATATTCAAGAGACCATAAAAATATATGCACATTTTCGTATCTCCTCCACACACTAATTCGACATTCAAACAGAAAACAGAAACTTTATCCATTTCTTTCTTCCTGCTCCCAAATGGCTGCTTATCCCTTGCTTTTAATTAACGAACTGGGCAATGTGGAAAAATGAACAGAAGTTCAATAACTATATTCAAGTGTTGCCAATATTCTGTGGGTTATCTATGTATGCTTTCTCATAAGTAAAACAGAAAGGAAGTAATTTGAAGGACAAAAAAAAAAAAAGCAAAACTACTGTAGTACTTTGGTTCAGTCAAAAAATTATGTGTTCCCCTAAGACATTGTGAAGGATAAGATGAAGGGCAGCATTGAAGATTGAGACAGACCGAAACATGGTTGGGAACTACCAATGTATTCAGAGATTAAATCTCTGTGATCAAAATTTTATCCAAAAGAATTGATGGAATGCGCCATACTAGGACATCACAGAAGCTGAGAGGACAGATAAAAAGGAAGTCAATGGGAAGATGAGGGACAGGGATATGTCACCACACTAACATTAAGAGATAGATGAGAGAGCAGAGGAAAAGGAAGGCACTTGGAAGATCGGGGAATGTGCAGGCCAATGAAATATGCTACACTGGATCATTAGTGCAGGAAGGTGAGGAAAGAAAGATGCGGAAAGGAAAGAAAGAGAATGAAAAAATTGGGGACCAGGGAGACTATTGGGAAAGCATTGGCAATTGATAAGCAGAGGAGAGGAGGCAAATATTTTACTATTGCAAAATAAATATTAAAAATTAATATATTGAACCAATACATTAATTTTTTTTTTTATTAAGTCCAACCTTTTCGATAAAAGACTTCATGGAGGAATTCTTCCGCTTGCCTCTCAAACCAAGTGATCTTTGTTTGCTCTTGTTTAAGCAGAGCGTGATGCCCAACTTCCAATGCTGGATCATCCAGACTGACGAAATGTTCCTGTGAAAACATTTAACAAAAGAATAAAAACAAAATACTGCTTCTCATTGTTAAATTTAATAAAACAACTGCAATACTATTCACATAATCAAGTATTTATTATGCAAGTATACATACCAGTTTCACTGTGTGAGTTGCTGTGTTACTACACAACTTCTATCAACTTACTAAAATCATTTCTAGATGAAGGTGTTCTAAAACTATCTCTAAAATTTAGGATGGACAACCTGTGACACTAAGGCAGAATGCAGACCAGATCATAACATCATCTATGCTATGCTATGCTATGCTCTGCTATGCTCTGCTATGCTATGCTATGCTATGCTATGCTATCCTATCCTATCCTATCCTATCCTACATAGTGTAGATGATGAATTAATGAAGCAGTGAATAAGATTGATACCAAAATTTGGAAAACCTTTCAGTCCGTATTTTGCTTTGGCAGATCTTTAGAAGGATTTCTGTATCCAGCTAAATCAATCTATTCTTCCTCTTATAATTTTCTCCATATTTCCTTACAGAACTTATCTAGCTCAACAATAATTACATCTTCCTGAATGTATTGCTCATCTCACATCTCTGCATAAATTTTCAATAATATTCAAGTCTAGGGATCCTAACCCTAATCCACTTTTGCTATATTCTTATTCTGAATCTGTAAACAGATGGACATGAATAGCAAATGTGCATTCAGATTTACAAAAAGATGTGGTTTCAGTTTTTAGCCATATAAAGATTCTATCAGCTTCTTTTTACTCAGAATTCACTGAAACATTCATTTGATCTGGGATGGACAAAAATTTTGCATGTAACTATATTCCCTATTAGGGTTTTTTTTACTGTTTCACATAGATTCAAATAAAATTAGCTGCTTTTCTATTAATACAGCCCCTATTCCTCCTATATAGTGTATTTTTGAAAAATCTACTTATTAGCTCTTATCCCAGTGCAACAAGTTATGGCTGCAAATATTTTTAACAAAGTTTAAAAAAATCGCAAAAAAAGACTGTGGAATTATATATTGAAGTGGGTCATATACATTATGCTATTTAGCATAAATTAAAAAAATACAAAACATATCCTAATTTTGGAGCTAAGATAATATATATATCTAGTGATCAAATGAACAAATCTCAGTGATTTCAGTAAGATCAATACTAATAGTCCTTGACATATTATTGAAATATGTCCTAGCAATCTTATTCAATGGAAAGGGATACTAGATATTGTAGTGATGTAGCCACATCAAAAATAAGAAGACAATGCTGGTTCAAATCTGCAGATGTGCTAAGTATCTCCCATATTCAGTATCAATTACTCTGAAGCAACAAATTTAAAATACATAAAAAATACAAACAACAGAATAATAGTGTCAAAATCTAACCAATTCTTACACTTAAAATCAGTTTTACTGACATTTCTTGCATCATTTCCCATGAAATTCTTGTTGACCTTTATAGCTCTACTCCCTACTGTAATTATGATTTTAAAAAAACAGTAAAGGCATTTACATTGTATGAATGAAATACACCAGAAATGCAACAATCGCTCCAATAAATGTAGTATCTCATAGCTTACTTATAAGAGTATAATATATAAAGATAATGAGAATAAAATGAAAAGATAGTACACCGATAAATACATCAAGAAAACAAAGAGCAGAATTATAATTTTATATGTATTAGGCAGTCTGGCTTTAAGTAGCTACTAGTGGTTACTATTTTCTTATCTAAGGAAATACTAGAACAGAGAATTTTAATATTGCAGGACAGAAAACAAAAAGGGTGCATCTATTGGGGGAGACCAATAGATGCAGCCTTCTCTTTAAGCCATGAAATAACTGCATGGCATATACGGTTAAAAGGTACCACCATGGAAAAAGAATCTCCACAGAGTGCAAGCACAGGTAGAACTCTTTGTATAACAATTGCAGTGAGAGCTGCATGCTTCATCCGTACTTTACATATTGCACCTCACAGCTAGTAGCCACAAAACATTTAGTGTCATCTGCATTCTCAGGCACAGTAAGAATACAGTTGTCTTGAATCACTACAGATAATTTTAAAAATGAAAGCAAATAGAAAAAAAAACCACTTTGAGAAAACACTTCACCCAGTCAATATTGCTTACTTTGTTCAATATTCTCCTGCTTTGAAGAGGTGAATAAGGACCAGCAGAACCACCTTCTGATTATGTTTTCCCAAAAACAAAGCTAAATGAAATCCCTAGTCTTTGCCAAAGTTTATCTTTATTGAATTGTTACCTTCACTTTTTCTCTTCTCAAACAGCAGAAAAGACAATTTTCATCAAAAGACCAATCAGAGACACCTTCAGGTTCAAAGTCTGTGAATAAGAAGAAAAAGTTATTTCACATCTATAAAGATGCAACTTTTGAATGGTTAAAATTCATTCCTAATTCCCTACCCGTTTTATAAGACGCTTGATGCTATATGAGCAATGCTAGTTTGAATGCTAACATGCTTTTCATTTCCACAATGTTACAAAAGTATAATTTTCGCCTACACACAAAGCTAATTTTCCTAAGCAACACCAAAACCACTGCCAGTTATGCTCATTAGTAATTTTAGCCAATATGAAACTAACTGTGAGCACTGCCTGGGGGAGGGAAAAAAAGCACAAATCACCAAGGTAACATACATTTTCTAGAGACAGAGCAGAGGTTGAGTTTGTCATTAAAGATGCAGATCAAGGCAATATATATATATATAAATATACTGTATATATAATACCTTTAAACAAATTCAGATCTTTTAATAATTCAGCTCCAAACAGCCCTTCTAGAATACTTTCAAATCCTAAAATTAAAGAAAGAACGTTTAATTTCCTCAAATTATATATCTCAATGCCAGAATATTGACAATTCTACATTTATCTGTTATTAGAATAATCTGAATGTGCTTTTATTATGTAGTCTATATTTCTTGGTCAATCCTATCAAAATCAGTTAAAACATGCACGCAGATATAATTATATAAATGCCGCATAGTGAAAATGAACCAAAACAGTTTAAAAATTGAAAATGTTCTATTTAAATATAATTCAATTAAATGATTCCAACATTAAAAATAAGTACTCACTTCAGATTATGAATTCAAAAATGTATCTCCCAGAGTCTACTTTTAAGATTTATAAATTATTTGAAAAGGAAAGCCACTGAAGTTAATCTGGAACCAAATATGGAATGTGTTTACTCTGTAGATGTTTAATTATTACTGAGGTATTTACATTTTTTTTTACAATGCTCAGAGTTCCTATTTCAAATATTACACCTCCCCCTCCCCCCAAATTAGTGCCATATTTGTGAATATAATTACAGTGTACTTTTGGCTTGCAGCTAAAGAAACAGCATACCTATTTATCAGCTTCTCAGAATATAAGGGCTTTAGAAAATATACTGCATTGTAACAAGCACAAATTCTACTGAGGTAATCTATTTACTATTTATATGCAAAGATATTGCACATAAAGACTTTTGCTGTACAATATCTGAACTGAACAGTAGAGATTTCACATTTTCAATATAAAATAATTCAAGGAATAAATTATTTCTTTATCCATATTACATAGTGAGTGATGGACTATTTCACTCTGGAAGAGAAAATTACTTCTGGTATGCAGAAGAAGTCCAATGCTCATTTAATAAATATTATCAAGAGTCATAGTGCAATTTTTGAGGCATAATAATTAAGTAGATCCCGAAAGTACAAGAGCACATAACACCACGTGTATAGTTGGAAGGCAAAACCACAAAATTCCACCTTACTTATTTTAGCTATATCAAGCAATCAAACCCACTGGAAAAGGCAGTTATGCTTGGAATTGTCAGCAGTAAAAGGAGGCCACTCAGAAAACATGGTGCCTAGACACCATTAAAGCCAACACCAGCCAGCGCATAAAATATCAATTATAAAATAACTAAAATATTGGAGACAGCTAGTCCATAAAATCTTCAAGAATCAAGCATGATTGAATGGACAGCATCATAACATCTTAAAAGTATTTACTAAAATAGTCAAAGAGCTGTGCTGGAATAAACTTGACAACATAATCACATTTTAATCTATAATGTAATGACAAAACTACAAAGAAATGGCAAAAGTATAGGGGAAATAAAGCACAAATTAAACAATAGAAAAATAAGGAATTGAAAAGAACACTTACACATACACAGATAATAAACCCAAATTTTTGGATGCAGATGGTGTCTTAGCCTTGCTTTAATTAATTTTAAAAGAGCTCTATCTTTTAAGTAAAATTGACACATCTCTAATTCACAATAGAAATAGTCCAGTAAACATGGATGCTTTGTATATTACATATTAGTATAAATAAGTACATTTAAAAAAAATGTTTTTAGAAAACTAAAAGCTGACAAAATTTAGACTACTGAAAAAGAAATAAAATTTAAGAAATCTTACAACACTTTAAAGATTTCCTATTAAAATATGCAGGTAAATGCAACTAAAATGTGAAATGTTAAAAACTTGCACATTTTAACTTATACAGGATGGTCTCTAAAAAAGAAATCTTTTAAATAATGGTCATTAATTCCTATCACACAGAATTTTTATGCAACTAAATAAGCATTCACAGTGTCTATGAAATGGATTATATAAAGTATACAATCTTGCTTGCTTTGTTCACTGTTCTACCAATGGTAATGACGCTTGGTGTATATTAATATTAAATATTAGATTTAACAGTTGCATAGCAACAGCAGAAAAGCTTATATGTAATACTTGTCACAGAAAATGCCAAACAAGCAAGGATGAACATATTTTAAAAATATTTTAAACACCTAGCACTATTATAATTTATTAGATTTAGTTATACAGCCCAATCCAATACATCAGAAATAGCAACAAATTTATCAAATAATATGTTTTGCTATGTTTAATACAGAAAGAGTCAAAGTAAACAAGGGTGCATGGAACAATTAAACTGGAAGGAGTTTAGATAATGAGAAATTGCTAATATTTACTAAGACTTCTCTATCACTGTTTTAGGAACTAAAGGAAATACGATTTTATCCACTGATAATAGTTTACTCATTTGCATTGAGATGTAATATATTCCTATTGATTTCAAGAGGAAACAATATGGCTGCCTTTGTTTGACTCTTTTATTCATTCCCATGAATGTTCGATCATTTCCACTTCTGAATAGAACAGTATTAAAAGTCTCCGGAAATTTTCATTTTATTATTTCCACTTCACAATGAATTTGGATTTTCTGTACTTGGTGGTGGTGGTGATTTCAAGGAAATACAGTTATGTAATCCTTCTATTAAAAAAAAAAACCTACCACAAATAACAATACTTGACCTTTTCAGTAAAAAAGTTCCACTGCAAGAGAAAGATAATTTACTGCAGAAGACTCACTGAGGTATTTTTAAAAATTCAAGGATTAATGCCAATCAAATCAAATCAAGTATTTATTACAATCATAAACCAGTATAAGAGATCATTGCAAAACAAAACTGTATTCTTAAGACACTCATGTACTTAGATTCATACTTAAAAAGTTAGCATGTATTATTTGGTTATTATTTCTGAGAGCACTTCCAACAAACCTTTTTTAAATTGGGTTATCTTAAATTAAATATGAAAATCTTATTGTAATATGTATATATTTACATGTTTTTACTTCTCTTAATGCTTTATTATCTTGAATCTATTCTCTTTGGAATTTCATATGGTGAAGCGCAAATGGCCCAGTTCAGGCAAAGCCAGTATGAAGACTCTTTCTATAGCTATACCATAATGGCTGGCTATTCCCTGAACTGAGGGAAAGTCAGTGAATGTAAGGTTAGAGTAGCTTTCTGAGATGAACCTATCCTATGCTTTCAGGAAGCCTTGGTAGCATCAGTTGCTGACTGGCCAAAATATCTTGCCACTATCATGTTAATTTAAATTACAGAGAAGATTCAGCTGTTCAGACCAACCAGGGATAAATATCACAGTCTTTGTATAACACATTCTCTAATTATTCTTTCTTCCTGTTTGCCTCAGTTTCCTTATCTTTTGTGTGGAAATTATTTTTTTGTTTGAAGATACAAACCACTGAAACTAGAAAAACTTAGAACACATTCAAAACTGGATACCAACCAGGGAAAGAAATTTGGATTAATCTCATTATTTTCAGTGAATGCATCATCCATTGCCCTTCTCAATAACTGATATACCTGATAAAAACAGGAAGATGAACAATTGGGGAGGAAGAAAAAAAACACAATGCATTAAGAAAACTTAATTTCTGGGAGGACAGGCTTCAAATGATTTGCTCACTGATCTCTCAAGATAGGAAGCAGAAACAAAGCGAAGTAACTCCTTATCCATAGGATCTCTACAATTGTATAAAATTGCATAAAGGATAAGACTTTTTAAATTCTTCACTTATACTGCAGAACAATGAAGGAGAGAGCTCATTCAAACTGAATTAGGCAACAATAAAGAATTATTTTACAATACTTCCTAGAGCAGGGGTCCCCAACTGCTGGTCTGTGGACCTGCACTGTTCCGTGACATACCAGAAACTGGGCCATATAAACAAGTGAAGTCCCATCCGCAGGATGCAGGCAGCACATGAAACCACGCCCCCACCAGTCCACAGAAAAACTCTCTCCATGGAACCATTTCCTGGTGCCCAAAAGGTTGGAGGCAGCTGTCCTAGAGAATTCTTATAATAATGTTTGTGGTCCTGAGCTCATTGAAACAAGGATATAACGACAATGGTGATTTCTCAGAATATTGGAAATCCCTATGTATCTCTAATGGATTTAATTTAAGATCAGATTAATTTTACGGTTGAAATCAGTGGTGGGATTCAGGTAATTTAATAACCGGTTCTCTGCCCTAATGATTTCTTCCAACAACCAGTGTGCCAAACTGCTCAGAAAGTTAACAACCGGTTCTCCCAAAGTGGTGCGAACTGGCTGAATCCCACCACTGGTTGAAATATATCAGAAACTTTACAATAGATTATCTAGATATATTGCCACTTTTAGTTAAAACAATCTTTCAAATTCCAGTTACAGTCCACAAGAATATTATGGGTATTATGATTACCATACTTTTTGGAGTATAAGATACACTTCCCCCCCCCCGCCTAAAAGAGGGTGGAAATGTTGGTGGGTCTTATACACCAAATACAGCCATTTTTGGCCTCCCGAAGCCCCGCCCCGCATGTCCCGTTTTTCGTAAAAACGGGGCATGCAGGGGCTTTGGGAGGCCTGCAGAGTGCTCCTGGGGGCCGGGGAGGGCAAAAACTTTTTTTTCTTGCTTATCTCTTCAAAATCTTGGTGCGTCTTATACACCGGTGCAATTTATAATCCGAAAAATATGGTAACTGCTGCTCTTTTCTTTAACTTGAAAATCTAAGGGTTTTTTTTAACTCCATTTTTTACTTGCCGTGAGTAATCAAGAAAGGTTTGCATTCTTAGATTATCTCAGCATACAATACAAACAGAGTTGGAAGCATGATAGACAGAAACTGGAGATAATGGGGCAACATCCTGCAAAGTACTTCTAGTTCAAAATTCAGCTACAAGTCATAGCCAGTTCAGCAGAATAACTCTTATCCAGAATTCAACTAGTTACCAATAGGCAAGATCCAAAATTATTACTATTAGCTCCAGTATATAAAGGCCTTTATGGTTCAGGTCTTTTCTCCAATCAGAGTCTCTGCATCTAATATGTCCTTTCTGGAGACACTGCTTGTAACTATGTCAATTCCCAAGGGAAATACTCTGAAATAGGTTTTCCTATAGGTACCACAATACTACAGAGTATGTTGTTGTTTTTAACCATTTAGTCATGTCCGACTCTTCGTAACTTATACAGAATATATAGGTGTATACAAAATATACACTTCCCTAAAATCAAAATAGTTCTCTCTCTGTCTCTTGTTTTTTGTTTTGGAAAGAGATAAAGACTATCCTTTTCATCAAATTCATGGAACTAAGTTGATTGGAGGAGATGCTGTTACAAATTATGCCCGATAGATCTATCTATACCTGTCCCCTTCATTCATTTTAAGAATGTTTAAATTCTTTCTGTTTAAATGGAGGAGGAGGAAAAGACAACGTTCCTTCGTTCAACCCATTTCCCTTAAAACACCTTCCAGATGTTGTTAGCATCTGCATTATACGCACACATACATGCACACAAATAATTAGTTTAAAAACATTACATTGGACTATAATAATTTTGAAGAATTATATGTTGATTTTCTGGTTGATTTTCTATCACCACAATCATTAAATCTGGATAGTTGTGTTGTTTTATATTGTAAACTATCTAAACTCTGTGATTTGGATGGCATAATTTTTTTTTGAAGTTTTATAAAACCAGATGAATTACATAGATACAAAAAGCAGGATGGTAATAGATTGAAAGCACTATGGTCAGAATTAAATCTGAAACATCAGTTAATTGCTTAATGACGACTATTCACAAGTAGCACTGGCATAAGCATCACGATAAGGAAAACAAACAAATCTTAATTGATTAAAAAAAATCTCCCTCCTATGTTTCTTATTTGTCACAAGTGACTATTTTATTAATTTGCTTAAAATAACATTTTGTACTCTAGCAATACAATACAAAGATAAGAAAAGAGGGTGAGTTGGGGGAAAAAATCTGTCTCAAGGCAAGGAAGCTTTGTACAAGTAGAATCTTCAATCCTTATACTCTACCTGACATACTAATGCTTTGAAACACCGAAAATTAGTTACTTATTAGTAGGCGAAGTATTATAATTAAAATGCAGGCTTTTGCAGGCTGATATAGGGTTGTGCTATAATGTACTTTTTTTTTTTTTTTTTGAAAAACAGTGCCTTGTCAGGACATTTACAAATAGTGTGAAAACAAAGAAAAATTAATAGTAAATCTTAACACACAAATTAATGATAAGATACCAGTAATAATAGTATAACCAAAAAAACTTAAACTAAATTTCTTCTTACATTAGCTTATTTACATTTTTATCCCTTACTATAGTTAGTTTTATACATCTTTATTTTCCATAATAACAATTATTAACATTCATACTCTTACTTTCTCTCATTTCTACCTCGTCTCTATCCATTCATAAAATTTATTCCATGTCCGATAATATTGAGTCTTCATCATCTTTAATTTTTAAAGTTAGTTTATCCATTTCAGCACAATCCCAAATTTTCCTAATTATATCCTCATCTGATGGGGTGTTCACGTTTTTCCAATATTTAGCATATATAATTCTTGCTGCCGTCAATATATGCAACACTAAATATATAGCTGCTTTATCATAACTTTCCGATAGTATACCTAAAAGACATGTTTCTGGTTTAAATTCAATATTTTGCTCAGTTACAATTTCCAACCAGTTATATATTTTCTCCCAATATTTTCTTGCTTTACTGCATGTCCACCACATATGGTAGTAGGTGCCTGATTGCATTTCCAACTTTAGCATTTGTGCTATAATGTACTTAAGCATTACTTCTTGTCCAATTTTATTCTTTCATTCAATTGTGTCCCATTCCATTCTAAGAGATTGCCTGAGAGAGTCCCTGCAGTTTTCTAGGGAAGATTTTTCAAAGGTGGTTTGCCACTGCCTCCTTCCTAAGGCTGAGAAAAAGTGACTAGCCCAAGGTCACCTAGCTGGGTTCATGCCTAGGCAGAACTAGAACACACGGTCTCTCAGTTTCTGGTCTGATGTCTTAAGCACTACACCAAACTGGCTTTCACTTCTTGTACAGTATTTGTAAATGCAATTAAGCAGTGTAGTATGACTGTAAAATGGTATAAAATCTCAAATCAAAGCTCCTGCAAAGAGTAACAATCAAAACCTCTAATATCTAAGTATCTGCAGTCAGCATCAGGACCATATATTATGAACGTGCATCGTTATGTATTTCATCTAGACAGGGAAGTTCATGCCCACATGTTCCAAGTGTACACAGTTCAATTACACATTTATTTTATATTGAACAAGTACAATTACAATTACAAATTGTACAAACAAAGTTACAAATAAAATTAAAAAATACTCCCAACATTTATTGTTGCTAAAATAGATTTGGAAATTTGAAGATTTCTAATAAATTAGAGAAGCCAGAAAACTTGAGTGGTAAATAGGACACACAACTTTAACTTTTTTTATTATTAAAAAATAAATAAAAAGAATGCAAAAAAAACCCTTAAAGAATGGTGTTTGTAAAGAATAATAATGAAACGTTTGCTCAATTTTCTGTAGTTACAAAAAATTTTGTAACTAGTTTTTACTGTTGCCTCATTTTTTGTTTGAATATTATTTGGGAACATAGTACATATAGTTAAGTCTATTTATCCCTTCCACCATATCCTTATGGTGGAAGAGACCCGAGAGAAAATTAAATGGGGTGGAAAGAGTATGCTTGATTTTACTTTTCTCTCTTACTATCTTCCAGGAGGATTTAAAAACATTAATCTCTGAAACTTCTAATATTCCATAGAGAAGTGCTCAAAAAGAGACCAAGCATATTTTTTGGTAAAACCTATGAAGGGACATGGTGGCTCAGTGGCTAAGATGCTGAGCTTGTCGATCGAAAGGTTGACAGTTCAGTGGTTCGAATCCCTAGTGTCGCGTAATGGGGTGAGATCCTGTTACTTGTCCCAGCTTCTGCTAACCTAGCAGTTCGAAAGCACGTAAAAAAATGCAAGTAGAAAAATAGGGACCACCTTTGATGGGAAGGTAACAGCGTTCCGTGTGCCTTTGTGGTTTAGTCATGCCATCCACAGGACCATGGAGATGTCTTCGGACAGCGCTGGCTCTTCGGCTTTGAAACAGAGATGAGCACCTCCCCCTAGAGTCGGGAACAACTAGCACATATGTGCGAGGGGAACCTTTACCTTTACCTTTACGAACAGCACTGAGAATACAATTCTACAATTTTGGGGCTAGGGTCCAAGGCTGAAAAAATGCAGCTTTCTAAAACCATTCTTCCTATTCACAGAATTTAATTGATATGGATGAAACAAATCTGCATCCCAGATAATCAGTGCCTTCACCTTCAAGTGAGGTGTTAATTGCCCTGACAGACTATGTCTTCATCTTCTAGATGATTTGGACAGGAAAAGCAACACACCTTTTCACTTTAACTGATTAGCCAACTAAGTGTAAATGCTTTTCCCTCACAGAACATGCTTTAAATAGCACATGCTTCTGGTCAGCAAATTGTTTTATTCAACATGCAAAAAAACCTCAGACCACGATCCCAGAAATACATTTACCAATTTTCCACAGGAATATTACATACAAAAAAAAAATTCTTTAACTTCTTGACAATACTACAGCAATTTTTTTCCTTTTTCCATACTTCCATAGTGTCTGCTCCCAATTTGTCATTTATAACTATTTTGCTGACATTCACATGGATAGAAAAGATATGTGCAAATTAAAAACCGAAAACATAGAATAACTTTAGCAGGTACAAAGAAATCATACAAACACAATATTGTTTGTGAAGCGGCTCATGAACTAAAACAGCGGTCCCCAACCTTTTTGGCACCAAGGACCAGTTTCAAGGAAGACAATTTTTCCACGGATTGGGGTGGGTGGGTTGGTTTTGGTTTCACTTTCTCACCTGCCACTCACCTTTACCTGTGCGGTCCTGTTCCTAACAAGCCACAGACCAGTACCAATCCAGTACCAATCCGTGGCCTGAGGGTTGGGAACCCCTGGACTGAAAAAACTTGGGTTGCATTTCCTGAATAGGAAAACTTAACACACACACACACAAAAAACCACTGACCTGAACAAGGTTCAAAAAAATCAAAACTATTGTGTGACCCATCCTGCAGGCAAAATAAGGACATCTGAGAAAAATGTCATGCATTATAACCCCCACTGTCTCCTTGGCCATTTATCCCATCATTCCCAAAAGTATGGAATAAACTCTCCTCTGTCTATTCAGCAAACAAAAAAATTGGAAAACTAGTGAAAATAAACACATTTAATACAACCTTTGCTCTAAAAGTTAGTAGTAAATGGAATCCATCACTCAAAATGGTTTAAATTGAGGACCTCCTCTCACCTTGATTCCTGAAGGAAAGGTGTAAAGAAAGAAAGAGCAGAGAACTCTGCCCTCAATCACTCAAGCCCTAGTCATCTCATGCCTGGACTACTGCAATGTGCTCTACATGGGGCTATTCTTGAAGAGTATCTGAAGCTTCAGCTGGTGTAGAATACAGCTGTTCAGGCAGTCTTAGGGCCTCTAGGGCGGCCTATATTACACTACTGTACTGTGAGTTGCACTGACTAGTACAGTAGTTTCCTTCCAAGTCCAATTCAAGGTGTTAGTTATTATCACATTTAAAGCCCTTCATGGCATGGGACCGAACCGGTTTACCTTAATGGGACTAGCCACCCCACTTGTGCCAGCATAAGGGGCCCCTTTGGCTAAAAAATTTTGGCTGGCAGGGTCCAAAAGAGGAGTGTTTTCTGCCATGGTTCCCACCATCTAGAACATTATGCTCTCCCAAGATGATATCTACATGCTTCCTTTTGGCCTCCTGAAAGACTTTGAAGACATGGCTGTGCCAACTAGTCTAGGCCCCAATGGGGATATGACATTTTGGAGGGAGCCAATGGAGTAGATAACATCCCCTGTTCCCCCTGTGCACGTTTGGTTCCCTCCCTCTCCATTTTTATTTTAACCATATTTTAAATTTAAGAACTTCATTGTTTCAATATTTTACAGCGTTATTTTTAATTGTATATTTGTAAGCTGCCTACAGTCAACACTGGGGAGAAAGGTGGTATGCAAGTTTAATAAATAAATAAATCCAATGATCTCTAGCTGACAACTGGAAGAAAGGAAATTAGGAGTTTTGCATGGAAGGATGTGACAAAGTGAAGCTCAGAGTCTTTACTCAAATATATTTTCAGTAAAAGATGGTTAGCAATTTCAGCTAAAGAAAAAAAGCAGAGTAATCCAAAATGGTTAAAGTACTGAGAGCCAAACAGCTAGTATAGCTAGAAGAAATAACTTTTAAGTAAATCTGATCTTAACAAATGTTCTTTTGAATAATTTTTGTTAAAGTACCTTTACAAGACAATTTGATACTTCTGAGAGTCAAAATCTATATCCAAGCCAAAATATTATTTTATTGATAATTTGTTACTTACTCCACATATAGAAATACTAATTTCAGTTGACCTTTTAAGTTTGAAGTCTGGTTTCTGTACTGTAAGCTACATCATTAACTGAACCTCTGATTTTCCTAATATTCCTCTAAGTCAGGGGTCGGCAACCCATGGCTCCGGAGCTGCATGCGGCTCTTTGGGCACTCTGTTGCGGCTCCCTGTCCCATCGCTGGTTGGCCCCGCCCTTCGCCCCTCTTATTTCTTTTTTGGACTCCATCCCAAAGCAGCAGGAAGCGAAGGCTGCCTTATGTGCAAATGTGGCAGAAAGGCAGGTACAGGATAGCTTTGCTCCTACACTCTCGTCCCCCTGAGCCGGAGCGTGCAGGGAGACCCTCCTCAAGCAAGCACCAAAGTGCAACAAAGGTGCATGTGGGGTGGGCGGCCATTCGCTTAGGAGGGTCTTAGCAGGATGCGGCTTCTCTCCTGCACTAATGATTAGGCCATTGTCAGATCTCCTCCTCCCACTCTCGTGATGCCCTGGCTGTGGCTGAGCCAGGAGCATGCGCACGAGCGGGGAGATCCTCCTCAAGCAAGCCTGAAGCTCAGTAAAGGTGCCCGTGGGGTAGGCAGCAGCTCGCGTAAGAAGGATCTCCCCACGTGTGCACATGCTCCCGGCTCAGCCACAGCCGGCCAGGGCGTCATGAGAGTGGGAGGAGGAGGAGAGTGCAGGAGCGAAGCTTCTCTGTACGTGCCTTCATACCACATTTGCATGTAAGGCAGCCTTCGCTTCCTGCTGCTTCGGGCTGGAGTTTGCACTCGGCTGAAGAGCTGCTGGGGGTGGGGGATGAAATGGCAAGGCGATGGCCGGAGCATTAGTGCAGGAAAGAAGCTGTGTCCTGTTAAGACCCTCCTAAGCGAGCAGCCGCTTTGGGCATCACAAGAGGGAGGACAGTTGCCCGAAGGGAGGTGGGGGAGAGAGAGACACACACACAAATACAGAGAGAGGGGGAGAGAGAGAGAGAGATACAGAGGAAGAGAGACACGGGGGGAGAGAGGGGGAGATAGGGAGAGGGAGAGACAATGGTTTTGTGGCTGGGTAGGCGTGGCTAGGGGGGGTCATGTGACTGGGTGAGAGTGAGTGACATCGAGTTGGCCATGCCCACACAGGTTATGTGGCTCCGGTGTTTTTTTTTCCCTCTGGGAAATGAGTCCAAATGGCTCTTTGAGTGTTTAAGGTTGCCGACCTCTGCTCTAAGTCATGCTACAATTCCAATTAAAGAAAAGTGGTAGCATGATCTAATAACCCAGGATCTAATATGACTCCCTGGAGGTACATATTTCCTATTGAGAAATATATTACCCGTTTCCAAAAATCTAATGTGGAGCATGATGCAAAATAGTTCGTCTAATAGTATTTGCAAAATAGCTTAACTAGCCAGTCACACCCTCTGGATATGATTGCGTGCATTAGTCACACTTCTCATTTCCAGGAGCAGAAATAAAAATATTCAGATATAGATCTATCCATGGTCAAGAATTCAGGTCAATTTAAGTTTCTGTTTTTCAAATAAAAAAAAATTACCACCATATCCTCCAGTTTCTAACTTATATTGTATAATTCCTCAAAGTCTAAAAAAAATATTTCAGAGGATTCTCTCAGGAAATTAGAAGTGGCTTCAGAAAACGTACATCAAGCTACTTTTGTAATTACTTTTTCTAAAGATGTATAAATGAAAGTCAACTGTTTAATTCTTCTCCCTAAATTGTTGTTTCATTTGCGTTAGTAATCTTGACTTTACACTGCTGTATTTCCAACGTTTTCTGATAATGTATTATACACAGCTTTCAGCTTCTACTAGTTTTAGAATTATTTGCAGTTGTGGAAGTTTCTCCACAGGATAAAGGAACTTTACTGTATGCTTTGTGTCAGGGGTGTCAAACTGGTAGTCCGCAGGTCAGATGCATTATGCACAGGCCACAAATTCCCCAGCTCCACAAAGGAAAAAAACATCGTGAAATGTCATGGCAATATGACGCCGCAAGTTTGACATCTGTGCCCTATGTGATCATATACTGTTTAGAGTTCAAGCAATTTTAAAACAATGTGGGGAATTTGGTATATGTATATTTGTTATATGTATTCACATACGTATTCATAATTGCTTGCAATCCTGGGGTAGGGAGATGCAGTAAATATTTTTTTTCTCCCTTATTTTTACTTCATCCGTATCTTCAATAAATCGCTAGAGATGTGCTATGTTCCTTCTTGCTTCAAATGCTCTACTATCATCCCAGTGCCGAAGAAGCCCACCATCAAGGAACTGAATGACTACAGACCAGTTGCTCTAACATCTGTAGTCATGAAAACCTTTGAAAGGCTAGTGCTGTCCCACTTGAAAACCATCACGGATCCGCTGTTAGACCCTTACAATTTGCATACCAAGCAAATAGATCAACAGATGATGCTGTTAATATGACTCTGCACTACATCCTACAACATCTTGAATCTCCAAAGACCTAAGTAAGGGTCCTCTTTGTAGACTTTAGTTCAGCATTCAATACCATCATTTCAGACATTCTTCTAACTAAGCTAAACCAGCTACAGGTACCTGAACACACTTGTAAGTGGATCATAAGCTTCCTAACAAACAGGAAGCAGCAGGTGAAGCTAAGCAGAGTCACATCAGATACCTGTACAATTAGCACAGGGGCCTTCCAAGGCTGTGTGCTCTCCCCACTTCTCTTCTCTCTGTATACCAATGACTGCATCTCTAACGATCCATCTGTTAAACTACTGAAGTTCGCAGATGACACAACAGTGATCGGTCTCATCTGAGACAATGATGAATCCGCATATAGACGGGAGGTTGAACAACTAGCCTCATGGTGCGACCGGAACAATCTGGAACCGAACACACTCAAAACCGTAGAAATGGTGGTAGACTTTAGGAGAAACCCTTCCATACTTCCACCTCTCACAATACTAGACAACACAGTATCAAAGTAGAAATTTCTAGGTTCTGCACTAACTCAGAAAGCTCAAATTGCCCAAGGAGCTGCTGATACAGTTCTACAGAGGAATTATTGGGTTTGTCATCTGCACCTCTATAGCTGTCTGGTTTGGTTCTACAACCCAAAAGCAAAATAATCATCTCTGTGTATGTGCCTGTATGTATTTAAAAGCATGATAAATCATCTTGACATTGGTATATAAAAATCTTGGGTTCATTCTTCTCCATTTGGGACAAACTGTGACACTGATAAAAGAATATCAGAATAACAAAGTTAGAAGGTACCTCGAAGGTCTTCTATTCCAACCCCCTACTCAAGCAGGTCATTCTATACCATTCAGACAAATGATGGTCAATCTCTTTATTAAAAACCTCTAGTGATGGAGCACCCACAATTTCTGAAGACAAGCATTTGTTCCACTAATTGTTTTCATTCTCAAGAAATTTCTCCTTAATTCTAGGTTGGATCTCTCCTTAATAAGTTTCCATCCATTATTTCTTGTCCTGCCTTCAGGTGCTTTGGAGAATAGGTTGATCCCCTTTTTTGTGATAACTTTGTGATCATTTGGGACATCTGAATATTACAGGTGGTTTAATTTTTCAAAAGTCTTATGTCCAAACACTGCTACTAGAGAGGGCATAAATGTCCTTGAAGGACAATGGAAAGATCAGTTACCAAGACAACGGTCACAAAAGCATCACTTAAATCTATTCCAAAAGCTAACGAGAAAATGTCTCAGACAGGCCTCTCTTTAATTTTCACAAAGATAACGTGAGAAGGGGGAAAGATATTACTATCTGCAATATTCTGTAACAATACCATTTCAATAAAAATAATTTTAGACTTATATGACATTAGTCTGATCTGCTCTTTAGGGCTGACAACTACAGATCTTACCTTGCTTCATGCCTCAACCAAATTTTATGAAGTAATTGGCTCTTCTTTTATGATCTTACTTAGGCATGTTAGCTCTTCTTTGTTAAAACAGATATGCAGAGTATCAGGGACAGAATACACTATGTCAGCAAATATAATACCTCAAAAAACTCATATTCATTACAAGTTACACATTGGGATTTATCTCAAAGAAAGAGGTTTTTAAAGTTTAAAAACTGTATTTGGTACTCAGAAATCAGAAGGCATGCTTATCACAGTGCATTTATTACCATAAATTATTTACCATAATTCAGAATTCTAGAAATGTTGGCTTTCTAGCAATAAATATTGCACTAATTCATAGTGCTTGATTGCTCGTGCTTGGCATTAAACGCCAGCAGAAGCATCTAAGCCTCAAAAACTCTTCAATGGGATGACACGCAAACCAGGATCTCTGGGTTGATGCACTGCCAATAAGAATGAGTTGGAATCATTTGTTCTCGGCTTTTGATTCCTGACTTCTTAAGAAGAGAAAAGAAAAGGGAAGTAAGTTTACGTATCATGATAAACAAATTATGAAAGAAATTTTCAGGGGCTCATTTAACTCTTCCTACTGAGAAGCTTACCATTACATACTAATAGAGCAATACATGGAAGAGTCTATTTTCAAGTCTTCTAGAACAGCGGCCCCCAACATTTTGGGCAGCAGCAACTGTTCCATGGGAAAAAAAATTCCACGAACCGGAGGCGGGGGAGGGGGGAGTTGTATATTTTTTGTGCACTACCTAGATCCCGCACATGTGCAGATGAAGCTTTGCTCACTGGCGGAACCTGGTTCCTAACAGGCTGCAGACCAGTACTGGTCCTCGGACTGGGGATTGGGAACCCGTTTTGTTCTCTATTTTTCCCCCATATTTTCATTTTTATCTTGAATTTATCTCTATTCATTTGCCATTTTTACAGTATAATTATATATTTGCTCTAACCTACAGGACACTTACAAAATACAAAGGATCTTTAATGCTGAACATTTGAAAATACTTAAAAAGCTTCAGCCTGTATATTTGAATAACCACATCAAGGAACAGAAACAAAAAGTAGTCCCCACCTGCCATCAAAAACAAATTCAACGAAGTCCTGTAGTAATCTGTGGCATCTTCAGAAAAAAAAAGTACCAATGTTGGCTAAGACACGAGATATCAGTCAAAGTTGTGAAAACTGCATCAGTCGCATCTCAAAGTTTAAGCCAGTTCATCCGGGGCAAAATGCAATAGAGAATAGTTTTTGCCCTCCTTGTAATTCCTACCTTCTTCTGTTTCTATTTAGTGCCATCCAAATTACTGCAGCTTTTCTATAGAGTAATTTTCACTTTACACCTTCCTCGACTTACGACCACCATTGAGCCCAAAATGTATGTTGCTAAGTGACAATTTTGTTAAATGAGTTTTGCCCCATTTTACAACTTTCCTTGCCACATTTGTTAAATGAATTTGGCTTCCCCATTGACTTTGCTTGTCAGAAGGTTGCAAAAGGTGATCACATGAGCCTAGGACACTACAACTGTCATAAATGTGAATCAGTTGCCAAGCATCCGGATTTTGATCACGTGACCATGCAGATTCTACAATGGTCATAAGTGTGAAAAATGGTCATAACTCACTTTTTTTAGTGTGGTTGTAACTTTGAACAGTCACTAAATGAACTCTTTTATGTCAAGGACTATCTGTAGTTAAGATGAAATTCTCTATGAAAGCATTGAAGAATCTATTTTTTTTTTCCAAATTGCTTAGCAATTAAGTAGATGCCAAATATTTAAAATATGAAAAAAGATTTGCTATCAAACATTGGACTGATTTAAAATGCCTATCCAATTGTTAGGTTTCTCAATCAATCCTTATTACAGAATATACAGATAGTTGTCTACATACAACAGTTCGTTTAGTGACCGTTCAAAGTTACAACCACATTGAAAAAAATGACTTATGACCAAAAGTTGATGGAGGTAGCAGAGATGACTAAATTGACTGCTTTGATTAAAGAAAAAAACATAATTACTTTTGTTTCTACTTGGAAACCGCTTCTGGACTTTTTGCTTGAGGTGCAAAAAAAAGAAAGAAAAAGAAAGAAACTTTGATTTTGGGTTTTGATTAAATAGGTTTGCTATTATATAAATGGGCAATTTATATTACTTTGTAAAAGTAAAAAGTTGAGGTTTAATACTATTATCTTATTCTACTGCATCAAATGAAGTCGAAAGTCAACGGCTTTTCTTTCTTTTTTCCCTCTGCCTTACACTTTTCCCTTCCCTTCTCCCTCCCTTACTTTCCCACTATTTTCTTTTGTTTTTAGTATTAGCAACCAGTAAAAAATTGATTTTTGTTTTTCACACTTATAACCACTGCAGCATCCCCGTGGTCATATGATCAAAATTCAGATATTTGGCAACCGGTTCGTATTTATGACAGTTGCAGTGTTTTGGGGTCATGTGATCCCCTTTTGCAACTTTCTAACAAGCAAAGTCAATGTGGAAGCCAGATTCACTTAACAGCCTGGTTACTAACTTAACAGCTACAATGATTCTCTTAACAACTATGGCAAGAAAAGTCATTAAAATGAGGCAAAACTCACTTAACAAATGTCTCACTTAGCAAGATAAATTTTGGGCTCAATTCTGGTCATAAGTGAAGGACTACCTGTATATGGATATATAACAATATATAATATAAGAAATTTTTCAAGCAATCTACCTACTCAACATGGTATCTCAACAAAAAATTATGAATATTCCACTATGGGATACAGTTGTAGATTTTAAAATAAAATCAAAATGAAAAATACAATCTCATTATTTTGATAACTATTTGATCAGTAACTGAAGGACAGTACTAGTTCAATTTACCAACTTATCTGAAACTAGTTAAAGATAATCTAGTGCAAGCCACATTATATATTATTAGTAGTACACATTTTTTTGAAACCTGTTTAAAATGAGATTTCCAGGTCCATTTTAAATTATTTAAAACAAATTTTCTTAGCTTTCCTGACAAAGAGAATAGACCTTAATTTATGCTTCCAAAAACCTATCATATATAGATTAATTAGGAGCCCAGCTTTTGCCAGACAATTTGGACATGTTGGCCAAATTTACAGAAGCTAACTTTCTTTTGCATTCACAACGCTATTCTAGCCAAACAACCAATGTGCATACATTGGCAAGACAATATAGAAACAAAAATAGTTTAAACATACTAACATCCTAGTCTTGGGGCATCCAGTCAAGCTACGCAAAGAGGTGTTTTTGTCCCTTGCATACTCCCAAATGTGGAAGTAGGATCAGAAACTGGATCTGGAAAAAAGGGTAAACAGCATGTTAGTTAAATTCACAGATGGCACTACTTGGGTACGGCTACAAACATTAGCAAGAACAAAATTACAAATGGATTTTGGAAGACGTGAAGGAAAATGCATATTTCACAAACATGACACTGATATGCAGAGTTCAACAGACAGTGAAAATGCTCCCAAAAAATCCCAATACAGAAGAGCAGTGAGAGATAAGAAAACGTAAGGACTAGAAATGTTTCATTTCTGAGCCACAATAAAATCACTCTCGCCTCGCTACACTGAGTAAAATTAACTATGGACACTTTCTATAGAAACCTTCATTCACTTTCATACACATGGTCCTTGTACCATAGTTACTGAACCTTTAAAGGGGGGAAACTGCATTTCCTCTCAGAAAGATGCAATAAACGTGCTTAGGAAGCAAAAGGTGCACATTCCTATTAAGGTATTTAGTTTTCTACCTAGATTTCCAGCTATATGGTAAAGACAATTTTTTTCTACACTGATTTTATTTCCATCAAGTGTAAAAAGTTAGGCCCAGAATTTACAAAAGAATAACATATTTTAGCCTTTTTTGTCAGAATAAACAATTGTTTTAATGGGAACATCAACCATAAATACTTCCAAAATAAGACTGGCGGTTCACTTGACTTTCTAACAAAATCTAACTGAAAAATTATGAAAAATTCCTCTTTGCCTGTTTTGGCAGAAAATACCCTCTGGCTACTTTGGTTTCAAACAAATAGTACAATGCAATTATATGGATTTGAATCAATGGCAGAGTTTTAGATATTATTCTAGTTAACACATATGGTTCATCTCATCACAAAAGACAATACAGCACTATAGCATAGATGGCTTTATGTATTTCTCTTCATACGGTTTTCTGCACACTATTAAAACAAACTGGGAAAATAATGTGCAACAGATAGCAAGCTTCAACACCTGTACTCAGTCTCAAAAATAAATATTTCTTGATCAACAGACCAATTACTTCTGATACTTATTCTCTATCATTTTGTAAATCCATTTTTATTCAGAATCTATTGAGAATTATTAGTTTGCAATTTTGTCTGGGATCTTTACAGTTTGCTTATACCACACATGACCCCTTCCCCTCACAAATAACCTTATATTATACAATTTAGAAGGATTGGAATTCAAACCTTCAGCATTAAATTTTCTTATCTGTGTTCGGGGTTTTCCTGATTTATCTTAATGATATGTTAAGAATGTTATGATCGTATATATATATACACAAACACACACAAATTTCCTCAGAAAAAACTGGTAAAATCCACATAAAGTAACAATATACCGCAAGGTAAAATTTTAGAATATAAATACTGAGTTCTGACAACATATTGATTATATGCCATCAAGAAGGAATTGATTCATACTGACCACATAGATAGAAATGCTAAAACTACTTGATATAACATGGGCCAACTTCAAGGCTTAAAAGATATTGTATTACTGCATACCATCTGACAGAATATTTGTTTAAACAAAGAAACATCTAACCATACAAAGGGGGGGGGGGAAGAAAGGCAATATTGTCTATTTTTAGTAGAGGGATTTGTAAGACAGGATTTTCTTTCATTATCTATAGAAAATCCTGCATGGCATTAAAATATTCAAGCAAGCTATTTATTCAGAACCATCTTTAATCTAAGAGTAAATTTATGAGATACTTTATTATGTTTAGCAGAATGTGTGCATGACTTATAAAAGGCACATTCATGTACACACTGTAGCTTTTTCCTTTGAAATACATGCATGATGGAACCCAACCCTTTTCCCAATTACCATGTTTGCGTCTACTAAAGACAAAGACACTTTTAAATACATTGGTCACTTTACATTTGATGAAATGGCAATTTATTTTTACATATATGTTGTTTCCTTAACTACAGTAAATGTCCCTGGGTGCTTAAAACATACAACTGCACATTTTATAAACTTTAAATTGCTTTAACATTATTCACTGCTTTATAAAACCATAAATATACTTGCAAGTTTGATGTTAAGAAATAAGGGAACTCTGCAAATAGGAGTTCATGAAAATAACTTGTTACTGAAGATAACAATTATGTAAACATAATTGTTTTACATTTGAGAAAGAATAGGTTATCAGCTGTCACATATCTTACATACCGAGAAATTCTTGGTTAATAAATATGCATCAACAGCAATACCACTTTTACTTTTTAGCTTCCTGTAAGCTATTTCTTTAGTATTAAAAAATCTCAGAATATAGCTTTTTTTAGTTAAGTCATTCACTTCTCAGTTATAAGACACATTTAAGGTTTCTAAAGTCCACAGTTAACTCTCTGGAATATCTCTCTTGAGGTCTTAGATTTACCATATAGTGTTTTTCTATAAATTATTCCCAGTAAAAAAGACTTCTACTTTTTTTCACTAAGACACGTCTCCCATTAGAACAGGCTACATTAGAATTTTTTAAATTACGAAGTAGATCAGCACAACACAGTCTTTTATAATCAAATCTTTAATAGTTTTACCACAAGGTTTATAAAATTGCTTACCAGACGTAAAGGAGGAAATGACTTTCATTCTTAGATAGCTGGAACAATTTCTGCAAAAATTACAATTTTCCTAATCTAATTATTTGACTAAGAACTAACATCTCACTTTTGATAAATAATCATGGAGATACAACCTTGGATAATACTCTTTTGGCAAATACTTTTATCAATGTATACAATCTTGAGGAAGTCTAATGTAAACATAAATTTATGCTCAATTTGAGATTTTGCTGCACTGTTTCCTTTATTCAATTTTTATGACTTTCAGAGATTTGCTAGCTAAACAATTCACAACAATAACTTTGACATTTTTATGTACCTTCCTAGTTGTGTGTTCACCAACACAGTACTACCAGATGCCTGGCAAAGGAACATAGGGCGCTTAACATTAATCTCATTGTCACTCTTTTGCCAGAGGCCTTTCCTGAACTTCATCTGTCCTGTATAACTGAATACTTTTCTCTGAAGACAGGATTTGTTTCATCAGTATTCTTTTCCAAATCAGATAGTGCCAGCTCTTTCAACTTCTGCTACATTACCTATAAATATGATAAAATTATACTTATAAGCAAAAGACTAAAATATTCAGTTACAAATTCAATTATGTTTCTGAGATTATAAATTTAATCTATATAACAAGATACATTATCACAATTATAGATTTTTAGCTTGTGGTTTCAAAGTCTGAAACTCAAATTTGGTAAGCTGCTATATGTACATTAAAAAAATATATACAATATCAGGCATTTTTTCTTCACCTGACACAAAATGACTACATGTTCAAACAATAGAGCTGCAAGAGATGAAAAAAAGCTCAAGATGAGCTCCAATATCTGCAAACAGGATAATCAGAAAAATTAAGTATTAAATGTACAATAATGGGTATTCAGAAAGAGATGGCCACTAAGTGCCAAATGACTGAGTGAAAATATCCATTAGAAATATTTAGAAAATATTTCTAAATATAATCTTTACTCTAGAAAGTATCTCAAATAAATTCTACAATTCTCCTGGTAGAATATCTAGTTAGTATATTAACTATAATGGAATTTTTTTCCATGAAAAAGTTATGAAAATTCATGAAAAACTTTAAGTAAATTTATTCCCTGCGTTCCAATATGTATAAATGGCATATTTTATCTGAAACTAAATCATTATTTTCTCATTTGCTATAATATCCATGCCAACATTTTAAAATTAAGGAAAAAAACTGAAAGAGTTATTCCATTGCAATAGTTATTTCACCTGATCAGGTGAAGTCAGTTAGTATGCAACATGCAAATCAAAAACAATAACATACAATCTTATTGGTACCAATCATATTCCTTTTATTATATTATAAAAGATAGATTCTGATACCTTGTTTTTTATTTGCAAATCCTCATTTCTATTTGTAGTCCTGACATACAGGCAAATATTAAGGAAATCATAATACTTATTTCTAGTTTCTAAACAGCAAATAGCTTTTACTCCAAATGTATCTTGATACAAGTAGAATAACTCATTTCTAAGCAAGTAATATCATATTTAAGAGCTATTTCTGTATCCCAAATCAAAGCATACAAGTAATGTTTAAAATATGTAGGTATGCCTTTATATATTTCAGAATGCTTAAGAACACAAGATTCATCATCTTATTTTAATGATTTTATATCACTCCAATTTAAAGATGCCATCTTCCTTCTATTTTCCCTACTTGTTACCTTAAAAAGGCTAGATTACCTGCCTTGTACAACATGTAAACAAATTGTATGGAACCTAGCCTCTGAAATAACAAGATTTCTTTTTCAGTTCTGCTACCTAAGATCAACTATGCAAACAGAACAGATAGTATTCTATACTATCAGGCTTTCCTTTCTCATAAATGAAAAAGAAATTATATACACAATTGTTTCACTTCTATGAAATAAGGATCAGAAAATACCTTAATATATTCTAGTAATTTTATGAGAGTTGGTACATGAAGTAAACAACACCTCATAAAATGGATCACTGTGAAGTTCAAACTATTAGGTACAATACTATCAAGATAAAATATCACTAACATAATTATACTTTGGACTGTCTAAAATGTTTTTGTACTTTACCTCCAAAAATAATCTGGATGACTAGGTGATTAACCTTCACAGTTTAGTCATTTCCTTCATATCTTTTGTTTACACAAGAGGGGGAAAGTACACCCAAATGGAAACTGGGGCTGCAAAGAAGGCAAGAGGAAAAGGAGTGAAGCATTTAGCATAGATAATATTTTTCCCCAGAATACATTAGGTTGCTAAAATAAAAAATTATCTCCAAGTCAAGTTCAGCTTCTGGAGACTTCATGGATACCATCCATGTAATTTTCGTGGCAGCAATATAGAGCTGCCAATGCCTTCTGGGATAGTGTTTTGATTTCCAAGTCTAGCCTACAGTCTGGAAATCCCTGGTGGTCAGCTTCTGAGCCTAAATAAGGTCAGCTAGATGTTACCATCTGCTCAGAAATTGACTGGTAAAATTACCCAAACTGCTTTATAGCTGTCCTTCCTTTGAGCCTACAACTAACTTTAATAGTTCTATTTGAACAAGAGACCATTATCAATACATCCAGAAAATCAGTTTAAGCCACAAGCCCTCTAAAACTGAAAGTACAATTAAACCCAAGAAACCTTTCAACTATCTGCCCTACAAATATGTTGGATTACAAAACAAGGGCAATACAGGCTGAAGATAAGATCTATATTCAGTACATCTGGAGAACATCACAATGAGGAACACTAAAGAATTTGTGAAAACAGATGTAATGAGAGAATATATGAGTGTTAAATCAAGTGATATAGCAGCAAAATGATTAATCTCCTAGTAAGATCCTAGTAGTCAGAGACTAATCTGTATAAACTCTATGCACAAGAGTCTCCTTAAAAGAAATGTGTTTAATACATTACATTCTTCAGGTTTTTTTAAAAACAGCACTAATATATATAATATATATTTACATTTTAAAAAAATATTAACTCTAAATTACTTTTATGACATAACCATAGTCAGATGCTTACAACTGACAATATATTCTTATAAATCATGGGCTATTTTTGTTACAATTAACCAAAATAGTTTACTGAGCAATATACTAGTGGAACAAAAAGAAATTATTTCATGTTTTGAATTCAAATATCAATATGTGGAACAAAAAGAAATTATTTCATGTTTTGAATTCAAATATCAATATGTTGTAAAAAAAAAAAAGTAAGTACACGGTTCAGAATAAATAAGCACATCACAACTGAATCATAATAAAGATCATGATTATTAAACTGAATTATGCTTGTGCTAAAATTTGGGGGTTTCAAAGTAAAACAGCAGTAAATATTTTTATGATCACAGTAAACATATTCCAGCATGTTTCCTTTGCTATTTAAGAAACAAGATCTTAGTTTCTACTACTCCTGCACATTAAACAATTATACCGGTATGCTTGAATTCTAAGATACACTTACTTGGCAATAATGTCTCTAAAACAGTGAGTGTACTTCCAATAAGCATGCAAAAGATTACATTGTAAACTTAGAACTTCCAAGTTAAGTACTGAGTTAATAACAGTACTATATTGTCTTAACCTGAAGTACTATATTGTCTTAACCTGAAGAAAAATACCTTACTCTTCAAGAAAATCAAGAGAATATATACAGCATGAATTTAAAAAGATGTTTAGGATATAATCCTGTACTAATTTACCTTGGAAAAAGACTCACTGAACTCAGCCTGGCTTAGTGCTGAACAGACTTGTACAGGATTGGATGCATTGTTAATTACTGAAAGATGCCTATATCGTTGATGCATTTTGAAATTCAATCAGATAGTAAGCCTTGTTTCCTAAATTAGTGCATCCTTCACCTTCATCTTTGTTTTATCTCTAGCAGCTAATTATGATTGCAATAACAGCTACCTTTTCAAGAAGAAAAAACCATGTACAGTACCAACATTCAAATCAGTATTTCCTTTAAAAATAGTTTAAGCCGCAGGATGTATTTTTGACCAAAATATAATTTAGATATTCAAAATATGAGTTAAGGACCATTATCTTTCGACCCTACCACCCCAAAATAAGTTGGCGCTTGTGTCTAAACTAGTGCTAAGAAAAGGCTACTCCTTAGTTACGGATTATAATTCGGCTGTCAACAGGGGAAAGCCAGGAGCAAAGCGGGATGAGGAAAAAAGGGGTGGCCATGGCGATCTGCTCGTTAAAATCTGGGGAATATGAGAGGGGCGTGGTCACCCGGAACGATTCGTCTCCACGATCATCCCCCACCAAGGGCAACTTTCTCCAAGTCGCTCAGCTTCTCATCATGGATGTGCCTCGCTCGGCGAGGGCTAATCTAAACACTTCCTTCCTTCACCCGTTCCGGCGGATACAGACCGGCCTAACCCCTTCCCCCAAACAAAGGGCCCTCTTCCTCTCCCCCAAAGGGGCGGGAGGCCAGGCCGGAGTGGGCGGGGCGGAGCCTAGGCCGCGGTTGCTCCGTGAGGCGCAAATGGGGGAGGGGTAGAGAGCGCGCGAGAAGCGACCGATCCGCGCGTGCGGGCGGGCGCGTGCAGGGCCAGCCGGCGAGCGGTTGAGCAGGTGGGAGTGAGTAGGGGGGGGGAGGGTGCGGCGCGCTGTCCCCTCGCTGCAAGGGAAGGGAAAGGGGGAGGGGGGGTCAAACAGCGGTCAGCTTCCCCTCCTCCCAGAGTCTCCTCGCTCCCCCCTCGGTCCCTCACCCACACAGCGCAGCAGCCGGTGTCGCCACGAGTCGAGCTGGTGGCGGAAGCCGCGCCTCTCGATGGAGCACTTCTGCCGCCCGCACGGACTCGCCATCTTCTGGGGGAGGGGCCCCAAGTCACCGCCGGCACGCCTCTGCCATCTGCGTCACGCTCGCGTCAACGCGCACGAGCCGCGCGGGGGCGGGGCGCAACTGCCTAAGACCGCCCGAACCACAGTGGGCGGGCTTTGGTTACATGGCAATCATAGCTGGGATAAAAGCCTCTGTTGTTGGCAGGTGGGGAATCTCTTCCCTCCTCCCCTCGCGTCTCCCGCTTGGGAGGTCCGCCGAATTCGGCCAGAGATGCGTTCCGGCCAGGCTCGGCCCACTAATAGGAGAGTTTAAATTAGGAGCGAACTCGTGCGATAAATGGATGTAAAATCTACACAAATGCGACTTTCTAAATCCAAGGGGTGCCACCAACTAGCCTGCAGGCCGTTGGACGCGGAAGTCCTTCCAAATAAACAAAATTAAGTTCAACTGCAAGAGAAAAGAGTTAAATTTGACATGAAAATAAGAGGCATTCTTTTTCAATCTTTTAAATAACAAAACGTATTTCTAATATACGTTAAAAATACTTATTTTATTTTTTATTTTTATTTTATATTGGATTTCTATACCGCCCTTCTCCCTGAGGACTCAGGGCGGTGTACAGCCAGATTAAAAAACATGCAGAACAAATATTAAAAACAATTAAAAGATATATAAATTTGGCCCAATTAAAACTCATTTACCAATTAAAAACGTTTAAAACATTTAAAAACAGTTAAAAATTTCATCTTAAGCCAGCCCGGCTTGTTTAAATAAATGGGTTTTAAGGGCGCGACGGAAGGCACTGAGGTCTTGGATTCTCCTTATCTCTGGGGGGAGCTGATTCCAGAGGGTAGGTGCCCCCACAGAGAAGGCCCTCCCCCTGGGGGTCACCAGCCTACATTGTCTGGCTGATGGCACCCCGAGGAGGCCCTCTCTGTGGGAGCGCACGGGCCGATGGGAGGTCGTTGGTAGCAGCAGGCGGTCTCGAAGATAGCTAGGCCCTATGCCATGGAGCGCTTTAAAGGTGATAACCAACACCTTGAAGCGCACCCGGAAGACAACTGGGAGCCAGTGCAGCTCGCGCAGGAGCGGTGTTACATGGGAGCGCCATGCTGCTCCCGTCACTACCCGCGCTGCTGCGTTCTGGACCAGCTGGAGCCTCCGGGTGCTCCTCAAGGGGAGCCCCATGTAGAGAGCGTTGCAATAGTCAAGGCGAGAGGTGACGAGGGCGTGAGTGACTGTGCACAGGGAATCCCGATCAAGAAAGGGCCGCAACTGGCGAATCAGGCGAACCTGACAAAAGGTCCCCCTGGTTACAGCCGTCAGATGTTCCTCCAAGGACAGCTGCATATCCAGGAGGACTCCCAGATTGCGAGCCCTCTCTGTGGGGGCCAATGACTCGCCCCCAATAGTCAGTGATGGAGTCAACTGACTATATCGGGATGCCGGGAGCCACAGCCACTCAGTCTTGGAAGGGTTGAGCTTGAGCCTGTTCCTCCCCATCCAGATCCGTACAGCCTCCAGGCACTGGGACATCACTTCAAGGGCATCGTTGGGGTGGCCTGGGGTGGAGATGTACAGCTGGGTGTCATCAGCGTACTGGTGGTATCTCACCCCAAAGCCACGGATGATCTCACCCAGCGGCTTCACATAAATGTTGAACAGGAGAGGCGAGAGGACCGATCCCTGCGGCACTCCACAAATGAGAGGCCTCGAGGTCGACCTCTGCCCCCCTGCCAACACAAACTGCGACCGGTCGGAGAGAAAGGAGGAGAACCACCGCAACACGGTGCTTCCCACCCCCAACTCTTCCAGCCGGTGCAGCATGATACCATGGTCGATGGTATCAAAAGCCGCTGAGAGGTCTAACAGGACCAGAACAGAGGAACAACCCCTGTCCCGAGCCCTCCAGAGATCATCAACCAACGCGACCAATGCCGTTTCTGTGCTGTGCCCAGACCTGAAACCCGACTGGAACGGATCTAGATAAGATGTTTCCTCCAGGAGTTGTGGAAACTGTCGTGCGACCACACTCTCAACAACCTTCGCCATAAAGCGAAGGTTGGAGACAGGACGATAGTTGGCCAATATTGCCGGCTCCAGGGACGGCTTCTTGAGGAGAGGCCTCACCACCGCCTCTTTCATTTAAACCCTACGCGATCATCTTTAGGTATGGTTGGTACAATTTCATGAGGCTCTGCAACATTGCCTTTCATTTCTTCACATTTCTTCCCACAAGTATTAAGGATATATAGGATGACTTCCTGAACCTGAATGTTCTGTATTCAAACTTGATATAATTATATTATGAAGAATGCTTCTTCAGAAAAACTATGTTGAAGAAACCACATTTTGAATATTCCAACACAACTTCTATATATTTGTAAAGTATCCCAAAATCTGTTCTTCTATCCAGAAAACAGATATTTCACTGCATTGCCATATTTCATGGCATTTTGAATGAAAAACAATTGGAAATGTACATTATTTCTATAATAGTACAATATTTATATACTAAAAAACTGGCCGAAGAAGAAAAAATGATTACACATAACAGGAAAAATCTGCCAGAAGGCAAGTAAGGCAGCAACTCGATTCCAACTCAAAGCTACATTTTCTGCTGCATCTTTCTCCCATTAAATGTGCTCTGCCTCAGATACTAAAAGATAATTAGTTCAAAATAATATGGAGGTTTACAGCTATTAAGAAACTCCCTGGATTCATTGTAACAAAAGAAAATTGAACCACCAACTATATCATTACAATGAAAATATTAGAAATATTCTAAAATCTTTCAGCTTTTGTAAAAAAAAAAATTACTGTGTCCTTTTACTGTAGGTTACATTAGGCAAGGGTTTATTCATCTTTAATTGGCGAACAACCATATTCCTTCACGAATGTTGCTTTAGTTCATTTCTTATCATTTATTTTCTAGGTAATCTAAACTCCTCTGTCACATTGAACATTTATAGACTGCTAACTTTACCCTGGCCAAAGACAACAGATGTATTATTTCACCCACTTATCATATGAAGGAACAAACTGATGAGTAACATCTTCTGCCATATACTTTCAGCACAATTAATACTTTTGTCTCCTAACAGATCTCACAGATATTGGTCGTATTTGGCAGAGTGTCATGAAAAGAGCCTGTCTCATCTGTCACTACATAATTCTGAAACCATGTAGTATGATGCAGCAATTTCTGTATAAGCTTCTTCAATAAATCTTGACAGATTTATTTTCGGACAAGAGGACCGGACTACAGTGGTTCATGCCCTTATCTGTAACCAGTTAGATTATTGCAACTCGCTGTATGAGGCTGCCTTTAAAGGAAACTTCAGTTGGTGCACAATGCAATGAAACAGGGTATTCTTGGATATGAACTGTTGGGCACATATACCTGTTCTCTAGCCCTGCAATGGCTGCTTATTAGCTCCTGAGTGCAGTTTTAAAAGCTGGTCTTAAACTATAAAACTCTTTATGGCTTAGCACTTGGCTTCCTGAATCTCACCATTAGAATTGGCCTGATGGTTTAGATCCTGCTGGAATTGTCCCCAATTCCAGATCATGAGGGGCACTATTTTTTGGTAATGGGCCTGTCCTCTGGAATGACTTCGTTGGAGGTTCATTTGTCCCCAGCTTGTCTGTTTTCCAGAAAAAGTTGAAGACTATACAGTTTCCAGAAGATTGCCGGAGCTCACCCTGTATTGTGCTGGGCTTTGTTTGCCTTATTTCTAAGTTGCTTTATTATTTTTAAATATTTTTCCCGTTTTTAGTATTTGTATGAATAACTCAAAGTAGCAAAGATACTAATGCTCCTTCCTCCTCCTATTTTTCCCATTACAATTCTGTTGGGTAAGTTGGGCTAAGAGAGAATGACTGGCTCAGTCATCTAGCTGACTTTCATACCTAAAATGAGACTAGAATTTATAGCCTGGTTTCTGGTACCTTAATCACTAGTTCAAATTGGCTATTTTGTATTTTTTATTGTATTTCTTTGTCTCATGAGCCACCAAGTCTTGTGCTTCTGGCAGTATACAAATTTAATAAATACATACATTTCTGAAAAGAAACATTGTTTCCATTTAAGATCCTGCCCAAGGTTAGGAAAATTATATTGGATAATTATAATGAGGATGCTAAGCTGGTCAAGTAGCTTGCCAAAATTATATTTTATCATTGCCCCAAAATTGATAACTTTTGTTTAATAGGTAGTCAACTTAAAACCAGAATTGGTACCAGAATTTATTTGTGCTTTCAGGCCATTCACTGGTACTTTGTGGTTGTGTGTATATCTTCCTTTAGTTAGATATATGCATAAAATGTAGAAATATTTATCCTTTCCTCAGCCTAAGAATAAACACATTTCTGTCCTCGTGCAAATTCTGATAGAGGACCCAAGCATTGAAGATACAGGCCACCCATAAGGGTGAGATGTGAAATTTTTTATGTAACAATTGCTTGATCATAAGTTGAATGAAATCATTAATTTCACTCATGGATTTACAGAAAATTGTTTATGATTGGGTAGGGAACGCGACACTGCACATTAGGGGACTTTGGCTGAAAATACTGAATTTTGAGCAGAACTCAGACTGGTGCATAATCCATATGAAGTACAAAGACCATGAAGAACTCACATATTATCTTCAGAAATGTAGTAGAAAAACTGGACATTTTCTTTCAAAGCTTTCATTTGGTGTATGCCTCCTTTAATTTTCTCTTTGTTATTCATTATGAACTTTATTGAAGCAATAAGAAACAAATGGAATGAAAGAAAAAGAGAAATTCTCACAAAATATGAATGGGCTGTTGAATAATACCCAAAAGAATTCTGGGGTTTTTTTAAGTAGTTAAATTAGCAATCAAATCACATCATTCCAATGAGCATCAAAACTAAGAACAAGCTACAGGTAGTCCTCAACTTAAGACCACAATTAAGCCCAAAATTTATGTCTTTAAATGAGAAATTTGTTAAGTGAGTTTTGCTCCAATTTACAACTTTTCTTGCCACAGTTGCTAAATGAATCACTGCAGGAGTTACGTTAGTAACAGAGTTGTTCAGTGAATGTGGCTTTTCCATCAACTTTGCTTGTCAGAAGGTCGCAAAAGGTGATCATGTAACCTCAGGACACTGCATGGCTACCTTTTGAATATTGGATCTAGTTTCCTAGAAATGTGGATAATTGTAAAAATAACTATGGGTCTGTAGGGGTGCCATGTCATATTGATGATTAGACATCACTTATACCTATTTGAAATCTCTGGAATATCTTCTAGATAGAATATGAAGTCACCTGTCACATAATTTCAGTAGATTGTTTTTCATAATACTTGAATTATGTATCGGGTGGGTTCTACTTACCTTTACTACCAGTTCACAGCGGGAGCGTGCGCGCATGTGTAGAAGCTTCTGCGCATGCGCAGATCACCCATGACGTTGTGGCAGGTGGCAGAGCCTCCTGACGGTTTTACTACCGGTTTCTATAGAACCAGACAGAACCGGGAGCAACCCACCACTGTTATGTATTTCATAATACACAAATCTTGTGACAAAGCATACTCCCAAACCAGCCATTTTATAGTAGCATTCAAATGTAACTACTAGCCAAAACAGCTCAGCATTCGCATCTAATGATTTTCTGTCTGATGAAAAAACTGAAATTTCAAATTAGATTATTTCAGTTGACAGTGGTTGAACAAAGTCTATCTTCATCTTTGCATGTTTTAGATACCTGCATGCTAGTGAAAGATAATCCCTTACATATATCTTTACTGATTTCAAATTAAAACCTCTACCATATGCCTCAACATATATAGAAAAGAAGTTTTGTTACTCAAAGGATCCATCCAAAGCATAACCTTTTGGCAGTGAAGAACTGAACCTAGCAGTTCATGTTACTTCAACATTGAAGACCCTTCCCCCCCACCCCAGAAAATAACTTCTTGACTCTAAGAATTCTGTACACACGTGAAATATAGACCAGAAATACTATTTGGATCTTTTCCTTCAATATATGAACAAGCATAACGTTTGTACTCATATCTAATTATATGAAGTTCTGTGGAAAACATTGTTTTAAGTTATATTAAACAAAAATATTGACAATTCAAAAGTGTTCCAAACTTCCAAGCGCCACTGTATGCTTAAAATGTTTCTATTCATGTCTGTCCTATAGCTTTGAACTGAACAAAGTATAAACCTCAACACAATCCATTTGTTTCTATCTCCACTTGCAAATTCTGTACAGGGCTACTTGAACCTTTCCAGCCGTAGCTATATTACTCATTAACTGCTGTTTGTCACTCCCTTCATACATACTAGAATTTTTAAGCAACTCCTTGGACCTTTGGAAGTGACAAAGTTCACACCAACTATTATCCTGAAAAGAGAACGAAAGTTGGCATAAACTCATTAGCAATTCTAAATCCCCTTGTGAAAACGCCACAATTGGTAACCAAGAAATTTGAGTTCTGTGGCAAAAGTTTATTTTTAATTTTTAAACAGGAAATACTATTCCTAGCCTATCTGTGCCTTCTATACAAAGACAGTTTGGTGTGGCAAATATATAAAGCTAAATGGATTAGATTATTGAGGAAGATTACAGAAACTTTAAGCACTTAATACAGCCTTATTTTCTTAGGATTGTTATGGCCGCACATCAAAAAAGTGAAACAAAACTCAAAAGATTGATATGGACTTGAATGCCATTCACTTATCTATTTCATCTCATTCTGTGAATAGAAACACACTAATATGAACCACTTAATTTACTCCAAATTAAAAATTTAAAAATATGTAAATTTCTTTTCTCCCAAAGTCTCCACCCATCTTTGCTCAACTTTATTACTCAGCTTTCCCTACCAATTGGAAAAGAAATTTGGAGCTCTGCTGCTTAGCTTCCAGACTCAGATTTGGTAAGAACCCAACATTCAAACATAATGAGAAGCTAGTGGATGAAGAGAATATATACAGGAAATATACAGGAAAGGCAAACTAAAAAGTATGCTGCATGTTGTAGTACTGCAGATTTTAATTTTAGTAATGGCCAATACTTGTGGCTTCTTGTGTGTTCAAAAGAAACTGTTACTGTGGAGAAGATTCTCAGAGCTCAGGGTTGAACTATCAGAATAATATAGCCAAAAAGAACCAGTATTTTATAGAACTATGCTGCAATGGGTAAAAATGTATAAATAAAAAGAATGTCATGGTATTAGAGAAAGTCTAAGAAATGGCCTCTTCTATAGGGCCAAGTTGCACTTCCATCCCAGGCCTGTCAAACTGGCAGCCTGCAAGCTGGATGTGCAGGCCATACCCACCCTGGCTCCGCAAAGGCAAAAAACATGATGATACATCACGTGATGTGATCAAGTTTGATACCCATGATTCTAGACTATTTGAAGGCAATGTTGATCTGGTGGGTTGTATAAGATATTCCTATTTACTCCTTTGTTCGTTTATCTCAAGCCTGTCCATATCTGGGTCTCAGCAGTAACACATTAAAATCTAGTACAAAAGTTCCAGTTATCCAGCAACCGAAGGAGATGGATTATGCAAAGAGCTTCATTAGCTGTTAATTTCATTTATGGAACTGGCTAAAAGAACTGCTTCGCATACATTAAAGTGTCCAATTCTTTTCTATTATTCATGCATGTAGTATTTACTGTTTCTGCTACTAAATGTAATTTAGTTATATAGGAAAAGCATGCATCACAGTGAAATCCTGTCATCAACCCACACATGCAGTGAGCTGCATTCTCGAAGCACACAGTGAAATGTAGTAAAAAAGCAGCAGCCTCACACTGACACTATCAGAGTGGACTGACAAGTGCCACGAGGGGACATGGAAAACTTGGCAAAGAGGGGAGATGGAGTCGATTTATAGGCCCCAAACCCTGGCACCTGGTCAAAAGAATGACAACATAGAAAATGGTGTGAAGAATAATGAAATATTGAATAATGACTAACTTGGGAGTGGATGTACCGAACAGGAATGCATTTGCTGAAGACTGAGGATTTTTTATTTCTACATTCAGGCACTAAATGGCATCATGAATTTCTAGACATTTATATATTTTCTAGGTAACAAAGGCAATTATCACAAGAAAGTTTCTCAAAGCAATCCAGGATCCGAATTGCTCTGAACTGACATGCCATGATTGAACTTTTGGCTTATCATCTGTTTCGATCAATTAAATAGTACTCCTATAAACATCTGCTGTTGAAGTCATTAGAGATGTAGTTGCATACTGTAGCTTTATGTCTATGTTTGGGATTGTATGTCTATGCTGCTCCACTATAATCCTGAAATTATGCTAGGTATAACATGCTTCAATTCTGTATTTCTCTTACTGGAAAAATGCAATGAAATATTGTGGTATAAATATTATAATATGAAACCATATTCTATTCATACTATAAAATCCAAGCCTTGCAAGCAGTCACTTCAAAACAAAGCGGTGGGCAATTCCATATACATAGCCAAAGAAGAGGTAGGTAGACTTTCATTAGTTGAGAATATTGTCTTTCCATGGTAGTGGTGGTAGTAGTAGTAGTAGTAATAGTAAATAATAAATCATTTTTTCTTGCTTCAGTGTTTTTTGATTTATGCCTAATGCCATCAAGTGGCAAACAGCAACACTGCTATTTGTTCTCATGCATCAAGGTAGAGTATCTCCCATAGAAACAGCATATCTGAAAACCTGCTGTGAGTATCCAAGTAGAACTGTCATCACTTTGCCTGAGCTTTTACTGTACAAATAGCTAAGGCAAAACAGGTTCTGAGTAAATTATCAGGTTGTGAGTTGCTGTTCTGTCCTTTGCTGTTATCCCCCATCCTGCACAAATCCTAATGTTCAACTATTACTTCTAGCAGACAACACATTTTCTTTAACGTTTTCAAATCTGTTTTGTAGATGATTTTAGGATGGAATGCATAGGATAGTACACGCCCATTAATGGAAATCAGTGCCCAGACATGTTGAGCCCTGGTTTGAGTTCTAGTGGATGGAATAAGGGTCATAGGCAAGCACTGCTTCATATAAATAGTCCTCAATTTTTGGACCATGAGATTAGAATTTCTGTTGCAAGTAGTCATCACATGAATAGGCCCAATTTTACAATCATTTAATAATGATAATTGACTCATAGGGTCACTAAGTGTATCTAGCCTCCCCAGTTGATATCCCCCCCCAAGAAACTGGCTGGGAATGTTATCAAATTGGGATCATGTGACCACAGGATGCTGCAACCAATTGTAAATGTGAGCCAGTTGCCAAGCACCGAAATTGCAATTGCATGACTGTGGGGGGTGGTACAATGGTTGTAATTGTGAGGACAGATTGTAAATAACTATTTCCAGCCATCCTAACTTTGAACCATTGTTAAACAGTTAAATCGAGGATTACCTGTAAAATTAATTGATGTTTCAGTTCAGAAGTATGTGGAACAATGTTTTACTGGATAGAATCTACTTTATGTGTCAGAATTAAGCGAAACTAGCAAACCTTTATTTCTTATGGCATAGTTTCATTGGAACTTTCAGCCAGCAAAACCAAATGAGGTTTCAGACAGCACAGTCAACCAGGTTAAGATGCTCAGGATAAGGGTTCAGTGGCATGAATAATTCCTTGTTTTTGCAAATCACTAGGAAAACTAGAATATTCAATTATTTTTTGCATAAAATGGGAATAACGTTGAGTTCACATCTTTATCCACATCCTTAACCGTAATTTGTTTGTAGAATTTGTTAATCAAGGTAAAACGAAAAATTTCATTGTTTGCTATAGAGCAGGAGTATCCTCAATTTAATTGAGGGCCACCTCAGGATTGTTTTTGACCTTGGGGGGCTGGGTGGCCATGGCTAGCTTGACGTCACTCATATCGAGGGGCGCCTGTGGTGGCCTGCCATTTTCACTGGCAGAGGCACCATGGTCAGTCCTTCGCTGTTTCCAGGGCGGCCCAGATCTAAGCACCCCGTGGGCTGGATCTATGAATAGAGATTCATAGAGATGAAAGACAGAATAAACTGAAAGGTAAGAAAGCAGGGATTCATAGTAAGAGAACAAAGCAACTAAGCTATCCAATAAATACAAAATGTTCTCTGCAGCGTTTTATTCCCATGTAAAGCCTACAATCCTTTAAATAATGAAGGCAGTTTGTAATTCCTCCATTGTTGCTCGCCATCTCCCCCGCATCCCACCTCCTGTGTATTGGCCATTGGCACCCATTGTCTGCTGTCTTTTGGAGTGGGGGTTCTGATAAACTGAGAAACGATTATTAAAATTAACTCTTGTAGTGATAGAGTGAGAAATAGCCATAGATTTGTTAAGTCTATAATTGGAATTTTATTATCTGCATAGCAATTAAGTGGACTAGAAATTGTCAATATATTTCCATTCCTATCCCACTTGTTAAACAAAGGTCCTTCCCTTAAATAGCTGTTAGGAAAAACCCAGAATAAAATTTTTTATGTTTTATATTTCATTAAAAAAATCATGCTGGACATGGAGTTGGCCTAGAAGGGGGCTGTTTGCCCCTGCAACTAATCTGAGGTAAGGCTGGTGTAGGTAGATGCCTACTGGGCAACTGAGCCCAAGAGAACTACCGCTACCTCCGCAGACTTCGCTGAGCCTGCTTCAATAAGGTGTCAAAGTCAAGAGAATCATATTTATTCTTCAGATGGGCAGGTTGAAAGTCATCTTGGCTGGAATCTGAAACCACAAGAACAATAATTCATCAGAATTAACAACCAGATATGCACATTAGAAATGTTAGTTCCTTGCTCCACAGAGACTTTCGTTCATAATGATTGGGTTTGCACATCATGTTAACTCCAACACTTAAGGCCAAACTTTCTATGTTTTCAATTGGGAGCACTTTCCTGGTGTATTTCAGATTTTTGTTCCAATCTTCTGCACTAAAATGTATCATTTGAATGCCCAACATTTCAACTAATTAGCCTCCATCACGGACTCACCTAAGTCAGTGTAGCTTCTTTTACAGAACTGTCGACGTCCTCCAAAGCCCAGATCAAAGGGCTGTTCATCAGGACGAAGCAGTGCATGTCCACCTTCTATAGCAGCAAAGGCATCTTCAGAGTATCGATAAGTCACAAAGCCGAAGTTATCTCTACCAAGCAGGACAGTTATGTATTAAAAGACACGGCAGTCATGATATACATAATGCAGGATAAGCAGGGAAGAAAAGAGAAGAATTGCTGCTTTTTCTGAATACCCCATTCCTTTCTCTCCCTTTTTCCATTAGCTCAATATTACCCAGTAGGTTGACACTTGCGCAAAGGAAAGTCAGAGCTACCCCTTACCCATGCTCCCGGAAGTGCAGTGTGCAGTCTTCAATGTCCCCAAAAACTGAGAAACGATGTCGCAACTCTGATCGGGTCATCCTGTTGTGGATCTTACCAATGAAGACAACGCGGCGTTCCTCCTATGCACACAATTCAGGGCCAACATTCACTCACAGCTCTATTATTTGGACACCTTTCTCTTGCCAGCCAATTCAACCCACTTTCTTAGTAAACCATGATCTGAACTAAACCTTCCTAGGGTGCGGATCACAATGGAACAGAAGTTATGACTGAATCTCAATTATTAAAAGTGAATTGTAGTTGGATAATACTATTGGATTTAGCAAGCAATATGGATTCTTCTCAATCCATGTCTGATATATAGAAATGTTTCTGTAAAGCTTTCTATCCTGCAATTCTTTTCTATGAAATTTTTTTTTATATAACTGACTTTAAAAAAAAAAGTAACTCTAAAAAAACAGCCCTACATGGAGGTTGTATTCTTCCCACAATATTATTGTACAATACATATACTCACGATTGCACGTTCTTTATATTTGTTTTTCTGCCTTTGGTAACGTTCATAGGAACTGCTGGAATTGTAGCTAAAAAAAAAAAAAGAGCACCAAAAATACAAAATTACGGTTTTGTTCAGTGTTCATTAATACCCTTCCTATCCTATGGAAAAATAAAATGGTGGTAAACAGAAAAGAACATCTTGATTCTTTGCTTAGGAAATGCGATCAAGGTAAAATATCTCCATTTGGTCTTTGAACACAAATAAGACAAACACAGGCCCCAGGTAACTTGCAAGAAAGAGTCTGAGCAATGATTCTAGGTATCTAAGATGAAAAAATTGATACTACAAGGACTGCTCATAGAGAAAAGAAATCAGATTTTCCTATTGCAAGTATTTGAGGTTAAACACAGTATTCTGGGTTCTTTGAGGAAAAAAAACAATTTAGTATGAAAAAAAGTATTTATGGGAAGAAATATCATAGCAAAAAATCTCAGTGTTTAAAAACAACTTATTACTTTGCATTAGATATAATCTTTATATAATGTTCATGGGGTTATATTTTGCCAAATATTTCAAGCAGAAGTGAGAAATTTATGTTTCCAGACATTGCTGGACTATCAGAATTAATTAGCATGGCAAATGCTAACAAATGCTAAGAATTGCAGTTCAACTTCATATGAAAAGCCAAATTTTCTCCAGGCATGCTTTGAAACCTTATAAATCAATGGGGGAAAATACCCTCAAAAAGTCCCAAAAGAGAAGAAAATCCAAATTTATTTATTTTATTTATTTATTTTATTTTTCAAATTTATATGCTGCCCTTCTCCCGTAGGACTTGGGGCGGCTCACAAAATAAAAACAACACAACAATCCAAGTGCTAAAATTAGTCAATTAAAAACCCCAGACAATTAAAAAAACCTTGCGACAGATCAGGGAATTTGCTGAAAAAGCCATGTCTTCAGCTCGGTGCAGAAAGTGCGGAGGTCAGGGGCTGTCCGGAGCCCGGTGGGTAACCCATTCCAGAGGGTCGGTGCGGCCACAGAGAACGCCCTCACCCTGGGGGCCGCCAGCCGACATTGTCTGGCCGACGGCACCCAGAGAAGGCAGTCCTATGTGAGCGCACTGGGCAGTGGGAGGCCGGTAGGAGGTGGTCCTGCAAGTACCCCGGGCCCATGCCATGAAGGGCTTTATAGGTAAGTACTAGCACCTTGAAGCTAATCCGGAGGGCCACCGGCAGCCAGTGCAGCTCGCGCAGGAGAGGTGTTACATGGGAGTAGCAGGAAGCTCCCGTAACAACCCGCGTGGCCGCATTCTGGACCAGCTGGAGCCTCCGGGTGCACCCCTAGGGCAGCCCCATGTAGAGGGCATTGCAGTAATCCAACCGAGAAATTGTGTGTAATGTGACCTGATTTTTTAGACACTACTTCAGCTTGTAATTATAATGTACTATAGATTCTAGACCACTCTGTTTGACTCACTGAATATCATCTCATCCCCAAATGATAATTTGGATTTGGATTTGGAGGTAAAGAGCTATAAAATATCAAGGATGTCCCAAAAACAGAAACTTTGCTAAGACGTTTCAATGCCTCAAAAACCTAGGAATCAAGGAGAGAAAGAACAATTCCATTTTCTCACCTTTTCCTGCAACTACGCCTTCTGTGTGGAGAAAGGGACCTAGAAGATGATCTTGATCTGTAAGAGGAATTGGAGGGAGAGTGGGACCTGCCCCTTGAATGGCTCCATTTAGCGGAAGAAGAGCTGGAATTCCGTGAGCGACATCTAGGAGAAGAAGGAAAATCCTCAGGGATGATTCACACCCTGGTCAGTACTTCTTTACTCTCCTACCATCAGGCAGGAGATATAGAAGCATAGCCAGCCAAACAACAGGCTGAAAAATAGCTTTTATCCGTGGGCCGTCATCTAGACTTCTGAACACAAGAAAACACCACAATTAGGTTTAATATGATAGACTTGCAGGGCCAGCGCAACATGCTGCATGTTCATACCAGTATAATATAATATAATTTTATATACATATATGTATATGGGAATGTGTGCTAGTTGTTACTTATTTGGATTTAGGGATTTCTTTTTCTTTTATTTATTGAGTTATTGAGATATATTCTGTGTTTCAGGGGGAGCTGCACCAAGGGAGGCTCATTCAATCTCATTGTACACGTTGTGGATTGACAATAAAGGTTTGGTTTGATTTGTGACCCGAACATGATCATGTATGAAATCAGTATCTAGTATCTAACTACCGTTGGTTTTTTTGGGTTGATTGTAACTTGTATGTTTGTGTGAGCATTCAATCTTTTTCAAAAAAACCCAAAAAATTATTAGGTTAGGAAGAACATTTGCTATAGGACAGATTAAGATGTATGCCAGTATTTGCTGAGAATGATTGTCTGTCCAAATATTTAAATCTTTTAATCAAGTTCTAAAAAGTAATCATAGCTCAGGAGTTAGGCCTCTGGTTTGTATTTAGAAGATCCCGAGTTCCATTCCAGGAATCTACAGTTAAAAAGATTAATAGCAGGTCAGGGGTGTCAAACTCACCTCGTCACGGCGGTGTCATGTGACATATCGTAACTTTTCCCCCCTTCGCTTAACTAGGCATGGGTGTGGCCAGAATGTGACCTATCCGGCCCACAGGCCAGGAGTTTGACAGCCCTGTAGTAGATGATGCTAAAGACCTCAATCACTAGTTAGTTTAAACACTACAGAGCTAAATGAACAAATAGTGTGACTCTGTACAAAAACAGATTATGTTGCAAGAAATAAACACATTGCTAACAGCACTTCAAACATATGTGCAGCAGCTTTAAACTATTTTATTCTTAAAGTAGATGAAATACTGTTAAGTGCCACATATGGTCAGGCACTATAGTCTATTGCAAATTGGGAAATCAAGCTTTTTAAGTAGAAAGGATGAATTTATTTGCTTGATATATATTGGGTAAGTCAAGACCTTTGCATTTATTATAAATAAATTATATTCCACTTATAGGAAAAAAGTGATAATTCAGAAGGGCCTGGTGTCTCAGCAGACTAAAAGCATTGTGATTAACACCAGCTGCCTGCAATTTACTGCTGGTTCGAATCTCTCCAAGGCTCAAGGTTGACTCAGCCTTCCATCCTCTCTAAGGTAGGTAAAATGAGGACCCAGTTTGTGGGGGCAATAGGCTGACTTTGTATAAATATACAAAAGTATGAAGGCTATTGCTTAACGCATTGTAAGCCGCCCTGAGTCTCTGGAGAAGGGCGGCATATAAATCAAATTTTTTTAAAAAATTAGCAAGTCTGATAAGATTGATCTACAAGCTGCCCATACTGGAACATTTTCCCACTATTTTCTCATGCTATAATAGAGGGATCACATATTAACTCATCACAATATGATTCACTTAGTTTGTAACTTAACATACTGCGCTGAACCAGTTGTTGATGTTTGCAAATAACAGTATATGGTTCAGCATATTATTTACTAAAGTAGGAAACCCTTCAGACAAACAAACAAACAAACAAATAAATAAAGGCAATGAAAGAGAATATCAAACGTAATTGTGGTTTTCAGGAGAAAACAAAATTTAGACAATTAAAATAAGGACAAAAGAAAGCTGGAAACAAACTGAACAGTTTACGCATTATCTCCAGGAGGAGGAATTAAGTTAAATTGCTGAGAGAAAAATCACCATGAGTAGTTATTCAATAGAAGAACATATACATACATACAGTCATTCCTAAAATATACATACTACATATAGCCATTCCTAAAACAGCAACCAGTTATCAAAAGCTGTAAAGAATTTATGACACCCTTTAAATGTCATAAGCAGAGTCCATCAGAAATTCTCCCAAAGGTGCTTTTCAAAAAGCAGCTACACTTTTGAAAAGCACCTTTGGGACAATTATGACCTGGATGATTGAGAATCTTCATAGACATCTGTCAGAGATTGTATTTGTGCCAACCATTCACAACCAACATTTTTTTACATTTATTTTGTTCAAATAGAATCCCTTCTTGAGCATGGCATTTCATGATATAAAGCAATTATTTCGGCAATAATTACACCTAATTCTTGAAATACTGAATCTATTTAAGGCGGAAAAGAAAGTATTACTCACCTTCGCCAGTGTTTGGATGGTGGAGACCGAGAACGTGATTGTGACGAAGAAGATGATGATGATGAAGACGACGATGAAGATGATGATGAAGTATCACTGTCACCATCAGAGCTTGAACTGAAGGACCGGCTAGCATGGTTTCGTCGGCTTCTCCCCCTTTGGCTTTTCGGACTAACTGACCTCTGTCTGCTCCGGTAGCATCTTAAGGAGCGTTTCGAAGCAAGTGGTTTCTGCTGTATCTCCTGAAGTTGCTGTAATGTTGATTCTCCTGAATCTTGGCAAGGGGATGCAGCTGGTGACAGCAGTACAGAGCATGGATCATCATTGCTCTTAGTCATGGACCTTGGAATAGTAGTCCGGTGGTCCAATGCTTCTTTGCATGGATGTATAAGACTGGTCTCCAACAATGTTGAATTTAAGGTAGTGGGTTTCAAGTCAGCCGTAACAGTCCTGGAATCTTTGGTTTGGCCCTTGTTGGAATTAATATGGTTGGTAATTTCTCTAGGATTCTGGCAAGTAAGAACTACAGGCTTCAGTCTAACAGTAGCAGGGGGCCTCTTTATATCAGCAGAGGTCTGACCTAGTACTTGTCTTGTTAAGGTCTTAATAGGTTTTATGGTGATATCCAAGTTTTGTTTGACATTCCATCTGGCACCTCCCTTTGGCTGTGCAACAGTTAGTTGACAGTAGTCATGCTCACCAGAACCTACATGGACAGGGGTTACAGCTTTCCAGTGTGATTTGTTTAGGGACTTCAAAATCTTGGTATCTTTTGGAGACCCATCCTGTCCCAGCAATGAGACAGGTACCAAAGGTTTCCACAGCTGATGGGGTGGAGTGGCTGGTGGAGTCAAACCTGCATAAAAATGGAAAGAAGGAAATGGAGCATCAGTTAAAACATAAAACCACGAGCTGAGCAGATTTAGTGATTATTTCCACTAGAACTGCTTAGTAAAGGCTCATGCCATCCCCAGCAAGCCACCCTCCTCTACTATGGAAAGCAGTATAAAAGTATTTATACTGCATTTTTCAGAGTTTAAGACGCTCTGGAGTATAAAACGCACATTTGTTTTTGGGGAGGAAAACAAGGGGAAAAAAATCTGCCTCTGCCTACCAGCATCCATCTGGCTAGCATCCTTACAGCAAACAGCAAACAGCCTGGTCAGCTTCAGCACATTATTGCAGCCTGATTCAGCATGAGCAGCTGATTGGCAGTTGGATTGGCCTCCCGGAATATCAACAATCAGCTGTTCCAGGCTGTGGGGATCACCACAGCCCATCACCGCCACCGCGCGTCCCATTTTTTTGCCTCCACAAACGCCATTTTAGACCCGTTTCAGGCTGCCGGGATCGCTGCAGCACATCAATGCCGATCAACACCTCCATGCATCACATTTTCAGCCTCTGCACGCCCCATTTTTGGCCTCCACGTGTCACATTTTCAGCCAGTTCTAGGCAGCAAGGATTGGTGGTGGGGAACCGCCTGGAACCGGCCGAAAATGCAACATGCTGAGGCCAAAAATGGGGCATACGGAGGCCGAAAACACGATGTGCGGAGGCTGAAAACGTGACGGTCAGAGACAGCGATCAGCAGCAATGTGCTGTGTCGATTCCCGCTGTCTGGAATGGTTCTAAAATGGGATGTGCTGAGGTTGAAAATGTGACACGCAGAGGCCAAAAACGCAACGCGCAGAGGCGGCGATGTGCTGTGGTGATCCCCACAGCCTGGAACAGTCTAAAACGGGCCGTGCGGAGGCGGAAACACGATGCGCGGAGGCGGTGATCGGTGGCGATATGCTGTGACGATCCCCGCAGCCTGGAATGGGTCTAAATGGAGCATGTGGAGGTCAAAAATGTGATGCGCTGAGGCTGAAAATGGCCAAAGGGTGGGGGACAGCTGGTGGGCAGGGCTTTGGCAACATTTGTTGTATAAGACTAATGTGTGTGGGGAGGAAGTGTGTCTTATAGTCTGAAAAATATGGTAATTTCTATACCTGTGTAGTATTCTCAAAACCCATATGAATACCTACATTTTATATCTTCATCTTATCTCCCTCCACAGTCACAACAGAAGAGGCTTTCTTTGGATAAACTCTTCAAAGTAAGTCCCACTGTGTACTTCAGCAACTGCTCAGCGGGCTTACAACTATACGCAGGTGCTAAAGGAAGTTTGTTATGCCAAAGAAAATGTCAAACATCACAAATCTTTAACATTCTCTTACTGACAAAAAGACTAAATCCTGGGAAAGAGATTTCTTGGCTTTTCCATTTCAGAAATATTCTGAATTCCACAGAGAAATTGTACCTGCAACATTAATGAGCTCTGGTGCATGAAGCCGGTCCACCATTTTCTTTTCCCATTGTATCTCAGACCTGAAAGAGAAAAAAAGGTTCCACTACAGACCTCTCAACAATATTCTCCATAGTTTCCTACCTAGCATATAAAGCACCAAACCAAAGGGTGCTAGTGCTTCTTAATGGCATAAGAGGACATTTAAGTCAAGATGCTCTTGCTTTGACTAATATGTTTTGTCTGTTTCCTAACAAAATATTACAGGTAGTCCATGAATTACAACCATTCATTTAGTGACTATTTGAAATTACAAAAAGCTACACCACCATAGCATCCCCATAGTCACATGATCAAAATTTGGGTGCTTAGCAAGCAACATATATTGACAATCAATAAAGAATAATAGTTCAGGGTTGAAATGAGGGGTCTCTGGTGCTTTTTTACCTTGGTTGTATACTTACAGACATTTCATTACCCAAACTAGGTAACCCCACTAGTAAGGAGTGGGGTTTGCTCTAAGTTTATGTTCTAGTGCAGTGATGGCTAACCTTTCCCAAACCGAGTGTCCAAAGCATGCACAAAATGCAATGCACATGTGGCCCCTGCACATGTGCCCTGCCCCCGCCCGGCAGAGACATGAAGACCAGCTGGCTAGCAGGAGGCGCATGCATGTGAACTGGGGTGACGGCCAGAAAAGGGCGCTGCATGCCACTTGTGGCACACATGCCATTAGTTCGCCATCACGGATCTAGTGGCTTGCCCTGTCCATGTTGGTTGGCGTGGTCTTAGAAGTTCTTTGGTTGGTCTGTTTATTGTTGACTTGTTTGGCAGGTCCTTGATTGAGGTATTGTTTACTTGATTGTTGCTCTGATGTTAATCTATGCTCATCTGGGTGCTGATTGCTGGTGGGGAGGTATTTTGCTTTTTTGTTCCCGTTTTGACTTGTTGATTATCTCTTTATACTCTATATCTCTAGCATACTATGTAGATATTGCTTATGTGTTATTGATGGTTAGTTTGTCTGAGTGCCAGATTTCTAGAAATTCCCTAGCATTTTTGGACTTGGCTTGGTCTAGTGGAAACTATAGTGAAGTTTGTCCATATGTTGTGACATTAAAAAGTTTTCATCATGTCTTATGACTGCTAAATTGTGTCCATGGATGCATTCTGCCAGTCTTCTGCCTGTTTGTCCTAAATAGTGGCTGTTGCAGTCATTACACTGTATCTTGTAGATGACTTGTTTTTTCTTTTAGGGCTGCTGGATCTTTTGGTTTACTTAGGATGTTTTGAAGGGCTTCAATTGGCTTTAGTTGGCCCTTCAAGACATGATGAAAACTCTTTTGCCACAAAACTGTGGCAAAAATACAAGTAGTCCTTGACTTAGGACCATCATTGAGTCCAAAATTTATGTTGCTAAGTGAGAAATTTGTTAAGTGAGTATTGCCCTTTTCATTTTATGACTTTTCTTGCCACATTTGTTAAGCGAATCACTGCAGTTGTTAAATTAGTAACATGGTTGTTAAGTGAATCTGGTTTCCCCATTACTCCGCTTGTTAAATTCAAAAAGGAGATTGCATGATCACAGGACACTGCAACTGTCATAAATATGAGTCAGTTGTCAAGCATACAAATATAAATGACGTGACCATGGGGATGCTGCAATGGTCATAACTGTGAAAAATTGTCATAAATCACTTTTTTCAGTGCCATTGTAACTTTGTACAGTCACTAAATGAACTGTTAAGTCGAGGACTACTTGTATTGTAATACTGGCTATGACCCATTTAACAACCACCTTGCTTAACAACAGAATTCTGATCCCAATTGTGGTTTAAGTTGAGGACTACCAGTACTAAGAAACAGGATGAAGACCAGGCTCAGGATCAGGCCTATGCTTACCCATTATTCCCTGTAGATTTATTTTTCTTTAACACAGGAGATACTTCCGTTTTGGCTGAAAAACAGTGTCAACAAATGTCAAATATATTATAGCAATAGCCATTAAGGCAAGATCTGATTCTAAAACACGGTGCTTAGTCAAGACGATGGTAGTCTAATAATGTAGGAACAGATCTGTTATACATCTAAGCTTTAATTATTTTAAAATGCTTCAAATTCATCATGAGACAAAACACTTTGAAAATATTAAAACAAAAATATTGTTGGAACAAGAAAACCAGGGAGGTGTCTGAAGAGGAAAGCATAAAAAAGTATAATTCTGCATCCTGAACAATGTGTAAACATATTGTGGTTTGTAAATCAGTTTATGGCTTGCTTAGCATGTGGTACAAACCCAAGCAACTCTCACTTAATAATCTAGGGTTAAATAAATCAAACCTCAGTACTATTCTGAAACTCAGCCACAAATTAATGAAAAATCCTTTGAAGTTGGAAGGTATTCCTTGTCCTTTGGATAACTTTAGACAAAACATTTTAATGGCACCAAACTTAGTCTTGGTCAACTTGTCCTGTTTAATCCTCACCTTCAGTCTTTTCAAATTGCTCTAGCAGGCTAGATAGGTCAGAGGCCTCAATTCCTAAGGGAGGGAAAAAAATATTAATTTTACACACTTGTTGGTACTTCTTCCATACAAGAAGTTTCATTGGCTCAAGTCATACACAGATTCTGCTCACTGTCCCTCTTTCCCAATCAGGTCAGAAACGGGTCAGTATGTGTACATGGGTATCGAAACACAATACTGAACTTTATATAAGCAGCAGTTTAAAAAAAAATATTACCAAATCCTGGGCAAAGAGGAAATAGAAGAATATTGCTTTCACATTTGAAAGAAAGCATAACGTATGAGAGTGTTCAAATGGAATGATTTGTGACTTAAGTTTTAACCCCATGTATTATTGCCAACTATCTTAAGCCATGTTCAGTAAGGTCATCTTCAATAACACAAATACTCACCAATCTCATTGATAAATGAGTGAACAAGATCTTTATCGTGCTTATGCTGTGCAGAGCTGATGAAAGGCTGGTTTTTCCACATAGGTGATGATGTTTTCTTGGAAAGATTGCCATTTTTCTGTACTTTCTGGAGCCCTGATAATGTTGAAGGATTGGGAGCAATTAGGACATGTTCTATGATATCTGACTGGATTTCAGCTGGCTTCTTTTGTTTTCCAGGTGCCAAGGAAACTGAAAGGGAAGAATGTTCCTCTGCTCGGGGCTTCGTGTTGTTCTGAGCCACAGGAACATTAGTAGCTTCTCCAGAGTCAGAGAGTTCAGGGTTCTTCTCTACAAGCTGAAAGTCTTCTTTTGAAAACTTCAGTTTATCAGCAGGTTCTCCCAGTATTTGATGGGAAGGAGGCACAGGAAGAGGCACCTCTAAGGACTGCAGGGCAGAACTTTTGCATCTGTGCTGAGTCAATGCTGTTTCTTTTGAAGGCTTATCAGTTGATGGCAACAAAGGCAGTTTCTCCAATGACTGAGAACTGCTTGAAGTTACTTCAGTTTGGGATTGAAACGTAGAGAGCTGTGTTTGTCTCCTTGGGTCAGATATTTTTCTGGGACCTAACTTTTCTGCTGAAGGAGCTTCTACTTGGTATGTCTGGACAGTTGGGCTTTGACTTTCACTGACCACATTTTGAAATCCAATACAGGACTCTGGCGTTAAAGCCGTACTTTGCTGGCTAGGAAACCCATCAGAAAGAGATGAGACAGGTAAAGTGCCAACCTGAGGACTTTGCCTGAGACCTCCTTGATCTCCATATGGGACGGGCAACATTGGAGGTGGCACAGGTATTCCAGACCAGTAGGAAGACTGTGGCAGTGGAGCCCACTCAACAGAGCCATAAGGCAGGGCTGGAACAAAAGGCAAAGGAATAGGTGGGGGAGGCCACGTTGGAGGGGGTAAGGGGGGAACTGTATGGAAGAGAGGAGAACAAGCTTCAGTAGCAGGTGGTGGTGGTGGTGGCAAGCTTTGGTAATTAGCTGGTAGAAGAGCAAAGTGAGACCATGAAGATCCTACTGGTTGGGATGAGCCCAAATTGTAGTGATTAGGAGGAGCTGGTAGGAAAGCCTCTGGGGCTGGTGGCACATGAGGTATGGGCAATGGTGGAGGCACGTGTGGCCCAATGTGAGAAAAAGCACATACTTTACTAGTAGGCACAACAGGAATAGGGGTAGGTGAAGGAAGCTGTGAAGATGGAGGATCTCTTTGTTTCAGAGTTGTAGAGGAAGAGGGCATGGAAAGGGTCATGGCACTTGCTTTGTCATCGGGGGCAAGAGTAGTGGAGTCAGCAGGTTTTTCAGGCTCCTTTGCAGGTTTAGGTGCTGCGGCTTTGGTGGATAGCAGAGGAGCTTGCAGGCAAGGAAGGTCAGCCAACTTTGTAGGGAGCTTGGGAACGCTGGGCCACTTGCTGGCACTCCGGTTCTCTCTGGTATTTTGGATACTGTCATTATTACATTGGCGCTGCCGCCGGCGTTGCCTGTATTCACTCAAGCTGAGAGGCCGAGGTTTAGCTTCCCTTGGAGGACAGATGACTTCTTTATTTTCAGAGCAAGGTGTATCCTTGGTCAGCTGCTCTGTAAGTTCTGTAGTGCAACCAGGGAGCATTTGGGAAGTTTCTGAGCTAGATATCCCAATCATTGGTAGGAGGAACTGGCTTTTTTCATGGGGTTCTCCTGGGGCATCCTTCTGGACAACAGGCACAAGGTCTGAATTCCCTAGATTTTGTGTAGGCTCCTCTGCATAGGGCAAATCCGTGGCACTTACTAAGCTTGACAGAAGCAGATTTTTGGACCCTTTCTCTCTCGCACACTTTGACCATTCTACTTGAGGTTCAAATGTTTCCTTTGTCTGAGATACTTGATTTAGGATCAATTCTTTCTCTCTAGTTTTCTCTGGTTCTTTTTTTCGAAAACTAGAATCTGAAACAGATTTCCTTGCATCAATCCTGGTCTGCATTCGAGGACAGGCAGATATTTGTTGGCAGTTTATGGTTTTGTGATACTTCATTTCCTCTCTGGATTTCTTCCTCTTCTTCTTAATATTTGTAGATACCTGACCCTTCTTTGAGGCAAAGAGCTTGGCATTTTTTGGAGGCACTGAGGCAGGCTTAGATGTATTCTTTTGATTACCTGTTGATTTCTGAGTGTCCTTCTCTATCTGTGGATGATCATCTTTTAAGTTTGGAAGGACAGCATTAACTACCTTCCCATCTTGTTCGCATGAGTCAATCTCTCGGTCCACACTTGCGTAACTCATCATGTATTCAGGCAATTCTTTTCCCAGGGCAGGGGACAAAAGTTCTGCTTCAGTATTCATAAGGCCAGTTGTGCAATTGCTATCCATTGTAGGTGAGAGCTTGGTCTCCAGGAGCTCTCCAGCATCAGGCATTATTTCTAAGACAAGTGGGCCTGTGAGATTCTTTTCAGCAAGGGACTGATTATCAGAACTCAGGCATACAGTGAGGATGGGCTGGCAGTAAGAGTGCACTGATCTCACCAGCTCATCAAGGGAAATATTTTCTGCGGCAATGATATAGGGATCATTGCATTCATCAAGGTCTCTCTCAGGTTCCATCTCCTTCACAGCTGCCATGAGACTCTCCTTGCACCCTTGTGCAACTTCTTCTTCCTCTCCATCACTGCTCTGTAGTACAGGTGATTCTTGTTCTTTAGTCTTGAAGAGCTTCTGTTCCCCCCAGAATGCTTTGTTACTCGCGTTGTTTGAAAAAGCCGAAAGTTTGGCACAAGTTGAAGATAATGAGAAGGGAATGCCGGTAGTACTGGCTTCAACCTAGGGAAAGATGAATCAAATCAGAGATTATGCAACAAAGTAAAAACAACTGAAAGTAACCAAAATACTGTTGGGAAGAAGGTATTTCTGACAACCCTGCAATTTTAAGGGTGCTTAAACTATATCTATGAAACAGCCCACAAAGCCTGAAACAGAGAGTATACTCACTCCTATCATTCTACTAGTTTGCATGCCAGTTAAAACATGGGGATATGTAGCATAAAGATTACACTTGGGCAACCCTTTTCTACCCAAACTGGAAGTATTAGTATAGCTTTTAATCCAGCAGGATACATGCAAAAGAGAGCATACAACAAATCATAATCAGGGGTTTTTTCCTGGGCAGAAATTAAAGGTGGCAGAATCAATTAGAGCCACCTATGTCTTAGTTTTCACAAAATATATCACCTTCTTTGACATAATGGTGCACAGTCCAGGCTCCTGGAAATCCTCAATATTGTGTAAATCTTGCTCATCGGGTGTCACAGAAAAACTAAGAAATTTCTGAAACTGATGGGAAAAAAACAGTTTGGAAATAACACAAATTACAGTAATGACCCATCTTCATTACATCAAAATACAAGAAACATCATGCTTGTCTGTGATGCTAAGACTAGGAAATATCAAAAATAATAACTCAAAGGCACATTAAACATTTTCCTTATCTTTAATAATCTGCAAGGTAGTCCTTTAACATCTCCTGTGTATCTTGTAAACACCATAACAATATTAAATAGATACATTTGAGCAATAGAGGGCACTCTTACCCTGCAGAGTTCTCAGTACAGTATGTTAAATTTGATGAATCTGGATGCCAATTTAAAGAAAAAAATTAAACTGCAGACACCTCTGACAAATGGAGATGCCTCTATAATTTTAAACAATGTTGGGAAGTATTACCCTGCAGTTGAGATTTTGCCAAAAGCTGCTAATTGAGAATAGAAAGCAATTCCTCACGCATTACTAACTGGATGAAAGCACTGAGTTAGTAAACCATAAAGTTGAATCCAAACAAAAAAAAAAATGACGCAGGACATATTTCAGGCCAAAGAAAGAACATATGAGGATCATTTATACTCCACTCAGAGAAAAAACATGCAAATTAATTCAATATGAATCAGGTATTATCAAATTTATTTGCTGCCTATCTTGTGGTTCAAGGAGGCTCTGAGCAGCCTATAGCAAGAGGTGAGTAGAATAGGTAAAGCAATAATTCCAAATATTTACAAGGGCAAAGTTAATGCTATATTAGATTAGATGAAACTTGTTTTTATTTGGTTTGAATTGCTTTTAAATATTATAGACTTATACAATCTTAATTGAAGAACTATAGGACATATTAAGAAAAATAACTATTTTTAATTAACCTTCCAGAGATGAAATAAAATAACTGTTAGGATGGCATAACATTTAATTAAATATCATCATACCGAAGAATTTTCAATCTCTCTGGGTGATGTGAGCAATTCAGATTCAGGAATAGGATCAAAGGGAGACAGTGTCTCATCATCCGTGCTATCAAGAATATCTGTTATTGCAGTCAACAGGGAAAGTTCATTCTCTGCATCCATGTGGCTTTTTACCTGTTATTAGAAGAACAAACCACAGTAGAAATGTTATCCACTGTTCAACTCCAATAATACGAGCGCTTCCAATAAATCACCCTGCCCTGACCTAGTCCTCTTCATATGTGTTGACTGTACCCATCTGATTGAACCAGGAGGATGGAAGATTGATCATCCTTGCTGTCTACTACATTTGATAGGTAAAGCTGATTAAAATTTACATAGTAAAGAAATCAGATACGTGGACTCTGAAGTCAAATTCCAAGACTTTTTCACACCACACAATCAATGACTGGAACATAAAAGCCTGAAATGTACCTACATCTATTCTAACCTGTTCCACAAATACAGAAATTGAAGTGTGATATCAAAAACTAACACTTTTAAAACTATTATTCTGCTTCTTCAGGCCCCCCGTTTTATATTAATAATTTACTAAGAGCAAATTGAGAGTATCAGAAAAATAGCAACTTTGACTTTCATTCCAGGAAAATGTGAGCTGAATTCTGAGCATTCAGCATCTTAATTTCAGGATTCTGGCACAAGAAAAGTGTCAAGAGTCCAACTTCTGAGCTTCTTTCATTTTTAAAACCATGCCTCCTCATAAATATGAGGAATTCAATATAAAACTATTATCTGTTCAAGATAAAACCACTTATTAGGCTGAAGTAGATCTTCTACTTCATCACAGAAACCCCCCACTCCATTTATTGTCCACAAAAGCATACAATGTAATGAAAGCAGAGAATTGCACTTTCACTATATTTAAGGCAAGAAGAAAAGCTACGTTTGTTTTCTTCATTTAGGGCTAAGCAGTCCACCTTAGTTCATGTTACCATGCACAAAGCAATGCAGAAGCCAGTCATCTCTAAGCACACACACCTCAGTCAAACTGCTGAAATCTTCAATGATGGAAATGACAGAAGAGTCTAAGTAGTCCTGCATTGTTTCCAGGAATTCCCCAGCTTCAAGGATGGTTTCTGCTTCCAAAGATGCCAAGTGCAAATCCTCTGCCAGTAAACACTGGAAGGAGAAAATACAGGGGAAGGGAGGGACAGTAAAAATAAATCAGATAAGAATGAAAGTAGCTGAATGTGAATTAAGTATTATCTTCTAGGGCACAGAATAATTCCCTCTAGTACCCAGGTTAAATGAGGAACTGAATGCTAATAATGCTTAACAGCAATAGATAAAAGGCAAACAACTTCTTGCAACTGCCAAATATGTTCTTGTAGTGTACATGTCTCAATTTCTAGAATTTGAGAACTTTACAAGTTTCATCCATCATTAGCTGCCATGTTTTCTTAGCTTAATGCTTTGATTTTCATTATTACCAAAATATCTGATATTTTGGACTACAGTATTGTTTTGTTTTCAAGCTGCCCAAAAGCTTAGATTTAGAGGCTGGGCATTTAAAATAAAAACTTATATTTCTGAGACCCAAATCTACTATTCTGCAAATATGGTTTTCTCCTAGTTTATCAGACCCATATGTGTAATTACTGCAAATCTTTTCAACCAAGACTATCTACAATCCTGCATCTATGTAATCAAGCACAATGCGAAACAAACTACTCACTGAAGAAGCTCATTGAAATTTTTAATCAGATAAGCAGGATGTTTTAATTGCAGAAAGTTGGGAGGACCAAGACATGATTGCGTCTCTTCCCATACTCTTCTGCTGATTAACCTGTAATAGTCTCTCTCATCCTGCTGCATTCTAGATGAGATAGAACAGCTCCCAGTTATCCCAATTAACATGAAGGTTTCCAAACAAGAACCAAGCTTTGAAAAATATACATACAAATGTTTAAACAGCATCAATTTTAATGCAGTTGTCAACATCTACTCCTGTAATTCTGAAGATGAATTTACAGTTAAATACTGGCATGCTGACACTAGGAAGTCAGGTGCAGCAGAAGGCAAATGTAATAATAAATCACTTTTTAAAAACCATAACAGAGAAAACATGTTCACATTGAGTTTTGACTGGCTTCAGAGGGCTAAAATTGTGAGAGGAAACATCAAGGTTGCACAGAAAGACCCTGCAAGAATCTTGCCTTAAATCAAGGATCAACAGCTACTGGAAATGTTTTATTGCAGTCATTGCTACCTGGGGGCGGGGGGGGGGGGGTTTCCAGATATTTGCCACAAATACATATGTGGCCTTATATCATTCTTTTCCATAAATAAACAAATAAACAATGTTTTGGCCATTTAATTGAGTTCCCTCTATCTAATTTTAGGACTTGTTTTGGGTTATATTTATGCAGAAATGTTGAAAATTCAAAGGGATTCACAAACTTTTAAACATCATTGTACATCCCCCAATGTTTTTCATTACTGAGTATGCTCAGCCACATTTGTAGAGATGCACTTTGAGGGGTCTTTGATGCTCTCTGAGCTTGGTTGTTTTTTTGCAGATATTTCATTACCCAAACTATGTAATATCACCAATGCTATCGCATTGCTATTATACTAATGTTACCTAATTTACGTAATGAAACATCTGCAAGAAAACAACCAAGCTCAGAGAGCACCAGGGACCCCTCATTTCAACTCTGAGCTACAAATATTCTCCTTTATTGGAGCTGCATATTGAACATCCATGCTGATAGAACTAAAAACAATTTCCCACTCTTCCTTTATCCCTCAAAGACAGTGGTCATCTCTAGAATAAGAGATATGTTCTTAAAGAACACTATCTGAACATCACTATTTTGTTATGAAGTAAAAAAAGTACTGTAGTTACACTTCTGGCATGAAAATAATGCAGTGTGGAAAATAGAGAAACTGAAGAAGCCTTGATACTGTTTATCAATGAATTTACCTAAAGTTGGAATTAATATGCTCACTACATATCTTTCTCTGAAAATACCTACTAGTACAAAAGTTTAATATTCCTTTTAATTCTGTCAACTGAATGTGAAATTACTCAAAATAATTTCTTTCAACTCTTACAAGGTGACACTTCAGATTCTTTGCCACAAACTAATGAAATTAGTTAAAGCACTCTCTAATGATGACTGAAGTGAAATTTCAGAAATTATAAATAAAACTACCACGAGACAAGTCCATCATTCAGTTTGCTTTCTCGGCTGATTACCAATGTAATCTTAGACACAAAAATTAAAGGGTTATCATTTCACATTTTGGCATCCAGATTTGTGGGTGTACCCAAAGTTTCCAGTTCTCTAACTTCCAAAGCTCATGCTTGATTAGTTATTAGTCTGTGACCCAATAAAGGAAGACCAATATCTCTAAAAGGCACTATGTTAGGGGACCGCTGCCCCAAGCAAACAAATAGGAGAAGCAATACTTGTTTAGTTTTATAAACTTTGGGGGCACTTTACTATGTTACTCATCATGCCACAATCAACAAGCCCAAAAAGGTCCAAAGAGACAATTTTAAGTTGCGATATAACACTCTATATATTACATATTGCTAAATGTTTTTATTAAACAAATTTATATAGTGATAATATGGTTTACAATGTGTTTAGGAAAAGAATTATGTTTAAATTGTGTGATGAGGGAAAATACAGTTTTAAACATATTCAAATAAAACTCGTGAAGAGCTTGTTTAAAGCTTTAAATCGCCCATCTTCATGCTGCATAACACAATATATATGCTTTGTTTTAAAGCACACATTTTTCTGGGTTTCTTTTCCCATTTCCAAGTCTTTTTTATTGTAATTAATTCTATGCCCTCCTCTCCACTTTCTCTTGTCTCCTGATTAGACCCTACAGAATTGAGAAGATGTCAGGCAGAAAACAAATGATTGTGCTTGGGTAGAATTTTTTAAAAAGTGTCCTTACCATTGTGCAAAACATATTAAGACTTGCATAGAAAATTTTAACTTCCAAAGATAAAGTCTTGAGCAAAAAAAGTTGATTCAAAGCAAAACTAAAATATAGCTCCAATCTTATTAAGAATGTGAATCAAACAGCCTCAATATTTTGTATAGTAAGGGAATGAGTTACATCTTACTTTAACTACAAAAGACTTAGCATTTAAATTTAACTATTATTTAGCACAGCAACACAAAATGTTTTTTTTTTCTCTTATGGCTGTGGCACAATCTCCTATTGCACTCAGTGGAAGATAATGTGTAGCAGGAAAAAGCATGAAAGAGTAGGCGTTTCAGCAGACTTTTCAAGTGAACAGCTCATTATTTCTATTTGTCATTCTAGTACAATAGTATAGTAAGTTCCCATAAATGGCTTCTCTTAAAACTGCTTTCTAAAGTGAAATGATTTGCTGCAAATTATTATTATTTTTATTTAAAGGGGACAAGGCATTCAGGATTATGCTAAAATCAGACTCCGAGAACAGGAGAAGCAAGAATAGGTAAAAGTAGACACACACAAAATGATTTTTACACACAAGAATTAAAAAAGAACTGCTGAGAGAGAGCATCATCAAACGGGGCTGAACAGGATCAGCAAGTGGGAGGATATGAACACACCCAGAAGGGAGAACAGAGCAGGGGAAAGCACTGGAATTCATTTTTACATAAGAGAATACTTTCTAGTTGGTGCTCCCCCATCAGCCTATTAGGTATACCCTGGTCTCCCCCACTTCCTTAAATTCTTTTAAGTTTTTTTTTTTTTTTTGGCACGTTGGGGGAAGGGGACAAAGCAAACGAAAGTTTTAAAAGTCGATGGAAAAATTAAAGCCGCAAAGAGTACCATTTTGATAAGTAATTCAAAACAATGAGGGGAAACGCACGACTCGATTAAGAAGCACTCTAATCTTACAAACAGCTTTTCTATTTGCACATTTTCCAAAGGACCCCGACCAAGGCCAAAATGCTCCACAACTCAAATAAAGTAAGTGTGAGTCTACGCCAAAAATTCACGGGGTCAGGACGCCTTGCCACACCTAGCGATTCCAGGATTTGCCTTTGCCTTAAAAACTCTCGACTTTCATTGTTCCTGCATCACGGGGGTGGGGGGGGGAGATGGTCTTCAGAAAGCCCCCAAATTCCTGAACTGCAGCTAGTTCATCCTGGGCATCTGCTCCACTACGCTAATTTTGCCGCACATCGTCCGCCCATTCCAGCCCGCCAGTCCACCATTACCAACTGTATGGAAGCTCAAGCGAAATGGCCACCAACTAGGATCGTGCAGCCAAAGCATCGCTTTGAGTTTCTCACAAGCTCCTCTCTCTGAGAGGCTTTTCTACCGCACATTCTTCCCGGTGCCTGCCTCCATTCCAAAGCCCCCGCAGCCCGCGTTCCCGCTGCCGCTGCCAGTGCCACCTCCCTATGCCAGACACACCGCTTCCACGTGTCCATCTAGCGTTAGCCGACGCGGCTAAATGAAACTCTCCAGCTCAGTTCCGAGGAGCCAGACCGGCCGGTACCTGCGTAGAAGAAAAGCTATTGCCCACCAAAGGCTCCGAGGCGCCTCGCATGGGGAGGGTTCCCCCAGCCCCAGCATGTCCCGCACCGCCGCCCCACAGGGCCGCCATCTTGGCACCTCCTCACAAACAGCTTCAGAAGCCCGGCCGGCACTGTAGAACTATATTTCCCAGGAAGCAACGCAACTGAAAGCAGAGCGGGCGAGGGTTTTTTTTTTTTTTTTTTTGTGGAACAAAGCATGCTGGGAAATATTCTCCTAAGTGTCGTGGGCATTTTTTTCTTGTTCAATCTCGAGTCTAGACTGTGCTAAACGGTAAATTCATTTCAAGTGAATGAAATGCAATACAAAAGCAATACAAAAGCAACACTTTTAAATATTGGTAGAGTTTGACCTATTTGGTGTAGTGATGCATAAAAAGAGAGAAAAAAAAGGGCGACATTTGAAGAAACGTAAATGGTAGGTTATAATTTAGATTTGATATTTAGTATTCCTCTAGTTGGCACACAACTTTTCCGGAAAATAATTGCGGGCTATAGTTTACTAAGTATACTCAATTTGCTGGATTAAAACTACCCTTTGATTAGGAGAGATGAGGATCTTTGAATGCCAGCAGAACGGACACACATTTTTCTGCAATTCTCTTAACCTAAGTTATCAGTAACGGGTACAAATTTAAGAATGAAGGATGCAGCGCCTTTGCAGGAGTCAGCAGCGATCCTATAAGAGACAGTTCCGAGTAACGTGCGTAGCATATTACTTAACACGTTAAATTACCCACTCGTTCATTTAAATTTGATGGGGCACAGCTCATTGGTTTGTTCCTGATTTTGACACGGATGTAGCTGTTAATAGGTTTGTAGCTGCATTCCATAAGTTATCTACCGTACTTTAAAATCATCTCGCCTTTAATAGGTTCCTACCTACATTCTGTAACGTATCTACCGTGCTTTAAAATCTTATCGCATTTTGCTCAAAACGCTGCAGGCGGCCTCTAGTAATAAAACGAAGACCGCAAAGCGATTGTAGTTCAGCTTTGCTTAAAATGGAAGCCATTTTGCACCGTCTGATGTTTCAGCTTCGTCTCAGCCGTGGACATCCCACCACCCAATTCAAAGAGTAGCTGACAACATCGTCGCCACCTCTTTGTAGCCCGATTTTCCCGCGGTTAGCAGCCGGAAGTTAACACCCTCCCGCTTCGTTTCGTGGGCGCTTGGCTTCCATGAGGGCAGCTTCTGTGCGACGACAGCGTGGTGGTGATTGCAGCTTCCTTGTAACTTTGCCAGGAAGGATGCAGCGGTAGGTCGGCGGAACACCAGACATCAAGGTGCTTTGTTTAGCATTGCGCATTTTGAGTTCACCCTGCCACCAACCGCTTGCTTGTTTCAATGCCAGGATTACATCAGGCAGCAGTTTGTGCTACTCTGGTTTGTTATGCCTCGGATTTCAAACAGCAACAAATGCTACAAGATCCATGCTAAATCATGTTCTGCTTAATCACAGTTTGCTGACAAAACCATAGTGAACGTCATTTGCACAACATACTAAACCACCTGTCTCCTGATCATGATGGAAAAGGAGTACGATATGCTTTTAAGTGTCTCCACTGGCATGTATTAAGTTCTATTCCTCCGTTATATTTTTTTTTGTTTCTTTTAATAGCAATAAAAATAAAATAAGCATGCTGAAAGGCAAAGACTGCAATTATAAGTGAAGTCTCTTATTTCCAAAAATCCCACACAGATATCAAAGACATCTAAACATTAGTAATGCTGAGAAAATATAGTCAGAAGTCATATTATGGGTGCAGCTCGTTGTGCCCATGTAACACCTCCTGCGCGAGCTGCACTGGCTCCCGGTGGTCTTCCAGGTGCGATTCAAGGTGTTAGTCATCACCTTTAAAAGGGCTCCATGGCTTAGGACCTGGGTACCTAGGAGACCGTCTTTTGCCATCAATAGCCTCCCACCAACCAGTTCATTCTCAGGGAGGGACTACTCAGGGTACCATCAGTCAAATTATGCCGACTGGCGACTCCCAGGGGGAGGGCCTTCTCTGTGAGGGCTCCAAGCCTTTGAAATGAACTGCCCCCGGAGATACAGATATCCCTGATCTCCGTGCTTTCCGCCGTGCCCTCAAGACCCTGATGTTCCAACAGGCGGGGCTAAACATATGAACATGTGAATGATTTTTTAAAATGTTATCTAATTCTGGGTTTTATTTAATTGGCCAAACTAAGTAATAATTTTAATTAGCAATTTTATGATGTTTGTGTGTCTATATTTTTCTTGGCTGTACACCACCTTGAGTCCTACGGGAGAAAGGTGGTATAGAAATATAATTAATTAATTAATTAATTAATAATGGAAATACTCTTCTTCCTCACCCAAACACCATGATAAGCTGAGCTGGTAGAACTGCAGTGGTCAAAGGGAGGACTATGGATAAGCTTCCAAGTTTGCCCTCTGGTAATGAAGCTTTTGTAACAGCCTATGTTTTTTGTGGTAAGAGAGCCAGTTTAGGGCAGCAGTTAAGGTGTGGGGCTACAAACCTGGAGACTTGAGAATTCTAATCCTGCTTTAGGCACAAAGTCAGCTGGGTGGCCTTGAACCATTCACTCTCAGGCCTAGAAAGGAGGCAATGGCAAGGCATTTCTGAAATCTTTTTTTTTTTTAATTTGATTTATATGCCGCCCTTCTCCAGAGACTCAGGGCGGCTTATAGTGTGTTAAGCAATAGCCCTCATACTTCTGTATATTTATACAGAGTCAGCTTATTGCCCCCACAAACTGGGTCCTCAATTTACCTACCTTATAAAGGATGGAAGGCTGAGTCAACCTTGAGCCTAGTGAGATTCGATCTTACTTTAATTGCAGACAGCTGGTGTTAAATTACAGTGCTTCTGTCTGTTGAGCTAAACCAGGCTCCTTTGCCAATCTTGCCAAGAAAGGTGCAGGAACTTGTCCAGGCAGTCTCCAAGAATTAGACACAACTGAACAACAACAACAAAAAGCTCTTTGTAGCATGTTCCATGAATAAGTAAGGAATGTTCTCAATATTGGGGATCCCTGTGCAGACAAACTATAGTTTGGTTTACCATGTTGTGTGAATGTAATTTCTGAAGTTTTTGTAGCAACAGATTAGCAGCACTTCCCAGGTTGAACACAGGGGCAACCTGCACTTGGCTCTCAGCAAGAAGCCTCCATCTCACCCTTCAGAACTCATTTCCAGAGCTTCTAATTTTGTATGTCCTAGACTGGAGAATATTGGAGGTGGGTAAACCAAGACGGGCTTGGTAACTGGGAATGTTGCCAGACTGAGTTGTGATAAGAGGTAAGAGGAGACTTGGGGGAGTGGGGCAAAGGCAGTCCAGGCCTTGGATAAGGTCATTTTCAAATTCTTGACAGTAGAAAGAACTTGCAAATGTCCTTGAAAAATAAGCCACTTCTTCAAAAGCATATGCAATCAGAAAAGGAGAAGGAGAAATGGTGTAAAATGTTGCAGGGCTTTGATTCTGACAGACAGAACAAAATTTGTCTTTCTAGGAATCACATTCCAAGGATGAAACTAGTAGAACAGCATGATGATTATGGGCTGTTCATTTCCATCATAAAATTGATTAGTAAAGGCATCAAAGTCTGAAGTTTTAACATGAATCTCTTATGAAGTTTCAAATTGAAAATTTGAAATTTAAAAATTTGAAGAGACCGTGAATGGAAAGTATATTGCAGATAGTGTTCAACTTACAACCATTTATTTAGCGACCATTCTAAGTTACAATGGCACTGGAAAAAGTCACTTTTGACCATTTTTCACTTACAACCATTGCAGCATCTCCATAGTCACGTGATCAAAATTTGAGCACTCGGCAACTGGCTTGTATTTATGACAATTGCACTGTCCTGGAGTCATGTGATCACCATTTGTAACCTTCCCAGCTAGCTTTCGACAAGCAAAGTCAATGGGAGAAGCCAGATTCGCTTAAGAACTGCATGATTCACTTAACTTTAGTGATTCACTTAACCTTTTATAGGTTTGTAAGAAGTTAGCACCCACCCCTCTCCTAAAAGAATGAAATATTCTAGGAAATATTAAAAAGGAAGAATATTATACCTCCCTGGATGAGAAAAGGAGAAACATGCTCTTGGAAAGCACCCTCCACCTTTGCTAATAGCCCCAGAAAGGGCCAGCTTATCTACAACACAAAAGACCTTCACTCTCAGAACATAATAGGATTAGCCCTCTATCCATCTCACCACATGACACCTGGGAAGATTATATCACCCAGCAAAATTCAACCAAGCCTGTGACTCAAGACAACCTACAAAGTTACCCTTGCATGGCCCCATGGGAGTCTGACAACCAATCAGGATACATTTCTTGCCACAGGAACAGGAAGCAAGTTCAAACCCCAACAGGGTATAAATCTCTCCCTCTCTCCCTCTTTTTGCTCAGGACCTCAAACCATGTGGTCCTGTGCACCATTAAACCAAGCAGTCTCTATGTTTCCAGTGTCCTCCTTTCCCACTTGGAACTGAACCCAGATGGACATTTCTTCCAACAGGCTGGACCGTTTTTTTCTTTTGCATAAAGACAGGTGCAAAGAATGAATTAAGCAGTTCCACTTTATCCATGCTACCTGTCACCTCCCTGCCATCTTTTCCCATTAGTGGACCAATAGTTTTCTTTCACACGTTGAAAGATTTTTAGTCCCACCATAAGCCTGAAAGCCAGCTATGTGATTTTGGGTCAGCCCAATAGCAACAGGGTTGCTGTTATGGGGAAAAAAAGGAGAAACAAGCATTAGATATGTTAGCCATCTTGAGTTATTAACTACAAAATAATAAAGGTGAGGAATAAATAAAACAAATTAAAATAATGACCTTTCATTAGATTACATCATGCCCATAACAGGAGATTTAAGAAAGTGAGAAACATCATGCTATGCATATTTTCCTGGATCGTTCTCTAGGGGGCACTTCTGTGCTTCCTGCCCTGTTAGCTGCTGACTGTAGTAGGGATATTTTGAATATGCCAAAGCCCCTGTAAGGATTGGAGTACCCTATAACAAAAAGGTATGACTGAAATATTAAGAAAATCTATTCCAAAGTAAACCAGAAATTAAAACCTCACTACGGTAGACCAGTAGTGTTTGGTGGTCTATTTATTCCCTGGTTAATTGCTATTGTTGATGATACATCCAAAGCTTTTGTGGATTTTTGACAAGCTCCATTCATTCTGGAGCATGTAATGTGGATTATTTAACCACATACATTTTTCCCGTTTTAAAAAAGTTTTACTACAGAAATTAATGCATCCTTCATAAATACACGCCAGTTGCCAAACGTATGAATTTTGACCATGTGGCCATGGAGAGCTGCTGGAACAGTTGTAAGTGTGAAAAATGGTCATGAGTCACTTTTTTTCAGTGCTGTTGTAACTTTGAAAGGTCACTAAACAAATGGTTGTAAATTGAGGCCTACCTGTACTGGAAATTTACCTTGAATAATTACTAAGTTATCCATAGGGACTTAATGTGTACATATATGGGGGTGGAGTGGCAAGGGAACTGCTCTCTGTACCTCCCACGTAAATTTTCTTCTACCTGAGTAATTAATAAAAATTAATCTAGGTATCTGAGCAATGGTGGGATTCAAATTTTTTTACTACCAGTTCTGTGGGTGTGGCTTGGTAGGCGTGGCATGGCTCGGTGGGCATGGCAGGGGAAGGATACTGTAAAATCTCCATTCCCACCCCACTCCAGGGGAAGGTTATTGCAAAATCCTCACTTCCTCCTGATCAGCTGGGACTCGGGAGGCAGAGAATAGATGGGGGCGGGTGGTTTTTACCGGTTCTCCGAACTACTCAAAATTTCCGCTACCGGTTCTCCAGAACTGGTCAGAATACCAGTTCTGCTGAATACCACCTCTGCATCTGAGTCATTAATAAAAGCATGTTATTGAACACCAAGGTTGGTCAACACCAACCTGCACAATTACTTTGTAGTTAGGCTATAATTTTTGAACCCAGATCATGGGTTATATTGTGGTTAGGGAATAGCACGTTTAATCTTAATTTGTAATCAACAGTTGTCATAGATTTTTATTCACCAAACCCATGGTCTGGTTTTGGTCTTCTGGATTTTTTGTGAGTCAAGCGGTTAAACTCACAGTTATAATGCAACCTATATGGACACAAAATTTGCTTGAGTCTTTTCTTAATCACTTTTGGAATTACTTTTTTACTGCTTTCAAATATTAAGAACCTTTGGAATTGCAAGTTTTATGGTATTCATTAAGAGTTTCCTTCAATTCTTAATGAAGGAAGTTTTAAGTACAAAAATAAGGATTTAGAAAAATTCTATCTATGGACGAATAAACAGCAAAAGGGTGATTAGAATATTGATTTTGGAAAGTTATAAATGGGTGAAGGGTCCAGATGGATTGGAAATAAGTTATTGAAAATAATTATAAGAATCCTTCCTATGGGAAATTACTGATGTTTTGAATTCTTAATAAAAAAACATAAGATGGGACTCGAAGACTGGACACTAGATGGAACTACAAAGAACTACAGATTACAATTAAGGGAGAAGAACACTTAAATTCGACTTGCTAACATAAGAGTGGAGAAAAATACCTTAATATTGGAGGTATTGAAGGATATTTTTGAAAAATTGAATCAGAAATTAATTTTAAGAATACTTCCCATTAGAGACTGTGCATAAATGATGAGAAGCAATAGGAGCAAGTTATACCAGCCAGGACTGAAATTGATTTGAATGTGGATTTAAAAATAACAGGCTACAAAAACAATATGGAAAATATATTTATTCAGTTTCTATAGCTGCACAACTCAACCAAGTAACTGGACAGCTTATAGTTCTAAAACTGAAAAAAAATTTAAAACATTAAAAGAACACCCACAAATAAATAAGCACAAATAACAGCAGTGATGATTAATCAATTAATAGCAAAGGCAAGTAACAAGTTCCTCAGCTAATTCTGAGCCCCAGTTCTATGTAAATGCCAAGTTTTTTAAAGCTTTGCGAATGGCCAATGGAGTTGTAGCCATTCTGATCCCCAAGGGAGAATATTCCATAAGGCAGAGGCTACAGCAGAAAAATTCTGGCTTCTAGTCCCACCAGTTGATACTCTGGCTCAGCGGTCACCAACGTGGTCCGCAGAAAAATTATTTGCCTTTTTTATATTGCACTAAATACTATTTATCTTTTTAAAAAATTCATATTAGTGGTCCGTGGGATTTAAAATTATGAATTTAGTGGTCCCTGAGGTCTGAAAGGTTGGCAACCCCTGCTCTGGCTGATGGGATCTGCAATATGTCTATTGGATCAAGTTGGATGGGTATAAACTCTTGGAAAAAGATATACTGGATATATAAATGAAACCAGGTGGTTTTATTTTATTTATTTATATATAAAATTTGGAGATCACCCATTTCCCTCAAGGGAGCAATGCTGGACAATGCACAATGAAAACGTAAAAAAACATATAAATATTATATTCCAGTAGGAGGTAATTAAAACAGGAATAAAGTAATTAAAGTTGAAAATATGGGGAGTGATTTCAAGGTGCTAATCAGCTCCAAGGCTGCATACTCCTTTGCGAGTTCCAAGCAAGTTGGCAGAGCCAGGTCTTCAGATGCTTCACCTCATCTCTTGGGGTAAAATATTCCAAAGGGCAGAGGTGATGGCAGAAAAGACTTCCTTGACCCCATCAGTTGAAATTCTTTAACTGGCAAGGTTTGTAACATACCCTTCCCGCCTGATTGGCTGGGATGGCCTGATATAATGAGGTGGTGGTTCTGCAGGTAAACTGGCCCCATGCCAAGGTCATAACCAACACTTTGAATTGGATTTAGAAGAAAACTGGCATCCAAAGCAGATTGCAAAGCAGAGGTGTTAACATGTACTGCCCTTGGGGTGCCCATAATTTCTTGTGCAGCCATGTTCTGTATCAGCTGAAGCTTCCATATATTCTTCAACGGTAAATTCCATGTAGAGCAGATTACAATAGTCCAGACAGGAGATGACCAGGGTGTGATTAAGCATGAGAAGAATTTCCCTATCTAGGAAAAAGCATAATTGGCCCACACTACGAAGTTCAGCAAAGTCCTTCCTAGCCACAATTGCCACCTGCTCTTTGAGCAGGAGTTATGAGTCCAGGAAGAACCCCAGATTATGCACCAGGTCTTTGTGGGGAAGTGCAATTCTATCCAGGGCCAAAGATGATAAAACTCCCAGAAGCAGAGGGGGCTCTTGTTTGATTGATGTTTTAATAATTAAAAGGCACATGCAAATAACTAACCAGAAGAATGACTTGGATTAGTTTCTTATAGTAGAAGGCCAGTTTGTTGTAATTGTTGTGGCCGCTAGCAGCCTGCGGAGCTGACAGCAGTCAGACAGTGAGGAGGCTGGGAAGGAACATGGGCTAGTCCTGGAGTCTAGGGAAGGCTCAGACAAGGGCTCTGCGTCAGAGGCAGAGAAAGGGCCATCTGGGAGGTACGGGCTGCCTCCGGAGCCTCCAGTTGGACCTCAGCAAGGCAGAGGAACAGGGGGAGCCTGTTCCCAGTGCGTGCATGCGCAGAGCTACCAGAAGGCAAGAACAGTTAAAACAAAAGGGACGACTCGGGAGTAGGGCTTGGAGATGATTGGCCCCTCCCATAAGACTTAAAAGAGGAGCAAAGGCATGTGGGCCTTTGCAGGAAGCAACATTTGTTCATTCTGTTCAGTTTAAAGCTTGAAGCTCTTTTTGATTCTGGACTCCATGTGGCTTTGCCAATTAGGTCTTTGGCAGTGTGTCAAGGGAGATAAAGGTGGGTGATTCTCCCGAAGGACTCTTTACAACTAATTGGGACTCATCTGTGAATGATCAGAATTCACAGCTGTTGCAATAAAAGAGGTTTTTGGGACTACTGTGTTTTAATGACTCAGGAAGCCTAGGTCAGAACAGGTGTTCTCCTAGAAAGGTTAAGGTGTTGTCCTAGAAGTAGAAAACAGGAGACTGAGTTTTCTACTCCTGCCTTAGCCTTGAAAGCTGACTGGGTGACTATAGGCCAGTCATTCTCTCTCAGCTCAACGTACCTCAATGGGCTGTTACTGTGGAGAAAATAGGAAGGAGTACCATGTACTGTATATTCATTCCCTTGAGTTACTTATAAAGTAATAAAGGTGGGATAAAATCAAATAAGTTAACATTCCTCTGCAGAGATCTGTTAAACTTTTAAAGGATTTTGCAAGAAGAGACAAAGAAAAAATAAAAAGAATTCAAAGATTAAAGACCAAGTTTATTAAAAGTAAAGTTAAGGAATATAAAATTGGTTTACTTGATCAAAATTAAAACATATAGTTTGCTATGTCTGGTAACTCTTAAAGGCCTTTTGCTGACCAGGATGGAATGATGAGGCTTTCTTTTGTTTATAGATAAGAGATGAAATATGGGAAGAACAGATCATTTGATGTATTTTAAGAGAAGGTGGTAAGTTATTAAAATTGTTAATAACTGTACAAAGGGGAAAATTATTTCTTTATATATTTCTTCCCTTTTTTTACTATATTTTTCTTTTCTATTTTTCTCTATACTATTTTTTCTTTTCTACATTTAGTTTTTGCTTTTACATTTTTTCTGTTTAGTTTCTATTAGCATTTATCCTTTTGATTGTAGTGTTCAATAAAATTATTTTAAAGAGAAAAAAAATAGTGGAAGAATTTGAACAGTAGAACTTACAGTTGGTACACATTAAATTATTGAAACTTTTTATATTGGCATAGGTGATGGAATGTAGTCAGAAGGCAGATTCCCAGGAGGGACATGATGCATTCCAGAGAGGCAACTTGGTCCAGATACTATGTGTAAAAGAAAGAGGGTAAAGTCTGCTCTTCCCTAATACAAGAAGTCCTCGACTTAACAATAGTTCATTTAGTGACCATTCAAAGTTACAACAGTACTGAAAAAAATTGACTTATGACCAGTTTTCACTTGACTGTTGTAGCATCGCCATGGTCACATGATCAGACTCTTGGCAACTGACTCATATTTATGACGGTTGCAGTGTCCCAGGGTCATGGGATCACTTTTTGCAATCTTGTGACAAGTAAAGTCAATGAGGAAGCTAGATTCACTTAACAGGTGTGTTATTAACTTAACAACTGCAGCAATTCACTTAACAACTGTGGCAAGAAAGGTGATAAAATGGGGCAAAATTCATGTAATGACGATCTCATTTAGCAACAGAAATTTTGAGCTTGATTATACTCGTAAATCGAGAACTATTTATAGTTCACAGTATATTGTAGGTACAGTTCGTAGTCAGTCTGGAAAGATTTTGTTACAGGTATGAAACAAAAAAGAAAACAGCTTGGAAGAGTCAACATGTGTTATTCTTGGTTTTGGGCCTGACAACTTTTCTACCATAAAGCCTATTATTGGAAATTTCTGGATTCTTGTCCACCATTTAATTGGTTCCAGGTTAGCCTGATGAGAGAAGCTGGACAATAGCTTCAGAATTGAGGAATGTCACCATTGTTTCCATTGCCTACTCCTTTTCATGTAATTTTAATTTAGACATTGTGTGGAAAAAGAAAAGTGAAGTCAGCATAATTTAACCCTAATATAAATAACTGAAGGATTATTACAGTGGTCATCTTTGTGAGTAAATTACTAGTCTTTCTACTACTGTACATGAAAAATAAAAGAGCATTATTTTATAGAGAAATATAGTTATCTGTTCTCTAGGACATTAACCAACCTGGAAAATACAAACTCCGTTTACAAGAAAAAATTAGAGTTGTCATTCTTTTGGGATACACCAATTTCTTTCATTCTTTTATTGGAATCATTCAGTCGTCTGGATGATTACAAAACTGCAGCCAGTTTATGGTCCTCTCAGTGGGGTTTTTAATCTCTTCCCCAATCTTACATGTCTAACATCCTTCCAAAGCATGAAACTACAACTCTCAGAGTTCAAACAATTCCTTTTATTTTGCCTTCTGAATCTGTATGAGGTATAGACAAGCATCCGCATTACCCAAACCTAGTTAGCAGAAAGACCAAGTAATGTTTATGTGGGTACATCATTTTCTATTTATTAATTTGTTTATTTTAAATTATTTTTACTTCAAAGTCGGGTGGCATGCATTCAATGGAATGTCTGCAAACATTTTAACGCTTAGCTTCCCTCCTCTTGATATTACAGCTATTATCAGAACTCCTGTGGAATTCCATGCCACAGAAGTCAAAAGTCCAGACAGCTCTCAACACAGAAGTTAGCTGCTTATCCAGCATCTGCAGAACTCCCTGTAAGAACAGTCAGATCTGAGTTCTAAAAATGAGGTCACTCTGGGGATAGTTACAAATTAGAGCGTCTTTTTGCTGCCATCTAGTGGTTATCCGGATTTCTTCAGCCCAGACTAGATCCTACAATTTCCAAGATTGGGCAAACAACTGAATTTTAGCATGTTTAACTAAAGGACAGCAGCTTTTTTTTAAAAAAAAACATCTGTAAAGAAACTGACGAGCCTTTGAAAGGAACAGAAATCCCTGTCATCTCTGGATGAATAAATCCTGCACATGTCTTTGGATAAATAAATCCTCTACCTGAGAAATGTATTGGGAGAAGTCAATACAAACTCTAGTATAACAATGCTCTCATAAAAAATAAGAAGTATTCTTAGATCCCTGCATTGAAATAGGCTAAGCACAGATACGGATCCACATTATTTTATTGATTTTAACTGTATGTACTGTTTTACTATGTTTTATATTATGCATTTTAAATTGTTCTAAGCTGTTGAGTGTTTATACAACAGAAAGATGGAATATACATTTAATATTAAATAAATATAAGGGAAATGAAGAATGTCTCTGGATTAAATTCTAAATTGACTGCCAATATAATCTATCTTCAAACTTGAACGTATGGCTCTTTACAGCCATCAATACTGAACAAAGCGTCACTTTAGAAAACCTGAAACTAGCACAATTCAGGTATGAATTGTTTTTAAAGTATATTAGAATTGAGAACTCAGCAACTGTAGATTTCCCTATCCTTTCTTTCCAGATGCCAGTTTCTCAAAGCTCTTTTTCTTGGTTTAAAGAAGCCTTTGAAAAATGTATCTGAAAAGGGGAAAATAATTTAGCAGAAAGCTCTTTCAAGAGCTAAACAACTGTGTGTTATGCAATGCATCAGAGGCTAAGCTATGAGTGTATGTTGATAGACTTGTGCTGACCTCCTGATTACTTCAAATCTAATCAAGGCTGCCAAGATCTATGACACACCCAGACCTTTCTGATGTAGATCAGCAGCATTGCTTTCCACTTATTCCTCCTTGTAGGAATGCAAAGAGAACAAAGACATGTGTTATTCTACGGTTTGCTATAGTATCACCCATGAGCTGGAGATACCCAGGAAATTCATCAAAATAGTTTTTCAGTAGACCATGTTCTTATTAGACTATAAAGAAAAATCTAAAACACTACATTTTCACAGGAAAATCCATACTCAAAAATCCCAGACTGTATATTCTGCTCTGATTTGAATTCAGAATGGAGCTAAAACTAAAGTTTTCTGTTCAATCCTCTCCCCCTTAAACCGAATGATGCATTTTATCATCTGAACTCTACCCATTTCAATTATCCTATTCTTGAAAATCTGCCATCCAAAAACAGACAATAATCCCATTATTAATTTCCATTCTTTTCCTATTTTGTTGTCTATTGGAATGACTATATGCAAGCAGCTTGATGATAACCACATTTTTTCCTGTTGTCCCAGCCATGCTGTTTGCATTCCCCAAATTATGGACAGATTGTCCTGGAGAATATCTTTGTGATCAGTCAGAGTTGACAACAACTTGATGGCACATAATCAGTCAATCAGCTGGATCAGATTAGCCAGTGAAATGTAGCTCACTTAAAGGTAGCTTCTTTCCCTATAGCTTAAATAAATTGTATCTTTGGAAACACTGTTTTACTTACTCCAGTGTCTTTTGTAAACTATTTTATCTTGTGTCTTTTTTTTATAGCTATGTTGACTTAATTCTGCTAAGAAGTTGGTTTTTATAATCTTGAATTTGTATAAAACATGTGACTTTGCTCTCAGTGCGAGGCTTCTTAACATCTAATCAAAACGCAAGTGTCATTCTTCCTTCATCTTTATAAATATTGTGTATAGTTTGAAGCAGGAGTCTACACAAGCAGATAATTTGGACATTATTTCATTGGGAACTGTGTGTATGAAAGAGAATTTCCATTGTTTTCCTATTTTTCCTCTCCTTTTATATCTGAGCAGCCCCGCTTTTAATAATACAATTTTATATATAAAGAATATATTTTGTTTTAAAGTATTCTTGAGGTAGCATTTTTTCTTGTATTTCCAATTCAATTTACATATTCTCTGAGTACTTTCTGCTGGGTAAATTCATTATAGAAATGCACCATATAATGAGGGTAATTTTTCCACTATTAATGTATATAATGAATATAAATAGCATTGTATCTTGTAAAGGAGAATGGCGTCAATGTTTATTACTTGGCCGAACAATAATATACTAAAGCAATTTTGAAGTTATGTGCAATTTCTTCTGAGAAGTTAAGAGTATTTTCTAGCTTTCCCTTTTTCATTCTGTTAACTTAAAACTAGATTTTAACAGTAAAGCAGTACTTTCTATCTGGTTTGCCAAAATGAGCTCATGCTTGGAAATCTCTTTCATACCACCAATTCCTGCTGAAGGATCTGGCTCCAGTCAGCAGGAACCTTGTGTTCCCTATAGGGCCTCCTTTTTATGTTTTTATTACAGCAACTCCTCCCATGACATCTCCTCTGTGATTTCTTTGTCCTTTGCTAAAACTGCTGGAAAATTCCCAACTGGTTTCTTCACCAGAGGTAGGCACTATGAGACCTTAGCTAATGACATCATCTTTGCCTCTGTGCATTTTCTATAGGGTTACAACCATGTAGAATGGTTTTTCTAACTGAGATGCAGAAGACAGTTTCCAGGTTAGAGATAAGCTTCAAGACTATGAAAGAAATTTCCAGGTTATCTTAAGTATGCTTTACTTTAGCCATTATTCCCACAATATATTAGCCTATTAGGTCATTCATTCTTAAGGGGATGGAGGGGGTGCTTGGCTAGCTCTGGAATTACTGTATTGTATCCATGTAAGAATCTGCTCTGGTCAGCCATTTAAAAATACATTTGATAACGAATAGCATATCCAAGACAAAAGAGGCATACGGTAGACAAAATACTCTAAAAGAAAGAAAAAATAAATAAAATTATCCTATACTGCAGTCTAATTCTTAAAAGAATAATGTAATTCTAACTTCAATTCTAGTTTAATCAAGTCTCCGGATTTTTTTTTTAAAAAGTAAAGGTAAAAGATTGGTCAAATAGGCATATTATATCAAAGCACTCATTTTTCCCCCTCTTATACAAAAGCCTAAAGAGTTGGGTATATATTTTTAAAACAAATGAGTTTTTTATATTGACCAATCCTTTTCTTGAAATATGATACGTATTCCTTCTCATGATTTCCATAATCCAGGGAGTTATTAATCTGAAAAGAGGTGTATTGGCAAAACTTTGGTGAATAATAATAGAAAACATTTATTCTTTAATTACAATATAAAATATACGTTTCTCCTTCATTATTTGTTTAGGGAAACATGAATGAACAGCTTTTAGATTGGCTGCCGGACATGCTGCTACTATCACAAAGAGGTTTACCCTCATTTGGACTAAATAATTAATCAAATTAATAAAAAATATTTTTATGTAAAATTAAAAATATGAACCAGAACATCTATAAAGAGGCTTTCTACAAGGCCTCTACTGATATTATGAAGAAATAAAAGCATTCTACAATTAGTCATTAAATAGAAAGCAGAAAATCAACAAATAACTGAATATATTCATAATATATCTAAGAAACCTATTTAAGAGATTTAAACCCTTATTTGAAAAAAACAAAAACAAAATATGAAATGATTAAAAAGAAACTGTTAATATAATCCTAGTATTAAAAGTGGCAAAATTAAACAAACACTTGTTAATTATACTTATACATATTTATATTGTACATTAAAGAACTTTCCCCCTGTATTCATAATAAATCATAAACTACATGTTAGGAATCATTGTTTTGATATTGTAATCAGAAAAATGATCTATACTTCCTTAACAGTAATCACCAAATATTCTCTTAACTCTTAGGAAAGATTGAATCTCAGCAAAAGGAAATCTGGAGGATGTGCTAAATTTTAAATGCAAAAAACAGAACAGATAAAAAAAGGTGAATCAGAACCCAGAAAGTAAGATGGAAAAAATGTGAAGGAGTAGCATACAATGATCCTATAGAGCACAGATTTAAGGACTCACCAGTCACAATCAAAGTGATTGGTGATTAATATGTTGGGAACTATAGTTATTCCAATATAGAGGAAAAAATAGAGGATACCAACCCTTCCATAAGTGTATATGACTTTTAATGACAGGATCCTACTCTTAAAAATTGAGGGAAAAGCTATTTAGGTTGAATGTTAAACTGCAGGAACAATCATTTTGCAATATACTTTTTATTCCATTTGTTGCAAATCATCTAACCTGGATCTGAAAACTACTCAGTTAACTGCACTGAGTAGTAAAAAGAAAAAAAAATACAAATATACAGCTTTTTCCTGAAAAAAAAAGTTGATTAAATGAGAGACAGATTTAAGGGGGATTTGGATTTGGATTGGATATTTCCTAACCATTGCACACGTTTTACCTACAAACCAATAACCCCACTCCCACTGTGGCGAGGTCTTAAGATTTTTTTGTGGAACAGCACTGTGAGCCTTAATCACTTCTGGAGTGCCTATTTGCCCACCTGTGTATGGCTTCTCTTTTTGCACCTGGCTTCACCTAGTAAATCTCAGGATTCTAGTTCCTAACAAAGCAGAGCCTACTAACCCAAAGTCTGCTCCTCCTTGGGAAAGCAGGGTTTACACTCCAGGCAATTTGGAAGAACCTTCACTTCGTCCTTTCCAGGCAGTGAAATATTCAGCCCCCGAAGCCCAGTGGATCGGAAGAGCCTGAACTCGTCGGAAAATGGGAAAGTCTGCTCTAATTAAAGAGGAAATTCGGATTTTAAAAAAGTACTGCCTTGGTGAAAGGGAAACGAGAGGATTTTTTTTTATTTTTTTTACTTACGCGGGTTAATCTATATCACAATTCGCGCCTAAAAAAAACAACAGCCTGAGCCCAAGTGAAGCCTATATGGTGCCTCTGCCTGCAAACATGCCTGCAAACGTGTCAGCACATGTCTTTTTCTGAGCGAGCACACACACACACACACACACACACACACACATGGAAGCGCGCGTCTTGCCTTGCGTTCCCTCCCTTCCCTTCCCTTCCGTTCCCTCCCCTTTCCTCTCCTTGCGCGAGCCCGCCTAGGGTGGCTACTGTGGCAGAGATTGGTGTGTTTTTCTCCATCTGCGTCACATGGCTGCCCCTCCCCCCCTCTCTCCTCGCCCTTCCCTTCCCTTCCCTATCGCGGCTCGCCACTCAGCTCAGGTCACTTTGACAAGCTCGCTCTCCTCTTCTTCTTCCTCCTCCTCCTTCGCCGCGCAATTAGCATATTAATCAGCCCAGCGATCGGATTCCGAGTCGGTCGGAGCGCAGGGTCGTCTCGCGCCCAGCCAGGCCAACGCAGCCCAGCCCTGCCCAGCCCTGGACTTGCCGACGAACGGAGGGAGAGAGGCATCGGGCTGCCCCACTTACTGCGGTTGCTGTGCTTCCCGGCGGGGAGGCCCCACAATCGGGGGGCGGCCTTGCCCAGCGATTGGGGTCTCTCTCGGAGCGGCGGATGCCAGGACCCGCCGAGCGGGCACGTCGCACCTTTGCTGCGCCAGGCCGGGCATGTGAAGATGTCAGTAGGCTGTGCATGCCCAGGTGAGTCTAGGCGCGCGGAGAAAGAGAAGGGCTGGGGCGTACATCCTTTTGGCGAGTCCAGGGACTCCCCTTCCTCCTGCCCCTGCCCGGGCCCCTCTGCAGTTGGGAACAGGCAGTGGGAAAACAACCTCCGAGCAATCTTCCTTCTTCCAGGAAAAGACAAGGGAGAAAGAAAATGGCATTTGGGAATTTAGGTTCCCCCAACAAGCAGGGGCGCGGGAATTCGGTTTTCTGGCAGAGGGGGAGGGGGCAACAACCTGGTATCGGTTTGGGGATGGGGCGCACAGTGCCTATGCTTTTGATCGTTTTGCTTGCCGTTAATTGTTGGTATCAGTTGAGAAAGAAGTCCGGGGTTCCTGAGGGGTTCCCGGCTGGGAGGTGAATATCCGTGGAAGTTACTATGGAAGGGGAATATCCGTGGAAGGGAAGGCAATCTCCGGGAGAAGGAAAGGGGGACTGGGGGACTAGAAGTATGCTGCAGGTAATCTGAAGAGGTGCTGGGCTACGGAATCCATGTTACAAAAATAGTTAAGGGGGGGCTTGTCCTCAGTGGGTCCTATTCTCTAGGGCTTCTCTGCACGGGCAGAGCATTGGCCAGGACTGTTTGTGTTCATAGCAGAAGGATGCAGCTGTGCTGAGCTGGTTTTCTGTGATCTGGCCTCTCCTTCAAGATGGACATTGACGTCTGAAACATCTCTTCAGTTTAGGATCATGAATGCCCATTATTGAAGGCATGCCAATTCTCAAGGATGTGGTTATTGAGTTTGCTCTGTTTGTGTCAGGGCAAAGCTTTGCTCCCTGATGGAGGAGGAGCTCTGTGAAGGGATAGCTCTTTGCACTGCTAAGTTGGCCTTTGTGGCCTGGGTGGGGAAGATGATGATAAAGTCTGTTTATGTGGAGGATGGACAGACATCTTCCACCTTTAAGAAATGGAACCTGCATAGCTTTTAAACATGGTTGGCATAGATACAGACTCATCATTGCTGAATAGATTATAATGTACTCTATAATGGCTCTTTCACATGAAACTTAGAAGGAAATGCTACACTGTTAGGTTTAAAAAAAAGTCAGCATTTATCTTGAGTCAAGCTTGATTCTTAGTGACTTTATGGACATACCTTGATTGTTTGCTTGGCAACAGCGTGGAAACATTCTGTTGTTGTCTTCTCAATTAAACCGATCTTGCAATTTCATGGTCATTTCCCATCCAAGTGTCAACCAAGGCTGGCATTGCTTAGCTTGCCGAGATCATCCAAGACAGTTGGATACTGACATTATGTGTTTCTTTCACTGCCCCACAATTTTGCTCATGGAGCTTTTGGATTATTTTAAGCTTCCTGGAATATCTTAAGCCTCCCACAATGAGATAGATGGCAAATAAATTTAATAAATAATAAATAGTACTAGAGTTTCCTAGAGGACATATAAATGTATTGAATTTAGAATGAGATATGTTCCAAAATTGGAAATGCAATTCAGATATTACTCTTCCTTAGAAACAGGACTATTTCAGCTTCTCTGCTTGAAATAAATGAACTATGCATTGTAATAGGGATAGTTTAGGACTTGCAGACAGGCAAGTCTGACATATTTGGATGCCTTTCACTCCAGGTATGAGGGATGATCTCCTCTACTGTAGTTTGACAAAGATATGATTTCTCTCTGTGAGAATTCCTGCAGTTCTTGAAAAGCAATTCAGCTCCATGCTGAGATTCTGCCAGCTCTGGAACATCCAGATAGTATTACCCAAGTTGTCTGTCTCAGTGCATCATGTTCCTTGCTCCAGATATTGGTAAATTTCTTCAATGTGTATAGGGCAGCACAACCATTCCTCCCTCCTAGAAAGCCAGAGCCACATGCCTGCTCTGTTGCTGGATATTTGAGTGGCTCACCTCTCTGATTCTGCCATTGCCCCCTACCTGTTGTCTGGCTGAATCTATTTCCTTAGCTTGCAGCAATCCCTGCTTTAAACAAGTCCTTTCCTTTCCTGTTTCCCTTCCCCCACCACCACTGCCACTACTACCTCCTTGTCCTCCTCCTCCATCTCCCGCTGGAAGCTGCCAGAGCGGCTGCTGCTTCCTCAAGCAGAAAGTCACGTGTTCTCCCTCCAAAGCCAGGCCAAACATTTAAAGCACCAGGCACAGCATGGGCTTCTCCCCCTTCCCCCATCCAACTTCCTTTCACACTTTTCCAGGATTTCACCTCTCTCTCCCTCCCTCCCCCCTTGCCCATTGACTGAAATGGGGGCTGGCAGGATAGCTCATGGAACCAGCACCCTCCTTCCAGGCTGCAGCTTGGACATATCTGATTTCTCTGAGGGAATTTCACATTCATACTTGCTCTGTGAGCTTGAGGTTAATTCTTGCTGCATCTGTAGCTAAATGCTCACAAATGTCTGTGCAGGATAATGCCATTATCCGCTATTTTGCTTTTTAGCTGAGCCTTGGGGAGGGTGGAGTGGCTGTGATGCAGCAAGGATTTTATTAAATCTCACCTTCCTACAACATTGCATTTGAAACAAACGCTGTGTTGTTACTATGCCATGCCCCAAGTTATGATGTAATCATGTTTATAGATAAGGTATTATAATTGCCCTGGGATTCAGAGGGCCTCCTAGAAGAATCAAATCAGCCTGCCAGTTGAATGTGGCCTTTTTTTTAAAAAAAAAAAATGCAAATAAGAAGTAAACTGCTGGGTTTATATTTTCGTGTATGATTTTTCTTCTCAAATTGAAGCTTTCCTTGTGATTTTGCTCTTGGAGTTCATGACAGACTGTTTATTGGAATGAAGAACAAACAAGCTCCGGTTCTGGCTTTCTGCCAGCTAGAAACATTTAATGAACCTCTCATGTGGCTGCTCTTCTGGGGAGGGGGTGCATTAACTTGGAGGAGTTTCCAGCTGTGGGTGTCTGCCTTTAAAGAGGAAGCAGTGGCATTTGTAAGTTATAACAAAAGGGCTGCCTCCATTGGTCATTTCTACATATGGTGTAGCTCTGTATTTCTTCTATTCTCCAAAGGATAAGGCAAAGCAAGTTCCTCATCTTCATTCTTTAGAGTGGAGGAAAATGTCTGATCCCAGTATTTGATCTGTTCATTTGCTTTTTGCTTTACAGTTCTCCAGTTTCCCAAATTCAGATTTTTTAAAGAAAAAGTTTTCCATTTTTAGAGGGAAAAGAATGGCAAAAAGTGTATAATGCAGAAGGAGGGTATAACTGATTGAAGCTGGTGCTGGACATGCTCTCCCTTTGTCACCGTTCACTCAGTGAAGCTGCTCTGTAGAGTGCTTGATGATGATTTTCATGCAGTCTGGGAACTGTAAGAATTTCTACAATTGAACACAATTGAGCAGAAGTAACTTCAGTTCAAGGGGATTGCCATGGCTAGTATCCTTTAAAACCATTTTAATGGATTGCAGTGAGTCAGGCAAAAAAGTCTGCTTGGAAAATAATGAAAATGTTTAGATTTGTGAATGGTTTTTGTTTTCATGTTTCTAATATGAAAAATTGACTGACAATTTTGAGTTCACTGTATATCACATGCTTATGTGCTGAATCTATTTTCTAAATGCATTCATTGATCTACAAGTATCTCTACTATAATATTGGTGGCTTGATTATCTGCTTCTCTAAACATTAAACTACAAGATATAAGCTTGTCTTCTGGGAATAGTAAAATATAGGAACGTCTACCTTGATGTAAAGATATAAAGATAATACTTCCAAGCTCAGTAAATCTGTATATCTGTAAATATTTTGATATGCATGTTTTACAAAGTGCCTTTAATTTTTTTCCTCAAAATTTCCCTCTTAGGCACAATCAAGTAAAGACTTTGGGTTGGTTAGATCTTGTAACTGTAGCCATTGTCTGACTACAGGATACTTTTTTTTTTTTACCTTGTGGTAAAACTTACTCTTTCTTTTTGTTAGTGTGCTGCTGAGGATTTCCAAGTTAGGATTGGATTACAAGAGCTTTCCTCTCAATGTAAAAGTGTCACATATTCCTGAGAATTCAGATAACCTTCCTTGCAAAGCTTTTCTTATATTTTCACATTCCTCTACGTTTTTTTACAAATTAGCATGGGTTAATTAACATCCTCTATGAAGTGGGGTGGGTGGATTATAATACATTTGGAAGTAAAGGTCTTTAAAGGGTGGAATGGCAAAGAAATACCGTATTACCTTATTTCACATAACACACAAAAAAACTTTATGGTATTATGAAACCATTTCTTATGCTTGCATTTTCTTCATTGGCAGAATATGTAATGCTGTTTACCTGTGTTATTCTACATTACTATTAACTTTGTTATTGTTTATTTGTGATATTTTTATTTCTCTTCATGCATTTACTCAAATTTGCTGTTTATTTATTATTAGATTTATAATGATTTATAATGTTAATAATACATTTAAAATATATTTAAGAACTCACATTTGCCTGGCTTTGTTAAAATTGATGGGTATAAATAACTGAAGTTGCTTACCTGTCATGTACCTCTCATTTCCAATATTCACTTGATACAGATTGCAAGAATGCAGGATTAGTAACTCAATGTTAAGTTCAGTGTGAAATCACAATGATAAATACATTTTCAAATTACAAAGGAAGAGTAGTGCCGGCATTGCAGTATTGTGTCCCAATGTGGAGGCATTCTAGATTATTTTAGTCCTTTATCCTGACTTTATAATCTCAGACAGAAAATATGACTTGGAGGCAGGGGTGAAATTCAGCCGGTTCTATCTGGCTCGGGCGAATCAGTAGTGGCGGCTGCGGGAGGCTCCATCCACCCATGCGGACGTCATGATGTCACTTTTTTGTGACGATTATAAGCCTCTGTGCATGTGCAGAGGGCTTTGTGCATGCGTGGACGACAGCGCATGTGAGCAAAGCGAGCACACTCATGGCGTGCACATATTTGTGAACCGGTAAGGAAGGTAAGTTTATTTCACCCCTGCTTAAAACCGAATTGCCAGCAGTCATACTGGAAATTATGGCTGAAATCCTTCCCTTTCAAGTCCAACCACCACTTTCATAAACTAGGTTAACTGCTGCCTGAATAGAATAACACTCTATCATTCATCTTTAGATGACACATCACAGCAGAAAATAAGGACCAAGGATCTGATTCAGGGTCATATTGTATTCTGTGAAGGAAATACCAGTTCTAAATTATTGTAAATATTATCTCTGAATTGCTTTTTGTATTGAGTTGTCAAGATGGGCTAGGAGAGAGATCAAGGAAATAAAAGTGATCCATCCTTTGTTTTTTTTCTCATACCGGTAGTATTTTTAAAATATATTTGAGCAAGTGAGAGAGAAATTGTCCATAGAAGTACTTGATTCAGCACATTAGGAGCTTGAGTAAGTTTCTGTGTAAGAGCTTAGAAATTCTATTACCCTGTTTTCCCCAAAATAAGACATCCCCTGATAATAAGCCCAATTGGGCTTTTGAGCGCATAGCAATAAGGCCAAGCGCTTATTTCAGGGTTCAAAAAAGAATAAGACAGGGTCTTTTTTTCAGGGAAACACGGTATTACTTCTAGAGCAGTGATAGGCAATTAGGAGCTCTCCAGCTTTGGGGAACTACAACTGAATGCTCACAATTGTTTACCATCACCAGAGTATGTGGGAAAGAGGTACCAGAAAAAACTCTGCAAATGAAATATTGACTGAGCAGTGTTGGGTTTTAGGGTTTAAATACTGCCTGTAATTTCATGAAGAGAAACAAAATAATACCGAGTCAAATTTAAGCAAATGCTGATGTTGTCCAATTTCTCCTAGCAATGGACATTTGAAAGAGTGCTTGGCAAACCAAAAGGAAGGAGTTTTCTTATTATCCAAGCCACAGGATGGCAGTAGTTGCTGACAGGAATTTTTTTTCATTCCTAGTGTCTCCCTTCTCCCTCTGCAAGTGCATGGTCTGTCAACTGAATGTTGATCCTTTGATTGCAACAGGAATTGACTGATCAGCTTCTTGCCTGAGCCTGATATTCAGGCTGAGAGAGTGACTAGCCCAAAGTCACCCAGCCAATAACTTGCATGCCTAAGGCAATACTAGAACTCACAGTTTCCTGGTTTCTAGCCTGGTGCCTTAACCACTAGACCAAACTAGCTCTCAGATGCTGATAGGAATTGTTGCCGAGGAAAAGAGAACTGGAGATAGGACTTTGCTGCCTGCAATGGCCAGATTAGAAAAGCAGTAGAATGAGGATGGAGACAGTAGGTGGTAAATGGAGGCAGGAGCTGTAAATATCCATCGGTGACGGTTGGTGGGAGATGAGAGAGCTATATTGTCCATGTGTGTGGCTTTTCCTGCGTATGTTCAGAACTGGAGCAGGAGTTAATTGGGAACTGTCACATGCTGGGTGCATGTGAGACCCTGCCAGCCAGACTGCAGCAACTCGCTGTACTCTGCCGCTTGGCTGCCTAGGGGATTCACCAGCCAATCACCTCCAAGAGAAATACAAAAGAGCCTCCTTGCTGCCAGCCTGGGGCTTGCTCAGCACCGCCTGGGCATGCACTAGTCTTGGGAATAGAGAGGGGATGGGCAAGGCTGGGGGAGGGGGGACTGCAGGAGGCAGGAAGTGCTTCCTACTGGGACAGGCTAAAGCTGCAGCAAACTGGAATTCCCCTTTACCATCCAGCTAGTTCTCTTGCAATCACTCAGATTGTTTTCTGTTGAAAGAAGCTGATTCTAAACAAACTCTCAGGTCCCTTCTCGACCTAACCATCTGTCTTTCATATTTGCGAAGAACTTTCCTAAACTGGCCTCCCCTCTCAAGAGTCATATCTGCAAAGATAAACTGACCTCTGAAAACCTATGCTGGAGCAGCTGGAAGAGGCAATTGCAGCAGAAAAAACGGCAAGAGATGAGAGAGACTAAAAACCCCTCCTTTCTCACTATTCTCAATTTCTTACCCTCCAAAGGAGCTTTGCTAGCTCAGGATTTAAATTTATATCTTGGTGGAGGTTGGAGGGCTAAGGAAGACATACAAGCAATAATGGGAAGCTAATTCAGTTTTGGGTTTAAAAATTTAGCATAACACTAGATACAATAAGAAGACCTTACAACTGCATGAGAACAAAACATTGTTCACATTCCACTACACTACAAGCTATTATTTTTATTATTATTTTATTTGTGATACAACAGTTGGTTCACATATGGCATAAAGCCATGCAATTAAACTGAGTGGGCAGCTTTCCCAGGATTGGAGGCTGCAATTTGCATCTCCAATCAACATGAAGGTCAAAGTTGATGTCACTGGTAAGGAAGGTGCCCCTTTTTAGCCTTGGGGAAATTAAGGGTAGGAATAGAGACAGGAATCACTGGGAGACAAATTGTTCCCACTCCTACATTAAAAAAACTTTCTTAGATGTTAGGGTATGGTCCAAATCACTGCTAGATTTTTGCAATTCCACTTTGGACTTTTTGGGAGGATACATGAGTGGAAATTGAAACAGTTTGCCTCCTAGTGGCTTTTTGTTCACATCTTTTTAAGAAATAAAAAAAAAATGTGCTGCTGAAATCAGCCATTTTGCCACCTCTATTTTCTTTATATTTTGTATTCTCTTTCACCTAATCCTTTCTGATTGTACTGTGTTTACATACTTTCTAAAACTGCCACTGCCACAAATTCTCCTTGTGCAATTATATTTTAGGGAAGCACATGAAATACCGTAATACAAGGTAAATCAGGTTTCCACTGCAATACCACTAAGCAATATAAGGTCTTGATTAAGATGTGCTAGTTATTTAGCTGATTAGAACAATGCAATTATAAGATTGAAAGCAGAATAAATTTAGGAGGTTTGACCCTTTCTGATCTGGGACCCTCATAGTAAACTTTAACATAGAGGTGAGAGGAAATCTCAACTTGCAGAATTGATTACAATAATATTCTAAATGATGTTCCTTCACCTACTATAATATTTTCAAATAGTTACTTGAATCCCAGATACGTATTGCATAACTTTGGTCACTACTGTATACAACTTTTTCATTGACTGAAATTTTTCATCATGCACAGTTAAAGAGAAAATAAGATTCTTGTTTTATGTCATTCTTTAGCTATTAGCAGTCTTAAGGATATAACCAGGAATTATACAGTAGTATATGTTTCTGTTTCTTTGCAAAATATGCTTTGAAGTCATAGTTCTATGAAGCATTTGTCATGCAATAATTCTAACTAAGGTGCTATCACAAACTCTATTGGTCCTGATTTCTAGGTAGGATATGCCAGACAACAAAATTTTAGTAATCAGTTACAGTAGGTATCTCACAAATGTATGGGGACACCATGGGGTATGTTTCATCTTAGCAAAATAAATTTTAAGATGCCAGAAAAATTAAGGAAATTTAGCTTTGTATGAGTAAAGAAACGGGGGGGATCTGAACTTGTTATAAAATCTAGAATTTAGTGCTGAGATGATACCCTGCTGTGAAACTGGAAGGTTACTTAACTCATCCTCTGGATTTTTTTAACAAATAACTTATGTAAAAGGCCATGTTTAAGCCATAATCATTATCTCTGCACTGCATAGATATTCTTTCATTCTAATAACTTTGACTATGAAATGCAAATAAAAATGGTCTACTTAACAGAAATGTATTGTCCTACACCAAAATATTATATAGAAATAAGAATAGTGAGAGTTTGTTTGTTTACTTGTTTGTTTATTTATTTATTTATTGATTGATTGATTGATTGATTGATTGGTTCGATTTATATGCCGCCCTTCTCCGGAGACTCAGGGCGGCTTGTTCCTCCTCTGTTTGTAACAGTTAAGTGCTCCAAAAAAGCAACAGTATTTCCCCCTTTTTCTAGCTGAATGATGAACAAGAAATTTCTTTTCAGCTGTTTACTCTGTGAGAAAGAGAATGCTATTCTAATATTGCCAGCCTACAAATAAGTTTCTAACAGATTTTAAAAACATTCTGTTAGCTGTGCCATTTTTCCATGAATGAATCTCAAATAGTGAAAGTTATGTTTCAGTGATGTTGGTGTCTCATGAAGGTATTTCTATGGACCTTTTCCATTTTGTGAGAATCATATACAGAAATAAAGTACACAACAGTCACACATTCACCTCCTGCTATGGGAAAATGTATATAGTGTTTCAATACATAGGGTAATATTGAGCATAGAAACTGTGTTGGCTTGAACTACAATTATTACATTAAGCAGTCCAGAACAGTCCAGAAGCAGTGATTCCCAGTAACTATAAAAGTATAATTCCATCTTTAGAATATTTCTTTGCTGGATTTTTCCACTTCACCTTAAAATATTTGGTATAGTAGTTGGTGGGAAAATGATCAGAATAGAGCTGGAAGAGACCTTGGAGGTCGTCTAGTTTAATCCTCTGCTCAAGCAGGAGACCCCATACAATTTGAGGCAAGTGGCTGTCCAGTCTCTTCTGAAATACCACCTGTGATGATGTACCCAAAACGTTTGGAGGCAAGCTGTTCCATCAGGAAATTTCTCTTCAGTTCTACAGGTTGGTTCTCTCCTTGATTAGTTTCCATCCATCCATCCTTTAAGGTGTTGGTTCTTATCTTTAAAGCCCTCCATGGCTTAGGGCCAGGGTACCTACGAGACTGCCTGCTGCTACCGATAACCTCCCACCGGCCAATATGCTCTCACAGAGAGGGCCTCCTCAGGTTACTATCGGTCAAGCAATGTCGGCTGGCGACCCCCAGGGGGAGAGCCTTCTCTGTGGGGGGCACCCGCCCAGTGGAATGAGCTACCTCCTGGAATACGACTGATCCCGGACCTCCGGACCTTCCATAAGGCCCTGAAGACTTATTTATTCCAGCAAGCCGGCCTAGCCTAAATGGTTTTTAATGGGATTTTTAAATTTTATAGACTTGGGGTTTTAAATTGGGTGGCTGATTGATTTAATCTCTTTTAATTATCTTAACTTTTGTATTGTATGTATTTTAATTTTGGCTGTTCACCACCCTGAGTCCCTTTGGGAGAAGGGCGGTATACAAATTAAATCAATCAATCAATCAATCAATCCATTGCTTCTTGTCCTGCCTTCAGGTGCTTTGAGGAATAGGTTAATTCCCCCTTCTTTGTGACAACCCCTTAGATATTGGAACATTATCATGCCACCCCTAGTCTATCTTTTCATTGAATTAGACACTCCCAATTCCTGCAACCGTTCTTCATATATTTTAGTCTCCAGTACCCTAATTATCTTTGTTCTTTTCTGCATGCTTTCTCAACATCTTTTTTATATCATGGTGACCAAAACTGGATGACCATACTTGGTATGATCCAAGTGTGGTCATACCAAGGCATTATAAGGTGGTACTATCATTTCATGTGATCTTGATTCCATTCCTCTGTTAATGCAGCCTAGAACTGCATTGACTTTTTTGGCAGCTGCAACACATTTCTGGCTCATATTTGATTCTCCACTAGGACTCCAAGGTCCCTCTCACAGTAATTACTATTGAACCAGGTACCACCTATTCTATACATATACATTTGGTTTTTCTTGTCTAAATATAGAATCTTACTTTTCTCACCACTGAATTTCATTTTGTTAGATAGAGCACATTGTTTGAGTCTGTCAAAATTCTTCTCTATCTTGAGCCTATTTTCTGGACTGTTGGCTATTCCTGCCAGCTTGGTGTCATTTGAAATTTGATGAGTATCCCTTCGTCTAAATGATTTATGAAGATATTGAAGAGCACTGGGAAAGAGGATTCTGGAATAAATGTGCTCCAATTCTTATGATTTGAGAGGCTGACTTGAGATTTCAAAAAATTGTCCTATAATGTTGATACAATATAGATCAGGACTCTCCAAACTTGGCAACTTTAAGACTTGTGGACTTCAACTCCCTGAATTCCACAACCAGACATGTCTGTTAAAGTTGCCAAGTTTGGTGATTCCTGATGTAGATATTAATAGTACTGTATATTGTATTGTCAATATAATGCTAGAAAAGTGACTCCTTATTTTAACAGTAACAGTTTAGTGACTGGATGAGAGATGTAAAGAGTTTAGCAATTTTTTTTTTTTTTTTAGTTTCCTTTTTAAAGCAAGAACAAATATTGGTCTCCTGTTTATACAGCATTGTATTGTTTGGATATTAACTTCATCTTATTATCTGATGGGATTTGGAAAATGGGCTAGTAGGATCATTTTCACAGACCTGACAATAGTGCAAACTGTGGGTTTTATATGTATGCATGTAATCTTGGGGAAAGAAAGAAATGGGGGAAATAATGGCAAGAAGGAAATCAAGCCTGCTCCTCATGTTTTTTTTTTTTGCATAAAATGACTTATAGGAAAGGTTCTTATCAGGCAGCTGCAGGAGAACTTGTGGTTTCCTTCAGTTGATGGGACATTGGGAGAGGTGAAATAGCTCCTTATTCATCTTCTTGGGAGAAAAAACTTAACTACTTGTTTATAGCTCATATGACACAGATACTTTATTGATTTATTTGATTTATATCCTGTTTATCATTCAGGAAGTTTATCATTCAGGAAGTAAAGGTGGACTACATAGTACTCTTTCCTCCTATTTTCCCCCACAACATTAACTCCATGAGGTAGGTTGGACTGAGAGTGTAACTGGCTCAAAGACACTCAGTGAGCCTCTGTGGCTGAAGATGGACTAGAATCTGGGTCTCCTTGCTCCAACACCAATGTATTATCCTGGTTTTCTAAAAGTCAGAAGATGGATGGGGACAAAGTTAGATCGTTTAAGGTGTCCTCAGTGAAACAAACTTTCTTCAAGTGAATTTGTTAATGAAAAGTGGCTTACATTTGGTATGCCATGGTAATGTTACTAGGAAAATAAGCAGTCTTCTGTATTCAGATGCTTTCTAGATAGGTTGAATGGCAATTCCTATAAAGTTAGGCCAACATGACTAGTGGCTATGAGTGCTAGTAATTATGAAGGTTCTTAGCAATAACAATTATGTGGGAGGCATCCAATATAGGAAAAAAATTAGGAGAACTGTCCACCACCTGCTGCCCAAAGGATGTATTGAGGGACTAATTTTATGTATCAGTATGCATTCCTTGGAAAATGACTACTGAACGTGGATAATATCTTGAAATCTAGATTCAAATGTGTATGCTTAGGAAACCAGTTACCTTTGCAATTATATAAAATAAAAATATGAAAAAGTAACTATGCAGAGCCTGCAGATTAAAAACATCTCAGAGCCCAGATGCACAAACATGTAGATTGAAGCACAGATCACAAATGTTCATACTCAGGAGATACAAATTGCTCTATTATTTGCAGAATGCCTAGTGTTTATGAATGCCTACATTTAGTATATAACATCCATATATTTGCACAAATACCCAAATGCAAATGTTTATTAACACATATACAATAGCTCAAACACATTCATTGCCCCATATCCTCCATTAGCTCTAGCATCTGGATTCCTAGGGGAATGTTGAATGCACTAGGAAGACAGTTTCTCCTGCCAGCTCTATCCCAGGAGAACAGTATAGTCCAATCCAGACTGGTTTACAGTCCCTTTTGGGATCCTGCCTAGTTAAATAGAGAGTTCCCTACTGAGTAGGTATTTTTTCTTTTTCTCCTGTTTAATCCCTCAGCCCTGTGTCCAAGTAAGAAGGAACACTTCGCAAGTTCTAATCTTAGTGCTGCAGATGCTGCTACTCCCTGTTGAGTTTGGTGTTGTTGTCTGATAACATTTTCTGCCTAACTTGGAATTCACAAACTGCCTGCCCTGTACAAGGGCTCTGCAACAGATACAAGCTCCTTACCAAAGAGTACCCATTGTGTTACAGGGATCTAGTTAAGATTTCCTGTTGTAAGCATACTACTATGTTTCACTTTCTCTTTTCATAGTAGAGTTAATTAGAAATGCAGCAAAAATTGATTAGTTGAAATGTTTGCCTTAGAAGTATTGCACATTATTCTCAGCAGAGAAACCATATCAGCTGAAAGTCTGAAACCCATTGTGATGTATCTTTAGAAAGTGACCCTAGAAAGCAATATAACAAGCAGCACAGATGGGGAGATTTTGGAATGGACATCACACAGCGCACCTGGCAAATTGCTGATGCCACCAGTTCTGCGTATATGCACACTATGTAACTTCTGTCATTATCCCATCAAACAATGATGGTACTTACATATACAGCACACAAAGGATTCTCCTGTCCAGCATCTACAAGCTACAAAGAAGCTTCCTGTCCAGCATCTACAACTATACAGACCAGTGGTTTTCCTTCACAGAGTGGGTGGATTAAGCTGAGCTACTACCATTACCACATATATCTCCTTGTAATTAGCTAACTGCTGTGGTCTTTTAGTTCTCAAATCATTACTCTATCTGGCAGCCTGTGATACTGTAGCAAGAGTAGCTACAATGTTCTATGATTATAGAAATAGCAACCTTGGTCATAGTTTTGCAGTTATTTGTGACTTTGTTGCCCTCCCCATGTTTTACCTTCACAGTTCCTCTTCTGAATTTGACTGATTTTCTTTCCTTTTCTGAGTTTTATCCCATGTATTGATTAAAAAAAAAAAACCTTCCTCCTTCAATCTGTGCAAAGATTATCAGTTGCCTTTTAACACAATGGGTTATTTTGGGGAAACAACTTGTTTTATACCAGCTTTTCCCAACCTAGCATCCTCTGTTTTTGAAAGAATTGCATCTGCCAGAATTCCTGCCAAACACTCATTTAAAGATAGCATCATCTACTTTAACCTTATCAGAATTTTACAATTCTATAGAGAAACTTATCTTGATAAGGAGTGGGTAGCATCTTTCCCTTCCCTCTGCTCTTATCAAAGGAAAATATTCCCAGTTTATTTACTCTTTTGTTAGTAGGATTAGTTTGTAATCTCCTGATCCTCCTAGTGGCCCTTTTTTTGATTTTGTTCTAACTTATCTGAAACTTTTAAAAATGTATACAGCTCTGAGTACAGTATTCAAATGAAGTATGCTGAATATAGAGTAACATTACAGTCTTACATCCCATGATTTGGAAGTTATATTTCTGCTAATGCAGCCAGAAATTGTGTTTCATAATGTTTATTTATTTAATAGATTTATACGACCAGGCATCTTAAACAACTTTGGAAAACTTACAATTATAAAATGAATAAATACATAAAGCATAAAGCATGAAAACAATAAAATAATAAACAAAAACTCTCTGCCATATCAATTTCCCTTGGGATGCCTCACAAAAAGCCTCAGTTCTCTCCTTCCATGTCTTCTACCCACACCATCCCAGAATCTCAGTAGAAAGCCAGCCCTTAATGGCCTTCTGAAAGGTAGAAGGGCAGGGACCAGTCGTGAAATTCAGCCGGATCTATCCGGATCGCCCGATGTGGTGGCATCAGCAGTGGAAGGCTCTGCCCACCTGCCCGGACATCATCACATCCTGTTTTTGACCCTCTGTGCATGTGCAGAAGGCTCTGCACATATGTGGAGGAGGCGCGCGTGAGCGCATTCACATTTGCTATCCATTAGCGAAGGTAAGTGAATTTCACCCCTGTTAGGGACCTCTCAAATTGCTTCCACAATAGAGGCAGCCACGGAAAAGATACACTTCTAAGGTTCTGCTAGATGGCAAGATTTCAGGGAGGGGACCTGGAGCATGCCCATCCTATTTGATTTAGTGGGACAGGTGAATATTCTTAGGCAGTCCTACAAATAACCAGGTCCTGTGTCAGGTAGGGCATTAAAAGTGATAACCAGCACCTTGAATTGCCCCCAGAAGAAAACTGGAAGCCAATGTAGTTCATGCAACAAAGGTGTAACATGGATAGGTAACCAATACTGTATCTGCTGCTGTGTTCTGCACCAGTTGTAACTTCTGAGTAGCCTTCAAGGGCAGCACCATGTAAAGTGCATTGCAATAATCCAGCCTGAAGGTGACTAAATTGTGACTGATTGTGAGCAAGGCTTCCTGGCTAGGAAAGAGCACAACTGGTGCACAAGATGAATCCCTAGCCTTGACTGCTACCTGCTCATCAAGTAGGAGCCCTGAGTCCAGAAGGACCAAACCTTTCAGACTTGCAAGTTCTGTTAACATAGACTTATAGTAAAATAGAATTAGTCCATCTTGTTGTGTTTCCTGACTAATTTACCTGGAAGGGCTGACAACAGTTTTGCAAATCTGAAAGTACAAACTTTCTGACACCACTTTTAACTGCTTGATCTATTAGGGTGGATTCTTAAGTTTCTTTTTCAGGCAATTAAACTTCTGGGAGCTCCTGCCTCTCTTTCTGATTGTTTCCTAGGCAGCATCTGTATGCATTTCACAGCTCCCTGTACTGATGTGCTTTTATAATTAATATGTTGAAGTTGGACTTGGGAGACCCAGCTTCCAAGTCCAAACTTGATCAGAGCTCACAGGGTGATTTTGGGGTGAGTCATTGTCTTGGCTCAATCTATTTCACAGGAATGTTATGAAGATAAAATTAGAGAGGAATCCTTTTCCCTTCCAAGGCTACCTTGAGTTTTCAGAGAAAAGGTGGGATATAAATATAATAAAGAAAGAAAGAAAGAAAGAAAGAAAGAAAGAAAGAAAGAAAGAAAGAAAGAAAGAAAGAAAGAAAGAAAATAAATAAGTTAAATTCAGCAAAGCACAGAAATTGCAAAGACCTATTTTATAATATCTTCTAAAACTAGTTGATAGCTATTAATGACTGTCAATTTAAATGTGACATGAAATCTCAGAATTCAAGAGCAGATTTTAATTAGTAACTTCAAGGAGCAAAGAAATAAAAACTAAGACTTCCACGTCTTTAGATGGGACATGGTTTGGCACTTGTTGCTTGGCCATTCTGGTGGTTTAAAAAAATATAGAGAGTATACAAAATAATCAAAATCACATAATAATATTGAGGCTGGATGTTTTGTTGTCTTATTCAATTTTGAGAAAAGATAGTTCTGACATTTTGCTTTAGAAAACAGACAGAAGAGATCAGAACTACTTCAGTCCCTTTAGTAAAGCATGCCCTCCATAACAATACAAATGTTTGGGTAAATTCACCTGGAGATAAAGCTGTTTGTGAATATGATCCTTCACTGAGCCCCTGCTTAAAAAAAATAAAAGAAAAAAATAAACCGTATGTTCTCTTGTGGCAATGGCAATCAAATTTGCAGCATCTGCAGCATGAGTTCCTGGAATCTTGAGAATTTCAGAACAGACAAGGCCTGGTGCAAAAGTTTCCTGGAAACTTCATTGAGTAAAGAGAGCACACTGTGAGCAAATCAGAATCTTTGGCTCCAGAACTTGCTCTGGAGGAGGAAAACCAGGGGTTCAGTTCAGAAGGTCTGAAGAAAACACTTAACTTTCTGAAACAAGTGACAGGAAGCACCTGCTCAGCAGTGGCCTCTACACCTGCAGAGTTTACCCTGCTTCCAATTTATTCTAGTAAGTCACAGAGCAGACCTGCCTGTTTCACTGATGGTAATGTTCTCCCTCATGCACAAACAGAACGATAAGAAATGCCGGATAGCAAGGGTAAGGATTTGCTATCAGATTGGTGCTTTGTTTTGGTGTTTTCTGTAGAAATTAGGTTCCAGAAAATATTGACCTTGCATTCCCAATGCCTTCAAGCTTGAATTCTGTGCACGTGGTTTGCAAATTTAATATAATTTTTCTGCAGTCTTCATATTTCCCAATGTATTGTAACCATTGCTGTTCCAATCTTAGCAAGTGGAGGGAGGCACCTGCAAAAAAGGCCTGAGTTTCTGAACAGCTGTGTCTCTTATAATAAGAGGAAATGCTGCTTGTCTGAGAGTGGCATCCACTGCCACGTGGTTGGATCAATGGCCATAAAGCTGTGTCCATGTGATTTATGTCTCCCAGAGCAGCAGTGCTAGCTGCACAGTGTGCAGTAAAAAGCCTGATGAACCAGGATATACAATAGAACTGAAAAGAAAGCTGCAGGTATAAAAGGGGGTGGGCTGGGGAAGATGGTACTGTAGGATTTCTAAATACAGGGTTTGGGGGAAGAATACATCAATGCCTCCTGCTGGGGACTAAATGGGACTTTTGCCAGCTGCATCCCAATCCATCTCAGCATTCATCCAGTGCATCTTAAATTATTAACTTGACCATGGGCATGGCCAGAATCAGCTGGAGTTGCTGCATCTCAGTGGGTCTGCACCTAAGTTACATAGCTTCAAGACTGCTGTATATCTAGGATGCCTTCACAATGCTTTCCTCAGTTTGCTAACTGGTTGTTTTAGGTTCTGACTTTCAGAATTCTCAACCAGAATGGCTTTATTTTTGTAGGCTTAAAATACAAGGAGTTGAAAACAGCCATCTGGAGGGCACCCTATTGAAGAAAGGATAGAGAGTAAGATCTATGCTGGTGCTTATACAGTACATATTCTCTTTTACACAATGCCAAATTAACATGAATCACTATACTTCTAGTTCTAATAGCCAGAGAAGCTATTTGTTTCATTTATTTCCTAGAAACATGTATACACATGCACATGTGCACATATACAAATACATTTGTATACAATATATTGCAACACTATTTCATGTGGCATCTAGGGTGGAATTGACTCTTGATTCATCCCATCTCTGCCACAAAACCATTGATCAGAAAAACTCAAGCTCATTTCTATTGGTGTAAAATATTAATGTTTCACAGGGTTATTTTCATAGCAAATTCAATAAAACCTATCACATAGTTTGCAAATTAAAAATGCCATAGTAACTACCATGTTTCCCTGAAAGTAAGACCCTGTCTTATATTTTTTGAACCCTGAAATTAGCGCTTGGCCTTATTGCCATGCACTCTAGCATTGGAGGTATTGTAATTTGTTTTAATATTTCATTTTATAGTAATCAGTTCTAGAAACTCAACTTTGGTGTTTAGGTTAACTTGGATATGCTTCTCAGTATGATAGCAACATAAATGTGGAAAGGAGAGAGAAAGGGTATTTTTTGTAGCATTCTGCAATATATACAATATCAGGATATTTTTTGTAGCATTCTGCAATATATACAGTATCAAATTTCTAATATCTACATCAAAGAACTGTAAATGTTCACTTTAATTAGGAAGCATGGATTTTGAAAAGATACTAGATTAAGAAATACTCATCATCAATACCTCTATGCTGACAGGTATTTCGTTTTCCTTAATTATCTCATTGGCACTTATCACTATGGAAAATTAGAAGGTCTCCAGCTAGTTCATGAGGGAAGAAGGATTTTCTTCAGAAAGGTTATTGTAAAGGTTTGTATTGTCATTAGTGAATTTTAGGTTTATCTGAAAAACTGGATTGTAACTAGTCCTTTTGAGTTTTCCATGGCTATTCAGCATTCTGTCACAAAGTGTGCCGCTCAGCATTTGGGGAATAATGACTCATGTCTCTGCTATCATAGTGAACCATAATTGGACCAACATACTTCCCAGTCATCATCACTGCAGCCATAGCAGCTGGTTATGCCAAATGACAGATCCACCATCTCTTTGTTGCTGCCAGAAGGAACAGTTTACCCTGTTGCTATACATCTACTTGTAACAAGTATTTTCTGCAAACCCAAATTGGTAAAAAGACTGTTGCTAGCCTTTTAAATTTGGGTCAGCTTAACTTTAGTTTTTTTTTTTTTTAAATACACTGTTTTGCATTTCATTTAGTAGCATAGGAGCAACTGGAGGAATGTGTAAATACTGCCTTTGTTTACTATGCTAAAATTCTGTGTTGCACTTGAACTGAGAATGTTGGGTTTGGGGGGGGGGGTTTGCAAAAAAAAAAGGATTCAACAGTCATTAAGCAACATAATTTGATTAATTTGCCTAAGATGGTGGATTTTCACAACATGCTAAGCTAAAAAATTGTTAGTTTGTGGCTCAGTGTACTTTGCAAATCCAGGGAAATAGCTTAACAAACAATGATTATATGAGTTAGCATGTTGTATGAATTTAGTTGGTGTCTGAGGTTGAGAGGATCAGATTTTTAAAATGAATACAGACGGGATAGATATTTGAATGCAATGTTTTAGATTTTCCTTAGGGTTGATGTGCTTTTGGGAGGTGCAGTGCAGAGACTGTAGAGCACGGGTGTCAAACTCGATTGTATTACATGACATATTATCGTGACATTTTTGCCTTTGCGGAGCCGGGGGTGGGTGTGTCCTTGTGTGATGCATCTGGCCCATGGCCCACCAGTTTGCCACCCCTGCTGTAGAGTCTGCAGGATAATGACACAAAGTAGGTAGTCTACAGTATGTTTTCATATTTTATCTTTTTTTTCACATATGCGGATGTTTTGAATGATATGTTTTATTTTAAAAAATAAGTGAAAGCTGTTCTGGGGATTTATACAATTGTTTCATTATCTCTCCAAAATAAATGACACTAACTTTTGGCACTATACCAGAAAAATCTGATTCATACTTGGAGAGGACTCCAGAAGGAGGCAGAAAAATGGAATTTTCCTCTTCTTAAACTGATGCATCTGAGACTGGTACTTGTCATGGAATATTAACCTAGACACCCAACCAAGTAGGACTATTTTTATATATTAAGGCATTTTTATATATTACAGATCCAAATTTGGTGATTACTCATTGAAACCAACTGAGTCTTGGAAAATTTTGTGATCTGAGTTCTGAAGCTTAGTTCTGATAATTAGAACCATGCTTGTTGTTCTATTGTTCCAAAGCGTAGTCTTATTTGTTCCAATGGTAGTTTGACATGTAGTGCTCTGGCCAAATTATGTTTGTGTGTATGATATAGTATTTCAGAACAGAAACTCCAAGCTCCAAATCCTTTCATGGAAAAGAAAACAAACATGCAGGCCTTTAGTTTTAATCAAATGCAATTGCTCAGAATACATGGAGTAAATTTTCCAGCAGCACTATGTTTTCTTCTTTTGTTTTGTTGTTTTTTGAGCTAGCATTTAAAACAGCACGTTTGCTAACTTCTAAACCGAGCAGTGGATGAGAATATGATAACTGTTTGGTCTCCATTACATTGAACTAATTAAGGACTTGTTGCTGTCCATAGTTTAAAGATTTGCCTCATAGGTATACTTTGGGAGTGGGTGGGCAGCAAGGACAAATGATAAAACTTACATCACATTGCTGCTATTCAAACCATATGATTTGTGTCTAGACAGTTGGATAAAAAGATGGGCCTTTTGTTTTCAAATCACTACATGTTACATCTTTTCATTTACTGTTTCCTAATTTGCATTGGATGCCTGTGGTTTGTTTTATTATAGTAAACCTAGAAATACATTAATTTTTTTTAAAAAGTTCACAATATTTTAAAACAGATGCAAATCTGTGGGGTCCTTGATGCTTTCTGAACTTGGTTGTTTTCTTACAGGTCTTTCATTACCAAACTAAGTAACAGCATCAGTGCTAGAAAGGAGTGGAGTTTGCACTTATTGTATATACTAATGGCTTGCCCTGTCACTGTTGGTGGAAGTTGTTTTGGTGGTTCCTTGGTTAGGCTGTTGTTTACTATTAGATTGTTTGTTTGAGTTAGTGGTTTCTTGTTTACTAGATTGTTTTTGATTGTTGCTCTCCAAGATTAAGACTAGATCACCAATCAAGAAGTAAACAATATCATAACCTACAAGTTTATGTGTTCTCATCTTGCCTTAATGTCTTCAGGATATTTAACAGGAAAAAGTAATCCATCTATGCTCACATACATAAATATATATGCAGGTTGACGTATGTCCACAACTGAGCCTAAAGTTTCAGTTGCAGTTGTTAAGTGAGTTGTGCCTCATTTTACAACCTTTTTTGCCACAGTTGTTAAGTGAATCACTGCAGTTATTAAGTGAATCACACTGTTGCTTATTGACAGTGGCCCTATCTTGTTGGCATCTATATTAAATATAAAAATTCAAAAGCAGAAGCTTTAACCATTGTAGTAATCCCATATTTCATCTGTTGTATTTCTGCATCATTACAGGTTGAATAGGAAATCTACAAATTGTAGTCTAAAAATAATCTGAGGACACCATATTGGGAAAGGCAGTTGTTGGCGTCTCCTATTAGTGATATGTATGAAAATTGGCAACTCAACTTCTAGTTCTAAAAGTCAACTGCAAAGTTGAGTCTAGAACAGGGCAAACCCTACCACTAAATAGCATACAGCAATAATCTCAGGATACATATCAGATTTGGTGGAAATAGCAGGGATCTTATCTGTTGAGGTAGTTTCTTCTATATTCCTTGCCCTTTATTGGAAGGCAGAGCTATATAAGCTATATAAGACCTCATATTTAAGAATTAGCTTTCTATTTTAATATTGGTAATGACCATACTAATTTCAACCAGGCTTTCATTATACACTGCTCAAAAAAATAAAGGGAACACAAGCAGAAGATATCCGAGATCTGAATGAATGAAATAGCCTTATTAAATATTTTGTTTGTTACATACAGTAGTTTTGTGTTCCCTTTAGTTGTTTGAGCAGTGTATAAACTACTGTATGTAAAGAACAAAGTATTTAATAAGGCTATTTCATTCATTCAGATCTCGGATGTCTTCTGCTTGTGTTCCCTTTATTTTTTTGAGCAGTATATTTACTTAGAAGTAATTCCCATTAAATTCAGACAGATTTGCTTGCTAGTACCTATTCTTCTGATTGCGGTGGGGTTTTTTTCCTAGTACAAATGTGGCCTTGAACAAATACATCTCACTCTTCCACACCCTTGTAACTGAGGCAATACTGGCTTTATTTCATGCAGATATATAAGAGAGCACCCAGATATGACAAAGTTCTGTTTCCTTCCTCCCATTTTCAGACTCCCAAAATATAACACGCACTCTGAAGCTTTCCCATCCTTCTTGGATCACGGTTTTTTGGGGGTGGGGAAGAGAGGGAACAGCCCGAGAGTTTCTTCCAAGGTTGGGGGGGGGGCTCTTCTAGTTGCGAGATCTGTTTTGCAAGGCAGCTGTGCGTACTTTTACAACAGGAAGCTTTTTCCTTTTCAAGGGCTGGCATCAGCTCCTGCCCTTGCCTTCTCTCCTCTGGTCTTTCCGCTGCGTTGTCTCCCTTCCGCCTTGGGGATTTACCTCCTCTTTCTGCCGGACTCTGCCTCTCCCTTTTGTTTTTCTCTCAGCCTTGGCATAGCAGATCCCTCCCTCGTTCCCGCGATCAGAGCAGCTCCTGGAGCGGGGGAGAGAAATGGGAGGAGGGAAGAAGGTCCCCCTCCTTGGATAGCTTCTGGGCCTCTTTCTGAGAGGCACTGGGAGGTGTGTGTGTTTGTGTGCGCGTGTACGCGAGAGCGAGCGACTGTGCAATAGCAGGAGCCTCCTCCATACCCCAACAGAGGGCCTGAGACAGCAGCAGCAGCAGCAGCAGCCATTGTTCAGGGAAAACCTGGCAAACAAAGGACGGGCTTCCTCCTTTCCACCGAAGCCTTCCTGTTTCCTCCGGCTGCCATTCGCACAGCTAGGCCTCTCGGCGGCCCCCTCGCTCCGCTCCTGCCTCGTCCGGTTGCAACTCGGCTTTTCTCTGTTATTATTTTCATTTTGAACTTTTCTCTCCCCCCCCCCTCCCCATGGCTGGGTTGGAGTAAGGCGCCCGCGGAACAGAGATGTTCTGAGTTTCCGTCCTGCGTTCTCCCACCTTTTCCCTGCCCCACCACATCTGCACCGCTCCGGCAGTTCTCCTCAGGTAAGCCTCTGGGTTGGGATGGATGCGGAGTCCCAGGGTGCTTGGAATTGGTCGGTGGTGGCGGAGGCACTTTCCAGTGGCTTCTCCCCAGCAAATGGATCTCTTGCTGCTGTAGTAGTTGGTGCCAGATCCATGTGAGGATTTGTAACTAGCTATGCAAGAGAGAAAGGCAAAAGAGGCTTCAAGCCAATGCTGGAAGATTTTGGATTAATGGGTTTGGATTGGATATAGATATATGTGTGTGATCTGTGTGTGTGTTTATCTTTGTGTTTGTGTGTGAAAGTGATCTTTGGGTAAAGAACTTGCTATTTCCCACCTTATGCATTTTAGTTTCCTTTCATCCTCTTGAATTGATGGGTAGAGATGCAAGTTCTGCTCTCAGAAGATAGTTGTAAATTGGATTGTGGAGAGGGAAGTGAAATACAGGAAGTGCAGAGAATATAACTTTGTACGGGGAGGCTTTTGGATGTGGGTACTCTGTTTTGGAGGAATGGGACTGGAAAACCAGGAACATATTTTAGAAGTTCCCAATCGAGGTGTGCAGTTCATCAGGGGGCTGAATGAAATGGCTGGCCAATAGACAACGAGGTAGGGTTTGACTCTGCAACTTCTAGAGATCTTGATGACTTTCAAACAGGAAAGGCAGGTTCCTGGTATCCTAAAAAGAAATCCACCTCAGAAGTGTGCAGTATAGAAATCACAAAGTGTAATGAGTAGCACTGTTTGTCTGGAGAGAGCTCCAGTTCATGTTGTCAATCTATTCTTGCAACCATTTCTATAAGTCTCAGACCCTTTCCCCTCACTTCTCTCTTGTTTTTTTCCCCCTTGTAAATAAGCCCCCTGTACTTGGCTGAGGTTGCAGGTTTTTCCAGTTCCCAGACTATTTCACTCAAGTAGAAGAACAGGATTGGTTGGTGATAAAATGGAGTTTGTAACTTAAATAAGTGTGTGTTGGCATTGCTGCCAGATTATACAGAGGGGCCTTCTTAACCAAGCCTCATGCTTTGCTGAATTTGCTACACCATTTCTAGATTTGAAGCAAATGGCCCCATATTTTTATGCTTTTAATATATGCAGCCCTTGGGGAAAATAATGAAGAGCATTGTCAGCAATTCTGTTTAATATCCTTGAATCTGAACATAGTTTTTACACTGAAGAAATTGCTTAATGGGTGAAATGTATATTGAGTATGGTTGGAAGGCAGTTCCTTGTGTCTTGATTTATTCATTTAGAGAAACCTTGTCATATTAGAAACATGCTTGCCTGGAGATTATTATATATTAACTAATTTTGAACATTAGAGACTACTGGTTACTCAGGCCATGGTCCTGAATATTGATATAGTATTAAAATGAGATTTACAATGATAGTATTATCAAGGGTTAAATAAAAGTCGCATATTGAATTGATAGTAGTATTCAAGTTATAATCTAGATGGCCTTGGGGCTGACATAATATTGCTAACCTTTATTGTCGTATGTATGGTGCTTGCACTAAACTTTGAAATAATATGGAATCTGCATATCCATATTTTATCTAAAAGAAGCCTAGATGCTGAACCCCAATAGTTTACTTGTGCATAAGCAAAAACAGAACTGTTTCTACTCTAGCACTATTACATGTTCCTTGCAAATCTTCTGGCAGTTAGGAGAAAAGATAATTTAAACAAATAGGATTTAAGACAGAGGTCTTCAAAGTTGGCCGCTTTAAGACTTGTGGACTTCAACTGTCAGAATTCTCCAGCCAGCTATGCTATGCTGGCTGGAGAATTCTGGGAGTTGAAGTCCACAAGTCTTAAAGCTGCCAAGTTTGGGGACCCCTGATTTAAGACATGGCAGAGTGGAATGAAATTTCTGCATGCCTTTCAGCTTGATGTTAAGGAAACAGCAAGAAGGCTGATAGATGAATTTGCAAAATCCTTAGACCTTACATACAATACATACTCATTATGAAAAATTGGGGAATACATATTTTTAGACGATTTGGTGACTTGTTCCAATTACCTAAGTCCTTTTCTCATAGAAACTGTTAGACTCACTATATGGTGATAGATGCAGTGTTGGAAAGCAATAATATCTCAGAGATAGGGTGTCAGTATTCATTCTAATGCAGAGTCAACATTGGGCCCAGCAGAGTGTTGTAATAGGTCAATAAAAGTCAGTTTGGTGTTTGGCAAAGTATGGTGTCCACTACATAATATTAGAACTTTGGGATCATCCAGTGAAACTGAATTGGGAGAAATTCTAGTCAAATGAAGGAAGTACTGCTTCAAACAGCACATGATTGAAGTAGAATTTGCTATTACAAGATGTAAGGCATAGCTTCTCATAAAAAGTTTGGTAAGCTACCTACCTAGTATGAGAGATAGAGATTTTATTTTCAGTACTAGAAAGATTGAAATGGGGATAATGTTGTTGGCAGCATGTTCTATTTGTGGGCTCTTTCAGAGCATTTTGTGAAGATAGAATGCTGGGCTACATAAATCTTTGATTTGATTCAGAGTGATTTTTATTTATTTTTAGGTAGGGCAACAATATTTAACTCCTTTATATGGGGGAATCATTTCTAGTTGTTGTCCTACTTACTTACTGCTACTTAATTCTTTCAAATTATTAGGTAAATATATTTAGGAAAAGAAACAGAGACATGCATTATTGTATATAATTTCTTTTCTAGAGGTAACAGTGCAGGAGCTGACAGTGTCTTTATTGATAAATCTAGCCCTTTGGCTGATGTTAAAGAGTCAAGATTGTAAAGATAAGAGAGGTGGAAGGAGGGAAGAAGAAATGTAATACATTTTAAGGTTGGAAATATTTTTCATTGTTTAAAGGTAAGAATCATAGGTTAGGCTTCTTATTTCTAAGCTTTATTGCAGATGATAATTACAAGTTGTTTCAGCATCTCCTTACAATGAAAACATATCCTTTATTTGAGTGTTGGTGGAGAATGAAGTTGAGTTTGTTAACATCATTACAGTGGTCCTTTGGAGATTTAGTAGAAATAAATCTTGTGGTATTCAGTCCAACATTGGCTGCAACTTTAAGCGTAGTTATAAGGCATTACATTTTTGCACAGAAACTTAGGATAAAAACTTTAGGACATCACAACAGGTAATAAGAATATTTAAAATGGAACGTATTATTTAGAGGAAGGTTAGACTGTAGTTTGATTTGATCTTGATTCAGATGTGAATTCAGATTTTGTCTCTGTATACCCATATACAGACCTGTATATAGCCTGTATATAGAGCCTTGGTGGTGCAGCGGACTAAGTGCTGTTATGTAGCATTTAGCTGCCAGCTGCCTGCAATTAGTGCGAGTTCAAATCTCACCAGGCTCAAGGTTGACTCAGCCTTCCATCCTTCCGAGGTAGGTAAATTGAGGACCCGGATTGTGGAGGCAATAAGCTGATTTTGTAGAAACACCGCTTATGGGGGGGCCAAAAGCCCTAATAAGCAGGTATATACAAAAGAATGAAGGCTATTGCTATAAGTGCATTGTAAGCCGCCCTGAGTCTTCAGAGGAGGGCGGCATATAAATTGAACTAATAAATAAATCTATATAAATAAAAATGTAAATGTCCGTTTGTACATAACCGCACATCTCCGAAAGTTCTTCACCGATTGCTTTCAAATTTTGACGCAACATTGCATTTGACTACAGGCGTGTTTCTATATACCTATATTATATACATGTCACACCTGTGACAGGTAAAAACATGAAAAACATTGGAAAACATTGAAAGACATTGACAAACATTGAAAAACAGCGCCATCTGCTGTTGACGTAAAACCAACATTGCAGCCTCCCAGCCCTGAGTATGCTCAACAGATTTCTGCTCCTTATATTTAGACTCTCCATATTGCTTCCAAGAAACTGCACATTTGGAAGGCAGAGACACCCGAGGGCCATATCCTGCCACCAGGCTCGGCAGGTAAGCAGCTGGCTCCCCGCCAGGAAGCCCTCGCAGCCGGCGCTTCTAGGGCTGGGCGGGGCCTGCCCGAGCCTGGCTCTGATCTCCCCCTCCCCCGGCCACCCCTCGAACTATCCTCACCCGCTGCTGCTGCCCATCCCCCTCGCCAGCTGCTCTCGGGGCTCCCTCCAAAAAACACCTGGCAACGAGGCTGCCTGGGTCCGCCGAGCGGGAACCCTCCATCCCTCGTCTGGCCCAAATCGTGCCTGGCCCAGCGCTAACACGGGCCCCGAGGTCAGAAAGACCAGCCGCTAACCGGTGCTATGCGAATCTGGTCGGTGAGCGTGAGATGGAGGCAACTGGAGCCTTGGGGCTGCCTTTGACCAGCACCTCCTTTGATTCCCAGGTGGGCGCTCTGGCAGTTCACGGAGCCTACACGAAAATTTCGGCCTCTGGCAGAAAAGAGGCTCCGGGGAGGCTTCGGGGGGTGGAAACGGGCAGGAGGGAGGATGGGCGGCCCTTCTTCGTTTTGCCTGGAAGAGCGGGGTATTTAATCATTCCCCTGCCCTTGGCAGGCAGGGGAGGAGAACTGCGCAGCAGGGTCCAGTGGGGTATGCGTGACTCCTGGCTTTGCCGCTTTCTTCCTTCGGGCGGGAAGTCCCAAACCAGCCTCGAACCCCCGCCACACCCCCTCCCTCCCTCCCTTTCCTTCCCTGCCCTGCCCTGCCATGCGTCTCCCCGATGAGCCTCCAAAGAACATCTGTGTAGGGAGGACGGAGGGGCCCCCCGAGTTTCTGCTGTGGTGTGGAGAGCTGCGAAGGCCTGGCCTGAAAAGGTAAGGGCGGTGGCGGGGGATGCAGAAGAGGCCAGGCCAGAGACAGAGATAAACAGAGAGAGAGGGAGAGAGAGACATAGAGAAATACAGAGAGACGGGGGAGAGAGAAACATACAGAGATACAGAGAGAGAGGGTGGGAGAGAGAGAGACAGAGAGATGCAGAGAGAGGGGGGAGAGAGACATAGAGATAGAGAGGGGGAGAGAGAGACATGGGGGAGAGAGAGACAGAGAGATACAGAGGGGGGAGAAAGAGAGAGGGGGGAGAGAGACAGAGATACAGAGAGGGGGAGAGAGAGACACATAGAGAGATACAGAGGGGGGGAGAGAGAGACACAGAGAGAGATACAAAGAGAGAGGGGGAGACAGGGAGGATTTTGTGGTTCCCATTATTTTTTAGCAACCGGTTCTCTGTCCTAATCACCAGCTGGGTAGGTGTGGCTTGGGGGCTGTCATGTGACTGATGAAAGTGAGTGACGTCGAGTTGGCCATGCCCACCAAATATTCGTGGAGACTTTGGAACTTCAGCCTCGCTCTTATAGCCCAGCGGAAGCACCAGACTGGGCCACAGCAACGCGTGGCCGGGTACAGCTAGTAATAAATAAATATGGTATATATTTTGTCTCTGTATAGACAAGAAACAATGGATGGAAACTAATTAAGGAGAGAAGCAACCTGGAATTAAGGCGAAACTTCCTAACAGTGAGAACAATTAACTAGTGGAACAACCTTTTTGACATGGCGTGCCAAAAGTGGGGGGAGCGCATGGGTGTCACGCGTGTAGGTGCCCACACCCATAATTCAATGCTCCCCGCCCCCCGCACATGCGCGCATGACCCCCCCTGCACTCCCCCCACTTTTGGCATGGAATGGCCCAGTGGGCCCAGTAGGCCCGTTTATTGCCCTCCCCAAGCTCCAGAGGTTTTCTAGGAGCCTGGAGAGGGCGAAAACGCCCTTCCCCACCCCCCCAGGAAGCCCTCTGGATGCCGGAAATGGCCCATTTCCTGACTTCCGGTGGGACCGGAAGACCCGTTTTTTCGCCCTCCCCAGGCTCCAGAGGCTTTCTAGGAGCCTGGTGAGGATGAAAATGGTCTCCCCCCCCTCAGGAGGCCCTCTGGAGGCTGGAAACAGCCCATTTCCCAACTTCTGGTGGGCCCTGAAAATCAGCTGGCCAGCGTGCATATATGCACTGGAGCTGAGCTTGAGCAATGCTCACATGCCCGTAGATATGGCTCCACGTGCCACCTGTGGCACGCATGCCATAGGTTCTCCATCACAGGTATAGGTTCACCTGCTTGAGCAGGGGGTTGGACTAGAAGACCTCCAAGGTCCCTTCCAGCCCTACTCTGATTAATATCTATCTGAATAAAGCTTAGTGAAAAGGAGCAAAAACAGAACAATTTATTATTAGGTTTGAGGCAATAAGTTTTCAGGAAAACTTTTAACTTTTCCCCTGCTTAATGCACATTTGTTTGGTAGCTTTTGGAAACTATTCTAACAGATAGATAGTTTTCCATTGGATTTATTTAGATTTAGAGTTTCACAGTAGCACGTCTTAGCCTAGTCTCTTCAGGCCCTTGACATTAAATTTAAGTCTATCACTTTCTTTTTAAAACACAGTGGTAGTACCAACCCATGGGGCTGGTGGTTACACAAACTGACCAATATCACTTAAAGAGCACACAGTGAAAGAATTGTACAATCTAATGAAAAACCTGAATTTCCAACTATATAGAAAAAAATGCTCCACCAATTAAATTTCTCATTTCCTTCAGTGGTACTTAAAGGCAGATTATTTAAGGGTTAATATATAATATATAATATTTGGAAGACTTTTGGGAATAAAAAAAAAGATGATGGCAGATGAATAACTGAATTTGGAAATTAGATAGTAGCTATGCACTGTCTAAATGGAGCTGCTCTATCCTTCTGTGGCTGAATATGTAACCTTTTGAATTTTACTGTGCTGGCAGGAAAGAAGCCTTGAGGTTTCATATTGGAAGGATAAAAATTATCAGCATTTTTGCTTTGCGGTTATTAGCCAGACTTTTTTCAATTATGCCTAATTTTAAAATGATAAGGACATACAGAACTAGAACTCTGAGAGATTAGACTTGTCAACAACCCAAATTCTGCACATGTGATCGAAGGAACACTACGATAGTCATGAATTCAAGAACAGGTCATAAGTCAATTTTTCAGTGCTGTGGTAACTTCAAATAATCATTAAACAAATGATCATAACACTAGCTGTAGAAATTTATAGCCTTAGACTATAATCCTATGAATCTTTACATGAGTGAAAGCTCAATTGAATTTAATGGTTTTACTGTGGTGGGATATATAAACCAGCAGACAACTTTCCCCCATCATAATCTTGCCTTATTGTCTGATGCAGTATTGTAATTAGGATGTAGTATCAAATCTAAAATAACACAAATTATTTTACGAATTGTGTAAAAGAAGCTTTGGGTTTATATGGAGATAGATAGATAGATAGATAGATAGATAGATAGATAGATAGATAGATAGATACACACACACACACACACAAACACAAACACACACACTACCATACGTTTTGCAGAACTCACAGTTCAGTATAAGATACCAAATGATACATGCTGACTATTATTCTTGAATACCTAAACTCCATTCATGGGTAGCAGGAGGCATAAATATCCTAATGCTAGACAAAGGGTTGGGATTCCAAAATGTCAGTCAAACACATGACAAGAAGACTCTGCCTAATTACATCTTTGCAAACAGAGAATTCTGAAAGACTTCAGTGGCTGTTTAGTGATCATAGAAATGTTGATTACATTCTGGTTTCCATCTGTTTCTTTTACAATTACTTAAATAAATATTGCCATACTCTAGACTCTTAAATTCAGAACTGTTACTTTATTAAACAAAAAAGGTTGATAAGAAATAGTGATATAACAGAAGGATTGTTAGATAGGTAATGTTTGTCTTTTTGCTGGTGCCACAAGGGTGTATATTAAACTTGATGTTCCTGGGGATATTTGTAACATGGAAAACGATTTGGCATTGCAGGAAAATTGTTCAAAAATGTGGAATGCATTTAATTGTTTCTAAATGTAAGATTATGCATGTGGGGAAAAATAATCGCCTGGCAGGCTACAGTATTAGGGCTCCAGTGCTAGAACAACAGAAGAAAAGGATTTAAGTGTGCTCATAACAGAAGACTGCAAAATAAGTAAACAGTGTGGCCAGGCAACTGTGGAAACAAAATTCTGGGATGTATCACTAGAGGGATCACCAAGAAAAAGGAGGTCTTAATCCTACTATATAGTCAGATCCCATTTGGAATACTATTTCCATTTCTGGAGACCTCATTTTAAAAAACGATATTGATAAGATTCAGTGAGTCCAAAGACAGGTAACAAAAATAGTGCAAGTTCTGAGGACAGAACATATCAGGAGAGATTGGAGATATGTACAGCCTGGCAGACAGAAGGGAAGGAGGCGGGACACGATTGAAACCTTTGAATCTGTATATAAGGTTCTAGAAGGCAGTATTTTCAATATTAAGCAAAAAACAGAAACACGGGAGCATAAGCTTAAACTGACAGGAGGGAAATTCAAAAGTAATGTTAGAAAGTATTCCAAAGGTGCTTTTTTCAAGAGGCAACTGGACTTTCTGGTTTTTCTTTGAAGACATTTCGCTTCTCATTCAAGAAGCTTCTTCAGCTCTGACCGAATAGCATTTTTTATGATACAAGTCTTTGAATTGTCTCAATAGCCTGTAATAAAGCAAAAATGGTAACATCATGTTTTTGTGGTTCTATCCACTTTCATTCTGAGTTGAGTTGTATAAAAACATAGTTGTGGGAAGTTACTACCAGTAGTTGTAAATTAGAAAATTGAGAAGGGGGGGGGATAAAACGGATTAAGGGACTGTAGTAGTCAGTGATACACATTTAAAAAATATTTTAATATTATACATTATATAATAATAATATTATATAAGGTATAATATTAAGTGATTTGACATTCGGATCTCCTAAGCATTTGTTCCTAGCAATACAATTTAAAGTAACTGCCAAAGTAAATAACTTGTATTGGATTTATTATTGCAGTTGCTTACTAATAATGAAAACATCCCTGCATGTTGTACATTGGTGCTAAAGGCTCATTAATGAAAATTAATCATATTTCAACAACTTTTAAAAACCCACATTAGATATTAACTAATACTAACTTTTATCTTTTCATATATCTATATATTATGCAGAATGTCACTGATTTAAAGTTGGTACATTTTTCCTTCAGTACCTCCATGATGTCTGGATCTTATTTCATATGTCAAACCTTGTACCTCTAAATATGAGATGACTGCCAGGATATAAAAGGCTTAATATTGGTTCAAGTTAAAGACCTGCAAATTTGTATTTATTTTATTTCTTTTCATTTCATTTCATTTCATCATTTATTTTATTTTTTATTCATTTGTATAGTCACCCATCTTATACCAAATTTTGGGTAGTCAAGAATTAACAATAATAAAACAACATAAAACTATATTAAAATTATTAAAACCATAAACATTAAAAGGAAAAAAATTAGCACCTTTAAGCTTCCAGTAGGTAGTCACGTCATCCTATCCCAGTGCTTGGGAGGAAAGTCAAGTCTTCAGGACTTTTCAAAAGACTAGCAAGGTAGATGTCTGCAGATTTCAAAGGGAAAGTGTTCCATAGAGCAGGAGCTGCCATAGAAGAGCCACACTTCCTAGTTCTCCTAAGGTGCATAATGGTCCCATAATGTTTAAGGGAAGGGACTACCAGTAGGGGTATGCTCACACTATGATGGTAGGACAGGTAGATTTCTTTAGGGAAAGTTATTCCCACTGATAACTTGGTCCTGTGCCATATAGAGATTTAAAGATAATAACTAGTACCTAGAATTGCATCTAGAATTGCAGAAGTGGACCTGAAGCCTATGCAGCTACTTTGCTTATAATTCTTATTCTTAAATGGACTTTTCCTAAAATACCACAAGTTAAATGCTACAGATAAGGCTGTACGATCTTATATTCTCCTTTCAGAGCAAGCAGGAATGGTAAGTGAAGTACAGCTAAGTGAAGAGGTGAATAACTACAGTCCTGTCCAACATATGATTCAATCTCAACTTGGAATTCAGATTATGCATAAATTTTTAATCTGAATGTTTTAATCAGGACTGCAGCTTCCCCTTTTCTATTTTTTTCCCAGATATTGCAAAGATTTATCTGATTTCTTTGTGTACCTTAATAGCACTTCTCTTTATTTCTTGGTGCAGTATCTGCTGAGTGACAATAGGCAGCTATATAAATTGGTTAACTAACTAAATAAAAATGGTTCTGTTTGTCCTGGGACTGTGCTACTACAGGAAAGCCTTCAGGGACTAGTGTCATTTCTAGTTGTTAAGGCAATTCTTTTTTCATCTGATCTATGTAGACACTGCCCCATTTTTCTGGCTTTCCCCAAGTAAATCACAATCAATATTACACTCTTATCTAGCTAAATCTTGTTTCACATTAACGGCTAATAATATCTGGCCACATAACTGATAACTGATAATATAGATTTATCCTATACTATATGTCTTTCTAGACTATCTGGCTGGGTTCTAGTTCTAGACTGTCTTTTTAGAGGATCTCCATATGTTCTGAACTGATAAGCACTGCTATGTCATACTGTTAATCAGAGAAGATATATCTGCCTCATAATTATTGCAAATTATGACAATCATAAAATAATATTGATTAACTGCTGTGCAGACCCAAGTTCATCTTTTGACCATAACTGATTTAATGAATTTGTAGTGGCTGGGGCATTGAACTTGATTAGTGAAGAATGTGGGATTGAATTGCACTTAAAATCCCTTTTGCAATTGGGAAAAAGTCTTTGGATAGAGCTTTGGATAGAGCTGTGATGACGAACCTATGGCACGCATGCCACAGGTGGCACGCAGAGCCCTCTCTGCGGGCATGCCAGTCGTCGCCCCAGCCCAGCTCCACTGTGCATGCAAGTGTGCCTCCCGCCGGCCAGCTGATCTTCAGGTCTCTGCCATGCATGTGCGGGGGACACGCATGCTCAGGGGGATGGGGTGCATGCGTGGGGGGTGCAGGTTGGTGCAGGAGGCTTTCCAGGCCCAAAATGGGGCACGCGGGGGCCATTGTGCCCCATTTTCTCTTCCAGGTTGGTGCAGGCCCAAAACGGGGCACAGGGGGGCCTCGTGCACCTTTCTAGCACTGAGTGCCCAAACCAGAACGTGCGTACCGGAGCACCGGAAACCTGGAGACCAGCTGGCCAGTGCACATGTGTGGCTCGCCAGCTGGTCTTCGTGTGCGCCAGAGCCAGTGTTTCCAGCACGTGCATGTGCACTGGTCAGCTGTTATTCCAGTTTCCGGTACTCCGGTGCACATGAAGACCAGCTGGCCGACGTGTATGCGTGTGCTGGAAACCAGAAGAGCAGCTGGTGACTGTGTACGTGTCCACAGAGAGGCTCTGCATGCCACCTCTGGCACACCTGCCATAGGTTCACCATCATGACTATATATTGTTCTGTGGAACTGAAGTTTTGTCCCCGACACACACACACACACACACACACACACCGGATTTGTATATTAACGTTACTGTTCTATTTGTTTCAGTTGTATGCAGAATCATGTACAGAAATACATGTTTTCTGACTATCTTATCTGTAATTTCAGCCCTTTTCCTGCAATGATGAACAAGGTATTTTCCTTTATGGTTTGTTGCAGTAGGTGCTTTAGATAAAAGATATGTAAGGAGTAGAACTTCACAGTGGCTCAGTGAGGTAATTTGAATACCAGCTGCTACCCATCCAACACTTACATAACAAAAGATTTCCATTGGAGTTGCAAACTGCATATGTTATCCACATGGTCAAAAATATTTTAAATACACCCAGACACCCTATTTCTCATTGATTTTCTATGCATCTTCAAATCCAGTGTCAGTTTTTTTTAAAAAAAAATTAAATAGGTATGCAGCAGAGTAAAGAGGCAAAATAGGTCAATACAGATAGTCCTCGACTTACAACAGTTCATCTAGTGACTGTTTGAAGTTACAAAGACACTGAAAAAAGTGACTTATGACCGTTTTTCACACTTATGACTGTTGCAGCATCCCCATGGTCACGAGATTTACATTCGGATGCTTGACAGCTGACTCACATTTATGACAGTTGCAGTGTCCCAGAGACATATGATTCCCTTTAGCAACCTTCTGACAATCAAAGTCAATGGGAAAACCAGATTCACTAACAACATGTTAGTAATTTAAGAACTGCCGTGATTCACTTAACAAATGTGGCAACAAAAGTCGTAAAATGGGCCAAAACTCACAAATTTCTCCCTTAGCAACATAAATTTTGGGCTCAGTTGTAGTCATAAGTTGGACTACCTGTACTATCCAAGTTTTAAGGTAGGGGATACTTAAAGTGCTGTCACATGTTAATACAATTTTTACACACTATTTGTAGAGAGAACTACAATGATACTTTCTTCCTGCTATACTACTTTTCTAAATAAAGGGAGCCTTTTCTACGCAAGGAAATTTTACCTGATTTGATCTTTTGTTTGTACTTCTGAATCTCAGTTTCATCTATTTCATCAGTATCATTTTTCTTTCAGTCTGTTTCCCATGAAATAAAGTGTATACTATGTACTAACATACAAGAATAGAAATCAACAGCCCTTTTTTGAACTGCTGGGGAAAAAAAGAACAAAATAAATGAAGTTGGTTGATACTTTTGTGGCAATGAATGAGGGAGTATATTTTGATTCTCTGGTACAAAAGCCATATTTTTGTCCATCAAACCAACATTTTATACCTGTAATGAAATTATCAGCCTATGATAACCAGACCAGTTTTACTTTACCCAGTTTAGGTGGCGATGAAGCAAAGAGATTACAGTTGCTGTGGATAATCAAGTGTCCTGCAGCCTTTCCCAACTTAATACCTCCCAATGTGCAGGTTTCAGAATGTTCAGTAATGCCTAAGCAGACAGAAATTTGGGGAGCTGAAATTCCCACATCTATAAAGCACCACGTAGTTATAGTACTTAGGGGATTTAGCAAGCAGGAGGCCAAATGGGGAAGAGAGACTCAAAAATTTGAGTTTGCAAAAAAGGATGGAAAGCAAGTTCATTACATTCCCATTTTGGTATGAACTGATACATTTCATACTTCACAAACTGATTGCAATTAAAGATCGCAAACAAAAATTGCAATTATTTTTAGCATGCTTTTGCTTTTTCAATATAGTTATTTCATCCAATAATACACAGTGACATAGGGTATAGAAAGATACATATTATGAGAAATACTTTTTAAGCATTGATAAATATAAATGAAAATGAGGGTGAAGGTTCATTCTCCGAGCTTGTTGGGTGGTTTCCGAACGTTTCGCTACTAGCCTAGGTAACATACATGAAAATATTTGACTTCAAAAATAGATGGGATGGATCTTTGGCAGATGGAATATAAATGCAACATGAAACAGAACTATTGCCTGTGAGATCACAGTTGAGATTATAGGTTTTTCGGCCTCTGCCTTTTAGATACCCTATACATATGTGTTCAGAGATCTTCTAGTGTAGATGCCATCTTATTCTAATACAAGAAGTAATAACTGTAAGTACTGCAGAGTATGGCAAGAGTAAACTCTTTCCATGACAAAGATGGATGATTCTCTTTGACTAGAATCCCAGAATGTATTCATTCATTCATTCATTCATTCATTCATTCATTCATTCATTCATTCATTTTCTATGGCTGCCCATTTTAGTCTCTGACTGAGTAGGTATCCTAGTTCAAAAGGTGAGCATTTAAAATTGAAGTATTCTGAACTCATGAATTAGTTTTGAATGTCAAGCAATAGAATATACTCCATTTTCTTTTCATTGCAACAGTAGAAATTCGGATAGGAGAAATGAAAATGTTGTCATCAGAAAATTAAGAATCATAATTGTCAGTTTATTGCATAACATCTGGAAATCTATCACTAGATCCAGTTGTATTTTTTTAAAGTTTACATACTGTATATGTGCATACAAAATATATGTGCAATATATGCTGCTCAATACTACATTTCCAATCTAAATATTGAGCATAATCTTTGCCTCAGAGTAGAAGCAAACAAGGCAATGAGTTTCCAAAGGAAAGTAATGTTTTAAAGCAACTTGTTATTTTGTTATTAAACTGTGCTAATATAAAGAGTTTTGATCTTTGGTCCTTTGGCCCTTGGGTTTTTTACATAATTACAAAGAGATGCTACCCCACTGGCTGACTTGCTCTATCAAGTTTTGATATTATGACGGTAAATGTTCTCCAAGGATGGTCACAAGGATTTGGAAGCTTTTGTTTCCGTTTTAGATTATTTTATCTATTTATTGGGGGAGGGATTGCCTGCCTCATTCAAAAGTATCTGTGTGGGTTATATTTCCAACATTAATATGTACGAGTAAAATTGCATAAAATAAACAATAAGCAGCCCCTCCCCCAGAATTAAACCACAGATGAAACCAGAGAATAAGTAATAAAATAACTATAAATCAAAGGATCCCTTAAAAGTCCTTTTAATAATTTCCTGCAGTCTAATAAGGTATTTTTTTATGATAGACAAGGCTAACAAAGTAGTTTCCTAAAATAAGTCCACTTCAAGCCCTCATTAAAAGAATTAGCTTATTCTGGCAAATCAGCTTCATATACCTTTTAGATGCAGCAAATCTAAAACAATTTTCAAATCTTTATGGCTGGCCCAGTGTAGAGGGAAACTACATGAGTTTTTGGTTGTTAATCTTCATATAAACTATCAGTATATTGGCTTTCTGAGTGAACACAGCTATCTTTCTTGCCTCTCTCTCTTGCTGCATATTAAGGAGGAACTTGGTTATTTTGGAATGCCAAGTCTAGATGCTATGAGTTGGCCAGAATAGTTGACTATCTTTTTTTGGTCAACCTGGGGTTGCAGTCAGCCTGGCAAGCTCCATTACTCACCCAGCAGCAGATGGTGACTGTCAAGGGATGCTGGGAGGGGAGGAGCCGGGTGGTTGCCTCGGTGATTTCTGTATCTCCACAGCAACGGAAAGGTCACCCAGAAGGCCCCTCATGCTCTCCTTTTCTGTATGAAGCTCAGAGATCTGTTGAAACATGAGTTAGGGGTATGGCTGTAATTAAGGCTCTGCTGGGGTGAGGCAGTATACAGTGGGTGAATGGGGTTTATATGTGAGTTTTCAAGCTAAGTGGAATTTATTTTGGGGACGCCACTCCAGAACTCTTCTGAATGTTATATATTGGAGTTATGCTTCATGCAAGTAAAATGAAGACTGAATTCACACTGCTTTATCCTCACACTGAGAATAATCTATTTTTTTTAAAATTTGATTTATATGCCGCCCTTCTCCAGAGACTCAGGGCGGCTTACAGTGCGTTAAGCAATAGCCTTCATACTTTTGTATATTTATACAAAGTCAGCTTATTGCCCCCACAATCTGGGTCCTCATTTTACCTACCTTAGAAAGGATGGAAGGCTGAGTCAACCTTGAGCCTGGCGAGATTCGATCTTACTTTAATTGCAGACAGCTGGTGTTAAATTACAATGCTCTGTCTGTTGAGCTATCCATATTATCCATATGTCTTGTGTCAAAATACAGGTAGTCCTCAACTTACGACCACAGTTGACCCCAAAATTTACGCTGCTAAGCGAGACAGTTAAGTGAGTTTTGCCCCATTTTATGACATTTCTTGCCACAGTGGTAAAGTAAATCACTGCAGTCGTTAAGTTAGTAACACCGTTGTTGTTAAGTGAGTCCAGTTTGATCCCGATTGATTTTGCTTGTCAGAAAGTTGCAAAAGGTGATCGCATAACCCCGGGACACTGCAGCCATTGTAAATATGAGTCAGTTGCCAAGCATCTGAATTTTGATCACATGACCATGGGGATGCTGCAACGCCCATCAGTCCTTTTTTTCAGTGCTGTTGTAACTTTGAACGGTCACTAAACAAACTGTAAATTCAGGACTACCTGTACATGCAAAACTAACTTATCTTGGATTTTGTAAGTTTCTGAATCTGTATCGTTCAAAGCTACTGTTCTGTCTGATACATAGCAGCCTCCATTTTATCACAAGAGCATTCCTATATACATGTTGATTGGGTTGTGTAAAATTGGGTGAATATGAATTACAGTTTTGCTCAGTTTTTCCAGTCCGAAATTTGTTTCAACCTGTAATCCATGTCATTTTATTATTTAAAAAATACACAAATATTGTGTTAATGTTTATGTACATTTCTCATCATGCGTTTAGTATACTGTACTTGTATGTATATTATGCACAAGTGATTTTTTACATATATGGGTTTGTCTGCATTTTGTCTCTAAATTCATGCTTCTTTATACACATTTTGTTCTGTCATATGATTTTGAAAAAAAAAGTGGATTTTGGCATTAGACTGTATATTTGTTTGGATTAAATAGCACTGAATGCAATCCAAATTTCTTGGTTTCCAGAGCAACTGCTATCGAGCAACTATATCTTAATTGTAAAGAAGTATATATCTCAGGAATGAGTAGTGTGGGCCACTCCAGCTGTTTTCTTCATATCATTGCTGGGAAAGTGACCAAAAAGAGTCTTTGAAATGCCAGGAATAAATATGCAATTATAGCATGATTGATCAATTGATTATATGCCATCAAGTTGGTAACAATTCTTAGTGGTCCTATAGATTTTGTCCGTGAAGATCAGTCCCGAATCTGGTTCTTCAAGTCTTCCAATGGTGCATCCATTGCAGCTGAATTAAGTTCATCCACGTTGCTATTTATCATCTTTTTTCTTTTTCCTTCTACCTTTCCCAGCATTATAGATCTAACAAGAGAGCTAGATATTCACAGAATTTATGCAATACTTTATTATTATTGTATAATAATTTATACAATAAGCTTATGCATACCTTGGACAACAACTGTGAGTTAATTTATATAAAGATGCATTTCTTTATTTTCTTGACTATGCATGGAATTCTCAGGAATCTTCTCAAAAACCAGTTTAAAAACATATATATTGTTTCTGTCTTGCTTTTTGAAATTCAACTTTCACAGAGCATCACAAAGAAAGCCATTGCCTGCATGATTCACTGCCCCCCTCCCCCGTATAGACACATCATGGTATCTGAATATAATTTCTAAGTCCCTCTTTGCTACTATACTGAGTGCTAGTCTGCAATTTTTCTATTGCAGATAATTGATATTAAAAGGCAGAAGCTATCCATCACTTTAGTATCTTCATTGCCAGGTGAAGATTTGAAAAGTGATTTGCTGTACCTGTTGTTAGTTTGGTCTTTATCTTTAATCTTAATCCCATATTTTTCACTGTGCTCCTTGACTTTTATATAAAGTCATAGTGCGTAAAATTCCATGTCTTGGCCTGATTTTTGATCTGGTAGTTTTTAGTTGTTTCTTAGTCACTTTTATTGTGGTGATGTTTCTGCAGTTGTCAGCTAAGCATTCCCAACATTAATTAAATAATCAGTACCAACGGCTATACCTGAATGGAGAAAATGAGGTGCTGCAACATGTGTGATATAGACATGATGGCACCTGCCATGTATAGAACTGGTCTTTCTTGCTTACCAAGAGCTGTTAATGTTTTGGCATGTTGCTTCTTCTAGAAGAACAAAGGCAAGCTCTGGCTTTGTTCTGCTGATTTAAATGAGGGAAAAGGGAATGAGTGGAAAAACACCCATAAAAATGGAATGGGAAGGGAGAGAAACTGGAATCTTTGACAATGAAATGCATTGATTATAGAGGAAATTGATGAGCAGCACATGGAGCCCTCTAGTGACATTTGTTGGCTGGCTAAGAGAATATATCTAGAATCGCACTGCTCTTTTAAAGGATAATCCACCAATTGCTTTTGTTATGTTTAAATGTCATCTACCTCAGTCCCCATGCGCTTTTCTGAAATTGACATAGTTTAGGAAAAAGCCATAACAGTTTCAGCATTGGTTATTGAAACATGGACTAAAAACCCAACCGCAAAACATCTCTTCCTTAGAAGAACATGGTGGTTATAGGCAATAGAAATGAATGAATGTGACTTGATGAAATAATCAAATCTGCAGTGGATTACTGTTTCCTATTTTTGTGAAGTTGCCAATCCTTGAGGTCTGTAATTATAGAATATTCTATTCTATCATGTTGATCTAGAGAATAGGATCAATAGTAGCATTTTGGAACTGAAGCCTTATATAATATGTTCCATATAAGTTTGCATTGACAGGAATTCTCAAATCCAGGGTAAGCGCCTTATAGTATATACTTTCCTTTTCTTCAATAAAAGAACATTCATTTAAACCGTATTTAGGATTCTTGGAGTCACTAACCAATGGTTCATCCAACAGTGGTATTAATCTGCCTTTCATTGAGGGAAGATATTGTTCTGTAATGATCTTGAAGCTTATCTCTGTTAAATGCTTTGATGGTACCAAATCATGTGCCCATAAACAACTTCAGAAAGGTTAGAATATGAAAATAGACTCTACACTGAGGATTTTCATCATTGTGCTTAAACTGCAATTGTCAGCAAGCAGGTCTTGTAATCTTGTGCAGAATGAAATACCATCTACAAGCTCGGAACAATCCAAGTAGTTAGAGTACAGTAATCATATATACAAATTGGATTATACATATGAGAGAGTTTTCCAACATTGAGAGTACTAAAAGCTGCAATTTTTATGTGTCACTAAGATCACCAAAAGGATCTAGGCAACCTTTCTTGTATATGTATCAGTGTGGTATCTGAAATACATAAATTTATAATTCTGAAACACTCATTTGTCTCAGATAGTATGGATTATGTATTAAATTCTTTTGTCATCATTTACTTCTAGTTCTTTTGCTTATTTTTTGAGGAAACTAGTGTCTCTTAATGATCTTCCAGAAGACATTATTCTGGTAATTGTGGATGTATACATCAATAACACACAGAAACTGGTGTATATTGCCACAAATATTATCCTACATAATGCTAATTGGTTGCTTAGTTTTGTTAGTTGGTTTCATTGATTTGAAATCCAACGTGTCTCTGATATATTATTACTTTTGATTTGTACTGTCTTAACAAAAATCAAAATCTTTTATCTACAGTAGGTTTGGCTGAGTAGAAAAAAATAATGCTGCTTATTAATTGTAGATATTAGTTATAATTCCTACAAGAATTATCAAGGCTGTAGAGGAAAATGCTTCCTTTAAATATTAGATATTTCTCTACTACTGATCTCCTTACATGTAGCCGTTTGAAATGACAGCAGTGGGCTACCTTAGTGAGTTTAACCACTTCTGTTAGGAACTTGAAGACATGAAACAGACCTAGTGTACTGCAGGGTGAATCTTAGAGTGTCTGTAACATCATAATGATATTCTACAAATGTTTTGTTTTTTCTAAGTAGCATTCATTAATCTATGGCCTTTTTTTCCTCCCTCAGGCTGTTCCTCTAAGTCATTCAAGCTGTACTCTCCAAAGGAGCCCCCAAACGGCAACGCCTTCACCCCCTTTCACTCAGGCACTATGCTGGATCGAGATGTGGGGTAAGTGAAAAGCTCTATAGTCCAAAATTGGGATGTTCTTGATCAAAACCAATAAAATCTCAAACCTGCTTCTTCTATTCAGCTGTGAGGCATAACCTTTATAGCCAGTGAAGGGTCTTTAAATTCCAGATCAGAAGTGATGAAAGAAATGGGTTCTGACATCCGACAAAGATCATTCATGAGCTATATGTACTTTTTAGCCAACCTGGATATGGCCTGCAAGCTCTCTGCCCAGCTAACCAGTCACTGTCAACCTAATTAATGTAATTTGTGGGAAGCATCCCAACATTGATTACTTTGGAAGTGAGGTGGACATTAGGACTGCTAAAATGCAGGAAATAAAACTCTAAAGATACTGTTTTCTTCCCATGTTGAATCAAAATCAAATACAAAACATTACCTCCTTTATTCATATTTAATTTATATTTTTATGTTTTTTCAACTGGCAAAGTGAGTGTGATTTGTTTTTGAAGTTAAAATTAGAGAAACAACCTGAAAAAAAAGATTCTATCCAGGATACAAAGCAGCTTTTTTCCCCCAAGATCCATTCTTGATTGGAAAGAGGATAGGCCAACACTTATTAATCATGCAGAGACACTGATGATACTAGTTTGTGCTGATAATAAACTTGTGATTATTTATATTCTCCTGGCATGCTAGTGTTCTTAGGAGCACAGTTTAAGTATCACTCTGGAGCAACGTGTTTCAAGTGGTAGGAAGTTCCAGGTCAGTTAATGTGTGATTGTTGGAAAATGAGTCCACTTATTCAATGATACCCTGACCTATAACATACTGCTCTTCAATGATGAGGAACCTGAAGATAGATGTGAGTCTTAAAATAGAGAAAACTTTCTTGCAGGGATTTTGGACAGAGATGCATAGTTCTTATAGCAGAGTTAACAACCTGAATATGATGTAGGCCATGAGAACTACCTGCATGTAAAAAGGAAAAGGAAGTATAAGAATCAAAACTGCCAAGCAGCTTCTTGCCAGACAAAACATGTTATCAAACTCCTTGACAGAGCAAGGGGATCTCCATGGAATAGGAATGGTCAGATTCATAAGGCTTGGATAACCAGTTTCTCCTGGCTCAGTCTCCTGTGGAAGGGTTGCAGTTTCCCTTTGGTATGGTTCTCCGTCGTGCTGATTGGATAATACAATTCATGGGTTGTTCTTCTACTTCCTTGCTTGAAGCTGAGTCAAAAGTCAAAACTGATTTTTAGGGTTTTTTACCCCCTTTTTAAAAGACGCCAAAATACAAGAAAAAGCACAAAGAAGTATTCTCCACAGATGTTCACTAAGATGCAGCGCTGTTAAATCACTTCAAATATTCCAAGACAAACTTCCCTTAATTATATTTTTACTGTACATCAATGATTCTCCAGTGGGAACTTTGATGCAATACTTTTGGTTGTGAATTTTGCCAGTAATAAATAGTCAAACTGATCTCTAATTGGGGTTGTAGTTTAAACCCTTCATCCAGTCTGATGTATATGTGTTTGAGTACAGTGTGAATTATCTACAGCACTCAGTATATTATAAGTTATGGTGATCATAATACTACCCCATAATAATAATACTTCAATAACTTTGAAGTCACTGGAGGATCTCTAAGCTAAGAAATAAAATCTGAAGTGGGAGGTGGACATTGGTAAAACATGTTCTCTTCCCCCCCTCCCCCCCTAAAGTTATTTGTCTGGGATACACTCTGCTTTGTAATGAAATGATTTGATGGGGTTTTGATTAATCTTATATGGGCTTATTTCTTCGCAGACCAACTCCTATGTATCCACCAACATACCTGGAACCAGGGATTGGGTAAGATACCATATAAAGTTTGTGTGTCTCCTTGTTCAACTTAATGCCCTCCAAATGTGTTGGTCCTGCTGGAGAGGGGAGATGAAATTGAAAAAGCTTCTTATAATACTAGCCAGAGTACAGCTAAATCAGAATATTTCAAGTGTGATTAAAATGATTTCTTGATTATTATTATTTTCTTATTTATAAGAAGTAAATACAAATAATATCTTATTTATTTATTGCTTTTTAATTAATAACAAAAAGCAAAAAGCAAAACACAAAGATAATAATGATGGGGAAACATATATTGTCAAAGAGAAGGAAAAAAGGAAAAAAGTGCTTTAACAAAAGTGAAAGAAATATGACAAAGGAAACATAATATGATATGGTTTTACAACAAGAAACAGTTATAATTCTATATATACTAGTCTAATGCAAATATTCAAGTATGTATACATTACATTTGAACAATTACCGGTATCTTATTCTATACTGTATTCTGTATAAATGACATTGGGCTATATCTGATAGATAATACTTAAAAAATCATCTTCATTTATTAGATGAAGTTAATATACCCACTTCCATTCAATTTTTTATATCACCATCTTTCTCCGATTTTTAAAGTTGGGTTTTTCCAAAAAGTCAATTTGCCAGGCTATTAAAATTCCATAACTTTTTAACTGATGTAATTGCTTCCAGAGATACACTGCAAGCAGTTGTAAATGTAAGCCAATTGCCAAGTGCCTGAATTGCAGTCATATGACCATGGGGTAGTGCAGTAGTTATAACTTCTAGAACAGATCATAGGTAACTTTTTTCAAGCTCGTGATAACTTCAAATGGTCATTAAGCAAACTGTCCTAAGTCAAAGACTACCTGTAATTTTCTGCATTTTCTATAAAGATGTTCTCAGAATTGCAGAACCCCAGAAAAATTGTTTAGAAATTTTCTAAGCAATTTATCTTCTGAAAATATTTTATATATATATGTGTGTGTGTGTGTGTGTGTGTGAGAGAGAGATTTCTTAATCTTTATAATCAGGATAGAAGAATTTAGAATTTCCCATTCTAGAAACAAAGTAATCAAGTCCTATGAATATTAAAAAGTCAGCCTTTTCCATGTTGTAGTAGTGATTTGCACTCATGAGATAATGCACTTGTGTACAGAGTCCTGTTTAGAAGTTTGTAGAGCCTACAAACATGTTTAGTGAGAGCCCTGACCTGTCCATATCAATAGCTAATGCAACTTCTGCTGTACTGCCTTAGTTCATTTAGAAATGTCTTAGGTAATTCTCTCTTAACTGCCCTGTTTAGCATCGTTCAAAGTTATGTTGCTGCTGAAAAAGTAACTTTACAACTTGTCCTTGCAGTATGACTGTTGCTGCAACAACTTTGTGATCATGTGATTTGAGATTCAGGCACATCACAACCAGCAAACATTTGTGACAGTCATAGTGTCCTGCAGTCATATGATTGCCATTTTGCAGAATCAATGAAACCAATGCAGAAGTCAGCAATAAAATTGCAAATTATAATCACACAATGTTTCGCTTAATTACTGTGGGTGATTCACTTAATAACCACAGCAGAAATGTGTTTATAAGTCCATTCTCGTCACGTGATGTCTTGCTTAATGATTGTTGCTTAGCATCAGAATTGCCAGTCCCAGTTGTAGCTGTTAAGTGAGGACTGCCTGTAGTCATCCTTTCGACTCTACTAGAACAATATAAAGTTTTTTTTGACTGGTGTCATGGATTTCTAGCCCCTTTGGCGTCATTTCATAAGGTTCAATACTGAGAGAATAAACAACTTCTTCTGGATGGATATAAATTATGCTATTTTTCCTCAGTAGACTATAGGAGATGTATACAGTAAGTTCACTGCAATTATTTCTCATGTTGGGTGAATCTCTCTTTCAGAACAAACTCTAAGGGCAGCAAACTGAAGCTTCATCATCTAAGTGTTTCATTATGTCCCAGAATTCATTGGGTGATTCCTTTGCCTCTTCTAAGAGACAGGCAAAACCTCCCTACCCCTACTTTTGCTGTGCCATTATTGGAGACCAATGAAACTTCCCATTAAGGACTCAAAGGTTTCTAAAAGTGCTGTTCCAAGCATGAACAAAAAAAAGTGGGATAAAGGCTTGTTGCTCTCTAATTCTGGGTTTGGTGGCATCAAATCTGCAAAAAGAATTGCTCTCAATCTGCTGATCTTTTTTAACCAGACCATTATGCTTCCAGAGCATCCTCTGATATCTCTTTCTACTTTGTTACTCAATGCACAAGTTGAAGCTCTTTGGTTAGAAGACTTCTGTTTCTATACTGGTACGATTACACATCTCTTGGCCTTGAGACTTAGTAGTTTTCTCAGACAGTAGACCACCTGATATACAAATTGGTTCAAAATACGATTGTTTCATCAGTCCTTATTCTGATGCTTCTGTCTTATTGATGGAACTCCTGGTCTAAGCTAGCCAGTATTTGCTTTCTTATCTAATTGCAACTTTTTCAACCAGAAGCAATTTGTTTTGCCAAGCAGAAACTGAACACTCTTACTACAGTTATCTTTCCTTACTTTGCATTATCATGCCTGCTGCTGTTCCATTAGTCTCTCACTGGAGACTAAGATTAGAACTGAAGACCATCCATTTGATGGGAAATTGTCTATTCAGCAATAAGACTAATCCTGGATAGGGTCCAAAATGTTTCATTTAGCAACTGCAAGCTGTCTATAGCAACCATTTTTCATTTCTGTTCATTATCTTTTATAGTTCTTATTTTGTCTAAAGATAATTTGATTAAATAGTAAAAAGTAGTAGATAATAAGTAGTTATGATCAGTCCCTCTTGTCAGATACTGGAACTGTCAGTTTCACTATTTTTCAAATAATGTGAGTTCTGTAACTGTTAATATATGTTTTTCAAAGTTACAATTCTGAGCTTTCATCCAGCTCAACACCAAACTGCCCTCCTGATTCCAGAACAACTGGAATGGATATAGAAATAGAATAACTGAGTTGGAAGGATCTTCTAGTCCAACCCCCTGCTTAGGCAGGAAACCTATACTCAGACAAATAAATGGTGTCAGAAGTTTCATGCAAAAATAAACAGTTGGAAATACTTCTCCAAAGGAAAATAATTCCACACTCATGTCCAACTATTTTACATTGCTAAGAAGGATAGTGGACTTAGACTTCTTGTTTGAGGTATTCTTTATTTTAGAATATTTATCACACCGCTCCTTCTACAAAGTGAAACATGACCTGTTTTTATAGACTGCGGAATGCTTATTTTCATGTTTTTGTAGTGTACTTACTATTGTTTTAATTTACTACGATTTTGTAGTACATGAAATCTGTGAGTAAAATAATATTCTATCGTTTGCCCTTTTATGGCCCTGAAAATATTTTCTAAATTGATGGAGTTATCTTTTCTTTTTATCTGCAAGTCATTAGTCCATTCTCTTAAGTAGATGGCTGTTACATACTCCTGTGCAAAGTTATCCTGCCAAGTGCTTCTCCTTTTCATCCTCTTGGTCTTCAGATCAGTTATGAAAAAAGTATCCTTCTTCCCTCGTAGTTTATTCAATTTACAGGGGCAATGATTATGCTGTCAGAGAAATTGCCTTGATATCATTACCATGGCTCTGTATGTTTCAAGCATGTATGCATAAGATCCTTTCTTTAGCAAAAAAGAGCCCACATTATTCCTCAGCTCTTCACATGGCAGCTTGCATTCTTCACATGACAACTAACTTCAGTGTTTTGTTCTGCAACCTACATAAGTGCTCCCCTGGAGCTGTGGTAACTCCATTAAATTTCCCTGAATATGAATGTAGGATAACTCTTGCTCCCCATTCCACCCTGGAATATGGCTGTTTTCTTTTGACTGTAGCTGTGGCATTAGCTCATCAGGCTAAAAAATTGCACCCTACAAAGAAACTCCCTTCTTCATTTTTTCATAGAGTGAATATTGCCTAGATATTTCTTGCTGCCAAAACAGTTTCTGTTTTTCGCTTTGACATAATTATGCCTCCTTTTCCCCCACTAGGAACATTGCTCCATTCATTGGATGTCTGTTACACCTTTTAGCTGGACTTTATGGCACCCTTCTGCCAATTCAATACTTATTCTTGGCCTTCTAAGGGCTTTTAAATTCTTTTAAAATTTAAATTGAAATTTTAATTTGTTTTAAATTTATTGGGATTTTAATTGTCGTGGGCCAAATTATTTAATTTGGTTTTAAATTGTTTTTAACTTTTGTATTTCTGTATTTTATCCTGTGCCTGTTCACCGCCCTGAGTCCTTCGGGAGTAGGGCGGTATACAAATTTAATAAAACCTAAAACGTAAACCTTTCTAAAAGTTTGTAGGCTTTTTGCTCAAATGGGTGGTCGTAACCATCAAGGATTATTATGAGCTGCCATGCAAGACCAGAAACCTTCCTCTGAGACAGGAAAGCTGTGTATCATTTGCCATTAATAGATGTCTCAGAGCTTTGCTGGGCAGGTGTATAGTCTCAAGCTTCCTCCCTTATTATAGAGTGGACTTTTGCTTCTAAAAGGATGCAATCTTTATGGAGTTCTCCTCTGGTCATCTTAGTGGGCCAAACCATACTCCTAGTAAGAAGCTTGCTAATCAGCAATCTTTCTGAATCTTAAGGACTATGATGAAGAAGAATGGGTACTTATTTGTGATTGTATTTCTTTGATTGGTCAACTATTAATTCATCCAGTATGTCCTTTTACCTTGTTAACTCTGAGGTGATTTGGCTGTTTCTTTATCCCACTGTATTATTGTTAGGAACGGAAGGGGTTCAGTGTAGTCCCTCTAAATGTTTCTGTAAACTCTTGAAGGTCCTGTGAAGGTGCGCAACCTAAGTGAGTGAATTCATCGATGACCTCTGACAAAACTGCTCTTACAGATAAATAAGTAGTTTATTTCCTGTTCCATCTGCCTAATAATTTTTTTTTATTTTTCAGCAGAGCTACACATAAGAACCACTTAAAAGTTGTATTTAATTTTTAAAATTCAAATAAAATAAAACATTTCATAAAAATATGGTTTGAGATTACAATAGCATTTATGTCTCATCAAATAATAAAACATTTTGCACACTCAGGTTTCTTGGATAAATGGCTTTTTTTGTTAGATAATTGCTATGGTTGTTTGACAGGAGACACACACCATATGGAAACCAGACTGACTACAGAATATTTGAACTCAATAAGCGGCTTCAAAACTGGACAGAGGTATGTTACTGTGGCTTCTGGATGACTGAATTAGAAGAAAAGGAACAGCTTTGGAGGGATATAGTACATATAGCTGTTAACGATTACACAAGAGAAGAAAGGACTATGGCTATTAATCAGTCCTTGGTTTTTATTTAACTTTTGAGAACTGATTTTACTTATTTTAATTCTTTTCTGTATCATTTGCCATTAATAGATGTCTCAAAACAATTTATAATTTAAAATTACATTAATAATTAAAACAACAAGTAAAATTAATGAGCATGTATGTTAAATGTTTTATAAAAACACATTAGAAAAATATAAAATAAACTCAGCAAAATATATGACAAAACAATAGTAGAAACAAAATTAAGCAATAAAAAAATGACAGCCAAACTAAGAATGAGTAAAAGTCCTGAGAATAAAAATATTTTTGCCTATCACTGAAGAGGTAAATAAGGATGGCGTCATGAATATCTCACTAGAGGAAGACATTTCAAAGTTTAAGGGTCACCATTGGAAAGAGCCCCTCCCAATTAATTACTTGATGTACCTCAATGAGAAGGCATTTGGAGCAGATATCATTTTAAGGTACTGGTAAGAAAATATGGAAAGACGCCTCTTTCACATAGTGTTACTTCAAACTGCAAAACCCTTTATAAGATAAAACCTACACTTCGACTTGAAACTGGAAGCAGATTGGAAACCAGCTTTGTATGTTTATATTACCAAATTCCAGTCAGTACTCATGTCTCAACATTTTGTATTAATTGAAATGTCTAAACAGTTTCCAAGGGCATTGCAGTAATCTAAAGAAGACATCACTGGCAGATGGATCACTGTACTGAAGCTAGCTGTATCCAATAGCATAAGTAGAGGACCAACTAAATTGGTAAAAAATAATCTTGGCTGCAGTGGCCACTTGCTCCTGAAGCAACAAGGATAGATCCAGAAGTACTCCCAAACTCTGAATTTAATAATTTATGTGGAATGTTCCCCTATATGGAACAGGTTGAATTCCACTCACTTGGACAGATACGCCATTCATTAATAGCACGTCTGTCTTGTATTTGCTCTTCTCTGTGTCTACAGGAATGTGACAATCTCTGGTGGGATGCCTTCACCACTGAGTTTTTTGAGGATGATGCCATGTTAACAATCACCTTCTGTCTGGAAGATGGACCAAAGAGATACAGTGAGTCACATAGAGTTTCATGCCTGTTCGATATATACTATTGTCTTACTTCATAAATCTTTCATGTATAAAGCCACAGATGCAAATAGTTATCTGCTTATCCACCTCCTGGAGTAAATCCTAAGGGAACAGCTTCCATTGTCTTTATGACCTTGGGAACTAGTACACATTTGCTGTAGCTGCCTCAGATGCCTCTTTGTCTTCATAGTCCATCACAAAAAGGAATATTCAGAAGAATTCTGAACATTAAATTCAGAAATTAAGAAAGTTGGTTTTAGACTAGATTAAGGGACACGGTATCTGGCGGTAAAGACACTGGGCTTTTTCACTGGAAGGCTGGCAGTCCAAGACACAAGCATCTTGCAAAAGCATGCAAATGCAAGTAGATAAAATAGATACTACTTTAATGGGAAGGTAACAGCATTCTGTGTACCTTGCTGACCACATGACCGCGAAAGTGTCTTTGGATAACATTCCCAGCGATCATTTAGCATTTATCATCTTGTATAAGAGTTGTACTCCTCATTGGATATTTTTTGAAATTCCCAGCTAGAATATATTACCTTTGGGTTGACAAACGATTTTCAGGAATGATTTATATTGAAAATTCCTTGTTCCACCTACTTATTATATTTTTGTTATTCTAGGGAGATTTGTATTTTACATTAAAATTATGTATCACTAATCACAATACTGCTGGAAGTCCACTTTATGTAATGCTTCACATTTTTTCCTTTGCTCTCCACTTTTAAAAATCAGTATCTGATAAGATTTTCCTTTGGTGTTTCTTCCAAAATGTTAGAAGTTACATTAAAAGGATGCTTAGGGTGTTTGGAAAACCCATTAAATATATCAGCAAATGGATATTGTTCCTATTTCAGAATATTAAACTTTGAATAAAATATTACTAACACATTGAAAGTTTTCTGGACTCAGGAGTCATGCATGCATTGACTCCTTCCACTTGTCATGTTCTAGAAAGTAGATGAATTATTTTAAGATGGAAAAATAAATTATATCTGTTTAGAACAATGTAAAGCTGCTGTTGTGTTACTGTGGGAAAATAAAGTTCTTTTTGAGATAGTCCTGTGCTACTACCCATACTTTTTAAATTAGAGGAATCTAAAAGAAATATAATTAAGATGGGTAAGGGATCTTGGCAGCATCAAGGAATGATCAACAAAAACATTATTGCTTATGAGCAGTACATTCAGGACTTGGGTCTTGGCCTGTTGTCAGTTCCATTCATTGTTCATAATCTCAAAAAAATGCTTTTGCCAATGCTAGTCATGAGTGTATACTACAAAGAATGACAAGTAATTTGATTTTTATCATCCTTTTCTTCCTGATGTCTAGCAATCGGCCGTACCCTAATTCCTCGCTACTTCCGCAGTATCTTTGAGGGGGGTGCTACTGAGCTGTATTATGTTCTGAAGCACCCAAAGGAATCCTTCCATAACAACTTTGTTTCACTTGATTGTGATCAATGTACTATGGTCACTCAGCATGGCAAGCCCATGTTCACCCAGGTGAGAGTGCAATGGTGTTTCCCCAGCCCCAGGGGAACTTGTGTATAATTACAGTCTTCACGTATTCTTCACGTATTCTTGTAAAGAGATCTTCTGCTTGGGAAGAGTTGGTAGCTACAAATAGAATTAGAACAAAATTATATCACAGTGTATTTTTAAATATATTTTTATTCTAAAAAAATAAATAAAAATGCAATTGCATATAGCACATGTTTAAATTTAATTTTAATTCAGCTCTGTTTAGAAATGGGATAGGCAGGTATAGCAATTTTTTTAAAGTAGAAAAATAGAGCCTGGAAATTACATTTTAAAAACCAAGTGCTGCAAAAGAAGGAATGGATGGATTTATATTCTTTGCAGTCATTCTTTGCAGAGAGCTAACAACCAGATGACCCCAAACAATGTAACTCCTCCTGTTCCCCACCATTCAATTAGAACTAAAGAAGCTCTTCCATGAGAAGCAAAATGTTTTCAAGGAAAAAACCAAGAAAACCCAGTTGCCTTTTGGAAAAGCACCTTTGGGACAACCAACTTCTGCCTAATATTCGCTGAGGCAAAGCAAATTTTGTCATTGTTATGTTACCCTCATTTTAAGAGAACAGGAAATTAATTTCATATCAATTAGTGAAATTGTCGTATTGATTAATGAGAAAAGGACATTCAAGCTCATTATAATATAATGATGGGCTCATTACATCTGCCCATCCCACCACATTCAGCAGATAGGGCCTGCTGAGGTTATTTCATTTGGTAGATCTTAGGCAGCAGGCCTTTTTCTGCTATCAATTTTTATTGACAGACCAGGAATTTCTTATTTGTAAAATTTCTAAAAGGGCAAAATAAAATTTTGTTATTCATTTATTTGGTCCAGATGCAATTGCTCTTTAATGGTTAGAGATTTTGGAGAATTTTTTAAGGCTTCTAAACCAGTAATCCTCCTTTATAGAAAGCTGAAGAACGTTAAATTAATGTTAGTTATTTATATAACCTTTGAAATTATTTATTTATTCATTAAACATATTTATATAGCTCCCACCTCACAATTAAGTGATTCTGGGTAGCATACAACAAAATTAAAAACAAAATCTACAAAATTAATATTACTAATAATATGAATGCAAATATAAAAAGCCACTGAGCTAAAAACAGAATAAAAAAGCAATTAGGTGCAGGGGAGGTATTAATTAATTAGTGGTCATCTCAATATTTCACCAGTCCCTAGAGGTCACCAGGCTTGTTGGCCCAACTTAAACCTGAGGAACCTCAAGCTACAAAACATGAGGCCAGATTTACTTTGGAAAGGAATTTTTCTGTTAGATAAAGCAATAATTCTTTTAGGAATGTAGTTTGAAATTATAATGGTTTCTATAGCTCATGTTTTAATTTTAGATACCAAAGAATGAGAAATCAGGAAATAATCTAACAGAAGGCAGTTATAAGAAAAGAAAAGTATATGCCTGCTGGGAAAGACTAATAGAATGTCAGATATTCACTAAATGAATTTCAGATGTGGTCTAATAAAATAGTATAACTCTGGGGATATAATTTGAGTAGTGGGATGCTATAATCTAAAAAGCGATCCAGAATTTGATTCTATTATATGGCTCATAGACTTTATATACAAGCGTTAAAATAGTTACTTAGAGAATACTCACTTGAATCTCATAGCCCTTTGCATTCTGCTTGTCCAGGTATCTGTGGAGGGCCGCCTCTACTTGGAATTCATGTTTGATGACATGATGAGGATAAAGACATGGCACTTCAGTGTCCGGCAGCATCGGGAACTTATTCCCCGTAGCATCCTTGCTATGCATGTAAGTTCAGAGGTTAGTAATAGCCTCTGTTTAGACTGGGTTTAAATATTTCTGAGAGTGAGTCTTGACAAGTTGTTTCGCTTGCTTTGTGCCTATTCATTGTGTTGAGGGTTTTTCTGTTGCACCATTATTTTTTGAAAATTTCAAGCTTCAATTTTTATTTTGGTGTCCAAATATACTGTATCATTTTAAAAGATTAACCTTCCAGTGCTCCAATGTACACTTTATGTGTTGAGGCAACATATTTTTGTTTATTCATTTTTCATTTCTGCTTCTAACATTCTCTCTCCAGGCTCAAGATCCCCAAATGTTGGACCAGTTGTCCAAAAATATTACTCGATGTGGACTTTCAAACTCCACACTCAACTACCTCCGAGTAAGTACTTTTCTTCAGCACCTATGAAACTAAGAATTACATTCCATGGTATTTCCTCCTTCGGACAGTAGCAGAATTAAAAATGTCATTTGGACAATAATGTTTTTCTATATTTTACACTACTTTAAAAGCTATTGTAAGGAGTTTTTTTGGTTGACTGTTTTATGTTTGTGAGAATATACATGCTTCTATGGTTTAGATGATTATTGGCAGATAATGTATATATAAAACACAATCATATTCTCACTAGTTACATGTTTAGAGTAGTGGCAGTATTGAAATCTATTAGGCACTTTTTCTATATTACTATGATAGAATAAAGGGGTGTAAATTCACTAGTGATGTACTAGAAAACGGAAAATATGCTTTGCTTCAAATCTGAACAAACAGATCTGGAAGTTCTACCAAACCATTTTGGATGAACCATGACTGGTGAAAACAAAGTCTGCAGGAATCTCCGAGTGGTTGTACAGGGCAACTAGGGTAAAGCTAGTATACACAAAATCAGAGGAATCATAGGGTCTGAAATGACTTTGGAGGCCTTGCAGTTCAACTTCCTACCCAGAGCAGGAATCCTCAAATCATCCCAGCTAAATAGCTGTCCAACTTTGTTTGAAAATCTCAGTATCTCAGACTATTATCTGAGCTACAAAGGATGCCCGTTTGCTTCCGGATACAATTCAAGGTGCTGATTATTCCCTCTAAAGCCCTTCATGTCATGGGACAGCACCTACTTAGACAGAAGGGTATCTTACAAACACAATTGAGTAAAGAATTTGATTGGCGGGGTCTAGGAAGAGAGACTTCCCTGTCATTGACCCTGCCATATGGAGTATCATGCCCCAGAGGAGATGTGGGTGCCCACTCTTATAGACTCCAGAAGATCATTAAGATTACTAGAATATAGAGGACCGCCCCCCCCCCCGCCCACAGCCACTCTGTCTTACCAAGGCCAGTTGTTTCCATCCAGACCTCCAAAATCTCCAGGCACTGCGAAAGGGCATCCAAGGCATGACCCAGGACATGACTGTACAATTGGGTATCATCTGCATACTGATGATAGTACAGTCTATGGTGACAGATAAACTCACCCATGGCTTTGTGTAGATATTAAAAAGGAGCGGAGAGAGCACCGAGTCCTGCAACACCCTAGGTGTTGTGGGCTGAACCTCACTCTTGACCAACACTGTTTGGCATTGGCCTCAGAGAAAGGTGAATGTTCTTTATTTTTTAACAATAATTCTTTATTGATGCACTTCATTATTCTTTATTGTACGTCCCAGATATCAGGCACTAAGAAATTGTTTCTTTTGTCAGAATGTCTGTGTCCATATCTGGCCAGGTTCAGATCAATGTCTAGAAATCTATCTATGACTCCAGGAGGATTCCATCTGGGATTGTCCTCTACTACAGAATTTCTCTCTCCTCTTCTTCCTACCAGCTGTGCGTAATCCTAGAACCAATGCAGGAGTTGATGTCTCGACACAAGACCTACAGTCTCAGTCCTCGGGATTGCCTCAAGACGTGCTTATTCCAGAAGTGGCAACGTATGGTGGCGCCACCTGGTGAGACTTTAGAGCGGTAGGGAAGAATATCCTGTGCACTGACCAATAAATCAGATGTATTTCCTATCAAGCCCACCTGAGGGCAGCAGGGCATTGGCTTCCTGCAGATGGAATGCCTCAGCGCTTTGATGAGTGCTATCCTGTGCTAAAATCCTATCTCTGAAACTATAGCACAAGATGTAAAAATGAAAGTGGAAGTTAGTGTGGAAATATAGATATGCTATAAAGTTTGAATCAGATGGAATATAAATTTATGAATAAATAATGGGAAGTATTCATTTATTCAAGCCTTGCTTGGAACATGCAAATTTACAATTTGACCGTGTTGAAACAATTGGGAACATTAGATTCTTTTTACTAAAGGCAAGATATCTCACCAAATTTTATTTCACAAACACTTTCATAGCTGAACCTGCACGTCAGCAGCCTAGTAAGCGCCGGAAAAGGAAGATGTCTGGAGGTAGCACCATGAGTTCTGGCGGAGGCAATACCAACAATAGCAACAGCAAAAAGAAGAGCCCAGCCAGCACCTTTGCCCTCTCCAGTCAGGTACCTGTAAGCATCCCCTTTTCATTTTTTCTTTTCCTTTTAACCTGAGAATTCCTTGGCCTGGGGCCATGTTTCATGCAGCCGAAGCACTTCCCCAAAGGACGGGTGATGCTTCCTATAACAAACCTGATAGAATTCAGGCTTCTAGGGGTCCTCCTAGAACTCAGGGAAACACCCTAAGAGTTAAGGATCACGTCTGAGCATGTAAGCCAGACATAATTGATCTCTCAAAGTCCTTTTATCCAGAAATCCATTCCCGATTTTCCCTCAGATGTTCTTTTTCAGCAACCTGGTTTAGAAAGGGAAAGCAGCTTAGTTGTTGCTGTTAAATGAATATCAGGAATCCTTGCTAATCTATTGTAGATGTCCCAGAGATATTTATCTTGATTATGCCCATCCTGTCTGACAAGGTAAAAAAGATTAATGTAATCCTTTAATGTAGCTGTTCATTTAAAGGCTCTCTGTAGACCCTGTTAGGGCCAGAGTCTCATTTTTGTGTGTGAGTAGGAAGATATTCAGATATTATAGATTACAATAGGTCTTGAACCATTCAGGAGAGAATTGAGAGGAGACTTTGATTCTCCAATATCCCAGGGCATCCATTGATTTATCAGATGCTGTCTGTGCCCAGATACAATAGAAACAGATAGCAGCATTGTTCTAAGTCCAGAGAGGGACAATGTTGGAAGGGAATATTGAAACCTTCCCAAATAAAGTGCCTTCTAGAAGTTCTGTGCCACTTCTAGTTGTTGAGTCTCAACACATCTGGAAGGTGCCAGATTCGGGAAGGGTGAGTAAAGGCTGAGGCTAATTTTGATTCCTCATTCTAGGAGGGTAGGGGGAGAGGTCCTTGCTGTTGTGACAGCTGGCTCCCTTGAACATTGTGATATGGGTCAGGGCAGTCTCCACCTCGATTATGTTTCGGGACCCTCTTCCCTCCTCAGGATGTGATGGTGGTGGGCGAGCCAACCCTGATGGGTGGGGAGTTTGGCGACGAAGATGAGCGCCTTATCACTCGACTGGAGAACACACAGTTTGACGCTGCCAATGGCATTGATGATGAGGACAGCTTCAACAACTCTCCCGCATTGGGTGCCAACAGTCCCTGGAACAGCAAGCCCCCTTCCAGTCAGGAGAGCAAGTCTGAGAATCCAACGTCGCAAGCATCACAATAAAGCCCCCGAAACAGTGCCCAGCCGGGCCTATATTTGACTTGGCTGGTGTCCCATGGACTGAGTCGAAACCATTCTACCTGGACAATTGTGAAGAAGAGTGGCTGGCCAACAAGGTATCAAGGCCTATGAGCACTGCAGCGCCTGCCTGCCTACAGTTAACCTGGCCACGATTCCCTGCTGTCTGCACTCTTGGCTGTCCCCTTTAGGGCAGAATTGGAACAGTGGGCTTTTAGTCCCAACAGAATTTTAATTCCTTCTCCTTCCCTGTCCATGCATCCAGTGCCCTGGATACCACAAGCAACACTGTTAGGGAGTGGTATTCATAGCAGTCCCTTAGAGCCTCAAAGCTTTGGTGGATCAGCATGAAGTACCTTGGGAGGCCACAGGACTGAGTACTTAAGATGGGCAGGAAAAATCTGGTCTAAGGTCCCTTTTATCATTCAGTTTTCTATAAGGGACATCAAGAAGGTTCCATTTTAGCAGGAGAGTCTTAAGAGTCTTGTGGACGATGTCATGACTCACATAATGACTCACACTGGGGCAGCTATGATTTTTGTGGGTTGAATTTTAAGCAGTTCATCTTGACTGACTTAGAGATGGCAGAGCAGTAATTCTCTTTTGCCTGAAGATCCCAGAAAGCCAGTATGGCAGGAGATTATGTGGAGTTTTAAATTTTCTGGAATGCATTAGAAAAATATTCTGCAGTTACCTGGAAGGGCACTTGCCCTTTTTGTCACATCTTTAGGCATGGGCTGTTTTGCCCCAACCTGCTCTTAAAGGAATTTGCAGTCCTCATACATACCCTGCCCTCAGTATTTTGGGCTTTTTTAAAGAAATAAAATAAAATTGTAAGTTTAAAAAAAATCTGCCCGCCCTCCCTATTTCCCCCAATCCTGATTTTTGTACAGGCTTGTCTACTAATTGGGAGTCTTAGTTTTTGTATACAGTTCTGAGAGCTTCAAACCAAGGAGAGACTTTGCAAACTTCCTTTATACACTCCTTTGAGGACAGCATGGCTGCCCCCACTCCCCCCCCTTGTGTAATTTGTGTGTGCTGCTGTTCCTGCTCCACCCTCTTCTACCATATCCCTCCCCTTTTCAAATTTGTGTACCTCGTGCTTGTATATTTCTGCGCTGTATGCTGTGTGTATGATGCTGTTCTTTCACTGTGTTCTCACTAAGGCTGCCACTCCCATTACCATTGGAAGTGGAGGAGGAGTTGATTGTGATGGGTGTCCTTCTTGGGAGGCAGGAGAGTTCAGAAGGTACTGTCACCAATTTACAGCAGTGCAGAACCACAGGAATGGGGCTGTGGCATCTGGGGAAGCAATATATCCACGTTTTGCAAAGAGAATATAATTGTTTCTTCTCTTTATGGAACGGTCTCTAGGAAACCATTGCCCAGACAGACACATCCATTTTTATTTGAAATACTGGTACTAAATCCCCAAGGAAACAAACCCACCTACTTTCCTTTCTACCTTCCAATGCTCTTCCTTAAAGCCTAGGTTAATCCTGTACGTCTTGGAGAGAAAAGATGCTTTATTATGTCACAGAGGCCTCAAAGTTGCGAGTGAGGCATGGTTTTCCACTTTTGAGAAGAGTGCAAAGTATCTTTAAGATATTTTGGCCACCTCATGGCCTAGACCACGGGTGTCAAACTTGATCATGTTATGTGACGTGTCAGGAAGTATTGCGATGTTTTTTGCCTTTTGTGAAGCTCGGGTGGGCGTAGCCTGTGCATGATGCATCTGGCCCACGGGCCGCCAGTTTGACACCCCTGGCCTAGACTGATTGTCAGGGTGATTGCAAAGGCTGCGCTGTCATGGCACAATACTCTGTTAACTTACTTAGGGTATTTCTTCAAGAGGATTTCTATCTGCAAATATTTTTTCCCCTTTGCAGCATTATTGTCATCAGTTTGCCTAGAGCTGTTAGTTTTGACCATGTGAGAAGAATTTCCTTTCAAGTCATGCTCTGGAATCCTAGATATTCTCTACTCTGATGGAGCCCAGTTGGATGAACCTGAGATATATTCAGGGCGGTTTGGTCACTTTTTTATTACTGGGCCCAGGTCCTCCCCTGCGGGCAGGTAATTATAGCAGCCAGTAGTGTAATTTACAAGGGATTAGGGTTTTTTTTTTCTGTATCAGTTTCCTACTTCAAATAAGAGTGTCACGTTCTCTACTGCTGTGACTCAGCATGTAGTGATGACGTGTACTCTGTCAGCTCTCTCCACTTGTCCTTTTCCACTTCCCTGGGGCACTGTAAAGCTTCTTCTTTTTTTTTTTTTTTTGCATAGTTTGTGCCATTTATGGTCATGTATGGTACCAATAAAACAACTTTTCGGTTTGGTGCTCTCCTTCCAGTGTCATTTCTAATGTGGATCTTGAGAAAGGAGATATGTTCTTACGTGCAGGTTCTAGCCATCAGAATTCTATGATTTAGACTGAGGTAAACAGCTGATATGATGGAATTCAAGGGCTAACACTTGTTCTCTGCTGCCAGCATCTCCCAGTTTTAAATGTGGTCCTTGTTTCCCAGTTCCCTTTCCATTTCTAAATAACTGTGTGCTGAGCACATCTAAAGATAACAGAAAAGTTTCTGGAGCTGAAGAACAAGTGTTCTTGTGTAGAAAGGGGAAAGAAATATCACAGAGAAGCCTGAGCCATGCCCTTCCTACATTTGCAGCCAGGCAGTTTGCAATCCAAATACGGTTGCATTGTCAACTGTTTGATTAACAGAAAATAGGGCAAACAAATTTGATAGAAATCATGAATGTCTTGGAAAATGAGCTGGTTTGGTAGTTAAAACATTTTATCTCCAACAATGGAGTCCCTTTATTACTAATTCAATCTACAATCACCCGTGTCGCATTGGGTAAGGGGTGGGGAGAAAAGCTAGCCATGTGCCTAGTATTGGCAATGCATGAAAAGAGATAGACTGATACCTGAAATATTTCTGCCTCACTAGCCAAGGGAACTTTAGCATTATATTAGCCTGCATCTTCCCTTCCTCCATTTTGTAAGATGTTAATACCTGTGTCTTTCAAAACTATTGTAATCTTATGCCATATTTCATTCTTGGAATCAAACTTTGCAACATTAAAGAGACACAAGGCTTTGGCTACTCTTTTGCTTCTCTCCATGTAAATTTTTTTAAAATGTGGGAAATATATTTTAGGAAACAATTAACAACTTCTGTATATAAACCTTTTATTACTTAAGCCCAATTGTGAGTTTATCCATCATAAACCCATATGATGGATTGGGTTCCATCATAAACTGTTAGACAGCAGAGGAACAAATCTGCTTCCAGGAACTTGACACATTTCATTTTAAACATTTAACTGATGGATCTACAGTCACATCCCAATAATTTTCCTACCAGAATGATTCTTGTGGAAAGAGAAAAAGCGTATCTCTACTATTCTGGTATGAGTTGGATTCTTGGCTTTCTGTTGTCTAGCTTCCGGTCCCATTAGTAAAAATGGTAGGCTTAGTAGGAGAAAAAGCTGTCATTGGTGGAGATCATGTCCATATGGCTGAGGAGGCAAGGAGACTCAAAGTACTTTTATTTTTGTTATTAATTAAACTTGAATAATGTAACAATAAGATTGATAACATGAAATGGAGTTAAAAAGGAATGCAAAGTAAGTTTTAAAATGTTAGTTCAAATTGTTCCTAGTAAGGTCTTGATGGACAACATTTGGTAATATTATAAGACAGTGCATCACTCTGATAATAGGTTTATGTGTAGTTTGCACTAAGATTGGCAATAAAGAAGAACATGGCTTGCTGTATAGAGGATACTACCATATTTCTAATAAAAGCATTTTATTTTTTCCAAAATACAGAAGAACAAGATCAGTCATTAAACAAACAGAACTAAAAGAGTTTGGTTAAGAGGGTTAAGGCAGAATCAAGCCTTATAGAATCAAGCCTTGCTCATGTTTTAAAGCAATATCAAAAACTCATATTAGTCTGGGAAGTTACAACCAAAACAAAAACAAACCTCAGAAGAAAAGAAGGCCAACTCACTTCCATATTGAAGTAAATTTGTCTCTTTAAGTTATCAGCAACTGAGTTTGACTAGGAGACTTAACTTTTTAAAGGATGTCTTTTGAAGCCAATGCTTTGCTCAAGGCACCCATTCCATCCTACAAAGCCCACAAATGCTAAAAGGGATGTGTGTGAGTCTAAAAAAATCCAGTCCCACCTATATTTTTGGTCCGTATCATATATGAATCCGCTCAACCAGTCTTCAGTACAGAAACATGGAAAATAGCCTTGCATTGTGAAGTGATCAGGTACTGTATATGATTTTTTTTTAGTTTTCATTATGCTACGTTGGTGACACATAAACTTGATATCATGGATTTTAAGGGAGAGCATTTTAATTGTGGACCATTTACATCACTAATAAACTATATGCTCATAATCTGCTTTATTACTGTATGGATAGACACACATCCTTTAAAATTACATTGAATTTTACTCCATTGTGCATTATATCAAACAAAAAATTATTTTGTTGTAATTAACTCATTGTTTCTTGTCCTGACTGCTGGAACAACTTTGAACATTTTTGCCCAATCTTTTCTAGTAACTCCAGATACAACTGTAAGAAAACTATTATGTCTCTTTGCAATGTTCTGCAAGTCAAACATATCCAGGGTCTCCAACTGTTCATCTTTTTATTTCCAGACTTCATCTTTGTGTCTTTCCTCTGAATATAACTCTAGTTTGTCGGTATCATCCTGAAATATGCCCCAAACTGGATTTTTGTTAATCTTAACATTATATTCTATTGATAAAGGGTAGGATTGTATTCACTCTTTCTCCAATTCCATCATCCTGTTGGTTCATGTTCAGCTTACGATCCACCATTTATTGGTATGTATTTTCTTCCCCTATGTCAGCCAAAAGTTGGTGCTAAAATGGCTTCCTGTCCTAGGATATCTTAATGAACACTGAGAAAGAAATTAAATAACAATTGGGATGTATTTTGAGTCATATATGTGTGGAAGAAATGACTCTTAAAAACGAGCATTTGCTGATAGTCTGTTGCGTAATACAAAAATGACAAATTTGTCACTTTCCTGTGACTATTACCAAGAAAAAAAATGTATCAACAGTCTTGTCCTAATAGTGCAGGCAGCTGGAGAATTATGTTTCCGTTTAATAAATTGATAAACTTAATTATGTTATAAAAATCTCTTTTTCTGTATTTAAGAATTCTAGAATACATGTATAATGGGGAGGAATAGAATGTGTTTTGTGTATTATAAACCCAACACCTTAATGTTTATGTAATATATTTCAATGCAATACTAGACAAAGTCACAATATCAAGGAATGGCTCCCAAAGACAGAATAAATTCCATATCAAAGCCAGAACACTGTGGCTCTACCCCCTTCCACCTGCTGATTGTAAATTTGCTTCCTACTTCTGTTCTCATGCATTGCTAATCTCTACAAAGGTGTTCCTGTCAGCCGCACCCATTGTAAAAATAAACAGTTTCCTGTAGAATAAGAACTTGTCCAAGAATTCCAAATCTAAGAATAGAAAATGGCACTTTCTTTTTCTTTTTTAAAAGTGTTGTAGCCATATGCAGGGATACAGTTTGTTTTACAAGTTGTTAATAACTCTTGAGTTCTGGTTGAGATAAGATAGTGAAGGTTGCATATCTACAATTAGGCATATCTACTTAAAAGGCTTTTAAAGGTTTTGGCAAAGATTAAAAATGGATCTCCACACCCACAAAATGAATGAGTTCACACATGTGCTTAAGCAAAGTAGGAAATCCAAGTGCTTCACTTTACCTCTTGAGGGGGAATTGATGAAACAATATTGGTACAGCCAGAGATGTCTAGTTTCTAAATTACAGCATCATAGAACTTACACTGTGTGTATATGTATCCCGTCTATCTCGCCTTGCAATGGCAGGAAATCATACTGATTTTAGCAACTGTAGTTAGAAGTAACTCTGTCCATGGCAAAAATGAGAGTGGGGAGCCACAAATGGCTCTGGGGCCTCGGGTTACCCACCCTTATTCTAAACTGAATTTAGCTTAATATGAACCCAGTCGTGATTTATTCCACAGAACACAGGGTTCTTTCAAGGAACAGCATTAACATGCAGTCCTCCAGCAATTGAGTCATCAGAAAAGTATGGCTGGCATAAATTATTCTGCCCAGACTGCCAAGCCCTATTTATGTCTTCATAGTAAAACTGCTGAGTGACACTGTTCTTTCAGCTTGTAAGGTCATTTATGGATTCTCCAGCTTTGTTCCATTTCATGATGAGCATCACTTAGTAGGAATAACAACCACTCCACTCTCTAGTGGAATGGGGTTGGATGGCCAGGCAGGGTTCCTAGGGTGGAGGTTTAGCCACCTTGTAAGCTATCCAAGTGACTGGTCACAGGTCAGGTGGTGCTACATACCTAAGATCTGTAACTCAACCTGTTTCTGAGAAATGACCTACCAGTCTTGTAAAACTGCTAAATTTAGGTTCAAAATTATGGCTGGAGGAGGAATGTAGGGATGGTGCAGGAGGAAGCAATAAAGACGTGCTGGCAGTCAGTGACTATAGTCAGCAGCACTTTCAAACCCAGTTAGAAAGGGAAGAGAGAAACAGTCTTTAGATGAAAGACGCAATCATTTCTATGGAACTTTGATAGCAGAATGTACTACCCTGTTTCCCCCAAAATAAGACATCCCTTGATAATAAGCCCAAGCGCTTATTTCAGGGTTCAAAAAATATAAGACAGGGTCTTATTTTTGGGGAAACACGGTATCGTAAATAATAATCAGAAAGAACTGGTCTTTCCCACCTCCTTTGCCCTCCCATCCTTCGGGATAGCTCTGGTCTGTCCCACTTTCCTATGACTCTGATCCCACTGGAAGAATGTGGTAGATCTGGTCTTAGGAGCCAGGCATGTGGTCCATCTAGACTTTTAAATTAAAGGAATAGTTCTTTAGGCTGCATTAGGAAAACTACTTCTGAAAACTCACCAAGAAAACTGCAGGGACTTGTCCAGGCAGTCACCAGGAGTCAACATTGACTCAAAGACACCACAAAAAGAAAAACAAATCACAGCCAGTACAGAACCCAACATGTCTCTATTTTCTTACCTCTTCAATTTATATTTCTTTGAGCTAGTCTCCCTCTTGTAATTTTTGGATCTGAAGTTAGAAGATCTTAGCTCTGTCTTTAGTGCATTTTGTGATTCTTTGAAATCCATTCAAATACTGGAAAGAAATTTTGCAAAAATGTTCACCATTTTCTTTGTTTATCTGCAGGATCACTCTCCGAATCTTGTACAGAATACAAGATATATATTTAGTTTAAAAAGGGAACTGGCAAAAGAAAGAAAGATTGTGTTAGGACTTGAGCCAAATTGGGTCAGGGATTGTGGAAGTAAAATAAATCCCCAGGGAGGCAGCTGGGCAATGCCTCAACACCTATTCTTCCATTTGATGCCTCCCCCCTTCTCCTTCCTAATAATGTGAAAACAGAATTGAGCATATAACTCTCACATTGTATGATATGCACATATATGGAGTTGCAACACATTATTTTGTTAAAAAGAAAAAGTCTCTACTGGTGAAGAGATTTGGAAAGAACTCCAGAAGCCATGAGCTATAGTGCTTTTCCTAATGTATTTTAATTGTCTTGAGATCTTTGGATGGGCAGCAACATTTTTAGTGGGAGGGTCAATGGTGTAAATAATAGTTTACATTTGGTAAATCCTATCACAATACCAGATATTTCTTAACTGCCAATTTACTAGCAAGATTACGGTATTTTGCTCTGCTAAAAGACCATGGAGTCCAAATGAAACAGAGGTGGTGCTCCTCACCAACAGTTCGTCTCAGATGGGCAGTGAATCTCCTCATCTACAGAAACCTCCCAACCACTGATGCTGAGCTTGGCATCGTACATTCTGTTATATTTATGTTTGTAAACAGTACAGTAGGTAAAGAGAAAGGTAAACCAATGGATATCAGGCAGATTTAGCAGCAAGCCTTTTAATATGAAAGTCTAGATCAGGGGTCAGCAACCTGCAGCTCTGGAGCCTCATGTGGTTCTTTCACCCCTCTGCTGCAGCTTCCTGTCACTCAAAATATGTGTCACAACTGCCAATGTGCGATACCCGCCGGCACGCGATTTAGTGAGCTTTTCAACCCCCTGTAGGCCAACTATGGATAAATCCAAGAAAAAGTTTCAGAAGAAAACAACATTTAATTCAACTACATATGCTAGTTTTGTGACCCCTTCTAGAAATAGTCAGGCACCGGAAGGGTTTTGTGGCTCCCGGTATTTTCTTTTCTGTGGGAAACAGGTCCAAATGGCTCTTTGAGTGTTTAAGGTTGCAGACCCCTGCTCTAGACATTAAGAAAACAATATGCTCACACGCGCACACACACACACACACACACACTCTGAATTAGCTCTTGCATCTAAACTCACAAGATTCTTGGGGAGTGGCAGTGGAACTGAGAGCTTTGGACACATACACACTATTTCCTATACTGTACACCAAGATTCCTGTAACTTCTCTGAAAATTAGCCTTTCCTATGTTATTGCTATAAAGGACACACCAGGGGTGAAATTCAGCTGGTTCTATCTGGCTTGGGCGAACCGGTAGTGGCGGCTGTGGGAGGCTTCACCCACCCACACGGACATCATGACGTCCCTTTTTTGTGATGATTTTCAGCCTCTGTGCATGCGCAGAAGGCTTTGCACATGTGTGGATGATGGTGTGTACGAGCGAAGCGAGCACGCGCACATTTGCAAACCGGTAGGGAAGATAAGTGAATTTCACCCCAGGACCCATTATTTTAAAGTCATGGTTTGGATAAAAGCCCTTAATTTGTGTTGTGTTTTCTGTTGTAAACCTGGGTATCTTTTGTCCTTGTTCCTGATGTTCCACAAAACTAGCAAGGGATAATACCTGGTGGAAGAGAGGCAATTTGCTGATCTGTGTGACCCTCCTGATTGCAGGAGCTGTTTGCTTTGTAAATTTGCATTTACTGGCTCTGAACACTAAGCCAACAAATGTTTCTTCACGTCAGACATTGCCACCTCTTTTGTCAACAAAGAAAACTGGTCTTTACATGTCCCATGTTGCCAAAGCACCTATGTTGATCATCAAATAACATTTTAAAACTATTTTCCCCAAATAAAATATTTTGGATTTATAAGAAGTGCTCAGTACATTATTAGACTATCTTGAAAACTATGAATTTTTAAAATTATTTCTCCTTGAAGGCAAATTAAAACTCACATTTGTATTTGTACAAGCTTTAAGAGATTTCAGAGATTCTTGATAGGTTGCCACTACTATCCCCATTATCTATTACCTGATAGTTGGGCTGTCTTCCTTTCCACACAATTGCCTCAGCTTGCCTCATTTCAGCAATATACTTCAGAAAGGATCAAAATCACTTTATCACTGGTACTGCTAAAGAAATTCTTGCTGATCTCATGAACGTAGAACCAACATTAAAAACACAAACCTAATCTATCTATCTAAAAGTTTCTGTTGCTGTGTTACCATTTTAAATTTAAATATTAATCATTTCAGAAATTACAGTTTTTTTCTCATTAAGAAAGAGCATATTGAATAGAATAGTTTACTGTAGTTTCCGTAAAACATATGTTTCGAGGGCAGAGAGCAAACTACTGTATGAAAGCAAAGCTGTATTCTTTCTTTGGTAATCTTTGTTAAATTTCATTATCTGAATTTTGTTTTATTTTGCAAAGTGATTGTTTTTTTTTCAGAGGCATGAGCTGATTTCAAACAGAATGCCCTTCTCAAAGGACAAAAGAAGTTCAGACTCTCAGGAAACTGCTTCACTCTACCCCAAGGCACTCTTAGCAGAGTGAACAAGGACCTTTCTGTCAGAAGTGCTTCATTCTCCAGACTCTACCACCACAATTTAGCATCTGGAAATGGGTGATACAGGACCCCCTCAATGCTGTGGAACAGGATGGTCTAGTTCCTCTCATAGGAAAAGAGACTAAATAAAACAATTTGTCCTGGGTTAGATAGCGCAAGAAAGGAGGGGGTGCAGTAATAACTTCACTAATTCTTGTTCAAATTAAAAATAAATGCATTAACACATTTCCTCAAATTATAAATTTCTCATATTTAATAAAGTTGCCACACCCATGCTTTTTATTTCAAATTTCTGACTTTTATATCTGTGAATTATGAAAACTTATTATTCTTTTGGCAAAAAGAAAAGTCATCAGTCCTTTAGTAAAGCTCAGAGGAAACCTGACCTTAGCACCACATATTCATCCTGTGTCACCTTCAGAGTTAACAAATATAACTGTGAGTCAGAGCTCAATTGAACAAAAGCTTCAAGCGTGACATTGCACAGAAGATCTATCACAATGGAATAAGAGTGAAATACATATGTACAAGAAGAAATACCACTAAATAATAGCGAAAGTCAAAATCTTTTTTAAAAAGGAAGAGAAAATAAATCCTGATGATGGACATGCTTGTATACTCTTCTTAGTAACAGGATGGAACTGATTTGCCACTGCCTACATATATAATAAACAAGATCCAAACGTTATTTAAGAAACTTGGAATGCATGACATGGAAAGATCTTTATAATGCATACCAAATGTTTGTACTCTTCCTTTCTGGATAAGCATTGTTATGTAAAACATAAAAGAGTTAGAAATAGAAATAAAAAATAGAGATAATAAAAATAAAATATCAAAGGAAATATAGTCATATTTAATTTTTGTTGATACAATTAATATTTATGTTTGCAAACTATCCCTGCTTCCATTATATCCATTAACTGCTTTATGATCCAATATTTTGTTCCTTAAACTCACTTCTCTTTTAGGATCTCATTAGTCCATCCAACCATGACTTCCTTAGTCTTTCCCTGCTTCTCAAACCATTCACTCTTCATGTACAGGTAGTCCTTGACTTACAATAGTTCGAAGTTACAACGGTACTGAAAAAAGTGACTTAGGACTATTTTTCACACTTACAGCTGTTGCAGCATTCCCATTGTCACATGATCAGAATTCAGATACTTGCCAACTGACTCACGGCTCACTCATGACGGTTGCAGTGTCCCAGGGTCATGTGATCCCCTTTTACAACCTTCTGATAAGCAAGGTCAATGGGGAAGCCAGATTCACTTAACAACCATGTTACTAATTTAACAAATGCAGTGATTCACTTAACAAGAATCTGGCAAGAAAGGTCATAAAATGGGGCAAAATTTACTTAACAGCTGCCTTGCTTAGCATTAGAAATTTTGGGTTCTATTGTCGTAAATTGAGGACTACCTGTATATGTTTTATGATTTGATCTTCATTCATTCATTCTCTCTGTTTGTACAAACCAGCTCAATTTAAGTCTTTTGTATTCATCCTTCATAGTATTTAGTTCATATTCGCACAGCAACCATTTGCTTTTCATCTATATCTTATCACACCTTTCTTAAGTTCCCTATTGCATTTCAGCCTGACGTTTTAGTGGGTTAAAACAAATTTACAGTAAGTCTATTAAAACAAAATATTGTTTCAAGTGTGAAAAGTTATAACATCTTTTCAGTTAAATACAATTTAAACTACTGATTTGGTAAAACACTCACAGATGGAATCAGCTATATTCTATTAGGGAGAAAATACTGTGGGACAGGAGGAGGTTTTCTCTTTGGAGCCCACATACAATTCTACTGAATGTTTTGGTAGACCAGTAAATCCTTTGAAGATAACCGTACATGCAGGGTTAAACCACCTGAATTAAAACTTTTAAGGCTTTGAAAGAGGACACAGAATTTTAAATGGAAACCAGAAAAGCTCTGGCAATTCATATAGCTAATACAGGATGGGTATAATCATGTCAGCAACACAAATACATTCCATTTAGTACCAGTAGAAGCTTCTATGTAATGTTTTAAGGTTCTACAAATGCCCTACGGTGGACAGATCAAACTAAGGCTACCACAACCACATACAATACAGGTAGTCCTCAAGTTACGAATGGAATGGAGCCTGCTCATTCCATTCATAACCTGAGGCTTTGTGGGAGTGAATCTTGTACTTTGAATGTGATCACTCCCTCCTTTTGCCCACACATTTGCTAATCAAATCTGTGGCTCATTAAGTGCACATGAGGTATTTCAGAGTGGGGAAGGCCATGGGGGGGCCTACTGATGGAACAGGTCACCTGCTTAACACCACCCAAGGCCTCCTCGACCCACTGAAATACCTCATGCTCCCCATAATTCCTCCCCCCCAGGTCACTTACTGTGCTGTCTCCTTTCCAGCCTCTCAGCTGTGTGCGCCGCTCTGAAGCTCCGTTTGGCATGCGCAGGCTTCGTCCGGCACTTTGCAGCCCAAAACAGAGCTTCAGAGGGGCATTCCCGTTCCTCCAGAGTTCCATTTTGGGCTGCAAAGTGCTGGACAAGGTCTGTGCACACCAAAAGAGCTCCTGAGGGGTGCACCCGCCCCTATGGAACTCCATTTTAGGCTGCAAAGTGCCGGATGAGGCCTGCGCACACCAAACAGAGCTATGGAGCTCCATTTTGGGCTGCAAAGATCATCTTTCGGCAAAGATGAGAAAAGGCTTTGCAAACGGAGGGAAAGCTTCAATGTTTCAGGCCTTCCCTCCATTTGCAAAGCCTTTTGCTGCAGATCTCATCCAGGCCTCTGTTGGCAGAGAATAGAGGCCTAAAGTACTGTGAGACAAGAGATCAATAGCGTGAGATCTCGCACTGATCTTCCGTGATCATGCAGTATTTTAGGCCTCCATTTTCTGTGTACTCACCAAAGACCTGAAGCACCAAAACAGGACAAGAAAGAGAAAGAACTCTAGATCTTCGCAAGGTGATATCCACAGGCCTAGTGCCTATGAAAACCTGGCGCGGGGGGGGGGAGGGAATAGGCTGGGCATGTTGCAGAGCCTCTGTGGTCATTCATAAGGGTGAACAACTGCTGTGGTGTGCAACATTCGTAGTTTCGGGAGTTGTTCGTAAATGCTAGGGGGTGCATATCCTGTAACTTCGAACATTCGCTAAGGGAACACTCGTAACCCGGGGATTAACTGTACAATGTGTTTGCACAAAATACTAAGCTGGTTAATATGGTTTAATGGTGATGATTCAGTATGTCATATGAATACAGCCAGACCCTCAATTTCTCTGAGATTCTGTTAAATGTATTTTTATGGAACTCAGACTGAAATTGTGAAATGCACAAAGTATTGTTTTGGGTATATTGGTCAACATATGTATTATATGTATTACACTCTGGCGTCTTCTGCTTCTCTAACTATGATGGGTCTCTCTTGATCTCCTCTTCTGATCTGTAGATTTTTCTCTCATTTTTTTGTTCTCTTCACAAATTCTTCTCAGTCTTTCTCTGTTCTTGCCAACAATCATAGAACCTTCACATTCTGCTTCATATGGATATTTGTACTCAGGGGTGAAATGCTCCCGGTTCGGACCGGATCGCCTGATCTGGTAGCGATGGTGGCGGGTGGTTCGGAGAACCGGTAGCAAAAATCCCTGCGCCGCCCTCCCCCCCATCATGCCCAGCTGAGCTGCACGATCATCAGAGGCTTTTTTTTCTTTTAAAAGCATTTTTTCTACAACCTCTTCCGACGAAAAGATGCTTTTAAAAGTAAAAAAAAAAAGCCTCTGATGATCGCATGGCTCAACTGGGATCGTCAGAGGCTTTTCAAAGCATTTTTTTCTGCAACCTCTTGGCCGAAGAGGCAGGGGTGAAATGCTCCCGGTTCGGACCGGCTTGGGCGAGTAGGTAGCGATGATGGCTGGTGGTTCAGAGAACTGGTAGCAATGGCAGCTGGAGGCTCCGCCCACCTGCCCCATTCCCTGGACTCGGGGAATGCACCATTCCCGGACTCCTACTGCTCACCTTTCTCCCGCAGCTGGCTGTCAGGGAAGGCAAGCGCCCAAAAGGTACCAGAGTCGCTCACTCTCCCGCTCTGGTCCACGCAGCCAGCGCGTGGACCAGAGCGGCTCATTCAAGAGGAGAGTAAGCAACTCCGGTATCTTTCGGGCGCTTGCCTTCCCTGACAGCCAGCTGTGGGAGAAAGTTGGAGTCCGGGGAATGGGGCGGGTGGGCGGAGCCGCAGGAGAAAGAAATTTAAAAAGTTTTCCTACCGGGTTCTGTGGGCATGGCTTGGTGGAAGGGGGTCTTGTGACTGAGTGGGCGTGGCTGTGAGTGACATCGAGTTGTCCACACCCACTCAGTCACAGGACACCCCCCACCAAGCCACGCCCACAGAACCAGTAGGGAAAAATTTTAGATTTCACCCCTGCGAAGAGGTGGTAAAAAAAATGCTTTGAAAAGTCTCTGACGAGTTGCCTGATCCTCAGAGAGGCTTTTCAAAGCATTTTTTAAAAAGCCTCTCTGACGATCCCAGCTGAGTTGCCTGATCAGCAGAGGCTTTTCAAAGCATTAGAAAAAATGCTTTGAAAAGTTAAAAAAAAAAAAGTTGGCCACACCCACCGTCACATTACCCCCCCAAGCCACGCCCACAGAACCGGTAGTAACAAATTTTACATTTCACCCCTGTTTGTACTTGATGTGAACACTGATATATTTTTATGAAGCATTATTTTTATTGTAAGTATGAATTGCTAAAGTGGTATCTCTAGTCATAGAGGTAAGTGTCTGAATTTATAGAAAGTAATGGCAGAGTTTGCACTTGAGGTACCTTCCTTTTTATCAGAGCTCCAAGATCCACAAGTCAGCATCATCTGGGCATAACTGATGTAATTTAACGAGACCAGAAATAAAAGGGCAGATGGATGATTTAGTGTATCCCATGAAAATGGTATAATGTATGTAATGAAATGCATCCCATTACAAGATATTAGGCTACCTTGGAACCCTAATTGTGCAGGACAAATGCAATCTTGTCACAGTTATATTATTTTAAATCAGAAACCATCAACTATCTGCTAGAAAAAATCTAAACTATTTGTTCACACCAGTTTAAAATGTTTATTTTGTCTATTGTTACTTGGTGATATTTAGTAATAAATGTTCATTTATAATAAATGTTTAATAAAACAATAAAAGAGACAAATATCATGGAAAATCTGAACATTTCCAGAAAACATTAAAACAATCACAAGAGGGCTGCCTGCTCTATGCTCCACTCTGTGTTCTTTGTCCTTTGCAAACCAGAAATGAGCAGTGTTTGCCACTTGAATTATTTTTGTGGCCCTATAACCTCCAAAAATTCATCCCAATTCTTCCAAAACACGCCACCAAATATGTGATGCCATTTAGCTTCCCTCTGGCCTGACAAATATGGCCCTGGCTTCTTGTTCTGATGGCAACTGTTTTTTTTTTTTTTTCTGGGCCTCCAGCATAGCCAGCCAGCAATAGAGCCTTCTTCTTAAGCCTCTCTCTTGGCTCTCTTTATCCTTATTCTTCCAATTGCACCGCTATCTTGGATCTTCTCCCTACTATTATGTAAAAGAGGAGAGGCATTTTATTAGCTTCTTATCACTGTTTAGATACCTGCCCTATTAGGGCTTAGGAGATACTACAGAGAGTCCTGACTTGTAACTTGTTTAGTAACCATTTGGTTACAATGGCACTGAAAAAAAGTGATTTATGATTGTTTTTCACACTTACGGCTGTTGCGGCATCCTGATGGTCGTGTGATCAAAATACAGATGCTTGGCAACGGACTCATATTTATGACAGATGGCAGTGTCTCAGAGGCATGTGATCACCTTTTGCAACCTTCTGGGGAAGCCAGATTCACTTATCAACCATATTACTAATTTAATAATTGCAGTGATTCACCTAACAACTGTCTCGCTTAAAATTTGAGTTCAATTGTGGTCATAAATCAAGGACGACCTGTATTGATTTCTCACCAGATTTTCTGGGGATGTCCCTCTGGATTAATGGACAAAATTCTCTCCCTGGACTTTCCTTGGCAGGTAGCATTGACATCCTTTCCCAGGTTGGCCTTATTACCTGATAATATTCAGCATCTGATCCACATCCCAACTCCACCTTCATTGGTAAATCAAAATCTGTGAATGTCTATGGCAGACAATGAAGCCAGGTACAGGCAAGATAGGTGTTCTTGACTCCTACATCAATACATTCACCTCTAACTGATTTTTTAGAAAACATCATTAAATCTGCTCCATGGGAACAGCATATATGCAGAGCCCTCATCTCCAAAACCACATATTAGAACAGCGGTCACCAACTGGTGGTCTGTGGATCACTGGTGGTCCACGAGAAAATTTTGGTGGTCCGCAGAAAAATTATTTGCATTTTTTATATTGCACTAAATCAGGGGTCCTCAAACTATGGCCCCTGGGACAGATATATGCAATGAATGTTTGTGTTGCTGTAGAGTCTCCCCCTTTGGGGTCTTTTTATGTGGGTCGGAGGGAGACAGAAATTCTGACTTGGGGTCTGCTTTAGCCTCCTGGTGCTGGCGTTTGGGTGAAGGCTGGAGGAAAGTGCTGCTGGTGGCAAAGAGCCGGAGGGCTTTGTTCCAGTGGGACTACATCATGGCCTGGAACTGGCTGACCATCTCAGCCCGCTAAGCCTCCAGGCACCGGTACCTGCCCTTGCACTCCCGCAGGTCTTCCCTATGCTTTCCAAGCAGTCCTCAGTGAGGTGCTTCTGCTGAGCCTCCTCGGTCAGATCCAATTTGAAATGAGTTGTTTTGCCAACTCTTTCTCATGGTGGCTGCTTAGCTCCAAGAGCTGCTTCCTGTTGGGGCCCTAAGGAGCCCCAGCAGAGAGAGGAGAAGTGGCTGAGAGAGGAGGGGCAAGTAGAGGCTGGTGAGATGCTCCTCAACATGAGTGACATTGAGTTGGCCACAGCCACCTAGTCACATAACCACCTAGCCATGGCCACCCAGCCGGTCATTAGGCAGAACATATTAGTGGTCCGCAGGATTTAAAATTATGAATTTAGTGGTCCCTGAGGTCCGAAAGGTTGGTGACCCCTGTATTAGAAAGTGTTGAGTCCTGGGGGGGTCACAATTAGCAAAGTTGCTAAAGAAAGAACCATAGTGTTTGGATGTGGCTGATAGATTTACGTATCTTTAAAGAATTAAGAGTTTCTCTAACCACTTTTCTACATTTGTTTGACATGATAAGCTAAAATGTGGTTAGCTAGTTTGCAATTCAGTGTTTTCTGCAGATCCAGTCCCTGTTAAGTATTCTTCACTTGATGTCACATATAGAAGAACTTTCTTGCAGGAGCCCAGTTTATATTGGGACAATCCTAGGTGAAAGTTAGCCACTATCAGACAGCTACAAGAAGCTCTCCAAATCACAGAAGAAGCAGAATAAGATATGTTGCTATAAGAAAAATTTAAAGTCCATTTTAGGAAAATATCTCAAGGCAACATCTCTGAGGGAGATGGGCAGTTAAGAAATAGGAAGTATAAATAAATAACAAGGATGAGGCTAGCAATAATTTTTCTTCATTTCAGCTGCTTTAGGTTAAACCCAGAGTGCAACTTCAAACATCATATCACTTTATCCGGGTGTGCAGTTTCAATGTTATTTCTCTGTTCCCAATCCATAGAAATTGTAACTAGGTGGATTTCATATTTTCAGCAATATCTCACCTATGGTTTCTTCCTGCAGATCCTCCAATTCCATGCTTTATAACACCCTGTCTTATCTTTCTGAGGAAAGTTAGAGGTATTAAAAATGGATTGAATTGACAGGGTTTAAAAAAAACAACAACCATCAACGGGGAGGGGGATTTAACAACTACAGGATACCTTTGCAATTTCAGGGCCCTATTTCAACAGAGGAAGTGCGAAGCTACTTTTGTTGAGAAACCTTTGAAGTCCCGTTTGCCAAAGGAGGATGTTGCATTAGGCGGGCCCTTGGCGACCTTACGCCGCTGGCCAAGAAAAAGTTCACAAGTTTTCTAAAACTTGTTTCCTTGGAATCCGAGGGCCGCCGGTTGGAAACTGAAGGCACCACTCATGAAAAACAAGTCAAGGAGAACTCTTCCGTGCGGGGCTGCGGAGAAAATGGGGGCGAAGGATTCTCGGGAGGTTCCAAACTCCCGGCTCTGGTCTAAAGGTTCGTCGTTGCTTCGGACTCCACGCTCACGTCGTTAAGGAAACCAGCCATTAAGCGCTGCCTCCAGTTGCTCCGGATTGAGGTGGAGTCGCACCAGTCGCACTTTTGGAGGTCAGAAAATAGCCAAGCCGCCCAGAGAGAAAACGAGGGCGCAGAAGGTAAGGAAAGGCCGGGCGGGGATTGGATCAAATCCCAAGGGTAGTGAAACTAATCTCGCGTGCCCAGCCCCTCCTTATGCAGGGCAAATCCGCTATGGGAATTCGCCTCGACCCTCCTTAAAGATCTGGGTCTCCTTTCGCAGGCGCGGCGCCCCCCAGTGTTCGCCGAGCTGCAGCATTAAGTGAGCCTCTTCTATTCCGACGGCGGGAGGGGTGGATGGGTGGGGTGGGGGTGGGGGGTCCATCACCCCCAGTTAACTCCGGCTCGTGAATTTTCCTCAGAAAGAAGTGAGATCGAGGAACAGATGGAGCGACGGGAAGTTGAGACTTTGCGGACGGCTCGCGCGCGCAATCCTCGCTCTCCAGGGCCAAGGAAAGCTGGAGTTGGAATGGGGGGTTGGGGGGGGGAAGGAATCGCGCGGCGGAGAACTCTCGGAGCCTGGTTGAATCGGAGCTGAGCAACAACGCGCCTTGGTCCGGATTGAACCCGCGCGATTCACCGCTACTTCTCTCTCTTCCCCTCATCTATCTATCTATCTATCTATCTATCTATCTATCTATCTATCTATCATCATCTTCTTCCTTCTCTGTGTGGAAAGGTCGGGAGTGTTACATGAAGCCGGGTTTGCTTAACCCAGGGAGGACTTGCAGCTGTGGTGCAGTTCACTAAGGATTGAGTACAATAGTTTTATGGCGCTGCCAGAGCGGAATAACCCTGGGAAAGGCGCACTCCTAGGGCTAGCCAAACCCTGTTTTTTCTGCCTTCTCCTCCGGCGCCCGCGGCCCCCTTCCGGTCCTTCTCATTCCCCGAACCTCCTCCCAGGTGGCGAGTCATTTTCCTTTTTCTCTGCAACTTTTGGAAGAATTTGGACGGATGGCAGCGAAGTTGGACCCACCTCCCATCCGGGGCATCTTAATTTAAGGGAGAGGCAGGAAAAATAGAATAGAATAGAATTCTTTATTGGCCAAGTGTGTTTGGACACACAAGGCGTCAGGATGAAGCTGGGGGTTATTTTTAAAAAGGTGCATGGGAAGCTGAGGTAGCCAGGGCTGTACTTTCCTCTGGGTGTTACTTTGGAAGGGAAGGCAGACAAATATTGAACAGGAAATATCCCCCAACAGCCTGCCCTTTAGCATGAACTAAGGACCGCTGGCTGGCTGGGTAGGGAATGTGCAGTGGAGCAACTTGGATCATGTTCATCCCCCATTAATCTGTGACACTGGCACTGGAATACATGGGGTTCGCTCCGCTGGTGGGATTCAAGTAATTTAACAACCGGTTCTCTGCCCTAATGATTTCTTCCAACAACCAGTTTGGCAAACTGCTCAGAAAGTTAACAACCGGTTCTCCCAAAGTGGTGCTGGTGCGAACTGGCGGAATCCCACCACTGGTTCCCTCCCTCCAAATGTGAAAGTAGAAAAGTACTCTCTCGGAATACTTGTGTTAAGCAGGTATTAAAGGATAGGGTTTCTAACATTATGTCTCATAAATCTGATAATCTTTTAGTTAAAGTAGGTGACACAGGTGTTTCAAGGACCCAATATCTGTTGAATTATGAGATAATTATTACAATCTAACAGTAACATAGCAACTAAGCATCTGCTAATATGGACCTGCTAAATAAGGGCCTTTCTCCGCCATATTTTACACTGACATTTTTCTTCTACGTCCACAGCTCCTCCACTAACCACTGTACTTTATGTCTGTGTCCTGTTGGTGACTCAGATTGGCAGAAGGGAAAGTAATAGGAAGTATTCAAATGAAGGGGAGTGCAAAGGAACACCTTCTCCCTAATGTTTTGTGGAAACTGCTGTATTTAGGCAAATAGAGAGGGCTTCAGCATTTTCCTTCTGAGAAAAAGCTAAAATTCTTTAGGTTTGGAGAAAAAAAAATATTGATTGGGAATGTGACTGAGACATAAAAAAATTATACATCAGAGAGAAGGGTTTTTTGTTTCAATCTTCTCTTCAAACACTAGGACCAGGGATCATCCAATGGAACTGATTCAAAGGAGATTTAGAACAGTACCTCCACCTTACACCAGTACTTCTTCATGTAATGTATAGCTATAACATGGAGTTCATGGTGATGGCCACTAACCTGGATTGTCTTAAAAAAGGACTTGATAAATTTAATGAGGATAGATCTGTCAAACCTGTCAAGTGTTACTCAGAGTTACCCCTGATTTCTCCTGCTCCCTAGGATAACTTGCCTCCTAGAGAGCAGGAGAAAGGCATACCTCTGCATTTTCCTTCCAGCACCCAAGAGATGTCTGATAGGCCATTGTGAGAAGCAATATTCTAGATTGAGATGGGCTTTGTCTGATTTTTTCAGACTGTTCATATATACTTATGGCTTGATTTGGGGAGAAGTGGGTGAGGGGCTTTGGGTTTTTCAACCCTCCCTTCCATTATTTGAGCACTGAAAGTTGAATGTCACCTATCCAATAAAATCCACACTAACCACTTTCCTTATCCTATTTTTGTCCTCATAAGGAAGCTGATTATGTTTGATGTTTCATCTGACTTTTTCCTGGTGGTTGCTGGGTTATACATACTTTATGGTACACACTCCTGCTTTATCATCACCTAGGTTTCCTGTGCTAGTCAGAGGAAGCTTCAAAGAGTATTATATCTAAGTAGAAGTAGCATTGGGCAGAGATTCCTGTAAAGAAAACTCCTGAAGATCCACAAAGGCTTTCCAAGTTGTCCTAGGATTTGGGATTGTGCTGCCTATTCATCCTCTGAAGATGCCTTTTCGAAACCTCACACAACCTGTCTATCACCAACCACCCAGTAACTCACATGGTGACTTACAAGGCTTGTTCGATATGGTGCACGGTTACTTGGGAATCGTGCAACCCAACAGTTTCCCCAAAGGTAAGAATTATAATGATGCAGGAACCATTTCCATATCATCAAATGTAACCATTTTAGTACAGAATGCCATTGGGTTCTTCATAAAACTTGGTCAGCTGTTTGTTTGTTTTTTTCTCATTGTGTGGACGTCTCAGATTAAATGTTGTAAAGGACACACATTTGAGAATTCTTAGGAAAGTCTTAACTATTTGAATACCAAGGTTGACGCCGGCTAGGCAGTGCAAATGGCAGTGAGTTTGCTATGGCACTGTGGGGGAAAGCCAGTTTAACTGTCTTAATGAAACAGTATTGGAAACAAAATACTCAATGCTACCGTGCTGAAATGAGAAAGGTGTTGATTTATTGTACCAGGTTTAACTGGCATTGAAATTCTGAATGGTATGATAATAAGGGTGCTAGGAGGCGGTTAATCCATTTGTATACTTGAGCCTGATAGGTAACTATCATCTACTATTTGTTTATGGTACATTTATTTATTTCACAATATTTCTTTCTTCACATACTGAAAAAGATGAACTAACCTTTGGAGAATGCCCATATTCATTGAAAAATCAATGACTGCTATAATTTTGTTCAGAAAAAATAGCATTAATTTTCAAATAGTTTTAATTAATCCCCTTGCCATCGGTAAGATTTATGTTCGTCAGTAATTTGCTATACATTTTTAATATTTTTCTTTTGAGGAGATGAGTTTAAGGAACATTACTAATGAAAAGCAGTTCTGGGCCAACCTTGTTTTTCATTAGAAATAAAATGTAGCCACAGACTTCGGTGGGTGGCAATAGCCTGAATGGATCAGATTGGTCGTCCCAAGAGACATTCATTTTTAGAACATTTTATTATATATCTATTTTTAAATGTGAACGATGTATATTCCATTTTTTTTCTCAATTAAAAATACCTGAAAAATATTTCACTGTTGTCTTCTGGTGGTTTGCTACCACAATTCCAGTTTCTGATACCTCTGAAACCTGAGTTCGGGGTCAAATGTTTCCGATGCATATTAAAGTGTTGAAACTGTAACATGACTCCACACATAAATTTTGCTTTCCGATCCCTCTGAGAAATTGACTACTATATAGTAGACCTGTCTGTGGCATTCTACATACACGTCTTCCTCCCTGATCTGAACTCGGGATAACCTGTTTTTCCAGCTTACAGTAAAAATAGGCTATTTACAAATAGATTTTTCTTTATGCCAGTTAGAAAATACTTTCTTTTTCTGGTCCAGCTCCAGTGTCAATCAACTCTTCTCAGATTTTTTAAAGTGCAAAGAATCTTGTGTAAATAAGAACAAAGAACCTAACAAGCATTTGATCTGACAACTGTGCAGTCACTTGAAAAAGAGAACAGAAGCAAAAGGTCCACTTGAATTATAGGCAGATGCTAGAAACCGAATTCATAGTCTGAAAGTGAAGGACGAAAGGCATAGGGAATCTGCTCACCATGGAGTAGAACTAAATGAAAAAAGAACCCACAAGTTTTTTTCTTGTTTCCAAGAATCTTTTTTTACTCATAGGTGGTCCCAGAAGAACAACCACAAAACCTTCCACTTGTTTTCATGCAATTTTGGTTATAAGATTAATGCTGTTTTCTAATAAATTGTGTCAAAATGAAACTTCTGTGGAAGACTTCAAAAGGGTTAAATGGTATAGTTATCCTAAAATTTACACAATTTGTAATTTAATTGCACAAAATTTGTAATTTAAAATAAGTCCTGCTTTAGGCATGAAAGCCGGCTGGGTGAGTTTTGGCCAGTCTCTCTCTCTCTCTCACCTCAACTCACTTCATAGGATTGCTAATTGTGCAGAAAATAAGAAGAGGAAAGAGTATTAGAACATTTGGTGCCTTGAGATATTTATAAAAATAATAAAGGCAGGATTTTAAAAAATATAAAATCTAGAATCAGAAAATGCTCCTTTTTATCAATTAAAAGAGCAATAAATATATGAACTATTTTAGAACAGTCTTCTGAAATCTTCAATATTATGGCTGAATGTAAGTGTAAGTGCAATGGCAACGCTCCACTCATTTAATTCTGCCACTGCTGACATGCAACAGGACTGTGTTTTAATAGGAAAAATGGGGCAGTGGGGTGAAGGAGCTATAGCCTCTCCTGGGCTATTTATCAAGGTTGGCTTCCCAGCCCTTTTTTCTTTCTTGTGGCTTTGATTCCAGAAGTGAAGAATGTGAAATTGACCACTACTGAATAAGCTGGAGAAAGTGGTGTCTTGTTTCTTTTCTTAAAAAATATTTCTGTGGTACTTTTAACATTTTAATAGGATATTTTAATAAGCAGAATAAAAAACATATTTTTATTAAGAATATTCCAGGGTTAAACACCTGAGAGAAATAAAAGTCTGTATCTGATACAGTGGAGAGAGAGTTCCTAGCAAGGCCTAAAGCACCTGTAGCCTAACCTAGGGGGACACGGTGGCTCAGTGGCTAAGACGCTGAGCTTGTCGATCAGAAAGGTTGGCAGTTCGGCAGTTGGAATCCCTAGTGTTGCATAATGGAGTGAGCTCCCGTTACTTGTCCCAGCTTCTGTCAACCTAGCAGTTTGAAAGCATGTAAAAAATGCAAATAGAAAAATAGGGACCACCTTGGTGGGAAGGTAACAGCGTTCCATGCGCCTTTGATGTTTAGCCGGCCACGTGACCATGGAATTGTCATCAGACAGCGCTGGCTCTTCATCTTAGAAACGGAGATGAGCATCGCCTCCTAGAGTCGGGAACGACTAGCACGTATGTGCGAGGGGAACCTTTACCTTATCCTCTACAGCCCTCTCCCTTGAATCAGATATTTCAGGCCCCTGAAAAAAAATTAACATAGGATAAGGGTTTTTTTTACATTTTGTGTCTGCACAAGATTTAAATACAATACCACTCTTTGAACAGTGTTTCAAAATAAATTAGAAACCTAGTATAGATCTCTTCAAAGCTTATAGAGATGGCTTTGCAGTGTCTCCTTCCTCTTACTAGCCCAAAGTCTGTGCTTTGAACTATCCTGATTTCTAAGGCAGCCAACATGCTGTTCATTCAAATGTTTAACCTGAAATGCACTAGTAACTACAGCATGCTTAATTATAGTCAAGTTGTTTTCTATCCATATTGAATTGAAGCTCAGTTGAAGCACTGCACAGTTTTAGCTTTAACACATTGTACACAACACTCCCCATTGTATACAAAGGTAGGACAGAAAGAGGATTAAATAGTATGCGAATGGCTGTATCAGTTTGACCCTAAGGAGGCTGCTTCATTCTTTAGAATAATGAGGCAGGCCCTGAGGCTATGATTTCTTATCTTGAATATAATGCTTCTTGTGATGCAACTCAAAATGTTAAGATCCTTTTGACAATAGTGTTGCATGTTAAATTGTATTTAGATTGCAGACAACTTGATAATCTAACCCTTGTGTCCTTCCTGAAAGTTATTGCTTCTTTCTCTTTTGAGGTTAGAGAAAATTCTTTAAGCTTCTGTGTTTAGTCTCTTGCAGTTTAAAAGGGTTGAGAATAATAGCTAATGAAAGTTGAGAGTCTTCTTCTAATTATTGTTCTTCTGGACCTTCAATCATTGAGTATGAAATTACAAATTAGTTAGATATAAGTAACTTTAAAGGCCCACGGTGCAATATTTTGCTTTGAAGAATAGCCATCTATTCCCCTCTTAGTTGTTGGTCTCTGTGTTTTATTACTTCTCTTTAATTATTAAATAGCAAGCAGCTATTTAAGAAATATATACTCTTAGTTTATCTTACCCTTTAAAAATGAATCTAAGGTCAGCAGGCGCATTGAGCAACAGTGTATTTGTTGTATTTAACAGTTATCTTTCCATGAAGGCACCAGTTCTTTTATTCTTAAGAATGCTAGGTTTGCTTGGATATCAGGTGTCAGGTAAAATATATGTATGGTGGCTTTTCCTGCCAGGATGTTTCTATTGGCAATTTTACACAATCATAAAATGATTCCTTAGACAGAGTTTGCCTGTGAAGCACTGGACCTAGGCAGTAGGTATTCTAATCAACAAGGCCACATAATTGCCAGAATCCAGCTCTTTCTTAGCTGTTTAGCCATTCTGTCAGTCACAGACCTTTGTTATTGTGGCTATTTTTTTACAGTGTCTGGAGAAAGAGTGTGTGTGTGTGTGTGTGTGTGTGTGTGTGTGTGTGTGTGTGTATGTATGTATGTATGTATGTATGTATTTTCAATTAAATGTAAAAAATGTTCCTATCCCTGGAAAGGGAGATAGATAATAGGCTGTGGGGAGCTGAGGATGATATGAAGATTGTTTTGAAGTCCATTTTACACATTGGCAGTTGCTGTGCTTTTCATTAAAAGCTTGAGTACCAACATTTTTATTTATTGTAAAGGAGCTGTTCCAGTTCAGTCAATCATTAATTTTTTGTTTAACCACCAGGCAGCTGTTTCTAAATGCAGAATAAAGAAATTAGTTAGAGTAGGTGGAGGGAAACCAGCATATTAAGATGAGAAAAGAGATACAGAAGTGACTTGGTAAAGGAAGGATGGTGCCTTTTCAGACAACTCTTAACAGGGTCTCTAATTATCAACATTCTAGGCTATAAAACTTTCCAATTTGTTTTAGAATCATGTCCCCTGACCTATCAGTGCTCACTGTATGTTTGGATAATTTTTATACACACTGTACATGGCTTTTCGTTATCTTTTATCATGTGAGTTTTTAAAACGTTCAGTTGTTTTTCTAGTTGCCATTGTTTAGAGCTATGAATTAAATAGAACCCAGCAGTCCCCCCTCCCCCCGTCCTAAATTTAACTCTTTGGAGTATTTCTTTTTCTTTGAAAAGTGCAATACTATACATTTAGCCTTATGAAAAATACATCTGTGAATTATAGCTCAATATTTTGATTTACTGTTTCCTTCTACATCTCTTTTTTATAAGATCACTCAGCTGACTCATATTTTGGATCACATTCCAGTAAGACACAAGTTTGATAATACTAAAATTTAACCAGTTTCTCTAGTTTGTACATTTGGATTTTTTGTTTTCCTTTCTCCCTCCATTAAAATATATCACATTTGTCAGTGTAATATAATTCTGTAGATTATAGATTAACGTATCAGTGCATTTAGTTTTAAATCATGCCATTGTGCCATATCTACTTAAGTTTGCTTAATTTATTCTAAATTTTCCACAGTTAGAATGGGGTTTAGAATAAAGTTTTCTTGAAGATTTGAAAGTTTAATGAAGGGCAGTTTAGAGGTCCATAGGGTTTTTTTTTTTTTTTTACTAAGGTAAGTAACTCATCCTGTTTTCACTTAAGGAAATACTAATTTTTAATGGTAATTGCCGATAAGAAAATTTCAAATTAACATTGCCATTATGATAACTGATCATCATGATAATATAAAAACATGAGATAAACCTTAGTTATATTGTGACACCCACATACACAAATAAAATTTGATAGCTATATATTATGTATCGTATTTATGTAGTATCACATAGTATAATATTAGTTAATATATAAAAATGTCTATAAGTTGGTAATAACAGATGCTACAATTTTATCCTATATTTAAAGTTTATGTTAAATATAAAAGTAGAAAAACTAAACAATTGGAGATAATAAACAATGATATAAATGCATGGATGTGACATTTATTTGATTGAATTAACCAAGAAATCAAAACTCATTTGCATTCCCAGATAAAAGTGACACATGAAATAGCAGCAGAACAGTAGAGAGAACCAGTTCGGTCTGGTGGTTAAGGCACCAGAGTAGAAAACAGGAGACTATGCATTTGTCCCATTTTAGCCATGAAAGCCAGCTTGGGTAACTTTGGGCCAGTCATTCTCTTTAAGCCCAACTCCATCTCATTGAATTGTTGTGGGGAAAATAGGACGAGAAAGGTCTGTTGGGTATGTTTGCTGCCTTGACTTATTTGTAAAAATAATAAAGGCAGCATATAAAATAAATAATAAATAAGGAATAGAAATAAATTATTACTGTGTCTGTAAAATTTGTCCATCCACCTCATCTACTGATTGTTTGCAAGTTTTGCATTGCAATAATGCAAATTTAACCACAAATATGTTACTTTAGAATATTTAATAAGATATATTAAACATACAATGCATCCAGATAATCAAGTAATGTCTTAAATAATGATTCTATCTGACAATCGCTGCAATCTCTATAAAAGTTACAGAATAGCATGACATGGACCAATGAGAAAATTTAAACTGTTAACTCTGAATTCATTTGCTTAAATATAAATGAAACAGTGAAGACATTGAAGACAGTTATCTTCAGTTAAGCCAAGATTAATTATCCTGCTAATTTATTTCTGTTATCCTGCTAAACTATCTCTGCTAAGTTATCCCTGCTATCCTGCTAAGCCAGTTATCCTCCTCAGCCAAAAGCAATATGAATAAGCATAAAGACAGTTTCTTGTCTGCATTCATTCCTTGGATGACCTATAAAATCATTTTAATTGATGAGAAGTTGAACCCCCAAATGTGGTTTCTTCATATTCTACTACCAGGAATGATCAGTCTTTGATTGGTTCCTACTAATCCTATTAAGTGAACCAAAGCCTACATCAGTTCAGTATCCTATGTATCAGAAACAGAAATTCAGTTAGCATAGGAGCTCTCCCAATGCAGAGCACAGTAGGAAGAAGCTGCTTTAGCAGGAGCTAGATTCTGAATGAAGAGAGGTAAGATTTCTTCTCTGCCTCTTTCTGGTTTTTATTGCCATGATCCACACATCATATTTCTTCTTCATGAATAGGAGCCATAACCTTATCTAATATGCTGTCACCTGAACATTGTACAATCAGACTACAGTATTCCATTGTTCCTAGAATTTAAGAGGGGAATTCTTTGACATTTCCAATATTGCGATCCAATGTTGAGTAGAATATCCCCTGTGTGATAGTCAGAGCTATCAGCCTCCTATAGCTTTCCTTGACATTGTACATACATATTATACTAGGACTAACAATAAAGCCTTTATTATTTTGATAAATAACTCAAAGCACTCTTTGGAAACGTTCCTTCCCTTTTTGCCTCAAAGCCACCCTCTTTACTCTCTACATCTAACTCTAGTGGCTATATATCTCATTGCAAAAGTTGCAGAGTAACTTTTCATTTTGAAAGTGATCAGCTACCATTATTAAGAATTTTCACTTCCATAAGAAGTAAGTAGAGCCACCAGAAATCTCTTAAGAATAAGAAAATACCATTGGAAAGTATCTTAGATCAATGTGGATATATAAATTGACTTTAGCCACAAATCAATTTTTGAAGTCCCACAAGTTACCCAACTGAATTGGTTTCAAATGACCTTGAAATAATCTCAATTTTTCAAAGTCTCATTAGCTTTGCTCAAAAATATATTTAACCTTCTCCTACCTCTTCTTAATACCAATCCACTAAGAGATCCAAACCCTGTTATGATAAGGAATGTACAGCCAGGACAGTGCCTAGCATGTCCTGGCCATGTGTTCTGGCCATCCCAGAACAACTAATGATTTTAATACCTGTGATTTTTTTAAACACATAAATATTATAGGCGAATGAAGGAAAAAACAAGTTTGTACTAAAGTTCTGAGCCAGGAGGTTATATGTGTTTATGGCTATGTTTTGCCTATTTATATCCTTTTATTTGTGCCAATTTTTTTCATGCGTCCATGTCTTATGTCTATACTGTTACTTGTTTCCTTGTACTTTGCAAGGAAGTAAAAGACCAGCGGAGCTATCCCTATAGAAATTATTTGTAAGAGCTAAAGGTAAGCAAGGTCACAGCAGCCTTCTGTAAGAAATCAGGTTGTCTTCCTTCATGTTGCCTTGATGTTTTTCCTAGGAGGCAAGGAGAGCCATTTCCAATGCTTTGCTGGTATGAAGCAGAATATGCTGCCCTTTAGTTATCTGGGTTTAAGAGGTTTTTAAAGAAAAGTTTCTTGAACAAAAAAAAAATTGTTTCCCTTTTCCTATTCTGTCCTATGTTATGGTAAAGCAACAAGTAATTTGATGCTAGGCTCCAAAACCCAAGAAAGATATGCAGAGTTACTTCTACTACACTGTAAGCAGTTTCCTTTATTGTTCCTTACCTATAGATAGAAATCTTGCCAAACTAAAGCAATTACTTGCATCATTAAAGACCTGTCTGAGAACTTCAAGGGAGCAGCTATCTTGACCCTCTTTCTCCCAACCAAACTATTTAAGCTTCATGGTTTCTTGGTCCTCTGGAATGCAGCCCCTCACTCCTGGGAATCCAGACTACATTCCATCATTTGATTTCCTCTGTGGGATAGAGCCTGCATTCAAACAGAGATATCTTTTTAACATTATTTTACTGATTTATCTTAGATGTTTAGGATGCAATGCTCAAACTCTCTTGTGCAAAGAAGTCTACAGAAGCTTCAATCCCAGCAAAAATGTTGTTTGCCAAATGCAAACTGTGCTCCTGCAAATCAGAAGCTTGCTTTTCTTTTTATAAAAGAACTACTTCTCATTCTTTGTAAAACACTTTATGTGCTTTCTTCAGTGCTTTCTTTACTTGTCACAAGAGATCTTAGTAAATCTAACTCATTTAAATTTATATTGTATCTAAGTCATTTAAATTAAATCTAATTCCGTTACTGGTAAATTTATTTGTATGTTATATAGAGTGCCTTTCAGAGGAGATTAGTTCCCCAGGTAGCATTAAGAAAACCCAGATCATAAGGGAAAGTTGGGACAATGCATTAAAAGGAAACAAAACCAAAAATGTTTGCTATGGGTAAACAAGGGAGGTATTTATGCAAATAAAGTGAGTTTTACTGGAAGTACAAACAGCTGAGAGGGGGCTGGAAAACTACAAAAAGATTTTAATGCTCAGAGGCTACATTTCAAGATGAGAGGTTTTTTGATAAAGGATGGCAGCATCAATTCTCACACAATATACAATTATGAAAATAAAATGTGCTGAGGCATCAATCTGCCTGATAGGTGTGCTTCCAAACCTGAAAAGCATTTAATACAATTGCTACACACTTTTTTTTTCTTTTTACGACTCTGTAATCTCTTGCTTTGGGGTGGAGTCAGGGTACCTATTGGAGCTGAGCATCTACTGGCCAGATGCCCTTCCTGATGCCTACATAGAGTTCGCAGCAGATACTTTCTCTTTGCACCTTGATAGAGAAACATCTATCACTGTGTAGGATTGAACGCTAAACCTTCTGAGTGCTTAGAAGGTTTGAGTGCGAGTGCTGAGTGGGAGTCGAACATTTTCAGCTCTAGGCCACTATGCTGCTCCCTATTGCTACATGGTTTTTTTTTAAAAAAAATCCCATATTCTCTTGGATATTCTTTCTGAACCCTGGGGATTTTTGTGTCAAATGTTTACTTCAGACTAAATCATATATTTTAACAAGCAAAAACCACACTTATGCTAAGCATTTTTAATATCTGAAAATTAGTACATGCTGTCATTTTGGTCATGAAACATGTAGGTCATAAACTGCCTTATAACTTAAAAAAATAAATAAAGGCCTACTGCAAAACTCTTACAGCCATCCACAAGCTAAACACTGCTGATTTACATTGTTAGCATCTATTAATCTCCTCCCAAGTATTAAATATGGTCCTCGGCCATCAAAAAGTTGTTCATCACTGTTCTAGCTTATAAAAACTATATTCGATATGTTGACCATTAAGAAAGCCTATATGAAAATTCATAAAGGCGCCTATATTGAAGTTGTCTGTAGAGATTCCCAGAAAGTCCAGTTGCCTCTTGTACAAAATTGTTACAAGATGATTAATGTTAAAGAGTTAATTATCAATCATGTGAGTAGAAAAGAAAAAAGGATGAAAAAAAAGAATGTTTGGTCATGGAGCCATGTTTTTACCAGCTACTCATGATTAGATAGAATAATGGAAACTTTCAGATCTACAGATTGGTTCTTCTCTGGTGCAGAGTAGCAGTTCATTGATTACTATATGGATATATTGTAATCTTATAATTTTCAGATGACTTCCTTGTAGATGTACCCAATCCCCATGTAGTGTTCATCTGCACTGCGTTGCTCAGCAGCTTGGTCAAATATTTGTTATGGTTATTTTCTATTGCAGTTGGTCTATTCCTTCAGATCACTTCAAGCTGATAACCTTTAAAACAGAGAACATTTGCAAAACATGTAGTATTGCACCACTCTGATTGTGGAATATCTGGATGATACAATTAAATCCAGTTATCTGAACTTTCTTGTTCCTGGAACTAAACTTTATGTGTTCTAAGACTTTCTAAGGTTTCCAGAAGCCCATGGGCAAAGGATCATGAGATTCTTCCTGCATCCCATGCCATTGTAATCTTTTCTTTTCTGGCCATTTAAGTTAGTGGTACACCAAACAGAAATATGTGGGAAAGTCAAAATATTGAAAACTTTCTAGGCATTATTTTCATTTAATTGTCTTGAATTAAAAATGTCTTCACTCTTTTAAAAATGCTATATTTTCCATACATATATGCAGTAGTAAATTGGCTTTGGAGAAAGGGAGCTGGAGAAATGACATTTTCAGCCTGGTGGCCCAGAGTACAGACAGGAATTTTTCAACAAATCCAGATTTTGGATTATCTATAAATGTTAGTAAATAAATGATAGCATTTTTCATCAACCTCTCTGTCCTTCTCCCTAGATCTCCTGACATACGTGATCAAGAATCCAGATTTCCTTCGAAACCAGACAGTGTATCAAGAGGTGAGTAGAGTGTGATCCTTGTGATTAATGAAAATGTAGAAATTTCTAAAACTTGATATGCTGACGCCTTCTTGTCCTTTGCTAGATGATAGATCTAGTTAATTGATTGAGACTTGAAAATAACACCCTTGCTGCTTAGTGGGGATTTTTTAGGCAGTAAAAGTAATAAAACAAGATGGTATCTGAGGTAAATCCAATGGAATATGCCCACTCCTGGAGGCAGTCTTCTGTTTAGTCTTCTATCCTTCTCTCTGTATTATGAAGTGGACAAGCATCTACAGATTAACTCTCTCTTGCTTCCCTCCATGTCTAGATGCTCAAGTATGAGACGGGCTTCCTAGTTTGTACTGTCATTGGTCTTCTGTTCATTGTCCTTGTGCCACTAGTGGGCTTCTATTTCTGTTGCTGCCGCTGCTGTGGACACTGTGGAGGTTTCATGTACCAGAAACAGAATAAGCACACTGCCTGCAAGAGACGGACTCTTTTTTGCTTTCTGCTGGGTATCACTGCTGTTGTTCTGTAAGTTTCATCCTATGGAGAATAACAGAATGAGCATGTGGCATTGTGACTACTGTACGGGCTTTTACTTATCTTTATAGTCTCTGATTTAAAGTAGCTATTCCTGCACCACTGCATTGGTTTACATTGACAGAGAATTGTGTAGCACCTTAAAGTTTATAGTTGTATCTCATTACAGTGATCCATGAAAGATGAAGTTATAATAAATTGATTACTCTTTAAGATGCTTCTTGTTGATTTTGCAACCTGACCGACATTCTGGGAATACACTGAAATCAGATTCTTTGATTTGTATGGATAGTACTAACACAGCAGATATGCCTAATATAATTTGCAGAGTGGCTGAAGGACAGAGTTAACTGAGATGTGATCCAGTTCTTTTGTCTCCTTGGCAAGTCTGTCAGGATTGTTTGTGCTTGGGGAATGGTTTCCTGAAAGTTGGGCCTAGGATGGGATGGGCCAAGTGGGGAAGCACTAAAGGAAATGACCATGTTGGGAGAGCAGATTCCACTGTGTGGGACTAAACAGTTACAAACTTGCTCTATGGCCAGAGTGCAACCATGTGATAGCAGCCTGGAATATTCCTAGTAATGCTTGATTTTGCCAAAACTCCCTTCAGCACTTCTTTTCAGAAACAAGCACATTGTTAAAACATAAATATGCCCTTGAGCATGTGTGGACTGCACACCCACCCTTATTTTTCCTTACAGAAATTCCCACACATTAGAGAGAACCCTTAGTATATAATTTGTTTCCATGCTATTCCCAGAAGGACACAAAGATCAAAGTTAGCCATAATGTATTTTTGTTAATTAGTACTGTATTGTCATTGCACCTTGTACAACGAAATTAAATGCCATCTTCAGTGTACATTATAACTATAAAAATAAAACACAAACACATATCCTTCACATTCTATACAATTGAATTGAAAACCCCTGATATTGCATTAATATTGCACTATACAGTAGAATTCAATATGGTTACTGCCCTGGGATAAAATCTGTTTTTCAGCCTATTTGTCCTTGTTTTTATTTTCCTGTACCGTCTGCCAGATGGTAATAGTTCAAAAAAAGGGTGCCCAGGATGAGATGGATCTTTAAGACTGTTTTGAACTTTCTTAAGGTAGCAGGAGCTGTAAAGCTCTTCCAAAGAGGGGAAAGGGCAACCAATGATCCTCTGGGCAATGACGTTAACCCTCTGGAGTGCTGTCCTATCTGCCACTGTGCAATTGGCAAACCATACACAGGTGCAGTAAGTTAAAATACTCTCTATGGTGCAAGGGTAGAAGGCCACCAGTGGTTTTTCATTCAGTTGTTGTTTCCTGAGAAGTCTCAGGTAGTATAATCTCTGCTGGGCCCTTTTGACCAGTGGTGCAATGTGAGTGCTCCAGGTCAGGTCCTCTTTTATGCTAACACCCAGAAACTTAAAACTGGCCACTTGCTCCATTCGGTCTCTATTGATAAGCAAGGGCTGGATGTCTGATCTGTTTCTTCTATAGTCCACTATAAGCTCCTTGGTCTTACTGGTGTTAAGGACCAAATTATTGTCTCCATACCACGAAAGCAACCGGTCCGCCTTATCTCGATAGGCAGACTTATTCCCCCCCCCCAGAGATGAGTCCCACTACTGTTGTACCATCTGCAAATTTAGTAATAATAGTGTGAGTGGGAATGCAGTCATGCACATAAAGAGTATAGAGTAAGGGACTCAACATGCAATCCTGTGGTGTACCAGTGTTAAGAATAAGGGCTGAAGAAATATGATTACCTAATCTGACCCTCTGAGAGTGGCCAGACAGGAAATCCATAATCCAAAGGCAGAATGCAGACAGGATAATGCAGACACAGGATTACACAGAGATGATGCATGGCATTGTTAACCACAAGTGAATTGATGGGGTTAGAGACAGCAGGTGCTACAGAATTAAAAAAATACATTGACAAATTATCTAACTAGGGGATTCCAAGCTGAAATCACACTATGATTCTGTAATGTTAGAGAGAATACAAGGCATTAAGTGCTGACTCTGAATTATACTTATTTTTTCCTTATATTATGCCCAGCTTCTCACATAATGCTAAGGTATTTTTAAAAATGTATTGTTGAATATAATAAACTAGCTCATAGGTAATGTTAAGGCAGAATTGGTGGCTTCATACATCATGCAAAGCCAAAAAACCCTCAACTCATTTACATCTAAACATTTTACAAGATTTGTATCCCCATAACTTTTCAAATACTTAACGCAAGATCAATGTCTAAGTAAATTTTTATTTATTCACTCACTCACTCACTGCATTTATATCTTGCCCCAGTTGGACAAGACCTCAACATATTACTATGTTTGCAGGCTGTTGAATGATGTTACTAGTTGTCCTTCACAGTTTTGTTCTTCTCTTTTTTTACTTCTTCTGCTAAAGGGCTGGAGATATATGTGCGTATGTCAGCAACCAACGTATATCTCAGGGTCTAGGGAAAGGTTTTGTCATTTTCAACAATACAGTGAGCAACCTGAATGTTTATCTGAAGTCTATACCTCAGGTAAATGTGACATACTCTATATTATATCTTTACTGCTCTATTTTATCCTGTGTATCAGTCCCAGTTGCCATCTTAGTTTTTAGTATCAAAAAAGTGGTTGTCGAGCTTTATCTCCAATGAGACCATGCCAAAATTGGAGAGCAGTTAGTCAGATGGCCGTGCTCCATACTTCAGGACAGGAGGGCATTTAGATAGGACTTCTAAAGATGACTGTAATGACTGTAATGCACTTCTAAAGATGACTGTAAAGCCCCAAGTTGTGAAGGGCTTCATTGGTTGGTATCAACTGTTTTTATTTGAAATGAACTAGCGCAGGAAACATATGGCCATAATGTCCAATCCAATTATTCATCTAGCTGCTGTATTCTGTACTAATGGATATTTCTAGACTATCTTCAAAATTAGCCACATCTCTTTCCCTCTTCCTCCCTTCCTCCCTCCCTCCCTCCTTTACCTCCAGAAATCAAATATTGTATTTATTTTGTGTATCATATTTTTTTCAGTGACAAAAAATTCATAGGACATAGGATAGTTCCTTAGAAGTAGTCCACTAAGATCTTCAACAAATATTGTTGCAGGGCAATATAGGACCTATTTTCTAAGCGCGCTATCTTTCAGTCTTTGATGTTTATATAATGACTCTTTTGTTCAACAATTCTGATGGTTAAAGCAACTTTGCCAACTGAATCTATATACAAATAGTCAATTTATGACTTTATATCTGGCAAACATACAGGAGGGCATTTTGGTACAATAAAAATATTTTAATACTGTTGTGTTCAAATTGTATATGACATCCTACGTTTTTCCTCATAATCTCCATGAATCCTGAGTTCAGGATTTCAGTTTTGTGTGCTATCTTCTGTGCTAAAATGGGATTTTATTTCATCTCTCCCACAGGAGATTAATGAAATCATCAGCTCTAGTAAAGTGCCATTGGAGGAGGTCAATAGTAGCTTGTCGAGTAAGTTTATGCCTTGGGTACAATTTGGTGGGGGGAAGACATATGCAGTCTTTAATGAAAGAAAGTAAAAGATGGGATTCACAATGACATAATGGAAATGCCTCAGATTGTGAAATGTCATTGTTGTACTGCATCCTATAATTACAGATTAGGAAAATACCTCTGAATGTTTCCATTCTAGAGAAATAGGAGGCAAGAGCATTATGAGTTGTACAAAATAAAGGTGCGATATAAATATTTATTGTTATTTTTGAGTGCATGAGTCCACAAACTTTTTTAGGTCAACTGATGTGAATCATATCATTTCTTGTGGAGCTTGTGTGTTTAAAGTGAAGAAAAAATGGGTATGGTCAAATCAGAAAGTATATGCAAAAACATATTTCCATTTGCACATTTCTGTCCATCCATTCTAAAAATTTTAAATGGCCGTGGGGTCTTACAGGGAAAGGACAGTGGAAAAAGTATTTTTGTTAATAACTTTGTGTTGATGCTTTCCTTCTTTGCAGATATTGGTGATACTTTGGGGAGCAAGATTAAGGATGAACTAGGTGGACGAGCAAACAAAGTATTAGACACAACTGAGCAGCTTCTTCAAGGTATTGCAAGAGAGACTGGATTAGGAAATGATATTGGGATATAATAGTAGAGTAGAAGCACAGATACATTGGTAATAGAGGGCAGCTCAGAAGTTGAAGGGACTTTTACAGAAAGTTCTCATGAAAAAACCCTAGACTTTGTTATAGTTCCAGAGACAAGTGATTTGCCAACTTCATCATAAGAGATGCTATGACAAGAAAAAAAGTTCTTGTTTTTCCCTCCAGAGCAAAATCATTGGAACGAAACTGCTGTAGACCTATTGATCAACTCCATTCTGTTTTATACGTTTGAGGGGTAATTCCCTGTGGACAAAATCAGTGCCAGCCTTTTGAGATAGACCAGTTCAAGAAACAGACATTAAAGGGATTCTAGGAATGTCGTTTATTGTTATATAGGATTTAATAACAGAATCTTGATAGCCTGTCCAAGTTTCTCTCTGTCCCATCTTATAACAAACAAAATCAAGATGGCGTTATTTTGAGCTTCTTTCTCATGCTTCTTTCTATTTCTGGACTATGTAATATCATATCCAACACCTTCCTTAATGGTTTCTTGTATCTTGTGCAAGATCAGCTCTGAGTTATTTTACAATCAAGAACTAAGTGGTCACTTCAGGTTGGGGAATTGTTCCTCAGTCTTCCTACTTTTGTTCCTCTGTCCTTCCTACTTTTTTTTTTAATAGACATTCACAGCATAGACCAGGAACTCCAGAAAGTCAACCAGACTGGTGCTCGCTTGCAGGAAATGCAAAAGGAACTGAACAAAAATCTGACTGACCTGAGAAATGAGATCAATAAGACTCTGAAAGAATGTGGCAGCTCTTGTGGGAAAGTGTCCGTAGAGAACCTGACGCCTGAGACCAATTTTGATACGGTAGAATGGGGTTTGGAAGAGAGAGAAATATTTGGATGGGCAGGGTGGATTATTTGACAGCATAGGAAAAGACCTCATGGGTATGGTGAACTGTTCAGTGTGTTTGTGGGGGGGCATAGAAATGCAATTCATGATACATCTTAAAAGTCAGGCTAAGGAAGCATAATGTAATTGGGATAAGACTGCTGAGATAATTGACCCATGGGAGGCTGAAATCAGAAGCCATAAGATCAAACGTGCCCCAATTTTAACACAATATAGGATAGATTACAATGTAGGAGTATGTTCTTAAGATGTCTAGATCTGTGTTCATTAACTCCTAGTCATCCATATGTATACACACATTTCTATGTGGCAGCTGTTGCTTCATGTGTTTTTACTTCATCCTACCTGAAACATAGTGCATTCCCCATTGCTTAATTGGGGTTGATCAAACAATAAAAATATATGTTTCTGCATTATTTCTTTCTGCAGATTCCTGATGTCAGTGATCCACTTAATTTGATATCGAATCTGACAAGTCTAGATCTCAACAGTACTGTAATAAAGGTAACACCCTCCTTTTCTTCTACAATTATCCTTTCAAGTATCTACTCTTAAGTGCCAGTGTCAATAAGATGGGCTGCCCATGAGAGGAACAGGACAAAATGGTCACTTCAACAATCATTGGTCATTGTTTGGAGTCATTTTGTTCATAGACTGATGAACCCTATTTATATGAAACCTGTCCTGTGTCCTCTAAAGGAATTAAATCTGTTAATTTGAGGAAATGGCAAATGTATCTTCTTGGGGCTTTGTCTTTTGTTCAACAGTTTGGGGTCATGTTTTACTTGACTGACATTCTGAGATCTGAGCTTTGTTTGTATGTGTCTTCATCTGTGTCTGACTGTATCTCTTTTGCTTGTAGGCTAGAAATTTCATTGAAGAAATACCACAGAAAGTCTCTGATCAAACCAAAAAGGAGGTATCTGGTAAGTAACCCAATCATAGAATCTCATCTTCATTTCACACATTATTCTGTGGTTTCCAAAGGCCTGTAGGTGTACGAAATTATTCACATGACTGACATTATATATGGGGAGGGGGTGCATTTATAAGAAAAGGTCTGACGTATCCCTCCCTCATTTGTGGATACCTTACAAGCATCCCCACTTCAGCTAAATACAGTTGTCCAGTATGCACATCTTTCCAAAAGAAAGGCTTCTATCTTCTTCCTCACAAATGTAATTAATTAATTTATAATATATGTATTATATTTATATCTCACATTTCCATTAGAATCATAGAATTAGAAGGGAACTTTTAGGTACATCAATTGAGTCCCTTCCTTAATGCAGACATTCAAAATAATGCTAAATTACCTCTCCTGAAGGACAGCTCACCATGTTTCACATGCTTGGTTCCACTATCAAAAGGTGACCTTTGGAATTTTCTAACATTTAGCTGGAATCTCTCTTCCTGTTTCTTATGACCATCACTCCATCTCAGGGATAGAGAACAGGTCTTGACTTCTGTGTGACACCTCTTCATTTCCTTATATTCCCCTTCCAAAATATTTGCTCAGGTCCAAACATACCAATTTGCTTTGACTTCATTTTCAAAATAAGAGTTACCTTTTAATCCCCTTGTTGCTCTTTTCTGCAAGTTTTTAACTGAAGTTCTATTAAAGAGTGTTGCCCAGAACTGGACACAGTACTCAGAATAGAATGTAATTATAACTTCTCCTGACTAGGTAAACGAAGTTTTGTTCACACAGTCTAAGACTGCATTTGACTTCTGAGTAGCTATATTTTGAGTTGCCAATTCCTATTCAGTTGTAAGATTTTTTTTCAGATTTAGCATTATCAGGCCAGATATCCTTCCATGCTCTCTACCTATGCATTTATTTTATTTTTTCCTAAGTGAAGACCTTCCTTTGTTTCATTAGTACATTTGCTTTTGTGATTTTTCTTAAATCTATCAATATAATTTTGTATTGGGTTTTAATCCTTTTGAGCAATATTCTCCAACCTGAAAACTTCTAGATATACAGACTTTAAGACTTCTGGCATTTTCAGGAATGGCCAAACTGACTGGGAAATTCTGGGAGTTGAAAATCATACATCTGGAAACACTGCCCCAAGTATTAATCCAGGTTGGGCTATCCTACAGTATTAGCATCCTACAGTATTAGCAATCTACCTAGTTTTATGTCATCTTGATATTTGATAAGCATTCCTGCCAACTGTTTATTTAAAATAGTTAATGATAATTTTGAAAGGTGCTATAAATAAATCCTAAATATATAGTTATTAATAACAATAAAATATAGACTGAAGGTCTACTGATAATTAACCCACAGTTAAAAATATATGTATCTCGATCTCTCTGTATGTATATCTCTGTAATACAAAGGTCTGTGGTATAGGCCAAAGCCTGTCCGAATAAATATATAGGTTTCCTGCTAGAAGGAAGCCTGGCACTTCTGGAAGAGGGCTCCAAAGCCCAAGAGCAGCTATAGAAGATGTCTCCTCTTGAGTTTTCATCAAATATTCCTCAAAGAGTAGGATGTCTCCGAATGATTTTGGCAAGTGGTGATGGCATTTCAAAAGGCCTTGGCCCATGCTGTGTACAGCTTTATAAATCATAAGCTGCACTTTGAACTGTACTCAGAAATTTACGGTAAATGCTTTACTCTGCTAGGATGCCATTATTTCAGTTCCTTCCAAGCCATAGTTTTGCTGGCTTCCTTAACACACTAATGTCAGTGTCAGTATTTTTTGCCTAATGATGTTTCCGTTCTTGGCGTGAATACAATGGTCAGTATGGTATAGATCATGGGTGTCAAACTCAAGGCCTGGGGGCCGGATCCAGCCTGTGGGGTGCTTAGATCTGGCCACCCTGGAAACAGCAAAGGCTTGGCCCATGGTGCCTCTGCTAGTGAAAATGGAGCTCGAGAGAGCCGTGTATAGCCCACCCGAGCTCTGTTTTCACTGGCAGAGGGTTGCCAGAGGCTGTCGTAGCCAAAAATGGACCTTGAAAGGGCTGCGGGTGGCCCTCCCAAGCACCATTTATGCTGGCAGAGAGTTACAGGAAACTGTCACATCCAAAACTGGAGCTCGAGACCCCGTTTTCACTGACAGAGCACTCAGGCCACCACAGGCGCCCCTGACAGTGATGTTGAGTTGGCCACGACCACCCTAGCCACGACCACCCAAGCTCCCCGAGGTCAAATATGCGACCCTCAATGAAATCGAGTTTGATACCACTGGCGTAGATATTAAGTAATTAGTACCCATATATACCAAACCTACTAGTTTTTGCATGCAAAAAAGCCCAGGTCCAGTCTCTGGTTTCTTCAAGTAGGACTTAAGAGATCCATAGCAGAAAGTCTGAAGAACTGCTACTCATTAAGTAGCCTGCTTGCTTACTGTATTAACTTATTGGGTGGTTTATTGTCTTATGTAATTATTTGCCACTCTAAAGACATTCACATCGTGGATGCAATATGTTCTCACTGAATCAAGAGTGCAACAAAATTAGCCTCAACCGATGTCATCTCCAAGTTTCTTATTTCTAACATCTGTGCAAGTTAAGAAAGACTTCAGTGAAGCAGTATACTTGTGTAGAAGACTTTTCCAACTTTGGTTAGAGGTAGAGGAGAGTCCACCAATCACATAGAAGAAGAAGGCTGCAAGGAAGCTTTCAGGCACTGAGAAGCTGTGATAGACTTCTATGCAGGTACCCTTTTGATTTTTGCAAAAACTCCCAGATGTTGAGAAGTGGTTGAGAAGCAGTATCCCTCTGAGGATTTGCACAGTCTAATCAGTTTCCTTTTTTTTACACCTGTGTAAAGGCACACATTTATCCTATCTATGTATGAATCAGCCCATTATGGCTTGCTTAATTAACCATTAAAATGGTTAAAAATCCTGGGAGTTTGTAAGAAAATTAGACAGTGTAGATCATAGATATCAAACGGAAGGCCCGCAGGCCGGATCTGGCCAATGGGGTGCATAGATCTGGCCCGCGGGGCCACCTTGGAAAGAGCAAAGGCACCTGCAGTGCCTCTGCCAGTGAAAATAAAGCTTGGGGGGCCCTGCGGCGGCGATGGCCGCCTGCAGCCCTCTGCCAGCGAAAATGGAATGTGCGGCCCTCCCGGGCTCTGTTTTCGGCTGCAATGGCCTCCTGCAGTCCTCTGCCAGCAAAAACGGAGCTCATGAGGTCTGTTTTTGCTGGTAGAAGGATGCAGGAGGTCGTCGCAACATGAGTGATGTTGAGCTGGCCATGCCCACCCTGGCCACGCCCCCACATACCCCTGAGGTCAAATACAATCCTGATGTGGCCCTGAATGAAATTGAGTTTGACACCCCTGGTGTAGCTAATATGTGTAAGATGAAGATCTGATGCAGTATTAGGCAGATATCCTATGTTTTGATATGATATATTGTTTTTCAGTTTCTTTGCTCAAACATATTTAGTATCCTGAATTATTCTACTTATTCTTCCCATGTGCAGCTATTTTCCTGCTCCTGCTACACCCTGACTTTAGTTTATTTCATTTAATGGAAACTGATCCCTCAAAAAAAAAAAAATGTAATCTTCACTCCCAGAATTTACACTCAGCTTTGTTTGTTGTTTATTGCTTTGTTAAAGATGCTTTAATAGAAGTATTTGATTTGCATCAATAAAAGATTTTAATTGCATCACTTAAATTAAGATGCAGTGTGAATTGTATCTGTACAGAGTACGAGTTGGAGAGCTTAACATATCCATTGCCCTTGGATAATTGTTATTGTTTAGGCAGTCCATGATAATACACATAGTATAATGGGTTTATCTGTGTTTGCTCCTATTATTAAAGAGATACAGGATGAACTTCGCAGTGTCAAGAAGGGAATTAATGAAATCAGTGATAAGTTTCACAAGCTGATCTCAGTGAAGGATATCTCTGCATTCATGGAAAATATTGTAAATACAGCAAATGACTATAAGCCACATGTGGTCAAATATGATGACTACAGGTAGGAATAAAACTTTTTTCAATTTTTCATATGTTGCATTATTACTTGGGCTGAATTCAGAGTTCAGATGGAATGATATCTACATTCCAATTTAGCAGGCAGAAGGTCAGTTATAGAAAAATATTGTGTAGCTCAGAAGAAAAATGAGGCCTGTAGAGTTCTGTGTTTCAAGCATTGTTGTTTGAATGAGCAGCACCTCTAATCTGCAAAAGTTCAAAGCTCTATTTAATCAGCATTTAATACTAGTTCTTATGCTTTGGGCTTGAATTGGATCTTATTACTTTCATTACTTCCTTTAATTTCTAGTGCCTGTGTTCATAATGCACTGAGCTACAAATGATCCAAGCACATTTTAGCCTAGGATGCAAACCCATTTCATGCAGTTACTTTGTGGTTGAATGTATTATGCACCTGAGAAAATTTGGTTAATTGAGAAAATTATAATCCTGGTTGGTAAGCATCCTGTTTGAACAAAACTAGTCTGTTGTAGATGTTAGCACAGCGTGATCCTATCTTATTCTGATTTCAACTGAATTGAACTGATTTGACCTCATTGAGCATGTTTTCACCTCTTCCTTCCTGCATTGTTGTTTAAAGTCTGAGTGTTAACTAGTTGATTTTTTTCACTACAGGTGGGGTGTTGGCGTCTGCCTTTGCTGCCTGTTGCTTGTAATAATTGTATTCAATGTGTTGGGCCTTTTGCTTGGTGGTCTTGGCCTAGATCCAAATGGAGTGCAATGGCCTACCAAACGGGGCTGCCTCTCCAACACTGGTGGAAACTTCTTTATGGCGTAAGAAATGTTATGTTCTCTCCCTCCTCAGTATGGGGAAATAACTGACAATAACCTCTTTGTATCCTTCCAGATCATAGCCACAAACACTGCTTGTATTTTTATATAATGTTAGTTGCTTTGGAGAAAGCACTTTATGGAAAGTTTTCTAATTTTACACTTAGCATAGATTCCTACCAGGAAAATATAGAGTGGTATTGTACACAAGTGCCACTGTTGATGGCAAGGTACACTACTAAGTTGAAAATGTCCTTGCCTCAGCACATTGTTTTCCTGCCTTGCTCTGTGGATCTTCACAGAAGTGGCACCATGACAATATAAAACCCAACTGTAGAAAGTTCTGTGTGTTGCTCACATCCAAATCAATAGTTGTATTGTAGACCTCTGATTGTTTCTCATCTTTCATGACAGGAGTGTTGGATTCAGCTTTATATTTTCATGGTTGCTGATGTTGCTGGTTCTAGTATTATTTTTAGTTGGGGGCAATTCATACACATTGGTGTGCCGGCCTTGGGCCAATGGAATTATCCTTCAGGTAAGCCACCCAAGTTGCTACTGTATTTATAACTGTTGTGTCCCCTCATGATTAGGAACAAGGAGACAAGGGCTGCTCAGAGTTGGTTGATAATTGAAGTTGCACATAAGCCTAATAAAACAAATGCATAAATATTATGACACAGGGAAGGATAGCTCATGTTTATAGAGTTAATAATGGTGTATTAATTTGCCATCTTTGTTTGCAGTTCCCTCTTCCAACTTTCATAAGTCATTTTTATTTTAGTCTCTGGCTGCAGCAGTTTCAGCTTCAGGAGAGGAAAAAATACAGCTGGAGGAATCAGTAAAGAGTTTAAGAAAATTTAGAAAAGATTTCATCAGCTGCCACTTATCTTTTTTTCTAGTATCTGGATACATCTGGGGTGCTCCCTCAATTAAATGTGAAAAAGCTCATGAATTTGAACGGTTCTGATGTAAACCTGACCAGCATATACAAGTAAGTGCCAGGCTGCTTGGCTCAGCTGCCATTATGTTTCTCTTCAGCTTCCTGAAGGAGAAGGAGAATCTGGAGAGAACATAAATGTTGCAGGCCTAGTGAAATAGATTTTGGAGGTTGTACAGAGGGAAACCTTGTACAGAAGAAGGACATAGCTGATTATCAACCTGTAATGAAATACATGGAAGCACTATACAGATTAAAGCAGTGGTTCCCAACCTTTCTTAGGCCATGCCCCACCTAAGCATCTCTAAAATCCTGATGCACCCCCCCCGTGACATATAATTCTTCAAGTCTTGTCTATTTATATATTAAAAAGTGTTGCTAAGGTCTAGAGTCTAGAGTCTAGACACTACACATTTTTGAATTGCCCCCATTAAAAATCAAATTGTCCCCTATGGGGCGTGGGCCCCATTTTGGGAACCACTGGATTAAAGTATTAATAAATGAGTAAAAGCTTGATAGAATATCGTATGAACCATATTTCCAGAATGTGGTCTCTGCACAAATCATGTGCTTTAGGTTTGCAGCCTCCAACCTTTTGGGTACCAGGGATCCAAACCTTCCATGGAGAAAGATTTTTCCTTGGACCGGAGGGGGCATGGTTTTGTGTGCTGCCTGCATCCCGTGGATGGAGCTTTGCTTGTCTGTATGGACTGGTTGCTGGCATGCCATGGACTATTGCTGGTCCAAGGACCTGGAGTTCGGGACCACTGCTTTAGGTCCTACCTTGACGGAATTCTCCTAAGCAAGTCCCTTCAGTTTCCCCTTCCCGGTAGATGAGCACCTCTTATCCCAGCCCATTCTTCCATTCCATTGGTCCCAGATAGTCTGTACATCACCTAAGTGACCGGAAACAAGTTGCTGTAATTGCAGTGAAGCAGTTGAAAATAATGTACATATTTTTGCTATCAATGGCAGAAAAAGCTGAACTTTTCCCACCTGCTCCTTGCAAGGAAGAAGACTTGTTGTTTATGTGTGCAAATGATAGGAATGAATACAGGTAGTTCTCAATTTATGATCACAATTGAGCCCAAAATTTCTATTGCTAAGTGAAATATTTGTTAAGTGAGTTTTGCCCCATTTTACAACCTTTCTTGTCACAGTTGTTAAGCAAATCACTGCAGTTAAGTTAATAACACTGTTGTTAAGTGAATCTGGCTTCTACATTGACTTTGCTTGTCAGAAGGTTACAAAAGGAAATCACGTGACTCCGGGACACTGCAACCGTCATAAAGATGAATCAGTTACCAAGCACCTGAATTTTGATTACATGACCATGGGGATACTGCGATGGTCATAAGTGTGAAAACAACCATAAATCACTTTTTTCTGTACTATTATAACTTTGAATGGTCATTAAATGAACTGTTGTAAGTTAAGGACTACCTGTAATGTGCCTGCTTCTACAGTAAGGCCATTCTGAAGAGGCATCCTGGCCTCTTAACTCAAGTTTTCCTCTTTTAAAGGAATTGCGAAGAAAATGCACCCTTGTGGAGTACTTTACACCTAGATGAGATCGTCTCTTTGAATGACACCTTCAACATCAGCAAGGTAAATGATGGCTGCCTATACTGAATCAATCCGGTGCTAGAGAAATGCCATAATCAGTTAACATTTTGTTCCCAGACATCAGCTTAGGGTTGTCACCAGGAATAGTTACAGCCTCCTTGAATGGTTCTAGAGAATGTACTGAAAAACAAATGAAGTTGTGCTCTGCATATAGTCATCTGGCATTTCTCTTTTCCCTCTAGTACACTCAAAGCATTGATTCAACCTTGAATAAAATAAAGATCAATATTGGATCTGTTGAGCTCCTGAAGGATGACCAAAAACAGAGCTTGCTGGATCTGAGTTCAAAAGATGGGCCTCTGAATGTGGATTTTAACAGTACTCTTGAACAAGTAAGATAAAAAATAAAGAAAAGGCTTGTCAAAGAAAGGAAAAATGTTGTTATAAATTCCTTCCCAGAAGGAGCTCTATAAGGACCAGACATTCTTCTGTATCTTCTCCAACTGCTCTGTTGGAGAATGGGCAATGTTCACATTTACTGGGGAACACATTGCTGTTTCCTGACACAGACGTTAAAGAGTCTGCTACCTGAAGGATTCTGAGTTGATATTGTCAAATATTATAGCTTATTGGCAACTGCTCCAGTTGTGATTGTGTTTGGCTAAGCCCTGAGGTTATCATCTATAGCCAAAGAGTTGACAGAATATTTACAATATGTACCTTTAAAGTTTTGTGTGGGTTTTTTAAATTGTTCATTTTTTTAACATATATGTTTCTTTTTAGCATTCTGTGTAAATTAACATCTCAATATAGTATAATGAAATAATAAAAATGCAATAAAAATGTCATTCTTTATAAATAACAGCAACTACGAGTAATTAAGCAGTGATCAGATAGGCTAGCATGATTGATCAATTTGCCTGCTAATATTGTGGACACAATAGAGAAGAAGACACACTTTACCTAGTCCTTAAAGGATAATCAGAAAACTTATTGGATTGCTCTGCTGTCAGAAAACAGTCATAAAAATACCTATGTATCCAAAAGCAAATAATCTAACAGTTGCTAGTGGACATTCGAAAAATCTCTGCTAGTAGATCAGCAGAAAACAGGGATGAGGTGAACTCACTCCTCCTAGTGATGAGATGAGGAAAAACAATAACATGTATTGTATTAAAACATATGAGTATTGACTGGAAAATATGCAGAAATATTCAAAAGTAAATCTGCCTTCAATTCCATATTTAATTCATTCAAGTGTATTTTGCTTGCTTGACTTCTGTGTTCTCTTTTTCTCCTTTTTCTACAGCTTAACCAGAATCTGACCAAACAAAATCTGAATACCTTGGCTAATAACTTGAAAGAACTGGCAAATACTGTGAGTAGTCCTTGGGAAAGGATACCCACATGATCTTATATAACTGTCTTCCTCAACTTCTAAGTATACAGCAGATGTTATGGGAAATCCTTTTGAGTAGACATGGAATTTGGCAGATATAGCTATTCTCCCAGCTGCTGCTGGAAGATGTAAACTAATTCTATTCTAAATTGTGTCTTGGAATGTGGCCTTCAAGTAGCTTTGACAATGAACTGCACAAAAATAACAAGACATCAGGAAATTCTGAATAATAATAATAGTAATAGTAATAATAATAATAGTAACAAAAGCAATAATAATAATACTCACTGCTCAAGAACAAACACTACAAACTAATGCCATGAAAGCAAAAATACAACAATCCACCAACAGTCCAAACTGCTTCACATTTAATATGTGAATGCAGCAAAACTGCACAAACTGGTTACAAAGCTAGACATGACTGAGTTGCTAAATTAATCCATTGGTCATTATGTAAAAAATACAACTTACCTGTATCCAAAAAGTCATGGGAACATAAAGTGGAAAAAGTTATAGAAAATGAGAAGGTGAAGATCTTGTGGGACTTATGAATACTGACGGATTGTCACTTGGAACACAACACGCCAGATATCATAGCTGTCGAAAACCGAAACGTACAATTTATTGACATCGCGGTACCAGGAGATGCCAGAGTTGAAGAAAAAGAACTGGAAACAATTATGAAATATCACGACCTGGCCATCGAAACTACACGGCTATGGATGAAACATGTAACAGTGATACCCATTGTCATTGGGGCACTTGGTACCATGTCCAAGATACATCAACAAAGTGCAGTTTCCTGCAATAATACCAGTAGAACTGCAAAAAACTGTGCTACTTGGAACATCATACATCTTAAGAAGGTACTTGGTTGATACCTAGGACCCTGGCAGCAACCCGTATCTACCATTAGCACCAGTCAATGGTATTTGTGATGCACTTTTGAATGTTCAGTTGACTGAGTTTCATGTTTAATGAATAAAGTAAATAACAACAACAACAATACTGTATGCTACCTGATTCCCTACAACCCTGGATAGCTCACAATAATCAATCAAATACATTACAATAAAAATCAATAAAATATAAAAGTTAAAGAAAAAAGATATCAAGCACAACAGACCAGATGGAATGAAGTGAGAAGTCTCATTCACCTCACCAAAGGCATGGGTGAAGACATGGGTGGCTTGAATTGCACCTTAAATTATACCCAGAAGCAAACTAGCAACCAGTGCAAAGCAGAGATGTTACATGGGCATACCAAGGCCTGTGCATCACCATTCCTGCCATTGCATTCTGGGCCAGTTGAAACTTCTGGAAAGTCTTGAAGGGAAATCAGTGTAGAGCACATTGCAGTAGACAAACCAGGTGACTAGGCATGGCCGACTATCTGAAGGGACTCCCAATCTAGAAAAGGGCAAAACCTGTACACCAGAAGTGCAAACACCCTTCTGGTCACAGCTGATACCTGCTCCTCAAGCAGGAGCTGTAAGTCCAGGAAGATTTCCAGATTGCATACCAAATTTGAAGAGGCAATGTTACCTCTTCCAATGGTCAAGAATATGTCTGGGCTTAGAGAAAGAAAGAGAACCCTCTAAAATTGCTCCCACAATCCCTAACCCATGGAGTTATCTCAGGATACTGTGGTCAATGATATTGAAAGCTGCACATGATCTCCATCTTGGCTCAACCATATGCTCAATCAATAAACATGACCAAGGCTGTCTCAGTACTAAATCCTGGTCTGAAACCTCACTGAAACAGTTGGAGTAGAACCTGTTTTGAACTAGAAGGTAATTGTTGAGGGAGAATGGAGTGAAATGGGGCATTGAAATTGCAGAGTACAAATGCTAATTGGATATGACTCCATGTCAAGTTTAATGAATACTGTGTGTATAAAAACAATAAATAATCTAATATCATTCATTCATTTTCAGACAACCAGTGATACAGGTAAAAAGTTGCAACGTCAAGCTGATGAGCTGAAGGAAATCCAAAATTGGATAAACCTCAAATTTCCTCCAGAAATTGTGAGTGTGGTTTCCCTTGTCTCTCTTTATCTTCTTTGACCAAACTTGGTATAACTGATTGAGGAATTTATTTGTTTTCTCCCTTAGAAAGCCTTGAAGGAAAGCATCCAGAGCTTGCAGAAATCTACACCTCAAATTCCAGTAAGCAGGCTGGGTGGAAGTGAAAAACTGGGGAAGAGGCCTTTGATTCTAGGGTTTCTAAAGATTTCTGTAAACAACTATCGTTGAGATATTTTAGAAGTTCTGCTAGAGGCCAATCTGTTGAGATAAGAGATAGAAAATTGTGACTTCATATTACTAAGTGCCAATTGGGGAATTCAGAAATTTATCTTGGCATAAAAAGGTTTTAAATTTATTAAATTTATGACAAAACTGAACACAATTAAGAGGTTGGTAGACATCACACAAAGGAGAGAATGAGTATGGAAGGTCCATTTATAGCACGGGTGTCAAACTCACCACATCACATGACATATGACTTTTTTTCTCCTTTGCAGAGCTGGGATGGGCATGGTCTGCATGTATTGTATCTGGCCCATGCGCTGCCAGTTTGAGACCCTTGATTTATAGCATTAGCAGAGCTATTTGTGTGAAGTTGAATATCATTGATTTAAAATGCTTATTGACATCATTCCCTTCATGTTTAATTTAATAAAAATGTATCAAAGAACATGTCCCAGCTTTCAATATGCTGTGGGATTTGTGACGCTAGATGTGCAAGCTATTTTTCTTGAGCAGACAGCTCAGATGTATCTGAATAGAAGCTTTTGAAAGAATCTAACACCGATATATCCCACCAGAATCGGATAAACTTCACGCTGTCGGAAATAAATGAGACCAATTCATTTATACAGCACCAGACAGAGAATGTTATAAAAAATGTAAGTTTTCATCAGTACCTTAGTATGTTTGTCTGCTTATTTATTTACAATGGGAATAAACTGTGCCAGTTGGCCCCAGCACTTTGGTCAGAACTGACATCAGCAATCTAAAGTGAGATGGGGGTGGGGTGGGGGGGGATGAACAGACGCTCCAGGATCCAGCATATTATTTCCTAGGGCTGTGCATGATTTAGAAAAAGTCCTTCAGACATTGTGGGAGTACTGTTGTTCATTAAGTGGCCTGAAGGAAAATGCTGCTACTTTAAGGAATCCACTCATTAAGCCAATAGGTAAACCTTAGGCTAGCTTCAAACCCTGAAAAACATTGTGCTACTTTCATCAATATAGGTAGCTTTTGATTTATGACATAGTTGGGGCCAAAATGTTGGTTGATAAATGATATTGTCATTAAGGAAGTCATCACGTGATTGGATCACAATTTTATGACAGTCATTAAGCAAATCATATCATTAAGTGAATCACATAGTGTTTAAATGAATCTGGCTTCCCCAATTGACTTTGCTTGTAGGAAGATAGCTGGGCAGGTTGCAAGTCTCAATCACATGACCACAGGATACTGCAACCAGTTGTAAATGGGAGCCACTTGCATTCCTGCATCCATAGGAGTGGTATGATGGTCTTAGCTTTGAGAACTGGTCATAAGGCACTTTTTCTACAATCATTAAACAAATAGTCATAAATCCAGGACTACCTGTACTAGTATGGCCATGCTTCTTATGCTTGCAGGAAATCTGAAATAGTTCTTCTGAGTTATTTAAGCATGGAGAGCCTTATTACCGCTAGCAAATCTTGCATGAAAGAGCTGTGCTTGCTTGCTCCTTCTCCCCCCCAACCTGAGTCTTCTAGAGCTTCATTTCCATTCATGGACTGCAATGCAATTTATATAGGATAGAGCCGTGGTGGTGCAGTGGTTAGAATGCAGTACTGCAGGCTAACTCACTGCTCACTCCAGGAGTTTGTTTCTCACTGGCTCAAGGTTGACTCCATCCTTCCAAGGTTGATAAAATGAGGACCTAGATTGTTGGGGGGTCAATATGCTGACTCTGTAAACCTCTTAAGATAGGTCTGTAAAACACTATGAAGCGGTATATAAGTCTAAGTGCTATTGCTATATTTATGCTCCAAAACTGAGGGATCTGCAATGCAGTTTATATAGAATATTTACACTCAAAACTGAACCATTTCCTGGGTTTGAACCCATCCTCTTCTCTACTTCCATGTAGGAGACCAAGACTTTTATATGGAACACAGTGAATTATTTTTCCTCTTATCTGACATGGGTTGAGAGTTCTGTAAGTATTATCAATCATTTCTAATAGAATAAGGATGGTCTTGCTGGGCTTACACTTTTATCTTGCCAACACTATGTACCAGCAATTATCTGTCCAAACCCTTACCAAACAACATGTAGATTCAAGAGGCATGACTATTTTTTAAGCCAAGAACCTTTCCATTCCCTTGATATGTTGTATGAAGATCAGTAGAATTGTTTGGTGACCCAAGTAAAACTTATCTATTGTTTCAATATACCAATTGTGCTTTGTTAATCTGGGTTTAAGCATAGTATATTGTATAAGGGCAGCCATAAAAATGCAGTATACAATTATTGAGGGATTGAGCTTTTCCTTCTGGGTTGGAAGATAAATTATTATAGATTTCAAAACATATGGTGGTCAAATAATGAAAATTATTGTCCTGAAGATCAGAGCTTGGTTTTCTCTGATGAAACGTCTAATGAAATGTTTTGTTTTGCTTTTAAATCTTTGTTGGCAGATCATAGGAGAATTTGGTCGCTGCGGTCCTGTAGCCTGGGCACTGGATAGCGTGAATACCATTGTCTGCAATTACCTTGTTGATTCTTTGGTGAGAAAATCAGTAGGACTAATCAGAACATTAATTGAGATGTAGGATTGCTAATCCTGTCAACATGGAATTAAGGCAAGAGATGGTCGTTACAACAGAGTGTAACACCAAATTGTAAATAAGAGGAGCATATGATTATAATTGTCTTGGGCGTCAGTTTGCTGTAACAACCCATGTCTTAATTTTGAGAAAAAAATGCAGGGAGAAATTAGAGGTGCACATACTTCTGAACAGAAACAGGAGTGGAAGGTACATAAAGAATGCTCTAGCTAGTGCATATTAAGACCAGAAGGTGCAAATGCCTTCTATGTGAGGATATGTCCATCATTAGAGATATTTCTCTTGGCAGTCTCAACCAACTAAAGCTGTGCTGAAATACGTAAAGCATTGCCTCCAACAATTTATCCCTTTTGTTTCCCCCTCCTAGAATGCCTTCTGGTTCAGTCTGGCCTGGTGCACAATCTTTCTGCTGCCAAGTATCATCTTGGCTGTACGGCTTGCCAAGTTTTATCGTCGAATGAACGTCGATGACATATATCAGTAAGGATGATTTATACGTAGTAGGGCATGCTGCTCCCCCCCCCAATATTGTCTATGAACTAGTTTGAAAATTTCTTCAGAATCATCTGTGCAAGTACCCCCAACCCCTCCTGGGGCTACATTTCATATAACTGCTTCAGAAATGTGATCTTGCCATAGCATAACTGGAAGATCTTCCTTTTCTCTGCTTCTCTGTGTCATGATGTCCAATTCAATCACTAATTATTTTTGTGGTTCCCAGTCTATTTTTTGTGAGATCTATCATGTGGAAGTGGCAATATGCTGTGTGTATATATATATATATATATATGTTACTGACATATCCCTTTCTTCTATTAGGGATGAGATTATGGAAAACTTTGAACTGTGAGTATCTTTCCGTATCTGTGAGCAATCTTTGCTAGGCAGCACTGAAGTTCAAGCAAACGTATTAGGCTAAAGAAGAGCTATTTAATTAGCCACTAAAGGAGTCTGAAAGCCATTTGGGGTGTAGAGAATACCAAATATAGTGTAGGCACCTCCCTGTTCTGGTGTTAATACTTAACAAGGAAATGAACATAATGGTGTGCAGAGTGGGAAACTCATTGCAATACTGTAAGTTTTTGCAATACTGCAAGTTTTTGTCACATGACGACAAATAATGCTTGGGATGATGTGAAAAAGTAATGTGTGGTATGTTTATCAGGGTAGAGAGGATTTTTAAAACTCTTATCTTATAGCATGAACTAACAGTGAGGGACTGAGAGCTGCCGAACAACAAAGCAAAATCTCTAAAGCTTCCTATTTCCTAATCATCTGTACCCTTATTGTGGCTTACCAACCATCAAGGTTCAATTTTCTTAATTTCTTCTTTTCCCATTACAGGTCAAGGCAAAGCATGTTCAAAATGCCCCGGGCTGAGCTGAAGAAATAACATTTCCTTTTTCAACATTCCCTCTCTGAGAAGCTATGAATGCAACAAACAACGGTCGAGAGAAGTCTTGGGTTTCTCTTGACATTGTGCAGTGTGTGGATCTTTGCCACATTTTTTTCCTGAACAAGTTTGTAAGATGGCAACCACTTTTTCCCTTCAAAAGAGACTACTGTGCCATAAACTGTGTGACAGAGAAGTATAGTTTGGCTGTACACTCAGTCTATGAAGAGGGTTGTGCTCTTCTCTAGAGATTAGGCTTGCAGTCTATATGCTGTCCATTTTACAGGAAAAAAACCCTGATGCTCAAGGGGCTCCATAGTGATACCACGGCATTCTACTGAATTACTGTACAGACCCCAATATATAGCAGAACATCTTTACAGTAATTCTTTTGATCAACAGATCTAGAAATCTTTGCTAGATTAAGCTGAATTGCAAATAGTGCCTTCCTGGATCAATACCTACTCCATACCTACTTTAAAGGTTGATACTCTGAAGAGAAAGCAAATATGAGCCATAATGAAATACTACTGAGCAGTTTTGTATCGGGAAGAAAGAATTGCCTTAAATTTTATCTAGAGCACTTTGCAGATGTTGTCTTGTACTTCAGTATATCATTGCAATCTAGTCATGTATGTTTTTCTCTTTCCTTCTTCCTCACATTCTCCAATACTTGATTTGCATATTGTGAGCATTTATTTTCTCCCCAATATTATAGGACCATGAATTTTGTCAGAAACATGATTCTCTCATCAGAATGGGGGAATTTTTTTCATGAGATGAAAAGACTTAGTAGTATTTATTAAGAAATTAGTAATAGATATGAATGCATTTAGATTAATGCAAAATGAAGATGACTCCAATAATGAAAGTTGATACGATAAACCATTTGGAAGGAGAACATGAGGATTCTATTCCTTTCAGATTAGTCTTACCTAACACTCCAGATGTGTGACATAATTCCTAGTCAGCATTGGAAATTTGAAGTTTAGGGAAGGACTGGATTAGTAGCAGAAAATACAGGTAGTCCTCAATTTATAACAATTCACTTAGTGACTGTTGAAAGTTACAATGGCATTGAAAAAAGTGACATGACTTTTCACTTATGACCAATTCCAGCATCCCCATGGTTACGTGATCAAAATTCAGACACTTGGCAACCGATTCATATTTATGACAATTGCAGTATCCTGGGGTCATGTGATCACCATTTGTGATCTTCTGACAAGTAAAGTTAATGGGGCAACCAGATTCACTTAACAATTATGCTACTAATTTAACAACTGCAGTGTTACACTTAACAATTGTGGCAAGAAAAGTCGTAAAATGGGGCAAAATTCACTTAACACCTGTCTCTCTTAGCAACAGAAATTTTGGGCTCAATTGTGGCTGTAAGTCGAGGACTACCTGTAGTGTTTCTAATGAGTTACAGACCTAATAATTCAAAGTATAGCTCATAAATTAATTGCTGGTCTGAATGTAGCATTACAAATATTTTACTTCAAAGTATTAAATATTAGGATAGTAGGTATTGTTACTTGACTTTCTATTGTTCAATTTGCATATAAAACTTTTAAATTTGTATTTATAATAAAATTTAAATCAGATTCCCAGCACAGTAGCAGAAACCTTTTGCACTACATTTTTCTTGCTCCAGAAACAGCAATAGCAAAATCATTTTTCAGGCTTCTGGTTCTAATCTAGCTTTTAGAAGAATGTGTGAAGAATGACTTAAAGCAACAGTAAGAAATTACATCCTCATTAATCAAGGAAAAATGAAAACTTTACATAAAATATAACATTTTCTTATCTCATCCAGATATTGGGGGTGGGGGAGTGGCTCATATTTGTAAACTTTCAGAGCAACGAACATGCAAACAGTCATAGTTTAATGTACAGTACACATTCTCACTTTTACTCACTCACTGCTAGGATATCATTAAGACTGACCTTCTCCTGGCCAATTCAAGATTGTTATCATGCTATCACTTAGTTTAGGACAGTAATTGTTCCTAGCAGCTTCTGTCTTATTTAAATTATGTCTTATTTCTACTAAGTTTGATAAAGATATCTTCAGTTGCCTGGATTTCTATTATATAATAAATTTTATTTGATTCTACGAAGAAGCAGGACTGAAAGACTACTCTAGAGTGAAAATTATTACTCAACTCCCCTCCCCTCCTTGCTTTACCAAGAAAGATACTTGAATCTGTGTACATGCTTTTGCTTCTCATTTGAATGAATATAATTTTTATTGGTGTATTGTTTGTCTTTCATTTGTAAATTCAAGGAAATTATATTTTTCATGGCTTTTATAGGATTTGAGGTAGGCCTTGGATACTTAACATTTATAAATTGCTGTTCTCTAAGAATGAGGTCCGCAAAACATGCCATCTTGCTGTTACTGGAATTGCAATGTTAAATATTAACATAAATCAAGAACAAATCATCATGAAACCAGTTTTGGACCTTGCTTGAAAACCAGCTGGCTGCCACAGTATAAGAAAGAAATCTAAGATGGTCAGGACGCTATGTTTTGTTGGACTCGAAGTATTTGTAATTAATTGAACTATAATTTCAAATGCCGCTATTAAATATAATTTTGATGTATTTTTGCAATGGTGTGACACATGCTTATTCAACAGGAATACCTGCCTCAAAATTCAATGACGGATCAAGCCAGAAAATTCACCAAGATAACTGTTCCACCAAATTAATAATTGTAGGCTTACACATCTAAGAAATAATTACTTGTCCCCTCCCATCATATTATGAAAGTTAATTTCAGGTTGATTAAATGATCTTAGCAATATTTGAATTAACTCTTAATTTACTCTTCCCTGAACATTCCAGTTAGATAATCTAAAGGCAGGCATATTCCCGGTTTTTTAGAAGCTGGGAAGTTAAGATCACAGCTCTTATGCTATGGCTCAATAGACAGAGACACTGCTAGCAGTTTGCTTGCTGTAATTTTTCTTCCCAGACATGATTTGTACTCTTAGCTGACATTCTTTCAGGTCAGACTATGAATTATCTACTAGTGTTGGTCCCCATTAACAAGGGAGTCAGATTGAATCAACGAAAATATTATAGAAGATACAGCTGGGAGTATATAATGCTTATTCATTAAAATTATTCATTAAAAATAGCCTTAAAGGCCTGTTTATCTGCCAAGGTACTCAAGACAGGCATGCCACAAAGCATCCAGGCAAATCTTAAGGTTGCTTACCTTTTCACCCCTACTTCACGAGAACAAACATCCAACCTCTGTTTGAAATCCAGCACTAGCGAAGAATCCATTAGTTTGTAGACAGTAGAAAGGACCTTGCCTCATCAAGAGGGGCATTTACAGTAATTTCCAACTCTTAAAAAATAACTTTAAAATGGCTCTGGAATGAGGAAGCTTGAGGTTTTTGAAGAATGTTACCTATAGGAAGTAAAAGTATTGTACATTTGGAATGGCCAGTTTGGTATGAGCCAAATGTTTTGTGTTCTTTCATCACCCTTGTTTGCTTCTGACAGACTAAAGGGAGATTTAGAGTAGCTCTTGAGTTCTCCTAGATGTCTATCATCTATTCCAGAAAGGGGAAGCTCATAACTGGAAAGAAAACTATTTGCTTTACACTAAAAACCCCACTTCGCCAAGGCAGTGAAGGCAACCCAAGCCTAGTCAATGGATACATTAGCTTTCATTCATGTTTCTCAGATATCAGGGCTAGGTCCTGTCCTGAGCATTTTTCTACTAAACAATCACTCAGAAAACTTTTGAAGCTGTAGGGCAGGACAACAGAATTACAGCAGAAAGAAACAGTAGGTAAAGTACCTGCTCACAGCCATCTTTTCAAAATGGGTGGGGAACTTGTGTGGGGAAATGTTAATTTCTAACATTTCTGAGCCTTAATCAAACTGCTTGGGATTCCAAAGATTTCAGCAATTTTGTGAGGGCTTCAGATTCTCCATCTCTTAACAGTTTTCACGTGTATCCCATTGCCTTTTAAATCAAACATTGGCAGCAAAGCAGCTATTAAAAGCATTCTAAAACAGAGAACTGAAGTAGGATAGCCCTTGCTTTTATTCAACAAGCTACCTCCTTTTTGGATCACATCAGGAAAAATATTTTTAAAAACAATCCTGTCAGTTTCATGAGAATTAAAACAATGCTGTATCACCAACTACCTACACATAGTAAATAATATTCATGGTTAGACCACTTAAGGATTCCTCTATTTCTGTTAAATCTATGTAGAAAAAGACCCTATCATTATACATGTAGGACATGAGGATGCCAGAAATTGAAGTATAGCAATGTTTGGAAGACAAAAGTTCTCCATCCCTGATGGAGAGGACTATTTTTACTTAAATGGAAAAGCAGAATGGATTAATAAGAGCATTGTCAGGAGTTGTATTATAATAGCACTTTGTTTCAAATCTTGCCATTTTAAAGCAAAGAAGAATTTGCTTAAATATGAAATGCAGCATTAGGAGAAGTATACTTTCTTACAAACAAATATGGCATAAATTATTATAATGAATCTTTTCCACTTCTCTAAAAAGCAAAAAATAAAGGCTGTACAGGGGACAAAGGTGCATAGATAAAGGCAGTCAAAACAGCGGGGCTTCCCCTGCTTAAGATAAATATTGCTTAAATCTGTGATACACCTGAGTAGTAATTATTTTCAGAGATACAGCAGCTGTTGATTACATTTAGGGAGTTTCAAAAGCATTAGGAGGAAGTAAGACTGGTAAATGAAACTTTTAGACTTATTATTAAGAATGAAATAAGAGTTTAGAGAAATCTTCTCTAAACTAATCTCTTCAGATGCCTTAGACCAGGGCTGTCAAACTTGCGGCCCGTGGCCCAGATGCGTCATGCACTGGCCATGCCCACGCCCGGTTTAGCGGAGGAAGTCTTGATACGTCACGTGACTCCACCATGACCCGACTTTGACACCCCTGCCTTAGACTATAATAATCAGCCCCTTATCCACATAACAGCCTTGGAGGAAGATTACTTCTGAGCACAAAAGAACACTGCTACTCCTCAGTGAAACTCATATACAAATATAGTTGATGAATACAGATTGGCATGTTATCAGAATGTCAAACAGTCCCATATTATTATTCATGAAGGGACGGGAGTACATCAGTAGTAACATTTCAAATTTTACTGAAACAATTGCATTATTTTGATATGCAGCTGTCCCCAACTGATGCCCTCCAGATGTGCTAGAAATACTGTACAATCCAGAATTCTCACTTTGAGAATTATGATCCCAATATATCGGAAAGGTTAGGGAAGAGATGCTTTATTTACCCTAGTTTAAAGATATGTTTCCAATCGTTCCTAGAAGCTCTACACTCTTCCAAAGTCATTGACAATACATGATGCTGTGATTTAACTTCCCACTTTAGCTGGATGACCGTGGAATATAAAGACTCATGTTTCTTGTTCTAAGCCTGGACAATAAAAACTACGTTTGGTTTTGAAAGAAGGTCAGATCTTCCTGGGAGTCTGCTTTCGGAAAAGACTGATGGTTCCTGGGTGGTGTTGGTGGGGGAAAGGTTGGGACTTGTAAGACATGTCCAAAAACTTCACTCTGGGATGTTTCACTTTGTGCCAGTCTGTACAACAGTGGTTTAAGCAGGGCAATAGTAAGTTGGGATGATCCATCTTGTGCAAAAGGAAATGGGTTGAGCTCTACTGATGCTAGGTGTCGCTGAATAATGCTCAGGACATCAGCGGCACTCATATCTGCCGGACAGAGCTCCCACAACTTCTCCAAATAGGGGTCCAGTGCCCGGTGCCGGGAAAACTCCCCCAGGAGGTTAATAAAAATCTCTTTGTTTAGCAAAGGGCTCAATAAGGAGAATTTCTCCGCTGTCTCCATCACATGCTGCCATTTCCCATATTGGATAAGGAGACCCATGGCTTGGAGGATTGCTTTGGGCCTCTGGCTACAGAGCAAGAGCTCAATTTCCATTTCTCCATCTGCTCTTGGACATCTAGCACACCTTGGCAGTACAGCCAGTACTCTCTTATACAGCGGCACACCACCCTCAGGCCCTTCTTTGCTTTTATAAGTCCAAGACGCACCCAAATATTGTTGGGATAGCTCCACAAAGTGAGGCAACCATTTAGGCTTGAACTCGAGAAGAGAAAGACAGACAAGTTCAAAGAAGGGGAATACTCCATTTGGAGGGCTTTCTTCTTGCTTAGTTGGGCTAGGAGCAGCTCCCCCCAGAATTTTTTTCCATACATCTGGAGTGGCTCTAGCTACCAAAATGCCATCCCCATTCTCTTGTAGCTGGAGATGGTTCTGGATAGCTTTCCAGAAAGCCCCAGGGAAGGCAGTGAATATGACATTCAGGTATGCCAAGTTCTCTCTGCTCAAGTCCAAGTGTAGAAGGCGGCTAAGTTCTTGCTCCACCAGGGCTTCACCATAGCTCTTTACCTCACTTTCTGAAGCTTGAACCACGTGCAACTTGAGGAACTCCAGATCTTGATAATTTTGCAGTTCTAACTGCATTGTGCTCAGGAGCTTGGTATAAGATTCGGGGAGGGACGTGAGCTTTTTTCCTTTGGGATCAAGACTATGGCACAGGATGGAAGACAGTGCAACAGGAGCCTGAAACATCCCCCCCTTCTTCAGTTTCTCCACAGTGAGTTGGGAACTACTGAGACTCCGTCTTTGATAGTATTTGCAGGCTTCTTCAAACACCACCTGCACCAGGTTGGATTCAGACTGGCAGCCTTGATCTGAGCCTGAGAAGTCAAGAATGTAAATGCCATCCTGAGCAAAGAGCTGGATTTCTTCTTCTATGGTAGGAGAATCCAAAAAGTGTACTCTTTCAGTGCTCAGGACTTTGTTTTCTATCAGTTCTCTACTGTTCAAATCCACAAGATAAAGAGTATCCTTCAGCAAGCAAGCCAGGATGTCCCCAAATACCTTTAGTTGGACGTACTCTCCTGAACACAAAATGCCTCCCTCAAAGTCAAAGACAGGTCGCCACACGCCATTAGGTTGGACTCCCTGGATGGTGCCCGTTCGCATGATCAAGAGCAGTTCTCCACAATTGGATAGGGCACAGCTGTGAACAGCCAAATTTTTCATGGATTCCAAGAATCCCACGTAACTCAGCACTAGCTTTTTGAAGTCTATATCGCTGCCTGCATGCGAGGCTTTTATGGAAACACACGGACCATGTGGCGCAGCAATAACAATATCAGCCATTTCAGGTCGCCAGATGAGGACAAACTTGGCTATTCTTGGGAAGGTGGCTAGGGTGGGGACAAGAAAGACTCCCCAGGGTTTGGCCAAGACTTGGTAAACAGGGCTATTGTGCAAGATAACCCTGAGAGGGCTCAGCTGGACTTCCTGCTCTCCAACCTGAAGGCCTCGAACACAAATACAATACTGGAAGGCTCTTCTCTCAGGAGTCGGCTGAGCATCCAAAGGAGGCCTCTCTTCACACCACACAAGCTGGTCCCCCAAGCTGCAAATGGAGACAATCCGAGCCCGGGCTCCATGGCACAGTTCCAGGCTCTGCAGCAAGTGCCATCCGGAGGTGGGCACAAAGCGCCAGATTTCAGTCCTGCCTTGCTCCCAAATGATAGCCAACACCCAGGAGACAGTTGTGGCAGGGCTTTCCAGGAAAAGCAGCTCCACCACTGGGGGCTGAGGCGGCTTCCAAGTCTTCTCCAGGTCCCCTCCATCGAGCCCCAGGCGCTGAAAAGCCACCAGTCGAGGCTGGGAAGCCGGCTGGTTCCACAGGAGAATCAGATGATGCTTGTCGGGGCTGGTTAGGACGCGGCTGGGAGGCTCCCCGGAACGACGCTGATCCAGCAGCTCCCGCAGCCAACGGCCTCGAACATAGTCACTCCAGACCGAGACCTGCCGAAGCTCCACCGCTCCCTTCATTTCGGGACTTCCCGAACGGCTGCCGACTACATAGGGCCGGCCGGGAAAAAGGCTGACGAGCTGTACTAGGCCAAACTTCACCGACCCACCGAGGCAAATGCGAGATTATTTTATTCTGGCTTCTTGCAGCGGAGAAAAACTCGGCCCTCGCCAAGATTCTAGCGCTCCTGCATCTGCGTTATTACGCGCTCCTTTTTTCCCTCTCCACAAAGGCGTATGAAGCAATTCCACGCCTTTCCTTCCAGCCTTTAATGACCATTCGCTTTACAGTAGCCTTAGCCGAAGCTTTCAAACCCCGCTCTTTCCACGTTGCCGCGCCCCGCTCTCTATTCCCATCGCCTCTTACGGTTTCGGGCTCCAACTCTCATACGACGAAAGTCTGCAAGTTGCCCAATTTCTCTCTGTCTCTCTGGTTCACACGAGCGCGGAATTCCGCTTGAGCTGCTCGCGCTCAGACGGTGCGTAGCTGTTTCTTCGATCTCCCGGAACAGGCCAAAGGCCAGGCTCTCCGGCTCGCTCTAGCCGTTTCTTCCGCAAAGAAGCCCTCAAGGAAATCCACCAGCCCCTCCGCAGTCCAGAAGTAAACCAGCGCCGAATTCCTTATTGCAATCACGAGGTCTTTGGTTTCCGGACTGAGGCACTCCCCTCCGGTACTTCGGCACCAAATCCGAACTCCCTGCAATTCTTCTACTTCCGTCCCTGCCCGATGAGGTTAAAACCTGGCCGCCCCAATTAAGCTGCCTTTTCGTAGCCGAAAAGAAAACGAGAACTCTCTTGAGTTAAAGGGACGATGCGTCGATGGGCGGGGAAGCACTGACTGGGCACATATAGGCGCAAACAAGAGTTCAGCCTAGAAGAGGGTATATTTCGCTGTTAGTGCTAAAAGGTTGAAGGGCGCTTTATTGTTAAATCAAAAAAAAGTATTTAGACCGAAAGGAAGAAAAAAAAAATTCTTCCCCTCAACTAAATCTCCCGGATTAATTAAATCTAGACACGGACGGATTCCAAATCACTCGGAAAATTAGTAATACCATCCCAGATGCAGAAACAAATTACCAGGAAGAAGGAAGATTTGGACTATGTGCAAGTTTTGGAATCTGCTGAAAAAAATATCTTGTTTTCTACCTGCATCTTAAAATGCTGGTTAATGACATTTTTCTTCAAAAGTATGCATAGCACTGCTGCTTTAATTGCATTCAAGATTAACAAGTTTTCCTCCTTATAACAATTGCAGTACATGTGCTTCACTGTAGCCTTTTTTCAAGACAATTAGATTAACAGGAGACCTGCTTTAGCACACAGGTAGTCTTCGATTTACAGCAGTTCGTTTAGTGACCGTTTGAAGTTATAACTGCACTGAAAAAAGTGACTTATGTTTGTTTTTCACACAACCGTTGCAGCATCCCCATGATCAAAATTCAGATGCTTGACAACTGACCTACATTTATGATTGCTGTGTCCTAGAGTCATGTGGTCCCCTTTTGTGCCCTTCTAACAAGCAAAGTCAATGGGAAAGCCAGATTCACTTAACAACCGTGTTCCTAACTTAACAACCACGGTGATTCACTTAACAATTGTGGCAACAAAAGTCATAAAATGAAAAGGGCAAAACTCACTGAACAAATTTCTCACTCAGCAACATAAATTCTGGGCTCAATTGTGGTTATAAGTTGACTATCTGTATGTGCATTTTCAAAAGTGGTACAGGTAGTCCTCAACTTACAACAGTTCATTTATTGACTGTTCAAAGTTGCAAAGACACTGAAAAATGTGACATTACTGTTTTTCACAATAATGGTCACAAGTGTGGAAAATGTTCATAAGTCACTTTTTTCAGTGTCATTGTAACTTTGAACTGTTGCTAAGTGAACAGTTGTAAATTGAGGACTACCTGTATAGGATTCATCTGCATTCTTCAACTCATTTACTTATTACTTCTCCAGTGAAGCATGAGCAATGGAAGGACAAAGCCAGTGGAAAATCAAACAGAAGCACCTGGATTTACTGACTTCTTGTTTTGCTAAGAATGTTTTGAAACCAGCACAGAAGTGTCAATGCGCCTGCAAGCAACAAAGAGGGACAAAGATAGCTGGGTTTAAAATATCCATACCCAGCAATGAAGAATGCTTTCAGGCCACAATCTATTTTGGGGTGACTCTGACCAATAGACCATGGCTGAAACATGTGGCTCAACTTTTGGATTCTCCTCTTTCTCTCCATTTGATGCATTTGTAATCACTGGCCTGAAGAAGAGTTCTGAGGAAAATGAAAACTTCACTCTCCTGTAAGTAACATTTTGATTTGTCATAATAAAGCCTTTGTTTTACTTGGAGTTTCCCCCTTCTCTAGATTTACCAACAACTCTGGGGAATTCAGAGCAGAACCTTGAGAGATGAATAGGACCATTCCTGTCAGTCTACAACAAGCAGGAAACCCCATGCTATCAATTTGCCACTCCAAAAATACATGTTGTGTACACCACTAATTGACTACACACTGCTTGGCAGCTCCTAATGAATTTGACCATGTTAAGAATTATGCATTTTGTAAACCTATCACTGAAAACCAGCTCTATATCACTACTGTACAGTAATGAGATCCGTGAAATAAGGCCAATTCGTTTCTTAGGGATAAAGGATCAGCTAATTAAAATCCGGATCATAAAATGGCTTAAAATTCCTACAGTGAAGTGCTGCTGAATCGATCTTTTTTGCTTTCTCTGGAAGTAATTCCATTGCATTGAGACTACCGGTACTTCAATGCCAAGGAAAATGTGTGCCACAATTGCAATTGTTATTCTTCCTTTCCATCTATGCAACCCAAAAGATTAAACATACTACCGACAAATTACTCATTTTCATTTATAACCCCGTAAACGTATCTTCCAAAAGTTAAGCCTCTTCCCCGCGGCCCGCTCCCATTAGAAACTCTCAGGAAAGGGAATTCGCGAGTCGATCATAGGCTGAACCGAGCCGATCATGGATTATGCGCCTGCGTGGTCTGAAGAAGGTGGAGCCAAGGCGCTCTAGTCGGCGCATGCGCTTTGCCAGGCATCGCCCCACGCAGGTAACAGATATGATCCTTTCCCACCCCTCAAAATCCGGCCTTCCTTGTGCCCCGGTCGGCGCTCCAGCCACCCTTGCTGCGGAGAGCCAGGCGGGAGGGAAAAACGGGGGCTAGCTTAGAGGCGGCGATGGGATCGAGAAGGATCAGGGCGCAAAGTATAATGAGGGTGGAGGAGAGGGTGGAGGGAAGCATTGGGGTGGCACCTCGGCATTATTTCAGTAAAATGTGGGCGCTTGTGCCATGTTCGCGAGAAAGACGGACTGTTTTTCTTTCTCAATTTCTGTATACTTAATTGCTAAGAAACTTTTCTGGGACGGAAAGAGGAAAGCCTGATTGCCTTCTAGGTGGAATAGTTTGGTGCCATTGATGACACCGGCTTTAATCTGTGCTCCAAACACTGTCATATGTTTCTTCCCAGCTGTCTTGAACCCCATAAGCTGTAGCCAGGATGATCAGAAATTATGGGAGTTGAAGTCCAAGCATATGCATGGATGTCAGGATGCTTAATATACCTTCCTCTTTGGGGGCTTTCAGTTTTCTGCCCCTTTTGCTGTATAGGGTAAGGATGTATTTATTGTAGGACCCCAGGTGACTGGCAGTCAGTTAATCACATTCCTAATTATTTCAGAGTAACAGCAGCAAGATAATTCTTCTCCCTCTGAATTTTTCTTGAAATGAAAGTTTACTGGGTATAACTGAGAATCTAAAAGGACTCTGCTAAGTTCTGATAACAGTAATAAAATAAATGCTTGGACCTGAACTCTGTTCATTCTAAGCCCATGCCTTTCCTACAGTGCTGCAGTTGATAGAGGGCAAGGTTCTCATCAAAATAAAATATACATAAGTATAAAAACTGTCCACCCTATTATAAAAGATGAAAGATGTTTTGGAGGAATGCAAATCTGGAGGAATGCGAACTATTGCCCAGATGTTTTTCTACTCACATGGTTCTTCTATTTGCAGAACTCTGAATAATTTTATTTCTATCTATTCCTACATCTTTAAACATAATGCAGAATTTTTCTCTCCTTATATAATTTGGAATGGAGTTTACATACAGTACAAGTCACTTAATGAGGAATCAAAAGCTTTTTACTTGTTCTTCAGAAGAAGAAACCAGATATTCTGATCAAAATATAGAATTTACAGTTTGTGATTCCTAATCACTCCATTCCCCCATTATTTATTTTTTAAAAGGGTGTGGAGTAGACCATATTTCAACCTAGCAAATCCAGCCACACTGGCTGATTTATGTTTCATACAAATCCATGTAATATGGTTGACTAAAACTTGGTTCAACTAAGGAAAAGTGAGTTACATGAACATAATCATTAATATCCCCTTTTAAAAATTGCAAATATGAGGGTAAAATCAGCCAGTATTCATAATAAATAGAGATTTAAATGCAGTTATATTGCATTTGAAAAATAATGTTACTGAATCACCTTACATTGATTGAAAACTTGCCTGAAATTTGGTTTTCTATTTTGGTGGGGGTCTGGTTCATATACTATGTTTTAAAATATGGCTTTAATTTAGTATGTTCCATGAAACTAGCCACATGGCTTATACACAGTGACTGTATTTTTAGCCATTTTTTAAAAAAAAACGTGGCTAAGCAAACCACGACTTAGTGTGACATAAAGTCCTACATTTTAATATAATGGAAATTGGTCAATATAATATTCTAAAGACACAAAACAATTTTACTGCAGGATTGATAATGTAAAATGCGAAAACTTTATATAAGCCATTCTGAAGAACTGAGGAACAGCAGCCATTACAAGTAACATTTGTAAGTATCACAAATAAGATTTGTTTGCATGTATGTGACTGATATGCTGGATGTGAGTCACTGTTGGCTTGCTATCAGTGTCTACCATTCTTCAAACATAGTTTTGCTTAATCATGCTAGTTTTTTCCATTATCTCTTCACTAGTGTTCTATATACACATAGACATACACTCACACTTTTCTATTTTGAAGAAGTAGTAAGGACAGGCTGTTGGAATTCCAGATGGAAAAATCTGAGAATTTGAGCTACTGAAGGTTTAGAATGGTGGATGGTTAAGTTTTAAATATTGATAATTTAAGAGTTGAGTTTTTCAAATCAAACCTTAAGGCAAATTGAATTACAAGAAAACAACAGCTTTATATGTGATTGTTCCTTTTATTTCCTGTTTATGTAACAGATGCTTCATAGAGAGTCATGGTGTCATAAACTTTTATTGTGACCTAAGATAATCAAAGAATCAAACAATTGTTTTACTGAAGATAGCTGCATTACAGTTGGAACTTGTATTGTTGAAAAGAACACCAGACAGGATTTTTTAGAGTGGGATGGTGGAGGGTTTTTTTAACTTAATATTTAATACAATAAAAACTTCCCTCAGAAGAAAATAATTTGATACTCTGATTCTGTAGATACACTCGTTGTAGATATTAGGATGATATATAAATGCTCTTTACTCCCTTTTATTACTGGGGAGTGGCTTTATGACTTATTTTGAGATACTTATTTTGAGATACTTCTTTGAGATATTGCTCATATTAATTGTTTTTTAGTTTCTTCCAGTTAGTTATAAAGGTGGTCCTTGACTTAATGACTATTTGCTTAGTGACTTCAAAATTATGACAGACTCTCCCCCCACAACCCCCCCCTCCACTTATGGCCAGAGTTTGATGTTATGGCTGCTGCAGTGTCTCTACAGTTGTATGAACAAAATTCAAATGCTTACAACTAACTGAAGATATGTTGCAGCGCCTCCCATGACTATCCCCCCCTCCCCAATCCTGCTCTGCTTGGTCTTTGGAGATGTATTGAGAAAGCTATCCCTTGACCTTCCTGTAGGCCATATAACTCTATCCTGGAAGTGGGTGTCATTGTGGAGCAGCTGCAACTTGGTGCCTTCTTCTGGGGCAAAATTGTTGGGCCTCCACTGTGTATGAAGGCTGCATAGTGCAGCAGGCGCTTCCAGAAGGAGATCTAGAATAAAAGGCAAGTGACCAATCAAGGATGGGGGTATGTGAGGAGGAAGGTGTGGGACCCAGTGGGATGGGAAGCAGACCCAAGGCCTGTAGAGGCCTTGAGGGACAGGAAGTGGAGTATGGAGTGCCTCAGGGGAAAGGGGAGACCTTGGGAGGTCTGGGATAGCCATGTGTGAGCTGGTGAATGCTGCAGTGTGGGGTTGGGCCCACATTAGGTCTCCCAGTGCTTTTCCCACTCCTGAAGCTCTTCTTAACACGTAAAAATGACACCACCTGTATGCTGTAGCATTGTCTGAATATGTCTCTGATTTTGAAGTTAAGATTAAGGCTGCTGTACTAGGGGAGGGTGCAGGAAAGATAGGAATAAGATTGCCAGTCCAGTTGTGCTAACCTAATTCTAACAAAAATCCAGTGTCTAGCACAACCTTCCTTTTCACTTAATATGGCAGCATTGGCATTTCCATTAATACCTGATGGAATTATTTTGCTTTTGCTTCAGTAGTTTTAATGGGAAAAATGTGACTTTTAAAATAGTTAGGTTATAGCCTAAGATCTGAAAATTTTCCTGCCCTGACCCTAACAAAAACAGTTTTCCCAAACCAGGGTAAGACTTGCTATTTCTTGTGGGTATTTCAGTCCCAAAACATTTGGAAAGCATCAGTTTTGGAAAACTGAACAGAGAGAACATTTGGGAAGGTTTACAAGGGGGGCATGACAAAGAAGTCACTCAAAGAAGATGGCACCACCACACCAGAAGCATATTACTGTATTTTATCATTATTGATATAAACAATCCAGTCAGAATATTCTGCGTGGTGTACCCAATTTTGTACTACTGCTGCTTCTCAATAGATTTGATTCTGATAGCGAAGGGGAAAGCCTGTCTAGATTTCACCTTATGCCCAATTTCAAGATGTTTTGAAGAGCCATGGTAGTGGTGCAGTGGTTAGAATGCAGCATTGCAGGCTAATTCTGCTGACTGCCAACTGCCAGCAGTTCGATTCTCACTGGCTCAAGGTTGACTCAGCCTTCCATCCTTCCAAGATCGGTAAAATATTGCCCCCAGATTGTTGGGGGCAATATGCCTGGCTCTGTATACAGCTTAGTAAAACACTGTGATGCAGTATATGTCTAAGTGCTATTGCTATTTTACCCTGTTAAAACTTTTTCCTTTTTCCTTTTCTGATTGATGATATTATATTTCTCATAAAACAGACAATGGAATGACTTAATAGCTTTTGGTGATAGAGATTTAAATTATTTTGCATTTACCAGAAGTTCTTAAGAGCCAAAACCAGCAAGTCTAAATAACTAGAAAGTAATGGCAGTATATGAACTGACTGACCTGCCTGAAGTCATGCAATATATATATACTACAACAATGTGCTCTTTATTGCATATCCTGTTTCTGAGTTTTGCAGAAAATAAATCTCTGGGCGATGGTCTGAAATGGATGTTAGCCACTGAGAATTCTACCAAATAGGATTGTTGTGCTATTTATTCTTTTTTAAAAGTAACTGTTGCATCTTTAGTTGCAAAATTAATTGTTAACGTTTATAGGCACTGTTGCATACTTTGCAATATCTAGGCTGTTCAATATATTATAGATTGTATCTGGAGATAAACGCTTGCGCTTCTGCTTTACTACTACATTAGCACAGGTGATTGGATGGGAGGTATGATAGAAAATCCAAGGAAGGGGGATCAGTTTTAGCATTGGGTGAATTGGGGCATACTGAGCCACTTGCTTTATTATCTTTTATGCACTAAAGTACATTTCATCTTTTCACTGGAAACACTGAGTAGTTCCCAAACAAGCATTACATGTTAACTGTACTTTATCACAATATAATGGAAAAGTGCACAAAATTGGCTCTGTGCATGTGTAGGATCTTTACATTGTCCAAGATATACCTATGTGCTGGCTTATGGGCAATAATTTATATGTACTGAAGTTGAAATGAAGATACAATGCAAAGTTTTATTTATATAGAACAACTTTTCAAATGCATGTGCTAAGAACCCTACAGAATATTTACAGCCATAAATTCATAATACTAAAACAATATATGAAATATTTTTTATGGCAAAAAACATTTATCAAGTAAATAAAATGTTTAAAAATTCTTCACTGAGTAGTACAAGATGGCAAAAGAGAGACTACCTGAATTTCATTGGATGGACAATTCTACCGTTTGGTTATGACCAGTTAGAATAGACTTTCTTCTTATTCTACTACCCTAATCAGGTCATTACCACAGAAAAGTAAAAAGAAAGAGCCTTCTAGTAAATCTTAGAAATTGGATAGCTGATATGGAAAGAAAAGTTCTATGATCTACCCAAATGTGGATTAAATTAATTTTCCCTGTAGGTTGGACATATATCTAGCCTAGGATGTAGCAGTTTGAGTAGTTATGGATTTGTCTCCGTTTACCCATATAACCATTTCCAGAGCTGCATGGATTAATAGCTAGCTTCTGTGGAATTAAATATGTTTATTGTCACCTTTAAGGCCTACAGGACTTGGATACCTTTGGGACTGCCAGTTACGTATGCCCATCTACTAAGCTTAGGAATGGTGGGCTCCCTAAGGTTCCCTTTCTCAAAGAATACTATTACCAGAGACCCAGGTGGCAGACCTTCAATCACTCTCTTTTTTTGAAACAGCAGGTCCCCTGCCATCCAAATGACCTCTATCTGCTGTGATTTGGGAAAGGCGTTAAGCTTGGCTTTTTCTTAGGGACAGATGTGGCTGTTCTGAGGCTCTTCCCTTTTCCAATGAGGTGTCTGCTTAATAGCATTTTATTGCTCCTTGGCGTGTCACAAAGTTATAATTGCAATTGTTACTCTGTTGTTTTAACCTTCTTTTTAAAGCATGATGGCTCAATACCCATGGTATTGATTTGAGCAGCGTATAAACCCAGTTAAATAAAACAAGATAAAATTAAAATATCTGTTTTTTACTTGGCGTGATGAGTGATTATTAACCCATTAGGACTCAGCCTTATTTACAGACCACTACAATGTGATGATTCTTATGTATATTTCACAATTTCATTTGTGAAATGAAAAATAAAATGTATACTTAAATGAGTAGGTAGTAGGTAGTAGTAGGTAGAAGGTAGTTGAGCCTTCATTCAATTTTCTTTTAAGTCATGCAAATGCTTCACACAAACTTGTTTGCTGGGAAAAAAGCACACACACTTCCCTCGTGATTCTTCATTACAAATGAATTCCTACACTGTATAAAAAGTGTTAACATTAAGTACTCTATGTCCACCTTTTTGGATATGTAAAACATATGTATTTTAGTTAGCTTTTGTTCTGTGTACCTTGCACTCCAGGTAGGAAACATACGTCTGAAGTAGGCTTAAGATCTATCATACTTTCTTTTTTTCTTCTCTTTAATCATATCCAATTCTTGGAGACTGCCTGGAGAAGTCTCTGCCGGTTTCTTGGAAAGGTTTTTCAGAAGTGGTTTGTGGTTGCCTCCTTCCTGAGAAAAAGTGACTGGCTCAAGGCCACCAAGCTGGCTTTGTGTTTCAGGTGGAACTAGAACTCACGACTTCCCAGTTTCTAGCCTGATGCATTAACCACTGCACCAAACTGATTGTCATGATAGTTGTTACTGTAGTATATAGTAAGTATAGTATGGATTTTGATAAAGGAGAATATTTGTAACAAATATTTGAAATGAGGGTCCTTGGAGCTTTTTAAGCTTGGTTGTTTTCTTGCAGACATTTCATTACCTAAACTAGGTAGCATCATCAGTGCTAGTGATGCTAGCTAACTTCAGTAACTATCACTAGCTAATATTAGCACTAGCACTGCTAATGTTACCTAGTTTGGGTAATGAAACATCTGCAGGAAAACAGCCAAACTCAGAGAGCACCAAAGACCCTTCACAGCAGTGGTGAAATGTAAAATTTACTATCGGTTCTGTAGGCGTGGCTTGGTGGTGGGGTAATGTGACTGGGTGGGCATGGCCTTTTTTTTTTTTTAACTTTTAAAAGCATTTTTTCTACAACCTCTTCGGCCAAAGAGGTTGTAGAAAAAATGCTTTTAAAAGGCTCTAACGATCCCAGCTGAGCCGTGCGATCATCAGAGGCTTTTTTTTTTACTTTTAAAAGCATTTTTTCAGCCGAAGAAAAAATGCTTTTAAAAGTAAAAAAAAAGCCTCTGATGATCGCACGGCTCAGCTGGGCATAGGCGGGGGGAGGGGGGCAGAGATTTTTGCTACTGGTTCTCGGAACCACCCGCTGCCATCGCTACCGGATGGGCGATCTGGTCTGAACTGGGAGCATTTCTCCCCTGCTTCACAGTATGGGTGGGTTCTGAGAAATAGTAAAAACAATTAGGAGAAATAAGAAAGATGTAAGAGTTGTGGAAATTTTTTTAGGATCAATTTCTTTGATGTCTACCATTTCTTTCAATCCACAGGTTGTAAGCCATGGCACAGTCTGAGAAAAAAGGTGGATTACTTCGGAAATCTTCATCTAGTAAGAAACCCCTGAAAGAGAAGGTTGTGTTAATGTATGATGAGATCTTCACAGTAAGCATTGGATTTATTTTTCTTTCATTATAACAGAGTTCGGTATTCTAGTATTATAACGTCTTGTAGTATGAATGAGAAGGAAGACTAATGTTCCTTAATCAAACATTATCTTGACATGTTTTTACTTTTATGGGCAGACTGTTAACAATATAATGTAAAACTAAACTTGCTATCATTAGTTTATAGCCGTGACTGTAATAGTGATCCCATTCTCTTTCAGACAGAAGATCCCAGTAAATACAACCCTCGGTTTTGGGAGGAGCTCTTCCTCATGAAGGTAATATACTAAAGATTGAAACAGTTTCTTTATGTTTATTCTTACAATTATCAATTTTTAGTTTTTCTTGCCCTCAGTAATTCCACCATCGACTTAAGCTCTACCTCTTGCCTGTCAGGTGAATTTGGAATATCTGGAAGGAAAGCTGGAATCTTTGGATGGTGAAGAGCTAGTGAAGATAAAAGATAACATTAATTGCTTGTTCCAGCGTTGCATCTGGGCGTTAGGAGAAGAGCATCCAATCAGAGTGGTCAACGCGTTACAGGTGCTGTGAATTTCCCTAGGCTTTCATTAAACAAAACTTATGAACTGACAACTAATAATCAGTTACGTTAGTGCTAATGAAGGAATTAGTTTGCATTATTGATCAAAAATTGGTCACTAAAATATCTGTTGGTTCAGTATGCTGAATCAGGCATCCCTTCTTAATTACTTTAACATCTTAAGCAATGATAACATCTTTTCCTTTTTTTATTGTTAGATGATTCAAGAGAGCTTGATATGTTATACATTTTGATAAAATATCAGAAAGAAAGATAGGTGAAGCCAGTGAAATTCTTCTGCTGATGTCACAATTTCCCTTAGTGAGATATTTCCTATCTGCCTTCGGAGGTCTGTTTTTTTGTTTGCTTGTTGGTGGAAAAGAGAAAGTACAAATGAATTTCTGGTCACATCCTATTGGATTTATGGTAATTCACTCTAAGCAATCTAGGGCATCATACTTTAAAAAACCTAAATACCATAAATTTAAATTTCTGCATCGGTGATGGCAGTTTTCACTGCCCAGGAGGCTTTGTCTCACAATTCCTGCATGCATGAGTTTGTATTTTCTGCTGCAGACACTATGTGCGCTGATCCGTGGGGTTCATCAGAAGAACAAATCCACATCTGGCTTTGACATCATCAATATGCTAATGGGCTTTGACAAAGCTGAATTGTGCATGAAGGTGAGAGCTTGCTATATTGAAATAACGGGTTTTGTTTTCATCCTAATACCATGTATGTTACGTTGACTTCTGAATTAGTCACATGATGTCAGGAAGGCATGGATTTTGAGGAGGGAGAACCCCATTCATCTTGAAAATCCCACTGTGGCCTGAGGCTGTTCTTCCTCCACTGTTCATTGCTGCATTTCTCCTACTGCAGAAGCAGGAGTGGGATGGAAGGAGGCATTGTTTATGGTATGCTCCTGCACAGAGAGAAAAAAGTCACCCAGAGCTCAAAAAATTTTTTTTCTAGCCCCCAGTCCTCAGAGACTAAAGTTTCTCAGCCCCAAGGGAGAGAAAAGCAGTCCCACTTGGAGAAGAAATTTGGCTTTATTTGATTTCCAGGCTAGATTTTCCTTACCCTTAACTTAAATTGTGGTGTGCTGTTCAAAAATAGACATGTATTCAGTTGGCAGAATAGCTTGTGCATAGAAGCATGCATAACATGCTTCTTTCTCTTCTTAGCTTCCTGATAGCTCCTAGTTTAGATACTGACAAAATGTATTTGGACTGTGTCAAGGAAATAACAGAAAATTACAGCATGATAATAAGTAGCTTCTTTAACAATATATCAGGACCACAGAGTAGCATATAGTTAGGTTCTTTAAACACAAAATAAATAATGAAATAGAAGTATATTAGTTAATCAGCTTGACTTAGATATTTACCATCTCTTGCATAAAATACTGTACATAAAATCCCACAAAAAGGGACTCAGTAGACCATAGAAGCACAGCAGTAGTGAAGGTTAAAAGCAACTTGAGCTTGCAACAAATTATAATAACTCTTCTCTTTTCTAGAATCTGATGGAAAGTTTGGATGCATTACTTTGTGCAGAAGGCTCTGAAAGTCTCAAAACTTTGTGCCTGAAACTTTTGCTTTGCTTGGTAACTGTAAGTAATATATAATGATTGGTTAACTATAGAAAAATATTTATTATGAAAATACGGAAAATGTACCTTTAAACTATTATAAGCTGTTGAGATTCTATGGTAATCAGTACAGTATAACAAGTTTTAAAAATAAATAAAATAATATATTTAAATTGCATCCTGCCCAATTCTTAGTGATCTTGGGCACTTAATATTACAGCCTTCTAAATTAAGATTTTGTGATCTAACTATGGAATTTGATATATTAATGAGAAGGTCCCTTTTCCGCTTCAGTTATGAAGGTGTTTCCATATATAGACCCTGCTTTAATGTGTTTAAATGAATGCATACAATATGAACTGAACACCCAATTTTGGTCATCCAAACCAAAAAGAAAATGGAAATAATTATGAAGAAAAAGAAGTGGGTGATAACCGGGGCGGGGGGGCATTCACTTACTTTCGCTACTGGTTTGCAAATGTGACCGCGCGCCTCCTCCACACATGTGCTCAGCCTTCTGCACATGTGCAGAGGATCAAAAACAGGACAAGATGACGTCTGGGCTGGTGGGCGGAGCCTCCTGCCGCCGGCGCTACCGGATTGTGTGATCCAGATAGAGCCGGCTGAATTTCAAAACTGGTGATAACTAAAGTGAACTAAAACTAATGGAAATATAGGAAGTTTAGCTTCATTGTTATTAGACAGCATTAATGTGGTTTCAGCTCAATTGAATAATCTTTAGCATTTCCTTTACTCACTATTCAATAGTACAAGAACTCTGCTGGCTTTATTTCCAATATTAAGTATTGATCTCACGATTACCAAAGAAATGTTTCAGAGTTTGCTGTTTAGAAAACATTCATAAGACTAAAGCCTGAAACAAATCATTAAGGAAAATAGTACCATGAAGGCAAAGTAAGCCTTCTGCTAAACGACATGTTTATCTGTATGGTATTTAATGTACCCAAAATCCATAACCTTAGGATAACAATACATATGTATGAAACACTTAATTTAAAGAACTCTTTACAAGAGAGTTTAATAAAAGATATAATTGAGAGCCTTGTTTTTCAAACTGTTGGATCTTAAGATGCACAGATTTATTGCTTGCAAGTGATAAGAGCGTGTTTGAATTATTTTGGAACTAAAAACTCTAAAAAAACCCATTTCTTTGATTCTACTCAGGTGACAGATAATATCAGTCAGAACACAATTCTGGAGTATGTGATGATTAATAGTATTTTTGAAGCTATCTTACAGGTAAATCTCCTTATTACCCTCTATCCCTGGGCCGCTAATCTTTGATAAAGCATTTCTATACATTGTGAGTAACCCATGGACTACATGCGTTTTTGGCTACTTTGTTCAGGCTTCATCTGGGTAGGCATAGTAGGAAACTAGAGTAGGATTCTTAGGAGTGACAAGGCTTCTCTTCTGCAGTACCCTTGTAATACATATGACTATGTGGCTTTGTTTCCATTGACCCTAACTTGGCAGCATATGAAGACCTTAGGACTGAAATGGTTACCAGCACATTTGCTATAATCATACATAGACTTTACCTTCATGTTGCTTAAATGCAAATGTGAATAATTGAAAGTAATGCGGTAAAAACAATTTTCATGTTGGTAGGTTTTAAGAGTTCTTCATCCAGGTAATTTAATAACTTTGTGCAAGAGCAATCACATAGGATATTGAATCTAATTTTCAAGAATTGGATGGGACATCTAGGACTATGCCGATTTGTTTATTTCCTGAAAACTGTTAATTATTTTTCATGCAAGAATTTAGTTTCAGTTTGTGATTTCTACATGAAAGAAGATAATTTAATTTTACTCTAAGCTTACAAAATTCATTTTGGATATAGGAAATTTTCAGGTCATCATGCTACATGTTTTTGGAATCTCCCAGCCATGACTCCTTGAAATACATTGTTTTGATTAATCGAAGCTTTGCTTGTCTTATTTTTAGATCCTTTCCAATCTTCCCAGTCGCAGGGAACACGGTTATGAGGCCGTGGTCCTGCTTGCATTATTAGTGAACTACAGAAAGTATGAGGTGAGTGCTTGACATACGATTAATTTGGTAAAGCTGTAAAACCAAAAAACTGGACAAATATTCTGTCTTTCCCTCAATGGAAAGGACTCTTGTTCTTGGTATCTCGCTGTTCCTTGGCGGTAAATGTTCACGTGAGGACTATTTCCAGCAATAGTTTTGCCTATTAGAGGCATACTAAATTTCTTCGAAGCTCACTGTGAAAAATAGCCCAAGCTCTTTCTTCCAGATTGGAGCTGACACTGGATTGGAGGTCGTTACATTTCCTTGTTTCTTGAAAATATGTTGTTACTGCAGAGTGGTCTCTTTCCTTGCTGGGATTCCTATTTGCTTGTTTTGGGTATGTTTCAGAACTACAGTAACAACATTGTATAGCAAAACATAACCGGAGAGAAGGATCATTCTCATCATTGTGTTACGTTTCACAAATATGAACAATCATACAAATTACAATGGGAAATTAATTTGCTCCTTTCTGTAGATTAAAAGTTGGCAAACAAGATATAGATTGCTTCATTCAATTGATGGTGATAAAATATAGTCCCAAGGAGAACTGAGGACCTATATCCTGATGTTTAATAACAAAGTGATTGTGCTATCATGTTAAAAATATGAGATATGCTTCTACTATATTTTCTGTATGTTTCAAAAATATTTTATGCTGTTGCAACAGACATTGTGTGGGGCAGCCTTTGAAAATAATGTTCATGAACTGTAATGTAACTGTAATGTTCATGAACTGTAGATGGTTCAAAATGCAATGGCCAGTATGCCAATGAAACAAACAGGTGTAGCAATATAACTCCAGTGCTCTAGTTACCATATTAGTTTCCAAGCCCAGAACAAAGTGATGGTTTTAATCTAGAAAGTTCTACATGGCTTAATCTCTGTGGATTTATAAAGTAATCTTTCAGTGAAATAGATACTCTGTGTTTTGACTGAGGGCAGATGGGGAAATTAAAAAGAGGGTCCTGAGGGAAGCCCTGGTACTCCGTGGAACAACATACTCCAACAACAACAACAAGCTTAAAGCCCCCAACCTATTAGCTGCAAAGACTCATTTTTCAGCTGGCATTTGATAGATGACAGGGGATACTAAGCTGACTTTCATTGATTTTGATTTATGTGACTTGGTTTGGCTGTTATGTTTGTTCATATGAAGTTATTGTACTACATACATTTTTAGCAAACCACTTTGAATTTTGAAAGTGAGCAGCATAGAAATAAATAAAATAGATGAAACTTTTTTAATAAAATAAGTATTTTATTAAGTAGATATAAGTTTCCTTTCTCCTTTAGAAACAAGTTTATTATTAATCTGGAAACAAGTTTTTTGGTCTTTCTAAAGGAAAGGTTTATTTGAGATTCTGTTATTCTTAAACTATTCTCCTCTCCCCCTTCTCTCTAGTTTGCAGGTGGCACCTAATATTTTAATAACCTTCAGCTTTTGATGAATTTCTAGGGCATGAGTTTCATTGTTTTCTAAAAGTTGCTGAAATCTATAATTTTCTGACTGAAGAAGCAAAGTCTATCAAACTTCTTTAACTTCTGTGGTTCCTTTGGGATAGTAATGCTATCTGTAGTCAGCACAAAATGCATAAAAGGGAAATAAGCATAAAATATTATTGTATTTTTGGCAAATTTGGCATCTTTAATGACTCTTATCTGATAGAAAAAAATATTTTGAAACCCTTTGCATAAGGTTTACTTTTTTCTAAGTATTTATTTTTTGCTTTGCTTTGAAGTTGCAATAATTTTCAGATAGTATATATAATGCTAAAAAGAGACATATTTTTAAAAAATAGATATTCCTTTCTTCTAATCAGGCATGGGAAACATTCTTACAATAGATAGAATTCTGTTATTGTTTTGTGCATCCTGTTTGCAACAATGAAAAACTTTTCTTGCTGCTCATATGTATAAATATGTGTGTATGCATTTTTATTTGCTTTCTTGGATCCTTTTAATTTAGTTGCTACTGTTGCTAATCATACTGTTTTTTTCCAGAATCTTGAAGGTGGTTAAGTTGTTCCATTAGGTTAAAAAAAGTAATTTCACTGAATATAATTTATGTTTTATGATGTTAGTGTTTTATTTTCTATAAAGTTTTAGACATATTCCATATTTAATGAAACAACTGTTCTGGTGTTTATTATTGCTCCAGCTGGTCCTTTTAGTTTTTACTACTAAATCATTCTGATTTATAGAAATTGTCCAAACTAGTACAGAATTTCAGTTTATTGTCAGGCTGAGAGCTTTGCTGCTACCACCAAGGACCTTCTTTATAACTATTTGACTTTATTGACCATAAAGGGGCAGCTTCATAGGTGACGGGCATTCCTTGTCATTATTGATTACACATTTTTTTGGCTCAGAAGTCTTTGATATTCAGTTGTGAACATCAGGCTTCTGAAATACTAATTCAATACAATAATTAGTCATAAAGAAATGGCTGTTGTTACTTTAAACTTCTAATGTGCCGGTAAATAAACGGTGAATCGGTTTGTTTTTTAAAGACCCACAGCATTAATTATCTTAAATGGTAAGACTAAAAACCAAGCTAAGGAATATGAACTTATGCTTTCAAACATTGCTAGCCCATGATTTGGTGCATCATTTAGCTCTAAGAAAATTGTATAGGAAAATTTGTTTAGAACAGCTCCCCTTCTATAATCAAACAAAGCAGGCTGCTATGAAGTTTAAATTAGTGCAGTATTAGATATATGCACTCAGAAATCAGCCCTACAGAGTTCAGTTTAAGTTATCTACTTCTAAGATATTTATATATATTTATATACATATACATATACATATACATACATACATACATACATACATACATACATATATATATATATATATATATATATATATGATTTATATATTTGTGATTTTAAAGAGATCTCTCACAGTTCCATCCACTTCTCTTACCTGCAATTAATTTTTTCTTCTTCGTTATACAAGTATAAAATATATGTCTCTGAACTCTGCCTGTGGTCTAACTATCCAGTGACTACAAAACATACATGTGATAGAAATGTTACAATAATTCTTCTTTCAGAAAATACTTTCATGCCAAGGGTGAAATCTTGAGTTACATGCAGAACAGTAGAAAACTACCATTTTAATAGAAATTGTATGAATTTACTGTGATGAAAAAATGAGCAAGGTTTGAATGAGGTTGTTAACTTTGTTGATAATTAAATTAGCCCGTGACTTTCTTTTTCCTCTTGCAGTCTGTGAATCCTTATATAGTAAAACTGTCTATTATAGATGATGAAGCGACACTCAATGTGAGTATGACGTTGTAAATTTTGTGTGATAGAATGGTAGGAATAAAGTGAGAAATGAAAATGAATTAAAAAGGATGCTCAAAGATGCTTTAGGTTCCATATCACATCTGAAAAAAAAGCTTATTTCTATTATTCCAAACTCTTTCTGTCTTTTGAGGATCCCATGATTTAAAAAGAACAGATTCAAGCCTGTGGTTAAATTGTTTTGACTCTTTCAGGAGAATTGCTAATATGATTTAAAATGTTTATCTCATTTTTATGGCATTTTATATCCTGCATTCCCCCCACCCCAATTCAAGGCAGAATATTGTACATTGAATCCTCATAACAAACTTTTAAGTGAGGTTAAACTGCCAAGATCACTTAGGGAACTTAATCAAAAATATTGACAGTGATTATTTTCATATAATTACTCTTATAATCTAGTCAATATACCAGACTGAGTCCAGTTGGAATGAGGCTTCTTGGGAAGCATTACTTATATAACTTACTTGGCGAATAGTCAGAATCTTGCATAAAACACAGCCTTTAGTTCACTAACAAGTGTTTAAAGTGTTACTGTGAATTATCTAAAAAATTTTGGGAGCAGAGAGTTCACCTCTGCCCTATATGGACCTTTCTCTTTTTTTCTTCTTGCAGGGAATGGGTCTTGTAGTTGCCCAGGCATTGTCAGAATACAACCGGTAAGTAACATTAAAGAATGTTCGTGGATTAAATGAATATTTTCCTGAGAAAATGTATTCATATTCCCAGCGGCAATTTGTATGAGCAAAGTTGTGAAATAAATGGATTTTTGAAATGCTTATTTATGGCATTCTTTTTATATATATATACACAGGCTAGGCTTCACATAACAGATTTATTTGCAATTTTTGATGCCCTGTATATCATTTAGTTCTGTCAAAAATCAGTTTGGGTGAAAGCAGTTTAAATTAGAAATTGGTACTATAGACTAGCTAAATCTTGGTCCTCTTCATTTAATGTTCAGATATCCTGATATCAACCAGTGTGAATTGCTTGAAGGAAAGAACTGAATATCATTTCTATCAGGAAAGACCATGTTGTAAACACTAGTTGGTTTCCAGTCTTACTTTTTTGAAGGTTACAGGACTTTCTTCAGGTTGATGTACAATGACATCCTCTGCCTTTTCATCACTATGCTAGCAATAATTCACTGTTGTAAGAGAACTGCCCAGAAATTTAAATGCACTTTTTGCAAATTGCAACTCCATTTGGTTTGGTGTCTCAGTAGTGAGAGGAAAAGAGTGCACAAGAAAGAAGAGTAAAGGAAGCTAGCTTAGACTTTTTAAAATTTTATTTATTTTTAAATTAAATAAAGTTAAATAAAATAAATAAAATACCCAAGAGGGAGCTATAAGGCAGCTAATTTACATGGAAAGTTCCCAATTGTATCTTTGAGATTTCTCTGTTGAAGCATCTTGTTGATCAGTGCTGCTGAGAAATAGAAAAAGCTTTTTTCTGCATGAGAAAATGAAGGCAAATCAATATAGAAATAAACAAAGAACTCGAAGCATATTTTGTATAATAGGCAGTATTGGGATGGATGGAACATTTCATTCAGAAAGCTTTTATAAATCATGTTCTTAGATATCTTTCATTATCAAGTTTGTTAGAAAGGTAAGTTTTTGTATTTCTCATTGGCATCTAATGTTATTTCTTTCCTTTAAAATAAATCCAGACGTCATTTGGAGGACCTGTATTTTTTTAAAAAATGTTTATGTCATAATTAAAAGAACAGATTTTTCTTGCTCTGTAATGATGCTCATGGCAACTTCTATTGTTTTATCTCCCACTGCTGTTCTTGTTCAGACAGTTCAGAGACAAAGAAGAAGAACATCAGAGCGGGTTTTTCTCAGCCTTGACCAACATGGTAAGAAATAAGTGACTCTGTTGTCAGTCAGTGCTTGTCATGCAAGAAGCCCAGTCTAAGAGATTTGCAGGAGGAGATGTAGAAACTTTCTGTACATGTTATAATGGGTTTAAATTCTGACTATATAAAATACCTGGCTTCTCTACTACTTTTAGCCCTGTGGACCAGATAGGTTAGTGGAAGACTTCAGTATATCCTATAAAAGTTATGCAATACTGCTTTTTTCCATAGGTGGGCAGTATGTTCATTGCTGATGCTGATGAAAAAATCTCCGTCCAGTAAGTACATCCATCAGATGACAAATTTAATTCTTTGGTTTAGAAGTCTAAAATATAATCTATTGTTTAGTAGAACTTGCACCTAATCTTCTAGCTCAGCAATCGGTACTGGAGATAATAGCACAAATACTATCTAGAACAGAGATGGCTAACCTTTTTGCCATCAGGTGCCAAAAGCATGGAGAGCGTGGGGGGGGGTGCGCACACACATGCCCACACTTATAATTCTATGCCCCTTGCCCCCCACACATGCACATGTGATCCCCCTGCGCTCCGCCTGCTTTTGGTACGGTGGGACTGGAAGGCCCGTTTTTTGCTCTCCCCAGGCTCCTTCCCCACCCCTCTGGAGGCCTTCCGACCGATGTTGGCAAACGGGCGGTTTCGGGCCTCTGGAAGGCCTCCGGGGGGTGTGTGCAAGGCTGTTTTCGCCCTCTCCAGGCTCCTAGAGAGGCTCTGGAGCCTGGAGAGAGCAAAAAACAGACCTTCTGGTCGCACTGGAAGTCAGCAAATGGGCTGTTTCTGGCTTCCGGACGGCCTCCCGGAGAGTGGAAAAGACCGTTTTCACCCTCCCCAGGATCCTAGAAAGGGTCTGGAGCCTGGGGAGAGCAAAAAACGGGCCTTCCCCATACCCCTAGGCCCTCCAGAGGCAGGAAACAGCCTGTTTCTCTACTTCCTGTGGGCCCAGAAGGCCCAAAAATCAGCTGGCTGGTGCTGAGCTCGCGTGCACACTGATATGGCTCTGCGTGCCACCTGTGGCACAAGTGCCATAGGTTTGCCATCACAAATCTAGAATATGGGCAAACTAGCAGATGCTGCATTTGCATTTTGAATTTGTTTAAGCCAAGGGTTTTTTTGCTCTTATTCATTGGAAATCAAAGAACAAGTAGAAAGAATTGCAATACACAGTTGACTAAGCTAGCATTATTTAGGAACAGGAGCATCCTTCGGCCCATAATAGTTCATATCTAAAAGCTAAGTCCAGGACACTACAGATAGTCCTCGACTTACAACAGTTCACTTAGTGACCATTTGAAGTTATAACGGCACTGAAAAAAGTAACTTATGACCATTTTTCACACTTGTTACCGTTGCAGCATCCCCCTGGTCATGTGATTTACATTTGGATGCTTGACAGTTTATTCACATTTATGACAGTTGCAGCGTCCTGGGGTCATGTGATCTCCTTTTGCAACCTTCTGACAAGCAAAGGGAATGGGGAAGCCAGATTCACTTAACAACAGTGTCATTAACTTAACAACAGCATTTTTTATACCAACTCTTTGGCCAAGAGGTTGCAGAAAAAAATGATTTTTTGACTATCCCAGCTGAGCCGCGCGATCATCTGAGACTTTTTTTTTAACTTTTAAAAGCATTTTTTTGTTGGAAGAGGTTGTAGAAAAAATGCTTTTAAAAGTTAAAAAAAAAGCCTCTGATGATCCTGCGGCTCAGCTGGGCATGGTGGGAGGCGGGGGGTGCAGGGATTTTTGCTACCAGTTCTCCGAACCACCCACCGCCATCGCGATTCGGTCCGAACCGGGAGCATTTCACCCCTGGATTAATGGCTAAATGCAGTTAATGGAAGCTTACAGGATAATAAAACCAGATAAGATCTGATTTACCGACATATTCTGTGGCAATGGCAAAGAAGGCTTGCTTGGCTGCCCCTTGCTACCCCTGCATCTACGCAATATAGACCGGTGGAGCTGTTTAAAATAATTAAATGTTAAAGGTCTTGTAAAGGCTTAGAACATCTTGTTGTGGTAGTCTTACATTTTGTAGATAAAAACCAACAAATTTGAAATATCAGACGTTATGGTTTAGAAAAGTCAGTGAGAGCACCACTGTATTTTTATATATACTGTATTTTTTGGAGTATAAGACACACTTTTTTCCGTCTTAAAAGAGGATGGAAATATTGGTGCGTCTTATACAATGAATACAGCCGTTTTTGACCTCCCGAAGCCCCGCCCCACTCGTCCCATTTTTGCAAAAAAATGAGCCTGTTTTCGCAAAAACAGCATGCAGAGAAGGTTTAGGAGGCCTGCAGAGTGTTCCTGGGGGCTGGGGGAGAGCAAAAACACCCCCTTTTTTCCGAAAAACAGGCCCGTTTTTCTCCGTTTTTCGCAAAAACGGAGCCATTCTTGCTCTCCCCCAGCCCCCAGGAGCACTCTGCAGGCCTCCCAAACCCTCTGTGTGCCCTGTTTTTTGCAAAAACGGCAAAAAAACAAGCCAATTTTTGCAAAAAATGGGGTGCCAAGAGGATTTGGGATGCCTGCAGACTGCTCCTCGGGGCTGGGGAGGGCAAAAACCTTTTTTTTCTTACTTATCTCTTTGAAATCTTGGTGCGTCTTATACACCGGTGCGTCTTATAGTCTGAAAAATACGGTACTTACCAGTTTATGCAATCGGAATACAGATAAATTGTTTGGATGATGCAGGCTTACCACCCTTCCCAGCTTCCCCTTACCACCAAGGATATAAGGAGTGAGTCAATTCTTGAATCAGATCTATTTCTCATTCTGTTTTAGTCACAGGTACACATAAATGTCAGATCAGTGTTCTTTTGAGTTCAGTATGTTAGAATCACATCTCTTTTCCATTCCTGTTATGAAGAAATGTATGAATTTTGGTAAGTCAAAAGAAACAGAAGAGAATTCTTTTCTTTCTAGGCTAGCTAAATTCATTGCATGCACGTATTTCTAACTTATCCACCAAACTGTATCTCACCTATTTTGGCCATGTCATGTGGGGGAATTCATTGGAGAAAGCAATTATGTTTGGAAGAGTTAGCAGTAAAAGGAAACCAGGTCACCTAAGAACCCGGTGGTTGGACACCATCAAAGCTGACACCAGCCAGAGCATAGAACAGCTCAGAGAAATAGTGCAAGGTAGGAAGATGTGGAGAGACCTGGCCTACTAAATCACCAAGAGTCGGACATGACTGAATGGATAACATCTTCATCATTATCATTTCCAGCTTGGAGAGCTATATCTATGAATAGTTGTTGCTATATAGTTATTGCTGAATGTGCATGAAAAAAGAGGCAGTCACCTTAATCCAGCACCCCAAATATAACTAAGCACATTGAAATTTGCACCTGATCTGTTAAGGCCTGATCTGCCTCTTGGATGAGAAATCTTTCAGTTTCATTTTAATTTCAAAATGTATGTAATCCTCGATTTATGGCCACAATTGAGCTCAAAATTTCCATTGCTAAGTAAGACAGTTGTTGTCTCAAAACATGGTAATTTCAGCAGAGCACTCTTAATAAGTAAATGAGTTGAAGAATGCAGATGAATCCTATCCAGGTAGTCCTCAATTTACAACAGTTCGCTTAGCGACAGTTCAAAGTTACAATGACACTGAAAAAAGTGACTTATGACAATTTTTCACACTTTTGACCATTACTGTGAAAAACAGTAATGTCATATTTTTCAGTGTCGTTGCAATTTTGAACAGTCAATAAATGAACTGTTGTAAGTTGAGGACTACCTGTACTACTTTTGAAAATGCACATATAGTTAGTCCTCAATTTACGACCACAATTGAACCCAGAATTTATGTTGCTGAGTGAGAAATTTGTTCAGTGAGTTTTGCCCCATTTTATGACTTTTGTTGCCACAATTGTTAAGCAAATCACTGCAGTTGTTAACTTAGTAACATGATTGTTAAGTGAATCTGGCTTCCCCATTGACTTTGCTTGTCAGAAGGTCACAAAAAGTGATCACATGATCTTAGGACATTGGAGCCATCATAAATTCCTGCCAGTTGCCAAGCATCCAAAGTTTGATCATGTGACAATGGCGATATGCAAAGGTTGTAAGGGTGAAAAATGGTCCCAAGTCACTTTTTTTTTCAGTGCATTTTAAACTTCAAATGGTCACTAAATGAATGAGTAGAGGACTACCGCATTTCTGGAATATTGAGGTTAGATTGTGGTAAAGCCTTTTGTTTGGTTGCTGCCTCTGAAGATTTTCCAGTAATTTGATATGTAGGTAATCCTCATCATATAGTCATTTGTTTAATGACCATTAAAAGTTACAAAGGCACTGAAAAAAGTGACTTATGACCGTTTTGAACACTTTTGAGTGTTGCAGCATTTCAATGGTCACGGGATCAAAATTGGGGCACTTGACAACTGACTCATATTTATGATGGTTGCAGTGTCCTGGGGTCATGTGATTACCTTTTGCAACCTTCTGACAAGCGAAATCGATGGGGAAGCACTTAACAAATGGCTTACTAATTTAGCAATTGCAGTGATTGCAACTGTGATAAGAAAGGTTGTAAAATGGGGCAAAATTCATTTAACAAGTGTTTTAATTAGTAATGGAAATTTTGGGCTCAATTGTGGTCATAAATCGAGGACTACCTGTATAGTATGCTGAGATGATGGTGGGAACAATAGAACATCTCACTAATTCTGCATAAATGCACTAGTTGTCAATGTGTTTCTGATTTCAATTCAAAGTGTTGATTGGTTTATAAAACCAAAAATGTTCGAACTGTTGGTTAGCATGAAAGACAGAACTGATTCCACACTGATTTCCTCCATATTGTTACACCTTATTGCAGTCATTTCTAGTGACAGTTCTGCCCACGATATATAAAATGCATTATTTGCTTCTTTCTTATCACAAATTAACGTATTTTATAACATATTCCTATTTAAGTACAGGGTTATTTTAATTGATCTAGGTAGGTACATAATGTAATTTGTTGTATCTCTTAAATGTTTTGATTCACCATGTAAAGACTATTTTTACACAATACTGTTTATTATGTTGTATGACAAAATGGCTAATTAACATTATAATAAATATGAGAAAACACTCTGAAATGATTCATGTTTCTGATTTGTGGGTTCTTTTGTTTTGTCAGTCTGAGTGTCCAAAATGACGTCTTCCCCTTACTGTAATTTGGCAAAGTGTTCCAAGAAATTCCATTACCACAGTAAATGTGTTTCTCTTCTGCTCTTTTTTATAGAACTAATGAAGCTATCCTTTTGGCTCTTTATGAAGCTGTTCACTTGAATCGAAACTTTATCACTGTATTGGCACAGGTGTAGTACAATTCACTTTTGTACGTCTGAGGAGTCTGTAGAATCCAAATTGAAAAATAGCTTAGACCAGTGATGGCTAACCTTTTCCAGACCGAGTGCCCAAAGTGCCTGAATCCCCAAAATGCAATGCAAATGCCTGGCCTCTGCGAATGTGCCCTGCCCCCCATGCATGTGTGCATGGCCCCCTGATGCGCCCTGCCCTGTGCATGCGTGCACACCCTGCACGAGCCCCACCCCTGCGCATGCGTGACAGAGAACCGAAGACCAGCTGGCTGGCAGGAGGCGTGCGTGTATGCACAGCAGACCTGAACTGGAGCGACAGCTCATGTGCCATCAGAGAGGGTGCTGGATGCCACCTCTGGCACATGTGCCATAGGTTTGCCATCAGTGGCTTAGACCTTTGAAGATAGCTGCTTTAACAGAGATTTAAACTCATCCTGTTTGTGTATTTGTTAAGTGCTCTGTTTGATCTCAGTAACTTGCTAATATTTCGATTTGGAAGTTGGAAAATATGTTCCTTTAACTGGAATATTTAAAGCATTCCTGTTTGCTCCCCCACCCCCCCAAGACAGGAGGCTGATCAAATATCTATGCAGCTATCAGCCCAAAATGGGGTGGGTCAACCAGCGTAGTCTAGAGATTGTAGTGTTGGAGTGGCCCCATGAGACTTAGGTTCTAGTCCCACTTCAGCTGTGGAAAATCAGGGAGTGATTTTGGCCAGGCACTTTGTCTCGGCTCAAACTGTATCACGGGGTTCTGTTGTGGGGATAAATAGGAAAAAGATGCATTCAGTATACAGTATTGTTTTGTATTCCTGTACAAAAGATGAGATTTCAATCTAACAAATATCATGATGAATTACTGAATCAAGAAAGAAGTTAGTTTTGAATTTATTTACAAATTTGGCTAGCATGTATGCTATAATATGTTACACAACAAGCCAGTGTTGTACAGAATGGTACTTCACTCTTTTTTGAATTCTTCAGGTCATGTTTATGAAAGTAAGGGAAGATAAGTAGACCAGGAACATATAAAATTGTCCCTAAGTCGAGTCAAGAATATCATACATAGTCGTGAATGTCTTGATTCAAGCTATCTGTCAGCTGATTAAAATCCAAAACTATACAATATTTTCTCCTTCATTTAAAGTGTTTTGAAAATTCTGGTAGGGATCAATTTCCACTATTTTTCTTTTATTTATGTAGAGTTTGTGGAAGCTTGCAAAAATAGCTTTTTTTAAAATTTGCCATTCTGAGTTTTGTTCTTGGGTGCTTTTAGCTGATGTTTATATGTGGTGAATATTGGTTCAAATCTGGTTTAAATGAGTCTGAATAAAATCAAAATTTAATCATGCTGCTAGTGTACTTATGTTGCTCCAAATAAATATTTCAAGGTGTACTGTGTCATTTTAAAAAGAAACACTGTATTATAAATAATAAATCTAGCATAAAGATGTGAGTAGTTTACATACATGTTTTGTTTGATGTTGGGATCGTAGCTATGATGAAGATAATAATTTATGTATGAGAGTTGCTTTGTTCGGCTTATTCATTTTTGTATGACCTGGATGTTTTAAAGCAATGCTGTGCAGGATACACGTCGGGTAAAGCTTTTTCAGTTGAGCAATATAGGAATTGCTGCAGTTAGTGCAAGCTTAAATTTCAGAATTGCCACACCAGTATCTTGCTGCTAGGCGGTGCTATTACACTTAGCTGGAAGAAGAGTTATAAAACCTGATTATAAGAGAACCCAAGTCATTAAACTATTGAAATGGAATCATTTGTGTGCATTATTTTCAATGGACAGCTTATTTCAAAGTTAGCCTCAGAGGTTAATTTCAAAAATTGAGAAAATGTTAGTTAATCCTTATAAGTGCAGAATCCATTAATAAACCCAGCTTTCAAAATTTCTGCCATAGCAGGCCCCTGTGTGAACTTACATGAAATATTGTACCATTAAAAACAGATTGGTAATTCCAAAATGCATTGCAAATCTGCTTGCTGCTGAGAGAACATTTGGAAATATGTTGATATGAAAGGTACTCTGTAAGACAGACTTCATTATTTCACAGTTGAGCATAAAGTAGAATAGTATGCTGATGTAAAGTCTTGCCTGTTTTTATGGATGACAGTATTACAAATGGAACCCTATAGTTAAATCAGCAATTAGATGAGGAGCTCCTGGCTGAGATAAATGTAGAAAGAACTAGTAGAAGCAGGCAGGCAGAACAGGTAACAGTAATAATATTTGTATAGCCTTGTGTTCTCCTGAAACACCTGGGTTAAGCAGCAGGGTAGCAACATGATGCATTGACTTGCTGTATAATCAGGAATATATTAAGAGAGGGAATGGAAGAAGAGGGAAGGAAATATTGCTTTCATAGCAACTTTTGTAAGAAGATTAATTTTAAGAGACTTTTAATTTTAAAAAGCTTTTCAGTAATTTTCTTATACGCATGAAAATAATGTCAGATTCTAGCAAGGATTGCAGGTGTGATAAGATAGTAGAAGAAAAATAGCTGCAATATCAGGAATGGGGTGAAATTGCACTAAAGGATATTTAAGGTAGTACAGGCATCACTGAATGTAAATTTATTCGGATATATGTTTAATTCCTAGAGTCATCCTGAAATTGGTTTAGTGACAATGCCAGAAAGCCCAGTTCCAACGACACCCGTTACTCCACTTGGAACCACACCACCTTCTTCTGATGGTGAGCCGTTCTATTTTCTATACATGCTTGTTGCATTTCTGTACTCTAGGGAAGAGAACAAATGGCCCTTTTATACAGAAAAGCATAAGGGCTTATAGATCCTGGAATCCGAGCAGAAATCCTTGTCAGGAATAGCTTACAGAAGCATGATATTATCTGGCTTAATCATGAATTGTGATTAAGAATCCCAAATAAGAATCTCTCTATGAATGTTATTTTTATGTGATAAGACATTGCCCTTAGTCTGGCATCACATACACAGTTGTGCATATGAAAAGGTAGATGGCCATCCTAGATAATAGGATCAGTTGTCTGTATCCGATTGCGTAGTTGCCCTGTGCGTGTTGACTGCTTTATGTGTTACAGATATCTTAATGGAAAAATAAGATATATTTCATAAAACTTTATAAGCATTTAAGTGAGAATGGAATCTTATCCTGTAATAGCTGCTATTAAGGTCACTCTGGCATCCTGGTAGAAGAGTATTCTTCTCTGAGAAGATAAATTCTTCGTTGCCATGGATATCAAAAGCCTAAGATTTTTTTTGAAAAAGAATTCTGTCTTCTACTTCTCTCTGTACGTATTCTATATGATGCTAAGGGTTGAGAGCTGCTTAAGCTTCTTTCATATTATTCATTGCAAATATATCTGCCCACACACTTTTTAATGCAGCAGGCAAAATTTGTGTGCATACCTTCAACTCTCGTTTCCTCTCATTTTCTAACATAGACAAATCCAAATTGTTGTAAATATGCACAGAGAGTGCTACTTTCCTATTTCCTGGAGATTAATTAATGTTGTAAAAGGAATTCTTATTTGTTTCAATATAGAGTTTATTTATGGTTTTCATCCTTTTTCTGTACTTTCAGGGACCCAATGAATGTGTTCACATTTTCTTACTCCCCAGTATTTCTTACTTCCCTTTAAAAAAAAAAAAAGCATGCCAGGATGATTCTTACTTATACTGTGCCATAAAAATGCAGATGAATAAAGCAATATTTTGCTTTACAGTTTATATTAGATATGGCCGTTTCAAAGTCAAAGGGCAGTTTATATCTTGAAGAATATAGCCCAGAGTACTTGCGATCCTCAGTACTTTAACTGCTGCCAGGGATTAGTTACATTGTTTTGACTTGTACCACACATTAATAACGGTTAATAATATTTATTTAGAAGATTTATTGTGCGCTCCAAATCTGTGCCATTACAGTTTCAGTTGGCACACATCAAGTAAACACCCCCCCCCCAAAATAATAATTAGAATTAAAAGAAATATACAAAAAAGAAACAAAAGCCATAACCAATATATTAGACCACAAACAGCCTGGGTTATCTAACATGCATACCATCTCCCAGAAGATGGCTTCATATGAAATCCTGCCCCATTGCCTGGGGAGAAACCAGGTTTTTAAAGCTTTCTGGAAGACTAACAAAGTTGGACTCATCCAAATTGGGGGATGGGGTGGGGGACAGAATTATTCGAAGGGCAGGTGCTGTCCCAGAAAACCACTCCTCCTAGGTCCCATCAGATGACTTTGCCTCAGAGACAGGCAGTCCCACAGATAGTATCTATTTGTGACACATTTATGCTGGGCTTATGTCGCTCTAATCATATCTAATTTTTGAGCAGCCTCCAGAGCAGTAATAACTGTAAAATTAAATATAACCATATAAGCATTACAAAATAATAAATAACTTCACAAATGCCAAGAAACAACCATAACAAAATTCCTGTCCAAGGGAATGTGCTTTATTTGGGAGTGACCCCATTTCATTGTTTGTGGGTTCCAATGGCAATGTTGCTTGATTTTTCTTACTTCCAAGTTAATAATCTACAATGATTCTGCCTGATGTCATAAACAATCGATAAAGCAAAGAGAAATGTTTGTAATATTTAATAATAGAAACATGTTGCTTTGCCTCCACTCGGAGGGATTTCAGGATGGTTCAGTTTTACTGATGAGCAAACCTTCTTTGATTTTTCCCAGTCATAAGCACTGTAGAGCTGCCCTTAGATGCTGACGTGCAGACAAGCAACCTGCTGATAACCTTCTTAAAATACAGTTCTATTGTCATGCAGGATACCAAAGGTAGGCAGCTGTATCAATACAGATTTGCATTTCTGAAATCAGTTGGGGGGGAAAAGCTTGTTACTAATTTGACTGCATAAAACAATCTAGTTAATTCATCATGGATGATAAATTTCTTCAGACTGACAGTATGAACTGATTTTTTATTGCCAGATGACAATTATAAGAAATCAAGGAGCTTTGATGCTGAAGGAGAGAAAACCCAAATATAGAAGAAAATGTGTAAAATGGTGATTCACATCTTATATGTTGTGGATGGATAACTATATTCATTTAACTGGCTAAGCCACAATGGCCTGTGCACAAACATGCACAGGCAAACTTACAGTTTTTATGTTATGTTGGCTGTATTCATATATTATTTTGATTGTTTGTTGAATAAGGCGAATAGTCCTTCAGAGAAGTAAAGTTCTCAATTCTTGGGTTTTTACTTCACCTCTTCAATCCAATACTTCTACATCTATGTGCGCATGTGTATTATACACACACACAGTCTGTAGTAATATATGTGTTTGTCTATGCCAATATATGCATATAGTAATGAAATTTCTTTTGCCTTTTATGTCTTTTGGGGGATATCTGTTCAAGTCTGTGTCCCCGTCCCCCCCCCCCCCCCGGACAGTTTCTGTGGATATTGTGTCAGCATTTTTTGTGTCAGCATTTTTAGTGGGATACGTGTCTGTTTCCTTACTGAATCTACATTTTTCAGAATAAATGGTGAATGTTTATGTAGAATTCAGCCAGTCCTCATTTAATGACTACAACCTATGCCAGCACCTTTGTTGTTAAGCAAAAAAGTCCCTAAATGAACCATATGACAAAGAGAAAAAGAGAGACTTCTGGTTGCTGCTATTTCAATTAGACAAAGTTCTCTTTGTCATTTTTCTCACTCTGGCATGCATTGCTCAGATGCAAAAATTTACTTGTTAAGTATGCGTGTTGTTCAAAAATAATTTTTTTACTACTATTCAGTAATATTGGATTTGTGAACAATCACTCTGATTGTTGCTAAACAAGTAGTATATGTTCTCCTTGGGGGTTTTGTTTTAGAGAATCACATTTGCTTTTCTATGAAATTCCTATAAAAGTTTATGCTTATTTTTTTTGCATATGCGGTCAGATTGTCCCGTCTGCTTTGCACTTTTGAGTTGAAATAGACATTAGTGGTCATGGAAAAAATATTGCCAAGAAGGATGAGATGGAAGGAGAAAGCAAATCTGGGTGGATAAGCTTGAAGCATGTTTTTTAATTGTTTGCATTTTGGTTGTTTTTGCTTTGCACCATCATGCATTGGTGATCTAATTATAAAACCACACCAGGATTTTGGGATATGTGATATTGTATCATTAAAATGGGAATTATAAACCATCTGAAATCATAGATTCAGACTGGTTGATTTCTAGAAAGTTAACTATGAGTTACTGCTTGTAGTGTTTTTGAACATTCTGATTTACCCGACTTTGGTTAAACCAATCCTGATTTGTAATGTCCAGGCTACACCATTGAATTAAATGATAGAAGTAGATGTGATGAGTCCCCAAACTTACCAAGGTAGCATTATGCAGTTCCTTTTACATTTGCATTGCAGTTTGAATAACTATGTATGTAGACATTAAACATTTTTCTCTATATTGTGTTATAACAGTAATTTCTGCAAGTCATGGGTTGCTTTAAATTTTATTTTCAAGTTTTCATTTGCTCTCTGTTTAAATGCAGAATGCTTATAAATTCTATTTGTGCTTTTTTATATTAATTGGGAGTATGATAATAGTTCAGTATTGAAAGCTGTACAATATTGAAAAGTGGGAGTGACTGCCACGATGGTTGGAGTTTTCAAAATTGATGCTTAGTTCAATTCTTGAAATATTTAGTATGGCAATACTTTATAATGAATCCTCTAATTACTATTATCATGTTGGTGTTTTTTATTTGTTAATAGTCTCTACTTTGTTTGACAATGAGAAAAAGGAAATTCTAGTCAAATACGTAACTACATAGAATAGTCTGCACTGTTTCTTCTCACCCATAAGAAAGGGTCAAAATTGCCATTGTTTTTAGGGGACTTATGCTAAGGATGCTATTGTATAATGCATTTAAGACTTGGAAAGTTGCTTCAGTGCTAAAGCACAAAGCATTGCACTGCTTAAAGCAGTTATGTACAGTAGCTAAGAAAATGCTGGTAAATAAACATATCACTAGTATGTAACTGCAGGAATCTAAAGTTAAATGCTTGGCATGAAGGAATAATGCATGCAGTGTAATCCCCAAGGATGAGATTTAACTGTGACACCTGAGCAGTAAATCTCTGGATTTTGCAGTGAAAAGATAACAAGACTCTAAAGTATTATGGATCTCTCGAGCTGCTGTTCCTGGAAAAAGAGCATTTTAGCTTGTTTTTCAGTTGTCATCAGTGGAGGTCAGGTGTGTTAGTGATATTTAAAGGTGCCTATATACAGCTTTACAGTCACATGTATTCGTAGAAAATGATCCAGATGTTGCAACAAATTAAGATTGTCTAAGGAAGTTATGATTAATATAGATTGGTAGTCTGCTTTCTCAGCAGGAAGACTAGAGCAAAACAGCAGTGTGCAAATGTATGAAAGTCATGTAATTCCCGGTTTATTAAATCAGGATTCATTTGGGTGGGTCATTGAGAACCTGCTCCTACGGTAGTATGGTGCCAACAGGAATGCTGGGTACTGTTTGATAGTCAAAAGACTCCTCATCTCTTCAACAGTGGAAAATACTAGCGCTGAAGACTATAAAAAGAAGATAGTTCCAGGGTTAAAAGCAAAAATAACAAAATCCTTGTTGTTATTGTGGGATCCTAGGTAATAGCTTTGAAGTCCTATGTTGTATCCCCTCTTGCTCTGTTGTGCTTATAGATTTCTGTGATTTTTGATTCTCATATTGATCTTTTCACATGCTAAGGAATGATGGCTTATATGTGTCCTCATATTCATTTGCAGATGAACACCGACTCCATAGTGGAAAGCTCTGCCTGATTATCTTAACCTGCATAGCAGAGGTAATTTTTTCCTCCATCTTAATAGCACATGTAAAAATCAGTCCCTTAGGATTTATGCATTCCTTTATCTTCCTCCATCTCTGAAACTGAACGATAATCACTGCAGTTTTGAAAAGTAATCACTTGGTGAGATTTGGCTAACTGAAAACATATTTCCCATCTGGCTACAACTTTTATTAGGATAAAAATCAAGACTGTAATATTGGACACCGTTGTTTGTTTTTCACATATAAAAGGAGGTCCTGTTTTCACCTTATTAGACAAGGAGGCTTGGGAAAGGAAACTTACAGTAAGAAATGGGAAACTTCTGAAGTATAATGGTGCTTTCCTCTTTCCATTTTTATGAGAGAAAGAGTATTTGTTCATATTCAAATACTCTTTCTCTCACAAAATACTGGAAGAAATACTGGAGGAAGAAAATGGAGAAAGAAATATTGATAAACCTGCATTATGCTGATGACATTAATGTAGTAGCACAAGATGTAAATAATCTGATAACACTAGTAATAAAAGGCAAGTACAGTAAAAAAAAAGTGACTAAAATTATATACTAAAGAAGACCAAGCTAATGACAAGTACTGCAACCTGTCTTAGAACTGTCAATAAAGATACACTGAAGTAGTGGATGTGTGATATGTCTATTCCTACAAATATCAAAATTATGAAGGCAATGGTTTCCCCCATTTATGAAAGCAGAATTTGATATTTGAAGAAGTAGAAAAGAGTATTGACATTTTTGAATTTTGATATTGGAGAGGACTCCTGAGAATTCCAAGGATTATTAAGAAAACAAACTTAATTCATAGAAAAATCAATTCAGGGTTTTCACTTCAGCTACAGATGACCAGGCTCAATTTATACTTTAATATACTATGCAAACATCTAGCTCTCTTGAGAAGTCTATAATACTGGGAAAGGTGGGAGGAAAGAGAAGAAGAGGATAACCAGGAGCAAGGTGGGTACATCCAGTTGCAGTGGAGATGGATGTATTGCAGGAAAGCCTGAAGGACCAGGTTGGGATGGAAATTCTGGAGGAGATCCGTGTGATCGTTAACCAACTTGAACAATCATAATTAGTCAACTAGATGAGAAATACATTTGAATTATCTGCCAGGAGTAATGTTTCTGATTGTTTCATTCATAAATGTTGTCTTTCAATACTACTTTGATGTTAAAATGTGTGATCTTGCTTAACTTTGGTTATTTTTCTTTTTCCATAGGACCAGTATGCTAATGCTTTTCTGCATGATGACAATATGAATTTTCGTGTAAACCTCCACAGAATGGTAAGTTGTCTTGATCAGGAACTCTGTTAGGTCAAAGTCAGCCTTGGGGTTTTTTTCTCTCTTTCACTTCTTGGTTGTATTGGTGATTTGAGTTTGATGTTTTTCAGCTGCTTTGTATTTTAACCTTTGTTAGTTTGTGTTTTTTAACTTTTAATTTAATTCTGTTAGCCACACAGAGTCACTTCTTGATGTTTAGCCACATAAATTGGATAAATAAATAAAACAGATGCTTTGGTATTAAGCATTTGCATGGTGGTGTTGGTAAATATCTGAACGTTTCTGGTGAATGTTCAGTGTACTTGGTGTTCTGGTCTTATTTTTCTTAATCTTCCCACCCCTATTCCAGTAGTTCATTGCAGAGTGCAAGACTGGCTCATAGTCATGGTCAAGCAGCCTCATCAAGATTTCTTGAGTGGGGTGAGCTTGTAGAACACAGTGGAGAGCAATTTGCTTTGAGGCAATGAGAGACAACTAGATCTACAGAGATATTAGGGAATAATATATATGTATGTATATTTTCAAGGCTGAGTTAAGTTAATATGGCTGATGGAATCAACTGCTATCCCATGGGATTTTTTCATGGGTTCCCGGCTATTTCAGGTGTCACTTTCTGCTGTTCTTACCATTTTTCGAAGCAGTTGGGACACTTATTAACCCCATTAATTTCTTTCTCTGTTTCATCCTATACTATGTGACTGCAGGAAGAAAAAGTTAAAAACAGAATGGAGAAAGAGTGGAAATTCCTAAAGCACTCATTTTTAGAGCAACTGTAGGATTTAATTTTGTTTCAGCAATAAACAAAGAAAGTTAAACCTTTGTTAACACTCTCTTTGGTATTCTTACAACACAACTGACAAAGGAAAGTGAGTTTTAGCACAGACAACCCTGAGCTGTTTTGAACTAGATCTAATGTATTCTAACTCAGTGACTGGGTTATGTTAAAGCCTCTCTGAGTCAGCTAATCAAAGTGTATTGGGCAAAGGCAGCCTGTATGTATCTTGTGTGAATAGCTGCTTTTTCTATTTTTCCAGCTGATAGATAAAGATATAGTGATTACATGAAAATCTGTCCAACTATCTCAGTATTTTGTCTCTACTCTGGTTGGTATTGCAATTACCTAAGCTACCTTTTTGCTTTAAAGCTTAATGAACAAAATAACTGATGTGGGGTAGAAGAGCATATCAGTGTCTGCAGGAAGAGGAAGTGAAGTAATATGCAGCATGATGTTATCACAGAAATTCCCAAAATTACATACTTGCATCTGACATCAGGATGCTAACAGATAAAAACTGGATTTGCATGATGATGTCATCGTGTGAACATAATGATTTTTCCCCTGTTGTGATCAGCTATGGATACCTATACGAGAGGATGAAACCATCCTTTTCTGAGTAGTTTGAGTTATATGGAAAATACTAGTAGTTTTGGTAATCACTGCTTTATTCCTTCTGACTAATTCATCTTCATGTGTTTGAAGCCTATGAGACACAGGAAGAAAGCCGCTGATAAGAATCTTCCCTGTCGACCTCTAGTTTGTGCAGTGCTGGGTAAGTCTATCTGCCAGATTTTGTCAACAGCTTCTTCACAGATGGGGGGGGGGGGATAAAGGATTGGTACAGGAGGGAAAATATTTATAAGCCAATTCTGAAATGTATTTCATTTACCAATATAATGCAGTTCTGTGTTTCCCACCTAATGCTTCCTTCTTTTGCCAAGAAGTAAAAGCTTTTCTAGACAAATCCATTCCAAACTAATTGAAGGGTGAGGGAATATATTTATTTTGAAAGACTGTTAGATCGTAATGGAATAACTGGTTAAATTCTTTTATATGGGGCGAGTGCTGTATATAAATACAATAAAGTAGAAAAGGTTTTATGGAGGACTGAATGCAAGGATCCTTAGGATCTCCTCTATGTTATAGTTTTTAAAATACTGATAGAGGAAAACTAGCAAAGCTATTTGGGTTATTTTGTCAACTTAGAATAAATATAATGTGTTTGTATATTGGAGTAAAATGTTTCTGAGTGTAGGTGATGTGGTAAGACTTCCGCTCTTCCAAATTATAGCTATATTTCCTGTCCCTTAGTTCCTTACTGCACACGCTGTAGGATTTCTCTCTTCCCAACAAGTATAGCTTGGAATCATTGTACATAATGTTATATCTAGGCCATTGTTAACAGTGGATAACACTAGCCAAGAATGTTATAACTTAGAATTTAGTTAATTCAGTTAGAATGGCAACTAATTATAAATCCTGTATTTTAAAATATTTGTATCACTTTTTTGTAGATCTCATGGTGGAATTCATAATAACGCACATGATGAAAGAATTTCCCATGGATCTCTATGTGTAAGTAACAACTACATGAAATTCTAATTAATTTTAAGAGCTCTTCAAAATTCCAAACAATGATGTTTCTGTTCAATCCATCAAAAAATTAAGAAAAATGATTTGAGTCCCCATTTTTCTTTCCTAAATTATTTAACGTAATATGATAGTTGTTATCTTCTCTGGTCAAATGTTATGTTTCAATGCATCCCTAAGTAAACAGAAGCTGATATATCCTCTCCTTGGTACAAAATTAAACATGACACCTTTCTGGAAAATGGAATGCACACTTTCTATTTATGTATAGATTTTTCAAAATAAGGAAAACTGAATATGGCAGGCGCAGAAGTTTTGACAGGCTTTCATTCAGTATTTTTTAATATCCCCTTGGCAGAAATAATAGCTTACAAGCGTTTCCTATACTGCAGCTAGCTAAAGCTCTTTTTATTTTTGCTTTTGGAACTTTTTTCCACTCTATCCTTCAAAATCCTCTAGTTCAAAAATATTCTTAGAATCTTTGCATGTATTGCATCTTTGAGATTCCCTACAGATATTCAGTAATTTTCATATAACATAATTTTAGGCCATAATGAGTGGATCCCAGTAGTGAAATCCTACGCGGATTGCCATCAGTTCGCTGCCCGCGCATGCATGATGCATGCCAAATGCATGCTTTGCATGTTCATGCACAGTGTGCGCCAAAAGCACATAGTGCGCCCGCACATGTGCAGTGCGGGCCAAAAGCACGCACACGCATGCACATTACAACCAAATGCATGCTGCACGCGCATGCACAGTACACACCAAATATGCGCTTCATGCAGGAAAAGGAGGCTTAACAAGGTAAGTAGAACAGCGAGAGTGGGGAGAACAGCTGTGCAGGATTTAGCTTTTTTTTTTACTACTGGTTTGCCCGAACCAGTGCGAACCGGTAGCATTTCACCCCGGTGGATCCTATATCACATTAAGCCCAAATAAACAAGCAATGCTACAGTTTAGCATTATAGGTAAACCAGGGTGATTTTCTAGTAACTCTTGAGTATATGATATTGTGATGTGTTAGAGTGCTGCAGCTTTTAAACTTCCATAAATGGGCATAGATTTTGTTAATCTAAATGATCTGGTTAATATAATGTGGTAAGCCTCAGTTTGTTAATCATGATTTATTGAACAAACGATTTTTGATTAAGTTCAGGGAACATATTAAGCCATAAATCATGATTTGCAAATATTAATGGTTGGGTTCATGCAATACATGTAGCCAAAATAATAAAAATCATATTTTGCATTTGATGTGAACCCAATTAATATTATCTCCAGTCTAGTTGGAAGCACTATTCTTGGTTTGATTGATTTGAATTCCAAATTTCAAAAAAAAAAAGCTGTTAATATATTTCATTTAACTTTTCTTGGAATTAAGATTATTTGTGTGGAATATTGTTCAAGTACACATTTCAACCCCCTTTAGATTTCAGATTTCCAACTAAATACTAACTAAATTTAATAACTCCACATGTATCAGTGCTATACTGGTATCCTGAATATTGCATACTGATAATTTGAGGTACTGTTTTACAGGTAGTTGGGATCACTCCCAATTCTTCGCTCATGATTATGTTGTGGATTCCTTTCTTTTTGCTCCAGATGCTGTATTCAAATAGTACACAAGCTGCTTTGCTACCAGAAAAAGTGCAGAGTGAGACTTCATTACACTTGGAGGGAACTCTGGTCAGGTACGTTTTTAGTCTTATTGTCATAAGGGCTGACATATTCCTTCATAGGGTCAGTGCTCATAGTTTTAAAATAAGCGTTAAATGCAATGCTAATATATACTACATTCCAGTACTTGACTGTAGGTAATTTCACCTGTAAACGCAATTTGGAGAGTCAAGGAAAATGAAATAATATTTTTAAATTCTAGCTTTGTTTTTTGTTAGTGCCGAGACTGTTTTCCATGTAGAGAAACCTTTTTATGGGATCTACTGTGATAAGTTTCATATTTTAGAATCGAAATGCTGTAGTTGTTTCACCTCAACACAGAGCTCCCATTTTGATGGCAGTTTTGTTAGGCTCTTTTCCTGTGTGTGTTTTCAGCATACTGAAACTGTGTTCTGACATGGTAGGAGGAGAGCCATGTTAACCTATGGTGGCAAAAAATCAGAAGGAACCTGGTAGTACATTTTCTAATCTATCCGTTTTAGGAAAAAGCATAAAGTTTTATGAGCTGCAGGTATTGGATGAAGTGAATTGTAGTTCATGAAAGTTTATGCTGTTTCTTAAAATTGATTAGTTGGAAAAGGAAATTTCCTGATTTTGTATTCTGACATTTTAATATGACATATTTTCTGTTTTATTGTTGGCAGCATATTCAAAGATATGGAAAACTACAAAGGGATGCAGGCAGGCTTTTGCCTAGCAATTCTGTCAAATACTATGCTCTGAATGGATGTTTTCCATTCAGTGAGATGGGGGATATTAAAACTTAATTCTCAGAGATTAGCAGGTATTTTGGAAATGAATTAGATTGCTCCAGTAGATTTAGCTAGTCTCTTATTTTGTGTCATTGTTCCTTGCTGTAGTACAAGTTTTTGAGTACAACTAACTGTTTTGTCTTTACAAAAGTCTTCCATGATTTAATTAAGTTTTTCTCAAAAAGCCCAGACATTCTGCCTATGTTTAAGGAACTGTACGTTATACTTGTAATTTAGGTTTTCAGTGAATTTCTTCCTGGTAGTGCTTTTCGAAAGCTTTGTTCTTAAAAATACTGTGGATAGCTGGCTAGCAGTCTCTCTTATGGGAACTCTGTACAAATAGATGAAACTGCTGCCATATTCTGATCTACATAAGTTAATTAATATTTCCTTTGTGAATATTTCCTTTAGCAGGTTTCTACATGTATTCTGTGCATATTATTGGGAAGCTAGTTGATAGAACTGATGTTTGAACTGGATTTTCTGGGAACTCTATAATTGTTGCCTTTTATTCCCTGCTGCCCTCTGTTAGTTGCCTTAGGATAATGATATAACTGATAAGATAATGTTGCATCACAGTTCACATCTCTAAATATTAGAGATAAAAAGTATAAGATGTATAAGATAAATATAAGATGTTGCTATATTTAATGCTACCTAAAGTAGTTTTTGCAGAATCTAATTCTAAGTTAAAGCTAAGTGAATGCATACTTTACACAACAAATATGTAAGGAGTATAGAATAATGAAATAATAGGATTTAATAGCCATAGGACAAAAATTATCTGTATCTAGACAACTGGATGTAGATGTTCCTTTTGTGTCTCATTGTTGAAATTCATAGTATTTTTCTGTAAAATACTGGATTTAAGTACTGATTATTCCATTTCTCTCTAAAAAGCTGATACCATGTCACATCATTGATCAGAAAGTATGGATTGTGCTGGCTTTCTTCATAATTACTTAATTTCCAAGGTTCAAAACATTTCATAGCATTTGTATTGGAGTAATGAATGGATAAATTCTGACATCTTAGTTACGTTCATTAAACAGTGGCCTAACACTGAGTCATTGAGTTTAGTTTGGCCAGGAAGAATCTAGATCAGATATGATTGACTTTTTCTTTTTTGATGGTTGCATGAAGCTTTGCATACAGGTAGTACTGTACCTGGATCCTAAGAACATCTAATGAGAGACCCTCTATCAAGTTCCCTCACCAAATTAGTTGAGGTGAATCTCTACGGCGGGGTGGTGGGGGGCAGAGCTCTTTCTGTTGTATACCCCGTTTATGGAATTCCCTCCTAGAGAGTCTTGACTGGTATCCATTCTAGCATCTTTTTAATTACAGGTGGAAAACCATTTTATTTTTCCAGGCTTTTAGCTGGCTTTTAATTCTGTTTTAATTGAATTTAAAGGTTTATGTAGTGTTATTTATTTTGTATTTTATTGTATATACTTTTATTCAAATTGTGTATGAATGTGTGTGAATAAAGAATTTAGAAAATAAACTAAGATTGAAAACAGTTCAATTAATTAACCTGCTTAATTTCTCAGATCTGCTTCAAAGGTTTTTTTAATTTACCTTGTGCTGAGACATAAGTAAGATAGTTATTGAGAAGAGGGCCTTTTTGGTGGTAGAATCTCATTTGTTTTTTTATTATTAAGGTCTGCTTGTTAATGTATGTAGATCTTTTCTATTTATGCAGGCTTTTAAAAATTGTATTTCTGGTGATATACCAGATTTATTTCTATTTAAAGTATGTAAATAACAGCTATTTTAACTTTAATGTTATACCTTTTAGTAGATTATGTTGAATAACTGTTGGTAATTCATTCAACATTCTTTGCCAAGATAGCCATAACTTTTTGGAATAATGTATGAATAATAATAAATGCACTTATCAAGGCATTGAAGAAAACAAAAATACAATAATTACAAATCAATGCAATACAATGAAATTAGCTCAGACTCCTTTTAATAAGACTAAAACAACTAACAAACAGTATATTTAAAATAATATCTCAGAATAGAACTGAGCACATATTCATCCATAATTTAAAGCAAATCTTAATCTACAGCAACCAGAACACATCCTAAAATATTAATCTAATAAAGACATATTTTTTAATCCCTCTTACAGGTTTGTTCAGGAACTATGGGGCTATATCTGTAAAGGACTGGAACCTGGAGAGCTGTTGCCCCAGTTCAGCTCCGCCATGGGTGCCTCCCACTGGCCAGCTGATCATTGGGTCTTTGCTTCTCATGTGCAGGCGGCAGGGCACGTGCGGGGGGGGCGCACATGCACGGGGTGGGGCCCATGCACTGGGCCGTGTGCACATTGCATTTTGGGGGTTTGGGCATGCGCATGCACATTCGCGCATGTACGTTTTGGGCTCTTGGTCTGGAAAAGGTTAGCCATCACTGCCCTATAGGCAGAACAGGAAGAAGGCTGTGTTTAGACCAACTTAAAGAGAAAATTGTAGGGAGAAATAAAGACAGACAGGAGATTGTGACTGGCAGAGGCCTTGAAACACAAGGACCAGTAATTTGGAATGGCTCACATGGGGCTCTGTACAGGCCTTGCTTTGTACCAAGATATGAGAATAGAGTTCTGGGCTAAGATCAGGAGACAAGAGGAATCAGGAATTTCTGCCAGGAGACTAACACTTAGATATAAAACAATCAAGATGCTTTACAATCTCCTCCATTAGAAAAACTACAGATCCTTGGAAATGTTTATCAGGTAGAGGTTTATTCACATAATTGTGGGACTAATCCATTGTTTGATTGTGAATTGCTTTAGATATTTTATTCTAATCGGAAAGCAACATTTAACAAATTAGAATAAATAAGCAATGTGTCATCATAGAAACTGTTTTGGCTAGCCTGAGTATTGACTCTGATATTTTGTGCTGGCTTCTGTATCAGCAGAATTTCCAATCTGTTCTAATATTTCTCTGTCAGGAACACATATTTCTATGATTTTATGATGGGTGGTTTGCGAGACTGAGATTTATAGAAACAAGAAAAAGCAAAAAAGGGTGTAGACAGCATACAACTACTGTAGTTCTCAACTTATGACCATGATGGAGTTCTGAATTCTGGTTGTAAGTTGTTGCATTCGTAAATCAAGGTGCAACATGACTGGATTCGATTTTGTGACCATTTTTATGACAGCCGTAAAGTGAGTCACTGCAGTCATTAAGCAAATCCAGTATACCAATAGCTAGTTTTTGGCATTTTTTTTAATTAAAACCGTTTTAAAAATGGTGTCATCTCTGTCACACGACTACAGCATGCTGCAGCTGGTTTTGTGACCCAGTTGCCAATCACATGACCAAATGCGATCACATGACCGTGAGGGTAATGTTATAGTTATAATTTCAAGGACATGTTGTTATTTTTGAAGTCCATCATAATTTTGAGTAGTTGTTATTCAATCAGTTGTAGGTTGAGGGCTATCTGTAGTTTGAAGCATTCTAGAACATGATATCTAGCATGTAATAAAAGCTACAATTAAGCCTGGGCTTCAATTAGCTTTATTGCATGGAAGCCCCCAGTATATCAGATTATCAGTGGAGTTACTGGTTCAGTTGCATTTTACATGCAGCTGTCAAGTTTCACACTCATGTACGTCCTTTTCTTACACTTATCTGGTAATCCATAACAAAGGTAACTTTTTCCTACCTCCAAAGCTATATGGCCAAGTGTGTCTCAGCTTTAGTTTATAAGATATGTTTGGATGTGTTGATTTAAAATCAGTTCTCAACTCACCTTTGGCAAAATGTCTTTGCTTTCTTGATCAATTGACAATCAGCCTGCCAGTGTAAACTGTATCCTGTCCTAATTGCCTGCTGTCTCTCTGGATCTGTGGTAAATTGTTCCTTGGGAAGGTTTGATGCCCTTATTCATAAGAAAGAAGCTGATAGTCTGATTTTCTTCCTGTAGGATGTGGTTGATGCTTGGCCCAATTTGTAAATAATCCCCTCTCAGCCAGTGTTTTTGAACACTTACATAGCAATTTGGGGTTCAGTGTAGCTAGTTCTTGTATCCCAACAAATCCCTATTATTCCCTTAGGAACTTCATTTATTTCTGCACCTTTCTCTTTTCTACCTCTTAATAGTGGTTGTCTTAACCAATGTAAATGCAAGCATTGAAATATTAACTTTGCTAAAAAGTTGTTCATTATAATAAATTAATTTGATTTAATAATGAACCTTTTTTAGTTTTCAGAACTATTAGCCTTGATTACTGCTTCTTAATTCAATGAACATTTCTAGGCAATATATGCCCTATGATCTGAGTCATACAGTTTAATGTGATTACTGCATTATCTGTGAGATCTTGTCCTATTTAGACTGAAGTGGGCAAATTTTTAGAAGCAGTATTTCATGTTTAGGCAGAGCTTAAAAATTGCAGGAATAGGTCTTAGATTTTTGCATTTCTTTCTTTGGATTTTGAGGAGTTCTATCTTTATTTTTGTTTTCCCCACTTCTCCACAACTGTTTTAAGCCTATATAAGGACTTTCAATTTTCATGTGTTTCTTGCCCTAGAGTTGCTAAAAACAATACCACGCAAATTTTTAGTAATTATTGTCATAAGAGAGAAAAAGTAGTACTTTTTAACAGTATTTAAACTTGATGCTTTCTGATTCTATGCATATCTCTTTAAATGCCTGAATATAATGGTCAAATGGTCCTTTTGCTGGCATAATCCAGTTGACATCCATGTCGGCTTGCTTCTTATGCTTTAACTTCCTTCTCTTGACTTGGCGAGACCTCAAAACAAATGCTACCACTTCAAGCAATTAATCTTAGTGACACATTTCAGGTCTAACCTTTCTCCCATTATATTTTATGGGCCTTTCTCTGACTTCTACTTTTTCATAGAATCATAGGGTTGCAGACAGCCATTTAGATCTTCAAGTTTTTGTATTCAGTGCAGGGATCTTCGTTTGGGGTTTGTGATCTGCTCTTGCTTTTTTTCTTAATATTCAGCCAGAATCTGGATTTTTATAACTTTTTTATTAGTCAGTGTCTTGTGCCTTTTTGAATAAGATGGCAAATTTTTTTAAAAACTGCACAGTCAATTACTGTGGTGTTCCTTCCCTCATCCTCTTCTCAGGTGAAGTGTTTATTAATAAATCATGGGCAGAATACATTTAGGAAGATTTCATTTTTTTCCCTAATAGGTGAGTGTGGCCTAAGGCAACAGCTGACATGATGTAAGTTTTGAGGCATAGATTAGGTAAAAACTTTCCAGAGTCTAGCTTCCTGCTTTTGCCACCTTGTATTTTCATACTTCAAGATGTAGGGCATCTATATGAGTAAGAAGTTTGGAGTGTGATTTTCAAGAAGCAAGCAGAAAATCTTTCCACAGGATTTTATGAGGAAGTTGCATTAAGAGACACAGCATCCAGTAGCCTAATACTTAATGTTAGCTTGCTTTATCCCCAGGGTTCACTGCAGCTAAATTTTTAAACCATATTTCTACACGAAATCTTTTCAGCAGAGCTTTCTATCTGATCTGCATTTGACTATACCAAAATTTTAATCTGATGCTTAGAAGAAAAAAAGCAGGATATATCCTCTTCATTCTGCTGTATATAACCTGTCTTGCATACAGAAGATGTGTAACATTTATGCTTCTTTTGTGGTGGACATTTATCTGTGTAATATAACAAAATAGTAATTTCATGCTACAAAGAAATGTGATGCTGATTTATGTATTTCAGTTTAGGATAGTGTTGCAAAATTAGAAAGAATAGCAGTTGGAAAAAAATATTGTTTTCCTAGGTCATTTTATTGAAAGAGACAAGACTTCAGTATTGCTTTCCTGAATGGTTGGTGCTGAGAGATAGTACATATTTGTAAACGGAAAAGTCCCTTTGTGCTAAACGGGAAGTGCCCATCTATAAATTAGTCCAAAGTTTGTAGCAATCTCAATTTTTAAAAAATAAAAATCTATGGATAACAACTGACTGAAAAACTAGCTATTTTGTATTTTTTCCTCTGGCATTATCACAGCAAAAGGAAATTGGATAAGAGATGTAATTAATTCAATTAAACTAAATACCACAGCTTCCTATGTGGGCCCATTACCTTCTACAAATTTTTCTTGCTTTACCATAAGATGTGGTACTGGCTTCTAGCTTAGCTGGCTTCAAAAATGGTTGGGTGACTTCATGGAAGACGTGTGAATTAATGGTTATTAGCCTTGATAGCAGTATGGTTACCTATGAAAGCCATTGCTGGGAGATTAGGAGGAAAAGTACTAGAACAATAATTTACCTTTCACATCCAGTCCCCTGAGCTGCCACCAAAAGATGACATAATTGATGTAAATCTTCTGAGAGATTAAGGAGGCCCAGTATGGATGTACAGCCTCATCTCAGAAGTTATTGTGAGAACCACCAGTGCCATCTCAGTATTATCAGCAAATCTGAAAGAAGTCCATATAATGTGTTTCTTCTGGGACCTTCTAAAACTTCAAACCAGCCAGGTTTTCAATAACGTTTCCCATAACTGTAAGATTGGAGGCTAGATGAAAAGTGTCCAGTTCCATTGGGTACACCAACGGCCTCAAAAGGGTGGATGATTGCTTCCTGTAGACATCACACCCTCCCACAAGGAGGCATTAAATATTTCATGGCTCCAATTACATTTCACTCCTGGGAAGCCTTAACCATCCAGAAGAGACATGTATCTGTACCACAGGTAATTGAACTCACAGCTTGAAGGACTAAGTCCATTTCATCAGGACTAATAAAGTCACAGATAACTGTGAAAACTGCACCACAGGTGCCTCCATATGACGTGAACAGCTAGACTACCACTCAGAATGAATCTGAGTCACTTTATCTGACAGCTGCCAGCATAGTCCACACAGCAGCCCTGTAAATCTTCCCCTGAGCCCTATCTACCTAGAGCGACTAGATCGCCTTAAATAAATTAAAACATACTTTTGATAGAAAAGTATTTTTGCTGCCCTTATTAGATAATTCTTATTATGAAAGAATATTGCATCAAAGGACTCCAAAGTCCTTGTTTTCTTCTGCAACAAAAATTGCTGCTTCCTTTTGCAATTACACCCTTCAAAGAAGGGAGCATACAAAGAGTAGGTTTCTCGTGCTCAAAGTCTCTTCCATGAATTCAGCCTTGAAGCAAATAGGTGATAGAGACACTGGGAACAAATAGAATAGAAGTGTATTTCCAAAGCCATTGGGACAATTAGTCCGGATTACATTAAACTGTATCTGAAAGATATTTCCCAATTTCTAATGCTATCACATTTTTTTCTCTCTTCACTAAATCCACAAGAACGGTGTATTCAGATCTTAATTATGTTGGGACTATTTTTTAATAAAAGTTTGAAGGTATATCCTTTTCCTTTGTGTTCTCTGAATTTATCAGTTTAGCCAGGTCCCTGATGGACCAAGTAGGATTTCAGGGAGAGCTTGGGATTTTCCCTGAGGCTCTAGTACATAGCTCAACTAAGGCCATAATCACCACTTGGAGTGAGATGGCAACAGTGGCCTTGGATTGGATCATGTATGAATCCCCGGAGGGGTCAATTGTTTATCAGATTTGCTTCAGGAGATGAAATGCCTAAAATGTTGCTGGAGGAAAATGAAGTGTGAACCAAACTGAGCACAGATAAAAGAATATTCCTTAGACATTACTTTGCGATCCAGAAGTTTCATGTGACATTTCTCCAACACTGGATTAGAACAAATTATCAGCCTGTGATTTCTGTCTATTGGATAATTGCTGGAAGCAAATTATTAAAAATATGAATGGAAGGAAGAAAAGTTTCTATTGATTGTAGAATATGAAGCATTCCAACTCTTTGGCTGAATGATTTGACAATGAATTTTTTTAAGCTAAACCATTGAATAAAACATACCTAATGCCTACCACTGGGAGAAGTTCCCAATAAACTGCTATCACAGAGACGCAGGGCAGCTGTCTTAGTCCCAAGTAGTGATTGCCTTGGATGGCAACGTTTGCTATGGAAGTTTAGTTACCTTGGAAACATGTTTTAACTGCATCTTTGCTATATGGAGAGACTATTTGGAATTGCTGTTTTGCTTTGAAGTCTGATGTCTTTAAGCACAATACGAGCAAAAATCTATTTTGACCTGAATCAATATGGTATTAAGGTCTTATTCACAATCGTAAGCATTTAAATCAAATTGGATTTATTGATGAGAAGAGCATAGTGCTCTGTGTGACACAGTATTATCCTGTATCCATTTGTGCAAATTAATGTTGCTATGAACACACTATGCTCAGAGGGTGATACTCTGTTCTCCACATGTGAGGATGAAATGTGGTATTTGTTTGCTTGTGATTTTCTAATCACAATCTTGTCTGTTATTATATTTGTATCTCTCTCCTTGGTTATGTTTACTCAAATGATGTTTTGAATTAAGGTGATTTAACTGTTTTTGGTTATTTTGTCTGTTACTTATATGATTACTTAATTTATAGCAATATCTATATCTAGAATATGGGATCCTTCTTATCCTCCCACTGACTTTTCAGATCACTTTAGATTCCTCTTAGTATGTTAGATATTTTTAAAAGTTCAAAGAATACCAGCAACTGTCACTACTGTGATTATGTTTCTTCTTCTTGTCTTCTTTCATACTGCCAGTTGTTAATGATCAGAGACTGAAACCATTCTGAATAGCTAAATATGCATGTATAATGAATACATTCTTCTGTGGTCTATATATACTTAAGTTTTCTGTCTCGTTATTATGATGATTCTGACCAGCAACACAAAATAAGTCACGACATATTCAAATCTTCCAGAGAGAAAACATTTATTCTTAAACAAACAATAAAAACAAGCTAAAAAACACCAGAATAAACAAAACAGTGAGCCACAAATGAACTCCTTAACAGAAGTCAAAAGTTAATTTATAGTCTCACGTTTGCGAAATCAAGATTATTTGAAATTCTTTCAAAGAAACATATGGCAGCCATGCTGTCAAAGTAGCAAATCCTCTGCCCCTGGTTAAAATAATTAACAATGTAGTTATATGAGTTGAGCTGGCTAACTTTAGGACAATTTTGGCTTTCTGTTCCCCATGGGCACACCAGCCACAAAAGGAAATAGAATATGTTTTAAAACCAGTTGCATAAGTTTATTGATTCATATTTCTCCTACAATTTCCCCTTTAATATGCCTCTCAAGCCTGGTACAAACTGTCCAGAGATCATTATAGCTGATACATAACTTTTCAGAGAAGCAAATGGGGAGACAACCGTGTCCTAATTGGTTGAACTGGTAAAAATGTGCTCTATTGTATTTCTGTTATATGAAGGAGCCATGCTTAGGTTAGTGTAAATTAATACAAGAAAAGATAAAAGTCAACTCAGAAAAAACAAATGGAATATTACAATTTATCACTTTTTATCCATTCAGTCTCACCATCTACAAAGTAGTTCTCCTCCCATAGTACTTGGGCAAATATAGTTTGCCTTTGGAGAATGAGCCACAAGAGCACAAGTTTAGGTACAAGTTTAAGAAGGGTTGATAGACAGTCAAACTCCCTCCCATTGGAAGAACATTGGAAGGATGTTAGTAGCTAAAGAGAAAGTTGTTGCAGAGAAAGTCAAGTAAGGAGATGAATTAATGAGACCTTATTCCTCCTTTCTTCTTAGCAGAACAGCAAGTTGGACTCCGATTGGCAATTTCCAATTTAGCCAAATCCAATCATTATTACAATTTTAAATTTTAAATCCCTCCCTGATATTCCAACTTGTTTTTTCCCCCAAATCTCCAGAAAATTATGTCTGAAATGTGTTTTGTGTAGCTCCCATTTGCGGGGTTTTTGAGGCTGTTTGAGATTTGTTGTTTCCTTGCAGATGTTTCATTAACAAACTAGGTAATATCAGTGCTAGTAGGAAGTGGGGTTTGTTCTCATTTCATTTATTAGTGACTTGCCCTATTAGTGTTGATATGATTGGTCTTGGTGATTCCTTGATTGGGCTGTTGTTTACTGTTAGTTTGTTTTGCAGTCCCTTGGTCTCATTTTTCATGTCCTCCAAGCCAGTATGTGCCTATCTTTGATACAGAAATGCTGATCTGAAATAGGATTCTTCCTGGTCAATCTGGCACAACTCCTTTCATTAGTCACATCTTCATATAAACTGATCATTCTAGCATGACTTTTTAATCAAGATGATCAGTAGGTAGTCGACAATCATTGTTTCCTCCTATAGTTTATGATAATTTCATGTACCCAGCAGTGTATCTCATGTGTTAATATTGTTCTATAACAACGGTGAACTCAGCTCTCAAGTTTCTAAATGGACTTAAACTGGACAGTTTCTAGCTGTGAAATGTGTGCATTGGACCTGAATTTCCTTATTAAGAACTTAAAATGTTCAGTCTAAAGTTCACATATTCAGAAACTTCAAGTAAAATATAAATGTCTTTGTTCGGAAATTATTTTCTACTTTATTTTGTGATTGTAATAGTGCTGTCAGATATACATTTTTGCCTCCAACTATTTGTGTTCCCAGCTTTTACTACCTTGGTTACTCTGTTTAGCTGAAAAGAAATTTAAAAGAAGATACATAATCAAGGGTGTTAATATACCGTACTTTGGTCCGCAGGCAATGCTTCTGAGATCATGAATCCAAAGTGATCTGTCCTGTCCTAAGTAACTTGACATAACATGTATTGTATCCAAATAAATACAATACACTAAGTGAACCTAGCCAAGCTGTTGCAAATTGAACCACACGTGGTTCTGCTTTGTGTACCATCAGCAAAAGTGACATCTAATATTGATTTGTTGATTTTTATGCTGAAAACAATTCATTTTTCATACTCTTGTTCCTACTTAAAGTGATCAGTAACGGGAAAAATCCCTGTTTTTATTGATGAATTAAAACAGAAGTTTTCTTGCCTGTGAAGCATAGGTTTTTAATAAATGAAGTTCAGTTTCTTATTTACATTGGTTATAAGTATTGGTTTATGCGAATAAAACTGTATTTATTTTTTTTAATTCTTCCTTTAGCTCTGATTAATCTGTTGAAGTTCCTCATGTCTAATGAAACAGTTTTGCTGGCAAAACATAACATCTTTACCTTAGCTCTGATGGTGAGTATGGAAAGAAATGAACCCTACCAAGGATAGCAATAGCACTTATATACCGCCTCACAGTGCTTTATAACCCTCTCTAAACTGTTTATAGAGTCAGCATATTGCCCCCAATATATTGGGTCCTCATTTTACCAACCTTGGAAGGATGGAAGGCTGAGCCAACCTTGAGCCAGTGAGACCCGAACTGCCAAACTGCTGACAGCCAGTGATCAGCAGAAGTAACCTGCAGTACTGAATTCTAAGCACTGTGCCACCATAAACAACTCTTGATTTTTATTTTATTTTTAGGGGAACCTTTTAACATGTACATGAAGCTGCTGGCATTGAATGAGTTATTATCAATACGTTGATGATACCCTACTATGCTGCCATAGGCTAAATGGAAAATGGAGGCTTTCATGGCCTAGATAGATGGGGAGAAATGGGCTCAGACTCAAACCAGTGAAGATAGAATGGTTGCTGGTTCAGTAATCAACTGATACTGGAATGATATCAGCCTTGGCACTTGATGGGTTTCTGCTCCACCCTGAAAGACCAGACTCACAATCCGGGGATCCTTCTGGATATATGGTTTCTGCTAGCCTTTGTCCAGTGCAGTTGGTATAATGTCTCAGCCAGAACAAGACTAGGTTATGTACACCCTTATCTCCTTGTACTGAATTATTGCAGCTCATTCTAAAATTTCAAATGATGCAAAATGCAGTGGCCATGTGCTTACTGGGCAATCCCAATATACTGCCATGTTATTCCGCTGCTGATCGAGCTGCATTGGTTACTGATTCCAGGTTTCTCAAGGAGCTTTTGGGATCTGAATATCCTAGAAATCATTTATCTCAAGTAAATTGTCCCTGCGTGAATAGGGAGGGCCTGCTAAAGGTCCCCTCCTATCAGGATGTTTTACAGGATGGGGCACAGAGATAGGTACTTTTAGTGACTGATTCCATTCTTTAGAACAGTTTACCTCTGTGAAAAGAATGGCTTATCTCAAAATAGCTAAACTCTGGATTTCTGGGAGTCCTTAGTTGATTAGCTGCTGGAGGAAGAACCATGGCACATTTATTTATTACTGCTTACAGTTTTATTTTTATTATATTGTACACTTTGTAGAGGCTCTCAAGTGATGAGGTTAATAAATCACATACATAGATATATACAAATCCTGGGCAAAATCAGATTAATAATATTACGTTATATTTTATGTTATTTTAGTTCAGTTTAGGAATTTGTGTTCTCTTATTATAATACTTATATGAGTCTCATGTAGATGGTTTAAAGACAATGAGTAATAATTTATTACATTTATATGCCCCCGACTCCCAGCAAGTCTGGGCAATTTACAGTTGTTAAAACATTTAAAAACAAAGAACAATAACAATGCAAGAAAAAAGAACAATGACAAAAAACCGAACCAAAGGGAAACAGAAAGGAAGAAATAAACATCAGTCATTGCTGTTAAAGGCCTGGAGACAGAATTGTATCCAGGATAGAATATTCCCTCCAGATACTTTTTGGAATGTATATAGAAGAAGAAATGTTTTAATGTGTACTGAATTGAGTGCCATATTATGGAGAGCTGTGTTTTTTATGTTGGAACTTTGGAACCCATTAAAAAATATTCCAGTTCTTCTTCATGTTCTAGTAGCTCTAGGCCAAGGATGTCAAACTCACAGCCCGGGGGCCAGATGCATTCACGCATTGGCCATGCCCACCCCCATTTTAGCGAAGGGGGAAAAGTCGCGATATGTCATGTGATGACATGACGACACAAGTTTGACACGCCTGCTCTAGGCAGACTGGAAATGAAACTTTGAAATTCTGTTTGGAGCTTGTAAATGAGGAAAGAGCATATTGCGGTGATTTGTCTTTAAAATGTTGATTGCTAGCCTGAAAATCCAAATGTTTCATAGCTGGGCAGCCAAGAAGGTACACTTTGAATAGTAGTAAATTGGAGAATGTCATTTTATTTTTTTCCCTTGAAATATTTCTATTTATTGCTGACAGTGGAGGTATTTTTTTTATTTCACAGTAGAGATATTTAAGCTCCAAACTTTCCTCTTCTAAAGTGTTTACTAGAATTAAAATGGTGGAAAATAGCCACTCATGTACAGCAATTCTATAGTGAGGGAATTTCAGAAACTTAGGGGCCACGTGTAGTCTGGGAGATCCAGAGAAAATTAGAGAGTTGAAGAGATGGATTATCTTTCTTTCCATTTGTTTCCCACACAATTGATAATAAGGGAACAACTGTTCTTAGATGTTTTTCTTGACATTTTGAAATATCTTTAATTTTGGCTTTTGATTTACGCTTTTACATAATTGTATGTCCTTTAAGTAACTCTTGAATATATAGAAACAGCTTGCCTGGTTTTTTTAATGATTTCATTTTACTTCTAAGCTGGTACACATTCAATCATGCAAATTTGCCGTTTTGGTGAATGATATTTGCTCTCGCTGTTGTCAAGGGTGACTGTAGTTTTCACTTGCTTAATAACAGTCAGGTCCTGATGAATTTGTCATGGAAAGAAAGTACACTTTTTAGATATGAAATCTAAGTGATCGCTTCGATACTTTTAACGTTAGGATATGTTGGTTTAGATGTGTTAGTATTTTTATTTATTTAATAACCTTTTAATTTGCCCAGAGAATTCCTATTTCTGTTTGATTAAATAATAAAATGAATATAGTTTTATTCAGTAATGCCTATAATCTTTTTTTTAAGGTGATAAACCTGTTTAATATGTTCATCACTTATGGAGATACCTTTCTTCCAACTCCTAGCAGCTACGATGAGCTATATTATGAAATAATCAGGATGCACCAGAGTTTTGATAACCTATATTCCATGGGTAAGTAGCATTAGGTGAATTGACTTTATGTTAATGTAACATTTGTATAAGTGTGGCTAAGAGCAAATAATAATGTATGATTCCTCTTCAATACATATTTGTCATATAATTTTAATTAACCTTTAATACATGTCTGTGAAATAACCCTTTAAAAGACATTCTGGGCTAAAGAGATATTTAAAAATGGCTCTTCCTTAAGTTTATATAAATAATAGTAAATAATATAGTAATATATAAATAATATAGTCAAGGAATCAGAGGATCACCCAGCACACTGATATGTCTGCTGCATGTGAAGTATGCTTGCTGTTGTCTCCTGGCATATAATAATTAAATAGTAGCAAGTTCATTTAGGATGATCCTTTTTGGTATTGTAGAATGATCCCAGTTGGGAAACTGTGCCTTAATCTCAGATCAGAGAGTAAGCCAAGCTCCCAGAACCATTTAGCTGCAGGGAAGACTCATTGTAAACATGAAGTGAAAACAGGAAGTTGTACTTTCATCTTATTCTGATGAAAGCACAATAAGAAATTGTCTCCAAAGAAGATAGAACGCGTCATGGAACCAGGTCAATGCTTCAAAGAAATGTAATCAGAAAACAGCTTGTGTAAATTTGAAAGGTAAAAAACAAAGGCTATCCAGAAATAATATTTTTGGATAATGAAGTGGAGATGGTAGAGAAGGCCATTTACCATTGATATAAGGGAGGGGGGAAACAGTTTTTCTGTAATTGGAGATCTGGATTCCTTAATGGAGGACCAAAGCTATAAACGTGTGATAAATCCTTTTCTTTTTCTCTTCTTTTTGACCTGTAATTCTCTGATGCACAGCCCTATCCCCCATTTGCACTCATGGATATAAAAGCCATCACCACATCTGTCCATCCTTCATTTATATAGTAAATATCAAGATCCTGAGAATACCACTAGTGAGGTCACACTTGGAATACTGTGTACAATTCTTCTCCTCACGATACAAAAAAGATGTTGAGACCCTAGAAAGTGTGCAGAGAAGAGCAACAAAGATGATACAGGTGTGTAGGCTAAATCATGTGATGAACAGTTGAGAGAGCTAGGTATGTCTAGCCTATCAAAGAGAAAGATTAGGAGGGATATGATAACTGTACTTGAAAGAATGTCATAGAAAAGGGATTGACATATTCTCCAAAGCACCAGAAGGCAGAAATAAACAATAATGGCTGGAAACCTGTTAAAGTGAAATCCAACCTAGAAGTAAGGAGAAATTTTCTGTTCAATTAATTATGGAATAGTTTACCTTCCGGAGTTATGAAAGTTTTCAAAAATAGATTGGACAACCATTTGACTGAGATGGTATAAGGTCTCCTGCCTTGAGGAAGAGGTTAGACTAGAAGACCTCCAAAGTTTCTTCCAGCCCTATGATTCTATGTTCTATGTACACTATTATCTTTGTACTTCCATTGCACCTCCTTCAATTCATTGAGAATTCTAAGTCAGTTTAGACATATTTGTATTGGGATGTTGAAATATTATGGTAGGGCACAATAGAAGTTAAGAATTCTATAACTAGCTTCTCATTTCCTGGCTGCCATGAAAATTGTATGCCAGTTTAAAGAAAAATATGGTTCCTCTAATTTAGATTATTAAGAAGATAGTAGCTTAATAACTAATTTAATAATTCATATTTTCAGCAAGCTTGTCTTCTATATGTAGCCTAGAAAGCATGCATTGTGTTTTATGTATCTAGACATATTTGGAAAGAGATAAGATCTGTCTGTGATGGATGCATTCATATTGGGGATGGACAATACACAAAATACACATGAACCCGAATGTTACTTTTTTTTTTTACTGTTCCTGAAGTTTCCCAAGAATGTGTTTCTGAAATTAGCCAGCAAAGCTATCACACAGAACATCACAATTTTCTGCTGTTTAACAAGAAACAGAAAAAAATAGTATATTAAGACTTCAGTAGCTTTAAGACACCATCTGTATGCTATTAAAACTCTCATCATAACCTTAATTGGGCAAAATAGTGCATCGTAGGTTCAATATAATTATTGAACCAAAATACCTCAAATAGACTAACTTAGAGAATGTATCCAAAATCTGCAACCCATGAGTCCTGAGGGAATCAAATTTGGGAAAGTGGTGGCTGCTTCAGTGCTAATGGCTGCTGAGAGATGATCATTTTCAACATTCTGTGACAGTTTCTAAGCCAGTCTCTCTACCATCCAGCATCAGCCAGTTACCTCCCTGCGAGGGAGGGAGGGAGGGAGGGAGGGAGGAAGGAAGGAAGATTTATGATTCTGCTTGCTAGATTTCCACAAGGAAAACGGGGAAGCGGGCAGGAAGTTGGAACTCACTCATACTACCAATGACCTATCCTGGTGATTTTGTTTCTCTATTTAAGTAAAAGAAATATCTCTGAAATAATGACCCAACACTGCACGGGTTGTCTTAGTTACTTTTAAATGCCAGGTCTCTTCCCATCCAATTGCCTGTAAAGTATAAAAGATTGAATATCCTGTCCCATCTTCTCCAATAATAACATATTATATTGCCCCATCCCTGTGAATGCTGAGACAGTTTTAAAGAAAATGGGGCGAGAGGAAATGCAATCCCACAAAAAATTGGAAACTGTTGAACTGCAGTCAAATAGGTATCACAGAATATATTTTTTTCTTTCTTTCAGTTCTGAGGCTTTCTACTAATGCTGGCCAGTGGAAGGAGCCGGCCAGTAAGGTGACTCATGCATTGGTCAACATACGGTAAGAAAGGGGGAAAAATTGCATATTTTTTCTTTAACTCTATGCTCTTTCATTTTTACAATTTTTTTTAACCAACAAGGCACATTTTAGATTTCTCAACTCAAGTTGAGATAAGTGAAAGATAACATTGTATGCATGCAACATTATGTTTATTTTCTGTAATTTTAAATGTGAATAAATGGCTACATATTTCTCCTTATTAGCAAGTATCTTGGCTAATAACCTCTCTTGGCTGAGAGATTTTTTGGGTTTTATTGTAAAAAAACTGGTAACTAGTATTGCTAATTTGCTTGGAGCAAATTGGAACATAATAATTCATGTGACTCTTTCATATTGGTCATATGTTACTATGTTATACTGTAAAAATATCCTCAAATCAAACGCATTCCTGAAGAATACATGAAACTTTTCAGATGGTGATGCTTAGCAAACTATTTGTAGGTGGCCCCTGAGTAATCTAGCTGTTTTTTAAGGAGGTGTTGAGCCATACATTTATGTATTCAAGAAGGAAGGATACCTCAGAGCAATATCTTTGTTGCTATAGTAACTCGCAAGACAATTGGCTAGAACTTTTTCCTGTGACAGCATTTGCTTATGAATGAAATCAGTTGCCATTCTTTTAGGCCAACAATGGCTAATAGTGTCACTGTCACTCTCAGTCCTTTCACTTTGGAGAGATAATCAAATCAAATTATGGTCGTAAACATTGAAAATATAAATTTATGGCTCAACACATCCTTAAAAGAGCAGCTAGATCTAGTAAATTTACCTGAAAGTACTCTGCCAACCATCACTATCTGGAAGCTCCCCCTTTCCCCAGGGTATCACATGTGGCTTTCATCTGTTTACACTATCATTTTAATATTTATTTTGTGTGTTTATACACCATGTGTTCTCAGTCAAGCTAGATGCCAAGTGTATTGGATTCCCCACGGTAACACAAGCAGCATTTGATTGCAGCTTTTGGTTATGCTGAAAATAAACTTGCTTTTACACTGTTTCATTCCCCTTAACACATCTTATCTCTGCCACCATTTCTCATCCTGAGACATGGCAAGGAACAACTTGAGATAAAATGCTTTTTGGATTCAGCATAGGATGACTGGGTTTAAAAAGCTGATTTATTGGAAAGGACTCTTTGGATACTAAATGTTTCTGTGAGGCAGTGAATTATATGCATGTAAGCTTTCCATCTTCACCATTTCCAGTTACAATGCCTTTGCAATCCAAAGCCATCTGGTCGCACAATAATATTTTTACAACTGCCAGTGATTCTGACCCTGGTAAGATTGGGGATTTATTGGGGTGGGGTGAGTAAGACAGGTAGAATTGGTCAAGAGGAGAACGACAGATATAGATTGAAAGAAACTGCATCATCAGGCATCTCTCTGAAGGGGAGAGGAAGTTACCAACAATTGTTGCTTTGACTTTGGAATCAAAGTCTCCAATCTCCACAGAGATGAAGAAGGAAAGAATGTCTCCCTTATCTGCGTCTTTGAGACCAGAGAAAGAGGAGGTGGATCATTGTTCCTTCCAGATATATAGAGGGGAAGTAGGTGAAGAATTGAGAGGAGAAGGATGTAGAACTAGAATTTCTTAGGGCAGAAATACCAATTATGTCAACCACTACTAATTACTTAGCTTAACCTAGCTCCAAAATTTAAAAACACAAGGCTAAGAATCACAGTGAGAGTCAATTTGGTGTAATGGTTAAGATATCAAGTTAGAAATCAGGAGACTATGAGTTCTTGCCTTGCCTTGGGCACAAAACTAGCTGGGTAACCTTGGGCCAGTCAGCTTCTCTCAGCCCTAGGAAGGAGGCAATGGCAAACCATTTCTGAGGAAATCATGCCAAGAAAATTGCAGGGACTTGCCTGGACAATTTTTGAGAATTGGACATGATGGAATGTAAGAAAAAATGTACTATAGTAGTCAAGCTATATAAACAGCATAAAAAAGAAGCACAATAATTAACTGTTGTGGGTGTAGGAACAGTGTTCATGTTGGCAGAGGGCAGTCAACTGTTTAAAGTGGACGTGTCCTTGTATACAATAAAAGGTGCTGAGTGACTGTAAAGTGTTTGTTAGCATATGCCAAATTCAAGCCAAGGAACAGAACCTTTCCATGGAAATGTTGCTAGAATAGGGAGTCAAAGCAAAGTGAAGGGTGTTTGCCAGAGGAATGTTCAAAAAACAGTCTAGAATGCTATTTTCTCTCTACAGTAGTTTTACTGACATTTGTTTACAATAATTGATTATCTCTTTGGCAATGGGGAAGCAGACATTAAAGATATACGGCAACTCCCTCTCCCCCACACACAATTCAATAGTAAAGGATAGATCTTTTAATAGTATAAAATGCTAATTTGAGCATTATGCCCAATTCTTTTCATTCTACATCAGGAATCTAATTGCTATCACCACCACAGTAACAATTAACTGCTTAATGTGATTTGAATGAGAACTTGATTTTTAACTATGACTTTTGTGAATTAACAGATTCTTATTGGGTGTGTTTTCCATGTTGCAAGATAGAATAAATAGATGCTATTTGTGCATTTAAGATTTGATTCTTAGTTCTTTTGAATAAGGCAATTGCTAATGCATTTAAATTCTGCAGTTACTATAGTTTCTAATATTTAACGCCTGGCAAAAAATGTTAAAAAGCACATCACAATTATATTTTCATTGAGCGAATATGAAATTATTTACTCCATTTACAAATTCAAAGGTAGACTATTTATATAGATGATGGAGTTGCATAAAGAAAGTCTCTGGGGTTTCCTTGATATGCGCTTAGAGGGCACTGTTCCACAATATATTTGACTGTCAGCTTTGGAGCACCACAGCTACATTCTGAAAAGGAGAGATTTCCCCATTTATGGAAGAGACTAGCACACCTGCCGTGCTGAGTCCCAATCTTAATAAGGAATGACCAGGATTTACGGAGTAGATTGAAACCTTTTGGTTCAACTGTAAAGCAGGGAATGTTACGACACTCTGGAGGAGAAATAGAGAACCATTCTTACATCAAGGCCTGAAGCACATTGAAGTTGTTATCCAGCACGTTTCTGGTTGTCTTAGTGAGTGGATGTGTGGAGCAAAGCCTGTTGCTTATAACAGTGGTTCTCAACCTTTTCTTCACCACAGACAACCCCCTGCCTTTAAATACCTTTTGTGGGCATGGACTATGCCCACGAACCCCAAGACCTAAAGATTTAAATCATAACATTTCTTCAAGCCTTCGCAAAGGAGGAGAGGAGGAGGTTCACCTCATCTCTGGCATTCTCCCGCAGTGAGTTGTCCTGCACCAAATCAGCTGGGGTGAGCTGGTAGCAGCATACAAGCGGCAGTAAATTGTCCTAGACTCTGGATACCAGATCTCCTGACTAAAAATCCATTACTATGAGAAGACCTCAGGAAAACAATCCACCTAAGGACTTAGCATATAGAACTCTCAGACCAACCATTCCAAATAAGGCATATCAACTTAGAAGAAATAAGCAGAGCTAAGGACCAATACCTGTCGAGGATCTTACTAGGAAATGATATCGACTTAATTGTTTCTAAAATTAAAATGGATATAGAAATTGCATTTTGGTGTTGAGGTCTGCCTTATATTTGTCCCCTCACTTTAAAAAAAAAAGTGAGTGGTGAGGTTCAGGGATGAAATCCAGCAGGTTCTGACAGGTTCTGGAGAACTGGTAGCAGAAATTTTGAGTAGTTTGGAGAACCAGAAAATACCACTTATGGCTGGCCCCAGAATGGGGTAGGAATGGAGATTTTACAACATCTTTCCCGCAGGAGTGGGGAGGGAATGGGGATTTTGCAGTATCCTTCCCCTGGAGTGGGATGGGAATGCAGATTTTGCAGTATCCTTCCCCTACCATGGCCACCAAGCCACGCCCACCAAGCCACACCACGTCTACCAAGCCGCGCCCACAGAACCAGTAGTAAAAAAATTTGGATTTCACCACTGGTGAGGTTGTATCCATTCATTACTTTGAAATTAATTTAAAGCAGCAAAATATAATATCACCTGCATAGCAAAGCATTGATGATTTTCAACTGGCTGAATATTTTTTATCCATATCTTCTCCTTTTCCCAAAACAATTATGACTATTCTGGAGGTACTATGGAGACTCACAGCAGTCTGATTTAAAGGATTTGAGGTATGTGCTCTTTTCCCCAGATAAGATGAACAGAAACAACATTTTACCTTAGTGCAACTGAGATGTCATGGCTTCTGCCATTAGGGCAGAATTTATTATGACCTCCTTTATCTTACCTATCCTACTAACAAAGGGATCAAATTCTCTATTTCAGTGCTCTTTAGATTATATTGGACTTTCCCTGGCTGGTTTTGCAAAACTGAGCTACAGATTCCATATTGCTTCTGCAGACACAGATAATTCTTTTGTTTTTTGGCTTGCTTGTTTTAGGTTAATATTCCTCCAGTGTTATAGATAATACAAATACGCTTTCTATTATTTTTTTAAGAAAATTAGTTTAAATTTAATTAGCTATTGGATATTATTTCATGTTTAATAATCTATTATTTGAGTTCTTTTTTCCTATTAATATAGAAAGTCATTTGATACTGTTTCTGTTGGATATGAGAAAATACTTATACATCTATACATTTTAAATATAATGGTAAAATTAACAGAAAATTGGTTCTTGTTGCTTATTGCTTCACAATTATCTTATTCTCATTTTTTCTCATTGATATTCTGTGTCGATGCTAATTTACTTACATTCTTTAATTTTGTTAATACTAAAGTTAAAGTGTAAAAATTTGCCATTAAGCTATAGTTTTCTTTTTTAAAAAAAACTTTAAAAATCTAAATATATATTTTGCATCCATTTAGTTTCCTCAATATATGCTTTAGTGCTATTCTTAAAAATAGTGCTATGCTTAAAAATAGAAAACAAAAACCTTTAATGTATAGTCTTTACTGCATACAGTAATTTCATCTAACCAGAAATCATGTACCGTGTTTCCCTGAAAATACGATATGTCCTGAAAATGAGGCCAAGCCTGATTTTTGGGGTGGGCGTAAATATACGCCTTCCCCCAAAAATAAGCTTTAGTGAATGGGTGGGCGTGGCCAGCACAGGAGGCATCCCTTCCCTTTCCCGGTCACCTCTGGGCTTCTTAGCCCCTTAATCGGATCAGCTGAGCCACTCAGGCCACCATTCACAAAACAGCTGATTCACAGGTACTGCTCAGGCTGCTGCTTCCAGCAAGCGCGGCCACTTTTGCAGCCAATTGCGGCTGCAAAAGAAGCCAGAGGCCAAGTGACGCACCCTACATGCCTTGCACCCTCCTTACCTAATGGTGACACAGCAGGCAATTCCATCCACGGAACAGCTGCCTCATGGGTGCTACTCCAGCTGGTGGCTCCAGCAAGCTCAGCCACTTTTGCCATTGATTGCGGCCACTTCTGCAGCAGGAGGCCAAGCGATGTGCCTCGTGCCGGTCTTCTGAAGGGTACTGTAGCAGCAGCTATCCACAATTTTTATACCCTTATTTCATCCCAACCATACTGGGCCACGTGGGTCGGGATGAAATAAGGGTTAAAAAATTGTGGATAGCTGCTGTTACATTACCCTTCGGAAGGCCGGCGCGAGTCTCCTGCTGCAGAAGTGGCTGCACCTGAGGAGCGCTTTTGGGAGAGAAGGCAAAGGGGAAGTAATCGCTTGCAAACTCCCACCCCACTCCTGCCTCTCTGCTGGGCGACCCCCAGCAGCCCCAGATGCCCAAAGTGCGCGCTGGCCCGACTCCCTTTTCCACAGTGCCCTTTTCCAGAGGGCGGTGGCAGGTGGGGTGGGGGAGAAGCGAGACGCATGGAGCGAGACAGGGCTCGCTCCTCTTGCCATCTCTTCTCCCCCCCCTCGCTGGGCATGGCAGGGCTTCTTGCCCCTGCCCAAATTGGATGCAATTTGGGGGTGGCAGGTGGGGAGGGGTGGGGCCAGGGAGATGTGAGAAGCCCTGCCATGCCCGGCGAGGAGGGGGGCGAAGAGACGGCAAGAGGAGCCCCATCACTCTCCACGCATCTTGTTGCTTCCCCCCTACCACATGCCACCCCCTTCAATAAAGAGCTGGGTGCTTTGGAAAAGGAAGCCGGATGGGCACAGGCTTTGGGCATCTGGGGCTGCCGGGGGTTGCCTGGCGGAGAGGCAGGAGCGGGGTGGGAGTTTACAGATGAGGGGGATGGATGTATGGATGGGAGGCGGGCGAGTGCCAAGAACGCTGGGGAGATTCCCACCTTTGGTTGTCCCAGCAAACAGCTGACAAGCTGTTGTGGCCCGTCAGTATTATTCTTTGAATTCTTGACGGCTGTTAATGCAATTAATTAACAGCCGTTGTTGTAAAAAACTGGTTTATTTAGTAAACTAAGGTTTGAACGGACTTTGTTATGTGCTGCGTTCTTTGGGGTCCATAGCTGGGGCAGAACACGAATGGCTGTGTTGCGCTGCTACAGCAGCAGCCATGAGGTGGCCACGCTCGCCACCTCCTGCACCCCCAAAATAATAAGACATCTTCCCCCCGATAATAAGGCCACCCCTTATTTCGGGGATCAAAAAAATATAAGACAGGATCTTATTTTCGGGGAAACATGGTAATAAATATGATGGTCCAACAAACAATATGGTGAAGATCCATGAAGTTATATACAGTGAATTCCCAGTTAAAATAATCAGTTGTATTGTATCTGCATATTAGTGAGTACTGTAATGGGCATAGTATCCAATAGATGACATTACTGGTTCTCCTGTATTTAGAGACAAAGCTGAACATATCTAAATGAATATTTTAAGAAGTTAATGAAGCAATGCAAGCATATTCAGCCTGTCCTGTTTTTGAGTTACTTTGAATTGCTTTTTCTCTTTTGCTAAAAATAGAAGGTGCACTTCTCAAGAAGTATTGCATATAATCCCAAACCAGGGATTTTTAAATTAGTCTGTGTTGAATAAGCTATAGCAATCAGCTGTACCATAGATGCAAAATTAATGTAACACACTTAACAAAACAACTTTGTGACCTGACACTGGGAATGAACCAGAACATTGATAAATAGGTATTTTCACAAGTTTTCTAGCTGGCAGACATGAAATTTAATATAGTTTGTCAGAAAAAAGTCAAAATCTTTTCTTTTTTCCTGTATTTCATTTTCTCGTCTAAAGGATAATGAGAAGTTTCTATAATTCAGTTCCTAAGAAGTTGAAATAGAAATGTATTCTTTCTGTGCTTTGATTAGAGAACAGAAGGAGCAGTTAATCTCACTGCCTTTTTAGCCACACAAGTTAAATGTACTTACTTCTATTAGTCAAATCCAAAATTTTCATTTGAGAGAAGCTCTGAAATAGACTAGGACTTAAGTGTTGGTTCCTGAACAAGTTTTTTCCACTTACTGAAACTATGGGAGGAAAGTGAATAACAGAAGGCCCAGTCCTGACAATATACTAAAATCAAATCTCTCTTGGATCAAATTTAGTTCCTAGTAACTTAATGGATATATATGTGTTGATAATATTGGCTTGCTACTGTCCACTTCCGGGATGGGTTTTCTTTTCATTATCCAGTCTAGCCAATACTTCTGGGATTTGCTGGTTGTTTGCTCTCCAGATACGTATTTGATATATAGTTTTAAAAGTTCTCAAAATTTCCTCTGGAGATATTATGGAACTATCATGGCAAGCCCAAGAGTAATATTGCACGAATTACGGTAGTTGGTTGAAACACCAACTCATGTGTGTTCCCATTGTGAGAGCATAGGATTGAAGTCAGGACTAAATTAATACCTACTGTAAGGTAAAGGTTCCCCCCGCACATACGTGTTAGTCGTTTCCGATTCTAGGGTGCTCATCTCCGTTTCAAAGGCGAAGAGCCAGCACTGTCTGAAGAGGTCTCCGTGGTCATGTGGCTGGCATGCCAAAGTTGCACGGAACGCTGTTACCTTCCCACCAAAGGTGGTCCCTATTTTTCTACTTGCATTTTTTACAGCTTTCGAACTGCTAGGTTGGCAGAAGCTGGGACAAGTAACAGGAGCGCACTCCGTTACGTGGCACTAGGGATTCGAACTGCTGAACTTTCGATTGACAAGCTCAGTGTCTTAGCCACTGAGCCACCACATCCCAAAACCACTGTAACATCTGGTAATTTAATCTCATAACAGTTTATTAATTGATAGTTTAAAGAATACACCCCACTGGTCTATCTCATAAACATGGCCAATGAAACAAACCTCTTTCTTTGCAGTTGAAGCTTCCATTTAGACTTGGCTGTGCTACACTTGCCCTTTCTCAAATCATCTATGTTAATCAAGTGATGATTTGCCATGTAAATACCAGCTCAGAGACAATCGGTAACTGTATAATTGACCTTCACTTCTGTAAAGAAATAAGCAACTTTCAAGGCAAGCATTTTTTCCAGGTTAATAAGATCTTTACTTAATTCTTGCAGGTTTGCACTTAATGAGATCTTTATTAATGCAAAAATTGAAGAGGCATTCTCTGATTACTTGCTAAATGAAGGAGGTGGCATCTGAAACATTTAATTCTTTTAATGGACTTTCTTCTAATCGGTAATGTTTTGAAGGTGATTAACTTAATTAACCCTATGATTGATAGATACAATTGCTCCGTTATTACTATAGGGCAGTGTCATCATTTTTGTGCCATTTTATTTTATTTTTGTTATAGAACATAAAATTGGCTAATAAAGTCTTTATCATTCAACCTGGGGTAATATATTAATTACTTCAGAAATCATATTCCTCTTTGCATAGTCAGTTCTATTTGATTTTTCATCTCAAACTCAGATTCATTCTGCTCTGGTTGCCCTTTTATACAGAAGGGACTGCTGTTGTAAAAGAGATAAAATAGAGACTGTTCTTTGAGCACTTCTGCATGTTTATAATAGATCTTTAGTTGTCAAGTTATGTTGACAGTAGGGTTATGATTCTCTTGACATTTAAGTTAAGACATTTTCAAGTAATTTATCCGTAAGAACTTGTGAGTTCACCAAATTATAGTGGGGCAAAAAAAGATCATATATTAAGATACACATATATCAAAAGCTGTACCTATTAGACATGTTAAAAGTCTGAATTAGTTTCTGTTGGGGAAATTATTTCTGTATGTACAATTGTTAGTGATGTTCTGAAAAAAATTAAGTATATACAGTAGCACTTTCCTGTTTCATACCTAGCCCAGTGTTCTGCTGTATAGAGGCCTTGTTTTATGTTTGCTTTTCAGTTTGATCAATGTTGATAATTATATCCCTTTAATCAACTTCACTTAGTAGCAGCAATTGTTCACTGAGGTAATACTTTTAACAGTAATGATCTCTGGCATACTGTCACTGCTAATCAACTCAGGCTGAACTCAAACTGTAGAGTAACAAAGAACAGCCAAAAAGCTAAAATGCTGCCCTGGTTAGTATTGCTTTTAACCTTCTCAAAATTATGGTTGAGATTGTGTCCAGAACAGGTTCTTAAATGCTATTAAATTTATAAGATACAGAACATTTTTTCTGAAATTGAAGATGTTTTCTGTTAGAAAATTTACAGATATCATTTTCTTGTTTTTACTGTTTACAAAACAAACCTATAGGGAATACCAACATCCCACAGTATGTATTATTTTTCAGGAAAAGGGAAGAGGAGGAGAAAATCTTCTTCCTTCTCCTCCCCCTCCCCCTCTCCCCTCCTTCCTTCTTTTCTTGAGGGGAAAAAAGGTAGTAGATAGTTTGCATTTAATGATCACTTAGGCGTAATGGATCTGAAAAAATATTTTTGTTCAGCCATTTCCCTCTACATTCCTTCAGTGTGAAACACAATATTTACATACAGGTAATATTTGACTTACAACAGTTCATTTAGTGACTGTTCAATGTTACAAATGCATCATAAAAAGTGTTTTATGACCATTTTTCACAGTTGCAACCTTTGTAGCATCACCATGATCATGTGATCAAAATTCAGATACTGGGCAACTGGTTCATATTTTTGAGTGTTGCAGTGTCCCAAGATCATGTGATCACCTTTTGCGATCTTCTGGCGAGCAAAGTCAATGGGGAAGCCAGATTCATTTAAGAACCAGGTTACTAACTTATCAACTGCAGTGATTCACTTAACAACTGAGGCAGGAAAGGTCATAAAATGGGGCAAAATTAACTTAACAAATGTCTCACTTAGCAACTGAAATTTTGGGCTCAGTTGTGGTGAATTGAGGACTACCTGTACTGCCTTTGTGGAATTGCAGGCCTTTGGCATCTTCCCAAATTCAGATACTCCTACAATAAATACATATTCTTAGTTCTGCTCAGAATCTTAATTCAGGTTAACAATAAATTAGAACTCTTTCCCCCCCAAATTTTGATAAGCAGACATCATAATTTACAATCACAGTTATAAGATTTATGATTCCTAAGATAGGCAACAGGAATTCATGCACCATTTTGAAGTTGATGAAATGAAGGAGTAAGCAGTAATCTTTCAAGAAACAGTCTTGCTCACCAAGTATATGCTAGGATCCAAGGAATGTGCCATTTCTCCATTTGTCTAATGCCATATACTATGAAGAATAGCCTTTCTGATAAATTACTTAAATAATTTTTTGTTACATGGGGGTGTAGGACTCTGCTGGTCAGTAGGAGCAAGAAAATATGTAGGATGCTTTTCTTATCTAAAGTAGCTCTTTAAATTGCAGTGGTGGTACTTTGATTATATTTATATCTCTACTCATATGTTTGGGGCGGGGCGGTGGCTCCGTGGTTAAAATGCTGGGCTTGTCGGCTGGAAATTTAGCAGCCCAGGTTCGAGACCTGAGTGCCACATGGCGGGATGAGCTCCCCTCCTCTTCCCACTCCTGCTCACCTAACACTAGGGAAGCATGTAAATGCAAGTAGATAAATGCACTTTGATGGGAAGGTAACACTACTCCATGATGTCATGCTGGCCACATGGCCACAGAAATGTCTTCAGACAGCTGGCTCAATAGCCTTGAAACAGAGATGAGCACCACCCCCTCTAGCCAGCAATAACTAGAGGGTAAAATCCACAGGGGACTCCCTTACTCATATATTTATATCCTTATCTTTGCCAATATAAACTTAAACATAAAAATTCATAACTTGCCTTGAGGGTCTTCCTGTTACAGTGTTTGCTAGACAATCAGCCTGTTTTTCGTGCTGAAGCAGTGTGATGTTCTCCCAGGAGTATAAAGTAGATTAAATCTGCTCACATAGAGTATGTGTGACATCTCTCTCTCCTCACTCTGTTCAATGATGTCACATCTGTTTCACTGAATTCTGTAGGCAGCTAGACTATGGTTCTGATAAATGTTTGTACATTAAAAGGAATCCTATGAAGTATAAGCTTTAAAGGAAATGATACTGATCTAAATATATTGAGAAAGATTCTCAGAAACAGGATTATAATTAAAGCTACATGGAAATGCTGCATATTTTTTTTCAATAGTAAGAGCTCTGGGTAGTGCCAGTCATTTACCATGATATGCTGATCAGACAGATTAATGTGAAGGGTTCAATCAAATTCACAGCCATAATGTAACCTATATGGATACAAAGTTCACAAGAACCTCATTTCATAACTATTTTTGGATGTAATTAATTTATAGTTAGATTTTTCTAAGCAATAGATTAAGATTCCACTTGGTGAGTTATTGGTTTTCATGGATTACAAAGGAATTTTAAAAAGTTTTAAAGACTTAAGAACTTTTGCCAAAAAACTGAAGAAGGCGAGTAAGAAAGTTTAAAACAGATAAAAGGGACAGTTATTTTGAAAGATTATTATTTAATTATTGATGAAAGAGCTTTTGAACAAATTGAAATTAAATTAGACAAATGAATTGGACTTTTGTGGAATAATTTTTATTATTAAAGAGTGTAAAAAATTGATGGATTTTACAAACCAAAAGATCAGGGTAATATGAGCCAGATTGTGATGCTGATTATAACTGTGGAAATATGGACTGTGATCCTGACTGTGCTATTAGAGATGAAAATATTAAAACAGATGAAAGCACAGGAAAATAAAGGAGAAAAATTGAAAGTGGGAAAGTTGCCTTTGCTTTTTCCCTTATTTGAAACTTCCATTTTTGACTTACTTTTATTTGTCTGTCTGTCTGTCTCTCTATCTACCTTTATTTATTTATATACCTCATTCATTTATTTCATTTATAATATCATAATGGCAATCAAAAGAAAAGGGCCAAAAACAGAGTTGGAGAGGATTGCTTGAGCAATTTGCAGAGAAAGGAATTACACCAAATTGGCTTCAACTTCCATCCAAAATTTTCATTTTATCGATTTGTTTTACGTCTCCAGATACTTGTTTTACACAGCTACCCATCTTAACTTCTTCTTTCATCCATCTTAACTTCTTCTTTCATCTTGTCTTTCTTCTTTACAAGTCTTCAGTCCACTTTTTTTTTTTTTTTTAGCATCAAGTGTTTGATTGAAATGAGGCAGACGGTGTATTACTGGGAAAACCATTGGTTGTAGTCACCTTCCAGTCTCATTTTTGCATGCCAAAACAACATAGTGGCAAGATTCAATAACAAAGCTGCTCCTTTTTAGTGGGGAAACATGGTGAGTTGTAGCTCCCCAAAGATATTGAACATTACTATAAGGCTTAGTTGAACTATTTTACAACTTTACCCCTGCCACTAAACGCCAAAAGTAATAAAAAACCAAAAAGCACAATCATTTTCAATTCTGTTCCACCACTTCACCATGTCACTAGCTGCATTCCTTGGGGCCCTTAGCAGCTGAATAAAGTATTAAATGTGGGACCTCTAGCTGCATAAAGTTTATTCATCCCTGGTTTAGAGCATGTAAAGCAAAGCTGAACCATTCAGAATCAGAGTCCAGGAAGACAGTGACAAGAAAACGAGACTGATATTGCAAAGTTTACAATCCAAGGGCAGAGCAACAGCACTGGGGACAGAAGGAAAATAAGTTTGTTAGTCGTAAGAAAATTGTTTGAGCTAAAGAATTAATCAGTAGACTAGCAAATAATTTTAGAATTGGAAGTGATTGAGTGAACAGATGCTTTTCTTCCTGACTCCAGCCAAGAGAAGGTATCTTCACTTTCATGAACAAGATTTTGCTACTCAAAGGCCTCCTGTGGTCTTTTGCTTCACAGGTGCTGTTTGTTAGTATCTTGCTCAGAGTCTAAAGGAAAAATATTATTTTCTGCTTCATAGTATTGAATAGGGATCCCTGTGAGAGTTCCTAATCCTCAGGTTGGAGATTTAAATGGTTTCTTGCAACTTATTTTTCTCAGTCTGCAAGGTCTTGCCTTGAGTGGTGGGAACTCGAGCCATGACAGTAAACAGTATATCTATTCCTTAATGGAGCAGCTGACAAATTAGTTATTTAATGGAAGTTTCCCAGAGCTACACTAAATGCTGGCCAATTTTGCTTGTCTCTACTGTAGTGTAGCCAAAATTATAACTCATCCTGGCATACCCTTTTCCATGGGGATAAATCGTTGATGAACATGTGAAAAAGTCTTAGCAGCCACTGCAGGATGGCTCAGCTGAAATTATTGCAATCCATCAGATTCACTAATCACTCAGAAGAATACTTTCCTTGCTTCAGATTTCTGTGAAGAAGAACAAGCCTTGAATTTTGTGCTTGCCAGTTGCTTTAGTTGAGTTTTTCGGGGAGCTACCTAAAGCACCCTGCCTGGATGCTATTACCAAATGCAATAATTCTATTACTGTTTCTCTTGTCAAATCTCATAGAATCTCTTGATAGTCAAGTTATTAATGAGGGGGAACTATGGTTTAGGAGGATTAGAATAATGAGGCAACAGTTTCCTTTTTTTCTAAAGCAGGGCTGTCAAACTCCCGGCCTGCAGGCCAGATGCATCATGCATTGGCCACGCCTACACCCGGTTTAGTGAAGGGGAATAAAGTTCCGATATGTCACATGACGCAGCCATGACAACGTGAGTTTGACACCCCTGTTCTAAAGAAAGGTGTTTGTTCAAGCCCATATTATGAGAACACCTGTTTTTCTTTTATTTGATTTCTTTGAAGACAAAGACACACTTGATTCCTGATGACTATGTGAATATAACCGTGTAGCCTTCAAGGCAACAGAGTAGTATGGTTTATCACTGCCATCTTTCAGGATATTTTTCAGTATCCCATGCTACCTTACATCTTAGGAGAACTGGAGTGGGGTGGGAGGCTGGAGAAGAAGGCTGAGATGGTGATGGCAGATGCCAGTGATCAGCAGGAAAAAACTAAAAAAAAAAAGAAAACTTTGTTGGACTACCCTTTTCAGATTTGTACAAATAATTTCCCCCATATTTCTATGCTGCATGGCCTTGAAACAACCTACTGATTAGCCTGAGAATAGAGCTGTTTCCTCAAGCTGTAATGTCAGGAGGAAGAAAAGTAAAACAGAGACCATGCAAGCAGAGCACTGCCTACACATGTACAGCTGAAGCTGGAGGGCCTATTGAGACAGTTGGTGAGAGAGCAGAAGAAAAGCCTCAAACTGCTGTTGCCAGAATGGCTTTTTATTTTGATCACTACTTTCAGATCTGGACATCTGAGGCTCCAAAGAGTCTATTTCTGTTTCCAAACTGTATCCCCAGTGTTCAAGAAACTGAGGAGAATAACTTTTATCAAGTTCTTTACATCTTTGGAGAATGCAGCATTTCTTTTCCATTTTTTTCTGATCAGCTTCCCAGCTGATCAGCTTCACTCTGTACAAGGATTTCTGTCATAAGGTGAACTCACCAGTTTGCATAAAATGATGAACAGGAGACTTGATTTAACATCATATCCAGGATCAAATGTTAAACCTAACACAATACTCCAGGCTGGACAGCCTACCTGTTTCAACAGAAACAGAATATTTTCCTGAAACAAAATTGGAGGTTTCTTGGCAACATTTCGACGAAGTCTCATTCGTCATCTTCAGGCTGGTGTTCTCAGCTTCGTGCTTCTAGGAGCACGAAGCCTAGCATTGCTCCTAGAAGCACGAAGCCGAGAACACCAGCCTGAAGATGACGAATGAGACTTCGTCGAAACGTTGCCAAGAAACCTCCAATTTTACGTGGGAGAAAACCCGAATAACCAAAGACCTACACACACACACATATATATATATATATATATATATATATATATATATATATATATATATATATAATAGATTTATATTTACTGTTTCCCTATGACTATCATTAAGTGTTGTACCTTATGATTCTTGACGAATGTATCTTTTATTTTATGTACTCCGAGAGCGTATGCACCAAGACACCTTGTGTGTCCAATCACACTTGGCCAATAAAGAATTCTATTCTATTCTATAAAGAATTCTATTTGAAAATAACCAAAATCACATTTTGTCTTTCATCAAATCATGTTCTTTGTTGGTTTATTTAAAACATACACTATCTAAATATAGCTACAAATATTGTCTTCTATTGGTTAAACAATTACAGCTGCCTAGCTTATTGAGTGGCTCCTGATCAACAATTAAGACAATGTCAGTCAAAAATATCATAATACATATACATACTAAAACCATAAACATTAAAAGCCAAGTACCAAAGTTAAGCTTTCAACTTCCTTGTTAAATTCTCTCATTCGCTTCACCCTGACCTGCCACTTGGCAGAAAACCCAAGCGTTAAGTCCTTTTTTGCAAGGCTAGGCAGGTAGACGCAAAAGCAAGGGTGTTCTATAGGGCAGGGGCTGCCATAGAAGAGGTACATTGCCTGGATCCCATAAGATGACAATGTTTAAGGGAAGAGACTAGGATTGTATGTGACAAAGGGGCTCTCTCTCTATGGGGAATATATTAAATGTATTGAGAATGTTCATCAGGTAGGCAGATTCATAACTGCCTGCCTTAAGATGACTGAAGGAAGGTCTGTGTTCTTGATCCAACAGTTTAAATGCTTTGCATATAAACTTAAAAATTTTATTGTATCCCTCTAGATGTCAGCAGGACAACAAAGTGATTTATTCCTGATGTGGGAAGTATAATTATTTTAGTCTTGGTACTTTAAGACTTTAATTTATTGAATAAGAGATACTCCAAAATCCACTAATGTTTTAATTAATAGGTAATAAAATTGAGGTGAGAGTTGTTTTACTAAGGAAACAAATTCTCATTTTTGATTTTTTTCCTTTAGGACTGAATTAATAAAGCATCAGCTCATTAAGTACATTTGCTCATTAAGGTAACAAAGTGCCTACCTTCATTGCCAGCTAAAACAGTGATTATAGAGACTGGCAGAGCTCCAATTCCTGAGAGGTTAAGAATATAACAAGAAAAGAATCCTGAGTTAAAAGTAAAGATTACCATTCATATACTCAGGGACACTGCACAGTGCAAAGATATAGCTTATTGGTTAGAACTGGATAGTGAATGCAGCGTCATTCAGAAAATGATACAACAGGGAATATACTGTCACCAAAATGACCACTGATGGACAGAGATTAGAATGCAAATTAAACGAGTCAATGTTTTCCATCGCAGAAGATACCACTTAAGTCATGTTACCATCTGACTGTCTACAAATACTATTGTATGAAGAAAAGATTCAGTCTGAGCCAATTCTAGGTCAACTGGAGTCAATGGCCCATTTCTGAGATTTCTGTTTTGTAATAGGAGCAAGTGTATTTGTGTATTTGTTGCAAAAATGCACAGTGCACTGATAGATTGATCCTCTAGTTATGGGTTTATATGCTTCTTTCCCCCCCTTAACATTATTTTGACACTTTGCCTCAGAAATCCATTATTTTCGGGGAAAAGCAGCAGAATGAGAGTGTCTATTAAGATTCTTAGTCATCCAGGTCATGGTTGTCCCAAAGGTGCTTTTTCAAAAAGCAACTGAACTTTGTTTTTCCAAACAAAGTCCAGTTGCCATTTGAAAAAGTATCTTTGGGACAGCAGAATGAGAGTTTGCTTATAAATGGCTGTAAATTTCACAATATATTTCTCTTTGAATTTTTTCTTGATTAAACTTCAGCAAAGTTGCAGATGTGTGTATAGTAAATGCTATTAATCCAAGTGTTGCCCAACTGGCATAGTAGCAAAATGAACAAAATAAGCTGGAGCAGGAAGAATGGCTCAGTCCTAAAACATTCTTATTGCCCTAAATTACAGTTAGAGTACTCATAACTTTTATTGTGCTTACTAGTGGCAATGTAGCTTTTGTAGTATTTATTATATTGTGCAATCAATTTGAATTCAATCAAGTAATCTGCAAACTCCCTCTATTTCCCAGGACCATATTTTGGAGGGAGTTTATAACTTTCCTTTCAGTGTGATATTTACTCTTTTGTTTTGTTTAGATACATAACAAGTTACGTTATGAGCTCAGTTACATAAACCCAGAGTTTGCTTGAACCCCATAAACCAACAAGGTGATCTTTTTCTAGTGTTGCCTTTACTCTGTAGACGCCTGCCCCACATCTCTAAAGCAAACTCTCCCTCTTTGTCTTAAACTGTTGCCTTTGGAGACATGTTTGTCTTGTGCAGATAGTTGACATTCTGCCTTCAAATATGATGTAGCTAAACGTCTGAGCTCCCGGCTTTTATTTGTTCATGCTTTATGGGGATAAGTTTCTTGATTTAAGGCAAATGGTGATTGGTGATTTAGCAAGAAATTTAGAGCATTTTGGGGGACCTGCAGCTAAAGCTTAATTCACACACCACTGTTTAATCAGTTTTTTCAACTTTTTGGGATAACTGCTTAGCAAGTTCTATTCCCGCCCCCCTGCATTAGTTTACTTTGTTTCTTGCCATGTTTGTTTTTTAAAAATTCTGCAATGTAATTTGTGTCTATAGAGAAACCCATCTCCCTAGTTTAAGTTCTACTTCGTCCTGTGTGGCATATTTGAAGTATCCAAAATATAAGTGATGTCCTTTATGCTTTTGTTACTTTTCAATAGGGTAATTATATCTACTTACAATCTGCTTCTTTTTCTTTCTTAAATCTCTCTTTTTCCCCTTTGTATACTCTATCATTTTGATTCTCATTTGACTTTTCTTAATGTATAGGTAGCAATTGCTGCCTTGCTATTTCTATTATACATCCTTTCTTGCCTTTTTTTGCCAATGCTAAATTCCAAAAGGTTACTAAGGACATCCAAGAGTGGAGGTGGGGGCTTGTTTAAAAAAATATCAAATTGCAACCATGTGATCAATCATCTCTTATCAATAAACAAATTGTAAAGACTCATTATTCTTTACTTTTTATTTTACTTTATTTTGGATTTATATACCGCCCTACTCCCGAAGGACTCAGGGCGGTGAACAGCCAAAAGATAAAACACACATAATACAAAATTTAAAAAACAATGTAAAAACACATTAAATAATTTTGCCAAAACAAATTAAAACACCCCATTGTCTTAAAACAGATTTAAAATAACAATTAAAAGAAAGTTAGGCCAGGCCAGCCTGTTGAAATAAAAAGGTCTTGAGGGCACGGCGGAAAGTGCGTAACTTCAATCTTAATCAGCAAAAGAGCAGCCAAAAATAGTAACTATATATTTTAACATTTATCAAATAAATCCATTTTGTGTTCCAAGTTATAATTTTCTCTGCAATATAAAGCAATGAAATCTTTTCCCATTTATACATAAATCTTTAAAGCACCATCCAGTTCTGGTAAAAAAAAAAATCCACTAACACTTCCCAGAAACCACATCATATATATTTTAACTGTGGTTGAATAAACCCACTTTATATTCCTTCCATTGACTTTTAAAAGCTTGATCCTTAATCCATCAACCAACGTCTCCCAAGTTAATTTCTAATCATTTGTCCCCTCTCATGAATAACTTCAGTACCGTATTTTCCGGCGTATAAAACGACTGGGCGTATAAGACGACCCCCAAATTTTCCTGTTAAAATATAGGGTTTGGGCTATACTCGCCGTATAAGACTACCCCTCTTCCAACGCACACCAAATAAAAATAAAAAAACATCAACTGGCTCACCCACAATGTAAAAGCAGCTGTGCTAGACCCAAAATGGCCCCTGCAACAAGCAGGAACCTCACACAGCCACAAAAAGCCCAAAAAACCCCAACTTTCACACTTTACACACACACAACACAACACAACACAACTGGCTCACCCACAATGTAAAAGCAGCTGTGCTAGACCCAAAATGGCCCCTGCAACAAGCAGGAACCTCACACAGCCACAACCCCCCCCAAAAAAAACAACTTTCACACTTTACACACACAAAATTCCACATACAGCTTTGTGAGATTTTGTGTATTTGTGTAGTTAGAGTGAAACACTACAAAAACACACTAAATCTCAGAAAGCTGCACAAATATTATTTTATTTTATTTTTATTTTTATATGAAAGCTAAATTTAAAACTTCCTAAACTTTAAATGGCTAGGTCTAAAAAAGAACAACTAAAAAAAACCCCAATTAACTATTTTTTTTAAAGATCACAAAGGGGAAAAAAACTTACCCAATAGAACAGGGGTCTCCAACCTTGGCAACTTTAAGACTTGTAGACTTCAACTCCCAGAATTCCTCAGCCAGTTTTGTTTTGCTGGCTGAAGAATTCTGGGAGTTGAAGTCCACAACTCCCTGCCTGCTTGATTGCAGGCAGGGAGTTGCTTGCTGATGGAATGGATTCAGGCAAGCGTAGCAAGGCAAGCGTTGCGACTAGCAGCTAAGGTAAGCAAGCTGGAGGGGGAAAACTTTTTTCCTTCTACATGGCTCTGGCGATCCCAGCTGAGTTGCCTGATTAGCAGATCGTCAGAGCTTGGATCGCCAGAGCCATTTAAGGCTCGTCAGAGCCTTTTGGGCTGGTCTGCCTGATTACAGGAGAACGACACCTGGCGTATAAGACGACCCCCAACTTTTGACAAGATTTTCATGTGTTAAAAAGTCGTCTTATATGCCGGAAAATACGGTTCTTTAACATGTCTCTTTTGTAAATCTCAAGTAAGAAGGCTTTCCAAGTCACTCTTCTAATATATTATTTGTAATTTCCTTTAATCATTAAGACGTCAGCCAGTTTGACTTGTAAATCTATAAAAGCATATGTTTCCATATCAGTTTGCCCCATACTGAGTTGGCTTACTTACAAAATTGTTTAATACTATGAAAATGGAATTAACAGGATATAGAAGAAGAACAGATTTTACTAGATAAAACAGGGACTGAGGTTGATTTGAATGGGAATTTGAAAATGGATTGAAAAAAATGCTAGACTGCAAGAGCGATGTGAAAAAAGATACTGTCGATTTGAAAAGGATTTAGAAATGCCAATCTACAAGAATGATATTAGAAAGAATGCCACAGTGGATTTACATTTGAAACTGACTGATATCTTAACAACTAAAGAAGACATACAAATAATAAATCAGAAGAATGATGTGGAAAGCCTTCTTATCTTGCATTTATAAAGGGGACATGTTATACTACTAAAATTGTTCCTGAAAGGAGACAAAGACAAAGTGATAAGAAATCAACTTGTGGGATATTATTTGATGAGATTAAAGATCAAGCTTTTAAAAAGTAAACAGAAGTATAAAGCGAGCTTTTTTTACCAGGGTTAAAATACATGTGTTGTGGTTTCTGGTAGTATTAATGGATTTTTTTGTGTTTTTGTGTGAGCAGAACTGGATGATGAGGCTTTAAAGACCTACTTATAAATGAGGAGAGGTGTTTTTTTGCTTTGTTTCTTAGAGAAAGTGATCAATTGGAATACAATATGGATTTATTTCACTAAGCTTAAAATACATGTGTTACTGTTTCTAGAAGATTTTAATAGACTTTTGCTATTAGGATCGAATGCTGAGCTTTTATAATTTGATTATTGATAAGGAATGAGGTCTGAGAAAAAGATATTTTAAATTGAAATATTAGAGAAGGTGTTAAAATTACTGAAATTGTTTATATTTGTCTGGCGGGGGAATCATCTTTTATATATATTTTATTTCTTCTCTTTTTTTCTATCTCCTTATACTTCTTTTTTCTTTACTTTTTATATTTAACTTAGTTTGGATTAGTTTTCTATCTTTGTAATAAATTTAAACATTATTTAATCTTTATTTTATTTGAATAGTTTTGTACTTTTTTCACACTTTTAAAGAAACTATTCCATGCTTTATTGGTATATATTGCATCAATAATATACGTATCTTTAGAATAAAATACATATGGTAAACATTCTTACAATATGTACTTACGGAAGATGTACTCTATTCAAAGAACTCACACAGAAGCTGCTGTTATGTACAATGTACAATGATGAAATTGATATGTGGACATTTAGTAATAATCAGAAGAAGGGCCATTTCTGAATCATACACAGCAGAATATATATATTGAAGCAGCCTCTAGTTGTGGAAATAGGCTTTATGTAAGTCCTAGGGACTGTTAGGATTGAAGCTTGGTATGAAAATTAAATTTTTATATGATTTTATACTTGGTCTATCAGAAGAGTCTGCTTATTTATTTTCATGAGACTTTGTCGAAGGAATATCGTTTTCTCGCTGTTGATTAATGATTAATTAGTCAACAGCCATCATTTTATGCATTAATTACTGTAACTCTTTGCCCCCTTCGCTTGAATTATGAAGCTTCTAATATTTTTAGAACCTGCTATGTTTGTCAGAAGAGAATATAATCCAGCTCTTGAACTTGGAGAGAAATAATTGCCTAGGTTAAGTCTGAAATCCTGTTATTATTTATAGGAAATGAAGTAGGTGGTACAGACTGCTAGGAACAATAATTTTGACACACAAATACTAGAATAATCACAGGTCTCTGATTTGGAATAAAGGGGAAATGCAACTAACCTGTACCTTAAGAGTTTTTTGTTTTTCAAATCAGTGTAATTTTTATTTGTGTTAAAACAGGCTGGTGTCATAAATCTCATGATTTATCTCTGTTACCTGTTTTGCTGAGTTTCTCTAGGGCCACAGATAGTGGATAAGCAAAGTGGAGGTATTTTCATTATATACACTTTCTTCCTCTGATTAATTATTTAAGACCTTGCTTTTTTGCTTAGATTCTGGTTTTTTTGCATTAACTTTTCATCCTTGTCTGAGGCAAGCCGGTGTGAGTTCCGCACAAGTGTGTTCCATGTTTTTCAGGATATGTCTATCATATGCTAGTTGTTATTGTTGTGATTGTTCAGTATTGAAATAGTCTTGATGCTTTTGAGAACACATCAAGATAATTGCAAGTACAAAAGTCTTGTTTTCGTTGCACATTGGGTTCAATTGAAGGTATACAGGAAGAGGATGAGCCAGGAGGTCAAAATGTTTAATTTTAATTCTTTTGATAAAAGGACTATTTTTTTCCACATGAGAATAGCCTGAAACATTATGTATCCATATTGCAGAGCATAGGGTACCTTGCCACAATGTTCTTTGATGCACTGCTGTTATTCTTATAGATCGAAAATTATTTCATGCCACTGTGAAAAGATGTAGGGTTGTTATTTCTGATTTGTGGGGTTTTTATTTAAATTCATGTACATTATGTCCTATTGAAAAACAAAGCCATTTGTGGATTTGGGGTACTATTGCACCATTTCAAGTTAATCGCTTATTTATAAAACTGTTGACAACCTTAAGGATGAACCGTATGGTTTTTGAGGGAGGTGATAAGGATTAACAATGAACTGGGATATTTCAGAACTATAATTTAGCCTTACTTATTTCTGGTCTTTGAGATATAGTATTATTGTAAAACGTCTGAAGCAAGGAGGTTTCACTTTTGCACTGGAACAGATTTAAGAGTATTAGTTTATTTATTTATTTATTTATTAGTCATATTTCTATGCCGCCACTCTCCGAGGACTCTGGGCGGCTTACACCAAAGACAGTATACTAAATAGCATATTGCCCCCAACAATCTGGGTCCTCATTTTACCCACCTCGGAAGGATGGAAGGCTGAGTCAACCTTGAGCCGGTGAGATTTGATCCGCTGATCTGCTGAACTAGCAGTCAGCTGAAGTAGCTGCAGTACTGCACTCTAACCACTGTGCCATCTCGGCTTTTTAGTTTGAAATTCTGCTAGTCTGCCATAAATCCAGATAATAAACTGAATTTAAATTAGCTAATATAGCGTTTTTCAAATAATTTCTGGTTAATAATAATAAGAAAAAATACTTAGGAGCCTAAGCCCAGAAGCAGCTGCCCCAGTTCTACTTGTTATCAATGAAGTCGGTACACTGTCTCTTGCGAATGATTTCCATTTTTGAAAATAGTCACTTTGTGTGAGAAAATGAGCTTGAGTATGATTAATGCTCTGCCTGACAATCTGGACGGGGAGCTCCCAGTTGACTTGCAAACAGAATATTGCATTTCCACTGTGTATCTATCTGGGAAAGACTCATTGCTGTCTGTCTGAAACAGAATGTGTTAACATTTCCAGTTAATGTTCCATAAAAATGCACTGTGGATTAATGGCCAAATAAATTAACCTCTTCTAGTTGGGCAAGGTAAATTCTCCATTAGAAATAGCAATTTGAAAATGCGCTGTTCTGTGGATTTGCATCTTGTTTGTCCAGAGACGAACTAGCACTGTGACAATTGGGTTTAGAAACAAGCCATAGGAGAAGAAATTGAAACAGCTGGATATGTTTAACCTGAAGTTGAGGAGATTAAGCGGAGGTGAATCACAGCCTTGAAATGTTGGTAGTTCTGTCATGAATAACAAGAAGCAGAATTGTTCTCCATTACACCAGAGAGTTGGTATAGGATCAGTGGGTAGCAATTGTAGGAAAACAGATTTTTGGATAACTGTTAGTAGAAATTTCTTGTAAGAGCTGTACAGTCTGCCATAGGGAGGATAGGCAGGCCTGTGGAAGTACTGGGCAGTTATCTATTGGGGATAATAGAATCCTCTATTGCTGTTCTTGAATTGAACAGGGAATTGAACTAGATGATTTCCAGGTTTCCTCTCTGTCCCTCTATTATGTTGAATTTTTTCTGCACCCCCTTTGACCTGAGTACCCCACAAATAATTTATTTCTGTTTATTATCGTTTTTCTTTGGCTAATTTGAGATTCCAATAATTTATCTTTTGAAACATTTTAGAGTAATTGTGGACCACAGAGAAAGGGATGGAAGTTGTGTAATGTTTTGCAGTTTTCTTCATATTTGGTGTCTCTCAGATGAATTTATTGAACACTCTTCAGATTAATCCATTATAACAAGATGTATTGCAATGTTGTAATATGGATGGGAACATAGGATTAGGTTTGTGCTGTAGATGAATAATTGTCCTATCAGTGTGAGATCACATTTAAGTTGATTTAACTCTAAAACAAAGTAGATATCAGAGAAATAATGTAGCTTAAACTGACAATAACACAAATACCGTGTTTCCCTGAAAATAAGAGAGGGTCTTATTTTCTTTTGACCCCCGAAATATGGCCTTGGCCTTATCGGGGGGGGGGTTATTATTTTTCAGGTTCAGGAGGCCCCTAAACATAGGCCTGCTGCTGGGGGACTGGTGCCAGAGCGCCGACCAGCTGCTTTGCCGATTCCGCTCAGGCCACTGCCTCCAGCAATCGTGGCAGCTTTTAATTTGCTTCCCGTGCAAACAGCACGAGGTGAGGTGAGGTGGGGGGGGCGAACGGTGGGGAAACATGCCCCATCTGCACCTGCCATCCACCCGGAATGGCCTCGCAGAGGCCGCTCCCGCAAATCGTAGCTTCCATGCCCCTTGTCTTAGTGGCGGCCTCCTGTCTCTCTTCTCCTGAGTGGCAGCGATGCGTCCAGCTCACTGAATCTGGCCTGCTGATCTCGGGTGGCAGCAGCTCTGACCTGATCCTCGCTGGCAATGCTGCAGGCAAGAATTGGCCATGCAGATCCTACTTCATGGCTGCGCAGACAGCCCACACCGGCCACTGTTCGGAGCCCAAGCACCAGTACCCCTCCCCCCAGGTTGACAGGGCTAGGGCTGGCAAGAGTTTGTTTGTGGCCGCTCTTTGTGGCCGCCACTAAGAGAAGGGACGCGCAAGCTATGATTTGCAGGAGCGGCCTCCACGAGGCCATTCCAAGTGGATGGCAGGTGCGCGTGGGGCATGTTCCCCCATCGTTCACCCCCCACCTCGCCTCCTCACCTCATGCTGTTTGCACAGCAGCTGCGCATGCGTATAAGTTTTTTTGGGGGGCTTATTTTTTGGGGGGGCTTACAGTGCATGCGCTCGAAAGCCCAATTGGGCTTATTATCAGGACATGTCTTTTTTTTTTTTTAATTTGATTTATATGCCGCCCTTCTCCGAAGACTCAGGGTGGCTTACAATGTGCTCAGCAATTTTCAGGGAAACACGCTAGTACTACATGCTAGTCGCAGCAGAACAGATTATTTTAATGGAAGCATGGTTGATTTGGTCAACAAGAACACCAAGAAATGGAAAGTTAGAATTTCTTACAAGAGTTCAGTAAGGGTTTGTTGTGGCTCCATTATCTGAGCCTGTGTCATCGGCAGGAGAGGACTCCGAGAGTGAAGGAGAGGAGTTGGCAAGGCCTCCCTCTTCAGGACCCTCCTCTCTGGCAATGCCTTCGGTGTCCGCTGAAGGGCAAGAGATAGGGCCGGGGCTAAGCACGTCCACGCAGCCACAGATGGACAGTGATGAGGGTAATGAGTCTTGGCTGGATCCACGCCAACGTCGCAGAGATAAGCGCGCGCAACAGAAGAAAAGGTGTGCCTGAGATTAGGCTGAGTCACTGGACCCCACCCCACAGGATATAAAAGGCCAGTCAAACCTTGTGACGAACAAAGCTGAAAGCTTCCATGCCATTCTGCATTACGGGACTTTTGGCTATAAGACTTTACTGGATTATCTCTGGACTTGATTTGACCATAATTATTGAGCTGTTTCTTTTGATGTATCAGAAGTGGGGAGAAGTTATCTCTCCTCTTTGTAAATAATAAACTCTTGGCAGGCAGCCACTAGGTTGTTGCCAAGTTCCGTTATCATAAGGAAAAGGATTTTGCCGGCTGGTTTGGTCTTTAACTCTTGAACGTCTGTTGGGGTGTGTGCGTGGGGTTGGGGACAGAACAGGGTTCACCAACAAAGGTAGTCCACCACTTGTGAACACAATTGGGAGAGAAACCCGGTCTTTGAGCAAAGCTGTTATTAAGCTGATGCCCATGTGAATGCTTTGGGCAATGATTGCAATCCTGGTATTCTGGTTGCAGTTGTTCAGCAATCTCCTAGGTCATTAAAAACAATAGCAATAACAATATACCATAGTGCTTTACAGCCCTCTCTAAGCAGATTACCAAGTCAGCATACTGCCCCCAACAATTTAGGTCCTCATTTTACTGACTTTGGAAGGATGGAAGGTTGAGTCAGCCTTAAGCTGTGAGGATCAAACTCCTGGCAGTGAACTGAATTAGCCTCCCATACTGCATTCTATCCAGTGTGCCACCATGGCTCCTAGAGTGAAGTGAAAGAGTTGCCTGTTGAGTTCAACTCCCTTCTGTGCATGGAAGGGAACTCCTCCAAAGGCTTGCAGGAACAGAGCTCAGATTTTTGGGATCTGACCTCAGCCACAAGAAGCTGAGATTCCCTCCTGGCTGCCTCCTTGAAAGAGCTCCTGTCGGGAAGGAATCTCAGCTCTGCAGCAGGTGACAGCAGTTTGCAGCCTTCCCTGCCAGCTTCCCCACTGACTTTCTGGGGAAGCTGGCAGAGAAGATTGCAAATGGAAATACATAATCGCGGGGTGCTTGGCAACAGCCATAAATGCAAACAGGTTGCTAAGCACCCAGATCTCAATCACAGAGGGATGTAGTGAAAAGTTTTGCAACAAATGAAAGAGTTTTACAGGTGGCAAACCACCTCTTCTGTGGCTGTTGTGATTCTGGACCCTTGTTAAACAAATAGTTGTAAGTTGAGGACTACCTGTACTATTACTCAGTTTTTATATAAGAGTTGCTTTATGCTATTAAAAAGTTTTTTACATCCCAAAACATTCAATAGTCATTCTTTTTAACATGGACTGGTAATGAGGCATATGTTGACAGATGGGTAGATCAATAGATTTACCTATCTGTTAAACTTTGTTCTGATTTTGCACAAATGCTTTTCATTACTGTATTCCATTAGCTGTTTTTGAACATGGGTTTACTGCTATTCCAAAAATAGCATTATTCCATTAAAAAATCATGACCCTAAGTAGCCCACCTATCACTTGATCAACTCTACCACTCTCCTTCCTGGTCCAGATTCTCCTGTTAGGATTGGGAGTGAAATTAGCACAAGGAAAGAGCAAACAGATGAGGGAAAACAACATTCTCTTGTCCACCAGCCTACCATAGCAGTTAATTCAGTTTCTCTTTTTCGATTCTAGTTTTGCTACCATCCACATGCATAGATACACTCATTCTTTTTTAAAAGGAAAATCTATTACTGCTTTGTTGTCCAATAGAGCTGTAAACCTGGGTTTGTAATGTGCCCAGATAAGTACTCCCGTTAAGCACTTAGGCTGAACTTATAGCAAAGGTTGTATCAGAAGAAGCTGCAAAACATTACATTTTACACCAAAATAACAGAGATAAACGTAAATGTAATGGCCTAAGAATCAATTGAAAGTGATGATGAAATTAGGTCTTTTTAAGAACAGCAGAGCATCTGCTGGATAGCAAGATGTGAGAATGGCCCTAAGGGGGAAAATGATTTCTGCAGCTGTTCTGGCAAAATGTATACAGTGCAGAGATAACTTTGGTAAAAGTATGCAGGAGCCATTAAAAAGGAAAAGAAAATAGACAACTGTCCTGGGAAAGGGGAAGGTGAGAGAAAGAAACTCAGAATAGACTCTGTTTGGTATAAGAGGTGGCAGAGAGAAATATCAGGCTTTCCAAATTTTTTTAGTATATTTTACTATATATAAATTAACAATAAAATTCCCTACTAGAATAAAGTACAATTCTTATGATTCTTGCAATCTGTTCCATCAAATACTTCTCTAATAGTGATTAGCAGTTAACTCCAGGATGGTAGTATGTGCTCAAAAAGAATAGTATGCCTGCCTCTTAGAACCCTCTGTGATCCATTGCTACTGTAGAGAAGTCAGTACAGGTAATCCTCGGCTTAGCAACCATTTGTTGAATAACTGTTCAAAGTTACAGCAGCATTGAAAAAAAATGGCTTACGAGGCAAAAAGGCAGCTGGGGTAATGACCATAATGAGGCCTGCATGGGCCAAAAAAAGGGGGGGGGCGGTATGGCCCAAGGCAACCCAAAACCAGCCCTCGGCCATCCTTCAACCTCTCCCACTCTCCGGTCTTTGGTCAATTATACCTCCAGTCTGCAGCCCAATTCAGGGGGCCTCCGGATTCCTCCAGGAAACGGGCCCATAAAAGCCAGCCCCTAACAGGTCCAGGCTGTTGGCTATTTGCCTCTCACCACCCGTCAATGTCAGTAACAATTGGCTGCTGCCCCCTTGCCTCCACCAACGTCCAGAGCAGAGCACTTCAATTGAAGTGATCAGATGTTCTCTCTCTTCCATGGGAGAACCCTTTTGCAAGTGAGCAGTGAGTTAGCCTGCAGTACTGCATTCTAATCATTGCATCACCACGGCTCTTACTAATTTAACAACTGCAGTGATTCACTTAACAACTATGACAAGATGGGGCAAAAACCCACTTAACAAGTGTATCACTTAGCAATAGAAATTTTGGGATCAATTGTCACAAGTCAAGGACTACCTGTACCTTATTTCAAGAGTCCATATGCACTATAGGTAAACTGCTATATTCCCTTTTTACGACCCTGTAATCCCTTAATTTGGGGTGTAGATCAATAATTGGTGTGGCAAATACCAGAGATGATGAAATCAAGGCCAAATGACAGAGCTATTTTGTTGCTTTTTTTGTTTTATCTTCAACATCCTAGGCAGGATGTGGTCAGTTTCCAGTAATTCTAAGGTCAGTAACTTCCTGGCTTCTGATGTGCACTCCTTAATTTGCAATTGTCTTTTCTTCCCTGCATGTATACATAGGTAAAGTGCAATAGCTCAACTGCTAAAACTCTAGATGCATGAAAAGGGAAAGAAAGTGTGTGTTGTGGACAGATAAAAATTCTTGCCAGAAAAACTGATAATTTCGTTTGAAATTATGATAATTGAACTGATAATTATACAGTATATATATAATTAAATGCGGGAATATTTGCAGTGTATGATTTAAGAAGTCAAAATGGCGTCCATGATGGTGCAATCAAAGTTCTATCTGTTTTTTTATTGATGTTGCACATAAACATTTATTGTTGTCAGGCAGAGCATCAATCACTCTATCACGATTCTCACCTTGACTTTTTTTACTATACCTTGTGGACACCCCTGACTGTTGCCTTCGTTGGTGGTGAACAAAAGATTATGTTTTGCGAAGAAGGTTCCTCTTGTAAAATTCTGTTGTCATCTGATAAATCGCTTAGAATACATTAGTGATGATAAATGTGATCTTCTTAAAGGGAAATCTTTTCATTTGATTTAGTACTTTGAGGATTAATTGCTTGCCCTACTAAATTGCTTCATAAAAGTGCATACTTTTTAAAAAATTCAAATTCGTCATGGCATGATTAGTTAGACCAGTCCACAGTTTTGGATGTTAATTACACTAGTTTATTCTGTACTTTTAATGATTATTAATACTTGCACAGCATGTTTTGGCTTTATATTTGTTGGCTGCTCCTTTAAAATCTCCATTCCCTTTCTTTTCTTTTTAAACTTAATGATATGCTTAGCAAAGAGCAGAAATTACTTTACAGAATGCAGCAGGAAGGGTTAGGGTTAGGGTTAGGGTCAGTGGTCGGTTCTAACCAGTATTACCACCGGTTCGCTTCACGCACACACTTTGCGTGCGATCGGTGCATATTTGCGCTTTGTGCAAATGCATTGAATTCCATAACAGCTGAGGCATGGCAGTCCGCTCTGCCATGCTTTTCAGCTGGGCTAAAAATGAAGGAATAAAGGTAGGTATAGCGAAGGGGCAGGCGGGAGGGCCCAGCTGATGGTCGGAGCGAACCGGTTCGCTCTCACATCAACATTTCTGCTACCAGCTCTCCTGAACTGGGAAGAACCAGTAGCAACCTAAAACTGGCTAGGGTAATAATTTCTTGTAACTTTACTATCAATAATATTTTAATATCTTCTATTAAAAGATCCTGGCTGGTAAATAAATGTTTAAAAATACTGATTAGCTTTTTCTCCTCAAGTCAGTTAATAAGTATAATAATATTAAAAATATGCAATAGAAAGATAGGAGAAAATCAAAATCAGCGTTTTTTACAGAACTAGCAGATGATAAAACAGGGGATCTAATTAACGCTGACCTTTGTTGCAATAACATCCCAACTAAATGTTCAAATCAGGAAGGATCAAGGCAACCTATGAAGGAAGAAGTTTTATACATTAAGTATTTTACAATGGAAAGACTTTTTCCCATTGTTCAGAAGTGCAAAATGTATGTCTAATTGGTTTTAGTTACACATTACAGCAATCAGTCTTCTAAATAAGCACTTGAGAATTGCTGAGGAACATGCATTCTCCTTACCAGTTATAAACACCCAAAAGACATTTTACAACCATAATTATTACCATGGTGGAATTGGAGCCTCATCAGGATGCAGAACCTGGAAAATCAGGCTGCTTAAGTATTTCTGTAACTTAGGACCTAATTTTTATTCTAAAATGTATCCTAATAAATAATTGTACTTTTGTATAAAGTATAGACTTGTGGCCCCTTCAATTTGTTATAGTAGAAATGTTTATAGATTATATTCTAATCATCAGGTATAACTGATGAGCAAATGTAATTCATGAATACTTTGCTATAAACTTTGCCATAATGAGCCATGGTGGCACAGTGGTTAGAGTGCAGTACTGCAAACTACTTCTGCTGACTGCCGGCTGATTGCAGTTTGGCAATTCAAATCTCACCAGGCTCAAGGTTGACTCACCTTCCATCCTTCCGAGGTGAGTTAAATGAGGACCCAGTATGTTGGGGGCAATATGCTGAATCTGTAAACCGCTTAGAGAGGGCTGTAAAGCACTGTGAAGCAGTATATAAGTTTAAGTCCTATTGCTATTGCTATAATAGCTTTTAAGTTACCAGAAAATTTGTTATCATTTTTTTCTACAATTGACTCAATGTGGCAACTTAACATATTTTTGAGATAGCATTTACGTTTTAACCATTATGGAAAGTATCAAAATGTATTTACAGATTTACATAGCTTGTGATAATTATTTTCTAAGTGTCTTACTGAAAAATATGGCACTTTGTAGGTGTCTCAGCTTTTTCCAGTTTGAATAGTAGATGTATATGGATTTGGGGTATCTGATCCTGTGCTCTTCATGCTTACAGTATGTGTATTTTAACGTATTCATCATATTAAGCCATAGGTAGTTTGGTTTGACTTTGTGAGAAGTGTGAATCCAACTATTATGTTTATAAACTGTGGCATACAATTGAGTGTTATATCTCAATTGTGCATGTTCAAAATGCCATGAATAAACATACAGTGGCTTAGTGCAGAGTATGAATTGAGTGTATATATTAAAATTATAGATATAACATCATAAGAGTCCTCTGCTTCTTTTGTGACTTTGTGGTTTGACTCTATATTCACTATCTTTTATACTTTAAAAATATGATTATGTCTCTGTCCTAGATTTTATGCAAGCATATCACTGTTTCTTATGATTATTTTAGGAACTGGAAGTATAGTGATTTATAGAGACACAGAGAAGAACCTATTTGCAAATAAGCAATGTTAATTTGGTAGCAAGTTTATTGTTTAGAAGAAACAATAACAAGTTTATTGTTTTCCAGTATATGTACTGGAAAAGAATTCTAGTTTAATAGGATAGCAAATTATGGGAAGGTATAATGTATCTGCTTTCTTTGCTTATGTAACAGTTCTTGCATATTTTTTATCAAAGATATCTATCTTCCATCTCTACAGTGATATACTTCAAAATACCTTTTTTCTTTCTGTTAAGTCTTTTTCTTTTGAGTAAGACGTAGCTTCCACAGCTATATGCCAATCTATATCCCATCAAATTTCACTGATCTTGATGACATCCTATTTAAAAAATAAATAATTAAAAACAATTGGCCAGCATGGTGAATTATACAATACATCTAGTTTGGCTCTTGATAATGTAACATTAAACAGAAAAGTAAAGTTTAAGAATTTAGAAGCTTAATTCTAGACCAGGTAATAAAGCAAAATTTTCACTGTGAGTTTAATTGTCCTTTAAAACTAATTGCCTAAGTTCTTAGCTGTAATCATTTCTGGACTATATATGATAGATATAGAAGCCATACATGATATATAAGAGGAAAACAACTCTGATTTACGTAATTCTATATTTCATTTTTTAAATTCATTTGAAGATGCCATCCTTTAAATTGATTTAGCAAATGTTTTTTTTCATTAGAAAGGGCATCTAATATAAAGAATAAACACATATTTTGTTGTACTTTTGGAAACTAGGTATGATTCACAGAACATGTCTCTAACAGGAACCAAGATGCATCTTGCTTTTTAAATGAGAAAAGCATGTAATGAAATGGCTAATTAGATTACTAAGTATGATTAAAATATTTTCACTTTTTGCCATTGCCAAGCCCTGAAACATTTTTAAATGTTAGAGGACCAGAATCAAAATCTATTCTCAAAAATCTATTCTATTTTGAAGCAAAGAAAATTTTGAGAAAAATTATAGCCCCTATATAATCTCAATTATAGAAGTTAAATCAGTACTTGCTAAAAAGCATGGCTAGGAAACTATAATATAGCATCCGATTTTATAAAAATTTCTTTTTTTAAAAAATAAGACATTCCTGTTGTGTAACTCCTGTTGTGTAACTCTTGATTAGTGAACTAATACTGTTTGCAAGTTGAACTAAATGTAACATTAAAGATATATCTACATATTAAAGTAGATTTACCTTCACTTATCTATTTTCCTCTTCGAAGTAGATGGATGGTTCAAAATGTGATTTTTTTTTTAATATTAATGAGGTAAATAACATTTCAAGAAGGCAGACAAATTCAGCATCATTATACAGGGCTAAAAAAGATACCAAATATCTAACCTAACCTTTGAGAATTGTATTTATACGCATATTTTATATTATCCATGATACACAATAATCAATGATGATATAACTCATGAAAACTTCATTATAGGAGAGATACACATTATTCACAATTTTTGTGAATTTTGAATATTTGATTATCAAGCTTTAGAAACAGGCTTTAAAAGAAATTTAAAATATAGTGCTGTACTCCAAATAAGGACCACAGAAAATTTGATTCAAAAAAATATGAGAAGGGTTATTTAAGATTCATGTCTTTGAGTCCTTAAACAGCTCTCAGCTCTGTTCACTTTAGACTGAATAGAGGATATTTGTCTAATATAAAGGCAACTGCATTTATTCACTTAAAACGCTATTTTGAATTTTATATTTCAGAGAACAATGAATCTGGAAATAGTTGATTGAATGAGACTGCTGTAGTGTTTATTAGATTAATTCCCTATTATTAACAGTAACAACAATAATTAACAATTGCATTGTAAAAACCGTCAATTACAGTCTTTATGTTTTTGCCTAGCTAAGTAATCAGTACTATAATCCATAGATATTTGTCCATCTTTTCATCTTCTTAAGAAAGTGCTTGCTGTCATATGGCAGATGTGCACTGTAAAATGTTTCTAGATTCTAACACTGATTGTATGCAGTGTTAGTGATAAATGAAAAATGGTCATACTGAGACATTTAATCTCTGCACCTCTGCTTTTTGCCATAGCCAAGGAGTCAAAGAACAGTGATTTAACAGAATTGGAGTAAGAGTACTCTGACTCCTTACTCATCTTAAATCTACAGCTGTGAAATGTAGCAGAAAATTAGCTCATTCTTCAAATCCAGGAGATAGGCCCATTTGCTTGGTATCTAGAATGTGATGAGATACAGAAAATTGTGTGCCAGGGAAGAAATCAAAAGCATTCAGTGTCTTCCCTCTTGCAAGCAGGCCAGGAGCAGATAAAAGGGAAAAAGCTTAAAAAGCTATTGAAGCCTCAGCCTGCCCAAGCAGACTGACATTTCCTCCTCCTCCATCTTCCCACAACAGCTACACAAAGGATACATCCATATTTGATGGAAATGAACAGGTATGAAAGACGTATTCTGTTATCATCTCACAATGCTTTTGACTCATATCTCTTCCCACAGGCTGAAAAATGAATTGCACTTTTGCTCTCAGATTAAACTAGCCCTTTGTTTAGCTTTGCTCATTCAGTTTATTTGTGTGTCTACTAGAGGTTCTCTTTTAACCTGTGACCCCACCATTTTATATTTATTACTGAAAGAGGAGAAAAAAACTTGTTCAAAGGAAGAGGTTGCATGATTAAAACCTGGCTAGAAGGAGAATCCTGTCTGCCTCTTTTTTAATAGTTTGCTTGACACAAATACATGAGATTGCACATGCAATAGCAGAAACACGTGGGGGAAGGGAATAGGTAGAATTATAAAATTACAGAGTGGGGAAAAGGCCATTTAGGTTGTTGAGTCCAACCTTTTGCAGGAGCATCCAGATAGGTAGTTGCTTAGCCATTAATTAATGCATCCAGTGAAGGTGATCTACCATCACTGTATAGTTGTTCTTATTGCTGGAAAGTTTTTTTCCCTAAAATTCAGGGAAGGTTATCCTTCCTTGTACCTTAAGTCCATTATACCTTGTTTTGTATTCTGGCATGAGAAATAACAGATCTACATGGGGCTGCCTTAGAAGCCTACTCAGAAGCTGCATTTAATGCAAACTCTGGTGGCTAACATACTTATTACTGAGAACCTCTAGTGCAGGGGTCCCCAATCCACAGGCCACAGACCAGTAACGATCTGTGGCCTGTTAGGAGCTGGGCTGCACAGCTGAAGGCGGATGGCAGGCAAGCGAGCAAAACCGAACACCCCCCTCCCCCCGGTCTTCCCCGAAACCAGTCCCTGATGCCAAAAAGATTGGGAGCAGCTGCTCTAGTGTTTTGTTTTGTTTTTAATTTGATTTATATGCCGCCCTTCTCTGGAGACTCAGGGCGGCTTACAGTGCGTTAAGCAATAGCCTTCATACTTTTGTGTATTTTATACAAAGTCAGCTTATTGCCCCCACAAACTGGGTCCTCAATTTACCTACCTTAGAAAGGATGGAAGGCTGAGTCAACCTTGAGCCTGGCAAGATTCGAACTTACTTTAATTGCAGACAGCTGGTGTTAAATTACAGTGCTTTAGTCTGCAGAGCTATCCAGGCTCCTGTAAAATATAGTGTTATATTTTACTGGAACTATGGCTCCTTTGGCTTCCAGTAATCTTCAGGTAGTGATAATTTAAACTTTAAAGGTATAAAAGCCCCTTTTGACTTGGCATTTGGGTATCTGCAGATTTATCACCTACATGTAGATTCATTGCATTCGGTGCATTATTTTCAGGTTGGGATATTTACAGTCCCTCAGTGTGAGACTGTTGGGCATGAGAGCATTTTTTTTCAGTATGTGCTCTGTTCCTGTGGAATATTCTACTAAGATATGGATAATGCCCTCTCTTATGGTTAGATGAAGATTTCCATCTAACCATCAGATGAAGATTTTCTTGGGAAACATTATTGTTTCTATTGAGGCTTTTAATGTAAATGTCATGGTAGGTTGGATTTTGGCAACCATGGTAGGTTGAATGTTGTGTCTTATTCCTCCTCAGTTAGCTTTTCAAGGCTAAACAGTCCAAGCTTCTTGAATTAGGGTTTACCTCTCCTCTCCTACTAACGAAGATTGCAACCACCCATTTAGGAATGAGTGGAATCACTGCAAGGCAATGCCCCCAACCCTTAGCCCCTCACAGGCAGCCCAAAGGAATACCATGGTCACCGGTAACAAAAGCTGCCCAAAGAACTAACAAGAACAGATAGGCTGCACTTCTTCTACCCAGGTCATGACAAAATCCAGTTCAGTGACTAATATTGTTTCTGTCCAAAGATAGGGCTTGAACCCTTATTGAAAAGGTGATACATAATCATGGATGATGATGCATTTATGGCAAACAGATTTGGCATTAACTACCAGGACCTTCAGGCCATTGGTGCCAGCAAACCACCTAGTCCCCAGGATGAGGTTAACAGGACTGGAAGGGGTGACTGCCAGCAAATGGAGGTCTTCTTTCCCCTGGAATAGTCTGAATTTTTCCAAGGAAGATGTTGGAAAGCATGTTGCTTTAGACAAGTTTTGTCTAAAGTTTTGTCCACCTTAATGAATATGAAATCTTGAGGGTCAGAGGACACATTGTGCAGCTCTAAAGTAACTGATCATAAAGGGTAGGCAGGAAGATTTAATGCCTTAGTTATCAAGAACAAGGTATCTTTCTAAAGCTAACACACACACACAAACACACACACACACACACACACCCAACATAACAATTTTCTCCCATGCTCAACAGTTAAAAGTTAGGATTCAAACTGGTACTGTAGTTTACTGAGACTGAAATTAAGAGCAAATGAAAAACAAATTGTCTTCTTATTTTTTTTCTCAACATTTTTTAAAGTTATAAAATAAAATGCAAAAATATAAAAGCAAATAAGAAGACACTGTGGGGAGGAAAAGGGGAAAGAAAAGTGAGGGGAGGAGGGAGAAAAAAGCACTGATTTCCGACTCCCTCTGTTGCAGTAGACTAAAGCATTAACATCGAACTTCAACTTTTTACTTTTCCATAATAATATAAACTAATCATTTCTATAACAACAAATCAATCTAATCAGTAAAACCTAAAATCAAAGTTTCATTTTCCCCCCCTCAAGCACAAAGTCCAGAAGCAGTCTCCATGTAGCAACAAACTTACATTCTTTTCTTTGATCAGTCAATTTAGCCATCTCTGTCAACTCCATCAGCTTCTGTAGCCATTCGTCCATGGTGGGAATCGAAATGTTCTTCTATTTTTGTGACAAATTATCTTCTTAAAAAAAAAACCTAGAGAGAATACAAAGTAGTTACAAAAGAGTTTTCTTTTTGTTCTTCTATCCTGTGTTTGGACTCTCTTGGAAGTTAAAAGCAATGGGACCTGCATATTGCTAATAGGGCCACAGGTTGTGCACTTGTAGATTACATAGAATTTGTATGAGCATGATCAATAAATGATTTATTACATCTGCTCAGAAGCAAATTATGTTTCAAAAATTATAAATTAGGTCTTTAATTCGGGGACAAGGTCGTATATTTAAAATAGCGTAATGGCATGATTGAGGGACTCCCAGTCTCAATATGTTTCTTCCCATCTGGTGAAATTAGCTAAAGTGGGCATGCTCTGGGTCCAAATTACCAACCAGTTCGACTACCTAGGTTGGTAATTTATACTGAGGAATGAACAAGGAACCCTATTCTCTGTGTCTTCTCAGAAGATCCCAGTTTAAAAAAAAAAAAAAACCACTGTTACAGTATTCCCTGGTTTGTCAGGTGTGGTAGGCTTCTATTTCCCTATCCAGAGACACACTCTATGAGATGGACAGCATATAAATTTAATTGATTGATTGATTGATTGATTGATTGATTGATTGATTGATTAATACATTTTCTGGCTGGTTAGTTGCCTTGTTCACAGTCTGGTCTCTAATCTCCAATATATATGGGATTATGATGGTTTAGTGTGAGATAGATAGGCTGATAATGAGATTAGATATAAGCGACAAATATATCACTTATATATTTGGGGGGGGTGTACAGCAAATGATCTGTTCGCCAACAAATAGCTTAGGTGAACTAAGAATGTGTGGCAAGGATGGATTGAAATATTCTCTCAATCACATGTTATCTTTAATGAAGGAGCTCCTTACGAGCAGTTTATGAATAACAAATATTCCCTCTCCAAATGCTAGCACAGTAGGAAAAAAGATCATGCTTGATGTAGCTTATAAGAAATCAGTAACTTTTATAAGTACCAAGCCTCAGAAAAGTTAATTATTTTTTTGCTCCTACACTACATTAGAACTGCATTATGATGCTGGGTTAGGCTAAGTGAAATCTTACATCTTCAGTAGGTGGAGGAAAGCAATATATTTTTGATTCAGTTGTTCTTCCTGCTGTTTCAGGTTGAGGATAATTTTAATATATTCTTTAAAAAATTAAGAGGAGAAGTAATTTTTCCTTCCTTCCTTCCTTCCTTCCTTCCTTCCTTCCTTCCTTCCTTCCTTCCTTCCTTCCTTCCTTTCTCTCTCCAGAATTCTGAATGTTAACAAAATAATTAAACACTTTCTATTTCAAGTAAAATAAATCAGAAACATAACATTGTAATTAAAGAATTGAGGCAATCAAGATACAATATAACAAAATTTTGCCCCATCAAAGCAAACAGAATCATACTAATTTATATAAAGTAGCTTTATATAAAATGAACCGGGATAGTCGGAGCGATATGGAAGAGGGTCTTGCCTCCTTATAGAAGTTACGCAATGGAACAAAATGGCCAATGAATTCAATGGATCCATCTTTACAATGACACATAAGGAAAATAAGGAAACAAATTCGTGTTCTCATCCTTTCTATAGAATTAAGTGGTGTTTTAATCCAAAGTTTATTATCACAAATAAGACTTTATAGTCAGACATTTTTCTTATTCATTTTCTTGATAAAGAATAATTGAGAGTTACTTTTTGCAGATAAGCAGAATTGTCTGTTTAAAATTGGTTTTGCTTGTCCTTTTTTCTCATTATGGAATATTGAATTGTACTCTGCAACTGTTTGATAAAATGAAATCATTAAAAGTAAATAACTTCTGCAAATGTTCTGTAGAAGTTAAAGAATATAATTAATTTTAAAGGTTCAATTTGGAGGAAGCTTACAGAGAAAGTAACTTGAAACAATAGAAAACTGCGGTACATTCTGGTGAAATGTTTGTCAAGTGACATGACCACTAATCGACTGTATGTGAATGAGAGAGGGGGGGGGAGGTAGGTAGGTAGGTAGGTAGGTAGGTAGGTAGGTAGGGAAGCGAAGCTACAAAGATTGGTTGCTGCTGCCTCATTTGGATAAAATTCTCTTGTGCAGCAATCCCAGTTACTCAAACTCTAGTCTGCCTTGTTGTTGGGTACAGGAATATGGATGTAATTGTGCGCAATAGTTGTAAATTGTTTAATGATATAAAGAAGACAGTGGAGATTTTTTTTCATTTTAGTCTTGCAAGAGTCTATTAATGTAGCTTTACAATAAAATCGAATTAACTCATCTGGTTGTGTTTCTTTTCTGGTTTACCTTGTAAACATCAATCTTGCAAGTCTAAAGATACAATTCTTGCCGCCACCACCCAACTCAGTCTCAAAAAAACTAGGGAGTGTCTCTTTTGATCCTGTTGCCCCATCCACTATCCAGGTGTGGGCTATGCTGTCTCTTCTTTGACTGTTCCCTTGCCGGTGTCTTTTTGCCCACTTTCCCAATACAGTTACAGATAGACAGACAGACAGACAGATAGACAACAAACAAATGGGGTTCTTGTGCGACAAAGGATCTCAGATATGATTCATTTTCTAATCTGCTGGTTATACACATTTCATTTATTTATCCCTTAAACTAATGATAGAGCATAGAGAAATTGAGAGAATAAATCAGACCATTATTAGGCTTGAAACTTTAATTCCTTCAATTTCAAATAAAATAGAGGTAAAATAATTCCTTTGCATATAAAGAACTTACCCTATATCTTTGGACTTATATTACATAAAATATATTTGCATATTTTCTGAAATATGTTTGTTTAGCTGTTAACCTCTTACAAATGAGGAAACCTATTTATTTTAGAATGTGCTACTCTTTAATTTTTCCCTCTGGCGAAGTTCTTGCACTATATGAAATTGTGCCTTTATTTTCAGGGTTTTTTTAACTCTATAGAGATAAGAACTATTATCACATTTACCATAAAAACAAATCTTGAAAAAGATAATGGATGGTTTCTATAGCGATAGATCCTGATTTTTTTAAATACAAGAAATTTATGAGATCTTTTTTGAGCATTATTCCATTGTCCTCATAATCTTAACTTCCTATTATACATTATCTTAACCTCTCAAACAGCATTGCATCGTGTCTAACATTTAATTGGTAGATTAAAAATTATAGGAACATCTGTATTCAGATTATCCCATCTGCCACAATCTACTTGGTAAATACATTTCATATAAAGCACAAGATGTATATCACAAATTGGCCATGGAGTTCTCTTAGTCTTTAAGTTAAATAACTATGAAGTTGGTGATGGGGCGGTTGGGAAGCTATCTCTAACCATGTATCTGTGTACGTTTTGACTTTGAAAAGTAAGGAATGCCTTTTGGCTGTTCTTAAATCAATGATGAAAGCGTTCTCTATTGGGTTTTAATTGCTAAGTCATTTTTCGCTGTGAAACAAAAAGTTCTCTGAAATGTAAATATTCCAATAACTGTATACCAACAAAGAAACAGTGTATATATGCTTGTGCCTATGTAGTTTCTAAACAAACTTCATAGTTTCAATTCTAGGCAAAGTCCAAAAATGGATCAGTTTTAAATATAAAATGAAAAGAAAGCTGGGTGACAAATGAATGATTCAATTTTGTTCCCATTTTTCTATTTAGAGCCATATATTCCTTCAACTGTTCACTTTAAGTTTTAGTTGCTAATATGCCACTGTGGATTAAAATATTTCTATTGGCCCTTTATAACCTTCACATATAGCATAACATTCTTCTGCCTTTCAGGGCTATTATCAACCACTTCAATCCAAAGATAGAGTCCTATGCTGCTGTTAATCACATCTCACAGCTCTCTGAAGAACAGGTGAGTTGCATACTTCTTTTCTAGTGATAACCCAGGTCATTCTTGATTATACACTGTAGTCTAGAAAGAACTATTCCCCCATCTAGCTGAGACAAAAGTAATTGGGATTACTGTTTGGTTTTTTCATAATTTGGCCTGGTTTCTTTTCTCCCTGCCCAATGGGAGAAAGTAAAATAAGTTGAGAGAAGAAAAAATTGGCAACTGTGTTGAAATACCATCTGTAGAAAAGGAATGGGGTTTTGTGAATTGCAGACTAAGGCAGCTACTTGTCATAGGCCAGCTCAACTTTACCGTAATTAATGATTGAGATGTTCTACAACAGGAGTGTCAAACTGGCAGCCTGTGGGCCAGATGCATCACACGCATGCCACGCCCACCCTGGCTCTGCAAAGGCAAAAAAGTCACGATACATCATGGTATGTCATGTGATGCGATTGAGTTTGACACCTGTGTTCTACAGGAAGTGAATAAAGTAAAAGGCGGCTGATGGCAGATCCTCATTCCTGATGGGTTCAGTTTATGGAGTTGCCGTTCAGAACAAATAAAAAGGGAAGGCTTTTTTTTTGAGCCAAACTTTACTCCTGGTGGTTTTGTGGAAAAGTACACATAGAGTTTGTTTGTAATAATATGAACATGATTTCTCATTGTTACCTTCGGGATCCCCCCTCCTCCCCCCCAACTTTATAGGTTAACCTCCAGCATGCTTTTTCATAAAAATTTAAGATACTTAATTTGCCAACTCAATTTTTCTGGCAAAATTTGCTGGTCCTAGTACTGTTTTCAATGATGTTACATTTAACCGAACCTCATATATTGTATGTTAACTCATGCTCAGAGAAGCCTTTAAAAAAACCCTTTAATTATTTTTAGTATTTGAAAATGGCTGGGAGGAAGGGTGGCAAAGACTGAACGTGGGAGGTTTCCTTACCATTATTTGGTTTAGACGCCTAGTTGTAAGAAAGAGCAGCAGCAGCTTCTCTCTGTCACTACAGTACAGCATTCATCTGCAGTAGTTCAGGGAGGTCAGGCTGAATTCTTTCTTCGCCATATGCCTGTGCTTTAAATAAAACCATCAGCAGTAGCAGCAGCAGCAGGTGGCAGGTAATGAAATCAGCTTTGATACATAGAACAGTTTGAGGAGAGATTATTAGGAAGCAGAGAAACAGTTTGGCTTCCTATTTCAAAGAGAAGTATTATCCTAAATTGGCAGAAATGCTTAAAGAAGTAAAAAAAAAAATCCATAAACCAATAACCAGGGAAGAGAGGAATTAAGCTAGAGCAATGTTAAGTGGTAGCCAGCTTTGGTTTTGTAAATTAAAGCTTTGTCTTAGGTGCCAAATTTTAACCAAATATAGAAGTGTCTATTTTTCTTACATTATCTTCCATTTCATGTACATGTAATTTGATTCCTAACTTGGAACATATTTGTTTTAAACCACCTTTTTAAAAACTAGCAAGCAGGCAGTTACAGAATAAACTAGACAACCTGTGACCCATTGGGTCATCCTTTCAGAAACACTTACCTAAATTGCCAGATTTTAATCCTATATGAGTGAAGGATCTCTGATTTTGGACACATTCTGTAAGTTAAGCCATTTGAACTATGTTAGCTCAATAACTGATTTCCTATGATAGACTGTTTTGCCCAAGTGAAGGTTACAAACAAACACAAAAATTTTAGTTGTATATAGATGACAAGAATGTTAGGATACATTTAGTCAACTGGGTTCCTTGCTTAGCAAACTGGGGTGACAAAAGAAGGAATTTAACCCTGGTTGCTGAGTTAACCAAACTACCTGGAAGATTCATTGGAAGATATTACATACTCAGATTTTGAAGTCCCCTTCCAACGTCATCACAGGAATCATTGAAAAAAGAATGGGTATATTTTGCAGTTGTTGGATAGTTTTGAGAGCCCGACTCACCCATCCTCTTCTCTCCCCCCCCCCAAACTCTAATCTAGATAATCATCTTACAAGAGCCTTAGATCTGTATCTAGCACTGTAATGCTGGATATAGGACCAAGCTGTATTTTAAGTAATGATTAAACTTTAACCAGCCACTTGATTTAAATTGCATTAAAATATATATCATGGTATTTTGTGCTATAGGTTGACTATGTGAATAGTTTGTAATTTATGTTACTGCATCAATTCTAACAAAATAGTTAATTGTGATGAAGTCAAACACCACTTTACTTATGAAGTGTGAATTCTCTTTAACCTGTTTCATACAGGTTTTAGCATACCTGGCTGGGCAATTTGGAAACAAATTGATAATAATATCAGCAAATAGCCCAAGCCTGCAAAGCTGAAGTGAGGAAAGCTAAGGCTCACAATGAACAAAAGCTTGCGACAAAAGTAAAAAATAACAAAAAAAAAAAAAAAAAAAAGCTTCTTCCAACATGTTAAAAACACAAAAAAAGTCAAGAAAACAATTGATTCATTGCTGGGAGAAAGTGGCAAGAAGGTGACAAGCATCAGGGAGAAAGCAGAACTATTTAACTCATTTTTTGCATCTGTCTTTACACAAAGGGAAAAAACAGTCCAACCTATCAAAAACACCACCACAAAAAACAGATTAGGAACACAAGTTAAAAAAATGGAAAAAAATGGTAAGTGAGCACCTGTCTACCCTAAACAAGTTCAAATCACCAGGACTAGATGTACTACACCCCAAGGTTCTGAAGGAACTGGCAGACAAGATCTCAGTACCACTGAACTATATCTTTCAAAGATCCTGGAACAATGGGGAACTGCCAGAGGACTGGAAAAGAGCTGATGTAGATCCCATCTTCAAAAAAAGAAAAAAAGGAAACTACAGATCTATCAGCCTTACCTCAATACCAGGGAAGATTCTGGAAAAGATAAGCAATGAATCAGCAAACACTTAGAAGCAAACCAAGTAATAACCAAAAGCCAACATGGGTTTGTGAAAAACAGATCATGCCAGACTTATCTTATTACATTCTTTGACAAAGTGACAAAATTAATGGTCCAGAGGAATGCTGTCGATATAATTTACTTGGACTTCAGTAAGGCATTTGATAAAGTAGACCATAACCTACTACTAGATAAAATAGAAAAATGTGGGTTAGACAGCATCACCACCAGATGGATTCCTAACTGGCTGACCAACCACACTCAATGTGTAGTCCTCAATGGAACTGCATCTACATGGAGGGAAGTATGCAGTGGGGTACCCCAAGGCTCTGTTTTAGGCCCAGTACTCTTCAACAACTTCATCAATGATTTGGACAGGGAAATAGATGAGAAACTCATCAAATTTGCAGATGACACAAGGCTAGCAGGTATAGCCAACACTCCGGACGATAGTCTTAAGATACAGAAGGATCTTGACAGACTTGTACATTGGGTGCTATCTAACAAAATGAAATTCAATGGTGAAAAAAGTAAGGTTCTACATTTAGGCAAGGAAAACAAAATGCACAGGTATAGTATATGTAGTACCTCACTCAATAGTAGTAATTGTGAGAGGGATCTTGGAGTCCTAGTGAACAACCATTTAAATATGAGCCAGCAGTGTGCAGCAGCTGCCAAAAAAGGCAACACAGTTCTAGGCTGCATAAACAGAGGGATAGAATCAAGATCACTTGGAATACTGCATCCAGTTTTGGTTGCCACAATGTAAAAAAAGATGTGGAGACTGTAGAAAGAGTGCAGAGAAGAGCAACAAAGATGATTAGGGAATGGGAGGTTAAAACATGAAGAACGCTTGCAGGAACTGGGTATGTCTAGTTTAAGGAAAAGAAGGACCAGGGGTGACATGATAGCAGTGTCCCAATATCTCAGGGGCTGCCACAAAGAAGAGTCAAGCTATTCTCCAAAGCACCTGAGGGCAGGACAAGAAGCAATGGGTGGAAACTAATCAAGGAGAGAAGCAACTTAGAACTAAGGAGAAATTTCTGGACAGTTAGAACAATTAATCAGTGGAACAACTTGCCTCCAGAAGTTGTGAATGTTCCAACACTGGAAGTTTTAAAGAAGATGTTGGATAACCATTTGTCTGAAGTGGTGTAGGATTTCCTGCCTGGGCAGGGGATTGGACTAGAAGACCTCCAGGGTCCCTTCCAACTCTGTTATTCTGTTATAATTCTGTAAATCATCAAAGAGAAAGTATCACTTGGTGCTTGATAGAGCGCCTAATTAAGAAGGAAGGGCAGGCATAGAGAAATCAGATTTCAGAGAAAGAACTTGACATTGCCATGCAGTAGTTGAAAAATCCTGCTCCTGTATTCAGTGTAGAAAAAAATTAGGAATTCTAATCTGCCTTTGTTGATCAAACTCCTCCAGGATTTTCCTATTTTCTATTATAAAATCTATCAAACAACTTCAATTGGACATTAAAACTTCTTAGTTGGAGTCAGTGTATCAAGTTTATAAGTTAGAAGATAACCTGTAGAATTTGGTTATAAAAAGATTCTGAAGCCTTGTACCTAAGTTATTCTTTGTTTTATTCTTCCTATTCCCCTTTGGCATTCTTCTTTGTTAGCTATAAAACCAAAACTTTTACAAGGAACTAGCTTGTTTCTAAATGAACTTTGACCTTGAGGTTTAAAGGGAAAGAATCAAATAAAAAATCAACTTCCACACTTCCTCCATGGTGTGAGAACCCTCGCATTTACCCACTGATCTGTCTACTTCCTGCAAGTGAAATCTAATTCAATATTTATTTGTTTGTTTACAGTTATTTGCATGCTGTCTATTCAGTTAGGCCTAGGTAATTATAATTGCAGTTCTATTTGGTTTTCCACAGATGTGCCATTGTGGGAACAGTGATAAGAAAAGTTATGTAAATAATTGAATCAAGCCTTTAAGTGATTCCTTCATATTCCATTGAAATAGTCTAATTTTTCTGGCTAGGGAACTTGTCCTAAATTATATTCATGTTTCTGAACTTCATATTAAGAATTGCTTCCAATCATCTCCACTATGTCCACAGTGCAGACTTTTTCAGTTACATAATATATGGGTCATTGTGTATCTTTGGTTGCCTCTTCCCCCCTTCCGCATTCTGGCAGAGTGCTCGTGGCAGAGTAATTAAGTTTGATTCTAAGAATGACTTGGTGAGTTTGTTGATCAGTTTTCTTTTCTCAGAGGATGGTGAAATCATGTAATTGTATAATAGCAGAAAATTAGATATTCGACAGCCTTTAAATATGCATACAGACCATATTTGTCCATATCCATTTTTACAGCAATACAACTAAAGTAACTGAAGGTAAAGTAAGAAAGATGTCCAGGAGTGGTTAATTTTGCATAACATTTTTCCTTTCCAGGCTATTTAATAGCAATGTTTAATTTCTTCTGCTACACTTATTGATCTGATGTGTTTCTTTAATAGTCACTGTTTATTGTTATGTTGTGAGAGTTCTATTACTCTTAATAGTCTGTTTTTCGTATGTAGCACTAGCATTTTTTAAAGTTTTTATCCATTTGCTTAAATTCTTTTATTTCAAACATACCCTACCCCACCTCACCCAAAAAAAACCCTTTTCAGAACTTTGTTTGCAAAACTGCTATTGTACCCAGATTCTCCACTGTTCTATACTGAGCTGGGAATGTACAAAGGCCCCTGATAGAAATAGGTAAAAATGAAACAATTGTACTAAGTACCTCTTGGATGGTTTAAGCAGAAATTAGGATGGCTATAAACCAATTGTATTTTGATTGAGTCTTCATGCACACTATATATGTAGGTATGTCTCTTTATAAAATATGTATTGATTCCATTAATAAATTACATTATTCAGACATATTCAATACATGGAAACAAACGCAGGAAGTAAGTTGGCACTCATTATTAACTATATCCTGTCCTTACACCTATCAAAATTTCATAAGTGTCTGGTTTTCATGAAGTATGAAGACATTATTAGAATCTTAACCTTTGTCATCAGGGTTTAAATACCAGACTAACTGATTGTGTTGAACTGCTGAAATAGCAGTTGTGCGTATATATTTATTTATAGTATGCATAGTGCTCATTTACAGTTGTGGTAGTACATTCAAATTCTGATTATATATTTTGATTGCTTTGAAGTATACTCATGACAGCACTAATTATATCCAGGAAATATACTTCCTTAACAGGAGAGGGAGAAAGTAATTATTTTAGTGCATTTTAGTGATTTCCATTAAATTTAATGTGCCAAATGCATTAAAACAAATGTCAGTGGAACAGAATGAAATGGGCAAAAGAACCATTTCTGAGCTAAGATTGTTTATGGTGTACCAGGAGGAATTTCATTTTTATTTGCTAGGAAGAAATGATCCCAATCATGCCACTGTTCTCCTAATTGTTTCAGCTATGTATTAACTACATAAGACATTGTGGCTATTTATGGTAACATATTTTTTAAATTGTTCAAGGTGATTTGCATATATCAAAGAGAAAAGGATAGGACTTAATTTTGCCAATTAGAAAGCATATACAAGCTTTTAAAATCCTGTCTTCATAATTTTTATAAATTTACTCAAGGCAGCCAACATCCTTTCTTCTCCTTTCTTTGCTCCACAACAACCACTCTATGAAGTGAATTGGGTTGAGAGAAAGTACTTGGCCAATATCACCCAGCCAGCTTTCACTGCTAAAATGGGACTCACAGACTCCTGATTTCTGGCTTAATCACTAGGTGAAATTGGCTCTCTTAGTCTAGTAGCAATGTTAGTGTAATAATTATTTTTTAAAAAGTACTGATAATCAGAGAAGTAGAGCATAGATCCAAGTACTAGCTACTTCTACATTTCCCTTGCTAAATATTCTTACTTTTAATATTTATATCTAAATAATACATGTTGTAACTTCTGAGGAAAGATCCAGCACCAATAAAATTGCTACTGCCCAAATAGAAAATTAAGAATTTCTTAGCAGTTTTTAAGTAAAAGAAGCACCGGGTTGTGGGCCAGTGATTCCCACACACCAAGTTGAGTTGTTATTGTTTTTTGAGATGGTTAGTGACTGCTCATTTAAAAAAAAATCCTAATAATCTCCTAAAGTACATTTCTTCATGAGAAATTATCTTTCCTGGTATCATGAGTTAATGTTGTGGAATTTGTGGTATATATTGAGACTTTAAAAAAAACCAAACAGAATATTTGTACAAGTACAAAAGTATGCTGTTGGTCAGCCTTGCCATTAAGTGTCTTCTGCATTGAGCTATTGTGTCTCTGGATTAGTGAAATAAGATCAAAATAGTCTGCATTTAAGAGAGATTAATTTACAATTTATTAGATTTAAGATTAAAACTTTTAATTATCTGACTTTTCAGTGCATTTTTTTCTCTTTTAAATCTTCCCTGAAGTTAAGGCAACAGTAGATACCAGATGCTACCAAGCTCCAAGCTTGAAGATAGTATATGCAGACTATTTTCTTCATTACCGAGGCTTAAATACATTGTGATTATGATTTTTTTCAGTACATTTGGGACATTTCAATAGAGACTGGTTCTTTGCCTCTTATTGCTTTGTCCTAGATTATTCAGCCTGCATTGATGACAATCTTTTTCTGAAGTGATAAAGTAGGGCAACTGTTATTTCCCCTCCTGTTCTCTGTAAAATGGTAGCAAATCCATCAACGTGTCATCTACTTGTCTTTCCAAAAGAGGCACTGTCTGTAGTAAAATTGCATGAAAACTATGAGGCTGCCTTTGTGGTTACTTTCCCACTGATTTTCCAATGCTACAAGTTGAAGTGTAAGGTGTCATCAGCAAAGCCTAACAGGCCTAGGAAAGAGAAGAAGGCAGAGACCTTTTTGACGGCCTCCCTTTTCTGTGGAAGTTTTCATTTCAAGACCTATAACAATTACTGTATCACTGGCAGGTTCAGCAGGTTGAAAACATTATAAAACTTTTTGCAGTTAGCAAACAAGAACTAGTGTAATAATTCTATACTGAAAAAGGGAAGATTTAAGTTTCTATTAGAAATAAGATGGGTTAGAGTCCAGAAATGACATGTTGAGGTGGGCATTTTAGTTCACGTCTTCTCCTATGCCTTCAAGTCAGCCTTACTCCTGGTGAAATGTACCTGCAGTTTTCTTGGCAAGATTTCAGAAGTGCTTTCCATTGCCTGCTGCCTAGGGCTGACAAAGAGTGACTAGCCCAAGGTCACCAAGTTAGCTTTGTGCCAAAGAACTCCTGGTCTCCTGGTTTCCAGCCTGGAACTTTAAACCACAAGTATAAAGTGGCTTGCTACTTTGGTCCACTAGTTGATAGAAATAAACTTACTGTAGAGGATATGAGCAGACAAAGCTTTCTGGAAATTATTAGAAGCTCTTATTTTAGTTCTCAGAAGCACTGGTTATGTGCCCAATAATCATTAAAAGTTCCAGTCTTGAATCTCGTAATACAATGCTGTTCTCTAACTGAAATAGCTGGAAATTAAACAGTTAATGGTAAAGACTCAGTTATATTGTTAAAAAGTGGCTTGGTAATTATTTTTATCCTTGGGCTAATAAAACTGTAGTTCAGAATCCTTTCTTGCTTGTGAACATTAATCATAATCTGTTTTATGTGAATGTCAAATAAATGAATAAATAAATATTGTGCTTTGAAGCATCTATTTTTTTTAAAAAGTTGGTGGTGGTTTTCTTTTTCTCTTTAACTATATAAGATATTTTAAGAACTATACTCTTGAAAATAGCCTTAAAATATATTTAAATATACTTGGATTTACAAAGTATGATTTTTCAAAGTCATGAAGGATTATTAAATCTAATTATGTATGTATTATTTGTTTTTATTTGTGTTTTGAGTATATAAATTAGGATGGGCTATGGTAATTCATTGAAATGAGCAAAATGCTTTTCTGTTTCCACCATTAATTCCTTATGTCAGTTAGTGAGTCCTTTATTATGGTCAGTCACAAAATTAAAACTTACAAAGTAAAAGATAAAATAACAATAATTAGGTAACCAATATAATTGGTTGCAGTGAGTTTGACGGATAATAAAATAAAATTTGGCCACTTTCAAAGCAACTCAGAATAACAGAGTTGGAAGGGACCTTGGAGGTCTTCTAGTCTAACCGCCTGCTCAAGCAGGTGACCATATGCCATGTAAATCAAATGGCTGCCAATCTCTTCTTTAAAACCTCCAAAGATGGAGCACCCACAACTTCTGAAGAGAAGCGGTTCCACTGCTTAATTGTTTTCACAAGGTTGGATCTCTCTTTGATAAGTTTCCATCCATTGTTTCTTGTCCTGCCTTCAGATGCTTTGGATAATAGGTTGACCCCATTCTTTTTTATGGCAGCCCCTTATATATTGGAAGACTGCTATCATGTCACCCCCTAATCCTTCTCTTCATTAGACTAGACATACTCAGTTCCTGCAACCATTATTTATATTTTTAGCCTCCACTCCCCTAATCATCTTGTTGCTCTTCTTCACTCTTTTTAGAGTCTCAGTATTTCAACAAGTCAGTCATACTGATCATCTAATAACAACTGTACATAAAGTAAATCTGAATGGCCTGGAAATTTACTTAAGAATATTTTTTAAATAAAATAATTAATGCAATCGTACTTGAATTGAATTTTCAACAGCTCTTTTGCTAGTAGGAGAGAGTCTCAAAGAATGAAGGGTTTTCTTGAATTTTCCTTCAAGAATGGCTCTTAGATTTTTTTAAAAAATTGTTAAGACTTAGAGCCCTTTTAAATTTAGGAATAGATATTTAGGTTAAATGTCCTGCTGATCTAAACAAAGAAGCTGGGCTATTTTTTAAAAAAATCTCTAGGGAAATCCAACAAATGTAATTGTTTTTCTACATCCATAGCACTTTTGTTTAACACTCTACATTGCCTCAGTAAAAGCTTTTTGCCTTCACCATTTTATAAGTGTTTAATGAACAAATGTAAACAGTTTTGTTTCTTTATATAAAGTTATAAATAGTAGGTCTTTCAGATTCAATTTTAGAAATGTCCCTTTAAGGATACAGGAGCACCCTTAAAGCATCTGGATAGTGGATATAGCATCTGGGACTAATTTCTTCCCTTCTAGAGTTGCAGTTCCAGCCATGTTGTAGCCTCCAGAAAGTTTGCTACATGTTTGTTGGCTGAAAGCACCACTCAGGATCATTTTTATCCCTCTTTTAGTTAGTGCAACCTTTAGGCTTAGAATCATTCTATCCCATGGTTAGAAGGCAGAATAAAGATTCATCAGTTTCTATAAAAAGAACCTCCACTATCAATTTTCTGTATTTCTCAGATCTATACTTATAGGGCTTAATGGGACAAAATTTACTGTAAACCTAAATTGATGATGTTAAGAAACTGATGTCACTAAAGGGCCATGGCAGTTGGAATAAAAAACAAGAACCATATGAACCTGTGTGCCAAAACACGCTTATTAAAATATTCCTGTGTGAGAAATTCCCAATAACTTGCTTTTATTATGGTTTAGTTGCAGGCAACATAAAACTGCTGGATACATATATTTTCAGCATCTGTAATTCAACATACATTTAATGGTGTTATCATAAACAGCTGTAATTTCATGCAGAGCACTTCTTTGTTGTACATACTGGATATTATCATTAATTGGTTCACTTAATTATTGAACTACAAATCTTTTGACTGCCTTGAACTATCCATTGTGTACTATGAGTGACAGTTGATTAAGTCCCTAGTCAGATTGTTTTTCCAAAAAGCAAGATTGGGGAGCTTATGTTCTGCAGATGTTGCTAAACTACACTTACCAGTTATCCCTACTAATATAGTTTTTATTTATTTATTTATTTATTTATTTCAATTTCTATACCGCCCTTCTCCAATTAGGACTCAGGGCGGTGAACAGCCAAAGTAAAAAACAGGACATACAAAATTTAAAAACAGTTTAAAATAATTAAATATTTTGGCCGTAAATTAAAACAACCCAATTTAAAATCAATTTAAAATTTAACTCAAGCCAGCCCAGCTAGTTGAAATAAATAGGTTTTTAGGGCCCGACGAAAAATCCGGAGGTCTGTTATTGTACGTATCTCTGGGGGGAGGTTGTTCCAGAGGGTGGGCGCCGCCACAGAGAAGGCTCTCCCCCTGGGGGTCGCCAGCCGACATTGTCTGGCGGACGGCACCCTGAGGAGGCCCACTCTGTGCGAGCGTACTGGCCGGTGGGAGGCTATTGGTGGCAGAAGGCAGTCTCGTAGGTACCCCGGCCCTAAGCCATGGAGCGCTTTAAAGGTTGTCACCAACACCTTGAAGCGCACCCGGAAGACCACCGGGAGCCAGTGCAGCTCACGCAGGAGAGGTGTCACATGGGAGCGCCTCGTCGCCCCCATAATCCCCCGTGCGGCCGCGTTCTGGACCAGCTGGAGCCTCCGGGTGCACCCCAGGGGGAGCCCCATGTAGAGAGTGTTGCAGTAGTCCAGGTGGGAAGTGACGAGTGCCTGAGTGACTGTGCGTAGGGAGTCCCGATCTAGAAAGGGGCGCAACTGGCGTATCAGGCGAACCTGATAAAAAGTCCCCCTGGCTACGGCCGTCAAATGATCTTCTAAAGACAGCTGTGCGTCCAGGACGCCCAAGTTACGAGCCCTCTCCGTGGGGGCGAGTGATTCGCCCCCAATAGCCAGCGATGGCGTCAGCTGGCTATATCGGGACGCCGGAAGCCACAGCCACTCGGTCTTGGAGGGGTTGAGTCGGAGCCTGTTAATGGAAAGGAACCAGTATTAGGAGCTGTAATTCAACAAGTTCTGGAAATTCCACTTCCATCTCTGCCTTTGTATTCACTTTTTCCAATCCATACATAAGAGATTAGTATAAAGTGCTATAGTGGAGACAGTCTGATATTTCTTTCCTGTAAATGAAAAAAATTATACCACTGTTGGTCTGTCACAATTGCTTTACTTATATGTATGTTGAGCAAAATCATTTATGAAAATGATAGATGTAGAAATAATAATTTTATTTACTGTGTCTTTATAACTAAGGACAACCACAATTAAATCAAACATTATATACAATATAAAACAGTATCTGCAATAAAACCATGAAATAATGCATGATTTAAAAATTATATAGATCATTCTGCCTTTTTTTTTGGATCCACAAATATCAGATATGGAAATATGCTTTCTGCAGGTGGGACCTTCTGTAAAGTTGTTTGCTATCTCTTTCCTCTCTACCTGCATGCTATACCATTTGCCTTGTAAGAGGTGAAATTAGCTTGTTCCATCCATATTTATGATCATATAAATGAACTATTGCACAATAGAGTATCTTTATTTGATTGTTCTGTGAAGTTTTTACCTGTGATATTTTTTCTCCCCCACCCAACCACCATTGCAACAAATTTGGAGAAGGATATTAGGACATCTCAAACAAAATTGTGTTCACTTTTTGTTTAGTCTTTCATGTGGAAACCATCAGTACTGTCTTTATAAGCAGCTCTTCCTTTGGTTTGTTAGAGTCTTTCAGCTGCCTTATGCTACTGCTGCATGCCAATCAAGTAAATCAATAAGGACATCCTCAAGTTTGACTCTTGATGACTGGCAGCATCCATGCTGTTTTCTTGGCAGCATTAGGGAAATAATTCATCACTGCCATCTTTCAGGATTTTTTAAAAACATGATAGCATAGCTAACGAATGTTAGCTAGCCCTGTATCCAAGTACCAACTGCAGTCAATCCTGCTTAATTTCCAAGATCAGCCAAGGTTGGCTAAGTGCTGTTTATTGCTTGAGGCTATAGACTAGTTCCTTATTTCTTTATTTGACAATCAATTACTAAAGCACAACCATTTGACCAACTCTTGGTTGTATACCTGGCAAACCAACTATAGACGATCTAAATAATTTAAATCAAATTTGTATTCATTATAACACTAGAAGAAAATAATAATAAACGTGTAGGGCAAGACAGAAAGCCCAAAGCTCACTGAGCTAACATGATCTCAAGGACCTTCCTGAATGCAAGAAATGTAGAGACCATTTGCACCCTTCAGAAGAAGCAAGTTACATAACGTAGAGTCTGATACTGAGAAACCCTCGTTGGTATGAACTAGTCCCTTGACCTCCTGCAGAGGAATCTGGACCTATTCTTTCTCAAGAAACTAGAGAGCAGCTTCACTGTATGCTGATTTGATTGCTCTGTACATTGCTCTGTAATCAGTAGAAATTAACTGGACAGCCCAGAGAACTTTACATGAATAAAAAACTCATTAAGATGGTACAGTATATACAGGATATACTGTGCATGCTGTACAGTATATCTGATTGTATTTGTCTGACTTCTGTTTGAGGAGTGGGAGCTAAATGCATACATTGAAATATTGTACAGTATGCTAACCCTATGCATACATCACTGTACATATATATCATCTTTCATTGCTCCAGATAGATTTTAACAGAGACTTTTTCCTTCTGAATTGAATTTATGTAGAGGAAATTCATAATGGAAATTGAACAAACGTCACTGTCACATAATGGATCATATCTAATTTCCCAGTGTGCGAAAAGTAGCCTTTTCTCATTGCCTTTCCATTAACTCTGTTTTCACACACTGCCAGGTCAGATCCACCTTTCCATTTATTAATCAGTTCTGAATTCTTGGCTATCTCTCTAAGATGTTTCTTAAAAAATGAATGGCTTCTCATATAAATGCTGAAATTCTATACAAGGCATACCTTGGAGATATTGAAGGCTTGGTTCCAGACCATTGCAATAAAGCAAATATCACAATAAAGTGATATGAATTTTTGGGTTTCCCAGTGCATATAAAAGTTACATTTATGCTATCCTATAGCCTAGTAAGTGTGCAATAGCATTATGTCTTAAACATGTATGTACCTTTACTAAAAAATACTTTATTGCTAAAATTGCTAATCATCATCTTAATAATAATGAAAAAAGTTTGATATATTGCAAGAGTTACCAAAATGTGGCCCAGAGATACAAAGTGAACAAATGCGGCTGGAAAAATCATTCTCTGTGTAATAGGGGGCAGTTTTTATATTGGGGCTCTCTTCAAATCTGTGGGTGAAGTGGAAATAATAACTACATCATCTGCATACAGGAAACATGCACTAGCTCAATCAGCCAGGTTTGGAGGAGGAGGTTCTAATTTTGTGAGACATAACCACCATATCATTGATATAGAAATTAAATAAGGGGGGGTAGAATACAACCTTTTTATACCCTTAAATAGGCACCATGTCAGAAAGACGTCCTTGGTTGTTGTCAAGTCTTATTTGGATATAAGTATAGTTATGTAGCATTTTAATGAGTGCTAACCAGCATCTATCAATAGAACATCTCTCCAGTTTGTGGCCACCAACATTCTCTGGAGAGTGATTGAAAGCTGTTTTGAAATCAATAAAATTCACATACAAAGTTCCCCTGGATAGAAGGGAATATATATATATATATTTCTCATTCAGATGTAGCACCAAGCACTATTCCATGGTTGATTTCCCTTTCCTGAACCGTGTGTTCTTCCACAAGAATGGTTTCTTCCAACCAGTTCATTTATTTCAATAAAGATATCTAGAGTTTTCTGATAATGCTTAGTAGGCTAATTGAATTATGATTGGATGGACCCAATGTCTTCAAGTTTTAAATATAGGGACAATAATAGAGATATTCCATTCGGGTATTTTTAATGTAGAAGTTACAGCTTTAAACTGAATTCCTAGATTCATGCCTATCAGTCAATGCTTAGTTCAGTCAGGTCCGTAGGGATGATGTCTCTCCCAGGGGGTTTGCCATTTTTCAGTTGTGTGACTAGTTTGGGGATTTTAGTTGGAGTGACAGGAGGCTAATACTTTAGTTTCTCCTGAACCTTTTGGTGATTATAGGGTTACAACTTTAAGAAGCATAAAATGATCAGTATTAAACTTCCCATGTGCAAACTGTAATTGGATTTAGAGCTAGTTTCACTCACATAGTCAGAGGTGATGTGCCAAAATGTGTTGTTATCTTTGATGTTGGTGACCCAAATCATTTTTTCCCCAGAAAGCTTTCTGCACATCTCTTTTTTCCATAGAGTTTTATACTAGAGCCTTGGTAGTACAGGGGTTTAAGGCACCCTGTTATTAAGCTGGTTATTAAGACCAGCTGCCTGCAATTACTGCAGGGTTCGAATCTCACCAAGGCTCAAGGTTGACTCAGGCTTCCATCCTTTCTAAGGTAGGTGAAATGAGGACTCAGTTTGTGGGGGCAATAAGCTGACTTTGTATAAATATACAAAAGGATGAAGGCTATTGCTGAGCACATTGTAAGCCGCCCTGAGTCTTCGGAGAAGGGCGGCATATAAATCAAATTAAAAAAAAAAAAAACTCCCTTTTTTTGCTTCTGAAGAGATTTCAGGAATTGCAAAAAGCCTTTAGTCTTATATAATTTAAAACATTCAGCTAGGAAGTTCTTAGCTTTTATATATTCCTTATCAGACTGGGGCTGGCACTTTCTTGCTTGCTTGCTTGATTAGTTTTACTGACTAGTAGATAACAGAATAACAGAGTTGGAAGGTCTTCTAGTCCAACCCCCCCCCCCCACTCAATCAGGAGACCCTATACCATTTCAGACAACTATATCTCTTCTTAAAAACCTCCAGTGATAGAGCACTCATAACTTCTGAAGGTAAGCTATTCCACTGATTAATTTTTCTATCAGGAAATTTTTCATTTTTAGATTGGTTCTCTCCTTGATTAGTTTCCATCCATTGCTTTCTTGTTCTCCCTTCAGGTGCTTTGGAGAATTGAGGGAGTTGACTGCCTCTTCTTTCTAGCAGCCCCTTAGATATTGGAACACAGCAGTGGTGGGTTCCTCCCGGTTCGGCCCGGTTCGGCCGAGCCGGTAGCGGTGATGATATGACATCACCGAACCGGTTCTCTTCCCCCCCCGCCCTCCCACCCCCCACCCCCCACGTTATTCTTACCTTTTATTTGGTCCCACCCCCAATCTATTGCTGCCTCCTGAGTCCCAGCTGATGACTAGAGGGAAAAAAAACTGTTTAAACTCTTGCGGCGGGGCTTCAAAGGACCGTCCTACAGCTGATCGGTGTTAAAAGCAAACAAATGAGTCGGGTCGTAAGTGCGAGGACTGGTTGTAAGTGCGAGGACCTTCCAGAAATGACTCTGACCAGCTAGCCACGCCCACCTAGTCACATGACCTCCAAACCACACCCACAAAATAAGCCACGCCCACAGAACCGGTAGTAAAAAATTTTAGAACCCACCCGTGGAACACAGCTATCATATCACCCCTACTCCTTCTTTTCATTAAACTAGACATACCCAATTCCTGAAATCGTTCTTCTTATGTTTTAGCTTCCAGTTCCCTATTCATCTTTATTGTTCTTCTCTGCAGTCTTTCTAGAGCCGTGATGGTGGACTTATGGCATGTGTGCCAGATGTGGCATGCAGAGCCTTCTCTGTAGGCACGCGCACCATTGCCCCAGCCCACCTCCAATCGCTTTTCTCCATCGTGTTTCACTCAATCAATTCCAACTTCTCACGAAAGAAAAAGATCTTGAGAAGTTGGAATTGATTGAGTGAACTTTTTCATTCATGCGCTTCACAATGGGGTGGGGGGTAAGGTCCCATCCTCCTCTTGAAGCCCATTACGACACGGAGTCACAATGCAACCCATGCAGCTCTTTCACCCCTCTGCTGCGGCTCCCAGTTGCCCTGTCATGGCAGAGGGATGAAAGAGCTGTCGCCCTGAGCAGTGGCAATGGGCGAAGCCTTAGTGCGGGAACGAAGTGCCCCTGCACTTGTCTTTGTGCAACAACAGCATTCCACCTTCGTCATAGTACCTTTGCTGTTGCCGCCAGCAAAGAGGGCTGGGAGAGAATGGCAGGGGCGGCTCTTGTGGGGTGGGGGCCCAAGCTTGGCCTTCCTCTTCCCTAGGTGGGGCCAAGAGAAAGAAGGGGGCAGCGTGGGTAAGCACTCCCCTCCCCCGGCCGAGTGCCAAGCACAAAAGCGTGTGGGGGTGGCCCAACAGAAACGCCACCATTGGCGAATCAGACAGTGGAGAGGCCTGGCTCTCTCAGCGGAACACTGTTCGGCACCTGCAAATGCGAGCTGCCACCATACCCCATGCCTTTGATGAAGCCAGGCAGTGATGGCTGGGGCTGTGGGACAGCAGCGGAGGCATCAGAGCTGCTCCCCCCACTCCTCAGCAAACCGTACCTGGAGGAGCACAGAGAGTTGTGGGCTGAGTGCTGGAGGGTCAGAAGGCGTGCTCCTATGTCGCCCTCTCTCTCTCTCTGTCTGTCTGTCTGTCTCTCCCTCCCTCCCTCCCTCCCTCCCTCCCTCCCTCCCTCCCTCTCTCTCTCTCTCTCTTTAATCCATAATAGCTTGAATTGTGTGCTTTTGCATTACCATCAAGTAGAATTGCCAGTACTACTACATACCTAGTTCAGAGTACAAACATTAAAAAATAGCACTGGTTGTAAGTGACTCAGCAGCTATTGGATTTGTAACAGCTAAATATTTGCTTTTTATTGTACTATTTAGAATTAAGGTTTATACTAATTTATTTATTTTTAAATGAAGATAAATTTCAATAAAATTTATTGGTGAATATCATCTGCATGTATGGCCTTCAGCAGCCTCTTGGGTGGAGTATTGCAGATGTTCTATATTGGTATGGCAGTGATATCAAATTAGAAATAGTAATGAATTGCTCCGCTGATTGAATCTGCAGGGAACACTTTAGGAACTTGGCATCAATTATTGTGATGGAAATTGACCAGAATTGGCTTGAAGAGTAGCCCTGGATGTGATTAACAAACAAACAAACAAACAAACAAACAAACAAACAAACAAACAAACAATCCAATATTTGTAATTCAGATATTAATTTTCTGAGTAGTGTCTGCACCTTTAGTTTATTGAGTATATCACAAAAAACAAAGATTTGGATTTTATATACAGAATTAGCTTATTTCTTATTATTTATAAAATTAACATTAGTAGAAGTATCGTATTTTTCAGAGTGTAAGATGCACCTACCTTTTTTGGTGAGGAAAAGAAGAAAAAGAAATCTCCCTCTGCCTCTGAGCAATTTTGCCTCGTTGCAGCAAACAGCCTGCTTTACTTTTATTTTTGTTTTCAGCATAGCTTGATTAGCACAAGGGAAAAAAAATCTGCTCCAGCAATTTACCTCTTTGCAGCAAGCAGCAGAGCCCTGCGCAAAACAGCTGCGAGCAAATCAGCTGAGAGTCGGGAGGCCGATCCAATCAACTTGTACTAATTAGGCTGTGCCAAAGCTGAAAGGAGCTGTTTTTTGTTGCTGTTTGCTTGCAAGGAGGTAATTGCTGCGACGCAGAGACCAAAGGGTGGGGACCAGTGGGTGGGGCAGGATTACATTTGGTGTATAAGACGCACCTAAATTTTCACTCCGAAAAAGTAAGTAAGTCCCATTTATTTAATCATGAGTTCCTGCTACTGTTTTGTTGAACAGTTCAGTAATACCTGATTGACTGTGTTTATATTTCAGTTCTTCTGTGAAAACTGTAAGTGATGTATATGGAAGTTTCCCTAAACTTACCTTTACAACAGTTGTATGAAGTAGCATCTGCTGATGGAAGGTAACTGCCCAAGTCATTTAGGCAACTACGTATGTGTCCACAGGGGACCTGGACTGGCTGTTCGTCCACCATTTCAGTACTACTCTATTTGCCATCTTTCTAAGGGAAAGCTCCTGGAAAGCTCCTATTAATACTTGTCCTGTGCCCCATTTGCAACTCCTTTTCCCACCGTCAGCATTCTGTGGGGAATCATCTTAGAAGTTTCCATTCATTTACTACAAAATCAGTGTTCCAGAACATTCCCCAACCATGTTCCTTAATTATTTAACTTCTATTATTTTTTTAATTTTTATTTAATACAGAATATTAAAATTCAAATTACAGGGGTGGGGATGGAAGAGCAAATGCTAAAAATAAACTGGACAGCAGCATCTCCATCACTAATACCTTTGAAGGATGTGGGCTGACTTTCTGAGAGAGGCATCCTACTAAAACTGCCTTCGGTATCCTCCAGATTTTTAAAATCATTCTTAGCATTAAACAAAACCAACATGCAAATGTCCTGTTAGATTCTTTTTAGAAGCAAAAATAATTTATCAGTACAATTTCAGTTGTAATACCACAGTTCAAAGCAAAGTTTCTCCATTATAATTCTACAGCATTCACTTCTCCTACTGTAGATTTTAAGAAAAAATGGAAAACATTGAAAACTGTTAATTTTATTTTTAAAAGCCCTGAAAGGTGTACATAAATATATTTCCTTTTAAGGGATTTTTGCATCTCCATTGTTCATTGTCATTTGCCAGTCTTTTTCAACGCAACAGACATCATTTCTCTAAGTATGTCAGTAATTATATATTTGATTCCTTGTAAACTTCCAAGTAATCTTACATTTCTCCAAGCATCATGTCTCCTCCAGTGACAATTGCTTTATGTTGTATATAAAGGATAATTAAGTCTTAGATTTATTATTGCTTCCAGTGAGCAGATTTTGGGGAAATCATGGCTTTGACAATATGGTGCACACTTTTGTTGTCAGTCTGATGTCCCTGCACTTTGATATTTTGTCTAGATATGTAACAGTCTTTTTCCCATATCTACATTAATCATCCATATTAATTTTTGATTTTAAGAAGATAAAGTCTGTTACTGCTTCAAGTTCATCTCCGTCTATTTATGTTAGATTAGGATTGCCTGTTGATATATTCTTAGGGTTTCTTTTCTTTATTTTTTTTTTTAAATAGAGCAGCAGACTGACTTTAGCACTTGCATCTTTTATCTTTAACAAGGGATTCCTTGTTTTCTGTGCCAACCTGGCTGCCTGCCAAACAGTAAATAAGGAGGCAATAAATTTCTGCAAACCAGATGTAAGCAAGCTCAGGCTCTATCAGAACTAGCAGAGGTAGCTGGTTTAAAAATTAATAAAGATAAGACCAAAATGTTAACGAAAAATATAACAGGAAAACAAATAGAGGAATTAATTAAAGAATTAGGATTACAGGTAGTAAAAAAGGTGAAATATTTAGATATATGTTTGACAGCCAGATGCGGAACCATAAAGGAGAATAATTATGTAACTTTAGTTCAACAAATAAAAGAGGATTTTGAAAAATGGGGGAAACTGAAATTATCATTACTAGGGAGAATAGCAGCGATAAAAATGAACGTTCTGTCGAGGCTGCTTTATTTATTTCAGACAATTCCAGTAAAATTGGACAATTTTTTTTTTGTAAATCTGAATAAAATAACCACAAAATTTGTATGGGAAGGAAAAAAAGGCAAGAATTAAATTAAGTATACTGCAAGATGACAGAGCCAGAGGTGGATTTGGATTACCAGCATGGGAAACCTATTATAAAGCAATCAGTTTTACATGGATTAGGGAATGGATAATTTGAAAAATCAAAGATTGCTAACCTTGGAGGGACATGATTTGATGATGGGGTGGCACGCCTTCTTATGGAACACCAGGAACAAAACACATAGGTATTTTTGTAATCATATTTTAAGAGATTCATTAATTCATACATGGCAAGAAATTAAAAGCAAACACTGTATGAAACTTCCTGAATGGCTATCCACAATGGAGGTGATGACACACCCCAATACCTTGGCAATTCAAAAAATGGTAAGATATAGTGAAATATTAGATCCCAGGGAATATTAAAAACACAAGAGGAGCTCGGAGAGCAAGGAATTCAGATAGACTGGTGGCCCCTATTTACAGATAAACCAAGATACAAAAAAGACCAAGAGGAAGGAAGAATTGAATTAAAACCAAATCGGTTGGATAAACTTTTAGAAGCCACGGAGGAAAAATTGATTTCAAAAATTTATAAATATTTATTGGAATTTGATTTGGCAGAAGAATTAGTAAAGGGAGAAATGATAGCATGGGCAAGAAACATTGGACATAACATAGAACTGGAGGACTGGGAAAGAGTGTGGGAAAATAATTATATTATGACAAAATCAGTGGTTTATAAAGAGAACCAGTATAAAATGTGGTATAGATGGTATCTGGCCCCTTCGCGGTTAGCAAAAATGTATTCGAACTTAAGTCCAACTTGCTGGAAATGCAAGCAGGCACAGGGCACTTTTTTCCATGTCTGCTGACTTTTCCCCAAAATTAGGAAGTATTGGGGAAAAATAAGGATTTGGCTAATAGAAATAACATCGGAAAAAATAGAACTCAAACCAGAATTTTTTTTACTAGGGATGATTAAAAAAAATTATAAGAAATAAATAAAGTATTTAATACTACATATAGTCACTGCAGCCAGATTGGCGCTAGCTCAATTTTGGGAAACTGATCAACTGCCAAAAGACCAACTGATAATTCAAAAAATCTATAATTGTGTGGAAATGGATAAATTAACATTCGAATTGAAAGATAAGGCAGACCTAAAATATGGTATGGTATGGAATAGATGGTATGATTGGATAACTCGGAGAAATGAGGAAAATGCAAAATTCTGAATGATAACAAATTTTTTTTGAAAATGCACCGTTAATAAGATAACAGATATGTGATTAAAGTCACTTTTTCTTTTTATGTAGTGTTGTTTATATTGATATATATGTGTTTTGTGTACACATGGTATATTATTTTGCTTTTATATGTTTAATAAAATTTGTTTTTAAAATTAAAAAAAAAAAAGAACTAACAGAAGTAAAGCAGTCTTTCGAAAGTCCTTTCACAGTATCTTTGAGGACAGACAGTATTCATGGTTCCATAAGCAAGATACAGACTGAGACTGGGAAACTATGATGAACCCAAAGGAGAAGCAAGGGACAAGGAAGTTGAAATGATGAGCCCAGGATCTTCATACAATACTTCTACCTGGGCTCAAATATCTGAATTTTTGAGTCTGAGGGGCCTGTCAGAATCAGAGTGGAGTCATTGGCTGCAATGCTGGTGGTATTTCTGGCTCCATTTCTTCCCTATCTTCTTCATCTGAAGACATCCCCTAGCAGGGTCATAGTTCTTTAAGTCTTCTTCATCTTCAGTCATCAAAATCATCAGCATATTTGAGGTGTTCAATGTTTCACTTAGCAAGTATAAGTCCAGTTTGCATTTCTTCCTATCTGAGGTGGTTGATATTTCTCCCGGCAATCTTAATTCCAATTTTTGATTCATCTAGCCCCGCCTTTCTCATGATAAGCATATAAGTTAAATAGACAGGGCGACAATATACAGCCTTGCCGGACTCCGTTCCCAATTTTGAACCAATTAGTAGTTCCGTGTCCAGTTCTCATTGTTGCTTCTTAACCCACATATAGGTTTCTCAAGAGACAAATAAGATGGTCTGGTACTCCAATCTCTTTAAGAACTTGCCACAATTTGTTGTGATCCACACAATCAAAGGCTTTAGCATAGTCAATGAAGCAGAAGTAGATGTTTTTCTGGAACTCCTTAGCTTTCTTCATGATCCAGCGTATGTTGGCAATATGCTTACTGCATTACTTATTGCATACTCATATGAAATATTGCTGAGGTCATATCTTATTTGTCTGTTTATTGTATTAATTTTCTTTAGTCGTAATTTTGCAAGGAGGAATTTGACCTGAGGTACAATTAGCACCACGGCTGTTTTTTTGCTGACTGACTTAGAGACTTTGTTTGCAGAGTGTATAGCCAAATTGATTTTAGCATTTTCCATGTATAATTGTCCTTTATGTTGTTGGAAGGACACATTTCTTATAAACATGGATATTTTTGGTGGAATTGTTCATCTGTGTCCTGCTTTAATTTATATACTGAGGCCAAATATTCTGATTAGTCCAGATGCTATATTATTTCCAACTTTAGCATTCACTTCCAATGTCCTATAATTACTATAACATTGGGGGTTTTTATGTGTTGATAAGATACTTCAGTTTGCCATAGACTTGTTTAACTTCTGCTATGTCTCCTGTTGTTAGAGCTATAATTTTATGGCTTGCCTTGGACTCAAATTGAGACCATTCTATTGTTGTCTGAGTTGTCTCCAAGGAGTGACTTCGACAGCATTCTGTTAATGATATTTATGTGTCTATGCTAGAAGATATGATGCTCTTCTAATGTGAAGTGACTCATCACAAGCCATTTGAGTTTACTGATTTGTAGAATATTAATGTTCGATCTTGATAGTTCTGTTCTGACATCATCACGTTTGTCTTGATTCATGATTTTGACATTCCATATTCAATGTTTGCATTATCAAACCTTCCTTTTGCCATTCGCTGTTGTCCAGTTCCAATATCTTCCAACTTAGAGGATTCTATTTCAGTGTTATATAATGTTTTCATTACCCTATTATTAATCTCTGTTTGGTTTTTTAGCAAAATACTGGAGTGGGATGCCATTTTCTTTACCAGTAGGTTTTATTTTGTATGATCTGCCCTCATGGGTGACCTTTTTAGACTGTGCACTCTCTTATAGCACGCATTATAGGGTGTGTAAGCTGTTTATCATTACAAGTAATGCTCCATGAAGAGGAATTGGTAATAGTCAATTGGAAAAAAATTAATTGCAACCAACAATTTATATTTGACAAGCATTCTCTCTATCCCACTTGCCTGGCTTTATTTAAATTTTATGCATTGAGTTATAACAAATTGCATGTAGCAATATATTTCTAAAAATAGATGTAGACTGCAAAAATGTAAAAATTAAAAAGAAAATCCTTTCTACTTCACATCATTAATTTTTTTAGATCAATGAGTTTATTTCAATGGATAGAATAGAAGCCGAATTACCTGTTATGATCAGTGTAGATTGCATGTCAGTCTGCAAGCAAATTCATATTATTTGTTGGTTTGTGTCCCACGCCCACGTTTATTATTTTTGCAAATAATTCAAATAATTGCTAGGGAGGTGCCTTTTTAATTGCCTTTCTGCCAACCAAACTATCAAAGCTTTGCTGCCTCTTTGCCCTTTGCAATGTAGCCCCTGTTCTGTACCCTCAAATACTCCCTCCTCCCTCCCCATCTGACAAAAGCTACTTAACTTCTGCTGGCTTCCCCAATGACTTTGGCTGTGAGAAGCCAGCAAGAATAGCAATAGCACTTAGACTTATACACTGCTTCATAGTGCTTTACAGCCCTCTCTAAGCGGTTTGCTGCCTTGCATGAGGACTGTGGAATCTAAAGACTGGGGTTTGGTTAACAGTAGCAAGCAGGACTACAGAGATTGCCATTTTTAAGTGATGAGGTTGCACGTTAGAACTGTATTGCTTAGTGTCGGAAATTCTGATCCCAGTTGCTCGAATAAGTTGACAACTACCTGTACTGTATATGACACTTAGCACACCACTTGGATTCAGCTCTATTATGTTCTTCCTCTTAATTTCATAGAAACAGAATATACCCATTTTCTTTCATTAATTCTATCTGTTAATGTACGTTTTATGTTAATTTTGTTATTTTTTTAAAAATTGCTTCTTTATTTATGCAATCTTCCTTGTACCATGGTCATCATGAAATTTTGAGGGGGGGGGGCGTTAACTGGGCCTAGTTTCAGTTCTGCATGTGAATCTATATTTGAAGAGCTTTGAATGTGATGACTCTCCCAAATGATAGCACCATCTGTTTCAATGAACCTGTCAAGTTTGATTTTGAGGTTTATCCCGAAATAACAACTGATTTTCAGAAGTGGCATTACTGTACAAATAAAAGGACGCTTATTAATGAACCACAGCACATTTAATGATGTTGCATATATTTCTTTGTTGGGTTCCTCTGGGTATGGAGAAGGGATCTCCCAGTTCAAATCCTGGTCTTAAATAGAGCCTTGGTAGTACAGTGGTTTAAAGCACCCTGTTATTAACACAGCTGCCTGCAATTACTGCAGGTTCGAATCTTACCAGGCTCAAGGTTGACTCAGCCTTCCATCCTTTCTAAGGTAGGTTAAATGAGGACCTAGTTTGTGGGAGCAATAAGCTGACTTTGTATAAATATACAAAAGTATGAAGGCTATTGCTTAATGCATTGTAAGCCGCCCTGAGTCTCCGGAGAAGGGCGGCATATAAATCAAATTAAAAAAAAAATGTCCTATGATGGAAACTGCGGCTAAGAGTCTCTCTACAGTACATCACATCTGAGTGATCAGGTTGTAACTAAGCAACTACTGTGCATATTGAGTTTAGTCCAATTGGGATCACTATGGTACTTTGCTTTTTTAAATGTATATCCTCTCTTTCCATACAATATAAAGCTAAACAATTTATTTCAATCATGCAATAGTATACATAGTAAAAACAGAGAATAAAGTAGTAATTAATTTTTAAAAAGATCAATTTACAGCTACTTATTTCAAAGGTAATGAACAGTAATGTCTGTACCATTACTATTTCCATAAAGAAAGAAGTATAGTAGCCAAAGATGGCACTTGGTCTTCGCATAGTATGTTTGATGGCTGTACGGCATCAACTTTTTAAGAAAAGACTGGAGAGCCATCTGTCTGAAATGGTATAGGGCAGGGATCAGTAACCTGTGGCTCTGGAGCCGTATGTGGCTCTTTCATCCCTCTGTTGCGGCTCCCTCTTGCTGGTCAGCTCCACAATTGATAGGGCTTACGGTTAGGATAGGTAGAGGAAAAAGGATGCCGCACTAGGAGGAGACTATGATAGGGGAACTAAACTTCTGGTTGGCTCCAGAATTGAACAGGGGCTTCCAGTTAGGACCTTGTGACTCCTTGAGTGTTTAAGGTTACCGACCCCTGTTATAAGGTCTCCTGCTTGAGCTGGGGGTTCGACTAGAAGACCCGTAAAGTCCCTTTCAGCTCTATTCTGACTTTGACATGTGTTAGAGTATTTTAAATGAGATGTCCAGGTCTGACCTCAAGGAATTGTGCAAAATTCAAGCATGCAGAGCTATTCTTGAAATGGTATTGTGTAATGAATAGTGCATGACAGAAGATTGGATTGATGACATTTGATAGATTTTTACTTTGGGTAATTAGATTATAGGAATTTACTAGACAACTAGTGACCTTTTAGGTAATTATTCCTTACCCGGTTCCTCAATGCCTATAAAAAGGCAGAACTTCTGATATGCTTCAAAAGTTCTCAAAAATTCAGGGAGATATTCACTTATATCATGTTCATGTTGAACTTTTTATTCTATTGTAAACTGTTTTATGATAATTCTTACATCATAAAATGTTTAATAAAATTTGTCAAATTTCAACTTCATGGGAAACTTGGGTTCAGGTCTTCAGGATTTTGGGTGCATTTTGTAACTTAGCCCATTTGAGATACCTTGGTTCAAATATTGTTGCCCTATGATGCACTGTTTCACCCAATTAAAGGTTATAGGAATGAGGATTTGTGTAGTATGTGTGCATTTGTCATCAGGTCCAGCTGGCCTTTCAAAAAATACTTAAGGCTGGGTTGTTCTCCCACTTGTGTGGGTCAGGACATTAGTTGACCCCATGAGTATTGATAGTTTATTGTTGATAGATTATTCTTGGTTGTCATTCTTTCTCTGCACTTTTTTTTTTAATTGTTCCTTATTGATATACTGCCTAATGTCATTCACTAAAAAAGCAATGTGGATGGTGATTTAAATAAAATAAAATAACAATAAAAACTAAATTGACTGAAGAAAATAAAGACAAATTATTGATCTTGAAATTAAGATAATTTGGACAGAAAGGCTGAATATATAAATATAAATATATATGCTCAGCTCCATTTAATCACCCTGACTCCACCCTGATAAAAGGATTAACAGTTCGTAAAAAGAAACACACACGCGCACGCGCACGCACGCACACAAATGCATACATAGACATCCATCCAACCTTCCTGTCCCTTTCCAATATTTAGATTTATTAGAGCTATGCAAGCCATTAGAGGGACATGACGTGGAGCATTGAGATTGGTGTTCTTCTTGGCATATCTCCTACAGAAATTCCTTTTATGCATGGAATGCATGCTCTAAAACAGGGATGTCAAACTCGCAGCCTGCGGCCTGATGCATCATGCGCTGGCCATGCCCACCCCCATTTTAGCGAAGGGGAAAAAAGTGATATGTCACATGATAATGTGTTGTCGCGAATTTGACACCCCTGCTCTAAAAACTGAGAAAGGGCATCAGGCTGTATAAATGGAAGTTCAATTTGAAGTTTTGATCTTTGTCCTCAAAGGTACTTGCAATCTGGTTCCAAAGGCCACACACCCCCTCCCCCGGTCACTTGACCACATTATTTTGGGTTCCTGGCAACTGCAATCACATGACTGCAATTTATAATGTTTTGCTGAAAACCAGCTTTTATTTCCAATTTTGACAAAAACACCCCATAGTGAACCTTGGGTTGTTTAATCATATTCATTTAACAATTATGGATTCTCTTAATGATCATGATTATTTGCTTGACTGCTGCAAGAAAGACAGTAAAATAGGGTTGGTCACATGATGTCATGACTTATAACCTTAATGGGCAGGCCCCATTATGTTCATAAGTCAAGGACTATGTGATGAAGAGGGAAGTCAGAATTGATTGGACACAGATTGGAGAATTGTTTGGGATGGTCTCCTGCTTTGGCAAGGAGTTGAACTAAAAGACCTTGAAGCCCTATGATTCTATGCTATATATTTTCTTTTTCTTTGTAGAATTGTAGACTTTAATAAAATTACTATTTTAGTAATGAATAGTTTGTATAACCACTGTTCTTCCTCTCCAGTCTTGCTTTCTTCCTTTTGTCAGATTTATTTAAATGCTTTGTATATAAGTGAATAGCAAGTACTGCAAGAGACAAGAAATACACAAATATATCTTTTGTTTTTGCTTGGAGAAAAAATGGGATTTGAATAGAAATGGAATGGAATGAAATGGAAATATACTGAGGATACCAAGCAAGAAGGAATATTTTGGCCAGAATTCTAATAAAGGTTAATAAAAGATGCCGAGTATTTTGTTTTTATTTAACAACCAATTACCTTGATACTTACTTTGTTCTTGCTGCTACTGGGAATTAATTCTAATAAGTATTCTAGCTACATCAGCAAAATCTCAAGAAGTGGTTTGCAGACCCTGGTACAATTTTTACCCTTTTCCATTTTAATGATAACATATACTATGATAGTCTCTACGTTAGTTTTTCCTTTATATTAAAATGCAGTAACAGTTAAAATGAATAAATCTTTCAGATAAAGTAATTCCATAAGCAGCTAATATTATCCACAAAGGAGATCTTTGTGAACAATAGATTGACATAGTAAATATGGGATTTCTTGATCCGATTCAAATAAGCTGTTATGAGATATGCATTTCCCCCCCTATTTCGTCCTTATATATTGGTCTACAACAGAGACAGCTTTAAAATTGCAGCTACTGCCAGAAATCTGGCTCCTGGGAAAAAATTGGCTCCTGAGCAAAGTAGAAGCAGTGGTGTCATTTTCCCAATCACCACAAAGAGAAGAAATAAGTGAAGTCATGAAATCCAGAGTGGATCAGAAGTGCATTTTCAAATATGGCACATAAGTTAACAGGCCAGCCTACCTCTTTTTAGGTCTTCTTCAATCCTTTCTCCTTGCTTTCTTGAGGAGGAAAGTATTATGATTACCCTTCACACTGGACTTTGAGAAAATTAAATCATTTTGGGAACAAGTCCCCCTCCTTTCCAAAAGAAAGGAAAAAGAATGAACACAGGAGGAAACTTGCGGCATCATTCCAAGCCGCTTTCCCCCAGGTTAGGCCCATGGAGTATTTAAAAATAGATCAGAGTGAAGAAACACAATACAGATTTAAGTCTTAAGTCTTTCTGTGGGATTAGGCCAAATAGACAAATTGTGCCTATAAGGTGAGAGCTAGAAAGAGGCAATTTTGAGTCACCATGCTGTGACTCAAAGCTGTGGAGGCAGAAGGACTGGACTGCAACAACTTTGGCTAAAGTACCTGCAAATATTGGAGCTGTTGAAAAATCCTGTACTTCTTTCTCAGCTGCCTCCATAAAAAAAGATTTAGAAATGGGAGTAAGCGGACTGGAAATAAATGTGACTTCTTTGGAAGGTTTCCCTCTGAAATATGGTCTGTCTGCAAGCCTTCTAAAGCTGTTGGTCTAAAGTGTCCAGAATCTTGCAATACTGAGCGCAGTGGCCAAGGCAATTCAACCACATTTGAATGGCCACATTTAAAAAGTTAATTAATAACATTAGGTGCCTTTTGCACCTGTGTATGAAAAGTTTTCAGTGTTGTGATCCTTGAGCTAATGAAATAATCCTTGTGCAGCACTTGAACTGATGAGTTTGAGACCCTGGTTTGGAGAAACAAATGAAAAATAACAGGTGCAGTCTCCCATAGAGACTACCTATACAGGTAGTCCTTGACTTACAACAGTTTGTTGAATGACGGTTCAAAGTTACAACTGAACTGAAAAAAGTGACTTAAGACCATTTTTCACATTTATGACTGTTGCAGCTTCCCCATGGTCCAAATTTGGATACTTGGGAACTGATTCATATTTATGACAGTTGCAGTCTTCCAGAGTCATATGATCAGCTTTTGCGACCTTCTGACAAGCAAAGTCAATGGGGAAGCCAGATTCACTTAATAATCATGTTACTAACTTAACAGCTGCAATGATTCACTTAACCACTGTGGCAAGAAAAGTCGTAAAATGGGGCAAAACTCACTTAAAAAATGTCTCAATTAACAACATAAATTTTGGGTTCAATCGGGGTTATAAGTTGAGAATGCCCTGTATGCATTTCTTTGGGTTTCTGTTAAGATTCTGTAAAATGCAGGAACATTTTTTCCCCTTTTAGATTCCTCTTCATGTCAAATATGTCTTTATTTATCACCTATTTATTTATCTCCTTCAGTATAAATTAGCAAATCTGCGAGTGCTGTTCAGAACTGACTCATCCACCTACTGAAGATCTGAATCAAAAGCTTAGGATTTGGAGCGAACTCTCAGCACTAGTGAGACCAAACATTCCCCACCAGGACACTTGCTTTTATGGAAGATAGTATATATTGCCAGTTTCAGAAGAAACTAATTGATTTGTAAGCTGCCCAGAGTTGTCTCTGGACAAGATAGGCAAAATTTTGCCCATCTTGTCCAAAGACACCTCTGGGCAGCTTACAAATTAATTAATTAATGCTAATTTGCTCTCCTCTTTGCAGATAATCAGGGAATAACATCACAACGGTTATGGCGAGGAAAAGCAAGATAACTAATTGTCTAGAAGGCTAATTGCTAGTTCATATGACTTTCTGTGCATGCTCAAACTATGGGAGATATTAGGAAAAGCAAAGTTGGAATGAAATAATGTTTTTATTTCCAACATAGCAACTGAAGTGTAATTGTTGGTATTTCCATATATGCTGTTTCACAGTCCCCAGAGTTACAATTATTTTCTTGCAGTGGGGTACATTAATTTTTTTCTTCAACTAAATCTATAAAGATATCAGGGAATGAAAGTCTGTTCAGTGGTATCATGGTGAAAGATAGGGAGTAAATTCTTCCTTAGGGCAAGAACTTATCACAAAAGCAATTCAATTATTCTCTTCATATGCCATACTCTTCCAATTAGAGACCACAATTCACAGGTATTCAAGAAGTGCAAGTCTTATTAAATAAGACAAAATAGGCTATAGGACATGAAGGCTGTAGAACTTCAACGGGCAAGGGATGGATAATGCTTCAGATGTTGCTGAACTAGAACTCTCACTATCATTACTTCTTTTGCTTGTTGGGACTCTTAGGAATTGGAATTATGTTTTGTTCAAATGTAATTAAACGATGTGATTAACAAATCACAATTGTTGAGTTAAAGTGATGCTCATTTAGGCAGAATGCAGCAACACCAGGGAAAATAGCAGTTTTTAATCATAATGGTTCAAATGATGATCTTCAGCCAAGAATGGGGGTTTTAAATCTGTAAAGAAGTATTCCTTGTAAAATTGTTATCTAAAACCTGTGTTAGGTTTTCCAAACTCCTCTGTCTATCTTGTTGCCAAGATTCTACTGGTTTTTTAACTGCTATCTTTGAAATGGAATTGTGTACAAATGATGATTACCTTATCACTAAAATATATAAGCTTTTGTTAAAATCAGAAACAAAAGATTAATTTTTTAAAAATTGTATGATAAGCTGGGCAAAAATAATTCACCTTGAAAAGACAGTTTATAAAAGAAAGAAACAAGTTTAGTCTCTTCATTTTTGTATTGTTCAGTCTCTCTATTTCCCTCCCCCATTTTCCAAGACTCGTTGCAAGCTGGTAGAGGAGACTAGCATGTACTTCTGCTCAAAGATGATATCAGGAACTTTGAACGAGGACAGAGTGAGAAAGCAATTAAAATGCAACTAGAAAACTCTGCATTCAAATTTAATTCTTGCCATCTCTTAGGTTCAAACTTTAAAACCAGATTATCAGAATATTTTGAAGTTTGACACGGTGAGAATTTAGGAACACTTTTCTTACGGCATTTATGAATCTATCGTAACATTTAGTCATTTCCTGATGTCCTGTTGGATTTCTGTTTTACAAAGAATACACCTAAAAACAACGTAAACAATGAATCAAGAGAAATGGTAAAGAGAGAATAGGAATAGAAGTGTGAAAAGGTATAGAGAAAAAGAAAAGAAAACAAATATATATAAAGAATGTCTTTTTTCAAGGATATAAAGAACACATTCAACTCTTAGTTTAAGACTATAATAAAATGTCTATTTTCCACACAGACAAAAAGAAAAGTGGAAATTAAAAAAAACCTTTTTTCTCTTTTTTAAATTTAAGAATTATAGGTCAAAAATGTATTTTTTTCCATCTCCTGCAAAATGTCCACTGAGGGCTTCTAATTATAGATGGTTTTTTTTTTCAGTGACTTTTCTCTCACGAGGGCCATTAACTTGGCCTTCATTGCCAATTCTGTCACCTTTATTAACTATTCCTCTATTGTGGGTATCATAGGATCTTTCCAAGTTTATTGTTATCATATATAACAATAAATTACCAATGATATGTGATTTTTTTCAATGTTTTGTCTATAGCACCTAACAAAAAAAGCTTCTACTCTAAATTGTACATTAATGTTCAATTTTTTTTGAATTACATTACTTATTTCTATCCAATATTGTTTAACTCCTTCACAAATCCACCAGAGGTAATAAAAGATTCCTATTTGAGTGTTGACATTTCCAGCAACTATTTGGGTATACATTTTCGCCATTATATCTGGGGATACCAATACCATCTATACATCATTTTATAGAAATCCTTTTTTGAGATTAAAGCATAAGGTAATTTTCAGTTCCTTTATCTACATATTTTCCCATTGATCAATTGGTATTTTAGTTTGAATTGCTTTTGCCCAGCTTATTATACAATTTTTAAATAATTCATCTTCTATTTCTGATTTTAACAAACATTCTATATATTTTAGTGATAAGGTGGCCATAATTTGTACACTGTTCCACTTCAAAGATACGTTTTATTATGTTTGAAATTGTACAGTTTCTTACCAACTTTAAAATCTTTGAGCTGCAAATATGAAAACCATTGACAGTTGCAACCTTTTAGTGTCAAGTATTCTCTGGATTTTAATTTAGTATCATCTGTAGAGTGTTCCAATACATCTACAACACCTTTTCTGACCTTTTCTATAATATGTTTTGGGGAGGGAAAGCCATAAAGGTATTTTTGGGCATAGTCTCATATTTATTCCAAATTCTCAAAATGGCTCACCTTAACAAAGTTGATTTCTAAAATCAACATTAAGCTTTAACCTTATGCCATCTATAGGCATGCCAGGCCAGGCCAGTTTGTAGTCTTAAAGGATAACTCCAGAAGAATTCTGCCAGAGTTCCCCTGGCCTTTTAGATCTATTTTCCCTCCGCTCTGAGGCTTATTGCTTATTATCCGAAGCTCTCTGTTTGACAAAAGGACAGAGATGTGATTCATGGAAGTTCTGGTGATAGTCTGCTATTTTATTGTTTGGTGGAGAATGTTATTTATTATACTTAGTCTCTCATGGGTAGTTGCATTTCACTGTAAGTTACTATTCCTATTCCTACCACAGTCTCAGCAGATATGCAAGAAAATGGTCAATTGAATTTAGGCATAGTGGTTTTTACTGGGTAATTTTTTCATTGCCAATAAAACTGACAACAGAATTAAATGAGCCTGCTTGCGAAGCGGGCAGCATATTCTCCTGCAGCAGGATTGTTGACAAACTATTCAAAAATAATCATGCAGTGTATCAACTTTTATTCATTTCTTTGTGTCTGTGCATTGTTTGGGAAATGGAGTGCAGTGTGGGTATTAGGCAGCACATTCTATTTGGCAATATCCTGTTGAAGTCTATGGCAAGAGTATGGAAGTCTGGATATGTTTATATCCAGACATGTATTCCTTTTATCAGTAACTGCTGCTTGGCAGAGAATGGCATAGTAGGAAACTGGAAGTTCCTTAAATGGGCAAACTTGTCTGTTTTTCAGGTCAGGCATGTACTTCATGTCAGCCAATAAGGACCTATGGGCCTTCATAATGACAGGAGGCGTTAACATTTAGCAGCCCTTTCATAATTAAAGTACGCTTGTTCCTAAATTACTAAAAAAAACCTTTCTCTTTATGTGATCCAGCATTCTGAAATAGAGACAGACATTTGCATTCACTTGAGTAGGCTTTAAGGTTTATCTGACTTAATCTGAGAAGTCTCGTTTTCTCTTGTATTTATCTCTTAGGAAAGCAGATATAAAATTCTATCATTCTGAGATAAAGTGGTGCTATCTGCTATTACTGTATGTTGCTTTTCATGGGATTGATTGATTGCATATATGTTCTCAACTTGGTGCGGACTCTTGGTGTCCATATAGATAGATTTTCTCCATGATAATCTGTCCTTAACCTGGACATTCAGCTGTTCCGCTGCTATACTCATTGCCATTGTAATGGAGTCCATCCATCTTGCTGCTTGGTCATCTTTTTTCTTTCCTCCTTTCCCAGGATCGGCGCCTTTCCAGAGGGCTAGATATTTGCAGGCTATGTTTGAATCAGAGTACTGATAGGTTATTATTTTGCAAAATAATTACTTCTGCAATTTTAGAGTAGAGTTAATTATATATTTATGCATCAGTTTTTTTGACATTTCAAAACAATATGCAATTAACACAAACAAATCAGAAAATAGATTTAAAACTAAGTAAAAAAATAATTTTAAAAGTGTAATTATAAACAATTCTGTCGGCATTGAAAGATTGCAGCATAGGTGCCAAGAAACTATTGCTAAAATACTCTTTTTCCTGCAATTAAGCTTTTCTTTCATAATGCCTCTGATAAAAGGTTCATCTGGAGAATACCTTTATGAAATTATGCATGTGGAAAACATAAATAAGGTAGAATAGTTGTAGGAATATCTCCACATACCTTTGAAAAACAATATAAAAGTACATTTTAAATAGGTTCCATCTTCTGATCTGTCTTTCCTAACTTTTCTTGTTTCATTATGTTGGATGCTTCATAGGATTTCAGGCTTTTAATTTGCTTAACTGAATTTGAGAGTCCCTAACCTCTCAATTTAGTCTCCAGTAGACTTACTGATGAGGATGGGAGCATTTCTAATGCCATGGACCACAAATCAAATTGGAAATGGAAACCATAATGCATCTTTTACACATACTGTATATCTAATTGAATTAATTACTTTAATTAATATAATTGTAATCATTTGCTCTCTTTGTTTCAGCAGTTTTGAGACTTTTGTAATCTTGGAATTGAGTTCCCAGTAGAGAACTGTATGATGTTGAGGTTATGTATTTCAGATATAATAGTACTCAGCATGTTGATGTTTCATTTCCATTGTGTTTTTGGGATGCAGGTTTTGGAAGTGGTGCGCTCCAACTATGATACACTTACCTTAAAATTACAGGATGGGCTGGACCAATATGAGCGCTACTCAGAACAACACAAAGAAGCCTCTTTCTTTAAAGAGCTGGTGAGTTTTAACTCTCATAAAAGGGTCATATAATTGGCTCATGATCCAGGTTACAGTTGCAGCAATAATGCAGCAAAAACTGGCTGTATATTCACAAAATGTATGAATTATACCATGTTTCCCCAAAACCAAGACATGTCCCAATAATAAGCCCAATTGAGCTTTCGAGCGCATACACTAAAAGAAGCCCCCCTGAAAATAAGCCCCCTCATGTGCAGGGGGGAAAGGGAGGGGGAATATCAGAGCCACTGCCACACGAAATCAGCAGGCCAGATTCGGTGAGCCGGACACACCGCTGCCACTCGGGAGAAGAAGAAGAGAGAGAAGGCTCTGCGAGAGAGCCCATTTCTGATGTTCTTCTCCTCCCGGGTGGTGGCAGTGCATTCAATCCCCAAATCTGGCTTACTGATCTTGGCCAGTGAGGGGGAGCGGCAGGTAGGGAGGTGGGGTGGCGGAGAAGCAAGATTCATGGAACGAGATGGGGCTGCCCTTGCTGTCTCTTCTCCCCCCCTTGCTGGGCATGGCAGGAGCTGGAAGCGAGAGACCTGTCTTACCTGACTTCCATCTCCTGCCATGCCCGGTTGGTATGCGATGGAGGAAAATCCGTCCCTCTGTGGGGAAGCGTGGGAAGCAAGAATCCTGCCAGCATGGCCATGGGGGCGGGGGAGAGAGTCGCTCGAAGCCCAGTGAGATGCCTGCTCCAGCTCAGCCCTTGAGATACTCTGTCTTGAGGCAGGCACTGTGGCTCTGGACGGTGAGCGTAAGCAGCTCGTACTTTCCCGTAGGCTGGCCAAGACAGTCAGCATCTCCTTGAGGAGGGCCCATCCCATGCATGCATCAGCATTCCCAGGAAGTCATCATTGAGGCAGCTCTCCTCATGGCTCTTGTCTCCTGGCCCTGCCAAAAAAAATTTTCCAGCTCCGTCAGTGATTTCTCCGAGTTGGCGGGTACGAAATAGTGATGCAACGTCCCATTGGTCATCTCTGGATAAAGTGGGCCGTTGAAATAGCCGTGGCACAAGCTGATCGAACAGCTCAGCAACCACACCGAGAGGTGCCCCAGCAGCATCCCGGGGGTGCCTGCCCCAACACACTAAACATCCCGAAGTAGAGGAGGGCTCCGGTCGCGCCTAGTTTCAAGTCCTCCAGTTGTGGCTGCCTTTCTTGCAAGGCTTCATTGGGACCTGTTGGGAAACCATCGCTTGGCCCTTCTTGCTCCCTGCGGAGAGTTCTCCTTTGCACCCAATTTGCCCGCAAGAACTTAGGGGTTTTTTTGTGACCCGATTCTTGCCGGCAATGCTGCAGGCAATAACTGGCCACGTCTTATCCCGTTTCAGGGATAAGACCCCCGATAAGAAGGCCAAGGCCATATTTCGGGGGTCAAAAGAAACACGATATCACTGTAGAAGCCTGATCATTATTTCCATTGTATGGTGGACAAGTATACTTAAATACATGTTTTATCTTTGCTTGTTTTGGGATTCCTTGAATTCTTGAAGAAAGATGGAGATAGGTCTAAGAGAGCTTTTTTTAAAACACTCTTTTATATGCACATGAAGACTTTTCTCCAAAGGCAGAGATATCCCATGCTTACTAGTTCAGCATTTTACAAAAGATCTATTGAGGAAGCAGAAATAAAAATGTTTTCTCCCCAAGCAGACTTTATGCTGTAATTTGAAATGCTCTGTTAGGATATCCTATTCTCACTAGTTGTACATACCAAGAGCTGACTGCTTATTGGACTTGTGCAAGCAGCCTTGATACATTTTGACAAGATGCTTTGCACTATGGAAATGAGGCCATTTACCTCACTGAGATGAAGTGGCAACAGGAATTGCCTGGGCATGATGCCCTTATACCTTCTGGCATTTGCAAAAGTCACTTTAGTCAGGAGGAATTGTGCTGCTTTGGGAAGCAGCTTCAAGGAGATACTTCACCAAACCTTCATTGATAGATGCAGCTTAGTTTCTTATTCCCCCACCGCTTCAAAAAGTTTTTTCCCACTTGAACTTATTCCTGTGTTTTATTGGGCATTCTTTGCCAGGCTATCCCTATATTCCTCATTGCAAATATACAATAGCTGCTAGCAACCATTAATGTTTTTCATCTGTAAAATACAAGTATCATGATAGTGACCTTTTTCTAAATTACATGTGTAGCAGGTACACTGTTACCCTCAAACGCTGTATTTGAGGTTAGGAGGGAGCAAATACGCTGCCTCTGTTCTCTCTTTTTTCCCTTGGCCACTGTCACTATTTTTTCTATATTCTTTTATTCATTAGGCTTTATCTTTGTTTTGATTAAAATGAGGACATTGTTTTTCCTAATTCGTGGAAATTGTTCTTTGAAGAAACTATCCTGATAAACACTAATAGTTCAATTCTTTATCACTGAGAATAATTCATGTCACTTCCAACAAAAGTCTCTCTCTCTCTCATTCTCAATATGTGACATGCCCAAATGAGGACCGGGAAGCCTTTTTCATTATTTTTCAGTTGGTGATTAAACATCAACCAGTTTAATTTATTTATAGGGGAATATTTATCTCTATTTCCCTAGAGACTAATTTAGCCTCATCCAAGCCAACCCTTTACTGAAAGCCTCATTTCCTGAGTTTACTTTCAAAGTAGAAGAAAGGAATCAAGCTGATCCAGTGTAACCCTCTGCTGACAAAATACTTTACTTCTCTTTTTACCATTACAATGTTTTTTCTTTTAGGTTCACAAATACCAAGCACCTTCTCTAGAATATATATTTTCATAAGATTTTGTCACATAGGTTGTTAACTAAGATCAAAGTATGTGGATCTCTCTTCTACTGTTTACCTTTTGTACAAAGTGTACTTTTCTAATTTATTTATTGTGACGATTTTATTTAAGATTGTTTTTCATTGTTCTCTCGAAAAGCACTATGGGCTCCCCAGGAGGAAAACCAATGTGGAAACAACATAAATAAAAAATGTGCAGAATGACAGCATAATAGACAAATGCAAAAGCTGCCTCCTCACTCTTCTTCCAATGTATAGATGTTTGTGTCAGTCTTAGTCATCTACCAATTTCCATGATTGCAGGACTTTTACAACCTGAGGGCCAGACATGGCATATGGCTACTTCCTGAATTTACCTCTATGTGATTCTTCTCATTTCCCCAAAACTCTGCTTGGCCACACATTTCAGGGAACCCACAGTATGAAGCAGAGTTTTGGGGAAATGAGCAGAATCACATAGAGGTAAATTCAGGAAGTAATCATATACCAAGAGTCTGGCCCACAGCTTGTAAAAGTCCTGCAATCATGGACATAGGTAGGTGACTAAGATTGATACAAACAGCTGTACAAAACTAACTTTTTAAAATAGGCCAGATCCCGTAACTTACAAAACTTTAAGAATTTGACCACTTAAAAAAAAACTACATTCTAGTTGAATTCTCTCATTTGCCTTTCTATTTTCTCTTGAAGAGTCTATTAACTTCTTGAATGAACGAACCACTGATAGACATGGCTTAGGGTTAACAAACGAAGTGGCTTATTAGAATATTCAAACTGGTTGTTTAATTGGTATGCAGTGCTTGTTCCTGCATCCCTATCAAATAAGAATTTTCCTTGGTAATGGAACCATAATAGGCTTGCCCTTGGATAGCGTCTTTCATTCAGGGGCAGGCATGTGGAACTAGTAAATTGAAGAAAAAAATTAATATCATGGTATGGAAAGTACCTGGTGAAAGGAATGAAAATATTTGTCTGTTGTTATAAGTATAGGAAAGGATTGATAAATTCATTGTTGCTCAGGATGGGAATGCCTTCTTGTCATGTCTGGGCTTGTAGACTTGACACTGGATTATATTTCTTTTTTCATATAGATTTTTTTTATGCGGTTTATGATACAGTATAATCACATAAGTTCACTTTTTGCATCTAGTAGTAATATAAACTGCATCTAAGAAATATGGACTTCCACACAAAACAGTTTACTGTATTGAACACTAGTCTATTCAAGGCCTTCTTATTGCTGGAGTATTGGCCAAAATGTACGGCGAAAGTGATATCATAGTGATTGTTCTGTCTCCTACAGGTCCGGTCCATCAGCATCAACGTTCGGCGAAATCTGGCATTCAACACTCTTAGCCAGGAAGCCCTGCTAAAAGAGTTTTCAACCATCTCCTGAAGCTGTCTTCTTGCTTCATAACTAGTTCTGGTATTACCATATCACCTCCTGCAGAATAGCTCCCGGATGTGGAACAGTCTAACTCTACTGTGTGGTTTTGTTTGTGTTTTGTTTTGTTTTTAAAGAGAAGATCAAGGGAAGGCCTGGACTTGTCCCATACCCTTGAGGATAGAGAATTAACAATATAGACTGCATTGGGAGTGGGAAAGAAGGGGCAGGGTTATTTCTCTTTTTTAATTTCTTTGTGACAACTGTTGTGTAGGGATAAGAATTGTTTACTGAGTGAGCAAGAATAGAGCAGAAGAGTGTTGCTTAGAGAGTTCATACTTAATGGTTCTCTGAAGACTGCTGAAGCCTGAAGTGAGAAAGGGGCACAGGAACCAAGATCTTAATAATATGGAACAGTCTGGCTGAACACTTATTTTATGTACATTTATACTTGGATGCTTTGAATCTGCGGTTCATGTATATTGTTAGGTCCATTTTAGTTGGTGCTGAAATTAACACTATGGGCTCTGTCTTCATTCTGCACAAGGCCTCCTATTCTAATGGTCTTGCCAGAATTCCACCTCAGGATGGTCTTGGTGCCCAACCTAACCCTCTTTCTGTCTGGGGTTTCTTAATTGAAAGATTACCTCTATGAGTTTATTCTTACTATTCCACTGTGCCATGCGTTAAAACCTTGGGAATGAGGATATTAAGATGTATTAGTGATTTTTCTCCCCAAAGGAGCAATAAGGGAAAACATTGTATGGTTTTACTTCCACCATTCTCGTGCATCAAAAGAAGCCAGTTCCTCCAGTACCCAGAAGGTTGACTGAGCTCCTGCCCTAAAGTCCTTCACTTTTTTCTGGCCTGTCAGCCTTGGATTCTCTACATACTGGTAGGGTAATTGAGTGTTCTTGTCAGGCTTGTCACTGTCCTTTCTATCAAAAATAACCTCTGTGAATTCCACAGTGATTGCAACTGTTTAAGTCAGTTCACACTTTATGTATTCCAATAAAGTACTGCATTGGAAATTCAGAATTAAAACAATAATTTGTCTACTTTATCACTTCTTACTTATTTTAAAGAAATATTTATTTGGGAGGGGATATATATTTATAGTCATTCTATACTCCTGTCCATCCAATGAAATAACTCATACGAACTAGAGCTGCATAATTATTCTGTCAATTTTTTTCTCATTATTTTGCAGGATTTATTTTTTGAGCCGTTTTTAATGAAAATGATAACTAAGGCACTTAATTTTTTGCCTTATATAGAAAGAATTCACACAACTGGGCTTTGTTCGAAAATTAAAAGTTGGCTATGATTCTGGCATTGTGCACCATTTATAGATCTATTCTTAGATCTATAACATATGGTAATGTTAGTGTTGAGCCACTATTCCTTTGGGGGTTGAGGTGCAGTATTTCCCCAAATCCATATTATCTTCTTTCTTCCCAAACCACTGCCACTAGAAATAAATATGATTGGATGAACATATATAAATGCATCTAAATTTGGCCATTCATACTAACAGAATGATAACCAGAGATATTTCAATTCAGAGATGAGTGTCATTTGGGGTAAATCTTTGCTCTTTAGAACAGATTGGAGAAAACCCTGTGCCCTTCTCTCACCCATTGATGAACTCATCTATTCCTAGTATTGAATTATGAGTTCAGAGATGCAAATGACTTCTTCTAGAAGAAAGACTACAGACGTTGTGCTGCTGAACAGCACCTTCAAAAGGCTATTGTTGGTACTCAGTTAAGAGTTGGAAGGGGTTACAATATCCATGGCTTTTGTGCATGCAATGTATTTTTTGTGAATCATTTGGGCAGTAATATTACTCCTGCTACTAGTTACGTTTCCTTGGTACAAAGCTAGTATATCCGGTATATCATAGCTGTTATATGTACGCAGATTGCATAATCTTTATTTTAGGACCCTTAACATGTAATGAAAGCCTAGACTTGAACATTCGTGTTGGAGAGAAAATGGAGTTAAAAATGTTTCAATTCCAAACTTTTAGAATTTTTCATTTAATCCAAGATTTCTGTATAAATTGCTATTGCATCCATTTTCTCCCAGGTGACTTGGACTGGGCCTCAGCTAGCTTGGAAGAAGAATATCAGTACCCTCTGACTTTAACATGGGATGTCTACCACTCTTCCCCAGAGTAGCCCTGTCTTTGGAATAAAGGTAGTTGCAGCATTTACTCCCTCCTCCTCCAAACTTCAGTATTCCAACTTTCAGACGGTTTGTAGAAACCCTTCTGATAATGTGGAAAAAAATGAGGCCAATATTTTTCCGAGTTTTAGGGATGAATATAGTAGTAGAAGCTTCTGGGACCTCTGCTCCTACTTCTATCTTTAAACCCACTCATCCCCCAAACCTTGAAAAATGCCCCACCCTTGCCATTTCCCGACTAAACTGAGATTGCTTTTAGGGTTTGAAGAAAAAAATGGTCTGCTTCCTTCTTCCTCCTCACCACAAAGGCTAAAATCATTCTGAAAAATGGGAAATTCAGGCCTTCTTTAAATTCAGTAGTTAAAGACCTTCTATTCCCATTCTATTTTAATTTGTAAATTAAAATAAAACATGCTGCCAAAATATTGGATTTTTTGTTGCCGCAATTTAGCTGACGAACAGTAAATAGGGTAATGGCATTTGAATCAGCATTTGTTTCACAAGCTGAGAGTTGCCTATTTCAGCTACATCTTTTCATTGCATTATCACATGCTACTGCATTGACTCCTTCTGATAGAGGTTCAGACTGGGGGTGGGGGTGGTATATTTAATGGTAATGAGAGACTAAGATGGGATGTGGTTTAGAATTTCCACAAATCTGTTTGAACACCTAAATAAGTCTTAAAATTATTAATTTATAGCTGCCCTCACAATTGGTCTTAAGTTTTCTGAGGTGCTACAGTACTAGGTAAATGGAATGATAGGTGCCAGGACACAAATATATTAATCAATAATGACTAAACCTGTCTGTGAGTGGTTGGCTAAAGAAAAGGCTTGGGCTATTTAATTTAATTTAATTTATATAGCTTCTCCCCATCCAACATGACTGTATTTTAGTATAAGATTTTTTTTAATTTCAAGTGAAAGATCCTCATTGACATGCATGCACACAAATGCACACATGCACACATCAGCTTCTCCGCCTATAGTTCTGTTACTACAACCTAATCATTCTGTTTGTTTGTTTGTTTAATATAACCACCCATTTCACATATATGACTCTGGGTGGCTTACAATATTAAAAGCACTAAAATAATACAAAAAATAACCAGGATCATAACAAGGACCCCCAAAAAATATCAAAATTATTAAAGCCAAACAAACATCATCTGCAAGAGAGCACAATCAATTGTTCTAACACTCTGCAAGCTCCAGAGCACTACTACACATCCCCAGGTAGGATGGCAAAGCCATGTCTTCAGGTCTTTCCAGAAGGCCAAGAAAACTGACTACTCTGACCTCAGGAATGATGTTCCAGAGGGTGGTTGCCATGGCAGAGTAGATTCTTGCCCTGGGTCCCCTCAGATGAGATTCTTTCATGAGTAGGACCCAAAATAACTCCTTTCTATTGGACCTAATAGGATGGGTAGATGTGATTAGTGGCCCTTTTTTCCCCGCTTGAGAAACTTCAATTTTTTTAAAAAAATAAGACATGTTCAAATTCACCTTTAGTTGAATTGTAGGTACAAATGGGAAGTTTGAAACCTTATAGCATAAAAAACTTACTTTGGGTTTTCTCTAAATCAGCACTAAGGATATCCCTGAAATACCCTCGCATTCTCAACAAAATCTAAACTGCTGTATGCAGTAATGGAGGCATAATTATCACTGATCATAAAGACAGTTGCCAGTTTCATAACATCTTGAAACAAAGCTTTTAACTGCTAACATTTGGTTATTCACCTATATTCTAGAAATTTCTATAGCAAAATTTGAGGTCTGCAGTATTCTAGTAAACTACAAAAGTATTAATTGGAGTCCAAACTATAGTGATGACCCAAATGGAAAAAAATCCACATTGCTTGCAAGAATCAGTCTTCTATAGTTGGCATGATGATTTGCAAATCTCCGTTACTGCTTCTTTTTCTAGATTTTTAAAAACTTTTTTGTTGGATATAAAATCCATTAGGTAAGGCAGTTTTTGAGGCCAAATAAGTCTCAGCATAGTCATTAATCTACAAGCCAGGTTTCATTCCAGTTTTTATGTAGCATTACCAGGATTCATGCCTTCCTACATATATTTATCAGGAGATTTTTTTTCAGTCAATGGGTGACTTCCAATCCTGTAATCTGGCAGTATATTGAAAGATATACTGCCTAGCTAAAGTTATAAGCATTTGGGAGCAGGAATCCAATAGGTTTCATCACACTCCTAGCCTAAAACAGTTATTTTGATTATCTAGTTGCAGCAACCATGTAACTTCTTGGAGTGAGGGTGCTTGAGCCAAATCGATTAGCATATTTTCAGGGTCTGCATTCTTTTTTCTCTCCTCTTTTTTTCAGTATGATGGGTTCCTTTCATATTGTAAGCCTCCGGGCGAGGAAGTGACAAGGAATGTAAAACGCTGTCTTGTCTTCAACTGTGTAGAATGTGAATGTGGCCAAATTTCCCTGCAAAACTGGGCAGATTTTCCACTGTATAAGTACTCAGGAAATAAGCACTCTCTATTAACCATAAGACATTAGGCCTATTCTCATTATAAGCTTGAATGTGCTTTCTTGGCTGCCTTTATGATAGCGATTAGCATTTAGCTTATAGTCTTCTGCATATTTATCTGTTCAATAACTTTCCCCCAAGGGCAGAATTTAAACACTGTTTTCTCTGATGGAAACTTGCCTAGCACAATACCATTTTTGCAATACCCACTATACATCCCAAAACTTATTACAAAACACAAATTTGGAACATGATTCATACTGGAGAGGAGATCATGTTTCACAGTGAAGAATAAGAATGAAGAAGAGCCAGCTTAATGTAATGGTAAAATTGCTGGACTAGATACTCTACTCCTGCCTTGGGTTTGAAAGCCAGATGGGTGATTTTGGGCCACTCACACACTCTCACCTCACCTCACCTCACCGGGTTGTTGTTGCAGGGAAAATAGGAGGGAGGAGCATTAGGTGTGTGTGACAATAAAGTAATAAAGGTTGGATAAAAATCAAATAAGAATTCATCCTCTTTACTGTGCAGTAGCTCTTCCATGAATACTGGATCTGGTAGTAAAATATACCAGCTAGCCCAGTGCTGAAATCCAATTTTTTTTTACTACCGGTTTGGTGGGCGTGGCTTGGTGGGCATGGTGTGGCTTGGTGGGCGTGGCAGGGGAAGGATACTGCAAAATCTCCATTTCCTCCCCACTCCAGGGGAAGGATACTGCAAAATCCCCATTCCCTCCCCACTCCTGGGGGAAGGATATTGCAAAATCTCCATTCCCACCCCACTCTGGGGTCAGCCAGAGGTAGTATTTGCCAGTTCTCCGAACAACTCAAAATTTTTGCTACCGGTTCTCTGAACTGCTCAAAATTTCTGCTAGCGGTTCTTCAGAACCTGTCAGAACCTGCTGGATTTCACCCCTGAGCTAGCCCAAAACATTGTTTACTATCCACGCTTTAAGGCTGTGCTTCCCAAAGAAGCATTCCTCCATTACCCAAAACTGTTTATCAAAAAGTCCTTTATACCCAATGTAGGTCAAAGCTTTTAGTCAACTTAAATGTCCCTATTGTGATTGGGTAATGGGTTCATATGTTGTTACTCAAAAGAAAAACCACTTTTACCCAGGTTTGGATAATTTACCCAGGTTTGGGAAGCACTGCTTTAAGGAGAAATCCATCAGCTCTGATTTTGCAGATGATCTGCTTATATACTGGATTCAGTATAAGATGGGTGGGTTGTGGCTATGTTTTGTTCTGCTTGCTTAAGTGCCATTATTTCATATGGCCCTTTGCCCATGCATAAAGATGGCATATATAGGCTTGATATTCATTTTAGGAAAATGTCAACATTTGCAGACAAATGCTACATTAACATTTGGGGTGCGAGAAAGGACTCATTTTTCTATTATTAATTTATCTATCAAATTTAGAAATCCCTCATGGCATTGTACATCCCAAAGGTGCTTTTTCAAAAAGCAACTGGGCTTCCTTTGTTTTTCGTTGAAGACATTTCACTTGTCATCCAAGAAGCTTCTTTAGTTCTGAAGAAGCTTTTTAGATGAGAACTGAAACATCTTTAAGGAACAACAAAGAAAGTCCAGTTGCCTTTTGAAAAAGCACCTTTGGGACAACTATGACCTAGATGATTGAGAATCTCCATAGACATCTGACAGTGTACAATTATTTATTTATTTATTAGACTTAACTGTCACCCATATCATCTAGGGGTGATTAAAAACATCAAAACCACATAAATATATACCAGTAGGAAACAGTTAAGAAGAATAGAATAATTTAAATTAAAAAGGGGGCTGGAGGGTTTTCAAGGTGCTAATCAACCCTAAACTTGCGTGCTCCTTGTGAGCCTTAAGCAAGTCAGCATATACTTCCCAAAGGCCAAGTGAGTGGAGCCCACCTCATCCTGAGGAGGGAGGAGAATATTTAAAGGGTATGGGTGTTGACAGAGAAGGCTCTCTTCCTGGACCCTACCAATCAAAACTTTGCTATAACTTGTACATGGCATTGCTAGATTACAGCATTTTTGGTGGCTCCCATGTAAAATAATTAGGTATATTTTTCCCATATGCACATACCTATGGACAGCTATCAGGACAATAGATGGTCTAGGACCATGATGGCGAACCTATGGCACGTGTGCAACAGATGGCATGTGGAGCCATATCGGTCGGCACGCGAGCATTGCCCTAGCTCAGCTGCAGCGTACATGAGTGCGCAAGCCAACTGATTTTCGGGCCTTTCAGGCACACTGGAAGTTTGGCAAATGGGCCGTTTCCAGCCTCCAGGGAGGTGGGGAAGGCCGTTTTCACTCCTAGAAAGCCTCTGGAGCCTGGGGAGGGCAAAAAAACGGGCCTACCGGGCCCACCGGGCTATCGCCTGCCAAAAACAGGGAGCACAGGGGGGGGCGGTTGTGCATGCATGCGCAGATTGAATTGTGGGTGTGGGCACGCACGTGTGTGACACCCCCTCCCCGCGCTCCCCCTGCTTTTGCACGCAACGGCAAAAAGATTAGCCATCACTAGGAAATGCTCTTCTGTACAGTAAGTAGCTGTTGAAGCCTGCCATATATTATTCTGTGTTACTTCTTTGTTTTCATTGGGCACAAGTGATGATAGCAACTGAGAATAAGAAATAAGTCCAAGGGCTACTGTCACACACTGTAACTTTGGGTTTGAATATACAAATAGAGATCACCTCTGTACACTCTTATTCTAAGGAGGGGGCCTCTTGTTTTCCATCATCCTCTTGAGCCCAAAGAAAGGAAAGCAGACTATAATGGCCAACCAGATAACAGTCTTGCTAGTGCCTAGTTTGACCAATGTAAAGGCAAGAGTTGTTCAAGTAACATGAATAAATTAAATAGCAATTTATTAAACACAACTCTTAAGGTGTTCCTACTCTACAAAATATTTGCAGTACAGTACAAGATTGAAGCTAGAGTTCCTCCTTCATGGTTTGTTGGGGATGAAACAAACATGGAGCAAACTACATGTATAGAAGTCATAGGGGATTGCCATGATTTGCACTGTGCATTGCTTCTTTTATGTTTGTTGGCTGTGGATCTCAACACTTTGTTCTTGAAGAAGTGCTACTTATATACATACTAAACACATTATGACAGGTTTGTACAAATTTATCATCAATCCATATGACATGCCAAGAAAGAATTCCATTAAAGGCACATCCGATTTTAGTTACACAGTGTGACTAAATGGTTACTAATTTAATTAGATATGACAAAACAGGCTAGTCCTTTGATCCAGATGATCTAAGCAGCAATGCCTACTCCAGTCAAAGGAAGAAATAACATTTTGTCCTTGTAATAATAATGTATATTGCTATGTGTGAGTGTGTGTATATCTGTAGCCTGCTGATCTATATATATATATACATATGTACATATTGTATGCCCACTTTGTATTCAAGTGGATTTCAGTTGTTAATGCTGAATACCAATCTTTTATGGGACTAAAGTATATCTTTGTGTGTATACAATATAAAAGGGCCAGATTGTGGGGGCAATAAGCTGACTTTGTATAAATATACAAAAGTATGAAGGCTATTGCTTAACACATTGTAAGCCGCCCTGAGTCTCCAGAGAAGGGCGGCATATAAATTAAAGCAAAAAAAAAAAAAACATTCTTAAAAATATAAAAATAAATCTTGCTTTCAGGGTTGTGTTAATGCAAAACTCTGAATGCAAGATTTATTTTTATACTTTAAGAATGCTTTATATTGTATACACATAAAGATATACTTTAGTCCAGGGGTGAAATATAAAATTTGTTACTACCGGTTCTGTGGGTGTGGCTTGGTGTGTGTGGGGGTTAATGTGACTGGGTGGGCGTGGCCAACTTTTTTTTTTTTTTTTTTTACTTTTAAAAGCAGTTTTTCTACAACCTCTTCGGCCAAAGAGGTTGCAGAAAAAGATGCTTTTAGAAGCCTCTGATGATCAGGCAACTCAGCTGGGATTGTCAGAGGCTTTTAAAAGCATTTTTTTTTCTACAACTTCTTCAGCCGATTGAAGATTGAAAATTTTCATGTGATCCAAATTTTGATCACATGACTGCAGGGACACTGCAACAGTTGTTAAGTGCAAGGATCAGTTTTAAGTTATTTTTTTCAGAGCCATTATAATTTGGAATGGTTACTAAAACCAGTCAAACGTTGAGAACTACCTGTGATGAAATCATACATAGATGGAATACTTTTGATTCAGCTTTGGATTTATGACACCCCAAACAATGGGAGTTTACTTTTTGCTCAGTGTGACATCAGAAAATTTTTCAATTTCATCATTTTTTTAGCTTTATAACTAATCAAACAGAAAGGACTAACATATCTTACATATCAGATCACAGCCCAATCAGCTTAAATTTACAACTACAGGAATTTACTAAAACATCCCGAAGCTGATATTTCAATGTCTCTGTATTGAATAAAAGTGATGTATTAAACAGTCGTTGCTTAAGGCATTTGCAGTACTTTGAATTTAATGCAGAAACAACTGGTCCTTAATCGTTGAATGGCAGCTTACTGAATATGCATGGTAGTATTACTGCCTACATATTATATAAGGTATTCAAAAATAAATACAGGACTAATTTGAAAGAGAATTTGAAAACTCTTTGGACACAAATGGCCAGATGCCCAACTACCCAGAGATATGCAGGGAGATAGCACAATTTACGTGCTCTCCTAGAATGCTGTGAGCCAATCAGTTTCCAGAAATGTGTGTTCCTGAATGTTTGCCGCTTGATTGCTGAGATATTCCAAAAATAAAATAGTACTTGGATGTTTTTTTCAGGGTGAGCTGGGACCTTTGAGCAGCTTTTGGCCTGTCTTCCATAGAACTTACTACCCATTTTTGCTGTTTTCTTCTGTTTGCTCTTGTTCTGCCTTATAAACCTCACAAGCTTTGAAGGGGGTGATTAACTAAAGAGTATGATTCAAACTGTTATAAAAAAGCAATGGAGAATATTGTTTATGTTTTATATAAAAGAGCTTACGGTTCTTGTTTGGCTGTAGGAAAGTATATATCCCCAACAGAACAATAATTAGGGGATAAGCTTTCTACTTAGTGATGGACCAATAATATGGTGCACTTAGTGATGGACCAATAATATCTATCTGAGATCAGCTTGGCAAATGTTTATTCTCATTCCCTTCTGGTCTAAATGTAAGCCACCATGTGGCAAAACATATTTCATTCTGTTGGCGCAGAAACAAAGTTTCTGATCTTGGCTCAAAACTATCATATCTCCTGTAAATGTTGGATTTTGGGTAATTGGATATAATTTGTTTAACCAGTAGCTTTCCAGTAAGCATCTTTCATACTGTGGTCAGAAAGCAACATCATTTAGAATGAGAAACTTTCAGCACTAAAATTATCCTGTGGCCTGTTAATACATACAGTTAAACCAGGGGTGAAATTTACTTACCTCCCCTACCGGTTCATCAATGTGTGTGCACCACATATGCGCGTCATCATCTGCGCATGCACAAAGCCTCACATATGCAGAGGCTTAAAATGTCAAAAAAAGCCATGTCATGACATCCGCGTGGGTGGGCGGAGCCTCCCACAACCGCCGCTACCAGTTCACCCAAGCCGGATAGAACCAGCTGGATTTCACCCCTGAATTAAACCATTGTTTGTTGAACTATAGTTTGTGAATAGGAATAGTAAACTTGTCAGTTTGTGCAACATACCAAGATATTAACCATAATTTATATGGTTGAGTTTGCACAACTCACTAAGTTGAAATATGGTTGGTTGACTGGGTCTCAGTGTGTTGTGCGAGTCTAACCATTACAGTTTACAAGAGTCACTTAGGTGAGATGGGCAGTGCAGAAATTTGATAAATAAATAAAATATCATACAGTTCACATAAAACAAATTGATGACAAAGTGCAAGTTTCTTCAAAAGTAAGAAAGTAAAGTAAGTTATAGAGAGAGATGGAGAAATATTTTGATAACTTTGCATTATTAGAACTGAGAGATAAACATTTTGTTTAAGATTCTTAAACAAATGCCAGAAGACCATGGGGAAGATATTAGAGAAAAGATTGTTAAATCTCTAACTTTTTGGATTGGGATGAAGATGACACAGAGGCAGAGATTATAAGGTTATAGGATCTATACACAATTTGTAAAATTTTCTGAATGAAAAATTAATAAATAAAATAAATAATAAAATTAAATCATGGTAACTAGTTGTCAATGGTTTTCTATTTATAATTATCAGAAATATTTAAAATGTATTAAAAAATCTTATGAAATAAACTAGGACAGAACGTAAAGTGCAATGGTATACCAGGGGTGAATATGTAATTGCTAAAATGTACCAAATCTTGTTGAAATTTGAAACAAGAAGAACAAGGTTAAATATTGTATGATAAAGTTGACTAAGAATTTTGGTTATAATGTGCAGATGAATCAAAGAGAAAATACGTGGTTAAAAGAGTTTATTATATTATGATCTTAAAGAAAATTTTTATAAAATGGTGTATTGTTGGTACATGATACTAGAGTATTTGGAATATATAAAGACATTTCAAATGTATGTTGAAAATATGAACTATATGAAGGGACATTTTATCATGCTTGGTGGCATGTAAAAAGCTTAAAAAGTGATTCCAATATATACACTGATATATAAAATTGATATTCAATTAAAACCCTAATTTTTCCCTTTCAGTTGCATAAACAGATAGAAAAGATCCATGGAAGATTGTTTCAATATATACTTACTGTTGTGAGATTTACTATGTGCACAAAAATGGAAACATTCAATATTATTCGCCATGTAGGAATGTTTGGTGAAATTGACAGAACTTGCTGAGATGGACAAGCTAACTTCTTTGATTAGAGAAAGGTCGTTACAGTATTAATATTCATCAATGACTAGAAACTTCTTATGGATTTTTTTTGTAAAAAATGATGACATAGTTTTGATAATTACAAAGAATGGGCTACAGAAAGAAGAAATATGGCACAATCTTATAGAGGTTTAATTAGAATTGTATGTAACTGCTAAGAGAAAGATTGAACGCCTCTGTGTGTGTGTGTGTCTGTGTGTGTATTCATTCATGTTTTTTGTTCTTTTATTTTTTTTAATCTCCTTTTTAATTTGTCTTTTCCTTTCCTTTTTTCTCTTTCACACTTACTTTACTGAATGTATTTATTAGGTATGTAAAAATCTTTTAATAAAAACATTTTTTTTAAAAAAAAATGGGTCTTTTTCTTAAATTGCTTGTGCTGATTTTTGAGGTAGCTTTGAGCCTCAAAACATTTGATGCCCAAAACAAATGAGTTTTCTACCACACCTTATTAAACATTCTGAACCCAACTGTGTTTGCCAGCTGTCCTGCCTGACATACATCTCTGAACTTTGCTTCAATTCCTAGAAATGGAATGTCCCTGAACAATTCCTCTTCAGACTGCATAGTTACTGATTATTTGCCTGACTTTCTCCTTCAGCCCTTCTGGGCTAATTGAATTAAGTGGATGGAAAAGTGAATACAGTTGGCTAGATTAAATGAGCTGGGCATGCATCCGAATAGAATTCACAGCCATGGAAGCAATGAGATTTTCCCCAAACAAGCAAGCATCTCTTCTGGCCAAGCCTTTACTTTCCCCTGAGCCTTAATCCTTGCTTCATCTCAGCTAGCCTTTTGCTTACTGGTTCATCTCTGATCTTCCAGCAGCTCCTGCTGGGAAAGCATGATGGCTTCTCTTTCCTCAGACTCTTATCTTACCCAAGGCAGAATCTTCTGATTTTCCTAGGCAATTTATGGATAATTAGCCATGCTGTCTGACTTCAGCATAGCCACCTCTACTCATCTTTCCCTCATACTGTGCTTTAGTTTTCTGAATTTTTAATGAACTGAAAACTTGGGAAGCCCAAGTCACCTCTTATCATTAAATCTCTGCAACATCAACTGCAAGCACCATGGCACTGAGACTCTTACTGCACTTGGGACTTGAACATTTCAACCAATGGTGTTTTAGGTGGCATTCAAAAAAAATAATTACTTTGCTATCACCGTTGGCCTTGGATTCAGTAGCCTGTAACCTACTTTTATCTCCTATGTTGTTATGCCCGGTTTGGTTCCTTCTCCAATACAACAGCTTTGGGGAATGCCTAACTCTCCCATGTGCTACAATGGGAAACTAAACAAGAGCTGAACTCGAGAAATCTGGATGATCACTAGACAACAGCAAAGTGTTATAGAAGACTTCGCAGCTCGGTTCTGGTAATTCTAGGACAAGAGAAACTTAATTTGCTCAAATATGAGGCAATCAGCCTCAATAGTCATGTCTTAAAAAGAGGAACAAAAATGTACCGAGTGGTTAAATTGTGATCAATTGTAATGATTAAAAAAGCCACAACCGATTGTATTCACACATTATACTTAGTCATAAATAATGAGTTTGATGAACTGCAATGACAGGATACAAAAAAAAAAAAAAAGGTCAAAACCAAGCAAACCACTTTCTGGCTTAATGGAGAGCTTTCTAACCTCATGATCCACATGGCTGCTACACCGAACCATGGTGCAGTGCATCTCTCCCTCTGTGTGTGGAGTGGCATCCAGTTGATATTAACTCTTAAAGAAATCGTACTGAACTCTTAAAGCTTAAATCTTCCCTCAAAGATTTCCCTCAAAACTACACAAGCACAGGACTAAACTATCCAGCTAATCTACTTAACTTATCCAGTCCCTGATAGATTACAATATATTCCAAAAGGTCTATATTTTTTATTCACAAACATACTCAAAGCTGAATTGGTGTTCATGAAAACCAATTCGTCCAGTCTGCAGGATTCAAAAAACTTAATGGTCTGGCTGGCTGTTTCATTTTCCAGAGAATTAGAAATTATCCTACAGCTGATTCTTACCATAGGGAATTGCTTGTTAAAAAGAGAAAAGCAGCAATAACTTTGGGAAGAATGGAAGAATCATCAAATGGTTTTTTAAGATACTGCAGAAAGAGAAAAGGATGAATGGTTGCATACTTTAGATTTCAGAAGACCCAATTTCAATAAGCTTAAATAAATAATAGGTGCACTAAGGTGGGCAGAAATCCTCAGTTTGATGGGTGTGCTGGAGACTTGGCATTTTCTGAAAAATAAGGACACCAGGAAATACAACTGCACATTACTTCAATGTGAAGAAAAATGAGGGCAGGTTAAGAAATAATTACTGATGCATAGGGTGCTTTTGACTGAGCCAGGAGTTAAAGGGACCATATATACAAAATGAAAGATGGATGTAATCAAGTCAGAAAGATTGAAGTGCAAAAGGAATTTAAGCTTGCAAGAAAAAGCTAAAGCAACAAAAAGGGGTTTGGAGTCTATTTCAGTAGTACAGAAAAAAGTGGGTCCATTGCTTGAAGACAATACTAGATGATGGAGAGAGAGTAGAACTTCTCAGTTCCTTAACTCCTACTTTTCTTCAGTGTTTTCCCCTAAAGGAAATTAAACTGGACCTAAGCAGAATTGAAAAAAGGAAATGGTAACACAAGATGAGTGAAGAGATGCTGTAATCAGGGAGGGTCCCACTGCCATGAAGGAGTAAATCTCCAGAACCAGATCAATTACTCTTGAGTTTGAAGAAGGTTGTAAATGTCATCTCAGAGCTACTTTCTGTGGTATTTGAGAACTTGTGTAGATGTGCCAGATGACTGGAACAAAGCAAATGCTGTTCCTATCATAAAAAGTGTGGGGTTTGAAAGGAACTGTATGGTTACAGACCAGTCATCCTGAAATCCAGGCAAAACTCTGGAACCAATTATTATGAAAATTTAGAAAATACATTGTTTGGCAGTAAGCATCATGACTCGGTTGCATTCCAAACCAACCTGATCTCTTTATTTGATAGAATGATACTTCCTGAGAATTGGTGATCATTTCTGCTTGTTGTCCTCAGAAATGTAGTGGGCATATGGTCAATAAAGCATATGACAAAGTTTCCCAAAAGGTCTTTGTATGGGAGACAGCAAAATGCAGGCTCAATTATACAGAGTTGGTTGAGGGGTTATACCCAATAAGCATATATCAGTGAATCCATGACAGAATGGAAGTTAGGTATGGAATGGTATAACATAAGGCTGCTTTCTAAATCCTCTTCCCCATGTTCATAAATGATTTGAATGAGGGATTAGAAAATATAATCATCAAATTTGCAGATAGCACAAATCTTGAGGGGATTCGGAATTAAATTTCAGTGCTGACATCTAGAATGTTTGCTTGACTTGTCCCAAAGAATTCAGTCAAGAATTCAACCATGGGAATATGTAATTAATCCACAATAAAAGAGATCAGTGATCTATATTTGACTAATGAGTTGCTAATTTGTATCCCTCCAAGGATAGACCAAGCTATATTGTGACTAGAAGAAATACTATGTACTGATGAAGTAAAGTGCTCCAATCTAGAATTGGCATATTTTGCTTTTCTTATGACTGACATTGTTAAATGTGATTAATCAATCAAGCATCCAAATTGTTATTCTTTTGCTGACTTTTGCATTACAAAGTCACTGCAACTTGAACATGAGACTTATACAAATGAGACTCAATAGTTGGTGCACCATAATGTCTGCTGCCACCAGTCATATATTTTTACCCAAATCATAGATTTTGTAACTTGTAATAAAAAATCCCATTAATTTCCATCTTGGGTGCTTTATAATATATGTTTAATTCCTAGAAATCCTCAGCTAGCATGCTGGCTGAGGAATTCTGGGAGTTGAAGTCCACATATCTTAAAGCTGTCAAGTTTGAAAATCATAGCTTTAGACTTTTAGAAGTAAACTCTTGAGTATAATGCTTTTGTAAGCATATGGTAAGCATGTTGAGAGATTGACTCTTTTCTGATATGTATCTGCTGGACTTTTTCTCTGCTCTCTGCCACATGTGAGTAATCATAGTTCAATCCATACCAATTTTATTTCTTTCCCTAAAAGAGAGGAACAACTTTAGAAACATGGACTAGATTCAGTTTACTTATTATGAAAAGGGTATGGTTTCAACCTTTTCTCTTGCAACTGTTCCCTCCTTTGGAATATGAGAGTTCTTTCTCACAATGATTGAAACTAGCTAAACAGATGCAGACTGCCCCACTTCCATCCAAGAGGCTGGCTTCCAGTCCTCTGGGAGGGGAAAAACAGGAGGGAAAAGGTCAAGAGTTTTGCCATACTAATAACTTATTTGAAATCAAGGTAAGTGTTGGATTCTTTGCCTAAAACCTTAGTCTTTTTTCTGGTCAATACTATTAATCAAGGGTCTTGTATTCGCATTCATTAAATTGACTGTTTCCAGTGCAAGGAACGGTGAAGGGGCTAATTAGTTCTTCCCAGCATTGTTTTGTTATTAATGTTCCAAATCTTTCTCTGGGTATCCCATGGATCCCAAATGCACATAACTGCACATTGTTGCTTGTTTGGCTTTACCATGTCAACACATCAGGCTTTCCTAAATTAAGTAAGCTTTAAGGTTTTATAAAATTCTCCACCGAAGGCTAAATCAGGTAGACATCAGCATTGGAATTTTATTATGTGGAAAGTTATTTTGGATATTAAAGTATGACTCAAAACAAGTTTCTGTCCTCCAGTCTCTCTGGGCAGAGATTACTTTGGCTTCTAAAAATTGTCTTGGAATTTAAAAAGAAACATATGAGTTATACCACCCCCTGTTAGCGGTTTGCCAAATTTCCAGCACTGGAACTCATAGAAGAAAATGCAGGGGAAATGCTGTGTCATGTCATCACCAGGACAATAAAATTAGCCTCTCCAGCAAACCAGATGGAAGGTGGCTTTAAATGGGTACATGCATCTCTTATTGCCAGGAAAAACAGAACAGGCAATGAAGGGCAAAAGACCAATCAGCAAACATGATGCTGCATTTGGTATTCATGTCTTAAATTCCAACTTTAATCCTATTTTTAATTAGTTAGTCATGTCGAGTGGTTTTGAAGTAGAAAAGTGTGAAAAAAATATCTTAACACAAGTGTCAACAGTGTAATAAAATGTACTGTTTATATTTGCACTGACTCAAGGCTGTTGATATGTTGCCAACCTGAGTTGATCTTCAAAAGGCTAAGCAGGATCTGATCTGTTTAGAACTGGATAAGAGACTTCTAGGAAATCCAGGGTTGTACACAAGATTGAGCTCCACAAACATCCCAGATGAAAGTAAAAAACAAATCATGTCCATCGCAAACATAATGACCATATTGTTGTTTTAAGGCAGGGGTGTCAAACTCGCATCATCACGTGACATATCACAACTTTTCCCCCCTTCGCTAAACCAGGGGTGGGCGTGGCCAGTGTGTGACACATCTGGCCTGTGGGCCATGAGTTTGTTTTAAGTTTTAAGTGATGCAGCATGACAGATTTTTTACCAACTGCTATGCTAGAGATGGAGCATGTTTCAATTCCATCCATATTCCTGTTTCAAGAGAACCTATTTTTACAGCAAGGGGTCTGCAAGCAGAAATATGCATTCCATAACCAGTTTAATGGATGGCCTGATAATAAAGCACCTCCTTTTAAAGCTTATGCTAAACACTGTTGGGTTAATGCCATGTTCACGTAACTTGCAATGGTCAAAAAGTTAATCATGTTTCAAAATTTGATGGCTACTTTGTGTAAGACAATGATTGTGTTTCCAAAATGTAGTGAACCACAAACTACCCAACCCAGTGTACTCTTGCCTAGTCTGTTGTGTAAATGCATTAAATATATAAGATGAAACTCTGGATGCCAGAATCTGAACAGGAAAGGAATTTGAGAATGATGAATAATAATTCCCACCAACATCTGGTTCTATTTTCTTGGCATCCCTAAGAGAGCCATATCCTGTCCAACAAATGTCAAGAAGGATGGGGAAAGAATATTGTAACTATGCTTGGAACAGAACTAGATTATTTGGGGGGCAAACCTTGAACATCCCAGTCTAAGTGAGATGTATCCTGTGTGTATGTACACAATGGGGAAAGTAGGTCAGCTGACTTGTTTGACATGATAGGAGAGAACACGGAAGAACCAAGCCACCCAACATGGTCAGAAAACATGCCCTCCATTATTTGATGTCCAAATCCATACAAAACATTTAATATGATACCTCAGTATCATTAGAAATTTATCTGATGTGCATTTAGGAATAATAAATTTGATTTGATTTGCATTAATTCCAAGATCGAAACTATAGATTATCTTGAGGAAATAATGTTTAATAATAATTAGCATTAACAATTATCTAGATGATTTTGAATTCATAGTCAAGTGCTGTTCATTTTCAATCACTTAAGATTAATAATTAAAACTGTTTTCCTCGCAATTTACATTGCTCTAAAAGAGTGCTTGGAGGATATCCAGTAACATGTCATTTTTCAGTGTAAAAAGGCTTGTATGCTTGATAATGGTATTTATCATGTTTTCCTGAACTTAGCAAATGCTCAGAGTCACTTTCATTCTTATTAGTACAACTCTGTCTCTGATTCTAGTTAGTGGATCTTGGATATTCAATGCAAAACAAATATTTCACAAACTGAAATCTTCCCATTCGTATATTAATAAAAACATGGAGTATAAACCTGTAGAAACATTTATTCTAAGAAAAAAAATACTTATTAATTGCTAATTAGTTTAACATGAGGTTATTCCACCTTGTTACAAATAAAGATAGCCTAGAGATAGATTTGTTCATAGAAAAGGAAGTTTGGAAATAACAAAATTCCATTTTAGGATGAGAAGTATCATTTGGGGGGGGGAATCATACTTCACTATCATATAATGTGGATAAAATGTGAACAATAAAATGTACTTCATTAGCTAGAATTTGCATGTCTTCCTTATTTTGTCCTTAACAAACTGTTTCATTGTTTTACCATAAATTTAATTTTTAAGAACTGATTTCTCCCCCAAAAGCGATTAGACTAAATTCTACAAGCCTACAGTAATGGATTGTTTTTGAACTTACAAGAACTCCAACAGCTCCTACTCTTCCCTTCCTCTTGATACACTTTTTCTTATTCCCTCCCTGCATATTAGACAGCAGTACTTCTGCTGATTTTGTTAATTTGAGGAATTTATTGGCCCTAAACCTACATCCAATAATCTGGCACCATCTGCATTCATGGTCCTCAGTTTCAGCCTTTACTGAGCAATGATTTGATTTTCTAGCCTGCCATCATTTGTTGCTCTAGTCCAGGGGTGTCAAACTCAAGGCCCGTGGGCTGGATCCGGCCTATGGGGTGCTTAAATCCAGCCTGTAGGGCTGGCCTGAAAATATCAAAGGACTGGCCTGCGGTGTCTCTGCCAGCCAAAACAGGCTGCATGCGGGCCTCCCACAGCCCATTTTCAGCCTCCCCAGCCTCCAGCAGCACTCTACCGGACAAAAATGGCCATGCTGAAGCCCAGTGAGGCCTCTGCGTGTTCCACTTTTGGCTGGCAGAGTACTGCATGAGGCCATTCAGGCCAAAAACAGGGCAGAGGAGACTGCACCTGGCCCCCCTCCCCACATGCCCCATTTTGGCTAGCAGGGTACTTCAGGAGGAATCCGTCCCATCTTCCCACCCTCACCCACCCCCACCAGCCCACAGAGAACTACAGTGCTGATCCGGCCCTTGAAGAAATCCAGTTTGACACCCTTGCTCTAATCCATCACATCTAATATGTAAAATTCATTTTTAATGCTGGTCTGTTACCAGGGGTGGGATTCAGAAATTTTAGCAACTGGTTCTCTCCCCGGTTGCTGGGTGGGCGTGGCCATGGTAGGCATGGCCTACACCGCCTCCTGCACCATGGGGGGGGGTGTTTATGCTCTTCCCAGACTCCGGAGGCTTTCCTTGAGCCTCCAGGAGGGAAAAATGGCCTCCCCCGGGCTCCGGAGGCCCTCCGGAGGCCAGAAACAGGCCCATTTTCGGACTTCCGATACTTCTGGTAGGCCCATTTTTTGCCCTCCCCAGGCTCCATAGGCTTTCCTCAAGCTTCTGGGAGGGCAAAAACAGCCTCCCCTGTTTTTGCCTCCTGCACCATGGGGGGGGGGGTGTTTATGCTCTTCCCAGACTCCGGAGGCTTTCCTTGAGCCTCCAGGAGGGAAAAATGGCCTCCCCCGGGCTCTGGAGGCACTCCGGAGGCAGGAAACGGGCCCATTTCCAGACTTCTGGAACTTCTGGTAGGCCCGTTTTTTGCTCTCCCAGAGCCTCCAACCTGGCCCTGCACTTACCTGGCATGCAAAATGGGCTTCATGGAGACTCCTGGGAGGGGTGGGGAGGGGTGGGGAGGGGGTTAGCCAGTCCTTGCAACAACCAGTTCGGTGAACCAGATTAAAATTAATATCTTTTTCACCTGAACCTGTCCAAACTGGCTGAATCCCACCCCTGTCTGTGACCGTAATAAAAATTGAGCAATTGATTGATTGAAAATTCTTTTTTTCCTGACATTTTCCACTCTAGTCTTGCCTTGCCTCCCAAATATCTCAGCTGAATCCTTCTGAGTCCAGCCGTCCCATCTTTCTTCTGCTTTTTATGGTTTCCTCCTGTGATCATTTGCTGCCTTTTAAAGGTTATTGGCAAGTTATTTCATAGTTCTCTGTCCACTCTGCACTTGGCATTCATGATCAACCAGTTCAGTATCAGACCCCTTCGAGGAGGAGAGCAAAGTCTCTTAAGTGTCAAATGTGCACATGACTTGCAGCTGATGCCGCTGAACTCCTTGCTCGGGATTTAAAATGAGAGCAGGGAAAACCTCAGCGTAATCATTTTCATGCAAGATTAGAAATATATTTTTATAAGAAAGGCAACAATCTGAGAAAGGAGACGGAAAGACAGAAAAGTCAAGTAGACCAAAGAAGCAGGGAGTGTTTCCCTGCTTTCTGGATTCTGGCTTTGCGGCCTGATTTCCCGCATGTGATTTCCCACATATGTGATTTCCCACATATGTGCGGCCTCTTCTAACATGCAGGGATCTGAAGAAGCAGGGATCCTTTCCATCTTGGCTTTCTGAACAAGGAAATGTGGAAGAGACGTCTGATCTATTTAGATGGTAAGATGTGAGGGTGAAAAGAAAAAGTATACTTCTTCCTTCTTTGAACACGGAAAGTGCTGAAAGATTGTTGGCTGATTGCGAAGGAGACCGATATTTGCCAAGACCAAAACAACTTGGATATAGAGATTATTCAGTGCACATCCTAGAAGTCTTCATCCTGCCACCCCCACCCAAATTATTAAATTCCCTTTTACTGGACACTCAGGGTCCCCAAGGCAACCTGAAGCCACTTGGGCTTGGCATTGGTGTACAAAAATAAACATGACAAGGATTTAATATTAGTAAGGAAGTCTTGTTCAATGTTGCTGATCTTTTTAGCTTGGTCTCTTCATATGCATCCAGGATAGACTGGACTTTTCCCCCCCAAGATTGATCTAAATTTAGCTTTTTCTTTAGACATGCATTTTTCAGTAAGGAACTTAGAGTACATTGCAGCTTTGTAACAATAGTAAATGCCTGCTTTTGACCCCAGAAAGCATGAGAATGTCTTTGTCAGGTGGTCAGTAACTTGTTTGTAATTCTGGAAATAGGCAGGCTGTAGATTATATAAAGGAGAATCTGTATCACTTCTAATTCTAATCACAGATTAGCTGAATAGATGAACTGCTATAGACTGAAACTCTCAAGTGGAATGAATTGGCATTCAGCTTCTGAATTCATTAGAGAAAATAAATGCCATAATCTCAATCAGACAGTGGATCTGATAAATAGCTCTGCAGCCTCTAATGTATGTGCCCTTCAGACAGACAGCTGTCAGTATGATAGCTATAACTCCCTCTGAAACACTCAGTCCATCAAATGAAATTAAGAGTGACATTTCTCAAGCTTAGCAGAATTTAGTCGGTACTTGCATTTTCACTTTTCAGGGGGAATACAGCTTTCTGTTTAATCCCTTCTCTATACATTTCTAACAGCAGGAGGAGTATAACACACATACACAAACTTTCCTTTTCTCCTGTTCTGTTAAATTTGCTTAAGTGTTTATGGAGAATTGAGAAAACCTTAGCTCTGAGGAGCTGTCACTCTTTCCCAAAAGTCTGAGCAGAATTGCTGCCTGTTTCCTTTCTCTCCAGAAACAGTTTAATCCCAGAGGCAGAATACCATTAGACTTATTCTCTGAACCAGGGTGATAAAATGTACATTATAATAAAATACAATGGATGATTTCTTGCTCATAAACCATACCCTTAAATTTGTCCCAAGAAAAAGACTTCTTTCTTTGCCTAAATGCAGTTATCTTTGTCTTTAGAGTTGAATGAATCAACTGTTTGGTATCTATCCACTCAATGGCAAAGCATTTGCAAAAAAAAAAAAAAAGATAGTTTGCTGAATGACCAGAGGAAATTAAGGTAAAGTGGCTACCAGGATAGGAATGATATGAAAATCATGTTCTCAGATCATATGAATGCAACCCTAACCCTAACCCTAGCATTTATTTATTTTCTCTTGCTGCTCATCACCAGTACATTATTCTGGGCAGTTTACGATTAAAATCTGAATAAAAACAATTAACCAAATTATAGTTAATGACTGAACTATAGCTGGTGATTTAAATTTAATTTTATTATATTTTAATTAATATAAAACTCCTCAAGTGCTTATCAAAACATAAAACAAAGTTTATAACTGAATAACAGATAAAGTATCATGGTTTCTGAATTATCTATAAGCAGCAGTTAGCAAATCTTGAGACATCCCTTTTTCTATGAACTATTTTTACTCCCTCGATTGTCAATAATAATGTTCTCACCAAAAAAGAGCATTTCTAGTTGCCCATTTATAACAATAACACTTAGACTTAAATATTGCTTCATGGTGCTTTACAGCACCTTCTAAGCAATATTGTCAGCATATTTTATTTTATTTTATTTTATTTATTCGATTTGTATACCGCCCTACTCCCGAAGGACTCAGGGCGGTGAACAGCCAAACAATAAAATTACATAGACATAAAAAATTTAAAAACCAGATAAAATCAAATTAAATTATTTTGGCCCAGACAGATTAAAACACCCCAATAATTTAAAAACAGATTAAAATTTACATATTTAAAAGGGAAGAGATTAGGCCAAGCCCGCCTGCTGGAATAAAAAGGTCTTCACAGCGCGGCGGAAGGTGCGCAGATCCGGGATCCTCCGTATCTCCAGGGGGAGCTCATTCCAGACGGTAGGTGCCCCCACAGAGAAGGCTCTCCCCCTAGGGGTCGCCAGCCGACATTGTTTGGCTGACGGCACCCGGAGGAGTCCCTCTCTATGAGAGCGTACTGGCCGGTGGGAGGCTATTGGTGGTAGTAGGCGATCCCGTAGATAACCAGGTCCTAAGCCATGGAGCGCTTTAAAGGTGGTAACCAAAACCTATATTGCCCCCAACAATCTGGGTCCTCATTTTACTGACCACAGAAAGATGGAAGGCTGAGTCAACCTTGAGCCTGTTGGGATTGAACTTCTGGCAGTGGGCAGAGTTAGCCTGCAAGACCACATTCTAACCACCATGCACCACCATGGCTTTTATTCTATAATGATTTCAGATTTGCTTCAAGCAGCTGAATCTCGCTCCCCTTCCCTTTATATTAGAGGCCATTTTCAATCTCAAAACAGCCAAAATTTGCCATTAGTTGAAGTCATTTGGTCCCACTTTTGTGAAATAAGACCCTTAAAGCTTACTGTCTCCTCTTTATGTTCATATGTAGAACTATGGTGTTGGTCATCAACAGTGGTGTTGGGCACTGTTTCCACTTGGGAAACAGTGGGGAAAAAAATTAATTATATGAATTATCTCTATTATAGCACTTCACAAACAAATGCTCAATTATGTGAAGTGTGAATTCCTCAGATAAGTGTAACTTGATATCTAAGAAATGTTTATTTCCCAAATATTGGTGAAGTGATTTGTAGTTTTCTCCCAAGTTCGGTAGAGAAGTTTACAAAATTATTTTCCACTTCCAAGAAAACAAATACAGGTAATCCTCATTTGGTGACCATAATTGGTACTAGCAACTCAATTCTTAATTGAAGTGTCTGCTAAGTGAAATTGTGACTCTGCTTATGATCTTACTTCAGCTTTCTTTTGCTTTATGAAAGTCATAAATGCAAGGATTGCCCATAAAGTTCTTTTTCATTACCATTCTAACTATGAATGATTGCTAATTGAGGCAGTTGCTAAACAAGGACTACCTGTGCGGAAAGAAGAACATATTGTTCAAGGCAGTCCCTGTCAATCTCATCTGGCTTTATCAGTGATGAATGTGATCCTAATGAAGACATGGTTGGCGCAAACAAAGGTCAATGCAAAAGCACTGGAGTTTGGCCAAGGAATTTACTGGATTACTCTGGCATTTATTCAGCCATAGAGATATTCTGCCATACCTACCATCTTTTTTTCCTGGTTTGCCACTGCTAGGAAAGAACATCTCAGCAATTTTACTCACCGTAATGTCACATAGGGGCTTAGTGCTGCGTATCAATGGGCTGGCATATAAACGGAACAGCAAAGACCAGAGAATGTATAGTATTTATGCACTGAGATTGATCATTTGAATTAAGGGAAATTAAGATGTTATGGCTGCATATTCAAGCTATACTTTCGTAATTTAAGAAGAGCAAAATTGCCAGAATGAATGATAAAGAAGACAAAATGAAATTGGTTCTGTGATACAGCAGGCAAGTCACTTCTACCTCCTTTTCTACTTATGGAAAGTGGGGGGGGGGGAGGGATCAACAGGCTATTAATGGGCCTTTGGGATACTGCTTCTAGGAACCCTATCCAAATGAATGCTTTTTTTGTCAGAATGCTGTACAGTAGAGGATAACAGTGCCAATTATTCCTCATTATAGGAGTAGTGGGCATGAACCCAGAGGAAATTGTGATCCTGTTCGTGTGTTCAATAGGAACAGAATACATTAAAGGTTGGGTCTCTGACTTCTGGAGAACATCTGGAGAAGAAGCTCCCTCAGATCAGCGGCCCTCCAGATACATTGCATCAGAACTCATTCCCAGCCAGTTTTGTTTGTTTTCAGAGGAGCTGATTCAGAGATGTCCTTATCCTGTACAGTTGGATGTGGAAAACCTATAGGACCACAGGCTCTCTAGTAGCCATTGGCCAATTCTGCCAGCCTTCTGGCTTTCTCAGATTCTTTTCCTCCAGCAACAGTTCCCTTCCCTCTCACCCCCTCCTCCTTTCAGTTGGACCCAGGACTTGCCTCCCCCCACCCCAGGCCCCTTGCCAGGCCTCCTCTGTTTTTAGCAGCTGCCAGAGACAGAAATTCAACAGATGAAGTGTTTGCATCTCAGTATCTCCATTATAGCCAGGCTTGGCTGAGTGGATAACGACATAGCTTGTTAAATAAAATGACAAACACCCTCTCCTAAGAACTGGTTCACAGCAGGTTATGTGTGGGGGGTGGGTGGGTGCTAACCTGCTCTTCTGGAGGTAGAGGAAGGTTCGGTGGAGCGTGTCAGTTGGCCGGCACGGATCCTTCAGAAGTGTGAGAGGTGTGTTAGGAAGCGCAAGCACTTGTTGGCGTGATTCGCTCAGTCCTGGGTGAAGCACCCCTCCCCCCACCTCCATGCCCCGTCTCCTGTACTCAGGGATCTCCGCGCGAGGCCGAGTGGGTAGCGCTGGGGTGGCTCCTGCCCCCGCGAGTCTCTGGCTCCGCCAGAAGTGTGGGAGGACGTTTATTCTTGCGCCAGTTTCCCAACGACGCCGGCGTGCGCGTTTGTGTACAGGTGCACGTGTCTCCCAGCCCATGAAGACACGTGTCTGAGGGAAACTCTCTCTCTTTTTTTCCCCCCTGAGGGAGCCCCTCTTGCCCCTGAGTCGAGTGCCAGGGAGAGCTTCACACTCTGCCCCGGACGGGCGCACGGGACTAAACCCTTCTGGTGCGAGAGGGAGCTCAAGGCGGTCCCGGGGAGAAAGGCACACAGCCCGGGAACGGAATCTGGCTCTTCTCCTTTCGCCTCAGCTACAGGCGGTCAGAGAAGAAGCCCGCCCGCCCGCCCGCCCGGAGAAGCAAACAAGCGGCGGTGCACAAAAGCTGGCGGGCGAGGTGGGGGAGCAGCTCGGCGGCTGGGAAAGAAGGCGCTTGCGCTTCTTCTGTTGCCGGGGAACTGGACGCCGGCTGCCCCTGCCCGTCCCGCGCCCCCGCCAGGAGGATCTGCAGAGGGGGAGGGAGGGAGGCGTCGGCACCGGGCGCCCCGGGCGCCCCACCTGGCAAGAAAGAGAAGCTGTAAAGCGAAGGGAGGTGTGCAGCCAGGTCCCGTCCTGTCCCGGATCCTCGGGGCGTCTCCGCTCCGCAAGATGCGCGGCAAGAACAGAAAGGAGAGCCTTTCCGATTCCCGGGACCTCGATGGTTCCTACGATCAACTAACCGGTGAGTTCCCCCCAAGCTGGCAGCTCGTTCTGCTGAGAGCCGCCGCCTTGGCTTGAGGAGGGGCAGGGAGGGGGAGGGCTAGGAAGATGCAGCATCCCTTTAACAGCAAACTGGGTGGAGTGTGAAAGAGGTCCCGCACAGTAACTGTTGTCGACCCACCGCCACCTGCCAAAGGTGGGGTTTTCCTTCGTGCATTCTTCTCACCATCCAGGGAGGGGTTCTTTAGTCCATTTCTGAACCAAACTTGCACAAAGTGATGGTGCCGAGGAGAGGGGGTTGGGTTACGGCGCCGATTTTGTCCCTGGACATTTCAAAGTAGGTGAAGGTTTATGTCTGTGGTATGCATGACTGAATGGATTTTACAGGCTGGAGAACGGAACCTTTCATTGCCTGGCTCCTTAAAATAGTCCAGGATCTGGAGCTAATGTTGGCTGCGATGCCTTCCCCTAAGACTCTAAGGAGATCTTAATGAACTTACTCCTGTGTCTAAAGTCTGTAAACCAATGTAGAAGTTGGACAAGATCCCCTTGAGATGGACAATGAAGTCCTCAATTTTAAAAAATAAATAAAATTCAAATCAGAAGGAATTTATCCACGTCTTTCTGCTGCCTCTGTTCTGTACCAGAGAGATGGGCGGCATGGAAATTTAATAAATAGGTATTATTTATTAGAGGATCTTAGCCCACTACAAAAAGCACAGACCCCATATCTATATAGAAGGCTAGTAGGCGAGATGCCTTCCTTCTTCCCAGAACTAGCAAAATCCCTTCAAATCTTGTACTGTCCACGGTGCTGGAGTTTGTCAGTGCTGCTGGGCTCTCCTGTGCACACGGCAGAGCAATTTTCTCTCTCTGTTGCCCCTGAACGTCATTCAAGCGATTTGATGCCTGCAAAATTGGCTCTTCAGCCACAGAGATATTTTGAGCTCAGTAGAAATTCAGAGCCCACATGATTTTCTTGTCTTTCAAGTGACTTGAACGCATCAATATGATTTAAAATCAAAATGAAGTGAAAAGGAACTTGGGTTCCTCCCAGTTGTGACCTTTAATTGTGGGACCTCCTGATCTTGTGCCATTCATATTTTTCTGCCCAAGAGCTTTGCTTTTCATCAGTCTTCGGATTTCCGTATACCCTTTTTATCTGAAGAGAACTGGATTAGAATTAAAGTCAAGAATTCTTGTGTTTTTCAACTCTCCCTTCCACACACTCAATAAAGCCATTTATCCCTGGTTGGCTTTTGATACCATAAATTTACTACTCCTCTCTTTTTCTTTTTTAATTTTTCCTATAGTTTTATTTTTAAGATAAAGTTATAAACAATAAGCAACAGACAGCTACTGATCACAATTCTTGTACATTTGTGGGGCAAATGAATAAAAATAACATAATAATAAACTTACTGTCTAATGAAATGCTGGACACTCAGTTATGCAGCACACATGAAGTGAATGTCTACATGTTATATTTTGATCATCTCTTCATTTCCATTTACAAATGGATAAATTCTCTCTTGCAGCTAAAGTTCACATCGTAACTGCAGAAAAGAATATATGTGATTTTTGCTCTAGTGCCATTTCCCATTTTCTTTATTTTTGGTCAACTTTCTCTCTGTCAACACACATTACCTTGCTATTAAGTTCCTTTGAATCATTCACATTCATCTTCATTGCAGCTTGTTACGTACAGCTCTTATGCCTGTACTGGGAAAAGAGATAGCTAATCCAGAGACTTAATGAGAGACCATGGAATACAACAAAATACTTATGAAAACTTAAACCATGGCTTCTGAAGACCACATGCATTTATTATTTGGTATTACTTGGACTATAGAAAATATTTCCCAATTGAGCTGTAAAGAAAATTCTGTAAATATTTATCTCCTATTGATAGTATTGGAAATGGATATTTCTTCTAAGAGTCCAAGTTCCAGCCTCTTATATGTGCAAAAGTGAGGAACACAGCTGAAAACAATAAACTGATAGCATTCTAAAATTCCTATACTCCTGTGTTTCTTTATAATAGTACGCCAAGAACTACCTGGGTGCTATCAAGTTATGCTTGATTATTATTATTATTGCAATAACTTGCAGATCTGATATTATAGTGATATCATCATCATCATCATTATCATCATCATCATCATCATCATCTCTTTTACTCGTTAAACATGAAACTCAGTCAACTGAACATTTAAAAATGTGTCACAAATACAATTGACTGGTGCTAATGGTTGATATGGGTTGCTGCCAGCGTCATATTATTATTGTTATTGTTATTGTTATTGTTCCAGTGGACAATTAACATAAGAATTAACATAAGCAATTAAAAACATAAAATGAAGTTGAACAGTTTGAACTAAAAACATTCATTAAAACAAAGCAGAATATCCCCACCCCCACCCCATATACATTAATCTCAGATCTGGGACCCAATCCAGATTTTAAAGACTTTTCAGAACCTGAGGAGAGAGGGCACCATTGGTATATTTAGTGGGATGCTGTTCCAGAGCACCCTTTTCTCAAATTTCCAGCTCCATTTTCAAACCCCTACAGCTAATTTATTGATCATCTTTCCCTTCTTCTACTTCCTTCAGTCTTACCTAACACTAATTCATTATCCTAATTTCTAATTAGGATATTAGGATACTATTTCTAATTCATTATCCACCTGTGTCACATGCCAAAATGAGTAGTTTTATTTATTTTTGTCTCAAGAAATCAGTGAGCCTTTATTTGATCCAGATGTAATGCATTGATCCTTCTTACAATCTGTGACACCCCTTGGAACCTTCTCAAAATCCATAATTTGAAATACCTATATTCTTTCCCTTTCCTTTCTCAGTGTCTACTTTTCAAAGCTGAATATTGCAGCTTGAAATATTGTTGCTTTAACTTTTCTAATTTTTGTTGTTATTGAATTATCCTTAGTCTTCATAATCAAGTCTAAGTTTTGCATTGTCTTACTTCCTAGGATTAATCTTTTCTTGAGCACACTCTCCACCTTAAGGTTAAGAAAACAGAAGTGCCTTTCCCCTTCACAGCTATCAGTTCACTCAGCATGCTGGTTGAGATGTATCTGGATTTCCCATTTTCTATTTCTTTCTCATAATAAATTAAATCCTCTTTACTTTGGGGTAACAAAGTGATGCCTACCTACAAATTTCAAGTTGTTCATGTTTTGACTCTACTTTTAATTCTGGTTTTTTTCCTCTTCTAAATCTATCATTGTTATATTGTATTTACTGTAACACAAAAGAAATAATTACAGTAATGCTGAAAAAAAGTGAATTATCGCTGGGCTTTGCACTTACGATTGTCACAGCATTCCCACAGTCACAATCAAAATTCAAGTGCTTGGCAACCAGCATGTATTTTGTTGCAGCATCACAAGGTCATGTGATTGCCATATATGACCTTCCATGGGTGGGGTAGCAAGCAAAATCAACAGGGGAAGCTGGATTCACTTAACAGCCATGCGATTTGTTTAATGTTTGTGGCACAAAAGTTCATAAAATCAGATGCAATTCATTGAAGTACAAGGCTTAGTGATGGAAGTTCCCAACTGTGGTCATAAATTGAGCACTAATAAAAACCCAACAATCTTTTGGGAAACAATACTTAACTTCAGCAGTTTATTCAGTTTTGTTATCTTTTTTGTTTTGTCAGACATCTTTGTCAATCTCATGAAATGAAGTGATGTGTGCAGATAGGAAAATTGTCCCAAAGATGATTTTTCAAGAGGCAACTGGACTTCCTTGTTTTTCTTTGAAGATGTTTTACTTCTCATCCAAGAAGCTTCTTGGAGCTTCTTCAGCTGTCTTCGGCTCTGAAGACAGCTAAAGAAGCTTCTTGGATGAGAAGCGAAAGAAAAACAAGAAAGTCCAGTTGCCTCTTGAAAAATCACCTTTGGGATAACTATGACCTGGATGACTGAGAATCTCCATAGACAAATAAGAGAACTGTTTTCTTCACCAATCAAGTCTAGATTGAGGCTTGGCCAAGCTTCATTTGTAAATCCCTTTTATAAAGGTTTTCCAAGACAGCAGAGATGTTTTATGCCAATTGTCTATGTAAAAAGCTTTAAGTAACAAGTCTGAAATAAAAAAGTTAATCCAAGTTTATTAAAATCCTAAGGATGGTTGTGTGAATTGATACAGAATAGGCAAACACAGCAATTTGTGTTTATGTAGTCCTCCTGAAATAAATAATTTCAGAAATGATTCTTAGCCCTAGCTGTCAACTTCTTGGTATTGGCCTTAAGATTCTCTAAAAAACAGTCTGGTGGTCAGGAAAATCTTGTGCTCATATCCCTCACTCTGCTTAGAGTCTAAATATGGCATTACAATAATGCCAATTGAAAATGCAGTTCACTTTCAGCATTACATCTGGCTAAGCAACAATCTGCTTTTTCAAGAGAATGTTAGTAACAACATCTTATCTTGTTACTAAATCTTAAAATAAGCTATAAAATAGGTACTGTTGTTGTTTTCATTTATAGTCATTTGCAGCTATTGTAAAAACAGACTGAATATTCTTTGTAAACAACTGTACAGAGTATTTTTCTGTATATATGCAACCATTGTAATGAATACTTGGCTATTTTTTTAGTACATTATAGGGTACATATTTAGGGGAAGAGGCACCTTGCAGTGGGTTAAAACAGGATGATAAGCATTTGCAGAAATAGCTGTGCAGTTTATTCATATGAATAACCTTTCAGTAGTACCACCTGAAAATCCACAAGCTCTCGAAGTGGTCCTGTAAGCAATGGAAATGCTAAAAAACATTGCTGCATGCATGAAGAAGAATCTATAAGCATTAATGCAATACAAATCTAACTCAAGATGTTAATTTATAACAATAAGGTTATTATTATACAGTGATTTAATTGAATGCCACTCATTAGTAATATTGGAAGTGGTATGTTTTTGTTTTCTAACTTGAAGGTGTTATAGTACTGCTAGTGTTTCCTTTTTCTTTTCTCTTTCTATAGTCCCAGGGGATATTGTATTTCTTAAAGCTTTCAATGCACTATAAGCATCGGTAGAGCCTCTTCTAGCCAAAATAACAGTGAAGCAGTGAATAAATAAGACTACACTACAGGCAGCAATGACTGAATCACATTGTCTTCAAACTTCATGAAAATGATTGATTGACCCCATCTTAAGCCTCCCCTAGTACGATCTAAATCTGTAGCACACAAAAGGTATATCACTAAATATAGCCTTTTTCTTCAGCTGATAGTTTAAAGGTTAACAGTGAAGGAAGGTAAGATATGACCTGTGGCTTGGACATTAGTTCCCAAGTCCTGATCCCTCGTGGCCTTTAGACAATCTCAGCTACACATGGGAAAGGAAAAAGCTGGTCTCCATCCTAGGTGCATACATTTCTATTTTGGTAGCCACTTCACCACCAGTGTGCCTTGATTTCCCCAGAGTGTTCAGCCAGCTACCTTGCAACTTCTTTGTCATGCAGTTGCTGCTGAACAGCTGGTGCAAAGACAGTTGCATTTGGCAGTGGGTGAATGATCACTATAGAAACAGCCTGCAATGCACTTGGGATGCTGACAAGGCCTACGTTTACTTCACCCCCTTACAGTGACAGGTAAAGAGCTACTGTAAGTCATGTTGCTTCTTTCAAAACTGGGAATGCTGCGCAGGCTTATGTATAAGGTAGCAAAGTAGTATCTGTCCTGAATTTCCTCATAGCAAAACTATGGTTCAAAGCCTGTTAACCCTGCAAGGTAGCTCAGACAAGAAGCACAAGCAGGAGTACTAGCTCTACCCAGGGGAGGGCTGCTGCCAGTTGTAAGAACCGGAACAAAAAATGTGAGTGCATGCCTTCCGCACACATGCATGGCATAAAAAAACCCCAGCAATTATATAGGACGTGATAGCACTAGGGCGGGTGGGCGGGGCCAGCCCAGGTCAGAACTACTGGTTCACCTGAACCAGTCCTAACCGGTAGCAGCCCACCACTGGCTCTACCTTTTTGTAAAGTTACCTTAACAGCATCTAGCAAGATTGAAGGCATTTCCCTCCTCCTTTCCTTTTACTCTCTGGAAAACCTGAATGCTTCTCTTTCGGTGAGCTGAAATATCTTCACACATTCGTTGTCCAGTGTGCAACTCTCCCTCCTGTCTCCCAAGGACATTCCCACGTACCATTATGTACTGTAGGCCAAGCATGGAGTATGGTCCTGTCACTGTGAAGACAAAGAAATGGAGGCATGATAATCACTTTCAACTGTTTCTCTGCCCAGGAGGAAGCAATTAAAATTACAATATTTCATATACAGTTTGGCTACCAGACCACAGCATCATGGACCTGGTGTTCCACCTACTTGCCTTTTATCTAAAGTGGCATATTTTGAAGGGTCATCTTCCTTTCTATGGCCTAAAAAGAAGAGCTCTGATCACTGTATCCATGATGTAACTGTATTAAATATACAATTACACACGTATTTAGAAACCAAGGTGGTATGAAGTATTGCTAGTTCTATGATACTTTGCATATATATGAGGGTGGTGTGTGTGTTTGCACGTGTACACATGTGTATGTGTTTGTAAGAGGCTTTGGTCACTGGTAAAATCTTGCCAATTCTCAAATAAACTGTCTGGTTTCACACCTTGAAGTCTGTGGGGATAATGGTTCTCATGTACAGAGAGCTTTCCACCACTTGCTCATGATGGAGGTGATTTCTGGGCAACTTCTGGATGCTGACAGGACTATTCAATGATCTCACTCTTCATTATCTTGCTGACTTTGAGATTTCAAGGGCCAAATAGTTTGCTGTAATTGGGGATGCTGCATCTTGTGAACTAAAATTTGCCCTGTGCAGATTATAGAGATATATGTATTCTGTGCCTATCGCTTTCTTTCTATGTGTTTTGTCTATTTCTGAGACTATGGTCTCTTTTGCTTTCCTGGCTTGGAAACTCTCTTGTTGCTCAATCTCAATCTCACAATTTAACCCAAATTGAATTGGTTTCAATTTCAAATGAGATGTTCATTTTTCTAGTGGGCAGATGTACTGTATGCGTGCAATTGAGTACTGAAGGCTGTTTTGTGATGTAAAACATTTGAATTATTCAAGACATGGGGAGGACAATATTTTGTATTTTCTGTTTCTGCTTTCCAATGTTCAGTCTGTCTGAGTTGGGCAAAAATTGAACAAGACATCTTAATCAGGATCTCTCCATTTGGAGAAACAAAAAAATAAATGAGAAAATATTGCTCCAGCAACAAATTTGATATGAGGTGTGAGAGCAGCTTGTGCTATTTTACTTACATTGGGAAGATAGTACTGTGTAAATTCTGGAAAATAGAATAAAAAGAAGTCTAATTTCAGCTTTCCATAGTTTGATTTCTTTTTGAAGTATTGGTCCTTGGTTTCCTTAATTTCCAGTCTACATGGCCAAACTTTGAACAAAATGGCTGCTTCAGTTTCCTTCATCTGGAGATTAGGGAGGAGAATAATAAGAATATCTGCATTGCTGTTAATATACACATACATATACACATAATATTTGCTTATTATTTACATAGTATAGCCTCGTTATCTTAATTTAAAAGGTACTGCCCGTAGGATTTCTTACTTATGTTATCCTTAATACATATTATTACATTTTATTTACATAAACTTGCATCCTTACTCCATTTTATTTCCTACTGCCGGTAGTACGACTCCTTTCAATATACTCATTTAGTTAATCATCAAATTGAACTTTATCTCTCTCAGTCTTCACTTCAATTTTCTTTTCTCTAACCACTCATACCACATATCCCACACGCTGTAGTAGTCAGTTTCCTCTCTATCATTAATTTCTAACGTCAGCTTGTTCATTTCGGCACATTCCATTATTTTCCTAATTACGTGCTCTTTGGATGGCAACTTTTTCTCTTTCCAATGTTGAGCATAGGAGATTCTTGCTGCTGTTATTATATGTGTGATAAGATACAAATTCTGTCTTCAAGATTCCCAGGAGAAATATTTTTGGTTCTAATTCAATGGTATCGCCATCTCTTAACACCATGAAACCGGAAAGGTGGAATTGTACTATAATTCCTTAACAATAAAAACTTTTTAAAAAAAAGAATATCTGCATTGCTGCTTATGCAAATTTAATGAGCAATTCTGAGGAAATTCAAAATTAGCAGAATCAGCTGTTTTCCCTGTCCCTGTCCCTGTTATCTGTCTGAAGGGATTAATTTTTTCATGTTTGACCAAAACCAAAGAGACTTTCATCATATGGGATTAAAGCGCTGAGTACTGTCTACTCTCCTGTATAATAATGTCTCTTTCGGGTACTATCCCTATCATGGCAGTACTTTGAGTGTCTTGGGAATTTATTGCCTAGGCTGAAGTTGCCCAGTCGGGAGGGGCTCAGGATTTCACGCTCCTATGCAGTAAGATACAAACTGGATTTGGTTTTCTGGGTGGGTGGAGCTAGTGGTCTGAAAGAGGAGGAGTTTTCTGTAACTCCATTGTCATGGACAGATCACTTTCTAATGAGTTTCAGTTTGGTAGTTATTATAAATCTCTGCAGAGCTGGAAAATCAGTTTAATAATGTGCTGCAGGTTCTTGATGTTTCTAGAAAAATTCTCAAATGGGCTTGGAGGATTTCCTGTTTTGACTGTTGGTAATATTGACGAAGCCCTGTTGATCTGAACATGGAAATGGCTTAGATAATGAACACTATTTCTCCTAAGCACTCTCTTTGCTCGAGCATTTTTGTTTGTGAGGAATCCACAAATGCAAGACAGAAATGTTTCGAGGCCCATATGAAGTCCTGCTCCATGGCAGTGGATGCATCAAAGAGGGCCTAAATCTGTCCCCTGATTGCATCTACACCAAATAGGCCAGCAATTCTTTTTCATATCCTATGGTTTCTCCTACATCAAGGAGGAAGAGAGTCTTAATACTGTTTCTGAGGAAGTGAGTCTAATGCAGTCAAAAGCTCATTGTAAGTAGTACTTGTTCTTTGTGGATAAAGATTGCCTCAATTTGGCTTCCATTATTGGGGAATGTAATTTTTGGCATTTTCTTGTTGAGATTCTTTTCAGCTTGTAGATCCTGAGGATGTGTACAGAGTATCTGGAGAGATGAGGTTTGTCACCTGCTTGCTTGATCTTTTGCTATTCCCAGATGATTAAATAAACTCAACTCATAATCTGTGCCTTCTTTAGACAATTTTAAGAATTCTACTGAACAGCCCTCCCTTACTTCAAAAAGTCTCCGTAACTATAGGCTGATCTCAAATATTCCCTTCTTGGATAAAGTGACTGAAAAAGTGATAGCTTTGCAACTCTAAATTGACCCATTTCAATTATATTGCTAATATAGTAGTGCTGAGATTGTTTTGGTTGTCTTGAATAACCTGATTCTGAAATTAGGTGGGAAAAGCCTATTTCTCCTGGACCTTTCAGCAACTTTTCATAGTGTCATGGTATCATTCTGGGTTATCTAGTGGAGGTAGAGTTTTACAAATTCCAGTGCTTCTTGTCAGGATTTATGTTTGAACCCAGGACATTAATTTTTATTGTTCCCCATGCTATTTGGTTTAAACATGTAAATGCTGGATGAGGTCCTTCAGAGCTTTGGAGTAGGATGATACTAATACGCAAATGATATCTAGCTTTGTAGCACTTGCCCAGCAGAGGTAGATCAGATTAAGAAATCAACTTCATAGAAAGACTAAAACTACTTTTATTGAGTTTGACTATAATATCAGAGTCTTGTGTGTCTGATTGTGTTGTAGGTCCTCCTGCTTCTTATGGTTCAGTGAATTAGGGAAGCATCTGCCTGAGTCTTTCTGAATATCATCTGTCTGCTGTGGATTTAAACTATGCTTTACCCCTCATCATCCTGGCAACAGTACTTTCATATTTCTGTCAAGGTGATCTCTAAAAAAGCAATCATTATCCTTGAATGTTGCTTAATCCCAATAATGAACCGGATGGGGCAGAATAAAATGAAGATGCTCTTTCAGTAATGAAAAAGCTGAACTCAAGGAAAGTGAGGCCTTTCTTGGATGAAGTTGCAGTCTTTCAGAAAGAAGAGAGTAAGGAAACATTAGTTGACTCTGGCTCCAGCTGTCAGTGGATTTGCAGTGGATTTAATTGACTGTATCCCACCCTCATTATGCTGATTTATGTCCATAATAAAGATTGATTTGATTTCTTCTATTTGGATAAAGAACTAAAGATAAAAGACTGTCACCAAATACTGTGGGGAACTGTGTCAGAAAGCTAAGGTGAGGCTTGTGGGAAGTGCCCCAAACAACAACAAAAATCTTTTCAGGTAAGTTAGAAACAGAAGGAAAAGCGAAGAGGCTATAGTGAAGGGAAAGGAATTAATTGGGAATAGGAGATAGTGAGAGAAGGGTGGCAAGGGGTGGGTCTGTGCTACTATGGCTCACTTGCCAGCCCTGACTGTTCCTGAACCTGCTGGACTTAGTGATAATTATGCACAACATGTTGCAACCTGTCTTGACTTCTGCAAATTGCTCCATGCAAAGTACAGGTAGTCTCAAGTTACGACCACAATTGAGCCCTAAATTTCTGTCACTAAGCAAGACATTTGTTAAGTAAATTTTGCAATACAATTACAATATTAAGAACATAGCAGATCTTGAGAAAGAGCAACTCTAAGCTTAATTGCAGATGTGTTTTTTAGAGGTTGTGTTGCATAAATTCATATTCACTTTAAAATCTGGTGAGTGAAATCCTTTGATTCAAATAATGGGTGAACAGCAAGGACAAATATAGAATGATTGATTTTTCTGGGAGGTATGTCCTCTCATCTCAACTCTGATTGACTTGTTTCTGTATATGTAGCCTTTAAAGAGTACCAACAATTTTGGAAAAGAATTTCTAAAATATTATTAAATGAGATTATTAAAATGAGAATTACCCATTGGGGAACTTTGGGTCAGATTAAAGTAAAGGCAGATTGGTTTTTCTAATGAATGGCATTTTATCCCACCCCTCCCCCACCTTTCCTGCTTTTCTTTTTTTATCAGCAATGGTTTCATTAAACAAAGTGCTTTTAGTTTGGTTTAAGGCAGATTGCTACCCTGAAAAGCTGGTGATTAATCAACTGGGTCGATAGCTTCTCTTTTTACAGTTGGTATATATAGTAAATGCTGAAAGGGGCTTCAAAGATTGTTGGACTCTGGAACAATTGTAGACAAATTTGGTGGCATCCTGGAAACTGGAGATGCTATTAATATAATTGAGACTGGAGGATGCCCTTACTGATCAGAAATTGCAGGGAATGTCCATTTGCAAGAAGATGACTCCAGAGTCAGGATAGCAGTATAATACAAATGGTCAGTGGAGTTACATCTTCCTGGGATAGGTAGTAGCAATTCAATTCAACTGGGAGACTGTTGTAATTCAACTGGGGGGCTGTTGAATTGCTGAATGACTGTTGTTCATTCAGCAATTCAACTGGGGGACTGTTGTATTGTAATCCTATAAGCCAGGGGGCTGGGGGCAAAATTTAGGAAACCTACAAAGGATGACAATTCTTTCTTAAGTCATTTTAAGGTAAGGGTAAGGGTTCCCCTCACATTATGTACTAGTCGTTCCTGATTCTAGGGGGCGATGCTCATCTCTGTTTCAAAGCCGAACAGCCAGCACTGTCCGAAGACATCTCTGTGGTCATGTGGCCGGCATGACTAAACGCCAAAGGTGCACGGAACGCTGTTACCTTCCCACCAAAGGAGGTCCCTATTTTCTACTTGTATTTTTTACGTGCTTTCGAACTGCTAGGTTGGCAGAAGCTGGGACAAGTAACAGGAGCTCACCCTGCTATGTGGCACTAGGGATTTGAACCGCTGAACTGCCAACCTTTCGATCGACAATCTCTTAGCGTCTTAGCCACTGAGCCACCGCATCCCTTAAGTCATGTTTACATACCTGTTAAGTCTCAATAGGATTTTTAACAGGGTTCCTTAAAAGAGGAGGAAGGAATGCTAAGAGCAGAAGGATAAATGTTTCCAGATAGGAGACCAAGACAATCTGGATGCACAAAAAGCTCAGCAAAAATCTAAAAATCAAAAATGTCACATATGTAAAAGATGGGGGGGGCAGGGAAGAAGATCATCAAGTAAAGAGCCATCGAGTAGTCCAAATTTATAGATTTGGTGTTGGAAAAGCTAAAGCTCAGAATGAAGAGAGATTACAGAAGGATTGTACCTTTTCAAAACTAAAGGAAGGAAAAAGGAAATGGCATACCATCTGATTAGTGAAAATGGCAAACTGTAAGAAATAATAAGACAAATCCTATTTTGGGTCAGTGTTCTGTAGGAAGAGGAGATGCATTCTGCCAGGCAATTATGTGTGAGTTCAGGTCTCAGGGCTGCATAGTTTACATCTTTCAGTACTAAAGAGGTTGCTCATGGTCTGGATGAATCTGCAAGCATCTTAAATACACTCCACCAATTACTAGAAATCAGCAAAGGTTTTCAAGAACAAGTGTTGCTAGCCTTTCTTTATCTCATTTTTTGAAAGGATAATTTCCTTCACAGATTATAGAAGTGCTTTCAATTTATATTTTGACTTTGGCAAAACATTTGAAAAAGACTCCCTGTCATGCTGATCAGCAAACTTGTTAATTATGGGCTGGATGGCATATCTGTTAGATGAATCTACAGTTAATGATGCTTGAAAACCATAGTCAAAGAGTGCTAATCAATCGTCTGTCATCAAACTGGAGTGAGATATCAGCTGAAATGCCCCTGGCCTGGTACTCATTAATAACTTAGATAAAGAAGTGGAAAGAACGTTACTGAATTTGTAAATGACACAAATTGAAGGGATAGCTAATAACCTAGTAGAATATATTAAATTGCATAATATTGACTAGGTCTGCAATATTATTGTTATTGTTACATCGTTATCATTATCATTTTAACAGCTGTGGTGGGGGGAGGAAAGGATTTTTGTCAAGGTGCACATTTTCCTTCCAGCAGGATTCCTCCCCAATCCCCCTTGAAGAAGGCTGCATGTTGGCTGACCTCATTCCAGAGAAACAGCAAGAGTTAAGCTGCTGAGGCAGCAGTTTTTCCAATCAACTGGGAAACAAGAGGAAAAGCTCATTGCCACTGGTCTGGGGAATAGTCTCTGTAAAAGGATATTGGAATCGTGGCTGATCACAAGCTGAATACGTATGTGTCAGCAGTGTTGTATTGCCAAAAATGAGGAATGCACTTAAGGATGGTGCCCTTCCTGATGATGTTTAGGAAGGGAGTCAAAATAGTTTTTTTCTGCAGAATTGTTAATGTGCAATATTATGATTATTCCGGGGTTTTAAACACATTGATTGCTTATTGACTGAATTTGCATTGTGACTTCTGATTTTATGTGGGCTCTTGTAATCCACTAAAGTTCATATGGAATCATATTTGGATGGATGGATGGATGAATTTTAGACTGCATCAATATTCAGTTTCCAAATCATGGAAAGTCATAGTTTCACTATGTTCTGCATTAATCAGACTACTCTTGTGTCCAGTTCCAGATATTTTAAGAAAAATTCAGAGAAACTGTAACAGTCATAAGGAAGAACAAGTAGAATAATCAGCAGACTACTAGAAATTACATCTTATACTGACAGATTGTAGGAACTGAGTATTGTTAATCTTGAAGGGAAGTCAAATCACTGGGCAGTGGGAGATTGTAACTAATTTTTCAGTACCTGAAAAGTGCTTAGCAGGTTAAGATTTAAAAGATATCTTCATTCTCTGCACAAAATATCAAGATCTATTTTCAGTTGTGTTAGCGAGCAAGACATGGAATAATGATCTTAAGTAAAGGGAGGACAGATTTTAGATTGATGTGAAGAAAGAAATCCTTGACTGTAAGAGCAGTCTGACAGCTAAATTAATTGTTGAGGTTGGTGGTGAATTTTCCTTTGTTGAATTGTTCGAGTAGACACTGCCATCTGTTGAACGTGTCTTAATTTGATTCCTGAACTGATCTGGAATGGACTTGATGTCCTAAATTGTCTCTTCCAAATTTATAATTCTGCTGAACAGGAAAAATGATTACAGAATTCTTATAAGGTTAAGATCATGGGACACTTCGCAAGCAAAATTGCTTGAGGAACAACCTTCTCCAATATTTATGTAGAACTGAATCTGCACTATGAAGAAGTTAGTATTTTATGTATGTATGCATTTATGTATATGTGTATGTGTGTATGTATGTACTGTAGTGAAGAAAGAAAGCATATGCTCATTAATGTGCACCTTTCATAGGATGAAGAGGCTATGTGTAATTTTTCTGCTTTCTGAAATCATAGCTATGTTTCACTGTCTTTTACATGATAACATTCTAAGCAAAGATTTTCCTCCTCATTTTTCCAGTTTTGTGGTTATATGCACAGAATATATATTTATAGCTTAGTTCGTTAAGATTTATAAGATGATTTCATTATCCAATCAATTAATATGCCTATGCTGTACACAATTTTAATATATCATGATACAGAGTTTCCTTATCTGGTGCTCACTAGATCTGTTGGCTACAACTTCCTTCATGCTCAGATCTGCTGGATAAAGGTTATGGTAATTGTAGTTCAACAGAACTGGTGGACACCAGGCAGCAGGGGTGGGTTCTAAATTTGTTTACTACTGGTTCTGTGGGCGTGGCTTGGAGGTCATGTGACTAGGTGGGCATGGCTAGCTGGTCAGAGTCATTTCTGGAAGGTCCTCGCACTTACGACCAGTCATCTCACCTACGACCTGACTCATTTGTTTGCTTTTAACACTGATCAGCTGTAGGACGGCCCTTTGAAGCCCCGCGGCAAGAGTTTAAACAGTTTTTTTCCCTCTAGTCATCAGCTGGGACTCAGGAGGCAGCAATAGATTGGGGGTGGGACCAAATAAAAGGTAAGAATAACGTGGGTGGGTGGGGTGGGAGGGCGGGGGGGAGAACTGATTCGGTGATGTCATATCGTCACCGCTACCGGCTCGGGCGAACTGGACCGAACCAGGAGGAACCCACCACTGCCAGGCAGGTAAAGGATCTGTGCAAGATTGGGTGATCTGTGACATCCAGTTCTTATTAAATGTTCATTTCCATCATCTCTCATAATCATAATCTTGTCCATTGTTTTTGAACTAAAATCTCATCAGCCTCTCAGCAGGACTGATGAGATTTTAGCTCATCAACTATTGACAAGCTATGATTTGCTCATTCTGTGTACAGGGATAACTAGCACCCCCCTTTTAAAGAAGTAGAAGCTGACATTAACATTACGGAAACATTTAGAGTGCTCAGAAGCAATTGAAGTGGCAAAGCTAAAGTAGTGCTGTCAGATTACAAAGAAAGGTATACGTAGGCTAGGAGTGAGGCAAGGTTTGTAGAAATACAAAAATACCTAGCCAGAAAATCACAAGAAACATAGTCTGATATGATGCAAACGTGCTGAACGTCCTTGAGTTCATATCACACAAATGTATTGCAAAGGTTTGATTTTGGCTCTAGGTATAGCAATAGCATTTAGACCAGTGGTGAAATCTAAAATTTGTTACTACCGGTTCTATGGGCGTGGCTTAGTGGAAGGAGGATGTGACTGTGTGGGTGTGGCCAATTTTTTTTTTTACTTTTAAAACCATTTTTTCTTCAACCTCTTCGGCGAAGAGGTTGTAAAAAAATGCTTTCAAAAGGCTCTGACAATCCCAGCTAAGTTGCCCGATCGTCATTTAAGTCATTTAAATGAAAAAGTCATTTAAAAGAAAAAAAGCCTCTGCCGATCAGGCAACTCAGCTTGGATCATCAGAGGCTCTTAAAAGCATTTTTTTCTACAATCTCTGAAGAGGTTGTAGAAAAAATGCTTTTAAAAGCCTTTGACGATCCCAACTGAGCCACATGATCATCAGAGGCTTTTTTTTTTACTTTTAAAAGCATTTTTTTGGCCGAAGAGGTTGTAGAAAAAATGCTTTTAAAAACTAAAAAAAAAAGCCTCTGATGATTGCACGGCTCAGCTGGGCATGGGGGGGGTGCAGGGATTTTTGCTACTGGTTCTCTGAACCATCTGCCTCCATTGCTACCGGATCAGGCGATCCGGACTGAACTGGGAGCATTTCACCCCTGATTTAGACTTATATACTGCTTCCCAGAATATAATGTATATATACAGTATATGATTATGGGACATGATCAGTGAAGTAAAGACAAGGATAGAGAAAGTTCGAACAGCATTCTTCAAAATGAAAAAGGTCTTCTGCAGTCACGACATAAGCCTAAGACTGAAAATCAGGCTTGTCAGATGTTACATATTTTTTTATCCTGCTTTACGGAGTAGAGAGTTGGTCTCTGACAGAAAAGAAGAAACTAGAAGCATTTGAAATGTGGATTTACAGATGGCTGTTACGTATAAGCTGGGTTAACAAAATGAGGAGGTGATAAGCCGCCTGGGAAAGCAAAGGGAAATAATCAAAGTCATTAAAAAGCGAAAGTTAGAGTATTTTGTACATGTGATGCGACACCCAGAAAAATACGGCATCCTTCACTTAATCCTCCAGGGAAAAATTGAAGGCAAACGAGGCCCAGGCAGAAGAAGAACATCATGGCTTCAAAACCTAAGGGACTGCTTTGGACAAAACTCAGCAGCACTTTTTCATATGGCTGTTGACAAAAATAGGATTGCCAACATGATCGCCAACGTCTGATGATGGACATGGCACAACAACAACAACAAGAAGACTGCTTCACAGTGTTTTACAGCTCACTCTAAGCAGTTTACAGAGTCAGCATATTGCTCCCAACAATCTGGGTCCTCATTTTACTGACTTCGGATGGATGGAAGGCTGAATCAACCTTAAGCCTGGTGAGATTCGAACTGCTAAATTGCAGGCAATCGCCAGGCAGCAGAAGTAGCCTGCAGTACTGCATTCTAATCACTGCGCCACCAAGGTTCACCATGGTATCATGTGAACACAATCACAAGATTTGTAAGTGATGGTTTATGGCTTAGGAGGTGATACAATCCCATTCAATTGTGGCTTGATGAACTATTGTTAAGTAGGTTATATAATTCAACTCTAGTGGGGTTGGGAGTAGACTGGGGTATAGAATGACCTGGCAGGCATTCTGAATAGGACATTCATCAATGTGTTGTTAAGGGTTTCATTTCTACTAATGAAACTTCATATCTTAAGTTTTGGAAAAAAGCTCTTCCCTTGAGGACTATATAGATAGTCCTCAATTTATGACCTCAGCAAATTGTCCACAGAACAGCCTGTGAACAGAGTATTTAAATTCTTATAGCTAAAACTATATCATATTTTAATATTGACATATCAAATTTGGTAGTTGCAATGTTTGGTCCTCTATATTATGTTTCCCTTACCACATGTTTGTCTACTACTCATTCAAAAAAATATTGCATTTACATTGACCATATAAAGAGAACTTAAGCCAAACTCATACCAGTCATTTTTTATGAACTCACATCAAAAATTCAACAACTCATATAAATTCCTGAATCAATTATCTTTATAGAATAGTTCTTCCTAGCCACTTGATTTTATTCTTTTGCAAGAGATTTATAATGTTCAATCACAATACTTCAGACATTAACTTTTTAAAAAATATATTTTATTTTATAAATCAATGTCCAATTAAACAGCATTAAAAATTTAATGGAGACATCACTGTGTTTCAAATGGACTTTTTGTTATACAACCTGTTTAGGATCAATTTTCATCTTACTTTAAAATGATAGTTCCGTATATATAGAATGGAGGAAACAGAGCTTCTTAGCAAATGCATTACCAGGTGTCTTTCAATTGGAAAATATGTTAGTGAAAGAAAAATTTTAAAATCCTTTGTTTCTTTGTTTTGGATTTCTTCGTAGTAAGGTACTCATCTGCTTTAAGCCAACAAAATGCATTTTCTTTTGTTTCCTGTTTCTTTTCCTATAATTTGTGCCTGCAAATAAAGACATTCAAGAAATATGTACTGTAATGACCATAATATAGATCTAGGGCTCATACCTTGAATGATCAATTAGCCTTCTCTATCCCTGCATTTTTCTGTGGTCTAGGCTGCCTACCTTGGATCAAACATAGGAAACCTGTGCTATGATAATGCTCACACAGTATTGAACAAATAGTTTTCTTAGCTCAACCCAATTATTTTATTTTATTGAGTTATTTTGAGGATAAATGAAATGGAAGCCAACTTGACTGCTGAACAGCATCCTCCTCCTACCATTTGCTAAATTTGTGGTGATAATTCAGTGGGTCTAGATTCTCTTTGTAGCCAAAGCATCCATGTGCAACAATGACAAGTTGGTGCTTAAGGCAATGGGCCAAAACATTCATAATAAAAGTAATGAATCCTGTCAGGGTTGCATAAAAATGCCAAAAATCAGCATGGGCTCATTGGAAAGATATAGCTTCAGAGATGAAAATTGCCTCTTTGAGAAGATATTTGATACTTTTCTGATACCATAATTTCTAATTTCTGTCTCCTTGAATCTGAAAAATGGGAGTTTGCATTTTAATATTATTCAAAATTAGTATTTAGCCTAGCCCTTGAGCTGTAATTTATATTTTTCAAAATGAGGAATTTATTCTTTTTTCTAGTAAACTTTGGAGGGTCTAGTGTCATACAGCACCACATGTAATTGATCAAACCCAGTTTGAATATCTGGAGACAATCCCTCATACCATTTTAGAATATAGCTGTGTACAGAATTGGCTCAAAGATCTGCAGTCCATGTCTTGCTGTCCCTTGACTTCAAACAATCTTGCTTGATGTATTCTTGCAAACTAAAAAACTTTATAATTTCTCTGCAAAATATCTATTGGTCTAATAAATATATTGCCTATGGAATGGATGTTGTGCTACTACTATGGCAGGTTTCTCCAAACCTATACCAACTTTTGGCTATATTGCCTAAAGGTTATTGGATGCATAGATCAACTTATTAGAAAGGCATAGCCTCAAAATTGAAGGCTCATTCGTTGCTAACCCACTTTTATCCTGGAAAGCTTTATGATATATTTTTTTCTGTAATGCTGGAAAGAGACCATTATAAGAACAGGAAAAAAAATGCAAACATAAAGTTGGAGCTTCTTATAATCCTAAGAATCTACTCCCTGTACTTTTGCTTTCACTGCATTTGAAAGTTATCATGTCCTTGAAGTTAGGCTGCAGAGAGAACAGCAGGAGAAAACTGTGGAATAGTTGCAGTTGGCATTGGTTAAGGTTCTTGGGAAACAGAATTAATCCATTTCTTTGGAAATTGATGGCTGAGACCCAGAAATTGAGTGCATGTAATAATTCAGATTGCTCAAATTGTTAGGCCTGAATGATTTATCTTGTTAGATACTGTTTTTTGAACACTTTTAGGAATAACAATTTATTTCACTTAGCTCTTCATATCCCATTTAAACAAGTTGCCAAAACATGCATGTTACGGAGATTATCAGTCATCCAGGTCATGGCTGTTCTACTGAAGAAGCTTCTTGGATGAGAAGTGAAACATCTTCACGGAAAAACAAAATCCAATTGCCTTTTGAAAAAGCTCCTTTAGGAGTGAACTCATGTAGTAATCAAATCCAGCAAGGGGATATGAGGTACCAGTATGTTTTGGCTGAGAAACTTGCTAAAATTGGATGAACAAAAAGATGAACAGGGATATTTTTTCTCAATCCACTTTTGTTTTCTAGTGCAGACATGTTTTTGGCATTGGTTAACCTTGAAGATAGAAATTTCTTTCCAGCAAAAGGGATGCAACAAACCTATTTGAGTTAAAAGCTGGAATGACTCAAGTACAGAAATAACTGGAAATTTGAAAGAGTGAATATTTGTAGCATAGTCTGGTAGAGATGCAGCACTTTCCAGAGTAGCTAGGAATGACTTATGTCTATAAATTTGTTGACCTGGCAGAAGTAATGAACTGAAAATACATAAGCAAAAATATTGTGCCATCTGCCACATGCCAAGGAACTGGCCAATCCCATTTTTGATTACTACCGAAGGATTTGGTAGCATCTAAATTTTTATTTTAGACAATATCTGGCTCTGAAATACATGTATGCATGTTCAGGACCATACCTAATGTGGAAATTAGGACTAAAATGGAGCTTTGGAAACCTGGAGCTACATCCAGGACACAGGAAGAGTACTGGAGAACAGAAACAGGCAAACGATGGACCTTAATAGAACCAAACCTCAGTGGAGGGTGTTGGCTTTATATATCCCGCCCCTCTCAGGGCTTTCTGAACTTCATTTGGTCACTGTGAACTGATGTCTCTCTTTCATTCTCAGAAGATGATTCTTTTCTCATGAGGAGGCCTTTGGTGCAGTGGTGAAATACAAATTTTTTTACTACCGGTTCTGTGGGTATGGCTTGGTGGGCATGGTGTGGCTTGGTGGGCATGGCAGGGGAAGTATACTGCAAAATCCCCATTCCCTCCTGGGGCAGGGATATTGCAAAATCTCCATTCCCACCTCATCCTGGAGCTAGCCAAAGGTGGTATTTGCTAGCTCTGAACTACTCAAGATTTCCACTACCGGTTCTCCAGAACCTGTCAGAACCTGCTGGATTTCACCCCTGCTTTGGTGATATTGCTTTCTGGCACCCAACTGGTGCTCTTCTGAGCAATACTGGATTTCTGACTGGATTTACTCTTACTGCATTCTTGGGAATTATGCAATAAGAGATGGATTCCAGGACCACAATACAGCTCAAGGCAATTCTTTAGCCTCCCTTTGAAAAACTATGATTTCCTTTGAGTCTCTTTTGCAAATCCTATGTGCACATCCTAGCCACATCCTTTGAAGAGTCTCTAACAATATGAGAGCGTTTGTGTTCTTACTATTTAGGCCATTGAATCCTATTTAATGTGGCATCATTGCCAATAACCGAAGGAGAAATTAGATTGCTTACATAGACAATTATTATAACTATTTCCCATTAAATCATTGCAAGAAATGCACTTCAACCCTTTATTTTAGCTGACTGAGCATGTACTATTAAAAAAAACATTTAACATAATATGAGGATTTTTTTCCTTTCAGTCATAATCTTAACACGTCCTTATTAATATAGTATCAAAAGTAGTCATTTGGTTTCCCAAATCTGCCTGAAGGAATTTACAATGTAAAATTCAGCAGAAGAGAAATAAATGTTGAAAAAGGGGGAAAGCAGGAATAAACAGAGAAGTAATCTAAGGCTGTTTCCAGTTCCACATGCTTCAATTGCACTTTAAACCAGATTTATAGTGGTGTTATTTACCTTTTCATCTACAGGTTCACTTACTTCGCTGTGTCAATATTATGTGTCCCATAGAATTACATACACAACTGTCCTTAGCAACTGGTTGTTTTATGGCCATACAGCAAATATTTCAGAATAGCTGTTCTTCACCTCATGCAAAGAGAACAAATAATGCAAACAGTAGGGAAGGCAATGTAAATTAGCCTAACTTCCTCCTAATGCCTTACTAATGTATGGATCAATTTTTAATTCTCTCACCCCAAGCTAATTTGAGGGGCCTAAGAAGTCCACAACTCCCCCCAGCAAGTTATTTCCCAACTACCATTTGGTCAGCACCAGAGTTTGAATCTTAGCTAGATTAAATAAATTAACCTCCATGTGGATAATCATGTGGCCCTTTTCTAGATTTTTGTATTCACGTTATATTGTCAGTCTTTCTCAAAAGCCTGTAACTTTGGAGATCCCTGTAAAGCTGTAATCCAGGCAATTTTACAATCCTAGATTGCACCTGCTGTTCCAGAAACTGCTCTTCCTCCCTGACCTGTTCAGCAATGCCACACTGCAACCTCCCAGAAGTTGCTGGAAAGAAGCTGGGTTCATTTGATATTCAAGCCAGATATGCTCACTCTTTCATTTTTTCCAATGAAGTGTCAATGAATTCCAAATGGCATGAGTTCCAATGCTGAAAGTTTGAATTGCCTTGAGAATGGCCCCAATACTCTGCAGCAATGAAGACGTGAAATCTTTTTGAAAATTGTAATGCTCCAATTTTGACTGTCAGCTGAGGACATAAAGGCATAGAAGAAATACCCTCCAGCAGAAGGCAACCCAACCAAGGGCCAGTTCAAAGGTTATTTCAAAAGTGAGAGGTTGCTTCCTCTGTTTCTGTAGTAAAACAAGATGCTTTGTGCATCTTAATAACATTTGCCAGTGGATACTAGTAATATGGAGAATACCCTGCTAGGCCATTCTGAAGACAAAGAGATGGAGATGCTTGGGAGCGCCTTCGCCTCCAGAAGCAAAGATTCAGGGCAGAATTTTCCCACTTGTAATGGTACCAAGGAAATAGCAGATTTAAGAATTTGCCACTCCATACATCTGCTTTGCTGGAGATGAGATGTGATGGATAGGGAGGTGGCAGTGATGCTAATTTGCAGAGGTAGGTTATTCCTCACATGCTAAATCCATGGTCTCTGTGGATCTGTCACATGCTCTTTATTTTCTGCTTGACAGTGCTTGAGTTTGGGGGGGAAATGTGAAAAGCCACAGGCATATTACCTATTTCACTTAATACTTGCATGTTGAATGAGCCCAGCTTCTTCCCAGCATGTTTTCTATTGCTGGTTATGAGCTTTTCTTCCTCTGTTGCTTCTTAAGCCCCGTGATAAGCCGGAGGATCTCTATGCTCTCCTCTCAATTTGTTAATGTGGTTCAGAGCTAGTTTGTTATATAACTAAAAAGGTCAGCAAAGCTCTACAGCTTTGATTAGTTTTTTACCTGCAGGCTTTTTCTTGTGGATGTTTTTCTGAATCCCAAGGCTTATCCTCCTCACTGCTTTCTTCCAAAGTAGTTTCCTCTTTATAACAAATGTCGGGCCTGACCTGTACTCCATTTGTGGTACCTGAACTGCTCCTAGGGTATATGCATCCATGTTTCAATGGGAGGGTTTTGTTAATGGTAAACATGTTTATTTGCTTGCTTGTTTGGTTAGGTAGAGCTTTGAATTCTGCCGGAGAAAACCCTGCTTTTCCTTGCCTCAAAATAAATAGAAACAGCACTTAGACTTGTATACTGCTCCACTGTGCTTTTATAGCACTCTCTGGACAGTTTACAATTTCAGCGTATTTCCCCCAACAACCTAGGTCCTCATTTTACTGACCTCAGAAGGATAGAAGGCTGAGTCAACCTTGAGTTGGTAAGATCAAACTCCTGGCTGTGGGCAGAGTTAGCCTGCAATACTGCATTCTAACCACTGCGCTGCTAGGGCTCCTACATTAATAAAGAAAGGAGCAAAAGACTCGGGAGATAAGCAATGTTAGCCAAGGCTGCAAATCGAGTCATATAGCCAGCTTTCTCTCCTGCTATGTCCTATCTAAGACCTTAGGACTGAACCACATCTTAAAGTCACATTTCGTAGATTGTAGCCAGAGCCAGTTCTTTCCACAAAAAATCAATTGGCTTTTCACACATACTCATATTGTACCTGCCATAAATGTGCTGGTTTTTTTCTTCTGAAAGCATTTGTGTTAAATCATGCACAAGGAACAAGTCCCTCTCTTAGCAGGATAAGTGCCATGCTCTTATTGGGGATGGGAAATGCTGTATGCCCTGAGAAATGGCCTCATGACCAGTGCTACCACTTATTCTCGCAGCCTAAATGAGGCAGCTGCAGAGTTGAGGGTTTTGCTCTCTCCTGCCCTTCCAGACAGCAAGGCAGAGCATCACCTGCAGAGCCACCATCCTGGCAGTTTTGCTGGGGGTTGTTACTCTGTACAATGAAGTTGCTTTGCAGCACTAGCTTGATAACAGTATGTGTAGCCTAGCAACTGCCTAACCCTCCATTCTCCTACTCAGAAAGCTTCCTTTTCTATTATAATGCTGATTCCTGAATACTGGGTCTGCTTTCCCCCTCACTGCATTCTTCCAAGGTAGTTCCCTGTTTGGAGCAAATACTGCTCCTGACCTGTTCTCCATTTATAGTACCTGAACTCAGTGGTGGGATTCAGGTAATTTAACAACCGGTTCTCTGCCCTAATGATTTCTTCCAACAACCAGTGTGCCAAACTGCTCAGAAAGTTAACAACCGGTTCTCCCGAAGTGGTACGAACTGGCTGAATCCCACCACTGCCTGAACTGCTACTGGGGTATATGCATCTGTGTTTCAGATGGAAGATTCTGTTAATGGTGAACATGTTTGTTTGCTTGTTTATTGGTTTCCATCAGGAGCCCAAGGTAGTATACCTATTTCTCTCTCCCTCTCCCTCTCTCCCCCTCCCTCCCTACTCCTTCTCTTGTATTTCCTCGTTATTACAATCTTGTGAGGTAGACTGGGCTGGGAAGAATGAACTTGGCTAAAGCCACCCAGAAAGGTTCGTGAGTGTCAGTGGACTTGAACCTGGATATCTTCAGATTTTAAATGTTCCCCAAAGAAATTAATTTGCCCAACTACAAGTGTCTGTGGCATCTGTGTGAATTTGAACTGCAGAACTCAAAGGGCTTCCACTTTTGCAATCTCCATCTTGACTTTTCACACACACGTGCACGCACATACAAAATGGAGGCCATACGATTAAATGATGTTGCCTGGATTTCTGTATCCCCATCATTTTACCATCAGCATATTATCATTGACTCCATGGTCCTGGCCTTGCTCATCAAATAACAGCCCCAGCTTGCCAGATAATGTATCTCCTTAGGCAATGTTGATACCTAAGTGGTATCAACCCAGAGGTTCAGTAGCTTCATGGTGGGTTGTTTGTTTGGGAAAGAAGTGGCAGGAATGCAGAGAAAGGCAGGAGATGGGACTACCATGTCTGGGCTGATAAATCCAGGTATTGTCAGAAGGCTGCTCTTCCCTGTTGCTATCTTGGGGATCATCCAAATTCACACAACCAAAATACAACAGCCCTAGAAGGAGGAGGGATTCCTGCTAGAAAAGATTCCAAAGGCACAACATATAATGTAATAAATGTCCCATTTTTTAAAAAAATACTAGGTTGGGCTACAAAAGGGTGAGTCAGCTCTTCACCATCTTGGACTATTATCTCCTTTTGACCTGGGTGCACTAGTAGCCCCTTGGTACTCCAGTCATCTCTGCTTCCTGGCTTACTAAATAATGTGATTAACTCTAGCTAATGAAGTGCTTATGGTCTCACACTTCCCCAGTTATTTAATTAGCTGGCTGTAAAAGCAAACCTTATGGCCCTGGGAATTCTGGAAGACTGTAATTAACTCAGAAAGAAGGGGGAAAGCATGCAGACAGGGCCTCCCAGCAAAGGGTTAATGCAGAATGTTATAATTCCCACTCCTAGATATTAAAAAGAAAGAAAATGTTGCTGAGAAGTCGCTCAAAATTTCAAATAAGAAATGGGACCAAGGGACTGAATGGCTTATGAACAGCTGAATGATCAAAAGGGACACCGTAGAGAATAGCTGGCACCTTGGCAACAGCTGAGAATAGCTTATGGCCTCTTGTTAAATGTGGCTGTCACACACTTTAGTGAATGAAGTGTCCATGCTTCCAGTTTGTGACTCAGGACCTGTTCCCAGGAGGGTGAAGGTTTGTTCTCCGAGCTTGTGGGTCCGTTTCTGAACATTTTGTTACCAGGCTAGGTAACATCTTCAGGTGTGGGTGTGTCAAGTGAGGGTCTTGTGATGGATCAGCTGTGAGTCATCAGTGTGATGGGTCTTTTGATGGGTCTTTATCCTCATCCTACACCTGAGCTACTGGTATTCACCACTATTGCAGTAATGTAGTAGGAGCTAAACAACACGTACAATGTATACTTTCTTCTGACTCTAGTTTTCCTGTGTTCTTTCCTGAACCTTTCAGCTGTTTGCTTCCTGCTTCTAAAGCTGTATCTGAGGTTGAATTGCTGCTGAAATTCCATGAAAAATACGGTTCATTTCAGGATATTGCGTCCTAAAATCCAGTGCCTGACAGCAAATTGTCCTCTGCATTTTACCTCCTTGTAAAATCCTTGAAGCTACACACCTCTAATGAATTCCACAACGGCAGTTAGAGCCAAAGGAGATTATATATACTATGCACAAATAGATTACTATGCAGGTATTTCCAGTTTAAAAATAACAGTCTCAAGGAATCTGGCGTGGGTCTGTTACATTTGAAAGGGAGAGTTTAACCTTTAACTTACTCTTTATACTAGTTAAATTTCCTCTCATCCACATAACTATATATAATATCAGCAAACTAAAATATTCTTTAAAATCCTGGCTGAAAATTGCCTGCTGGGATAATCAAAAGCTGATAAAACGATGAGAAGTAAATCTTTTTAGAAAGGCATGTACCACAGTCTAAGTCTTGTTCCCTATAGCTGTTCATTAACAGATTAATGATGAAAGTCTTAGTGCCTTAAAGTGGATTGCAAGCAGTTCTGAGGCCTCCATATTAATATGCATTTAATATTTATAACATAATTAACAAGGTATAAAGTATCCTTTTGGCCATAACTATTCTGCTGTTGAACCTGTCTGATTTCAAATATTAACTGTTCCAGTGGTGGGTTGCTACCGGTTCGCCCCGGATCGGGTGAACTGGTAGCGGCGGTGGCGGGAGCACAGAAGCGTTGCACGCAAGAGAGAGAGAGCACCCACGAGCAAACCAGTAAAAACAGTCCTGGACTGTTCCTATGGTAGTTCACAGTTACTCAAGGTCAAAGAGATAACAACAGTCAAAGCATGCAAACCAAAACAAAGTCTCTGACAGATGCTTGCCTGAATGGTCAGCTTTTTAAAAGAGAAGCATGCAAAGAAATAGTCCAAAATTATTCCAAGCTTCCAAGAGACAGGTCAGGGTTGTCAGCCAGCCCAAAGGTCAGAATTTTACAGGCAGAGTCCACACACATTGTCACATAGGAACCAGAAATCAAATGATTGTTTCCAGAAAAAACAACAACATGGATTTTAAATCAGGCTACAGCCAGTTATTGCTAATCAAGAGATTTACTCTCTTACTTGGCAAGAAACCTCACAGAACATTTTTGCTCTGCACTCTACTTGCTGGAAGTGGTGGCTGGGAGGTCTAATGTCAGGGCTGTCAAACTCGCAGCCCGGTTTAGCGGGGGGGAGTCACTATACGTGATATGACAATGCCATGATGATGCGAGTTTAACACCCCTGCCTTATGTTATCCTGATCTGACTGTTCCAACTGTCCTGGTGGTGTCTGGATTTGATTACTTCATGTCACTCTTGGTTTTCTGTCTCCTGAAGCTAACATTCCACAGATTCTGCTGGAGCATCTTCTTCAAAGTCAGAATCAGTTTCTGAAATAATTGCCGTATATATGACACACCATTAGATTAAATTTAATCAATTCTGCAGATTAAAAGAGAATAAAATGAAATCTTGCCAAGAGACCAAAATCACACTGCCACATTCTAAAACCTAAAGGAAGTATAGAAGTAGGTTCTTTTAAAAAAAAAAAAAATCTAGCGTACTTTATTCCCTTAGCTTATTTGGGGAATCAAAGTGCTGTACAGAAAAATATCTAGCTTTCTTAGAAGTTTGTCACCTATACACTGCTTTGTGTGCAAGGTGATAGTTTTCCAAATACCATGTCCTAACCGATTTAGGATTTTATGCCAGTATTGCTAACCTGAATTGGGTTTGGAAACAAGATCTAAGCCAGTGAGGTTAGGATGAGGTACTGACTATGTCATCATCATTAGTAGACTTTTTTCAGTTTATCAGTTCTAAATGGTGCTCACTGGTAATTTAGTCTGTGTTCATCAATTTTCTTATCTTGATCTTCTTTTATGATTCCTCAGAAGTGCTTGCAGAAATACACCTGTCTCTGCTCACATTGAATTTTGAGCTTGTGATGCACTAGCCAATCCAGAAGCATGAGCAAGGAGATCCATTTAGCCTGAGCCTGGAGTTCAAAGGAAGTCTCAATTTAGTTGTTTGCTATCTTATTTTCTAAAACTAAAATATTTCTGTCTCTTGGTTGAGGCATTTTGTCATGATAAGTTATCATTTTATTAGACAAATGGAAGGGACTCTCTGAATCTGAAAACATCTGGCTCTCCAGGCAGATCATTAGAAATAGGCCATGACCTATTAATACCAGGTAAACTAAGTGCAGGAATGCAACTAGTAGCATATCCTCATTTCCTATTTAAGCTGCTCCTGGCCTATGCTTATGTTGGTTTGATCCTGAGCCAATTTAAGGAAAGTCTGCCTGTAAAGAGATATTCTTGCAACAGCTTGAAAAATATTCAGTCTGAACAGGAGCAACCACATCCTTCCATTGGACACTTCCCCTACTGCTCTCTTCCTAGTCTCCTGATCCAGGTTTCAGGAAATCCTTAAGAAGTCCTGAATGATTTTGCAGAAAAAGAAATGCCTCTTTGTGGTCCAGTTTCCTTATGGTCCTCCAAGACTGTAAATGTTATGGGAGGATGAGATAGAATGGTGTGTGTGTGTGTGTGTGTTGTGTGTGTGTGTGTGTGTGTGTAAGAAAGAGAGAAAGAGAGACAGACAGACAGACAGACAGACAGACAGACCCAATGATGTTCTCTGTGGCTGGTTGTTGGGGCATCCCAAGAAGATGACTAAAAGACTGGACTAATAGTTTTGTGGTTTTATCAAACTATTCTAGAACAGAACTATATACCTTAGACTAAAATTTTGTGATCAGAACGCCCAGCATAATTTTAATCCCATATACCCAGTGGGGATCAAGCAATGGAACCACGGGAAGGGTGCACATCTATTTCATATACACTACAGCTATTGAATCCCCTCTTTATATTTCTTCTCAGATGTTCTGATGTAATTATATATACAGGCTGCAATTAGAACAACTAGAAGCCTTGTTTCTACTTGTTGAATAAGAAAATTTTGCAGACTATTCAAAATCATTGGGATAGTGTAATAGTTCAATTGTTCACTGGGAGTAGGGACCCTGAGCCTCACTTGATGAAGCTCTCAAGCTTGATGAGCTTTGCTGAATATCAGATCTCTAATTGAGGCTCTCCACTTAATGTATGTTTAACTCTGGTTAGATTTACATGAACACAACATACTAGCTTGCTGTTATAGCAGGAAGGATAATTTGAATTCTAAATAGATGCTCCTTTAAATGTAACCCCCCCTTCCAAATCTTATGAGTCATACATTCTTTATTAAAAACATCTCCATCTCTGAACCATCCTTTTCTATTCCAACTAAAGTCATGAATATATTTCCTCCTATACTCTAAAAGTATGACTCCAACTCCTTTCAATTTATTCAGGCACAATCTCCATGTGAATTTAGCAATGGTGTTTGTGTTTTACTGTCACTGCCTGAGGTTGTTTCTATGCGAGAAGTTTGCCCCCTTGGCTTCATCCTATTAATTCCACCTTATTTCCACAATATCATATAAATATTCTCTGTGGCTCACTATTAAGCTACTTGTCTGCAGAACAGAGCTGTGGTGGCCAGCAGTGGTGGCCAGAATCCTAGCCCTTTCTCCATATTCATCTCATCTTGCCTGCTATCCCTAGGGAAGAAGATAACAAGCAAAGAATGCAAGTGTGGCATATTGAGAGCACCGAGGGGCCCTAACATTTTGGCTGATAGAGGGAGGGGACACCCCAGGATGCAAGAGGAGGCAAGGCAGGAGTTCCTTTTGATAAGAAACTGCCCACTCCATAGGCCTAGGGGCAGCTCAGTGAAATTATCACAGCATTTCCTCTGGAGCAGGAGTTGAGCTAATTAACTTTCAGCTAATCATCTCAACTGTCTAAGCTTTATCAGAATGGTATACTGTACACAATACACAATACATCTTCCCTTAAGCTGTCATTGCAGAGAGATGCAGATATTACACAATGTCATGCTCCCATGTACAATACCACCTCTTGAAGAAGAGGGAAATTTCTTTATTTTTACACAATGTATATACCCTGTGTGGTATTTTTGGTTATACTGGTCTCCAGGAGACATTGCATGACTAGGACTCCTCAGATATAGGTAGCTAGATATTATTCTATGGGGTTCAAACTTTCTCTCTAAATGCATAGACTTTTAAGTTGTTTTAGAAATTGTCCATATCCACAGTCCCAGTAAGGAAGAAACTGGTTACATGGCGCTTTCCAATAGTCAGTATAATTGAAAAAATATCACATGGGATATGCACTGTGAAAAAAAAGTCCATTAAAAGCCCATACACAGGGGCATGATTTAATGTAACAACTGCTCTCTCTAGTCTAAGAGCTTAAGGGCGGATGGGCTGTCTAAACCATTCTGACAATCTTTTAGTGTATGCCTTGCTGTATCCACCAAGCACTAAAACCTGGATAGTTTCTGAAGTTAATGCACTGTATATAATTATCTGTGTGAAGGTCTGTGAGTTCAGCTCCTGACAGAGGGTTTGAATCCCATAGAATAACATCTGACTACCCATCTCTGAGGAGCTCCATTAAGGATGTATTGTTTTCTTTCCATTGGCTTGCAGTTGCCCTGGTTTTTCACATCTTCTCTACAACCTAAATTCCCTACATCCCTACATTGTTAGGGAAATTCTCCCATGTGTCCATGTTGTTGTTGCTTGTTTGTTTCTTTGCTTAGTAGTGATTATACTGTTATCACTGGGCGGGGGATTCTTACCCTTGAGGAATTGCTGGAAAATTTCTCTTCCCTCTAGAGAAATTTGGAGAAGTTATCATCCCAAATCTGTTGCCCAGCTTCACTTTTATTATCCAAAAGATGTGATTTTATAGCTTTATGCACTAAATTTATAAATAGCCTTTCACGGTGTGAAGGATGATTCATCCTTTGTCACAAGGGATGCCCCTGTGCCAGCATATCTAGCTATTTGGCAATTCTAGAGAAATCAACCATCAGAAAACTTACAAGGACATACAGTAAGTGTCTTCTCCAAATCCAGCTGAAGTTAGTGAATGTAATGGCCAGCATTTGTTGAAGACCTAACTTCTTTCTTGTTTTGCAGTGAAATATAGCATCCTGCTAGTACATTACCTGTATTTTTTTTTTTGCTTTGTTGTTGTTGACTTACATCAATTGCACTTGGGAAATTCAAATGTCACCCAACAACCATTCTATCTGCTGAGTGACAAGCAATATGCAGATTATCCACGTATATCTCAGGGGATAATTATAGTTCTGATTCTGCTTCCTCTGGAACCTTAATGTGTCTCACCCAAGCACCAAGGGGCAGGACAACTGTGCCACTAATTGGACCCCTGAGGCCTCTAGTCGAGCAATGGCTCCCTGCTTAGTGATTATTAACATGCTTATTTGCATGCTTATCTGCAAAACTGAAGAAAACAAGCATAATATTATGCTGGTAGGACACAGACTTTAATTTGGCTTGTCTTCCAAATATTTTACCTATCTGAAAACTCATTCAGGATTCCGTGTGGAATCTTGAAAGCAGGAAAAGAAGGCTGGGGAACATCCAGGTCAACTGGACAGAATCTTAGCTGGGTGGGATCTATAAAATATTAGTGATGTAATTGAATAATTGTAGGACAGTATAGTACCTGAAACCTTCCCATTGGATCAGAAAATACTACAGAGCTTGTTTTAAAAGCCAGATATGTTTTCCTGTTTCCTTGTTCCCCAAATTTTTACATATGAAATATCAGCTGTTTAAAATTAAAGTTTAAACCCACTTTAAACCCTACTTTTCTATGGGGGGTTTCTTAAAGCACTTGATAACGTTTCATAGTTTTATATTCAGAAGTGGCATTTGGATGGGCCAAAACTTTCCAAACCAGAAAGAACATTGGACTGGCCATTTTTAGCATGATATCAACTGCCCATTTTTAGCATGGCATCACAGTTAACCAGGATTTAAAGAAAAAGATTAGTAGTGGCAGCCTGGCTTTCCATTAGATCAACAGATGGGAATTCTATTTTGGTGTGGACTACTTGTACAATCAGAATTAGCTTTTTTACCTCTCTATAGTGTATGATGGTTTCACAATACCGGTTCTGAACTCATGAATCAAAAGACTTCGGTTGGAGTATTGTCAGAAGTTAGTCATGTAATTGTGCACAGAGGGACAGTGCTGTTTCAAGTCCTGGTGTTATGCTTTGAGCCAACCTAATGTTCAGAAAATTAATATAGTACAACCAATATGTACAGGAAGCATTAATCTTGAGGGAAAGAGACCAAATAAAAAACTAGCAATTGCTTTCTGCATGCAAGGATGTTTTGTAATGGATGAACAATTTAATGCACAATCCATCTGCATTTTGAGGAAGCACTTCCCTTCCAGATTTATGGGGTGAGGTATCATCAGTATGCTAATGATATTCTTTTATACATCTATACCCCCTGGTGAATTAAGTGATCCTGTTGAAGTCTTGTCCTGGGGTCTGGAGGCTGTGGAGCTATGGATGGAGAATAACAGTTTTAAATGAACCCTGGCAAGAATGAGTAGCCTTGGGTCTTAGGCCTTTTGAATCCAGGTCTTTACCACCTTTGGTGCTGAATGGGACAGCACTGCCCCAAGCAGACCTGGTGTACAACTTGGAGCAGTTGGTAGTTGTGGCTAGGAGGTCCTTTGTATAACTTCAAGTTGTATGCTAGTTGTACCCATTTCTGGATTGTGAGGCTCTGCTCACATTTACTCATGCCCTGGTCATCTCTGCAATGAACTATTGTAAAGTAGTCTACATAGGGAGTGAAGAAACAATGAGAAGGGACGTATGCTTTTTGACTCTATGTATCAAATACTCTTGTCGATGATGATACAAAGAAGTTTGCTGACCTATAAAAGTTTTTATCCTAGTTGTGTCATTCTTTGGTATTAGCCAACCAAAAATATGATCCACTTTAATGTAATGTGTTCTTTAATGATGGCACTAGTTTGGATTAGAGATCAGTGTGAATTTTGATATAGTTATACCTATAAAGTAATCAATTCTCAACAGTGTTCAGTGGACGTCCAGATTCATTAGGATTCTGCTTAGTGCTGTGCCAAAATTTGTGTTATCTTTTCTCAAAAGCTTTCTTTCTATGTAAAAGAATCTTCTCTTTTTTATTTTTTTTTCTCATTATGCTTATACATTTCTTTTGAATTTGTCTAAATTCTTGAACATACTTTATAATTGGATGTGATGGAAGGATTTTCTATCTGTTTTGTCCTCTGTTACTTGTTCTTCACTCACTCTGGGAAGGCTTTCCTCATGATATCAAACTGCCCAAAGAGCTGCTGATACAGTTCTACAAAGGAATTATTGACTCTGCCATTTGCACCTCTATAACTGTCTGATTTGGTTCTGCAATCCAATAAGACAGACACAGACTTCAGAGGATAATTAGAACTGCAGAAAAAACAATTGCTACCAACCTGCCTTCCATTGAGGACTTGTATACTGTACAAGTCAAAAAGAGGGCTGTGAAAATATTTACAGACCCCTCATATCCTGGACATAAACTGTTTCAACTCTTACCCTCAAAACGACACTGTAGAGCACTGCATAACAGAACAACTAGACACAAGAACAGTGTTTTCCCGAACACCATCACTCTGCTAAATAAATAATTCCCTCAACACTGTCAAAGTAGTTACTAAGTCTGCACTACTATTTATCTTCTCATCGTTCCTATCACCCATCTCCTCCCACTTATGACTGTATGACTGTAACCTTGTTGCTGGTATTCTTAAGATTTATATTGACTGTTTCCCTATGACTATCATTAAGTGTTGTACCTTATGATTCTTGATGAATGTATCTTTTCTTTTATGTACTCCAAGAGCATATGCACCAAGACAAATTCCTTGTGTGTCCAATCACACTTGGCCAATAAAGAATTCTCTTCTCTTCTCTTTTCTTCTCTTCTCTTCTCTTCTCTTCTCTTCTCTTCTCTTCCCTTGGGATTAAATTGAGGCATAATGAAAAATTCACATCCATTTATCAGAATGCAACTAAACAACTGCAAACAAATACATATTTATATTCTTCCCTTATTCTACCTTGTTATTAAATAAGTGCAAGAAGAACTGGTTACTTATTGGTAACTGAAGTTCTTTTATTAATCATATGTGAATTCATACATATGAATTATACACTTGCACAGATTTCATTCTACATCTCCTGTTGCAAACAGATTTTTGACAGGAGTTCTGCCTACTGCACATAGCATGCATGATTTGCTAACAGTTTCTGAGGCCAATGTAATGGATCTGATAGCAAGAAACCCAGGTATTATATGTCACCAAGTGGAGCCTGAAGGCTGGCTGTATGAATTTACAGATGATGATCTAATATCTTTAGTTACAGGTAGTAGCCAGTTGTATTTCTGAGTCAGCAACTCAATGAGTAGTTAGGCTGCATCTATCTGGGCTTGGACAAATGACAGCTTTGAAAAAAATATAGAAGGCAATTGACCAGCAAAGCTCTGACTAAGGAAAGCTACAGATGTTGAAATAGGCCTCAAACGTTTTGGATGCCAAGCTTGGTCTGTTCAACTAACAATGTTTTTTATCCATTTGGAGAATTCTGATGTGAGTATCCAACACTTTCAGAAGTGAAGGACAAAGAACAAGCACATCCTTTTCAGTGAAGCAGATTTTGTTTTATTTTTATTTATTTATCTAATTTATATGACCACCCATTTCACAAAACAAGTGTCTCTGGGAGATGTACAAGAAAGCTAAAACAATTAATAAATGCCTAAAACAATTGTAATCTTGATTATTATTAAACTGTAAAAACCAAGTGAAGACAATGAAATAATAAGCAAAGGGATGTTAATAATAACAAAGTCAGTCTACCACTCCCCTGGAGTCCCTGGACTTGATGCACAACAAAGTCTTGAGGGACTTTCAGAGGCTCAGGTATGATGTTACCCTGTTAGTAATAATATTAATTCCAGGAGTTGAAGTGATTTTTTTTCTCACAAGTTTGTCAGCCTCAAAAGGCTTGACATCAATCTTGAAAGCCTGCCAAAGCAATTATCCAGATCAATTTATACCTAACATAATTAAAGTGGAACTACTCTGAGTGTCTTTCTCACTTCTCCCTTCCTCTCTTAAACTAAGAAATCTTTTTTTCCCGTTATAATGGCTCTTCTTGTACAGATCTTGCTCCCCACTTCCATCACATAAATCTACATAGTTTGTTGAGATATACAGTATATGATGCTTTGGGTACCAGCCAGATGGATGCAAAAGAACCGAAGATGCAGCCATCTGCAATCCAGCCTGGAAGTCTCACCAATAATAATCTGTTTCAGGGAAGAAAGTACAGAGGCTATACCTTTGGTGAGGTTGTCATACTCAGTCATCAGATAAAGGATTCTTTAATCTGTGGTAGAGGGAAGAAGTGGAGGCATTTGGCATTTGACCCCCCCAATGGAATGCTATAATGTTATCACACCTATAAGGGGGACATTGAAAGTCATGGGAACTATATCCCAGAGAGTGCAGCTGCCAAGTGTTCAAGCAACCAAAAATGATGCTGGCCTTCAGCCTTAAAGCAGATGTTACTCTATATTCAAGAATTTAAAAGTGTGGAGGGGGGAGCAGCTTCTTCAGTGGCATTCATATTTGTCTCTATTAATTCTCTCTGCATGTGTAGAAATAGATGTAGTGTAAAATAAATGAATTCATATCCCACTCCCCATTGCAGGAGGAACAGGAAGAAAGTAATGAAAATAATTCGAAGCAAGATAGTTTCAGGATATAATTAAGGTAACATTGTGATTCATCGCTGTATACTTTTGGGACCCTTTTATAGGCATGGCAAAATATAGATGCAATGAATGAAAAAAAAGATCCTTTTAGAACAATGAAGTAACTCAAGTAAACAAATTAAGAGAGTAGTTCTCAGATAGAATATAATGTTCCTTTTGTCAAATGCATACAAACATCCCATTGCACAGAGCAGCTTGGCAAAAGTTTAGCCCCAAATTCAATATAATATACTTGAGAAATACTGTACAAAAAGCACACTACCATAGAATTGGATCAACCTGTGTCTATGCAATGGAACTGAGGAAATTCAATAAAGATGCCACTGACAACTCTGAGCTAGATTCCTGTGATCCTGTTGTACACAATGAGAAGATGTTACAAACTACTTTTAGGAGCCCCTAAATAATGATAATACCCTATAAAAATGCTGATGGATGGGAACAAGAATTATATGTGCACACCCTATTAAATTGGGGGCTGTCTCAAAATGTTTGTGGAAGCTGTTCAGGACTTAAAGGCTAATGTTTTGCTAGGAGGGGAATTCTGAGCATGAGAAAGTATTATTGAGGGAAATTTCTGGTTATGGGAATGTTTTTGCAAGGGACAGGTCTACTTAGGTAGGTAATCAGAATGCTTAAGCAATGTCAGTGGTGCAGTACTGTTCTATAGACCAAAACATGGAGTGATTGGTCTCATGGCGATTGTGGAATGCTGACAAAAGGCAACAGCTGATCTTAAAGCAGAAGTCTGTTATCATTAGAATTTGCAGAAGGAATTCTTCTAGGCCATAAGGAGCAAAAAGGAACAAATTGTTGCCTGACAAATGCTTTCCCATGAAAGTAAGAAGCAAAAGCAAAAGCAAAAGCAAAAGCAAAAGCAAAGCAAAGCAAAGCAAAGCAAAGCAAAGCAAAGCAAAGTAGGGAGAGTTTGTGGACAAGAGGTCTCACTTTTGGTCCATACTGTGTGGGGTGTTTTAGGATTTGGTGCTTTCTCCCTTCCTGTTAAACATGTATTTATTTTATTATTTATTTATTTATTTGTCAAGCATATATAAGATAATAGGTAAATGTATAATTTGAATACATGAAAAGAGTAAGAGTAAAAAGGAATATTAGGACAGAGATGGTAGGCACGCTGGTGCACTTATGCACGTCCCTTACAGACCTCTTAGGAATGGGGTGAGGTCAACAGTAGACAGTTTAAGGTTAAAGTTTTGGGGGTTTGGGGAAGAAACCACAGAGTCAGGTAGTGCATTCCAGGCATTGACCACTCTGTTACGGAAGTCGCATTTTCTGCAATTGAGTTTGGAGCAGTTTACCTTGAGTTTGTTTGTTTGTTTGTTTTTTAATTTGATTTATATGCCGCCCTTCTCCGGAAACTCAGGGCGGCTTACAATGTGTTAAGCAATAGCCTTCATACTTTTGTATATTTATACAAAGTCAGCTTATTGCCCCCACAAACTGGGTCCTCAATTTACCTACCTTAGAAAGGATGGAAGGCTGAGTCAACCTTGAGCCTTGGCGAGATTCGAACTTGCAGTAATTGCAGGCAGTTGAATGTTAATAACAGGCTATTAGTCTGCTGTGCCACCAGGCTCTTATATTGTATCTATTATTTGCTCGTGTATTGTTGTGGTTGAAGCTGAAGTAGTCATTGACAGGTAGGACATTGTGGCAGATAATTTTATGTACTACGCTTAGGTCAGACCGAAGTCAGCATAGTTCTAAGTTGTCTAAGCCCAAAATTTGAAGTCTGGTGGCATAAGGTATTTTATTGCGGGTAGAGGAATGGAGGACTCTTCTTGTAAAATATCTCTGGACTCTCTCAATTGTATTTATGTCCAATATGTAGTGCGGGTTCCAGGCAGATGTATTCGAGAATTGGTCTAGCAAATGTTTTGTATGCTCTAGTTAGTAGTACAATATTACCAAAGAAGAAGCTATGCAAGATTAGGTTAACAACTCTTAATGTCTTTTTGGCAATGTTGTGACAGTGGGCTTTGGCATTTAAATATTTAGAAATGAGTACTCCAAGATCCTTGACAGAGTGAGGGTCATCTACAAGGTCATGTCCATCTAATTTGTATTTTATGTTTTGATTTTTTTTGCCAATGTTCAAGATAGAGTATTTGTTGGTTGAGATTTGAAATTGCCACTTGTTAAACCAATCTGACATATAATCAAGGTCTTTTTGAAGGGTAGTTGCATTGTCGGTGGTGTTGAATAGTTTAACATCATCAACGAAGAGAACACAGTTACTTTTAATATGATTGCAAAAGTCATTTATGTAAAGTATGAAGAGTGTTAGACCTAAAACACTGCCTTGGGGAACACCACTATTAACAGGTACAGGATTTAATAGAGCGCTTCCTATTTTGACCACTTGTACATAATGCCTCTGGCTGACCTCACCTGTCACCATGGATAAGACATCATCAGTACACTGATTCTTCATTTCTGTCCTGGGCAAAACAAGCTATTCTGTAGTTGTCTTATTCTGTGCCTGGAGGCTGTGGAGATCTTGATGGGCTCCAGCACAGGCTTCAGCTGACCCTGGAAAGACAGAGTGGCTTTGGGTTTGGAGACCAACCGGTTCTGGGACTATGGAATTTTTGGTGCTGGATCAGGTTATGCTACCCTGAACAGATTGGGGTTCTCCTACAGTCACAACTTGCTTAAATAACAGGTTACAAATGTGGCTAGGAGGGCCTTTGCATGGCTTTGTGTAATGTGCTACTTGTATGTATGATAAAGCAGGCTAATAATTTTAGTTATAAAATACAGATGAATCAATGGGAAAATATGTGGTTAAAGGGTTTGAAATTTATGTTGTTTTATGAAAATGTCTTAAAGAGAATTTTTATAACATGAAGTATGATTGGTACATGATTTCAGAGAAATTATCTAGAATGCACATCAAAAGAAAAAAAGCCTCTGCCGATCAGGCAACTCAGCTGGGATCGTCAGAGGCTTTTAAAAGCATTTTTTTCTACAACCTCTTCAGCCGAAGAAGTTGTAGAAAAAATGCTTTTAAAAGCATCTGATGATCCTAGCTGAGCCGCGCGATCATCAGAGGCTTTTTTTTTTTTTTACTTTTAAAAGCATTTTTTCGGCCAAAGAGGTTGAAGAGGTTGGAGGGGGGGACAGGGATTTTTGCTACCAGTTCTCCAAACCACCCGCCTCAATCACTACCAGATCGGGCGCATTTCACCCCTGCTTTGAGCGACATACATTAAAATGAAATTTCGTTCCATACAGCTCTGAAAGGGTCTCCAGTTCTAATATACACTATATAAACATACATACATACATACATACATACATACATACATACATACATACATAAAGATATACCCATATATATTATATGACACGGAGAAACAATACAGTCTAGTTCAGATGTATACATGTTCACTGCAAGAGAAACAAATCTTGCAAATTTACCAGACGGATGGCATAGGGAACAAAGCTGTTACAGAATCTGGTAGTCCTTCTAGAGATACTTCGAAACCTCCTCTCAGAGGGGAGCAACAGAAACAGTCTGTGAAGTGGGTCTCTAATAATGCTTTGAGCTCTAAGCATATAGTGCTTATAAGCAGTATCCTGAATGACAGGAAGTGAGCTTCCTATAATCTTCTTGGCTGTCCTTACCACACTCTGAATGGACTTTCTATTTGAGGCACTGCAGCCACCAAACCAAACAGTGATGCAGTTTGTTAAAATGCTCTCAATCATGCCTCTGTAAAAAGTGGCCAGGACAGAAGGAGAAAGAGTGTTGACAAATTTTGAGCTCCCAAAGTTAGTTTTGAGATGCCTTTTATGGAAGCTGTCTTGGCTTTTGGCTTTATAAGCTCAATTTTTAGCTGTTTAAAAATTTGTTAGTCTTGTGGTTTTGTTTTTTTAAAAACTCCAATTCCTTAGATAACTGTTATACTCAAGTACTCTTTTTTATTTTCCCAGTATCAAGTGTCTGGTAACAACTCTATCATCATTCTTTTTGTTTTAATTTCTGGGTAAGTAAAACTGCATGTTTTGATCTGGAGGTTTTACCTAAAAGATTGTATCCCTGTGTTTAGATCTATGTTTGTTCAAGACAAAATGTTGAAAATGTGTGTGTGAGGGGAAGAATGTTAATATTTTGGGAAAGGGAATAGCATAATTAGAGAATGGACACTGGCAGAAGTCTAACTTAGTACCACAATTAGATTTCTTAATTTAAGCACCACGTAATAAAAGTTTTAATTGCTTTCCAAATGGATAATATAGTTACTGTTTTTAAGCATTTGGGGTTGGATATTATTACAGAAGCAATCCTCATCCTTCCTAATTTACTAAGTAGCTCTTGGGATGCTGATGCAACTTCTCTCCAGACTCGAAATATAAATTATTGTAGAAATACACATTTCTCAGTATTATCTTATATTTTGTAACATGTCATATTAATTGTGACCAAATACCCTTACACATATGAGCAGGTGAGCAATTTGCTTAGGGCTAAATATCTGAAATTGATTAATGTTTGTGCTAACTAGAAAGACCATGCAAGCCAGACAGGACTTTTGATTAGATGCCCATACAATTGGCTCTTTTGCCCAAAAAACAACAGGCAGAAGCCCAGTCACTAACATTCTATGACTCCAAGAATTGCCCCTCCTGCCAGACCATCTACACATACATCCTATCTGAAAGAGTTTTTCTAGGTCACAAACAAACTTACCCACACACACTCTCCTTCTGCTTGAGATAGAAATAGTTTAGTTTTTAAAGAACAGGAAGAACTTGGCGGGACTGGAGAAAACTATAAACAAGGGCTGTGAAAAAACCTCCTTTTCTGTGGTTTCTATCACGGCATAACACATAAGCTCTTCATTTATAACTTTGTTGGCTAAGTTTTATCCCTTGTATTCTCTGGCCCTGATGTTTTTTTACCAAGGCTTCTAAAACTATTATGAGTAGGAGTGGTGAAATGGGACCACCTTGTCTGGTTCGTTTCGGAATCATGCCTAGTTTGGATAATTACTCATTCACAGCCACTAGAGCTTATTGCAAAGTATATATTGCTCTTATCCATGTCATGGAGTTTTGTCTAAATTTCATATATTCCATCATTTTAAGTAGAAATTTTGAGTTCAAATTGTTGAAACTTTCTCAGCATTTAAAAAAGAACAAAGCTGCTTTTTTCATTGTTAACCTCTAAATACTCTAAAACATTTAAAACACATCTAACGTTGTCTCTCATTTGTCTATTAAGTACAAATCCACACTGATCTTTATGAATAATCTGTGGTATACACTTCTTCAGTCTCTCAGGTAAAACTGTATTAACAAGTTTATAATCACTATTCAAAAAATGAAAGAGGTCTATAATATTTTGGTAGTTATACTCTTGATTTTCTCTAGATATTAAAGAGATATCAGGACCACATTTTCAATTGCTAAGTTTAGTGAAAGTTTCTCTTCTGGAGAAAAATATTTGGAGGATTAAAACAGGAACAAATCAGGTCCAGGGAAATAATATGCAAAAGCTTTGGGAAGATGGAGAATGAAGGATGTTTAATTTTCATCTTGGTCCATCAGCAATTGTCATCCCAGCACTGTTTCAGAAGAGGAGATTTGGGGACTACGTGTCCATAGAGACATGCTTATGACTCCCATGACTCCCTGGGTTTTTACAAAACAAATTAAAGAAGATATAACTGCTGAATGGTTTTATATAATTCATCAAGAAAACAAAAACTCAGTAGTAGTTGAGAGATGTATTGGCAACTTTTTAACTGGGGAGAGGAGCTGCTAAACAACTAAAGCACCTTAAAATCTCATTGAGGTAGAGAGATCTGCTGCTCCAACATTCTTGATTACGGGCCAGTTATCTATGCTTAATAGCAATAGCAATAGCACTTAGACTTATATACCGCTTCATACTGTTTTTACAGCCCTCTCTAAGCGGTTTACAGAGTCAGCATATTGCCCCCAACAATCTGGGTCCTCATTTTACCGACCTTGGAAGGATGGAAGGCTGAGTCAACCTTGAGCTGGTGAGATTTGAACTGCCAAACTGCAAGCTCCAGCAGTCAGCAGAAGTAGCCTGCAGTGCTGCACTCTAACCACTTCACCACCTCAGCTCTTAAAGACCTCTAACATTAGTTCATTGCTAAACAGCCATTCCTATCAGAGAATTCTTCATATTAATGTTTTGTTAAGTCTTTCTTGTAATTTGAACCTAGTGGAGCAACAGAAAAGAGGTTGTTTACCTATCTTTTTGTGACTATTCTTCATAAATCTTAAAATGATTATCATATTTGTATTCAATTATCCTTTGAGTGGTCTGTAGAGGAAAAAAGATGAGATTATCCCTGTTTTGGAGTATTTGTTCCAATATTTTAAAGAGAAATGTATTTCCCATTTTTCTATTTGATATCATACTCTTTTCTATTCCTAGCTATCAGACTGTATAACTGTTTCTAAGTTTTATTTTCATACATATCAAATTTATTTGATTAAATCATTATTTTCTGATATTCTATTTTCAGCTGTTTTGTCCCAGTCTCCTTCATTTTTAATTATTGAACAGACATTTTTAGTAGCATAGAAACTTTCAGTCTTTTAATCTGAGAAAAGCATATAGAATACTCTTCAGCAACATGGTGCCAGGGGTGTTTTAGTTCTATGTAATTGATGTTACAGTGCAATTAGAAGCATTCTTATTTTGACTGTTCATGATTGTGGCTGAATGCACTTAATGGTGCATAGTCTGAATGCAGAACCAAGAGACTGTGGCTAGTTTCTCTCACATCACTGGATCCAAATGTGAGAAGGATTCATCTATAGAAACACTTCCAGACTCACGATGCAATAGTTTCACATGTTCTCTTTGCTTTATGTAATAACAACAAGTATACTTAGTTCTGTCTCCTTCCCTAACTCTGCTACTCTCAAACTGCAACTCTCATAGGCCATTTTGGTTCGCAGTTTAGAGAACTGTAGTCCTAGCACATTTCAAGGGCAGAAGCTTAAAGGCTGAATTAGATGAAAAGAGAAGCTGATAGCTACCATAGGATTCCTTGCTTTTTGTGAGCAGCTGGAGACTTCCTGCAATAACCAGCACATCCCAATGAGTGCAAAAAATGTGTGGTGAAGTGATGTGTCTGGCAGGAGAGGTTGGGTAGTAAACTAACGAGCTCGCTGCACAATTGACTTAATTATCTATTATGTTCAGAGCACCTTTTGCAAAGTAATGGTTGCAGCTTTCTCTACAAATGTAGAGAAGAGAGCCATGATTAATTCCCAACCTGCATATGATGACATGACATGTAATGACAGCACACCCAGCATCAAAATGATTGCAAATCCTGGAGGCTAATAGCTATGCAAATAACCTTGTTATCTGCCCTATTTATTTTCTTAGCCTTACACCCTCTTCATTTAATTGAGGTTTTTTAGCTGTCATTCTTGGGGGGGATGGAAGATGGTGTTACAATTGCTGTCCTGAGGTTACTCAAGAACATATCTGTCCTTGCTGACAAATATCTTCTGCCTGTAGATCATTTCTCAAAGGTTTTTAGATGCTGCACTTTGACTCTATGAATGGTGCTTTCTTTGAGCTTTTGGTCTTACTGGATGATCTGAATGATCTGGACCAAAATATACCACTGCTGGGATAGCCCCCCCCCCACCCTCAACAACCACAGAGAAAACAGTCCCAGCAATATGAATGTGCGTCCTAACTTTGGATTTAACCAATCTTTTGAAAACATTAGTTCTGTGCTTCTACTAAATTACGGAAGATATCTTGGTTTGGTTCAATTAAGCAACTCATTGTTTGTTTGTTTGTTTTTAAAGAACTTTGAAATGTTTTGATGAAAGCAAAGAGCAGTAGGAAAGCATGGAGTTCAGAGGCAGAACTAATTGCAAAATTGGAAATATAAATAGCTCCAGATTTCTGCTCTTGACTCTTAAAATCCCAGTCCAAATGGCTCCTTTTTAGAAAATTCCATAAAATTAAGTACATGCAAAATACATTTTTCATCAATGGAATAAATGAAATGATGGCTCTTTTTATTATTTTATATAATGGTTTTGAATTTCACAACTGCAGGTATGAAAGCAAATAATGATGTACTTTTCATGAAGATATAAATTTAAATTTTTCACAGTATGAGACATTTGACAGATCTTAATCATTTTACCTAGATTTTTTTTCTGCCTGATTTAGAGACCCTTTGTGCTCCCAGGCTAGCATAATATCAGCTAGGGATTATGGGAGTTAGAATCCAATACATTTGGAGTGCCTCAAGTAAGGAAAACCTCTGTGACTAAAGCATATTATCTTTGGAAGCAAATGCATACTCTTGCTCAACGAAAGTCTTCAAAGAAGCTGGGTGGCCAGTCCCAGAGTCATTGGCATAGTTTGCATGTAGTTTTTAAGGCAGAAATTTTGTGCAATTCCCTCTTTGGTGGGTATCAGCTATTTTTTTATGAAATTAAAAGCTTCAGTGCTGTTTTGCTGCTGTATATAAATATTCTTTAGCTCAGCAAATTGAGACTAAATATTAATCTATTATGTATGCTATTTATTATGTTTATTAAATGTTTGGCACAAGAAAACAGGATGCATATTAGTCCTTCTCTTTCCTTCTTAACGTCAGTTTATTTGGGTTATTTAATGCATAAAGTTGTGAAGTTATTTTAAGCTGTATCTGATGTTCCCATGTAATTTCAGAGGCAAGATCCTTGCCTGAATTTCTGGATAATGTTGACAGCCTTGTTTATAGCACTTAATCCCTGATAGCCCTACCTTTCCACACTTTTTTTTCCTGCTGCTGCTCTTACCAGATGTGCTAATACGCATTTCATTGCTAGCAGAAATTATGAATTCCCTATGCTATCAGGATACTTTTGTTTAGCACTAGCCCAGATGCTTCTGTATTAAGAAAATTGGTTCTTTGCCAAGTATTTCTCTTGGCAAAGGCAACACCTTTGACAAGCGTTTCAAAGGATATCCCATAGAAAACAAGGTCTTGGTATAAGGTCTTAGTCTAAGGACAAGGTCTGTTCTTCTATGTACTTCTGTATACAGTATCTGAGAAAACATGCCCAGCATCCATTTTAGATAATAAGAGAAAGAAAAGGATGATAGGGAAAGAGAAGAATGGCAAAACTCTGAGTCCCTAAGTGCTACTCTAGTTCACAAAAGTCTTACCATTATCCAATGTGTGTTCTGCGAGAAGAGGAAACATAGACAGGTCATGCTCTCTCTACTCTAGAATGTTAAGGGAAGTGTGAGATTCAGGTTCCATATTGGTGAGAGGAATACTTGTATAGCAATAGCAATAGCACTTAGACTTATATACTGCTTCATAGTGCTTTTACAACCCTCTCTACGTGGTTTACAGAGTCAGCATATTGCCCCCAACAATCTGGGTCCTCATTTTACCCATCTCGGATGAATGGAATGCTGAGTCAACCTTGAGCTGGTGAAATTAGATCTGCTGAACTGCAGCTAGCAGTCAGCTGAAGTAGCCTGCAGTACTGTACTCTAACCACTGTTCCACCTCGGCACATAGTTGGATTCTGTACTAATAAGGCAAAATTAGGCAACTACTGAAATTGAGGAATCTCTTAAATCAGGTTGAACCAACCTGGTGCCCTTCAGATATTTTACATTAGTTCTTTGATCGTCCCCATCCATTATAATACATTGTGAGAGTCCAGGAGGATGCTCAGAGTACACACATGTTCTGAACGGAAAAAGATAGCTCTATTCTGGACCAAAAATGATAAGTCCCTGGAGCCAGGTAGACAAGGACTCACAGCTACTTGGTCTCCCCAGGATGACCTTGCGTCTTTTTCTCCCAATGCAGGTCCCAACAGCCTTCAGGCACCTGTGAGTAACCATTAATGATCATTCTCTGAATATAATTTTCAAGCCACCTATACACTTTAATTCTCATGCTATCTAGCCCACAGTCAAATAGCTACTTAATCAGAATATCATGGAGTACTTTGTGAAATACTTTGTTGAATTCACTCTCTCATGCATTGCATTTCCTAAATCTGTTAAATAAGTTACTCAATGACAAGGAGATAAATTTGATAGGCAAGACTTAGTACTGAAAAATCAGGGCTGATTTCGGATAATACAGCAAGATGTTTTACAGCTAAAACTTCTATAGAACTTTACAAAATATTATATAATTTTCCAGATCATTCTCTCTTTTCTCTCTCCCCCCTCCCTCTCTCTTTGAAGATAAGCATTTTTTTTTCCCAATCCTGGTAAATCGCTAGTTCTCCAGGCTACTTCAAAATTAATAGACATTGTTTAACCATCAGGAATTAATCTGGTCTGGAAAATTTAAACACATTAAAAAAAATAATTATTCTATGACCCTGATATTTTCAGTGGTCTGCTCTTCCTCTTTGCTCATTAGAATTGCCATGTACAACACATACTTTCTTGGTGGAAAAAACTGAACTAGTAGAATTCCTGATTCTTTCTCATCATTTTATTTTGAACTTATGCTACATGCTCTTTTTGTTGTTGTTCACATTGTTCTACAATAAGGTTCATTCTCTTGGCACTATTTGCACATTTCTGGGCTATCTATATGTGTTCTTTTATATTGATCTGTTACTGTCCACCTCCTATAAATGTCATTTTTGTTTTCAGTTCTTCTGAACTGAAGTATGTTTAAATTGGCTTCTTTTGCTATTGTCTTCTTTATTTAACCCATTTAGTATATATTTTTTAAGAAATTCCTCCCTATGTTGATCTATGTTAGTTTCCTGGAAGTACCACATTTGAGAGAGTTTGTCTCCCATTGGATGTCAACATGATTAATGTCCCTTACCACTTGTTTTATCTTAATGTGTCTTCTTAACATACCTTTGAATTTGTAAAAGATATTCAATGGCCTTAGCTTTGTTAAGTTTCCTCATTAGATAGGTGAATGACAAATTGCTCATCTTGGAGTACTATTGTCATAAAACCTGTAGTGAAATCTAATTTTTTTTACTACCGGTTCTGTGGGTGTGGCTTGGTGGGCATGGCAGGAGAAGGATACTGCAAAATCCCCATTCCCTCCCCACTTTTTGGGGAAGGGTATAGCAAAATCTCCATTCCCACCCCACTCTGGGGCCAGCCAGAGGTGGTATTTGCCGGTTCTCTGAACTGCTCAAAATTTCCACTACCTGTTCTCCAGAACCTGTCAGAACCTGCTGGATTTCACTCCTGCATAGAACCAGTAAGAAAAGAAGAAAGGCTGGAAGATATTTTGATTGAAAGAGATCCTGGGAGGATGAAGTTATTATGGGGAAAATAAAAACACTTAGAAATTATATTTGCATCTTTAAATAGCAATAAAAAAGTGGATGCAAGGGTTTCTGTATTATAATTTCTGTTAGTAAATTATCTACATTAGTTCAGAAACATACCACTTGCTTTCTTACTGAAGAGAACAAAGCAGCTACCATAACACCTATGGAACTGAAAGTCAGGAAACATTGCACAGTACTGTGAAATCTTGAAAGAACACTATATAATCATTGCTTCTTTTTATTGCTGTCAGATGCCCAATATTTGTGCTTTTATGGTTTGTTTTTAGCCATCTAACTGTATCAGTTTCTTGCATGTTAGTGCCCCTTTGTGGTGGTATTATGTCTCTTCAGTCTATAATGTACAATCACTTCAAAAGAAAAAGCTCTGAGTGTTTTTTCCACCTCCTTCTCCTCCCCGCCCCCCCATTAATTTGCAGACAAAAGGCATCTAAATCAAGTTGTCCACTTATCAGGTGGACTATAGAACTGAAATCTAATGAACTATTTTTTTTTTTACTATTTGTTACTATTGCATAGTAAAATTACTTTTTACTATTGTTTCACATCCTATAATGTGGATTATTTCCCTTTAGTCTTCTCAAACCAAAACAGTCCCAGTCCTATCTCTTCCTATGGTTTGGTTTTCAAATTTGACCATCTTTTATCATTTTATTTTGTCTGTATCCTTACAGTACTGCAAATGAGGTCCATCCAGTGCAAGATAATATTGGGGGGGGGGTGTCTGCCTTCCTGTGGTTTGGAAACCATACAAATGCTGATAATCTTAAAATTCCATCCATCTCTAGTTTCTAGTCAACGTCCATTCCAGCAGCTTTTCCCAAATATAAGACAACTATATTAGACAATTATATTATAAAACAATCAGTGGTGGGATTCAACCAGTGTAACAACCGATTCACTGAGCGTGTGCCTTGCACACACACGCTGTCCATTAGAAAAGACCATTACAAGCAGTGTTAAAGGCACTAAAAACAGCTGAGGTGTGGCAATCAGCTGATCGTCAGAGCAACCGGCTTGCCCGAACCGGACCGAATATGCTGAATTCCACCCCTGAAAACAATGCTTCCTTTACCCTTTATCTTTGCATCTGATTTTTGTTTACTAATTGAAGAATTCTGTATTTATCAGTGTAAAATTTCATTTTTAAAAATCTGTTTCTGTAACCTGTTCAGATTGTTCTCAGTTTTATCTCCCTCTCCTAGGGTGTTATCAAACCCACCATTATTTTTTTTTGTCACCTGCAGATCTAAAAAGCATTCCTTCTACCTCTTTATCCAAGTTATTAATAAAAATGTTTAGAAGATCCAGGACTGAATGCTGTAGCAATATGGTCTATTCTAGTTTGAAGAGATATCTTTGATGAGAACTCCATCACTATTCTTTTTCAGCCATTTAATTTTCATGCCATCCAACCCATGCTAACTGTTAATCAAACATGAGGTAGTTTGTGAAATGCTTTTTATTAAAAACAATATATAAGATTGTACAGTGTTTATTACATAGACTGCTAAGAAAACTACCCAATCAGAAATGAAATATGATTAGTCTGACAATAAATCCATGCTGACTTCTAATAATCACTGCTTTTTTAAAAGACCTTTACAGCTCAATTATTTTATAATCTGCACTAGAAACTTCTCAAATATTGATGTCAAATTACCTGGTTTTCTGGGTTTTTGTTTTTCTCCATTTTGAAAAAAGGGACAAAATATTCTCTCCTCCAGTCATCCTAATACTTTAGCCATTCTCCAAGATTTCTTAAAGGTAATACATAAAATTTCAGCCTTCAAACTTCAGGAAGGTTGTACATAACCAAATTAAATAATTTGGCCTTGAGGAACTGAATCTATTCAAAGTAATAAGCATTCCTTTGTTATGTATCATGCCATACTTTCAACCATCTTAATAGAACCCATACCTTTTTTTATTAGAGAAGGCTGAATTAAAATATAAGCTCAGTAATTCTGATTTTTCTGTTATCTGATATCCTTTTGCTGCATTCACTGACCACAGGTTCTTTGATTTTCCCCTTCTTCCTTTTAATTTGTAGACATCTAAATAAACTTATTGTTGGTACATCCTTTCTAACCTCGTGTTCTAACCTCGTGTTCTTTTTAACTTTAGCTTTCTCAACAATTTACATAACAATTCTGGTATAATCTATATATGTATTCCTCTCAAGTGATTTGTTCCCCCTTTCTTCTTCATGTATGTTTGAGTTCCAAATTTTTGCATTAGTGAAGCCAAATTAGTTTCTTCTGGTATTTTCCTTATACCCCCACTGGAATTGTTTCCAACTACATTTTTAATATCTCCTCTTTAAAGGAACTTCAGCCATGTTGATCTTTTCTTCTCATTAGCTTCTCCTAGCATGGAATCATATTAATCATTGCTCTGAGTTTATTAAAATCTGCTTTTATGAAATCCAGGCTATGAACTTGATTACTGTCAGCTTTTTCTTAATAAAAATTCAAGTATTATTAAGCCACTTTTCCCTACGGTTTCTAGATCTTCTCTTATTCAGTTAACATTTCCTTAAAGAATCCCTGGATTTGCATTGATCAAATTCATGTGTGAGGTTATTTTGAGAAAGAGATTGAGAAATGCAGGATGGCCAAGATGTGTAATTCTAACACTACTCAATTTTATTGCAACATTAACCAGGACCCATAAATAATGATGTCTCTCATCTTACTGTAGCAGAATTCCTGGAATCTGGAGTTTGGTGGTAGATAATGCTCTCTTGGTCAATGGAGTCTTGGTTGATTTTTTCCTCATTCATGGTCTTCCTGCAATTATCTTTACATCTGTCCATCTTTTCTATCATCTATGGAGAAGGTTTTTTTAAAAAATGTTATTATTTATTTATTTATTTATTTATTTATTTATTTATTTATTTGTATTTCTAAGCCACTTTCCAAGTGGCATACAACAGATAATAGTGGGTAAAAAAACCAAATAATAAGAAGCAATATATTTCATTATAGCACTAATCAGCAGAGTTAGATCTAAAAACAAAACAAAACAAAACTTTTATCTTCCAATGAAGTCTCCCACAGCCAGTAGTCACTAGTTGTCACTCCTGGAATAAAAGTGTTACCTCAGCAAATCTCCAAATACTTGACACAACCTAGACTACTGCTTGCTGAACCAGTTTACATTTCTAGCTAGTCTTCAAGGGCAGCCCCACATAGAGCGAATTGCAATAATCCAATCATGAAGTGACAAGGGCATGTGTGACCATGTTCAGTGCTTCCTGTACAGATAGTCCTTGGGTTACAACTATTCATTCAGCAACTGTTCAAAATTATAATGGCACTGAACAAGGAGGGGTTTATGATGGCTTCTAGGAATTCTATAGCACAGTTTGTCACTCCTTTGACACAGTTTCTCCACAGTCACATGATCTCGATCTCCAATGTTCCCTGCCATCTTCCCACAAGCAAACCAATGAAGAAGTTGGCATGCAATCAGAAATTGCAGTCGCATGCAAACCTTGCTTAACAACTCTCATGATTCTCATTTATTTATAGCAACTGGGACTGGTGGGATTGCCATTACTAAGCAACGTGGGAACGAGATATCATACTTCATAACAACATTGCTTAGTAATGGAGTTTCCAGTCCCAATTTTGTAACCCAAGGACTACCTGTACCACAAATAATCATTATTAATGCACCAATTGCAATTGTGATGAAGTACTCCTGGCCGCAGAAAGCAGGACTTCCTACAAATTATGAGCCAGTTTTCAGAAATCATCGCCTCAGACTAATAGCTGTGAAAGGTTACTATTGTCTGTCACCTCAACTGGATCTGCCAACTGACATCCAATTCTGTATATGGGGGCAACATATTTTTTTCTTCCAAATGATGAACAAATTCCTCAGAATGATCCAGTGACAGTTCTTCCAATCCAAATTTCCCTAGGAGTGGGTCTCTTTAAGACTGCTGAATGGCCTTCTCTAGACGTAGAGGAATAGACCTATTCAGAGTTCTTATCTGTGTCCAATTATATTTGTCTTAATTTGTATACCAACCATGAGAACCATCCCATTCTTTATTATACCTATGAAATCACACACACCCCAAACATAGAATAGAATAAAATAAAATAACAGAGTTGGAAGGGACCTTGGAGGTCTTCTAGTCCAACCCCCTGCCCAGGCAGGAAACCCTACACCACTTCAGACAAATGGTTATCCAACATCTTCTTAAAAATTTCCCGTGTTGGAGCATTCACAACTTCTGCAGGCAAGTTGTTCCACTGATTAATTGTTCTAACTGTCAGGAAATTTCTCCTTAGTTCTAAATTGTTTCTCTCCTTGATTAGTTTCCACCCATTGCTTCTTGTTCTACCCTCAGGTGCTTTGAAGAATAGTTTGACTCTCTTCCCTCTCTCTTCCCTCTCTCAGGTGGAAACCCCTGAGATATTGGAACACTGCTATCATGTCTTCCCTAGTCCTTCTCTTCTTTAAACTAGATATACCCAGTACCTGCAACCGTTCTTCATATGTTTTAGCCTCCAGTCCCCTAATCATCTTTGTTGCTCTTCTCTGCACTCTTTCTAGAGTCTTAACATCTTTTTTACATCATGGTGACCAAAACTGAATGCAATTTTCCAAGTGTGGCATTACCAAGGCATTATAAAGTGGTATTAACACTTCACGTGATCTACAGAAACAGATATCTTTCTGTAATAAAATAATTTAAGTTCATGTGTTTTTTATTATTAAATTTATCTGCCACCCATCTTATGGTTCTAGGGGATTCTGAATGGCTTTTCCCATATTTGAGCATTATAAATATAATGAGAGCAGCCTTTTACAACATATTCCTTTTTATATGTGTTGCACTGGTAATACCTGTGGGTTACCAATTCTGTGAGTTACCAATCAATATAGATTGATTTATGTTATTTATTTCCTGATTCAACTATCAGCTTCAATCCACCCCTTCAAATCTATGGTCACTGTAGTCTGCAAATCACATGACTCATCATACATTTCTATGGTGAAATTTAAAAAGCACTTTGTCATTGATTCTCTATGGTCACTAGCATAAGTTTTTGAAAATAAAGATTTGTTGGAAAAATATTGTAATTGAAAAAACTAGTCTTTCTGATGCTGGAAAAAGTAATTTCATAAACATGTAGGCCTAAGTACATATTTTACTGTTTTTCACACTAATTTTTGTTGCAGATGCTTAAAAAGTTAAAGAAAAAATTACTGTGTCCCCCGTGTCTTCCTTTCCAATTGTCCATGTCCTCCTTTGTCTATTCAGATATTTGCGAACCCTACATAAGAATGGCTGTCCAACCCAGAATAGGTTGTAATTGGTGAACAAGATAGATATTTATTCATTAAATTTATATGGCTGCCAATCTTAGATGCATGACTCTGAACCAGGGGTGAAATCCAGCAGTTTCTGACAGGTTCTGGAGAACCGGTAGTGGAAATTTTGAGTAGTTTGGAGAACTGGCAAATACCACCTCTGGCTGGGCCAGAATGGGGTGGGAATGGAGATTTTGCAGTATCCTTCCCCCAGGAGTGGGGAGGGAATGAGGATTTTGCAGTATCAAAATCCCCATTGCCTGTCATGCCCACCAAGCCACACCATGCCCATTAAGCTACACCCATAGAACCTGTAGTAAAAAAAATTGGATTTCACCATTGCTGTGAACAGCTAACAATTAAAACAGTAAAACAATAAACAAAACTACATATAACAAAGAAACAAACAAAATAGCAGCCAAGCAATGATACATAAGAAACATCCACAATCAATATGCCAAGAAACAAGCTTGCCCTAATTATCAGGATTCCAGGATTCCATCAAAACCATGTCTTTTTTATTTTTTATTTTTTATTGGTTTATAATATAAAATGCAAAAAAATTACAAAAAAATTTGTGGGAAAGTAAGGGAGAGAAAGGGGAAGGGAAAAAAGAAAGAAAACTCCCTTTGGTGCAATAGAATAAGATAATAGCATTAAATCTCAACTTTTTACTTTTACATAGTAATATAAGTTGACCATTTCTATAACAACCAACCTATCTAATCGGTAAAATCCAAAATCCATGTTTCATTTTTTTTCACCTGAAGCACAAAATCCAGAAACAATTTCCAAGTAGAAACAAAAGTAATTGTAGTTTTTTTTCTTTAATCAAAGCAGTCAGTTTAGTCATCTCTGCTAACGCCATCAACTTTTGCAGCCATTCATCCATTGTGAGAATCAAAACATCCTTCGATTTTTGTGCATAAAATAATCTTGCTGCAGTCAACATTTATAACGTCAAAGTTCCATTTCCCACCCAAGTCTTTATCCATTAAACCCAAAAGAAGAATTTCTGGTTTTATCGTTATATTCACTTTCAGAATCTTCTGTATTAAGATGTTGTGGGAAGCCCCCCACCCCCACCCGAAGAATGAAAATATTTTGGGAAATATTAAAAAAGGCAGAATATTATATTTCCCTAAATGAGAAATGGAGAAACATGTTTTTTAGAAGCAGGAAGCAGCCCCCAACTCTTTCTTAATAGCCCAGAGCAGATGCCAACACTTAAGAGATAAAGACCTTCTCACGAGTTCAGTCAAACTTCTCAAACTCTTGAGAAGTTTTCTTTTACAACGTGTTTCCCTGGACACAATGGCGAGGAATGCCACGGAGCTGGAAAGGTAAGACGCACATCCCGCTTCTCACCCACCCCACTTGCCACCCCCAAATTGCATCCCTAAAGGGGGCATGTGGCTAAGCAAGGAGCAGGAGCCTTGCCATACCCAGCAAGGTGGGGGGAGGGAGAAGAGACGGCAAGGGAGCCATGTCTCGCTCCATGCATCTCGCTTCTCCCCCATCCCACCTGTCAGAAATGAGTCTTTGTGAAACTCATTGCGCTGCCACCGCTGCCTCATGCAACAGGACTCTGCAAGGCTTGTGCCCTTGCATGCATGAATGGCAGCACTGCCGCGAGATTTGACATACTGGCACAACTGCAAGCGACAGAATGCCAGTTGTGCCAGTATGATGAAGCTCGTGGTGGTGCTGCAGTTCATGCGTGCAATGGCACAACAAGCCTTGCAGAGTCCTGCTCCATGAGGCAGTGACATGTCAGGGCAGTGGCGGCCAGCCACTCGGCCAGCGTGAAGAACAGGGAGGGGAGGGGATGTTCCTCCCCCCTTTTTCCCCCCTCCGGCATCGCCTCCTCAACTCATTTTGGTTGCGCAGCAAGAAACCAGAGGAAATGGCAGGACCAGCTGTGCATGTATGTAAGTAGTTGGCGGGGGGCTTATTGGTGGGGGTTTTATTTCAACACATGCGCCGAAAAGCCCGATTGGGCTTATTATCTGGAGAGGTCTCAGATTCGGGGAAACACAGTATTAATTGACCATAAGTCCATCAGTTTGGCTTCACCACCATTTTTTTTCCTAAAAAAAATAGTTTCCTGGGGGAGACACCCAAAGAGGCATCTTCACAGAGAACCTTGTTTTATACTTATTACAAACTCTTAGGATAGCATGTCTAATAAAATGGTTATTAAAATCAACATTTACTTTAACCTTGTCATACCATAAATAGCAAAACCATGTCTTAAATAATTTGCAATACATCAGCAGGATTGGAGCAAATTTGACCTATGGGTGTAAGAGGTTCCAGAGTGTGTCACAACTGAAAAGGCTCTTTTTGGCTCCTGCCAAGTGACATTCCTGCCTGGATAGGATCTGAAGCATGTCTTTTCTGCCAGATCTTTCAGAAGGAGGGAGGGAGACTACAAGGGAAAGGTGGTTTTGTAAATCAGGGGTCTCCAACTTTGGCAACTTTAAGACTTGTGGACTTCAACTCCCAGCTTTGCTGGCTGGGGAGTTCTGGGAGTTGAAATCCACAAGTCTTAAAGTTGTGAAGGTTGGAGACCCCTGCTGTAAATAATCTGGCTCCAAGTCATAACAGGCTTTAAAAGTAACCACCAGCACGTTGTATTATACCTGGAAGCAGACCTGCAGCCAGTACAGCTCATGGAGCAGAGGTGCCAAACATAGGTGCCCATAATTTCCTGAGTTGCCACATTTTGTGCTAATTGAAGCTTCCAAATATTCTTCAATTGCAGCCCAATGTAGAGTGCATTGCATTGCGGTAATCCAAGCAGGGAGGTGACCAAGGTATGAATGACTGAGCCTTCAGCTTGGAAATGTTCCTAAGCTTGAATCCTGTAATTGTAACACAAGGAAATAATCACTTATGAAAAAAGGAGTAGGACTTCCATGAATTGCCACTAGATGTCCCTTTTCTCCAACACTTTCTTAATTAGCTTCTTAATAACTAGAAAGGAATGTTCTGTCGATTCTGCTGAGTGCTTGTTGGATATAGAAAGTTAACTGATCATTCCAGCTCCTCTATGTAGCATATTCAAAGAAAAATTATATGCCTTATTTTTTGAAACAAATCCCCCCAAGGCAAGAAATAATTTTTATCTAGACCAACAGGAGTCACAATACTTTGCCATTGTGCTCAATTATAATATTTAGAATTTATCTACTTTCTTTTTAACTATCTAGATCAGGGGTCTCCAACCTTGGCAACTTTAAGCGTGGCGGACTTCAACTCCCAGCTTTGCTGGCTGGGGAATTCTGGGAGTTGAAGTCCGCCAGGCTTAAAGTTGCCAAGGTTGGAGACCCCTGATCTAGATGTCTTTGGCTGAGTTCATATACAGTGCTAAACTGGGGTTTTAAAAAGGATGGGTTGATATACTTTACAAAGTGGCCTGGGCCACAGATAATACTCAGCCATAATGTGTGTCTGGATTTACATATATGTACATGGCTTAATGTTACATGTGAAACCATACCTATATGTTAGATAATATCAGTAAAACCACAAGTTGGTAGGACCATGTGATTTTGGCTGATCTTTAAAAAGTTAAGCATTGAACCTGGTTAGAACTTGGATGGGAAAATACCAGGAAATGTCAGGGCTCAGAGCTAGACTGGGAAGTTAGAAATACATTCTGAAAGGTAAATGACAAGAGGCTTCCTCCATGTAGTTTCCAGGAAATAGAGCATTTAAGAGAGAGTTTGCCTTCATCCAAGTTATTGGGGTTTTCTGCATTTTTTGTTAATTTCAAAAAGTAAGCAGCATCTGAGCAGGCAAATCATGTTTTAGCCAGCTCCTCGTTTCTGATTCCTGTAGTCTTCTCTCTTTCATGCCCAGACCAAATCCCTTTCTTACATCTTATTTTCAGAAACCACTCACGTAAGTTCTTCAACTCCCTTTTCCTCCCTTAAAAAAAAAATGCAGACCTCTCTAAATTATTCCAGCTCAGGGGGGCAGAGCTCCGGCTGTGCCAGCCGTTCCTGCAAATGTTGCCAGTGCAAATTTCGCGTGATGTTGGCTCTTTTTTCAGACACAGAGTGCTTTGATCGTTCGCAAATGCCTCCCGCGGCCGTTTTGTTTGCGCCATCTGTGGCTCTGCTCAGCCGGAGAGTTGGAGAAGTCACTTTGCTCCATTGCTGTCCAGAGCAGTTGAGGGAGTGCTTTGGAAGGAACATCCAGGGAGGCTCCAGTTAGAAGAGCCGGGAGGAGGAGGGGGGAAAGCAGCACCCCCATTGGTCAGCAGGACCTGTGGAGTCAGACCATTGCCATGCCAACCTAGTACTGCCTCTGGTTTCCTGGCAGCTGCCTTATGGAGAACTGGGTGTGGCGGAGAAAGATGTCATGCCAGGCAAAGCGACCAAGGATCCGAAAAGGCATCCGCCTGGGGTGGGAAACTGCTGGATGCTGCCCGCTTCGAGCAACCAGGACGGCCGATTAACCGCTGCGTTGTTGGTGCAGCTCCAGCTTCGCTGTCCGCTCTTCGTTGCAACTTTGCTGGAAATTCCAGCTCAACAGAGCGTCCTGGAAAGGATCGTCGAGCTGAAAGGATCGCCTGGACTGAAACGACGGCCGCTGCTAGTCCCTGCCTTCGCCCCAAAGGTTGGAGCACACTGCGATCTTCTCGCCTTGGTGGGAGCTCACCCCAGCTTTGGCTCTGGGCGTGTCTGTTTGTTGGCTGGTCATCTCTGCTCTTCTAGCGTCCCCGAAGCCTTCAGCCAGCCACCGATCTCAGCTGGATCTTTTCAATCCAGTCCAAACTTTCATGTTAGAGATCAGAGCTCTCTGCCTTCAATGGTGGCTCTGACTTTCTTGCCTGAATACTGACTGTGTGATAGCGGAGACCAGAAGACTCCAAGTTCTCTCCAAGTTCTACTAGGTTTCACCTGGTCCTGAGAACCTGGGGGCCCACAGCCAGGTGTCCCCCCCTGCCACTGTATTGTTAATGCCATGGCTCATTGCCAGCAACGATGCAAGAAGCAGCTGGGGCGAGCGATCCGTTTCTTCTACCAGTTTGTAACTGGGACCTTATATGAAGGTAGGAGTTCCCAGCATTCTGGAGGGGGGATGGATTGGGACATGTGTGGTTGGCACAGCAGGTACAGGGATGGTGAGAGCTACACATCTTTTGTGTTTGTGTGGTGGGCCTTAAAAAAATACCTGAGCTCTACAAGCAATAGAATGGGAAAGTGCTGTAGCTTGTCCAGTACCCCCATTGCAGTTGTAGGTTATTGTGGTTCTTCAGAGAAGGAAGAAAACAGCATACAGTAGACATTATATGGAGACCATAGGGAGAAAATTATGGATCTGAATTACATTGGATTTAGATAATAGGCATATTTCTGTTGTGATTCAGTACCAGACTACATTTGGCTTGAGATCACCAGGGTCAACTGATAACTTGGTAGATACTGTATAAGCATCACACCCTATTTCAGAATTCTTCTTTCCATACTGAGAGAACTGTTGTGTTGGCTCCCATGTCCTTTCTCCATACCATTCTCTACAAAGCAATTAGTCAACTTCTTCACCGAGAGACAAAGCTTTGCTGCTTAAATGGAATTGCATCTACTCAAGAGATGTTCTGGGAGGAGAGCCAGGTTAAAGAACTCTTGGATCCAGTCTTTAGGTTGGAGCTCCCCTCCTTTGAGTTTTCATTCAATAGTCCATACTTTTATTTGTATCAAGGAAAAGAAGAGGAGCTAGAATAGATTAGCCCTACTTTAGCTTTCTTCCAACCTGGTGTTTTATAGATGCATTGGGCTACAATTCCCATAACCCTCTGCCTCTAATCCCCAAATTGAAGGGGGTAGTTGTTGGGAAATATATTAGCCTGTCCTCTGACCTACTTTATCATTTAATGCTGCATGTTTCCTTTGTATTAATCTATCTTTATCCTGATCTGCAGAATCATTGCACTCTTACACCCTGGTTTTTTCTCCCCAGACTGTTTGGTAATTTTCAAAGATTCTCCATGGTTTAATCATGCATCCTCCATCTTGTAAAGGAATGGCAAATATTTGATCACCTTTCTGCTCTGTTATCTATAGAGGGACCTAATGTTTCATCGCTGCATAAATGAGTATGGTTCTGGACCAATGGACTCTGACCTATCCAGGCCCAGGCCCAATGGGTTATTTTTACATATTTATAGTATGATATACTATAGCACAAGGCTGTCAAATGCACCGCGTCACATTGCCATCAATGTGTTTGACATTTTGTGACATTTTTCCCCTTTGTGGAGCTGGGGTGGGCATAACCTGTGTGTGACATATCCAGCCCATGGACCACCAGTTTGACACCCATGCTATAGCACATGTTAGTCCTAGATTATGTGTGAACCCAGTTGATATGGTGATGTTGTGTCTAAAGTACCATATTAACAGAGGAAACTGGGTTAAGTCAGGAAACCATATCATGGGCAAACATGTGTCACACGCACATAGTATGGTGCTGAAGACTGTTACTTGAAAAACTGAAGGGCAACTCTCTCTGTGTGTGTGTGTGTGTGTGTGTGTGTGTGTGTGTGTGTGTGTTTGTTTCTTCTGTTCGAAGCCTAATCATCCATCTGCAGTGTCTCTCAGCTCTAACTTTAGTATACAATGTTTATTTTATTCCAAATATGAACAAACAATAGAAGTAATATATATGTTTGATGTATTAGTTATATATACAGTTTATCTGTGTTTTATCTTGTGGAGTTACTAACTCCAATTTATCATGAGGGCTATTTTAAGTTAATTCCCAGGATCCGGAGAGTGAAATGGAAAGTCTAAATGATGATGGTATCTCCGGCTGCATATGTGCTCATAGAGAAATTGATGCTGATCATCATTGCACTGTCAGGCAGCATCATGTTGAAATGTGTTAGCAAAGTGCTTAATTCAATATCGCAAAGAAAATGTCCTGCCTTGTGTCCTATTGATCTCATAGCATGCTTTACAGTTGAACTAGAATAAACCTGCAATTTATTCTACTTTGTCTGTATCCATGCCACTGCTTGCTTAGTGCTCAAATGGTAACTGAATGTTCAGAAATGTGGTTTTAATCATTTGGGGTATTGCTTTGCCAGGACCACAAACTCTGAAAGGAGCATATTAGACCTGTTACTGTGTTGTTTATTACCTAAAGTCCTCCTAGAGTAATGCCTTGATTTTCCTACTACGGAAACCTCAGAGCCAAATGCAGCCCCTGAAAGACATACAGTAAAAAAATATAATCAAATACACGGGAAATCACCTTGACTAAGAATTGTAATTGCTGTCATTTTAAGAACACACACACACCATGCTATAATTGGTGCCCTGATCCCAGCTGGCCACTTTGGGGGAAGTGGCCCCCAGCATATCACTCCAAAGCCAAATGTGCCCTCCTGTCCTCAAAAGATTGGGCATCCTGTTCTCAGTCAAGTAGCAGGCATGCTCTGAACCATTGGGGGGATTGTCAGGCCAGTGCAATTTACTTTTTTCTTTTGTGAAGTGGAACAGCAGAATTATTCTATTTCAATTCATAAGCAAAAAAAAAAACACAAGAGCTACAAGGGGATTCAGTGAATAAAATTTGGGAAGGAGAGTTCAACTTTATAAGGATACAAGGTGTACACATCAGATTTTTACTCTTCAGAAAGTCATTGAGAAACACATAGAAAGGTGAGAAAGAAAGTATATTGCGAGTTTGTTGCCTTAGAAAAGATCTTTAAGATAAACTTAACAGGCTCAAAGTATGAAGTATTTTGTGAAAGTATTAAGTTGAATGTGATTAGTACATGAAGTATAGCATGTGTGAAAAAACAAATAGTCCTCATTTAGTGACCGCCTGTAGAGCAACCATGCACAGTTACAATGGAGATGAAGAAGTAACTTTGCCACCAATCTTTGCATTTATGCTCTTTGTAGGCTTCTAAAGCAGGGGTGTCAAACTGGCGGCCTGCAGGCACACCCCGAGTCCGCGAATTGAAAAAATGCTGTGAAATGTCACATGACGGCAACATGATGCAGCGAGTTTGACACCCGTCTAAAGCAACCCTAACCCTTAAAAAGCCAGTATACAAGAGGTATACAAAGGCCAAAGCATACGAGAAATACAGCATTTAATTCCTAGAACTTCTAAAAGAATGGGGCTTTCTATTCCTGGGGGAGGGAGATGGGGACAGACTGTTTCATATGAGGAAAACCCCTGCAGAGAACACCTAGTATGAACAAAATTCATGGCACATGAATCACAAAGCATAAACTGGATATAAAACTATATAATGTAAGAGCAGCCCAGTGTACTATAATCCAGTTTTCAATATATGGGAGGGACATTTGGAAACCTAGGTATCGCCTTTGAGAAAGCTTTTAAGTGCCTCAGGAATGCCATTGCTGGGTTAGGATTTCTCCCCAGAACTTCTCTGCATTCTGGAAACAATGGGAAAGCCTCTAGACTTTTTTCCTTTGGCTCTGCACCTTTAAATACTTGTTTTTGTAGGGAAGTGTTCCTGATCATGCCTACCTGACACCAAGACATGTGAATTAGGACAGACCTCTTGAGGTTGTGCTCACAGAGAATTGAGTTGCAGTTGTGAATGAGAGCAATTTGTAAAAGGCAAAGATACATCTTCAGGCACTTGATTAAAAGCTATATATTTAGTGTGGAGAAAGGTGGTACCAGAATTGACACAGATATCCCTTGATCTTTTGTAATCTTCAGTCTCCTTTAAACTACAGACTACATAAAGTGCAAAGTGATTTTTCAGATGCACTTTGCTCCTATTGGTTACACACCTGAAGATACCATGGATTCTGTCCTAAATTCCTGTCTTTCTTTTTCCGAAAGAAGACTTGACTTATTAAAAGGGGCTACCATTAGCAACAGATGTCTGTCCTGTTTGTAGGATTGATCATACTAGAGTAACGTGGTAGACTCAGAGATTTAAAAATGTAAGCAGTGTGCCATCCAAAATAACCAGCTTGTTTAAATGTAATTATTACATAGCTTATTTGAACATAATTTTCTGAAACATATTTTTCTTCACGGTTGCATTCTTACTTTATAATTACATCTTTTACTTATCTGTTAAAAGAGCTTCAGAGTTGCTAACAGTCAAATAAGTTTAATACTCAGTTCTTTTTTTGTAGTAGGATTTTTTTCAGGAAATCTTATTTAACCAAAGTCTCATTCACTTTATAGTGAATTTAAAAAAACCTCTGCATTTTTCTTAGTATACATTCACATATTACGTGTTCAATGGCAACCAGTTTTCCTGGTATTTCATAGTCCAGGCAGTCTTGTATCCTGCAAATTGCTTAGAATAGGTGACATTGGACAAAGAGAAAAGATTCTTAATTAAATAACCAGATTGAAGCAGAAACACCAGTGGCCAAAAATAGCCTTTTGCCAATATTTGGATGTAGTTTTATTAATAATCGACTTTCACTCTGATCAGTAGTTCTATAATAAGATTCAACTGTCAGTGACCTAAATTTAACTGTGATAATGGACAGATTAAAAAAAAAACTAAAAATGATAATACTTCATTAGATCACCTTAGCAAAGAAAATAATCTGGCTGAATGAGCATCTCTGAGAAAAGAGGCTCCCAACAACAGTGTCTGCCCGTCCTAACATAATGCCTTGTAGAGGTTATGGAATTCCACCCCAGTCATTCCTTCCTAACATATTCATCATAATAGTTGACAACCATGGGACATGGAAGCCAACATATATCGAAGGTAGCATAATGGAGAAGGATGAGCTAACTATGCCAAAGCAGGATACAGTATTCAAGCAGTTATAGTGTCACTAAGTCTTGATCCATGTTGCAACTGAGGACTTTCTACGGAATCCATTGCCATTATATAAATTATAAAATGATGTATATACTGCAATATCCTCTTTGAGATATTCTTGTATTATGAAACAAGTTGTCCTGTCGTTCTCTGTCTGTGAGCAGTCATGTGCACGCGCAATTCACTTCTTTGGGTTTTCTTTCTGAATAGGGCCTGAGGGTCAGATTATGAAAATTTGAGGTTGTTACAGATTTAGAGGGAGGATCATTTCTTCCCAGAGCTGTGCAATAAAATATGTTTATGACAAACTACCCCCAGTGAATAGAACTTCCTCACACTCCCTAGTCAGTCTACCTTCATTTTTAGCTATTCTACCAAAATTTCTCTCTTCAGTTCATCCTTCGGGGGGGGGGGGGGCAGAAATAAATGTGGCAATCATGAAAGACAAGGGATAGCTAAAAAAAACCATACTGTTTCACATGAGAAGATTTTAACGAGAAATTCTCTTATTAAATCAATGACTGTAAATCTGTAGAAAAGGGATTTAGTGTGAAAGGGGGAATGTAAGAAAGACAAAGAATTCCAAATTCTTATTTATTTCACTTGTTTATATACTGACCCAATCTATATGATTGTAAAATCTACAGTCAGCCTGCCTAAACCAGTTATTTATTATGTGCTTGAATCAGCTCTTGGATATCAGGATGTATTTGGAGTTCATTGCAAAGGATAGTTTCACAAAGACCCTCTGGTACTCCAGTCTGGATTTCAATAAAACCGTCTCTTCCCTTCCTCCCCCTCCACAACGTACCCTTACACTCCCTTTGGAGAAACTGAGCTCTTTTGTCTAAGTAAGGAAGCTATGTATCTCTATGTATCTCTAGCCAAAGAAGTCAAGAATTATCTGGTGGCTAAAGTTAATGACTTCATAATGACTTGGTTATTAAAAGAAACTTAGAGTTAGAAAGAGAGAGTCTAGTTTGTCATTGTATAAATGGGAATATATGGAAGAGGCTTCTTAGGGAAACAAAAGCTGTATTCCATCTAATCAGGCTGCAATGAGACATGTTGGTACATGCATCAAGAGGAATTTGATAAACCAGGTTGCCTGGATCCCATTATGGGTTCTTTGGATCCTCCATTCATAAACTCATTGCCCCTTCTCACTATTTCTGGGGGGAGAGCTTAATCAATAAATGCTGCTACTAGCTTCTGCTTTTCTTCTTTTTTCTGTAGCTTATGGTACTTGGATCATGTGATGAAGGCTAAATTCCTGGGATGAAAGGGCAGATTCATGAAAAAAAATGTGTGATTTTATTATAAACATCAGGATTAACAAGCTAAATGGAAAATGAAGCTGTGGAAAAAAAGAAAGAGAGATGTCATTAAGGTTTATCTCAGTGGCTGCTCCTCCAGCCAAGAATGCATATATGCAGAACCCAGGTAGAACAAAATAAAGCAATGAATAATAAAGGAAACACAACTCAGATCATTCTCCATAAAATAAAATTCAGCATCCAGTTTCCACTTGGATTGCTATATATTTCCCGGATCTCCGATTCCTCTCCTTGGATTCCCCCCCCCCCATTCAATTGTGTTCCATTCTTAAAGACTGCCTGAACAGTTTTCTTGGCAAGGTTTTTCAGAAGGGGTTTGCCATTGCCTCCTTCCTAGAGCCAAGAGAAAGAGACTGGTCCAAGGTAACCCAGCTGGTTTCATGCTCAGGGCAGGACTAAAACTCACAGTTTCTAGCCTTATGCATTAACCACTACATCAGGGAATTAGGCCAGTGTCTATATGGCTTTGAGCCAGACAGAAAAGGCAACACAAAGATAACACGAGTTTGATCTTGTTTTAAAAGCTGAGATTCTTGCTTCTATCTGGCTATGTAGCATTCAGTTTTCCTGGTCTCTGATAGATTCTACCTCCTACTTAAGATTGACAGGTTAGATTCTAAGGTTCTTTTAACTCTTTTTTCTCTTTCTCTTAACTCTTTTGTATCTGAACCTTTGGGAATAAGGTTTCTGTTATTCCCTGCACAGACTTACAAATTCCAATCATTCAACTTGGAATAATTTACCAGATGTTCTAGAGGCCACTGTGGAGCCATACCAAAAGCTATGAGTTTGTCAGTAGGATAATCAATTGTTTAGCATCTTTAGCTGATCCTCTCTCCATCTGGCATTGTCAGAATGAGATGGACTAAAACTCCTGTCTCTAACTAGCAAAGAGGATCAGAGCTGGTGGCTAGCCAGGGTTACAGTCCACTGAGTCTAGATAACACTTGTTTGGGTGGAGAATATTTAAGCAGGATTCTTATGAGGTGCTGGATGGAAACCCATGCTCTGTTTGACTTTTATATTTAATAGCAATGGCTTTGACTCAAAATGCCTGTGCCTCTCTGACAGGAGGGACTGGCTTTCAATGCAGTCTAGGGTAGGCATCAAGCATTGTGGTACCCAGCTGGGGCTCAGAGAGTTTGAAACCTTGCTTATGTGCTGCTTTAATTTTCTATTTATACCCAGACAGGTGGGTGACTGGCTAATTTTAGCTCTATGCCAGTGCTGTCTTGCCAGGGAACTGGTGGGTGGCTGAGTGTATATATGTGAGAAAGAAAGTGAATACGTGCTTAGCTATATTTTACAGATGAAGTGAGAAAAGAGAGACAGTAGCACCTGGTTCTTGGGCTTGAGCTCTATGTAAGGATGGACAGAAATTATTTTGTTGCAATACAAGGAAAAAGAAACATTTGATTAAATTTATTTCGTGACTGTTAGGCTTCTCTAAACAGAAAGGGGATGCAGAAGGAGTTGGCTAAAAGTGACTGTACTAGGAATCTAGGGGCCCGTGGGTCAAATACTATTTCTTCCATGAGCTAGTTTTGTAGTGTTAGCTCATCAGTTCTCTCTGAACTTCAATCCTGCCACCTGCACTGAATGGAATAATAATATTAACTGCATGTAGGATTGGGGAAACTAATGCTGCATAAATACAACTTCTGTAATCCTCACCCATTGCTGGGGTTGCTGAGAGTTTAGTTCTGCAGTACTGGAGGGTCACAATTCTCCACTTGGTTTTGAGGTTTTTGGTTTTGAGGTTATTGTATAGTAGGATAGTAGGGCCAACTCTTTCATTACGCAGAGTGAAGCAACTGCCTCACTCTGCTTAATGGCAATTGAGTGGCAACTAAAAGCAGGTGACTAAAAAGTAGAGGCAAGATGCTAGCAAAAAGCACAGGTAATCACATGACTTATCCCAAGCTCTTCAAACTTAGATGTGTTCAGTGGTACAGTAACATAAATGTATACACCCTAGATGTCATTATCTTACATTTCTACAATTGTAGAAATATATGATAGTACTATATATTAACTTCAGTTGTAAAATATTCAACTTACTCAACATAATCATTATTTTGTTTGGAAATGAGTATCATTCCAGGAGAGGTTTTCACTACTTTTTTAGATCAATAGACATTTCTATCTATTTAGTAACATTTCTATCTAATAACTTTTCTAATGAATTTAGCTAAATTCTAATGAATTTAGCTCTTTTGCCTACATCTAGCATATTAAATATGTATTGTATACACCTCAGTTGAATTGCATACATATATATGTGGTCTCCTGCTATTCCTTTCCAGGACATTTTGTGGAAAAGAAGGAAGAATTAGTATCTCCAAAAATTATTGGCATTTAATAAAAAATGGAAAGAGAATGCAGTTACACCTGTATTTATATCAATAGTACTCATTATATCTGTCTCTATGTTTCTGCCCCTTCATGGATTACTGCCTTGTCGTGGCGAAGGGGCTTGCATAGCTCAATGAAGCTATGAGCTATGCTGTGCAGGGCCACCCAAGATGGACAGGTCATAGCAGAGAGTTCTGACAAAATATGATCCACTGGAGAAGGAAATGGCAACCCACTCCAGTATCTTTGCCATGAAAACCCCATGGACAGTATCAAAAGGCAAAAAGATATGACACTAGAAGATGAGCCTCTCAGGTCGGAAGGTGTCCAATATGCTACTGGGGAAGAGCAGAGGGCTAGTACTAGTAGCGCCAGAAAGTGTGAAGTGACTGGGCCAAAGCCGAAAGGATGCTCAGCTGTGGATGCATCTGGTGGTGAAAGGAAAGTCCGATGCTGTAAAGATTCTTTCTCCATAGAAACCTGGAATATAAGATCCATGAATCAAGGCAAGCTGGACGTGGTCAAACAAGAGATGACAAGACTGAACATCGACATTTTAAGAATCAGCTAACTAAAATGGACACGAATGGGTGAATATAATTCAGATGACCATCAGGTATACTACTGCAGGCAAGAATCCCTCAGAAGAAATGGAATAGCCTTCATAATCAATAAAAGAATAGGAAAAGCAATACTGGGATGCAATCCTCAAAATGACAGAATGATCTCAGTTTGAATCCAAGGCAAACCATTCAATATCACAGTAATCCAAGTCTATGCCCCAACCACTGGTGCTGAAGAGGATGAAATTGACCGGTTCTATGAAGCCCTACAGCACCTTATAGAATTAACACCAAAAAATCCTTATCATCATGGGGGATTGGAATGCTAAAGTAGGAAGCCAAAAGATAACCAGAATAACAGGCAAGTTTGGCCATGGAGTACAAAATGAAGCAGGGCACAGGCTGATAGAATTTTGTCAAAAGAATACGATGGTCATAGCAAACACTCTTTTCCAACAACCCAAGAGACGACTCTACACATGGAAATCACCAGACAGTCCACACAGAAATCAGATTGACTATGTGTTCTGCAGCCAAAGATGGAGAAGCTCTATACAGTCAGTAAAAACAAGACCAGGAGCTGATTGTGGCTCAGATCATGAGCTTCTCATTGCAAAATTTAGGCTTAAATTGAAGAAAGTAGGGAAAAGCACTAGGCCACTTTAGTATGAACTAAATCATATCCCTGATAAATATACAGTAGAGGTGACAAATAGATTTAATGAATTAGACCTGATAGACAGAGTGCCTGAAGAATTATGGATGGAGGTTAGCAACATTGTACAAGAGGTATAGCAACAAATTGCCAACATACGCTGGATCATGGAGAAAGCTGGGAGTTCCAGAAAAACATCTACATCTGCTTCATTGACTATGCTAAAGCCTTTGATTGTGTGGATCACAACAAATTGTGGCAAGTTCTTAAAGAGATAGGAGTACCAGACCATCTTATTTGTCCCTTAAGAAACCTATATGCAGGTCAAGAAGTAACAGTGAGAACTGGACACGGAACCACTGATTGGTTCAAAATTGGGAAAGGAGTCTGGTAAGGCTGTATACTGTCACCCTGCCTATTTAACTTATATGCAGAGCACATCATGAGAAAGACGGGGCTAGATGAATCAAAAGTTGGAATTAAGATTGCCGGGAGAAATATCAACAACCTCAGATATGCAGATGATACCACGCTAATGGCAGTAAGCGAAGAGGAACTAAAGAACCTCTTGATGCTGGTGAAGAAGGAGAGTGCAAAAGTTGGCTTGAAACTCAATATTAAGAAAACTAAGATCATGGCATCTGGCCTTCTCAATTCCTGGCAAATAGATGGGGAAGAAATGGAGGTAGTGACAGATTTTATTTTCCTGGGCTCCAAGATCACCGCAGATGGGGACTGCAGCCAAGAAATTAAAAGATGTTTGCTCCTGGGGAGGAAAGCTATGGCAAATCTAGATAGCATTCTAAAAAGCAGAGACATTACCCTGCCAACAAAAGTGTGTATAGTTAAGGCTATGGTTTTCCCAGTTGCAATGTATGGCTGTGAAAGTTGGATCATAAGAAAGGCTGAGTGCCAAAGAATTGAGGCCTTTGAACTCTGGTGCTGGAGAAGACTCCTGCGAGTCCCTTGGACTGCAAGGCAATCAAACTGGTCAGTCCTAAAGGAGATCAACCCTGACTGCTCTTTAGAAGGCCAGATCCTGAAGATGAAACTCAAATACTTTGGCCACATAATGAGAAGGAAGGACTCACTGGAGAAGAGCCTAATGCTGGGAAAGATTGAGGGCAAAAGAAGAAGGGGACGACAGAGAATGAGGTGGCTGGATGGAGTCACTGAAGCAGTCGGCTTGAGTTTAAATGGACTCCAGAGGATGGCTGAGGACAGGAAGGGCTGGAGGAACGTTGTCCATGGGGTCGCAGTAGGTCGGACACGACTTCGCAATTAACAACAACAAATACGTTTCTGTCTTAGCAAACCATTCTTGCTTTTACTACATTTGTCCATTATTACATACGTTGTCTTTTCTTCCTAAAAATGCTCACTACTGTATTTTTTAGGATCTCTCCCATATTTTAAAATTTTTCTTTCAATCCATATTGCTGCCTATGCACAAGGAACTCTATGCAACTAACAGCATTAAAAATAATACAGAAACACAGAATAAAATATCCAGAAAAATAATGAGTTAAAAGAGCACAAATTCAAACCCCTGTAGTATTAAACTCAAAATTAATATTACTAGATATGTGAAATTCCTTGATTATCCCTTCTTCTTAAGTCATTCATTCTTTTCTTCACAGATGTGCATTGAAGTTTGATCTCCACTCATTTTTTTCTATATGACTAAACCATCTCTAACACATTTTTTTCCGTACTTCTTTCACTTTTGTATTTAGTCCACCTTCATTTAGCACCCATTTATTCTTGGCCTTATTTCTCCTTATTTTACCATGCACATTTCTTGAAATGATCATTTTAGACAATAGTTTGTATCTTCATAGAGATTAACTGCCTTTCACTGCAGCCACAATGAAATAAAGAGCATTAGTGTAATACAAATGCTGTGTTTCTGTGAGCAAAGGAGAAAGTGATAAGACTATTTAGTCTTGTGGACTGATCCATGGTGTTTAAGATCCAAGATATTAAATATCCAAGGTATTTGCTATGCAAACAAATATTGGTGTTATTGCTGAAGTTCTCTCGTGACCCTTTTAAGTATCTGCTAGATTGATTATCATTATCGCTGAATACATGCCAGAAGAAAGACATCTATGCGATACGAAAGCTTGATGAATGATTGTAAACATAAGACAGGAGAATTACTTTGATAGAGCTACTATCACAATAATATCCCAGATGTCTAGACTGGCTGGGGCATGTCATGAGAATGGCTGATGGTCGGATTCCGAAAGATCTCCTGTATGGAGAATTAGTGCAGGGAAAGCACCTCAGATGGAGACCACAGCTGTGATATAAAGATATCTGCAAGAGGGACCTAAAGGCCCTGGGAATGGACATTAAGAACTTGACCTCTGATTGTTCAGCTTGGAGGCTAAAGACACAGCATGGCCTTCTCCAATTCGAAGAGACACTTGTTCGGCAGGCTGAGGCAAAGAGGGACCAGCGAAATCTGGGGGCTGGGCAGGAGACAGAATGTATCTGCCCTCAGTGTGGAAGGGATTGCCGCTCTCAAATTGGCCTTTTTAGTCACACTAGATGCTGTTTTAGGACCTCTTTCCAGAGCACGATATCATAGTCTCTTGAGACTGAAGGATGCCAATGATCTATCACAATTCACATAACTGATGTTTTTATTCTTTATTGAACTGTTTTTGTCCATTTGTTTAATTGTTGTGCTTAGATGCAAATGTTTTAGATATTTGGAGGTGAATGAAAATTAAATGACTCTGTGTATAAATATACTTGCACATGTAACTTTGCAAAATAATTCTTCTGAATTTGTAATTTCAATATAACTGCACTAGCAACTGATATGAGATTCTATCCGTTCTCTAGATATGGCTGAGAAAGAAATCATAGACATATATTACTACTACTGAGCTAGTTAAAACATTGGTCTAACTTGATAGAATCTCTTTGTTTAATAAATTTAGATTCCCCCTTTCTACAACCATGAATTTCAGAGTACTATACACATGATATTACAACTGCTGACCAATTCCGTGCCTGTTAGCTTAGGAAATTGGCAGCATCACATGTTCTCAAGCTATGTTGAGGGTGTCATAGGCAACCTTTTATGGCTTTCTGGACTAAATAAGAAGAAAGTATTAATCTCTGAATTTAGGATAGTGAATCAACTCACTATCCTGAGCTGTAGGCTATAGTATTAAAGGAAGGACTATATGAGGAAGAATCAAATATGAATACAAGAGAAAATTGAGATTATATAGCTAGGGTTCTGCAGTAGAGGGTTCCACTTATGTTCGCTACCGGTTTGGAAGCAGGCGCTTCTGCACACACATGACGTCTGGGTGGGTGGGCGGAGCCTCCTGCCACTGCTACTACCAGTTCGCCCAAACCGGGGCGAACCGGTAGAAACCCACCACTGGGGTTCTGGCTCCTTATCTTCACACTCCTGAAGGACAATATTGCGCAGAGGGGAGAGTTACACTGTCTCCCAGAAAGGCCGAAGAAAAATAACTGCCAAACATTTGTAATCACTGAATACATGTAGTATCATTAAGTACAGTTTAAGATTTTCCAATTCATTATTATTAAAGCTCGCTAAAAACAAAGGGGGGAAATTCTGATCAGCCAGGCAGAAATGATTGCTGTGGAACAGAAAAAGGCTCAAGCATTAGAGAAATAAGAATGGCAGCCAATTCATGGAGGAAGTGTCAGTGGAACAGGGCCCAATCTTGATCCAATAACATATCTTCTCTTCCTATCTCTTGTACGCCCCCCCCAGCTCCCCCCGGGCCAGCCAGTTATTTTTAGATAGGCGCCATGTGTTGGAGGAGAGCAATTAACGTAATTGGTCAGGGGAGCCAGGTTCATGTGCATGGCTGAGAGCTCTAGATTGCCTTGGAGAAGCTAATGTAACAGAGACTCAGGGAGCCCAGGCAAAAGGAGAAGAGGGGACATACCTGGCATGGCGATATGGAGAAGGAATCCCCCCATAGTGACAGCCTCCTGTATGCCTCCCTGATCATCATTCTCCTGATCATATCCTACTGGTTCACTACAAAATGCTTCAAGATCCTCAGTGGCATTGAAGGTAGGTGTGGGCTGGGAGGACCTGGCAGTGGGCAGAAAGGAATGGCTTCTTGCATAGCAGACAAATAGGCAGGCAGGCAGACACGTCTGTGAAAGTGGGAGAAGGGCCCCCCAACCTCCTTCACTCTTGGTTTCTTTCCCTTGTTTTTAGTCCTTTTTCCATTCTGAACTATCAGCATATTTCTTGCATAACTACTTTTCTTCAGTAGCATCTACTCTTTCTCAGGTACCCATTTTCTTGGGAATATCCCCACCATATAGGAAGCTAATGATCCACAAGGACTTAATTTTTTTTCAGGGATATTGATGACTTCTGATAATGATCATATAATGATCGTGCATCAGTGTTTTGTGTTGAAAGCAATGTTCTTCTTGCTATAGTTGCAAAAGTGCATCCTTAAGAGGAGGCTATTTTACTTATACCGTATTTTATAGATTTTTCTGACTGGTCATAGTGGGAATAAAATACTGGGCTATGGTGGCCTTCCTTCTAAACCAGCACAATTCCCTTTTAAAAAAAAACCCTCATGCCAAACTGATCTATGGTCTGATGGACATTCTCTGTATCTAAATTTCTGCATTTAGAATTTGTGGAACTCAGTTCCTTCTTTTGTTCTGAAAACCTTGAAATCTAAATTCCAGTATCAGTTGCCATGGGGGGGGGGGGAATAGGGTGAAGCATTCTGAATATGCCCTCTTTAGTTATTAATGACTGTATTATGTGTGTTAAATAAGCTTAGCTTCTGAATTTAATGCTTTCTTATTCAACTCCTGGAACTGCACAGACTGAACTATATGCATCATATACAAATGTCTGTTCACTTTGTTAGGGAAATAAAATACATAGTTTTTGTTTCCAACAGTTTGCCTGTAAAATTGAGATTTGTAGATATTATTTGCCATAACATCTGTAAAACCCTAGAGATGGGACTACAATTGTATCAATTTTCCAGGGTTGCTTTAGCTGACACTTTACAGAGAGTTGCCATAATCTCTTCTTCCGTCATGCTAATGTCTGTGATGCTAGCAATATTGGAGAGGGGAGGTGTGTCCCTTTGCTCTCCATTCTTTGAAGCAGCTCCTAATTCTTTATTATTGCATAACAAATTGCAGAAGCTTTGACCGAGTTTTCTTTTTACCATTTTATTTTACAGTACAATTTTGTACACATGAACATACACACATATGGAACAGTGAAGTGAAACATTACTATTTAGAGATTGGACATAGCCTGAAGGCAGTATCTCCAGGACAGGAATGAACAGCAATTTTAAATGGATGCTGAATGATCTTCATTGAAGGCTGAACCAGAGAGATGCCTCTATTTTCTAGCTGTATTCCCTTCTGAATATAAGGGAATTTTTTGAGAGATTTGCTTGGAAGAATTGTACCTATTTAAATTGTCAATTAATTGGAGAGTGGAAGATTATCTTCTGCATCAAGAAGATCATTTCCCAAAGAGAGATCTATGTTCAGTAAATTGAGGGGCTATAAGGCTCAAAAGAAGCTACTGCATTAGTAAAATAATGAATTATTATGACTCTATTCAAATTATCAGAAGGGACCAGATTATTGGCATATGGCTACTGCCTTCTCTCAGCCATTGTCATTCAGCACCAAGAAAATGACCCAATAGTACACCACACTAATTTAACCAGTACAGTTGTTGAAATTACCATCACTTTCTGTTTTTAAAACATCCCTGAATTCCTGTCCACAGCTAAACAACCACTAATTTCTTGCCCAAGTAATATAAAACACTGTGAATCCAGGAAAAACATGCCAAGACTACACACACACATGTTAAATCATAGTTTTTATCACCACAGTTTATTAAATTATTAAAGAGCCTTGGTAGTACAGTGGTCTAAGGCACCCTGTTATTAAGCTGGTTATTAAGACCAGCTGCCTGCAATTACTGCAGGTTCAAATCTCGCCAGGCTCAAGGTTGACTCAGCCTTCCATCCTTTCTAAGGTAGGTAAATTGAGGACCCAGTTGTGGGGGCAATAAGCTGACTTTGTATAAATATACAAAAGAATGAAGGCTATTGCTTAGCGCATTGTAAGCCACTCTGAGTCTCCTGAGAAGGGTGGCATATAAATCAAATTAAAAAAAAAAACTACAATCAATAAGGGTCAATGAATATGTCACCACAAACCTAGATATGTATATGATTACTTGGGCCACAACATGATGGACTAGTTGAAACGTCCAAATAGTCTTTGTGGGTAACACAGTGGGGAATGAGTTAAAGCTACAAAACAACTAAAGCAAACCTATTCCACACATAGGTGCAAGTGGTGCACAAGATACAACTGTATAAAGGGTCTCCTGGCCACAGCTTTCATTTGCTGATCAAGCTATGAATCCAAGTGAATCCCTGGATTGCAGGTCACCTCTGTTCTGTCCCCATCTCACACACGCACACCAGCAGTTGACCAAGAGTTAAAATAAACCAGCAGACAAGAATTTGCTTTGATAACAGAATTGGCAGCAACCCAGTGGCTGCTTGCCAACAGTCTTTACTTACAAAGGGAGGTTTATCTCCTCCAACCGAAAACATCAAAGTCCACAAAAGCCAAAGAATAGTCAAGTCCAGTCCAAAAAATCAGTCCAAGCAGAGCATATAACAAAGTTCCAAAAATGCAGAATGACTTTCTAGCTTTCAGTTTTGTCCATCACAAAGCCTGAATGGCCAACACACCCCCTTTTATCCCCTGTGGGGTGTGGTCTAGTGACTCAGCTTAATCTCTGGCACGCCTCCTTCTCTGCTGCATGCGCTTGTCTTTCTGACGGTGTTGGGGATCCAGCCAAGACTTATCTCTGTTGCTGTTTAACTGCGGCTGCTCGGAAGTGCCTGGCTCCTGGCCTATCTCTTCTCCTTCGGAAGACACCTGAGGCATTGCCAGAGAGGAGGCTCCTGGAGAGGGAGGCCTTGCCAACTCCTCTCCTTCATTTTCGGAGTCTTCTCCCTTCGATAAAATGGGCTCGGGGGTCAGAGTCACAACAACCTCTGACTTGGAGAATGAACTCTACTGCCTAGCCATGGAAATAACTGTCTTTCAAATCCATCATCATGACAACTGATTGAGATTCAGTTTTGTTTCTCCCCATTCAGATTCTAACATCCTCAAAGCACTGGCTCCTCAAGTCTGCCTGGCCCAGAGTTCAGATGTATAAATGAGTATTATCAGTACGCTGACAATGCCTTACCAAAAGCTGATGGTTGGTTTCTTCTAGCAGCTTCATGAAGGTATTAAACAACAGAAGACTGAGAACCAAGGCCTATGAGATCATTTGGCAGATTTCCTGAGGGCTTGACTTCTCCTTACTATCCCTACTGATTAGACTGACCACTCAGAAGAGAAAAGCACATCAAAACACTGCTCCCCCCCAATCCTTGCAACTACCTGTAGCTCAGAAAAATTTAATGATCAGTGATACTCAAGGCTGCTAAGAAATCAGACCAGGAGACCAGGTATAACTAGGAAAACAAATGTGATTTATTTGTTTTTGTTAAAACAAAAAACTGTTTAAAAAACTACCAAGGTCATTTTAGAGTCTTATCTCATCCTACCTAATTTGTAGATTGTGTGTTCCACATTATTGGAGATATTTGTTGATAATTTCTTTATGAATCTGGTGTAAAACATTCAGAGTAATGTCACTCATTATAAATAATTTGTTCACAGTTTCAGTGTGCCAAGTATTTTACTGTTCATTATCTCATTGCTTCAAATATCTCTGTGAAGAAAGTCATTATCACTTCCATTATAAGGATGGGAATCTGAGACCAAAGATATTTCTGCATGAGAGAAAATGCAGATGTTTTAATGGGATAGTCCTGTAACTAGCTCCTGTGCCAGGAACACTATTATAATTGTATGTAATGGAACTGGAATTATCTCTTCCTTTTGAATGTTAATGCATAGTCCATCTTAGTAGTAGAAAAATTCTGAGGTACCATATAATGGAAAAGAAAAAAAGTGAGCTTCAGTGGGGGAATTTAGTAAATCTTTATGCCTTGCTTCTAGTTTCAGCTTTTGGGGAGAAACTGTATGGGTGTCACTATCCTAAATTATATCCCTTTGACTGAGTCCAGAGGAACTGCCAAAAAAGAAGGAGTAATACAGATACTTACTGTACCTTGTAGTCATTCATTTCTAACCAGCATGTAGCTCTCCAAAAGACAGATGTAGCAGGAAACACAGCTGAGTATAGAGTACAGAGTCAGTGATTCTGGAAACAATTAAGACAAGGCCTTATACAGTATTTCATGAGCAGAGCGTAAGGAAGGAAATCACTACCATGTGCTGCCAACTTTTTTGTGTTCATCCAATGTTATTTCTTTCTGGGAATTCCTGTACTGAGCAGGGAACTAGATTAGGTGATCTCATTCTACCATGTTATATAAAGTCCTATGTTGTTGTAGCTAAAACCTTTGTATTCTGGGTTTGATGGATTCAAGGATAGCAGGTTATTTCTATCTAGATCAGAGGTCTTCAAACTTGGCAGCTTTAAGACTTGTGGACTTCAGCTCCCAGAATTCTCCAGCCAGCATAGAGCATGGAGCATGGAGAATTCTGGGAGTTGAAGTCCACAAGTCTTAAAACTGCCAAGTTTGATGACCTCTGATTTGGATGGTATTCTAAAGTCGTTACTATTGTAATGTGTATTATTTATTTAGCATGTACACAAAGGACAATTTATTTATTAGATTTATATGTGCTGCTCAATTTGTCTAGAGGCAACAATGCATGTTAGACCTTTTTTAAAGATAGAATTAATATGCATTCATTTTCATAAATGATATAGGGCACATTCACACTGTCAGTTCTGTTCCCCAATTCTAGAAAATAATTTGAAGATTTTCTGCAATCAGAATTGACCTACTGGCATTGAAATGATGAGAATAAGGAGCAAAAATTATTGCCCTGCCCTGAGCTGCTGTATGTATTGCACTAACATAAGTCATTGTGCTTCTCTACTCCTATTCATGCAAAAAAGAGGAACAATTTGTAAACACATAGCCACCTTACTCCATGTTACATTATAATGTATGCTGCCCAAAGTCACTTGTTGAGATGGGCGGCTATAGAAATCCATCCATCCATTCTTTTCTTTTCCATGGACTCCTGAACATGTTGAAATAAACCAGTGGCACTGATGTAGTGTTGCTTATTCATTTTTGCTTCAATGACCTTAATGTTATATGCACAAAGTATATAAAGTAAAGGCACATATGGAATTGCTTTTTACTAATGATCTATACCAGGCTTTCCCAATTAGATAACACTCTAGATAACACTAGAACTACAGTTCCCAGAATTTGCAGTCAGCATGGCCAATATAAAATATTTCTTGATGCCTCTACTGATAGCTTGTCCACTGTGTTTAGATTGCCATCAATTCCAACTTAATAATTAGAATCAGCTAAATCCTCATATGTAAAGGTCAAGCATCATAAAAACATGTGCTCAATTTTATATTATGATAATTATGGTCATTTCCATAATCAAAATGAAGCCATCTTGAAAGTAGAACTGAGTAAAAAACTGCAAAATCTGAGCTTATCAGATATGTTCTTTTTATTGTCTCTGTTTACTGTAAATTCAATGGCTGTTCAAATCTAGTTCCTAATGAATGCTAATTAAGAAATGTCTTCCTTGTGCAGTCTTTTGTTCTAATTTGCAGTTTTATAAGACTGTCTTGACAGTTTCTACAGGCACTTGACTCATGAAATTACTAATTATACCTGAAAATAGGAATATGAAATTTAACACACATACATCTCCAACTGCTTTATACACATGATTTAAATATAGATTTTGAAGTAGTGGGCAGTGAGATAAATGTGATATTATTTTGTTAAATGAGAAAATTCTGCTTAGCTTTCACTTAACATCAGGAACTTTACTTATATGCATCAATATGATACAGTAGATTTATCTACTAAGGTTTTATATGTGGGTAAGGATATAGCATAACTCATAAATCAGATGCCAGTGTGAACACAATTAATATTGATACTATGGTGACAATTTTGTGCATTTTAACTTGTATGAAAAACAAATTTCTCTTCTGAAACAAAATTTCCTTTTTAATAGCCTTTTTATTTTGACTTTGAGTCAGTCACTTTCTCGCAGTCTGACTTATTGTATTTCATAGGGTTGCTCTGGGTACATATTGGAAGAAGAATGGTATGTATGCTACGTTGATATCCTCAAAGAAGATATACATTTAACAAATGTATAAATAAAACTTTTCAGCCCTGTGTATTGCAGTTGTGATCTCATTTCTGGGCTATTGCTGTTTTCCTTCCTATGCGATTGCAATTTAATCAGGAAACTCATGGTTAACACGAGTTTATATATATCCTATCAGGCATGATTTGATGGTTACACCAGTCAGACCAAAATATCCTATTGCACTCAATCTGAATGAAAGGAGGGAGGGATAGAAAGAAGTGTGTCCTTATTACCAGTAATGTGCCCTGGTTTCTAGTCCATTGGTGTTGAAAATGTTTGTGCTAGTGTTTGTGTCTCCTGCAGTGTCATGTCTTTCACAAGAGGAGGTGAATTTTTAGAGGGTATAAAATAAATGCAACTTCTTTCAACTTAATACTGTTTATTATTCAGGTAGCTGTGTTATCGAAGTACTGAATCTTGTCCCTCGAACAGGTATGAACAACAGTTTCAGCACCCTGGACACTTCATCTGCTGCAAACTGTACAGCACTGTATAATTGTCAGCCTTCTTAGATAGTCCAGAAGGGAAACTGACCAGATGAGCTAATCCTACATTATTGTAAGGCTACATTAATGGAATCTTTCAAGTCTGATAGTACAAATATCCTGCTGTCTCTTTTTCATCCTGAGAAGTTAGGGAAGTGCCTTTCTGCCCATTATGTAGCTGTGGACTGTGCATCCTCTTATCTAATCATTCCCTAGGCAGCATCTCTTTCCTCTGTTTCTCAAGATCATTCCCACATACCATTATACTAATGGAAGTTGAAATGTTTAACTATTTTTAATCACAATCCAAGACCTTTCTTTGAAACATAATCTTTTTGCATAATTTTTGAACATAATAAGCTTTAAAATGGAGAAAAGAAACATTGATAAAATTTGGAACTTATTTATATTCAGAAAGAAATTGTAAAAAGTATGTTATTATCTTAAATGCTTTAACTTTCCTACAATCATTATAACAATGGTAAAATCATACTTTTATGGGTGGCTAAAGACTTAAATTATTTTATTTATAACTACAGGAGCTTATATTAAAAACCAATGTATTCAATTAGATTATATTAAAATTTTTGTGGAATATATCTAGTTTATTAAATAGTATTATATTATTAGCAAACCAAAGTTACAGAATTCTCATTCTGCAAGCAGATTGGTGATTGCTCTGCTATGTCCAAGGGCCCTAAAGAAGCTACATCACTGTATGAAAACTTTTAAGAAGTGCTTAGAACAGTATGAGTAATCTGACTTTGGGGTGGGAAGATGCAAAATGAACTTTTTGAAAGTAGTACAGATCAAATGAACTGTTAACTATTTCTACTAGAATAACTATTTTTGTAGCAAACATTTGCAATCAAAGTTTTTTAAAAGTTTCAAAGCTGAATCTGCTCTTAAGAGAGGTTCATTAATTCTGAAGTCTTAGAATCGTCCATTTTTTGTTCTTGTATGGCTGGGGATATGAGTAGCTATAGGAGATTCATCTTTGCAGAGGATGGTTCAAGATTTGGTCCATTATTGGGTGTTGAATATTAAATCTGATTCTAAATTAGTCTAGTCTATTAAGTAACTGGTTCAAAACTTCAGATTTCCTTGTGGACATCATGGCTAAAAAATCAGCCTAGTTTAGGTACCTGCTGTACTTCATAACTCTTTTTTAAAGTGACTCTCTTTTTAGGCCAGTAGAGGCAGGGCTGAAATGCTACCGGTTCGAGCCAGTTCGGGTGAACCGGTAGTAAAAAAAAGCTACCGGTTCATCCAAACTGGTATTTCCGATGATCAGCTGTGCCGCACGATTTATATTTGCTAGAAAGCAGGAAATCCTGCTTTCTAGCTAATCTAAATCACGCGGCACAGCTGTTCCTTCCCCTCACTGTTCTACTTACCTTCAAAAGGCTCCTTTTCCTGCATGAAGCATGCATTTGGGGTGCACTGCGCATGCGTGGGCAGCAAACCAATGGAAACCTGCGGAGGATTTTACCACTGAGTAGACGGTATTGTAAAGGTAGTCCTCAACTTACAATTATTCATTTAGTGACCATTCAAAGTTACAATGGCACTGAAAAAACTGATTTATGTCCAGTTTTCACACTTATGACCATTAGCTTCCCCATAATCACCTGATCAAAATTCAGATGCTTGACAACTGACTGATATTTATGACAGTCACAGTGTCTCAAAGTCATGTGAGCCTTGGTAGTACAGTGGTTTAATGCACCCTGTAATTAACACAGCTGCTGCAATTTCTGCAGGTTCGAATCTTACCAGGCTCAAGGTTGACTCAGCCTTCCATCCTTTCTAAGGTAGGTTAAATGAGGACCCAGATTGTGGGGGCAATAAGCTGACTTTGTATAAATATACAAAAGAATGAAGGCTATTGCTTAACGCACTGTAAGCCGCCCTGAGTCTCCGGAGAAGGGCGGCATATAAATAAAATAAAATAAAATAAAATAAAATAAAATAAAATAAAATAAAATAAAATAAAATAAAATAAAATAAAATAAAATAAAATAAAATAAAATAAAATAAAATAAAATAAAATAAAATAAAATAAAATAAAATAAAATAAAATAAAATAAAATAAAATAAAATAAAATGTGATCCCCTTTTGCGGCCTTTTGACAAGCAAAATCAATGGGAAAGCCAGATTCAACAACCATGTTACTAACTTAACTACTGCAGTGATTCACTTAACATCTGTGGCAAGAAAGGCTGTAAAATGGGGTAAAATTCACTTAATTTTAACAAATATAACTGAGACAATGATGACAAATGTCTCACTTAGCAACATAAATTTTGGGCTCAATTTTGGTCGTAAGTCCTGCTGTTTGATACAAGTAATTTCATGTTGATACCTTCTTTATGCCTTCCTTGTATATTCTGTGCAATATTTTGCAAAAGTTTCTCCTCCTGGGAGTGTAGAATGGATGAATCATGTACAAAAGGTTATGTGACTGTTTGAGGGGATACTTCTTATATATAATTCTGAATTTCTTTCTGCCTCCTGTGCCTGTGCTAATAGCAGGGCTAGGCCAAGAGGACCTCTGCTGTTTGGGGGCGAGACACTGCCTCTAAGTCTCTTTCAATTGTCCCATCAACAAGACTTGCATAGCACAATTATTATTCTTTAAATTTTAAGCCTCAGTTATGGAACTAACTAACATATGGAATACAGGGTTCCAGATCTGGTCATGAAAATACAATAAAACATGATGAAAGATTGTGAGGGGTTTGGAGGCTCCTATGAAGAACTGTTTTAAGAAACTAGATATACTTAGCCTAAAGGCTAAGGAGAGATGTGATAGTAATTTTCAAATACTTGAAGGACTGTCACAAGGTAGAAGATATAGACCATTCTCCATGATTCCTGAGGACAAGAATCATGGGTAGAAGCTTTACAGACAGAGATCCAAACTTAAAATAAGGAAGAATTTCCTGGCTGCAAGATCTATTGAACAGTGGACAGCCTACCTACTGGAGTTTTGAGTCCTCAATCATTGCAGGTTTTCAAGCAAAGTTTGGATAGCTATTTGTTTAGTATTGTATAAAAATACCTACTCAAAGCAGGAAGCTGCACTAGAAGAGCTCCAAGGTAATTTCATAACATCAGAAGTTGTATGTATGTATGTATTTTATAAGGCTATCCAACTTTAGAATCATTCCGAATGATAGAAATAATGAAATCTTTACCAAATATTATATATATATAAAAAACACGGATGTTGGGAAGAAAAGCAATCATCCATTCTAAAAACAGTACAGTATACAGAATCCACCATTCAATGTAATCAAAGTCCTGAGGCAGAGCTAAACATGAACAGGGTGGTAGCCAGATGGAACTCAGAGGAAATGTTTTTCCAGAGGGCAGGTGCTGGAACAGAAAAGACATGCTTCCTAGATCCTATCAGATGACACTGTTTAACAGATGGGACCAGGAACATGCCAAATCTGCCTGATCATGCAGGTCAGGCAGAAACTATGGAAACACACGGTCCCTTAGATAACCGGTCCTTAGGCCATGAGGTGACAGCCAGCATCTTGAATTACACCTGTAAGCCTGCTGGTACTAGATACCAGCAGGCTAGATAAATGGCTGCATTTTATATTTTTGAAAACAGAAAATCACCGGTTCCTTGCTTCTTTATTCTCATAAGCCAACTGCAATTTGTACCTAGATGAAATTCTAGCACTAGCCCAATCATCCACAGGTCTACTTAGAATTCACCTCTGCCTACTTTTGAGTAACTGAGTTTTGAATTGCAGTCTGGATTTACAGGCATTCATTCCTATGCATACCTATTGAGAAGAAAGCAGGCTTTCTAGTTTTTCCACTTCTCCCAGGATAGATAAATAGTATAAAACTGCAGCCTGAATAAAAAATGTGGAGGAATAAATGATATGGTGTGGATAGATAGCAATTACCTTCCTTTTCTATTTTAAGCAGTTATCTTTTTTCCAAACCACTAATTTTTCTTGCTCATCTTGCATCTGGCTCTGCCAGATGGCCACAAGAGGCCACCCTGCTCTAGATATATCTCTATGTACCTGTTTCCCTGGTAAAGAATCCAGATACGATATTGATAGTATAAATAGCTGAAGAATGAAACATTAAGAGCTAGCTTATTAATGTTTAGATCTTGACTCTAACAAACAGCAATCAGTTACCATGGGATAACCTGTCAGGATAGACAGTATTGCAATAATATATCACAAGTTGCTCAGGTATTTCTGGACCAAAGGATTCCCTAGCAGCTACATTTGTACAATATGCTAAATTTGATTAATGCTATTGCTGGATTTTTGTTTTAATTTATAGTTAACACTTTAATTGTTCTATAAATTTGGCATATCTGGTTAGTTATTTTCAATGTGTTTCGTGAATCTAAAAAATAGATTAATTTCATGATCAGGATTTTTTAAATTTTATTTTTATCCAACCTTTATTACTTCCATAAATAATTCAAGATGGTAAATATACCCAATACACCTTCTTCCTCCTATTTTCCCTGGAACAATCCTATGAGGCGAGTTATTCTGAAAGACAGTGATTGGCCCAAAAATCACTTGGCCCAAGCTTTCATGCCTAAGGGTTTGTAGGCTGGTGCCTTAACCATAGACCAAACTGGCTTTCTTTGTTGTTTGAATGCAGCCATTATGTCTAAATTTCTTTTGTCTGTGGTACATACAACATGCAACTTTTTAGATCTTCTTCTGTAATCCCTTCCTCTATAGGTAGTCCTTAATTTATGACCACAATTGGGATCCACATTTCCATTGCTAGGTGATGCAGTGTTAAAGTGCAATGTCATGTAATCGCATCACTTAGTGACAACAATCCTGGCACTTCCTGTTGCCCATTGTTAACCCAATTCTACCACTATTTAGGCAAGGACTCACTCCAATCCAAGCCATTTCCAGCTTGGCCTCTCTCAGCCCTGAGAAAGATAAGGGACTGTTTACTTTTGAAATCCCCCAAACTGCCTATTCTACCCTCTCCCCGTCATCTCTTCCTGCATGGCTCTGGAGCTGTTTGCTTACTGAGGATCAGTGGTTTCTTAGTGTGTTGCTAATCTGGAGGTACAAAAAGCCCCTAAATTGTAGCACAGTGCAAAACTGTGGTCACCCCAAGAAGCCCCTGCTGTCTTAGCAGCAGGGTGCAAAATTGCAGTCACTCTGGGAAGCCCCAGCCTACCCCAGCAACATGATACAAAGCTGCAGCTGCCCCAAGAAATCTCAGCCCACCCCAGCAGTGTGGTGCAAAACCACAGCCACCCCTGGAAACTTCAGCCTTCCCCAACAGCAATGGCACAAAACACGCAGCTGTTGTGGGAAGCTCCAACCATTTCAACAGCACGGAACAAAGCTGCAGCCTCTTCAGAAAGTCTCAGCCAGCCCCAGCAGCATGGCACAAAGCCACATCCACCTTGGAAAGCCCCAGCCCAGTCCCAGTCATCCTCACCACCCTGCGTTCGGCCTCCCCAGCTGAATTTTGCGGTGTTATTGCTCCTGCGGCTGACAGGCGTGCCTGCCCTAGCCCTTTGCAAAGCAACTGCTGGTCATGTGAGGTCATCTTCATGGGGAAGAAAGCCTCCCGTGGCCGGCAGCTGCCTCACAAAGGACCAGGCTGAGCGTGCTTGGTCAGCAATGGGAACAAGAAGAAAAGTCAGATAGGACAGAAGGGACTAGAATGCAGGGGCAATGATCTTTCTGTGCTGCAACATTGACTCTTGCTGTTCATGCCATCTTCTACATCTCCCTGGACCTTAGCCAAAACTGGTACAGGAAAAGAAATAGCAGAGAACATACGTAGCTCAAGCAGTAAACAACAGCCTAATGAAGGAACTACCAAGGAGAAAGCAGCACCCCATCAACACTAACAGCAGGTTGCGGTATATAAACAGAGAGCAAACCCCACTCATTTCTATCACTGAAGATGTTACCTAGTCTGGTAACAAAACATTTGCAAGCAAACAACCAAGCTCAGAGAATACCAAGAAATCCACAGAAAAAGCAGCTGGGTGGGGCGGAAGATACAAAGACTCAGAATCCCTTAAATGAAACTATTAAGACTCCATTAAGTTTCATGCTTTCTTTACTTCCTTTCTTGATTACCAGAATAAACTGTAAATGGAGCAACTCTTTAAAAGTATTTGGAAATTGCAATTCATGAAAAATGTAGAAGGTAGGCAGCATTTTTATTTTTACTTTATGTAAGAAGTCCCTGTTTTCATTTGGTTTTATGATTAGAATTACTGTGGATGTTTTATACTTATATCGTGTACCTTACGTCACTACATAGGATTAAAATTAAATAACGTAACGAGTGTTGCAAAGGAACAGAAAACAAGCTGCTTTATTGTAGTAAAGACATATTTGCACTGCTATTGTGCACTAGGTAGAAAATCAGGTGTTCCGACATCTTTCAGTACCAATTCAGTATTCATCTTCCAGGCAAAAAGGCCTGCTTCCTCAAACTTAAGTTTTATAACTACTGATGCTCCAGGTTTACATTCTTATTTTACTTATTCTAACAGGCTATCTGCTGCATCTTCCATACAGGTATGGTTATTATAATTATTCTGCATATATTTAAGGTTTACTATATCTCAGTTTATGTTTTTCACATATGGCTTTCCTTTGGCTTCATCAGCCAACCTCGTCAATGTAACATCCAATTCTTGATATTGGAACATCTAAAAAATTTGGCAAAAAACAAAGTGAAGATCTACCTACCTACCTACCTATCCGGTCACTCATTTTTCCAATGTTTAAAGGCATTTTAAAAGATTTTTTTAAAATCCAGTCTTTATTACTTTATCGGTAATTCAAAGGTATGAACGTGTACCTAATACTCTTTCTTTTTCCTATGTGAGGTAGGTTGGGCTGAGAGAGAGTGACTGGCCCAAAGTCACCAAGCTGACTCTCATCATGCCTATGGTGGGACTAGAACTCACAATCTCCCTATTTCTAGGCCAGCATCTTCACTTCTACTCCATTCTTCCTCCTCCTCTTCCTCCTATTTTTGTGATTTTTGTAATGTGTTAGTAACCGGAGAGTAAAACTATTCAAGAGATAATAACCAACTGAAGTCAGCTTTTGTGATGTGGGGCACCACTGCCTTCTTCCTGCCTTCCAGAGTTGGGGCTCTTGTTTTAAGTTTCTTCTGCCTGCAGAGCTGACGCCAATGCCAGCCTGGCAGCTTCCCCTGGGCTATGTTTATCTGAGTGATGTGCATAGTCTGGGTAGAGCCTCCTCCTTTTTCTGAATCCTGGCACCAGGCCTGGCATTTTTCTTGACTTTGGTGCAGGCAGATCCTTCAGCATACTGAATCAGGTGTCAGTTAGGCTGGTAATTAGAAAATCTTGGGACTGCAGACACTTCGGTACATCTGTAGCCATACAATAACAACAATTTATGTTTTTCCTATCATGCTGTAAAAAATTGAAATAGAAGTAATTGGCAGGTGAACAAGAAGGGAATCTTACAAATGTTTGGCACATTTTGTGCTTAAAGAATTGACGAACGCTTTTTTTTTTTTTTTTTGGCAATTTCCTTTAACCATGCTGCAGAAGTGGCAGCTTTTAAATTTTTGGTATTGTGTATTTTGTATATTAATTTACAGATAGCAGCTGAAGCAACATGAAGAAATATATCTCCCTATTGCCATTTATAACATCTTCCCCCAGTCAGTTATCTCTTTAACTGTTAATGAAACATTTTTGAAGAGGAAACCTTGAAATCTGCAGTATTTCCATAGAGGTCAGTTCTTTAAAAAAGTCTGCTGGGGTTTCCTCTGTGTTTATCATTGATACTTTGACTTTGATGGATTTTATTTTATTTTATTTTAACTAGTTTGAAGTAGTAGTATTGTTGTCTCTCCCCCAGGTGAGATAGCAAAAATACTTGAAATAATGGAGAATTTGTCTAAAAGGATTATGAAGAACAACAGGAAGAAGGATTGGGAAGAGGCCACATGTAATAAGATATTGGTGTCTGGGTAGGCTGGGTATGAAGGAATTATGGATGATAAGCAGAGTGCTGAGACTGTTCTGAAAGTTTGCAGGACATTAAGTTCTTTCCTTTGCCCCAGGAGTTGTACCAGAGCAGTCAATCTAGGCCCAAGTCTCTTCTCAGTGGAGAGCTGGGATTTGATATACTGAGGTGTCACACAAGGGAGGGACTCTGCATAACACTCCCTCCCCAATTATACTCCACCTCCCTGAGTGTAAGCCAAGATCCTCTTAACTCTCCCATCTCCTTAGCAACTGCATTAAGCAAATCGATTTAGTTGGTGTCATTGGAATGGGATGGGAGGGCAGGGCTCCTGCTGCACATCTCGCTTCCCTTCTGTTCATATAAGCTTTCTTTGGTCTGCCACACTCCCTCCCGCCTTTTTTCTTCTTTGTAAGCCAAGCAAATGTAGCTTAGAGTCCAAGCCTCTGAGCTAATAAGGGCAAACTCCCTCTCCTTCTTCTCCTCTGTGACTTCTTTAGGCAAAGTCCTTTGGGGAGGGCCAGAGATGCCCTAGTACAGATTCTGATGCAGAGTGATCTTACACAGCAGGATTGAAAGCAGAGGCATAGGATGCAAGAATCCACAACCGTGTGGGTAGCCCTGGCTAACTTGGGGTGAGGGAACAGATTGGGTTGGGCTGGGGGCTGGATGCCATGAGTCCTTCTCACCATGAACCTGGAAGGTCTGGAGATGATCGCTGTTTTGGTGGTTCTGGTCCTCTTCATTAAAGTGCTGGAGCAATTTGGGCTCTTTGAGCCTGTCTCCTTGGAAGGTAATGTACAGGGAAAGTGGGAGGGAGAGGGAAGTAATTCCATACTTCCAGGGCTGGTATCAGAGTCTGCTTTACTTAGTGAAAATGATCATTCTAATCAGAATAATGAGTAGTTAAATATTTTATTACATAGTGACGATACTTGCAGAGGTTCTGCTGGAGGACTTTAAATGGATGCTAAAGGATATAGAAATGGGGCACAGAGCACAGCCCATATGGGGTGGAAGCAGCCAAAGGACATGATTTTGGATGCATACTCAGGGAAGAAGCAGAAAAGCCAGTCTTGGATGAGAGAAATGGAAGCCATGGTATTTTTTTGCTATTCAGTGTTCATTTGAGGATTGAAATAGCTTGGAGTAAACAAAATTTCAAAGCAGGCAGGTCCGTCAAACAGGCACCAGTCGTAGCGAACTTTTAGGGCTGTACTTGGTGTCAGTATCTTCTCTAACTCTGTACCTGGTATGTGAATAGGCATGCCAAATTGGTCCTTTTTTGCTTGTGTTCATGCACATGTGAAAAATATTTCTGGTATGGTATACATGTTTAAGGATAAATGGACTGTGTAGGAATAGGAATAGGTGAAGTATATGGTGAAAATAATGGTTTTTTATATGCATGTTTTCATTTTGTTAGAGATGTAGAGTAGTTGGACTGACTGTCCAGAGGGAGTTTTCTATAATATATGTTAATTAGTAGGAGGCAAATCTGTATACATTGCTGAAAGTTTGCTGAGATCTCTATACCCTTCCCTTTTTCATTTTTGTCCTCTTTTTCTTTTCTTTTTTTCAGAAAGATCAGGAAAGCATCTTTTTTTTAGTTAGAACTTCTAGGACATAGGCAAAGAATGGGAGTCCTCACTGGTTCTTTTACTGGAGGGCTAGAGACATTATAGAATGTATGATCTCTACATAATTAAGTGAATCTATTGATTTTCTTTAGCACAGGAATAAGATATGGGGTAAATAAAGAATTAGCGCATACATTTTCTCTAATGATGGTCTGCTTTTATGTTCCTGTCAGTGATTTAGACAATTGCTTATTATGGACATGATCTAAAATCTTTAAATAAAATTAAAGAAGCAATTTAGTACCAAACAATTGGGTAAATGAGGAGGTTCTAGGCCAGTTTACATTTTGCTTGCCCATTAATACCTGTATGAATTTAGATTCTATGTGACTTTTTGTACTATTGGCATCAATTCAAGTTCCATGAAAACAGATTATGTTTTACTGGGACAATAAGATCTCCCCTTTGCCTCTATTTTCTTCCCTTAGCATTGGGTTTTGTGCTATTATATCTTTATGCACATCTTGGTCATAGTTTTTTCCCCAGAATCCTATTGGTTATTTTGACATTGGAATTTTCCAGACATTTGTCTGCTGGAAAAGAACTTCCAGTCACCTTCCAGTTGATTTAACTAGTGGAAACAAGGTGTGGACTAAGCCAGACTTTATCTTCAGGGTTTCTTAGATAAGTTTTATACCAAAATGAATGCAGTTGTTCATTATGTGCACATGGCAGCATTACCCAACCTGATGCCCTGAGAGGAGTTGCATTGTACTCCCCATCATCCCCAACCAGCATGCTTACAGCTATTCTTTTTGAGAATGATGAGAGTTATGGTATGGTTTTTCAGAACAAATGATGAGAGAATTTGAATTTTCTATAAAGCATGAACACACAAATTTGGACATAGAAGTGCAAAAGTATCCACCCTCCCATTTAGTCTGATATGCACATTTCTTTATAACACAGCAGAAGATATAGAAAATTTGCATTTCTAGATGGGGATACAAATCCTGCTGCAGAGCTCCATTCTCTTTTCTTATGCATCTTTATGACACTATTATATGAGTTGGTTCATATGCCTTTGTAATTACAGACATCCATGGCTGCAGATCAGCCTTTTCTAACTTGATTTTATGTAGTTATCTTGGACTTCATCATACTGAGTTACCAATAACTTTAATTTATGTAGATTAGGATAGTTGGGAGTGAAAGGAATGGCAATTGTTTTCTAAAAAGAACTTCCAGGGGTTTCCTTCTTGAATCAGACTATAATTAATTAAACACAGTGTGGACCTGCACTTCCTGCTAACCTCAGCAAAAGGGCAGGTGGTGCCTTTATTTAGAGAAGAGGGGACAAGCAGTTGCAAATTTCAGAAGGTAAGCCCTGGACATTCCAAAGGAGATTAATTTATTCATACCTGATTCTTTAAGTTCTTTGCAATAGGGTTTTAAAGCAAATTAGATAACCCACGACCTGCTGGATCATCCTTTTAGAAATATTTCCTAAACAGAGAAATAGATTGACCATGTACAAGAAAAAAAGCAGTGGGAACAGGAGCAATTTCCAAATCAGGTGAAATTGAGTTTTGCCAAGAAAACAGAAGACCTGTCTATTGCAGTGTTTCTCAACCTCAACAATTTTTAAATGGGTATAGTTCAACACACATCTTAACATTCTGAAGTTGAGAAACATTGGTCTAGTGCCGTGATGGCGAACCTATGGCACGTGTGCCAGAGGTGGCACGCAGTGCCCTCTCTGTGGGCATGCAAGCTGTCACCCCAATTCAGCTCCGCCGTGCATGCGCGTGCGCCTCCCGCCGGCCAGCTGGTCTTCAGGTCTCTGCTGCGCATGCACAGGGGGCAGGGGGCATGCGGAGGTCCACATGCCCATACATGGGGGTGGGGCATGGGTAGGAGCTGCACGTGCATGCATGGGGCACATATGGGGGGCCCTGCATGCATGCACAGAATGTGTGCGGGGGGCACATGCATGCACCGGGGCTGCGCATGCATTGCATTTTGGGGGTTAGGAAATGCATTGGGCACTCAGTCCAGAAAAGGTTAGCCATCACTGGTCTAGTTTGTGTGTGTATGTTCTCCACCAAATACTCAAAAGATACGTCCATTGAAAGAAGAGCACTTGGTACTTGAATTTTTGTCAGGTGTACAAAGGTTAAGAAGGGATATTCATCAATATCAGTCTCTCTGTTTTCTAAAAATGGCAGAACAAGACTTGAACACAGAATAAGAAGTATGCCATAAGGGCTGGTTTAACACACCATGGTAAAGTCCAATCTAAAAACTCACAAGTGAAATAGAAAGACAATATCTGTCCATTTCTTATTTTCTCTTCCCAACACTGATGACCAAAGGTATATTGTTCTTGAATAGAAGGGTTCCACATTTCCAAAGAATTATTTAAAACTGCTCTTCAAGGAAAAATAAAATAAAATGCACAGATAGATACAAAGGGTACAAGATTAGGTAACAATAGCTATGAAATGGATCTTGGAACTGTAGGCAATTATAAACTGAAAATGAATCAGCAGTGTGATATAACTGCAAAAAATGGCAAATACAACTTAATTACTTTAATAAAAGTACAGTTTCTAAAGCATAGGAAATTATTTTTCCACTCTACATTGCATTAGCTAGGTATTGTGTATGCTTCCAGCTATTTATGTTTATGTTAAGAGTTACAAAAATTACTGATCAACAAAAGGAAAGAATGAATTATCCTATAACAGAGGAGGAGATAATAGTAGCAATTAAACAGTTAAAAACAGCCAAAGCTCCTGGCACGGACGGTTTGACTGCAGTGTATTACAAAACTTTGCAAGCTGAAATGGTGGAACAACTTAGAGATTTATTTTGCAATATTCAGCAAGGGGGTAAAATACCCCCATCATGGACAACAGCTTACATATCTTTGATACCAAAAGAACAAATTGGTCCTAAAAAACCAGAGAACTATAGTCCAATATCTCTTTTGAATACAGATTATAAAATTTTTGCGAAAGTACTAGCCAACAGGTTGATGCCAGTAATTCAAAAGGTGATTCATGATGATCAAGCGGGATCAAGAGGGCAGATATATGAAGGATAATGTAAGGCAAGTAATAGATTTATTGGAATATCTTGAGAAGAATAAACAGATCCCTGCAGTGCTGGTCTTTTTGGATGCAGAGAAGGCCTTTGATAGAGTGGATTGGAATTTTCTATTAAAGACTTTGAAAAAGATGGACTTTGGGGATCAATTTATACAGGCGATTTCGGCAATTTACCAAGAGCAAAAGGCACAGATCATAATTAATGGAAGTCTGACAACAGAGTTTAAAATTGAAAAAGGAACAAGACAGGGATGTCCGTTGTCCCCACTTTTATTTATTTTAACACTAGAAGTCTTGCTAAATACAATACGGGACTCTAATATTTTGAAAGGTATAAAGATCAGGCAAGAGGATTACAGAATAAAGGCATTTGCAGATGATCTGGTTGTTACCCTATCACAACCAATGGAATCAATAATCTTGATGAAGGACATTATACAAGACTATGGTAAAGTTTCAGGTTTTAGATTGAATCCAAAAAAGACTAAAATGATAGCTAAAAACATGACACAAGATCGTAAACATGAGCTTGAAAGGAGGGCAGGTTTTGAGACTGTACCTAAGGTAAAATATCTAGGAGTTCAGGTTGCAGAATCAAATATGAAATTGTTTCAAAATAACTATGAGGTGTTGTGGCGAGAGGTGCAGAAAGATATGGAGACTTGGAAAAAACTGCAGCTGTCTCTACTTGGAAGAATAGCAGCAGTTAAGATGAATATTTTGCCAAGATTTCTTTTTTTGTTTCAAATGATTCCGGTGCTTAAAAGTGATAAACAATTGAAAGTTTGGCAATCTGGAGTGAATAAGTTTGTCTGGAACGAGAAGAAGCCGAGAGTGAAATTGAAAATTATGCAAGATGTTCCAGAAAGAGGAGGTCTTAAACTTTCAAACCTACAGCTATATTATGACGCAGCAGCTTTAACTTTAACAAGTGATTGGTTTGGAAGCAAAAAGGCTGGAATACTGAATGCAGAAAGTTTTGATCTTGAATTTGGATGGCATGCTTACTTATTTTATGATGACAAAGTTGATAAAGTATTTAAAAGTCATATACTTAGAGATTCTTTGATGAGAGTTTGGAAGAAGCATCGATTCAAATGGGATTATAAAATACCGCTATGGCTGGATCTTGGTCATACTTTGTGGAATACAAATATAATGTCACTCGGGGGGTTTTTATACAAAGAGGTTCTTTTTACAGATGCGGGCAGATGGCAGCTGAAGACATTGCAGACACTGTTGGACGAAGGGATTAATTTAACTTGGTTACAATATAATCAATTACAATTGAGATGGAAAGAGGATAAAAAAACTGGTATTATGTTGCACGAGGAAGAATTGGTTAGACATATAAGAGAGAAAGGTCCAATGCATATTAAAAGGCTTTATAATGTTTTGTTAGAAAGGGATTCAGAAACTGAATTAGTTAAAGATTGTATGATTAAGTGGGCACAAAATTTTGAAGAACCAGTGATGTTGGAAACATGGGAAAAAATTTGGGTTCAGAATGTTAAATTTACACAGTCGCAGAACCTGAGGGAAAATTTCTATAAAATGTTTTATAGATGGCATTTAGATCCCAAAAAGTTGTCATGTATGTATCCTAATGTTCAGCCAAAATGTTGGAGATGTGAATGTTTGGATGCTACGTATTATCATGTTTGGTGGACCTGTAGGAAAGTTAAGGCTTTTTGGATAAAAATTTGGTGGGTCATGCAGAATGTTTTGAAGAAAAAAATTCAATTTTCTCCACAATTGTTTTTATTGGGTATAGTTAAGGGTTTTACATTGGGTGAAACAAAATTGATATTGTATATGATAACAGCAGCAAGATTGTTGATAGGTAAATACTGGAAGAATGAAGCTTTGCCCACTATCGAGGAATGGACTTTGAAGATGGCCAGTTTTGCAGAGATGGCGAAGATTTCAGCATATTTAAAAGATTGTTCACAAGAGACTTATGAATGGGAATGGAAAAGGTGGATAGAATATGTTCAGAACAAATATCAAACTAGAAAGTATCAAATAGCTTTTATTTGAAAATAATGTATTGGAAATATTTTAATGTAATGAGTTAAAGAGAGAAATTATACAGGGGAGGGAGGTTCAAGTTTATATATGAGTGTTATATTAAGGGTTTTTTATGAGTATGAATATATTATAGGGAAGTCTGGGGGGAGGGGAGGGTTAGGGAGGGTTAGGGAGGTTGGGAAGTTTGGGGGGGAGGTGGGGGGGGAAAAAGGGGTGAAAATGTAATTGTAAAACTTTTGCAATAAAAAAAAAAGAAGGTTCAGACAAAGGTAACGGTTGGTCAGAGGACTGAAAACTAAATCTGGTGATAAGATGCTGAGTGAAATGGGTAGTATTCAGAAGACGGGATAATAAATTAAACATTGTGCTATAGAAAAGAGTCAGAATCCATTCTCTGCTTCTCTATTTTATAATATTTACTGTTGATGTGATTTTTATATTTTTAATAAAATTGTTATGTTTTTTCTGTGGGCTTTTTTAATACATGGTTTTACTCATTTGTTGTGCACCGCCGCAAGTTGCTTCAGTGAGATGGGCAACTATATAAATTTTATAAATAAATAAAATAAATCAGGATAAAATATGCAAGATTCAGACTAACAGACTCAAACTGTAAGAAGAAAAAGGTAGTTTCAATGTTAAGAAAACATTGCTAAAACAAGTTTGATTCTGGAATCAATTGTACTGAGAAGCAGTCTACTTTCCTTCACTGGAATTTAATTACCCACATACTTTGGGGTAGGTTAGACAATCATCTCTTGCTTTAATCTGGATTACTTTATTGAGCTGGGGGCTGGATCTGATAATCTAAATGACTTCTTTGAATTGTATGATTCTGCCTGTCATTAGACAGAATGATGTCTCCTCATGGTTCAAATACTCTGTTGGGCAGGTAGGGGAAGGATGCGTGATAGGGTTGTGTTATCGTCCAGTTTAATCAGGTGCTTTGTAGGGTGTTTGAAACACGCATCAGTACTGAAACAAATATCAGCTGCTAGTCAGGTTGGCTTCTGAGTATGGATTTAGTGTGACATTTGGTCCACTTTCAAAATATGTTGTGTTAGTCCAGCCAAAGTCAACTTGAGATACTATTTACGATGCCATAAATATAGCCTAAAACCTCACTGTATAAGGAGAGATCAAAGCTTCATTCACTCCTAAACTTGGCAGAATTGCTTTCTTCTGCATTATTTTTTCCCTGGTAAACATTAGCCTGATAAGTTTATCTGAGAGACTGAATCCCTAGTTGGTGAATTCTGTTGATTCTCTTTTTACCAGAGTTAGAACAAAACTGTGCATTTCCCCAGAAGACCTTTTGAGGAAGGAGAAGTGCCAGTCAAGACCCTTTCCAATTTTTGTATGTGTTTTTTATTATATATATATAATATATATATATCGATGCTCCAGATTTCTATGGCATATATGGACTTCCTTCTTCCCAACAAGGAAGCACATTGTTGGAGCGGTTTAGGGAACACTCTTGTAGGTCAGTCCCTGCAACTGTGCCCAAACTGATTCTCATGTCTCCGGCACTCGAAACTGTCTCTACCTCTTTCCCCGTGTTATTTTTGACCATAAGAGTGTTCCTAAGCATTGCTGCATCATGCTCCCTAGTGAAATAAAATCCTCTAATGGCTTACAGACTTTAATGGATAGAATCCCTTCATCAGCCCACCACAATCAATCACCCTATATCTGTGGTTGTGCCAAAGAGTGGGCTGTTTTTATTTTTTTCCTGACTGCTGCCCAACAGAAAAAGGGACAAAATGAAGAAGGTGAGAGTTGCTGAATCAGGAGACTGTTGATGCAGCATGAAAAAAAAAGGAAAACAACCAATCATCTTCCTATACTACAAGTTTCCAGAGAGTTCTTTGAGTTAATCTGATGCATTTTAAAACTGATACATTTATTATAGCATAAGCTTTCATGGCTCCTGAGAGATGGAGAGGTGGGGAGTAAAAGAAAAAACATAGGAAAATAAAATGACAACAGAAAATTAGTTTTTTATCTATTGATAGTTGTCATTCACAAAACAATTGTTCAACATAATATACACCAGTGCTTCTCAACCCCACTGCCTGAGGAATTCTGGGAGTTGAAGTCCGCACATCGTAAAGTTGCCAAGGTTGAGAAACACTGATAGGCAATCTTGAATAGGTTAATTAACATATGTATCAGTAGTGGGTTGCTACCGGTTTGCCCCAGCTCGGGCGAAGCAGTAGCAGTGGCAGCGGGAGGCTCCGCCCACCTACCCAGACATCTCTACGCATGCACAGAAGCTTCTGCACATGCGCAAAAGCATCACGTGCGCAGAAGCACGCACCCACGCCCACGAGCGAACCAGTAGTGCTCGAAATTGAAACCCACTACTGATATGTAGCAAGCAACAGTGCTAAAGATTATGGTGATTAAGAAATAGTTGTTAAACTCCTAGCAGTGTTCCAATATCTCAGGGGCTGCCACAAAAAGGAGTCAAGCTATTCTCCAAAGCAGTGGTCCCCAACCTTTTTATCGCCGCGGCCCGCTGAGCGCGCGCAGGGGTGGGGGCACGGCCCAGGAGCTTTTGCGCACGGCCCATTGCGCACGGCCCAGGAGCTTTTGCGCACGGCCCAGGAGCCTTTGCGCTGCAGCGTTCATGTCCCCCGGCCGCTGCGCGGCCCGGTGCCAGGTACTCCACGGCCCGGCACCGGTCCGCGGACCAGGGGTTGGGGACCACTGCTCCAAAGCACCCGAGGGCAGGACAAGAAGCAATGGGTGGAACTAATCAAGGAGAGAAGCAATCTAGAATTAAGGAGAAATTTCCTGACAGAATAATTAATCAGTGGAACAACTTGCCTCCAGAAGTTGTGAATGTTCCAACACTGGAAGTTTTTAAGAAGATATTGGAAAACCATTTGTCTGAAGTGGTATAGGATTTCCTGCCTAAGCAGGGGGTTGGACTAGAAGACCTCCAAGGCCCCTTCCAACTCTGTTATTCTGTTTTCCTTAATAAATTGAGTTCAGCTACATAATGTGTCTTATGGGTTCCCCCCCCCCCCAAAGAATGACCATCTTGAAGCCAGCAACAAGGAAGTGTTCTGGGCTAGTAAAATGTTCTCTCGTTGATTTTTTTAAAATTATTTAATTTAATTTAATTTAATATTTAAATTTATATACTGCCCTTCTCCCGAAGGACTCAGGGCGGTGAACAGCCATAGATAAAAAACATACAATACAAAATTTAAAAACAATTTAAAAATATATTAAGCAATTTGGCCCGACAGTTAAAATCTCCCATTTAAAATTCAAATTTAAAAGTTAGGCCAGACATGAATTATCATGTCTGATGTCTGATTTCTTTCTGTTCATTATTTTAAATATAGCTTGAAAACTTTATATAGTGTAGTTCACAGGGCTGACATGATATAATCATACTATCAGAAAATAATGGAAGTTGTATTTTATCTGGAAGGCACTACTCTGGGAAAGAATACACCGTAAACCTTTACTGTAATCATTATAAGCAAAAGAGACTTTATTATATAAAAAACTTTTTCCAGATCTTCCCAATGTCTTTCTTTTCTCTACCAATCTATTAATTCAGAGAGAAAATAGTACAATTGTCATTGCCAGATTATTGAACAATAGATTTTCTCACTGCATTTTTTATATATTGGATGGAGATGAAAGAGGTCTAAGATGAAATTACTAAAAGGAAGTTTAGCTTGTTAGATAGTCATTGCTTACAATAGCTGCTGAAAAGCTATTCAGGTAATCCTTGATTTATGACCTTAATTGAGTCTGGGATTACAGTCATAGATAATAGAAGTTATAAGTCAAGAAATCACTTGACTGGACCAATTTTTTTTATCTTTGATGGTCATTAAGTGAATGGCATAATCATTAAGTGAATGCCATGGTTGTTAAATGAATCAATTTTCCCCAAGGTGTGTATTTTTTGCCAGAAACAGAAAGTAAATACCAGAAATCAGCAAAACGCATTGCAAATCACATTCATGTGATCACAGGACACTGCAGACAGTTGTAAAAGTAGTCAGTTGCCAAGCAACCAGATATGCAATCATATGACCATGTTGTGTGGGGGCGTTCATAACTTAAAAATAGGTTGTAAGTAGTTTTGGGGAGGTCTGTCGTAACTTTAATGGTTAAGTGACTGGTCATAAATCAAGGACTACTACGAGTTCTTTAATAGGCAAGCTGTGAGTGTAAGCTAATCACACAAAAACACTAACTTTACACAACTTCTGATAAAAACTTTTTTTAAATAGATACAAAAATGTTGTGTTTTAATAGTTTAGGGAGGCTTCACCACAAACCATGCCATGTAACGCCAGGGATTAATGGTATCTGGAGTGCTGTCTTGGAACCCATTGTTCTGAAGGACATTGCCATCTTTCCTACTATCCAGAAGCCACAAACTGGCTAACTCATTGGTGGTCCAAAACCTGACATATTAATAGGAAAAAAGAGGGACTGTAGGGCAGGTTGAAAATCTGGTGTTATTGATTGTGGCTCTTAAAATGCTGGCATCAATAATTCAGAAGAAAAATTGGCAGGAAACAGAGTAAGTGTGTGCCTAAGTGAGGATGTGACAGAGTTGCAGGGAGGAAAGAAAAGATAAAAGTCCAACTACAAGAAGTTTGCACATAATCAAGTCTACAGTGGATACTAGACAAAAGTCCTGATTGAAATTGACAGGGTGATTCTGTGCACTAGGAAGAAGGGGCACAATTAAAGAGCCAGCTGTGGGATAAAAATGTGAATAAAGGTGGTAAGAAGCTACCACTAATCAGGGGTTGATCTTCTCCCCTTTACACTTCCCAGCAACTTTCAAAACATCTTGGATAAGGAATGGGAACGCTGGCATATATCAACCACTTGCTGGAGAGATCAGAGGAGGCGCTTTCAGGACCTGCCTTGTTTTTAAAATGCCGCTTTCTTGCTTGGGTTCATGTTCAACATAAACATTGATAATACGGTTGACTCAGTCTTCTATCCTTCCAAGGTGGGTAAAATGAGGTCCCAAATTGTTGGGGGCAATATGCTGACTCCTTAGAGAGGGCTTGTAAAGCACTGTAAAGCGCTATATCCAAGAGCTTTGGTGGCACAGTTGACTACATGCTGTTAAAGTAGCACCAGCTGCCTGCAATTACTGCAAGTTCAGATCTCACCAGGCTCACGGTTGACTCAGCCTTCCATCCTTTCGAGGTAGGTAAAATGAGGACCCGTCTTGTGGGAGCGATAAGCTGACTTTGTATAAAAAAAAAAAAAAAGAACACCATTTAGTGGGGGCTGAAAGCCTTAGTAAGCAGGTATATACAAAAGATGAAGGCTATTGCTTAACGCATTGTAAGCCACCCTGAGTCTCCGGAGAAGGGCGGCATATAAATAGAACCAATAAATAAATAAATAAATAAATAAATAAATAAATAAATAAATAAATAAATAAATAAGTCTAAGTGCTATTGCTATATTAGGCACTATGGAGCTTCTGAGAATAACTTGATCCACACTGTGAAGCAGCTTCCTCTTGTAATGCCTGCAATGAAATCCAAACTATAAATTTAGTAAATTTTAGGGTAGACTAAGCTTCTCTTTAAAAGAAAAGCACATACATTTATCAGAAACACCATTGTCAGCTAGAGTGACAAGGCTTTTAGCCGTTTTGATGCTTCCTATTTGTTTCATGTCCACTCTTCGGAATTTATTTTCATGGAAAATGAACTAAAATATTAAAAAATACCTTTCTCATCTTGTTTTGCAAATGCAGCATATAATTACTGAGAACTCACATACACTTCAAAGAGGAATTTTTACCCATATCAAAAAGCTGCCAAGCCCAGTTGCAAAGAGCCAAAGCAACAATGAGAATTTTAAACAAGATAATGAAAACTATACACATTCCAGGTTTGTTCTCATTTGCTTACTCTGAGATGTCAGTTTATTTTAGTCTTATTAATTTCTCAGCAGTATATTTCTCTTCTTTGTCTATCACACCACCTGCCATCAGATGAACAGTTTTGCAAGTGTTCATTTAGGGAACCCCTTGGTGTCACCTATTCTGTATAATCTGATCCTTACAGCAGTATTAGATGTTTTGTAAGGGTACTGACCAATGTTAGTGATATAACATTTCTTTAGGATTTAAAGTAATTTTGCCCTTTCCAGTAGTGTAAAAATATAGAGACATAGTGCTTTTCGCCAGCCATAAGTGGTGTGAAACAGAAGAAACCTGTCACTAGAATAAAAGTTAATGCAGAAAAAAATGAAATGCAATTGTAACATAGACAGCAAGAGGCATGAATCCTCATTTAGATATAAATGGGATAATCATTAGTTTATATTTTCAGGGTTGAAGTCACAAGTGGAAGCTTAAGGGACTTATAAATGCTGCAGAAAAACTGGAGTAACTTATCTCTTCTATTCCATTGTTTGGAGCGATCTTCCTTTCTTTTTCTCTAATATTTTATACATGTGCTTTATGTATTTTAACATGTTCATTTATAGTCATCAGAATAGTCTGTCATTTAAAATATATTTAAAATATAAATTCTTAATATAAAAATAAGGGGGCAATGACAGAAGCAATAAAATAGTTGAACGCATAGTGATAGCAATTTAAAGCATTTGAGAATCATAGTGTCTTTATCTGGCATTAAAAATAGGTGCTAAATTTAGTGTCAATAAATTATACTCAATTGCTTGGAAGCTATAATATGAATCAACTGAGTAACCTATAAGACCACACCTCCCATACAACATGTCTGAATGAAAATTACCAGCAGTTTCAGTACTAGAGTTTAGGGTACCACAGAGCAGGTGCCAGAATAGAAAATGCTCGTCTCCTGAGTCCCATCAAATATAATGCCCTAAAAGACAAGGACCAACAATATGCTTCTGCTAGACCTGATGGGCTTGGCAGATTTAATCAGGAAGAGTGGTCCCTCAAATAACCTAACCTAACAACATGAAAGGCTTTAAAAGTTAAAAGTAGCACCTTGCATTGGACCCAGAAATGCAACTCACAGAGCAGAGGTATAACAAATGCCAGTCTAGGGCCACCTGTAACTGCCTGCATCATAGCATTCTGTACCAGCTGAAGCTTCCAGATACTCTTCAAAGGAAGCCCCATACAGTAGTCTATCCAGGAGTTGACCAGAGCATAAGTAATTATAAGCAAAGCCTCCCAATCCAGACATGGGTGCAACTGGGGCACAACATGAAGTTGTGCAAAGGCCCTCCTAGTCATGACTGTCACCTGTTCTTCAAACAGGAGTCATGAGTTCAGGATGACCTCCAAGTAGGCCCCCAAATTGTGCACTGGGTCTGTTTTGGGCAGTGCAACTCTACTCAGGAGGAAAGATGATATAGTCCCCAAATTGGCAGGTCCCAAACGCACACCCACTCAATCTTGCCAGGGTTCCACTGAAGTCTTTTGTGCCTTATCCAGACTCTTGTCATCCCCAGGCATCAGGATATGACATCAACAGAATTTCTCAGTTTGCCAGGGGCAGACAGGTATAACTGAGTATCATCAGGGAAATGATGATACTTCACCCCATGATGATGGATGACCTTATCCAGTGGCTTTCTATAAATATAAATAGGAATGGAGATAGCAGTGAACCCTACAGCACCTCACACAGTAGGAGTTGAGAGCAGGCTCACCCCAATCACCACTGATTGGTATTGACCCTGGAGAAAGGAGGAAAATCAGCACAATATTACAGTAAATTTAATCCACTCTATTCTTTGAACATATTTTCTGGGGTAAATTACATTTTTAATGGCTGACCTCAAAGGGACTATAATAACTGTTCAGAAGGTCATATATTATTAATTAGTTAGAATTCTATCCATTTTCCACCCGGAGCTCAAGGCAGTTTACCTGGGAATTTTCCTTCATTTTATTCCCATAACAGCATTTGAGATACTGTAAATTAAGCTAAGAGAGGAGGACTGGCTGAAAATCATCCTGTGAGTTTCCATAGCTAAGGATGGCCTTGAATGTGGGTCTCCTTGGTGCTAATTCACACTTTAACCACTGAACTACAATGGCTTTATCTCTTTTATAAAGCAAATTCTCCTTAGGAAGGAAACTCTTTTCAGTTTCATTGAAAGTGATTTGATTATGACTCAGAATGTACAGATACTTACATAGCTGTGTTCCTTTTGAAGTTTTATAGTAAATTCTACATTTGGCATCCCAGCTTCCTTTAAGCTGGTGATTAGTTTTTGATATGGTCCCACTGATAATATTTTTTCATATGATTACTTTTTAAGAAGGTGAACAGAGAATTCAGGTTAGCTGAGAGTTTAAAGTCTATTGCCATGAGGCAAACAATCCTATAATACGATATAGTAGCATGTATCAGAAAGGGATAATGCCTCCCTCCCACACATTAAATATAAGGGTAACATATCAAAACTGAAAGCGATCCTCTGGTCCAGTCACCAGAGCTAACATCTGGGGAGCATTACAGGATGCTAAACAAAGGATCAAGATAGAAAAAAATGGCATGAAAGAACAGGCCAAAGTAAGAAGCTTCTGCTATTCAGGTTCTGTTATTCAGGTTACTGCTAAGAAATGGGGTGGAAATATGTTTCCAGGATTAGCAAGGAATCTGTCCAAACCCAAGGGATGGACAGATAAAGGCATGTGGTAGACTTCTGTTCAAGATAGTAAAGGGATAATTTAGCTCTTGTAGCCATTTCTGAAAATTAAAGATATAGTAGCAAAAAAAAAAAAGGCTCGCCAAAGTCATGCTTGATACTCTTTTAAGATGTCCCTACGTAAGTTATTAAGCAACTTACAGGAACTCTAACCATGGAAAGTGAAATTGGCAGATTCTTATGCAGTACTTTTTATCTAGAAAATGCCGACCAGAATGAAGCTATATTTGCTTCTGGGCTGATTTATTATTTATTACCCATTTAGAGGTTATTTTCTGGGCAATTTCATAAAGCTGTGTGCTCATCAACTGTTGCAAATGCAGCTAAGCTTTCCAGGTGTGTGCTTATAAAAGGGTGATAAATGATATATATATTCTGTGTAGGAATCATCTGTCTCTTTCTAGTTAATATTGTGATAAAAATCAACCAGTTTAATATGTGCATAGATCTTAACAAGGACAAAAATGTGTGCATGTGTGAAAGAGAGTGACTAGTTTTTAAAGTTATTATTTCAAGTGCAATTATTATTTGAAGTAGCTGCCAAGAGAGTAGGTAATGAACTAATGAAAGCCAGGACAGCAAAAACAAACGAAACACAGTGTTAGTGGTTTCCTATACCACTTATTCTTTTGAAATGCATGATCAGTTGCTGCATTCTCAGTGCTTTTGCTCAAATTACTATGTTCTTTTCTAATTTTTGTTTCTACTTTTTTACACCTGCTCCAGACATGCATATATTTCTAACTGCCTTTTAGTTTAGTTTTCTCAGATTTAGAATTACTGTACATTTTAAAACTAAGACCTGCATCAGTATGGACACAAATGCAGTTTTGTGCCTCCTTAATGTACAACACTACAAATGGCAGGAAGAAATGAATAAATAAGCAAAAAGTCACCTTGCAATTGTTTAATTTTCATGCTTGATCTGAGAATGTGGCAGGATTCAACTATATTATTAATTTTATTAACTATCTAGCAGTTATGCAGCAGGGCATAACAGTATGTTTCCAAGTATCAATTCCTTGATTCCACAAAATCTGTTCGAATGTATTACTCTTGGTGGTGCCCAGATATAAAGTTTTTTCATGATGTCACTGCATGCACAGTAAGTGGATTTGAGGCTGTTAAATTGTGACTTCTAAATGCGACTGGGAGAAAAGAGGATACATAAACATCTGTGCTCCCTCCTTTCTTATCTTTTTACTGTACAATTTCCTACAATCCATTTTGATTGAGAGGAATGATTATTTGTTTTAAGGCAATTTTGTGCTGTAACCGAGTTGGACTTTTTTTTTTTTTTGGCAGCACTGATATTATGCATGCTTGTCTTCTCTGATTTATTCCATGTTTATTGTGACTGACACTTAGGGAATGATTGGGGTAGATAAAAGATGCCGTGATATGTTAATTCCTTGTGGCGATTGTCATTTTTTTCCAGGCAATCCATCTGGTCATGCTAAAAAAGCCCTGAAGCAGCGGTTCCTCAAGCTGCTCCCCTGCTGCCGCCAGCCTAAATCCATCCCCTCAATCAGCGAAAGCAAGTGATACTTTGTGCCTCTTTATGCTCTCTGTGCTGTGATATTATAATATCCAGGAAGGGGGAGAAAAGATTCCCTCTGTATAGAATTTATATAAAATCCTTAGATAGTTCTTTTCTTAAAACAAACTTTAGATCAAATCTATATTGTATAATAATGATACGCTAGTAATACCTAAGATACAAAATGGATACCCAAGGCAGATTTTCAGATTTGAGCCACTAATATTGTACCATTGCTTTGAGGTGGAATTGGGTCTTTGTTACATGCTGCAAGTGCTTACTACAGTATGCAGAACCATTATGGGCATCAAGGTTGTGTATTTAATCCTAAACTACTGGCTAACTCTTGCTGTGAGGTGGATCCTTTCCTTTGCCTATTTGTAAACCAAGCTTCGTAGACAGGTTTGTTGTGTTATTTATTAACATCATGCCAGATACAAGTTAAGAATGTGCTTAACGTCCACATTCAGCAGATTGCTCAACTCATTGCCAGTAATAATAGTTGTATGCTACTGTCAAAGCCTGGCCTATTCTTCCAGGATGTTTTGGTGATTTGTGCAAAGTTTAAATAGTCCAAATGATAAAAAATAAACTGTTTTTCTTTCCACTCTTTTCTGATTTTTAAACACTTTTTTATCCTAGCCAGTAGGAAAAATATTAACTCATTAGGGAGCTTTGCAATATATCTATTTTATATGTATTTATCTGCACTCACACATTTTCCTTCCATATATACTACAAGTAATGTACTTAAGATTGTTTTAAACTGAAAATACAAGGGTTCTTTTGCAATTTTCAATAGCTTAAGTTCATTGCTGTGATTGACTAAATAGCCTTGAGAATCTCTGTGATTTACATATGTCAATATGCATAGCGAGTAAAGGATAAGCATTAGAGTTCCACAGCTTCAGATTTCTATTTACATATTTGTATTTGAGCCTAGAAAACTGGTGGAGACATATGTAGCAATGCTTGTGTGTTGCCTCTAACATTTATTCTCTTGGCTATTATTAATTAGTTTATGGTTTTACTTGCCTTGCAACTAATAAATGATCTATCAGCAATTTAACAAAAAGACTGAATGTTTTAATGCCTGAAACTTTCTACCCTTTGTCTTAGAAGGTGAGAAATTTCATTTTTTTGTTTGCATTAAATCACTAAGAGACTTTTGAGTTTGGCCTTAGTGCAGAGTTGGATAATGCAGGAATATCTTTTAGGTGCAACAGCTCTTTGAGTAGCCAAAGCATATTTATAGCTTTGCTGCCCACTATAAATATTTCTCCCACTTGTTTGTAGATATATATGCCTTAGATAGTCTAAAAACATTCCAAGTTTTTTATGCATATATTATTTATTTCTTATTCTCATGGATGATAGGGTCAGCTATAGCCTCCAGTTGCCATATAAACTTGTCCTGAAATTTATTTTTCTCATTTTGATTCCTTTTAAGCATAATAAACAGGAGAACTTGGTTGATATAGCTCTATTATGAATAGACAAGAAGTCTACTCTTCCTCTAGCCTAGGGTGTGATCACTGGGGCTTTGAATTTCTGACTGTGCCTCTATTTTAAAACTGTATTTACAGAGGTTCTGTAGCATGCATACATATTTGAAATACATTCTTCTATTAGAAAATTAAAGAGACGTTTATTCTTACGTTCAGTCAAATGTAATGAGCCCTTTTGTGTCAGTGTGAGAATTGGAAAAATCCAGTATTTTCAAGAGGAAATAAGATGGAGTGAGGGAAGGGAGAAAGGGACTGAGGTTGTGTCTTACTATACTTCTGAGGTTCTTCTTTCTCCTGCAGACAGCATAGAGGATGAGTTTGAGCTCTCCACGGTTTGTCATCGGCCTGAGGGTCTGGAACAATTACAGGAACAAACTAAGTTCAGTCGCAAAGAGCTACAAGTCTTATACCGAGGCTTCAAGAATGTGAGTTCAAAAGACTCTTTCCTTTCTAGCTGGCATTTCCTTCTGATGTGATTGCATTCTCTTTCCTCTCTTGAGTTGCTTCTTTATTAAATGAGCAACTGTAATTATTTATTTACTATGTACCCATGTTATTATAACAGTGGTAGGTCCTAAAAACTTGAACAATTCTGCAAGCCTTTTTTTGCAATAAGATATTTTATCTGTATTATCTAACATAATACCACATTCTCCATACTACCTCCTGTCTTTATTAGGACTCCCAACAAATATAGCTTCCCCTCTTTCTGAAGGTCAAATTGCATTCAGCTACTCTTCATTTTACTGTACCCTCACCCTCACTCCATTATCATCATTATTTGGAGATCTAAAGATGATCATAGTATGCAGGTGCAGAAGGATTGTTTTTCTATTTGTAACATCTCCTTTTCCCTCTTCAGTTTAAAGTAACATAAAAAACCAATCTCCATTGTTGCCAATTTTGTTTAGATATTTTTCAGAACACGAAGGATGAATTTTACAAAGGGAGTGGCAGCTGGAGAAGGCATAAACCTCCTTCTTGATTTTAATTAACATAATGCACAGCAGTATAGAGAAAAAAACTGAAGCCTGCTATATATTTATTGCATTAAGTTGCTTGAAGACATTATAGAACAGCATATAATTATACAATTGTTATACAAATGGCTTTGCACTATTTTTGTATTATTTTTTCACATAAAGCTGCAGTTACACCACTTTCCTTTGAAACATTTAGTTCCATGTAATTCAATGATCTTCTTTTCTTAATTTCTTCCATGGAATTCTCAGAAGTCTTCTGCAGTTCCAAAACCATACTTATTCTTTCTATCCTACCTCTTCAAAGTCCAACTTTTGCTTTCATAGAGTATCACAGGGGAAACCTGTTTCCATATAATTCTTAATTTTGTAGTATAAACATGTCATGGCATCTAAATATTTATTTCAAGCCTTCATTGCAATCCTACCAAGTTTGAAAGCCAGTTTGCTGTAGTGATGAGACATCAGGCTAAAAACTGGCAGACTCTGAGTTTTAATCCCACTTTAGGCATGAAACTAGCTGGGATAACTGAGACAGTTATCTTCTCTCAATCCTGAGAAGAAGGCAATAGCAAAATTCTGAATCTGGCCAAGAAAACTGCAAGGATTTGTCCAGGTAGTCATCAGGAGTCAAAACTGACTCAAAGGCACAAACAAACAAAAATCAAACCTTCATGGTTATCCTATCAAATGCTAGTCTGCAGCATATTTCTTGACTGCTGAGTCCTTTGCTGTTTATAGATGATCCTGAAAGATAGCAGCTATCCAACACTTCAATAACTTCATTATCAATGCTAAGGCTGGTTGCTACACTTGTTACCCTTAGTTTACCTTCCCATTTGTTCACTGCCAACACCCTAGGAGATAACTAATATCCAAGTTCTTCAAAAGGAGGGAATTCCTCTTTCTGTTATTGTTTGATGGGGAAACTAAAATCAGTTTCTCACAGATTGCACTGCATGCGTCACCTGGGATATTGTAGGTTAGCAATTCCAACTGATGATCAATGTACACTTTTCTATTTGATAGGAATGCCCTAGTGGGATTGTTAATGAAGAGAGCTTCAAGCAGATCTACTCACAATTCTTCCCACAGGGAGGTAAGTCCTTCATCAAAAGAGCTAATATTTTGGAAAAGTTGCAAAGCTGGAAAGGAGAGTAAACTGGCAGTTGTTGGAAATAAAAGAGGATGAGAGACTTTACCTCCTCAGTTATAGCTTCCTTACCTTCATTGCCATATATCCCTAGAATTATCCTCTTGCCTCCCTCACAGGATAAAGATAAAGTAAAAAACGTGAACACTGTTCATTGGATCATATATCAAAGGAATAGTAACTGTTGTCGAGTCAACTGTGGCACTTTTAAATATGGCCACTTTCTTTGCATGATGTTAAATGGACATTTTCCTTATTTAAAAGATATACATAGTTGTTCAACTCATATAATCATGATTTTGGATAGTGTATATCACATATAAACCAAACAAACAACAATTACAGGCAAGAAACCATACAGAACTGTATGTTATCTATAAACAATGTATCAGATAACATCAAGTTAGTGGCAACCAAATGCACTCCACCTCCAGAGACAGGATCATTAATCATTCTGACTCAATAATTGGGACAGAAAGCAGGTATGTGAAGAAGAAGAAAAGAAGAAGAAGATCACAAACTGTCCAAGGCTTTCTGGGAGGATGAGAGTGTTTGGGCCATTTTAATCTCAGAGGGAGGAGATAATTTCAAGGGGCAGACAGTGCCACAGAACAAGCACAACTTCTAGAGCCCAAAAGATAACACTGCCTCAGGGAGAGGATTTGGAGCTTGCCCGACACATGAAAGTGGGTGGGATGGGCATAAATGTTCAAAGTCCAGTGATCCTGAAAATAACCTGGCCCTAGGCTTTGTTTTGAAATCAACTTCATGGTTATACAGTATATCACAGAACAATTCTGTAAAAGTGATACTTGTTCTACTATCCCCAAACCTAAAGTTTTGCCATAGCTAGACGTTTTATTCCTCTCTTCTAACTTCCCTTTAATTAAAAGAAGTTTATTATCTAGATCCGTTCCAGTCGGGCTTCAGGCCTGGGTACAGCACGGAAATGGCATTGGTCGCGTTGGTGGATGATCTCTGGAGGGCTCGGGACAGGGGGTGCTCCTCTGTCCTGGTCCTGTTAGATCTCTCAGCGGCTTTTGATACCATTGACCATGGTATCATGCTGCATCGGTTGGAAGAGCTGGGGGTGGGAGGCACCGTACTACGGTGGTTCTCCTCCTTTCTCTCTGACCGGTCGCAGTCTGTGTTGACGGGGAGGCAGAGGTCGACCCCGAGGCCCCTTATATGTGGGGTGCCACAAGGATCGGTCCTCTCGCCCCTTTTGTTCAACATTTATGCAAAGCCGCTGAGCGAGATCATCCGTGGTTTCGGAGTGGAGTACCATCAGTACGCTGACGACACCCAGGTGTACATCTCCACCCCAGACCACCCCAACGATGCCCTTGAAGTGATGTCCCGGTGCCTGGAGGCCGTACGGATCTGGATGGGGAGGAACAGGCTCAGGCTCAGGCTCAACCCATCCAAGACCGAGTGGCTGTGGTTTCCGATGTCCCGATAAGCTGGTGCCATCGCTGACTATTGGGGGCGAATCATTGGCCTCCACGGAAAGGGCTCGCAACTTGGGTGTCCTCCTGGATTCACGGCTGTCTTTAGAAGAGCAGTTGACGGCCGTGCCCGGGAGGATTTTTCATCAGGTTCGCCTGATCCGCCAGTTGCGTCCCTTTCTAGATCGGGACTCCTTATGCACGGTCACTCATGCCCTCGTCACCTCCTGTCTGGACTATTGTAACGCTCTCTACATGGGACTCCCCTTGAGGAGCACTCAGAGGCTCCAACTGGCGCAGAGTGTGGCCGGGCGGGTGGTGACGGGAGCGACGTGGCGCTCCCATGTAACACCTCTCCTGCGCGAGCTGCACTGGTTCCCGGTGGTCTTCCAAGTGCGCTTCAAGGTTTTGGTTATCACCTTTAGAGTGCTCCATGGCTTAGGACCTGGTATTTACGGGACCACCTGCTACCACCAATAGCCTCCCACCGACCAGTACGCTTCCATAGAGAGGGGCTCCTCCGGGTGCCGTCGGCCAAACAATGTCGACTGGCGGCCCCCAGGGGGAGAGCCTTCTCTGTGGGGGCACCTACTATCTGGAACGAGCTCCCCCCGGAGATACGGGCATCCCACATCTGCATACCTTCCGTCGCGCGCTCAAGACTTTCCTATTTCATCAAGCTGGCCTGACCTAAGTCTTTCCCCTTTTTAAATGGAAATTTTAAATTTGGTCTTAAATTATTGGGGTTTTAAATCTGTTCAGCCAAATTATTTAATTCGTTTTAGTTTATTTCAAATTTTGTATCTATATGTTTTATTCTATGGCTGTTCACCGCCCTGAATCCTTCGGGAGTAGGGCGGTATACAAATTCAATAAAATAAATAAATAAAATAAATAAATTATGCCAGTTCTAACCTGGCATAACTATTTATCCATATTTGAAAAATGAGGGGCTTAAGGTGCAAAATTATTCTTGGAATACTGTATTCTCAGTTCTAATGGAGTATAACCAGAATAGCGATGAAATGTTCAGCCACTGCTTTGGGAGCCTTCTAGTTGTGCCTTTTGTACTTTTTCTATAGATGATGATGATTATTATTATTATTATTATTATTATTATTATTATTATTATTATTATTAATTGAATTTGTATACCGCTCTACTCCCGAAGGACTCAGGGCGGTGAACAGCCAGATAAAATACATATAATACAAATGTTAAAAAAGCATAAAAATACAATTAAAAAATTGGCCCGGAAAACAAAATTTAAAACACCCTAAATTCTTAAGACAAATTTAAAATTAAAGAATTTTAAAAGTTTAAAAGTTCAAAAGAGAGGTTAGGCCAGGCCGGCCTGCTGGAAAAGAAATGTTTTGATGGCACGGCGAAAAGCGCGCAGGTCCGGGATCCTCCGTATCTCCGGGGGGTGCTCGTTCCAAATGGCGGGTGCCCCCACAGAGAAGGCTTTCCCCCTGGGGGCCACCAGTCGACATTGTTTGGCCGACGGCACCCTGAGGAGCCCCTCTCTATGGGAGCGTACTGGTCGGTGAGAGGCTACTGGTGGCAGAAGGCGGTTTCGTAAATACCCGGGTCCTAAGCCATGGAGCGCTCTAAAGGTGGTAACCAAAACCTTGAAGCACACCCGGAAGACCACCGGGAGCCAGTGCAGCTCGCGCAGGAGGGAGGTCACATGGGAGCGCCCCATCGCTCCCATAACCACCCGTGCGGCTCCATTCTCGACCAGCTGGAGCCTCCGGGTGCTCCTCAAGGGGAGCCCCATGTAGAGAGCATTGCAGTAGTCCAGGCGGGAAGTGACGAGGGCATGAGTGACCGTATTTAACGAGTCCCGATCCAGAAAGGGGCGCAACTGGCGAATCAGGCGAACCTGATAAAACGCCCTCCCGGCCACAGCCGTCAAGTGCTCTTCTAAAGATAGCTGTGAGTCCAGGAGGACTCCCAAGTTGCGAGCCCTCTCCGTGGGGGCCAATGACTCGCCCCCAATAGTCAGTGATGGCACCAACTGACTATATCGGGATGTTGGAAACCACAGCCACTTGGCCTTGGATGGGTTGAGCCTGAGTCTGTTCCTCTCCATCCAGATCCGTACAGCCTCCAGGCACCGGGACATCACTTCAAGGGCATCAATGATGTTCTTCTGGCATGTAAAAGATAATACACTATATTGCATGGCTCTCTCAATTAGTTTCACAGAAAGTGAAATAACAGGGTGCTACATTGGTTGCTGATACAGTTTTAATAGTACCGTTTCACTGTTGCTCACTTGTTGCTAAAGCTATTCTTAATTTGATATGTATTTGTATTAATACATTCCCTTGTGAATACAAAAGGAGGAGGATAAATATTGAAATAACTATATCTTTTGTAACTAGGAGTGAGAGATCATCATGTTAGGGCATCTATAATTTCAAAAAAGTTGCAAGTTAGCTATTTTCTCTAATAGTTTCCTGATAGCCAAGTAATTCAATACAATCAGCTAAAATATGCATACATTGTAGTTCTTACTATGTTTGATGTATCTGTTTTTAGATTCTAGTACATATGCAACTTTTCTTTTCAACGCATTTGATACTGACCATGATGGCTCTGTCAGTTTTGAGGTAAGATTCTCTATACATATTTATTTATATGTGAGCCCCTACAAAATTCTTTGGGCAAACTACAGACTAAAAGCAACTGTATCTACTCTTATTTATTATGTATTTATTTATATATTTTTCTATGGCTGCCCATCTCACCATGGTGACTTTGTGCAGCCAACAGCAATTAAAAAACAAAAACAAAAATAAAAATGAAATGAAATGAAATACATAACTGTCAGGACAAAAAAATTAAAAATGCCAGTAAAATAACCATCTCATAGGCTCTGAAATATGACCTCCATGGCTGGGAGCACAACCACTTCTTCAACGCTTTTACAAAATCCAGCAGGGTTGGGGCCAATCTATTCTTCTAGTGAAATGATGTTCCAAAGGAGAAGTGTTATAATAGAAAAGGTTCATTTCCTGGGTCTTGCAAGATGACACTCCTTAATTGATAGGATAGCATGTCTCTTCTGCTGGATCCGATTGGGCAGGTAGAAAGTATGCCTAAGGATAAATGCCTTCTGCAGAGTAATTAGTATTTTTGGAGAAATTTTATTTATCTTATCAGTTATATTCGGGGCTCTTATAGGCAAATTAAAGCATAAATAACACAAATTTGCAAAAAAAGCAGTAACCTCCCTTGACCTCACTCCAAAAAGATTGGCTAAAATAGAATTTTAAACCCTACTGCTGATGGAAGTACTTTGCCTTCCAAGAATGTTGTGTTCAAATAAATACCATGTCTACAGTTAGATTTTTTTTTTAAAGAATACATGTGTCTGTATTCTAATTTTGAACCTTGCCATTCAACTAATCATTGACTAACAGGCCATCTGCTGGTACTAACAGAATCTGTATTTTTGTGCTTCAGGGTTTAACAGATGACAGAATGCATATTTAAAAAGGGGTGTTTATCACTGACAATACAAAAACAGGACAAAAACCATGCTGAAGATTTCCAGCAATTCTAATTAAAGGAGAGATTGAAAATAATTGCCCATAGCTGTGTTATATGTATTAAACTACTGAATCTTGAGCAGTTGTATCTTCATATGAATATTCTTCTCTAGGGAAACCATGAATGGATACAATTTATCAGTTTTTTACTGTAGTCACTGGATCTACATTACATTCCTGTAGCATATATCACAGCTGCAGTAGTGCTTAGGATGAATTTCATCCTTTTTTTATCATCTTGTCTCTTGCAGGATTTTGTAGCTGGTTTGTCCATTATTCTCCGTGGCACTATAGATGATCGGCTCAGTTGGGCTTTCAATCTCTATGATCTGAACAAAGATGGCTGTATCACCAAAGAGGTAAAGATAGTAGCAGAAATCAGCAGGGTCAGAAGTTGATGAACTTTGCTGAATCTGCTAAAGTAAGAATCCACTGGCTACATTGGCTAATAATTCTTTCTGTGTTTTGACTTTCAGGAAATGTTGGATATAATGAAATCCATTTATGACATGATGGGCAAGTACACTTATCCAGCCATGAGAGAAGAGGCACCCCAGGAACATGTGGAAAATTTTTTCCAGGTAAGCTTAAAAAAGATAAAGGTTTCCCTCGCACATATGTGCTAGTCGTTTGCGACTCTAGGGGGCAGTGCTCATCTCCATTTCAAAGCCGAAGAGCCAGCGCTGTCCAAAGATGTCTCTGTGGTCATGTGCTTTCGAACTGCTAGGTTGGCAGAAGCTGGGACAAATAATGGGAGCTTACCCCGTTATGTGGCACTAGGGATTCGAACCGCTGAGATGCCGACCTTTTGATCGACAACCTCAATGTCTTAGCCACTGAGCCACCGTGTCCCTCTTAATATCAGAATATTTCCAGTTAATATCCTGCACTTTACCTGTGAAAACCTTTTCACAGTCAAGAATATTTATTATTTTGATCTGCTTTTTGGGAGGAAAAAGCCTTCCTCTTCCTCTTCCTCCTTTTCCCTTTCTTTTTGGTTCCTTCAGTTTTAGTGCTGCCCATAGTAGAATTCTATAATTATCTACACAAACTTTTTTAGCAACTCAATTGTTTCTGTCTCCTTAAATCAGTTGTGTCCAATCCTGGTAACTTTAAGACTTATGGATCAACTACCAAGCTGTTTCGAGAATTGTGGGAAATTCTGGTAGTTGAAGTTCACAAATCTCAAAATTCCCAAGGCTTTTCTGCCTTAAATACTTTCAAAATAGAATTAATGAGATATAAAGCCATTTTCTACTGGTGGGGCTTTTCAGATCATAGACATGTTGCCAAACCAGCTGTCTCTAGGTTGGAGATGTGTTGAGTTCACATTTTAGGGTGTTTCTCTGCATCTAAAGGTCCTCCTAGGAAACTACTTTGTTTCTTCTTCAATTTTCATTTACATTTCAGAAAATGGATCGGAACAGAGATGGTGTGGTGACTATTGATGAATTCATTGAATCCTGTCAGAAGGTAACACCATTGTCCTCCTGGCATTTTAATTCTTTATAGCAGTGAATAAGGGAAAAGGGCATAGCGGTGGTGCAGCGGACTAAAGTGCTGTTAAATGCTAGCACTTAGCTGCCAGCTGCCTGCAATTAGTGCAAGTTCGAATCTCACCAGGCTCAAGGTTGACTCAGCCTTCCATCCTTTCGAGGTAAGTAAATTGAGGACCCGGATTGTGGGGGCAATAAGCCAACTTAGTATAGAACAATACCACTTAGGTGGGGCCGAAAGCCCTGATAAGCAGGTATATACAAAAAAGTATGCAGGCTATTGCTATAATGCACTGTAAGCCGCCCTGAGTCTACGGAGAAGGGCGGCATACAAATTGGACTAATAAATAAATAAATAATAACTAGCCAGTCCGATTCTTTGCTCAATAGATGAGAACTTTTTATCACCACCATCAGTGGGATCAAGATGTGATATTTCACTACTGGCTCTGGATTTATATTAATATTATTGTGACACAATTGGAGGAGTAATACAGGGCAGGTTGCGAGGGAAGAGAGCTGATACAATATCTTTAGTAACAGTAAAGCTATACCTTCTTAATTTCCCACTTTTTCTAAGGCCTTGATTCCATCTTTTCTCTGGCAGGATGAAAACATCATGAGTTCCATGAAGCTTTTTGACAATGTGATCTAGCTGACCACACCTGGAGCCAAGACCATCGTATACACACTAGAGCTTCTTGGTGTATCCTGAGGCACTCTTCCCTTGGCTGCATGGACAAAGCAGGCCCATTTTGTGGAGACAATACTCATGTATTCAAGATCCAACTGGGGTGGGATGGGGAATCCCTACAAGGGGAATGAAATGGAAGTCATTGTCTGGATTCAATAAGGCTAAGCGAGGAGTGTGTCCTAGAATTTACAAGCTCTTATTCTTGGAAATTAACTACAAAATGAATTGTTGCCTCCCCACAAAAACTGCACTGACCTATCACTATATAATGTGCTTTTCCTTAAGACTTCTCAAAATCACGGCAACCCCACGATCCTGCATTAGGGCTTTCATACCCTCAAATGGCAATGTAAGCATCAATTTTTTTAAAACTCTTGTAAATGCACTCTTACCTTCAAAGAAGGGAGTCTATCTGATCTGCACCAAGGTTCTCACAGCACATGGAGTATTATTCTAATGCTTCCAACAAGTGGAGGCAATATTTTTCAGAGTTAAGCTATCTTGCAGTTCTGCTGTTACATTCAACGGAACTCAGCTTTTCTGGAGAAAACTGCAGAAGAATGGCATTTTGCCTTGAAATTTTTTTTGTTTGCATCCACACAAAAAACATGTGGTACTTTGTATCACTCCAGACTGAAGTGCAAAAGAACCATTTGCTTTTTTTTTTTTAGAAATCAGGAGATAAAATTACAAATTATAAATTATGTTCAATTTGTTATTCAGAGAAAAAGTACTTAAGCAAATAATTGGGTCAAAACTTTTCACTGCTCCCTGTCTTAGTAAATAACGTGCAAACAAAAGTAGAAACAGAGAAATCTACTTAATGGAAATATTTAGGTCAGAATGCAATCTAAATCTGTTTCTATGTGGCCTCACTGGATGTGTCTCCAGATGATGATGTTATGATCTTACTATTAATTACTTTCTGCAGCTAGATACTCAACAGAAGTACCAAGAGCTCCAGCATCCTTAAATGAAAAACAAAGAGATCAGCTAAAAGTTTTGGATAGCAATATGCTTAATGCCATGGTAATATCTACGTGTGAGGGTTCTGGACTCTTGTGGCATTAGGGCAGAATTCAACATTGTGCCTTGTCTTGGAATTATATGTATAGGCAGATTACAAGCAGAAGTATTGTCGGATGGAAGGGGCACCATATGAGAGAAATAGGAAAAATATATATGGGAAAACAGAGGGAGTTTTCCCTGGCTGGCTGTTCTTTTCCTATGCCAACAATCTCCTTTTTCTGCAAAGGAACTTTCCCTTAGCATTTGCAAAATGCTATTTCTGTGATTTTGTTTGCTGGTTTTGTTACTATAGCATTACCATGATAAACAGCCTATGGGCCCTTCGGTTGTCAAAGCATTACAAACAACGAACAACTTCAGAGCATGCTTGCTCCAAGGAAATGCCAGATTTTATACAGAATATAAAAGCAACACAGGAATGTTGAATAGGCACAACAGGGATGCAGTAAAAAGACGGTAATGGGGAAGGGCTAGGGAAATCATTAATAGAGGAACAAGTGATAAAATGTAGGTCATTTATAAAACACTTTGAAAAAAAGTAAAGTCTGTTTTAAGGGCTTAAGTAAAAATAAAAATAAATACAAGGGTGCTGATAATAGAGCAGCTGTGTAAACTCAGGAGTACAACATGGAAGCTACATTAAAAAGGAAGAGAAGCAGTATGGAGTAAAAATACAAGGAAAGAGGAGAAATTTAACACTGAATACATTGACAATGGTCAATTTAAGGGAAAATGTAATACGGCAAGAGATGAGACCACTTGGGACATTCTGAATAGATCGGAGGAAAGATGCCCAGCAGGAGGGAATGAAGTAATGAAGATATTATACTGAATTAAAAAAAGAGGCAATAGGAAAATAGATAGGCTTTGTTATTTAAATTCAAAAGAAAACAAGCAGCAAACATGAAAATTCTAACAGAGGCAAAGCTGAATCATAACAGACAAAGAAGATACAAAGTATATAGTTATCACTATATACTACCTTTCCCCAAAATGATGCCCACAAATTGACTGGCTATTAGAGATCTGAAAAAATCTCGCCAGGCTCAAGGTTGACTCAGCCTTCCATCCTTTCTAAGTTAGGTAAATTGAGGACCCAGTTGTGGGGGCAATAAGCTGACTTTGTATAAATATACAAAAGAATGAAGGCTATTGCTTAACGCATTGTAAGCCGCCCTGAGTCTCCGGAGAAGGGCGGCATATAAATCAAATTAAAAAAAAAAAAAAAAAAAATAAGCTGACTTTGTATAAATATACAAAAAGGATGAAGGCTATTACTTAGCACATTGTAAGCCGCCCTAAGTCTCCGGAGAAGGGCGGCATATAAATCAAATTTAAAAAAAAAATGTTTTGGACAATACTGTTATATCTCAAGAAACCCTGCAGAAATATTACAACAGTAGCTTTTGAGAACTCCCCATCAAGCATGGCCATATTATAGAAGTTGCAGTCTTAATAACTGAAAAGCATTAGATTGGGAAGATGCAAAGGTAATATTTAATAAATAGATGGCTATTTCTTACCTTAACTCCCCTGAAATAAATGGTTTGTTCTAATACACAAATATTAAATTTAATCCACATTTCTTTTGTAATGGCAGACTGCTCCGGTATTTCCTCTTAATAACCAGCCCTGATAACTTCTGATGTTTCTTTTTCAGTTTCAGATTTTTACCTCAGCTATTAATAATAATTAGGGTACCTTGTCACACAAAGTAAGCTCCAAGGATTTCTACTGTAGGAACTGCAAGAGGAATAAATATTTCATGATTCCAAAAGAAGTGCAGGAAATATTGAATTGAGTCTAGAAATGGCATAGGCTGGCTCAGGATTTATTAGCTATGCAAACAGATTGCCATGTACATTGTAGCCACATATGGCTCTTCCCCTTCTTGAAATTATTTTACATTTTGGTAGTCCTTTACACCATCATATGTAAATTATTAAGGATCACTGGAATCTAGTTTCGTAGACCAAGTTCAGTATCACCCATTAAGATATTTTATTTTAATTTTCTTCAAAGAAACATTTTCTTAATATTTTGTAATTTTGTTTGATATAAAAAAACTTATTCTACTTACCATATTTTCTTAGTTTCCATACTTCATTTCCGCAATCTCCTTCAATGCTTCTGTTGGACTAACCTCAGATGAAAGTCAATTCAATGTTCTTTAATTCTCAAAGGCCTAAAATAGTAGCAAGGGAGAGAAAAAAAAATCACTTCAGTTCCCTGACCATCTCCAATGGCCACTCAGGTCAGCCAAAATAATTGGTATTGCCTTACTAATAGCTGCTTATTATTCTCCAATTTTCCTTACAACAGTTGCCTAAAGAGATATGTGCTATAATTGATATATGATGTCATCGGAATTAGCTGTTTCTGTATATTGGCCATTCAATTTAACATGCACAGCATATTACTATTAGGTTTTCTATACTGAGAGGGACAGAAATGTCTTGCTGTGATATGGAAGCTCAACACAGCATAGCATGGAGGAAAGCTACACTTTATGTTTCATGATTAATATAGAGAAATGCCACATGGTGGCAAGATATTTAAACTGGTACTGATAAATATAACTGGAGCAAAGTCAGAGGAGTAGCTTCTGGCATTTGCATTAGAGGAGTTCCTCAGCCAAGATGGATAGAAATATGACTGTGTATCATTCTCTTATACTATTATCAAAATAATTTATTTTTATTTTGCCTAACTAGAATATATTTCTTATTCAAAAGCATGTAGGATTGTCAATACTTATATAGCCCAATTTGCCATTCAAACCATTGCAGTCTTGCCTTTTTAATCAGCAGAAGATATTTTCCCACTCCCAAGTAAATAGTTATCATATACAGTAATTGTAATCGTGATTCCTTGGAACCATGAACAACACAAGGATTTACTCAGAGTACTTTTTTTGTTGCTGGCCTATAGACAGGAATATTGGCAGACAAAAGCACAATCTGCCTAACAATTAAATATATGCTATGAAAGGTTATGGAGATTCCACTCCGGCCCTCTTCCTGCATAGCAAGGATTCCAGACTGATTTACTCCTTGGGAAAGACCCCCTTCCCTTCTGCAAGTCTGCACCACATTCTACCACAACATCTCATTTATAGGAAAGAAGGGAATTGAAGAAATGTGCATTGTGATGTCATAATGTAAATGTCACACTTTGTGTCAGATATTGGATCTTAAGCATTGTACATAATTGCCACCTAGAGTTGCCATGTGTGAGATGGGTGGCTATATAAACCTGTTAAATAAATAAATGAAATATTTGCAACATTTATGTAATGACACCATTATGCACCTATCATCATTTTGGCATCATTACAGTTCGTTGCACATAGAGGTGAACTCATTCCTCTATTTTCTCTTAATTCAGATGCAATTTTAGATCTATAGGAAATTATCCTGTAAACAAATAAGGAACTCCACATCAATTTTCTGATCACAATGAACTCTACAGATCTTTTGCCATCTGGTTAAAATAAGGGCTTTATCCCCATTTGAGGAAGCAATTCTCCATGCAAGGGTATTTTACATTTGAAAATAGTGTCTTAGGCAATATATAAAATTTCAGTGAATGCAGATTGTCTTCCTAATATCCAAAAAAAGTAAGTTTTCACAATTATGGATGGTACAATTTATGAATTTACTCACAATCACTTCTGCAGTGCATGTTTATGGGTAAAGTGAGAGTTTCAATTTGCTTTTGAGAAATGAACAAATTATTTTATAAAACAGGATATCATGTGCCCTTCTCATTTGGCAATACATTTGCTATTTTCCTCATCATATTGACCTGATTTGGTTCATAAATTGACTCTGCAAACCTACACAATTCCTTCTGAATTTGGTCTTTCCACATGTTCAAGTCTTATCATTGCCAATCAGCAGTCCATTAAACTAGACAGGGATGATAGGATTGATAACTCAATACATCTGGAAGGGTTAGTTTGCAAAAGTCTGTTCTTATCTATCTTTCAACCTGACATATTGGTTCAATATGTCTCCATATTATTTATTGATAATTGCAATTACAGTATGCTTTTGAGTAGATATTAAATACATGTGTGGGGCTATATTCAGTTCTGGAAGTTGGAGACTGATGACTCTGTTGACTATTCCTTACTCACATACTAGCTGCTTCCTTCTACCTGTCTGTCATTACAATCAGTAGTGGGACCAAGCAGCCTAATTCCACTGCACAAGCTCTGCTATCAGCTTTGCATTTTCATCTGTATATTTTGTATAATAACAGATATAACAATAAAATGCACACCTAATGGCTATGCACAAACACCATAGCCTCTGCTATTGTTTGCTTTGCTATATTCTTTTCATAATGAGTTTTGGGATAATCTGTCCTTCAAAGGGAATTTATACCGTACTCCTCCCTATTTTCTCTTTAATATCTCTTCTGCCTTGGTTCATCACCATGTTTCACTATAAGGTCATGAGATTTTCTAATAAAAATTCCACCTAAAGCCTGCTTTCAAAAGTATAGCATAATGCATTATAATCAATTTTACAGATTCTATCTAAACTTGTTTTTAAAACCTTTTGGTTGTATTTATAGATCTCTTTGCCCTTTGGCAGGGAATACGTAGCTGTTTTAATATTAGATTCTGATTCTTTTGACAAGTGAAACTTCTGGTTCCCCAAATTAGAAGCTAATAGGTTCTAACTATATTTTGTATTGTAATACTGCCATCACAACCATAATTAGAATATATCTAACACATGATGAAACTTGGATTCATTTTGTACTTTTAGACATTATCAGTTCAGGTATAATCACTCTCACAATTTGTCTGCAGAAAGAGTAAATATTTAGTTTCAAAACATTTCACTACAGCATCTACATTTTTCTAGATGAACATGCTATGTAAATCTATGCAAATATATATACGATCTCTATAAACATATGGAACATATAGAAACTATGCAACCACAACTTCTATTTTCCTTTTTCCTGGGGCTCATTAAAGGATGTGAAATTTTATTTTATAATACAATTCAATATTCCGTTATTTTACTTCCTATGCATTAAATCCCAACGGCATAAATCATGCAGATGCTCAAGATTTCATGATTCTTTTCTTCTAATAAACTATGATCTATTTTATTTCCTTTAAAAGTACATTTACAGTACATCCCATTTTTGTGAAATATGTTGGTAGCGTTGGGTTTTATCTAACCAAATTGCTAAAACTTACCGGTACCATGTTCTATTGCCTTTTGAAGTACCTCTAAACAATTTCTGAATTGGAATGTTCTTTCTTTCATTTGACAATCCTCTAGAAACTCAGGACAGAATACATATGATTAAATTCCTCATGCTGCAAATACATTTTATTTTTACAGCATTATGAAGTAGGTTAGACTGATTCAATGTAAGGTATCCAAGCAGCTTCGTGGCAATCTGAAGAATTCTCTAATAAGTATCCAAAAACAAATAAAATGCAAGTTCTTGTTTGTGTAATATCAAAATCAAAGAATGAAAAACAAAATAGCTACGCTGTCACAAGCTGGTGAAACTTATGTTGATATAAGAATTGATAAGTCACTTCTATTTTCAAAACTACAACGCATAAATTTATACTCTGGAGTTATTTGATTGCAATTCTAGGCATCTAGGAGAAGACAGTCTATTTCAATTTTCCTTTTCTGAACTGGAAAATAAGTGCCAGTCTAGAAGAAAAAAATCAACTTTTCTGGCTAAATTTTATATAAATTATATAGGATGCTGAAATAAGCTGCAGCTCACGAAAGTTTATGCCTTTTAATAAAATGTATTAGTTGGAAAAGATGCTTACTAGACTCCAGTTTTTTTTTACCTGTTCTGAATTCTCAACCTTGAAAAGTCAAAGAGTTGCACAAAAGTCACAAAAGACTTGAATTTAGGCCGGGAACATGGAGATCCAGGAGTCCAAAGCTACACACTCAACATAAGTAATTTGCAAGAAAACAGCAGCCAATCTTGGAGGATTTCTTTCTAAATTAGGCCAATGGCATCTTACTTCCAGATTAGCAATCTTCCAAGCAGTTTTTCAAGGACCAATTATTTTTATTTTTATTTCTATTATCTATTATCATCAGTACTTGATATTAGATAATATTTATTTTATTTAAAAGCATTTGTATCCCTGTTCCATTGAACCTTGGTAACTATATAAAATTACTACATATCTACATGCTGTAAACAGTATCAAGGCTACTAAGTATTTTACCATTCTCGCTATTTATTTGTATCCCAACTTTATTATTTTTATAAATAACTCAAGTTGGTGAACATATCCAACACTTTCCAATACACATATCCAAGGATTATCAAATTAACAGAATTAAATTAGCTAGATTGGTATGGTTTTTACTAATTATATCCTCGATTCTCTCCTCGTTCTTACTAATCCACCCAAACCACTATGGTTTATATCAGCATTGCCCTTTCTCTCGCGCAAGGAAACTCAGGGCTTGTCTGCGTGTTCAGGGGGTGAAAAAACATGACAGAAGGCAATTGCGAAGATGCCAGTTATTAACGGTCGAGCTGGAGTCGGAAAGTTTACATTTTTCCGGCTTGGACAGGAATAAAAGACAATATATTCGGGCAACGCATTTATCCTGGAGAGAGAAGCCCCTTCGCTGAAAATTTGAAACAGGGAAATTATTGAACAAGCGAAACAAATTAATGTCCCTTTCCATGCTTTGGGGCAGGATTTTTTACAGCTTAAAACACGACAACCGGAAAGCTTTCCGGTGTACCGGTAAAACACAACATTTCTAGTATGTATTGCTGAATTATTTCATTTTTTATCTTGTGGGTTAAGGAATCAGTTGAAGGAATGCCATATTTTCCTTAGGCGCCGTCAATGTTGCTCAGCAACCAGACACAAAATATGTCCTCCTCCTCAACCGCTCCGCCTCCTCAACCGCAAGGAAACGAAAGTAACGCGGAAGGACAGCGCTGAACTTTTCGGCCTGCACAAGACTCCGCCCCCTTGCACTACATTAGCCTAAACAAAATTATCACTCCCTTTCGCGCTTTAAATTCTGCGCTTGCGCTTTAACGCCGGCTATTTTGTTTATTTTCCTTCTCACTTGCGCCGTACCGCCCCCGGAGTCTGTCCGGTAACTACGCATGCGCTCCAATGCCTCGCTGCGAAGCCAACGCCTATCACATTCGCAGTCGAGCGAGGCTTCATTTTTTGCGCATGCGTACAGGCGCGTCCCTGCGCCTCTGACCCTGTTAAGCATGCGCAGTTAGTAGCCTGCGAGCCCCTCACGCCTGCGCTGTAAGGTTTTTTCCGTCAGTTCTGCCCCCCACCCTTACAATAGCCCGTTCGTTCTCTACTGAAGCCAGGGTTGTGTTTGAGTGGTTCGTTCGCGATTCCTGTCTTTTGGCTGGCGCGCGGAGGGAAGAGCGGTGGAGCAGCACGTGATCATCAGCCGCGGCTCCGGTTGGAAAACGAGGTTGCGGAGCGGTTGGTTCCGGCTTGGACCAGTTGGGGCTGGTTTTCTCCGCGCAAGCGCAGCCTACCCTGGTTAGAGTGCAGGGAAGGGCGATGGCGGCGGACGGTAGCCCTGGAGCGGATCTGGCTGGGATGGTGGCTGAAACGCGGGGGGAATCTCCGGGCACCTCCGTTCCTACTTCTACGACCGTCTCCTCGCCCCGAAGTGAGTCGCCCCCTACAAGACCGGACCCCTCGGGCCCAGAAGCGGTTCCCGAGAATGGCTCCGGAGCTGTGGGCAATGCGGGAGCACGGCGATTCCTCTGCGGCGTTGTGGAAGGTAATGGCAGAGAGCTCGGAAACGGGAGGGGACCCCGGGGCTCGTCAGTGGGAAGAGCGCTGAAAAAAAGGACCCGCCGTTGGAACAAAGCGTTGCTTTCCCCGCACCCCCGCCGCCGCCTTCCTTACTCTTCACCTCTTTGTGTAGCGCCTGACTCCGCCCTAGCAGTAAAATCTGGCGGCGGCGGCGGCGGCAGCGGAGGTTTTAACTTGGCTCCTTTTTCTCCCCTTCCCAGTTTCAATTGATCACTCTCTGTGAACTTGGCCCGATGATTAACATGAAGTCTTTAAAAGAAGAGTCACAGATTGAATTGTTTGCGAAGCGCTTTTTGTGTATAAACTGTTTTTTTTTAAGGTTACAGCAATATAGATCAGTTATGTTAGTGATCATATTAAATTTCTAGGTTAGGTTCTAAAGTTAAATGTTGGGCGCATGGATGAAAAAACGCAAAATAATATAGAGCATCCTCTGAAGATTAATTTATCTGAGCTGCAAACTTTCTGGGAATATTTAGCAGATTGTTCCCACTAGTAGGCTATAGTGTTAACTCCATGTAATAAAGACGGTTGATGCAGGTAGATTTGTGCTCACACCCAAGATGGCCTGTGAGACCTGATATAAAATCTTAGATTGATCATATCTGCTTATTCGCTCAGGCTTTTTTCCTAAGCAAAAATGATAAATAATCTTCCATGTGTTTGTTTTAACCAATTGCTAAAAATACTGAGATTTTCTTATTTTATTCTAACAGATGTGTGTTGTATTGATATTTTGTTATCTTTGGTTTTTGTCTTTTCAATACATTGAAAGCAGTAACTTTATTTTTAAAATGACAATTTCAAGGTGCTTTCATTGGATATGTAAAATACATAATTGGTTATTTTAACATTAAAGGTCCATATGATATAATTACTAGAATTACTGTTGCCTACAAAAATAGACTACTGCAGATTTAGGAAATATTTTTGCATAGATATTGTATCATTTTCTATTCTAGAGTGAGCCTAAAATATGTAGCTAAGGATATCATTCAAATCTTGAATTGGTTTTCTTTCTACCCACATAGTAATCATATTGGCTGCAGTTACAGTTTGTTTTATTGGCTTGCGCTATAGCAGAATTTTTATATCAGAACAGAGAAAAGCAGTGATATATAAAGATGAAAAATAAGGTTGTGTTCAATTTTTGTAATATGGTTAATATGGAGGAAGATGCACGTAGATTAATAATTGCTTTGTGAAATATTCAGGAACAATAGAATTTGAATGATTAGATATTTCCAGATGTGCAGTTAATATTACACCAATCCCAGTATATTTCAAACTATATTGAAAACACTATTAACAATTGAAACTGTAATATATGTGTTTATTCAATTGCATATGTGCTAAAGCATAGGTAACCTGGAATGCAATGCATAGATTTAATCCCTCCCCCTGCCTTTTTTAGAATAAGAAACTTTTGATAAAAATGACAGATAGATGGCTTTGACAACCTTGGAAGGAGCATAACAGCTTCCCATGCTGGCAATTGTTGAAATGTTTGTGCTTATAATTATAGGAACTTAAAAGATTTCAATCTATTTTAATATAAACATTCTGTATTATATGTAGCATTTATTCTGAATTATGCTGGGATTTTATCAACAAAATGAAGAAAAAATACAGAATAGATTTACAATGGCCATTAAAAAAAGATGGTAAATAATAAAAGCACATTTTTTTTGTTGGTGAACTGATGTATATAGAAATAGATGCTCCTCCCAGTTTTGGGAGATGGAGTTGTCTCTAGCTATTTGGATTAAGCACCTTATTGGTGATTGTGATCCTATTTTGAATATTCACATTTTTGAGATTAGTAGTTAAAAAGACACTTGTTGAAGTAAACTGTCTCATGGATCCAGTCAGGACAAAATACATGCCTGAAGAAGCGTAATCTGTGGTTTTGGAATCATGGAGGAGATACTCTTCCACTTTCACCTCAGAGGACCCTGACAATGCTAGAGGCTTCCATTTTTAATGGATGTGTGCTGAAAGACTTAGTATCAAAACACGATCAGAACAAGAGAGGTAATCTCTGAGAGTTATATCAAGACTTGTAACAATGTTACATTAATATTTTGACTCATTTCTTTCTTTTGACTCATAGTAGCCACATGGAGGTCTGTGGGAGAAGATGTGGCTATAACTAATACCAGTGTATTAGATTGGTATTAAATTTGAACAGATTTTCAGATAGACATTATTTCAAAAGCTTATTAATTTTTATTCAGATACATTGGGACAAATCCTAGTGAATAATTTTTATTCAGGAAAAGTTGGAGGATGTTTTTATATAATCATACTAATTTATATAGATTAATTCTCCAGTGCCTTTTAAACCATTAAACCTTACTGTTAGTTTATTCCTGAAGTGTATGTGCAATTTTGCAATAATCTTGGATCTGAGGCCACTGTTGGAAGATCAGGTGGCAGCTGTATATTCCTTCATATACCTTAAGTGTTTATTTTTTGTTATATAGGGATGCCCTGAAATGTTTAGAAAGTACCATACAGGTAATGCAAAATATGGCAGTTATATTGTTGAATGATATGTATTTTACAGGGTGTGTAATAGTTTTGAATTACCTTTATTCAAGGTTTCCTTTGAGCTCAATTAATTTATAAAGCTCTAAACTGCTCAGGGCAAAACTTAACTGAATGACTTGTACTTTTTAAATGAATCTTCACATAATTTTTGAGTGCTGTTGTTCATTTAATTTTTTAAAATGCTAAACATCTTTAATCTGCCTTTATCTTTCTACAATAAAAAAAGCTGGGTGACTATGGCCAGTCACATACACTCAGCCCAATTCACGTCGGAGAGGAGTTGTTGCGAAGAAAATAGGAGGAAGAAGGAGTATTATGTATGCCGCCTTGAATTACTTATATGGTAATAAAGGGAGGATAACAATCTAATAAATAAAAACTAAAAAGCAACAATTTGGCAATCTAATAAAACACCCAAAGACAAATGAATCATTTAATTTTTTAAAAACAAATGATGGAATCTTTTAGATTCTAGTTAATACATTTCTAAAACAGGGTGCTATTGCTGCAGAAAATACTGATCTCACCCATCTTAAGTACTTCATAGTATGGGTTTGTGAGAAGGAATACTCTTGTGAATCTTCAACTATTGGTAAGTAATATGGATGAAGCAGTGTTTCAAATAACAGTTCAAAAAAATTTCAGTAATCATTCTTTTGACAAACAACTCACATGCCACAGTAAAAAACCAATTAAGTCTTAAAGTTGCCAAGGTTGGAGACCCCTGACCTAAACCATTTTAAGTAGTATTTAATCCAGGAGAATTCCTAAATTCCACTCTTGTTCTTCAAAGTAGTACACTCCCGTCTGCTGTTACATCTGTTCACATAAAATATCTGTTTCAACTATTTCTCACAGGTGCAGAAATTAGGTAGGCAATGCAAGATTATAAATTCTATTTCATATGAATATTATGAAAACAAGGATTTGGTCAAAGCTTTCTGTTGCGGAGGTTGATTATTTCAAAATAATTTTAATACTTAAATTTATACCTTCAATATTTCTTACAGGTTTTTATGGAAGACCTTGGATTATGGAACAGAGAAAGGAGCTTTTTAGAAGGTATATGCCATCATGTTTGTTCTGCAGTTTTATGCTATGTAATTATTTGGTTGTCCAAAAATGCAATTAAAGCATAGATTTAAAGAATCAAATAATAAACAGTAAGATATTACAAAATTCTGTAATTCTTGGGCCTTTGTTAATTTGCAAAAGACTTATAAATGGATGTCACTTTATGACTAATAAATCCATTACTTGTGGTTTAAAAGCATGCAACTGCTTTTACTTTTTCTTCCCTTAATTTTTTTTTTTAAAAGCAGGTTCCAGCAAATAAAGTTAAAGCAATATTATACCTTATGCTTCAGAATTGTATTTCACATTCCAATGGCTTACTTTGGCTTCAGGTGGTTTGGAGAAATTGGTCCAATTCTGTTGATATTAGGAACATGATTCTGAATGAAGATCCATCCACAAATAAATGACACAATCATTAGCATTATCAGCAGTAAAAACATGAACTTTATGAGGCAGGAACAGGGATATCTGAGAAATAAATAAAGGGATTGCATATCCCATCCTTCACTGATGTGATACACATTTTTCATTGCCTCTATCCACAATAAATACCCTTCTTGGGAGTATTCTGCTGAAATAGAATTTAATTCAGCTATGATTCTTCTTTTTGGCAACTGCAGACATAAACCTTACCATAATAAACTTAATCAAGATAAGGTGATTATAATCTAAGCATCAGTATACTAAATTGGTTATGGAAATGTCTGTTAGGAACAGAGTTCTCTCTCTGCAATATTAAGTATGTGGGCTGGCAATGCTGCCAGATTGGAATGACTCAATAATTTGAAATACAAATATCAGTAATCTGAAGTGACATCTATTGTCCATAATGCATTTATTCAGCTCCAATTTATAAACTCTACATATTCTTGACTGCTATTAATCACATTGTTCTAGCTTTTAAATGAGTCACTGTAATATTCAGTGAAGGTTCCTTTTGAAACTGTAATTTTCATCCTATTTCAAAGAACTAGTTGTTAGTTTTTAAAGTTATGAATAGTATGGGACATTATATCAAGCAATCTAACGAGCTTTCTAATTTTTTTTTTTAGTATTTTTCTATATTATATTTTGTTGATATAGGAAATGTTTTTTTTTTCTGTTGCACCTATGATACCATGAAATCTGCTTCCACAATGTTTATTCAGCTCCTGGCCTTCACAAATGATTTGGGAAACAATTATTTTTTTCCCTTTGAAAAATAGTAATTGTTTGACCTTTCTATGCCATGACCTGAAGAGGGCTGTGCACAGGAGAAGCACTCACAATCTGAAAGATTTGGAAAGCTTGTGCAAGGAAGAGTAGGCAAAGATTCCCAAGGCAAGATAGGTTTCTACCCCAAAAGACTGAATGCTGTCATAAAATAAAAAGATGCTTCAACGAAGTATTACCATATTTTTCACACTATAAGACACACTGGATCATAAGACGCACATTAGCTTTAGAGGAGGAAAACAAGGGGGAAAAAATCTGCTTCTGCCTCCCAGCATCCATCTGGTATTCATCTGGCTAGCGTCCTTGCAGCAAACAGCCTGATCAGCTTCAACACATTATCGCAGCCCCAGCATGTGGCTTGTCAGGGCTCTGCTCTGTTGCACCCACCACCAGTCAGCTGAGCTGCTGCTGCCACCGGGGAATGCTGAAGTCTTCGCTACCAAGTAGCTGATCGGCGGTTGGATCAGCCTTCTAGAATAATGCTGATTAGCTATTCTTTGGTGGTGATAGGGTTGGATTGGGAGGCTGATCCAACTGCTGATCAGCTGATTGGCAGCGAAGGCTCCAGCATTCTCCGGCGGCAGCAGCAGCTCAGCTGACTAGTGGTGGGTGCAACAGCCTTGACGAGCCATGTGCTGCTGCCGGCAAATGGTGGCAGTGGTAACAGGCTGTAGTGACAGGCAGCGGCGAACACCACCACCATACCAACTCCCTTCTCCCCGCCGTACTATTCGCTTTATAAGATGCACAGACATTTCCACCCGCTTTTGGGGGGGGGGGAGTGCTTCTTATAGTGTAAAAAATACTGTAGTTTAGGGATGCAATACATTATTGCAAGATATTTATTTTTTCCTCTAAAAGATTTGTGTTTGTTTTTCAGTTGAATTGTTCAGCTTATATGTTATATTAAAAGTGGAAAAAATTCTGAAATGATTTATCTTGGTGTTGTTTTTTTTTTACATCTCAAAAATCTGGTATTAACAAGGATGTGTTGATTTTTATATCCACTGTGTAGTATTGTATAAATATTACAACTGGTAGTGTACAATAGTTGAAGAGCAGTTGCATTCTCATCTTTATACTTTTTAAAAAATCTTTTAACCTTATAGACTTCAGAAATGGGGACTAAATACTTACCTATATGCTCCGAAAGATGACTACAAGCACCGTATGTTTTGGCGAGAAATGTATTCTGTAGAAGAAGCTGGTAATTAACCTCTTTGAATTTTGAAAATTTATTCAGTAAGAAGTGGTAATGAAAGAAGAGTGTTGTCTTACCTTAAATGGACATTATTTATAGGTAGTCCTCAGCATTCAATAGCAATTTTCACTGGGATTACCATTACTAAACAATGGGATCGCAAAGTGTGATGTCATGTAACTACGCGGCTTAAGGATGGCAATTCTGGCAGTCCCAGCTGCCATTGTTTAATGCAAAGAATGCATGTTTTCAAATGAGGACCTCATGTGACCGCAATTTCCAATTTCTTGCATGCTGTTCTAAGCTGACCCTGCTTGTGGGAAAGCAGCAGGGAATGTTGAAAATGCAGTTACATGACTGCTACAATGGCTGGAACATCAAGGATTGGTTGTAAGTACCACTTGTTCAGCATCATCGTAACTTTGGTCACTGAAGAATTAATTGTAAGATGAGAACTGCTTGTATTTCATTATTCATTCTCCCATTTCTTTGTTCAGTTTTCATTCTGGCACTTGTCAGGCTTACAGAAGTTTTTGTATTATATACCAACAGACTTCTTGCTATAATACCAGGAAAGAAAAACCATATGTAACCATGTCAACTTCATAATGTCTTTCAAATGGAAAAGGGGGAAGAATACAATGCTGTGGAGCCTGTGCTTCTAGCTGACATCTTTTCTGGCTCTGAAAGCCCAAAGCAGATGTAACATAAATATAACACATCTTCTTAATGTGTTTCCAAATATGCATGCTATAATCGGAATCTAATTTGAATATAAATTTATGTGTTTCTTCAATCAACCAAAACTACACAAACGTATTCTGACATATTCTGTCATACAAACATAGAGCTGGGCATCGACATACAACTTATCAAAAGAACATCAGGAAAAATAAAGATTTACAGATAGTATTTGTTTAGTAACCATAGCTGAGACCCGCAGCTCTGTCTTTAAGTGAAACAGTTAAGTAGGAAATCATGTAACTGTTTCCTACAGTATTTCCCCTCTCCCTTTACAATGCTTCCCCCAGGGTTAGGATAGCCAGCTCACAGCTGCTATCTGTAACTGACGACTATAGTAATCAGTTTTTACATTTTTGACTTGTTTGCCTCCTAACAATTTTATTTCAGCTTCTTATTTCTCAACTTCCCTCACCCTTGAAATGATATGTAGGCAATCTTTACTGTGCCTGAACCATTACACACACACCTGCCCCCAGCAGAGAGATTGGAGGGGAAGAGATTACAATAGAATAAGCAAGCACAGAAAGGGAAATACATTGGACTGTATATGTAGTGCACTTATGGCTCCCAGCCCTGAATGTGTTCAGGACTGTTGGGACCATTGCATTCATTTTGATGTGTATTCTCCAATGTGTGCCTAATTACTGTTGTAATCCCTTCCTCTCCAATCTATCTGCTGTTTAAAAAAGTGGGGGAGTCTGATACAGGACAATGCGTACTGACAAATGACAATCACATGAGTAAAAGTGCTGCAAAGGTTATAAATACATGTCATAGATTCACTATCGCTGCACTAATGAAATTAGTGCACAATTAATGTATTAATTAATGCATTAATTAATGCTGCACAAATTAGCTAATGAAGCAATCACAGTACTATTCTAGACCCAGTCTAATGGAATATAGAAATATCAAAATACTGAAACTCATTGACTTACCAGTTTATTAAATTTACTAACAGATCAAGGGGATCTGAATGAGACCCTTCCTTTCAAGATGTATAGCAGAAGTAGTAATACAACAATTAAAAACTAATGCTTCTGTTAATACCACCAACCTATATCATGATCGAAAAAGAACAGATAGAAAACCAAATAACCTAAACAACCACGCATTTGATGGAATCATTTTAGTACAAGAAGCAAATACCAAACTATATTTTCTAGATGTCCTCATTAGTAAAAAAATGTGATACTTGAGACCAAAGTCCAAAGAAAAGTTACTCACATAAACCAAATTTAATAGTTAAATTCACCTGCACATTTAAAAACTTGCATCAAAATCATATTATGAGCCACGGTGGCACATGGTGGTTAGAGTGCAGTACTGCAGGTTACTTCTGCTGCCTGCAATTTGGCAGTTCATATTTCACCAGGCTCAAGGTTGACTCAGCCTTCCATCCTTCCAAGGTGGGTGAAATTAGGATCCAAACTGTTGTGGGCAATACGTTGACTGTAAACCACTTAGAGAGGGCTGTAAAGTAGTATATGCCTAAATGCTACTGCTAAATGTTATTGCTATGTGGGTTATAATATATTTCAATACAAAAGAACTACAAAATAGAATTAAATACTTGCAAAACTTCCTTCAACACAACTGATACCCACGCAACTTTATCAGAAAGTTGTTTACCTAATTGAATGTAACACAGAAATCATAATTCATCAAAAGGATCGTCCTCCCTTACATCAAAGGTGTTTCAGTATCTACCAATAGGCTTCTCCAGCCATTTGTAATAACTAGCTTAATATTCTTTGTAAACCCCAATTAATATCTTTCTTAATCACTTTTAAAATATATAAAAATAAAACTAGTTATCTACAGTTCATGGTAATATATTCAACATGATGTATACAAAATATTTAAATGATATATATGAGATATTATAATATTTGATGAAATAAATTAACTTATGGTCAACTCTTGTTAAAATAATTGGTTTCTATTTCTAGAACAGCTCATGACACTGATTGCAGCAGCTCAAGAATATGAGATTGAATTTATTTATGCCATTTCCCCTGGACTTGATATTACTTTCTCAAATCCTAAAGAAGTATCTACATTGAAACGCAAGCTAGATCAGGTATTGACCATTTGTGCATATTACGTTGTTTAAAATGTTAATGAAATCATAATTAAAGTAATTATAGTATAACTATTCCTAGGAAGCATTGTTTGAAATACTGGGCACTATTTTGCTAACTTGCAATATGGATTATTGGTTGTAGCCTAGGTCTATTGTTGCAGCAATGGAAATCTGACATGAATCAAATAATTAGAACAATTGTAGTTATTTTTATAGCTAACAAACTTGAAATTTATTATATATACTCATTAAATACTATCAAGCAATGTTCTGCTTTTCTTTTCTTCCTTTATTCTTCCTGTGTAAACCTATGTGCAATTGAAATGGGGGTGAGGGGAGTCTTGGCTAGGGGGTGAGGTTTTTTTATCTGAACTGTAGAGGTAAAAATAAAATAACCTTTGAAATAGGTTTGCTAATTCTTAATTTCAGTGCTCAGAATTTTGTCTTTCTTTTAGGTTTCTCAGTTTGGTTGCAAATGTTTTGCATTATTGTTTGATGACATTGATCACAATATGTGTGCAGCAGATAAAGAAGTGTTCAGCTCCTTTGCCCATGCTCAGGTTTCAATCACCAATGAAATCTATCAGTATCTAGGAGAACCAGAAACATTCCTCTTCTGCCCCACAGGTAAGCTGCTAAGTCAAATTCTGAATCATAGGAAAGGCAACTCCCTTTTAGGAGGTGCGGCAAGCAGAGCTCCACCTGCACTCTGTTACCAGTCTGCACGATTCCTTGCTGATAGTTATTCAGGTGGGCAATCTCTTGATTCTCCATGGACAGATTCTGTGGTGATGAAGACAGCACCTTGAATGTTACTTGGAAGTCATGTTAGCCTATGGACTCACAGAAAGTGAAGACGGTGCTCTCTGATAAAAACTCAACCACTTGTTGCTTGGATTCCCTTCCTGATTCCTTCAGGGGTCGTGTACATAGATTATTAATACTTCATTTCAAGAGCAATGTTATCTGCAACCAATGCTTGGTTGCTTGTTATTATTGTGCGTCTCTGAGAGTCTTGTAATTGAAGTTTGTAGAAATATATATAAATAAATAAAAATAGAATAGCCAATTACTCTGTTGTATTTAATCCTTTTAATCTCTTTTTGGAGACATTTATGTTGTTGATAGATGAGTACTTTATAAAATCACAGCTTTCATCTCTACATCTTTGATTAATACTAGAAACATACATTGTGTTCCCAAATGGAGATCTTTATTCACTCCAGTAACTATATTCATCAATTGATCTTTTGGAAGACATTGAAAACAATGTTTAGAAAGAGCAGATATCTCTAATGCTATCAAAGTGGTTCCTATGGAAGGGCTTTTATTATAATTTATATGAAAGGCTAGTTATCCACTGAGGATGGAGCAGAAAACAGGCATGTTAAGACTCTTACATCTTGGAAAGTAGCCTGTCTTGACTCAGCTTTGCATTCTGATAACAAGGAGAGGCCTTTTTTCTTCTCAACTTCATTTCAGTCAACAGGCAATAGGAAATAACAAGAAGCAGAAGACGGAGCAGCTTCATCAATCTCTAAAATAGATGATAACGCTGTTTGTTTTTCTCTCTTTACTCTCTCCCCTTCTAGCCTGGATGGCTCCTCTTCCTTATCTTTTTGCTGTATTGAGTTGTTCATTTTCTGCTTGAGATCCTATATGAAATCACAATATCTATTTCAATAGAAGAGTCATAAGGAGTGCTTCTTCAATTGTGGTTTGATAGAAAAGATCCATCCAATAGGCCATAGAGTTGCCTTTAGCTATCCTCTGGAAGTTCCACAAAGCTGTAGACCAGTCTTGGTGAACCTTTTCAGCACCAAGTGCACATGCGGGGGAGTGCTGGAAACTAGAAGAGCAGCTCCCCAGCATGCATGCGCAGGAGCACCAGAACCAGAAGAGCAGTTCCCTGGCGCGCACCAGGAAGCTGAGCTTCCGGTTTCTAGTGTGTGCATGCACGCCAGTCACCTGGTCTTCTGGTTTCTGGCATGCATGCTTGCACATAGACAAGCTGGCTGGCGCGCATTTGCGGGCTAGAAACTGGAAGCTCAGCTTCCTGGTGCATGCATGCATGCCAGGGAGCTGCTCTTCAGACTCAGGCGCATGCGTGAAGACCAGCTGGCCAGCGTGCATGTACGCACCGGAACTCAGAAGAGCAACGGGTGACGGCTGGCATGCCTGGAGAGATGGCTCTGCGTGCCACTTCCGGCGCATGTGCCATAGGTTCACCTTCACAGCTGTAGACTGATATGAGGCATGGATGCATTGGTATGTTGGTTGAAGCCTGAACATCATTAATTCCAGTAGCCTATTCAATGTATGCCATAGTCCTTTCTTAGAGGATGATAAATGATTCCCCACCCCTGAAATCCATTGGCACCTATCTGGTGCCAATTTGCCTTGACAGTAGCATGGAATAAACTTGCAGTGCTTTTGATCTCTGTATTGGTTCCTGATTTCTTCCTTCAGAGTTTGGATCTTATGGTGCTCCTCTTTATTATCTACATGAAATCACTGGTTGAGGTCATTTGCCAGCACAGGGTGTGCTCCCATCAGTATGCTGATGATACCCAGTTATACCTGTCCATTTCTAGCTGGGCAAGTGATGCTATTTCATTTCTGATCCAATTGATGGAGAGTTTGGCTAGGAACTAGCCAGTTCCAATTCAACCCTAGCAAGACAGTCATTTTCAGCTACAATTTATAGTACTGATTATCACCTTTAAGCTCTGCATTGCACAGGGCCATGTTAATTTTTAGGACTGCCTCTTCATGAGAATACTTCCTTGCCCATCAGGTTAGATAGGATGGACATGTTCAAGGTCACTTCCCTTAAATCTGCTGGGACTGAGGAAGCAAGCCTTTTCCAAAATAGCCTTTGACTTGTGGAACCTCTGGGATTCAGCAGTTCCCTCACCTTTTAGCAATCTGAAAACCTGTAAAAAAAAAAAAAAAAGCTTTTCCCACAGGCATTGCATAAGGTGAGACTGGGGCCTGAGGATTGTGTTTTTTGTTGGATTGGTTAAATGCCAGGTTTTTGGTTTTTTACTTTTTTTATTCTTTGAGCCACTCAGAGTTATGTTGAGTTATATTTCATAGGATGGGTGGCCATATACATTGTCTAATGAATGAATGAATGCTTTTTTCACTGCATAATTCATTGGATTTTAACAAATTTATTAAAAAAAACTAGAAAAGATAAAGTAACTCGACATATATTTTTAATTTTGAAATTCCCTTTCAGCCTATAAAGTTACAGAGAGCACAACTGATGATAAAACATCTTTGACTATGCTATACCATATTATATTACTGTTACAAAGTTAATACAGTTATTAATTATAAAATTGGATATATGCTTTATATTGCTTGTTCCAGGAATAGCTTTTCACATCTTCATATGTTTCTTAGAATTCAGAAGAAACTGTTGCAAGTTTGAAAGCTTAAAATATTTTTTTCTTGAAATATTTATTGTTTTCATGTTTTCTGGAACAGAATTGACAAACTATCAAACTATAATTTAGATATTTATACATTACCTAAATTTATATCTACTCTGAAAAGATCCAAAAATGTGGAGTAAGTGAACGTGTTTCTTGTGTGCAAGGACCATTCAAAACTAGCTGTTCTGTGCGTGGAATATTTTGCATATCCTTATTTTTAACTCTGAAAGCTAATTTTTTTTACTTGAAAAATGCTGTGATAAACTTCTGGATTCTCTTAGAACTGTAAAATGAATAGCCAGAAAGTCTAGTCTGTTCTTGCAGTGGGTTCCCAATCCATTCAAAATACAATACTGATACTTTTTTTTTGTCTGTATTTTATTTTTATTTGTATATTAATTAAATTTATATGCCATTCATCTTGCAGCTTGATTATATTGTAAATATTTTAGGCAATTTTAGCCAATATTAAGATATATAGATACATAGTTCATATATCTGGTTTCCAATGCCTACAGTAATTCTCTTGGCAGGATATCTAGCAGTACCTGAAAGTACTCTTGCCTGTTTTGGGCTTTCAACTTAAAAATGTTTTTTTTCTCTCTTCCAGAATATTGTGGCACTTTCTGTTATCCAAATGTTGCTCAGTCTCCTTACTTGCGAACTGTAGGAGAAAAACTGCTGCTAGCAATTGATGTATTATGGACAGGTGAGCATCAGTATTCTGCTCTAATTTGAGCAAGGATCACCAGCTTAATTTAGCCTTTTTAAATGAAAGTTTTAGTGCAATTTTTACATGTTATTATAAGCAGTGTCCACATTTTTAAATCCACCTATTTCCATTTTAGGTCCCAAAGTGGTATCTAAAGACATTTCAGTGGAGTCTATTGAGGAGGTTTCAAAAATAATTCGCAGAGCTCCTGTTATCTGGGACAACATTCATGCTAATGACTATGATCAGAAAAGACTGTTTCTTGGGCCGTATAAAGGTCGATCAACAGAACTCATACCACGCTTAAAAGGGGTCCTGACTAATCCGAACTGTGAATTTGAAGCTAATTTTGTTGCAATTCACACTCTTGCAACTTGGTACAAATCCAACATGAATGGAGTGAGGAAAGATGTTGTGATGAGTAAGTTGATTGAATGGATAATGCATACTGTCTTATGTAATAATGGTTATTTATGTATCTAATTTATATAGCTGCCCAGCTCACTGAAAGCCACTCTGGACGGCAAACAAAGATTTATAGGAAGATTTACATTCAAATCAAATGGCTTTCTTTAGGAAATATGATGCATTGTCTAACATGAAAATATATTGTTGATAGTTGGCAAGGAAAATTTTGCAATCTACTTAATATTTAAAAAGGCCGTTAACTCTTTACCAGCTATGGTAAAGAGTGAAATGCAATGATCAGAAACCATCCAGATAATGCTGAATTAAACATGTAACTTGACCTAGGTTTACTGGTTTAAAATTGTAACTGACATCTGGAATACAGTGGCTCCCCAGAGCTGGTATTAATGAAGCTTTCAAGCATGTTGACAAAAAAGAATAATGAAAGGGAAAAATAAAAGGGGAAAATAATGAAAGGGAAAAAACCCAAAAGAAAATAATTAATTAAATGTTATTAGTGAACATGATTACAGTTTAGATATCTGTACAGTTTAGATATTCTTATTAGATCAATCATTTGACAAAGATGCAGATTAAAAAATTCTTAGGCTTTTAATGTCTAGTTGGGATTTCTTACTAAAGACTTCAATTGTTGATTTTTATGCAAAACATCCAAATTCTATCTATTCTGGAATTATTAATTTGGAGCAAATTTTATCTGGCTGCTGTAGGACTGCCTTGCATAGTCAGTTTTAATAACTTTAAAGGTCAAACTTTAGAACAATTGCAAATTATGTTACTTTATTGCAGAATTATATTAATCTTAAAATGGCAGGTGGTATTAACGATTAAAGGATTCTATTTAAATTCAAACACAGCAATTTTGATTGTAGCTTTCACCATTTAATATGCTATTTCCTGTGTTTTCTGCAGCTGACACTGAAGACAGTACAGTGTCAATCCAGATTAAACTAGAAAATGAAGGAAGTGATGAAGATATTGAAACAGATGTTCTTTATAGCCCACAGATGGCTTTGAAGTTATCATTAACAGAATGGCTGCAGGAATTTGCAGTACCGCATCAATATAGCAGTAAGAAAGATTTATAGCTTTGTTTCAGCTTTAAGCTTAAATGGAATGAAGAATGTTCTTCAAATGAACGATGACTTTCATGCTCTCAGGAAACAAAATGCTAAAGAAAATTCCTGTGTTGTTATTTTAGTTTAAAAAGAAATATTTTTCTTTGGAATAAATTTTGCTTAATTGAATCTCCTTTGCCTCCACATTCCCCTCAACTAAGTGTAGGACATGGCAGCACTAACATAACCTTTTAAATCGAGTCTTTGTGTCTTACTGGCTTGAAAAAGTGAAGCTTTGGGTATTATTAAGAACACAGAGCACACACAATACAGCATACCTTATCCTCTTTTGAGCTCAAATTATTTTGTAAACTCTAACCAATTACAATAATACACAATTAAATGATTTTCAATTTGAGTCTAGATAACAATCCTTGGATGTCTCTCCATCTTAATATTATGACTGAGTATAAGACTGTTTTTGATGTAGCTTGATACTGTTCACTGTACCTATTTATTATGTATTCTTTTCCCGCTGGAGAAATAGGTACAATTTTGAGACAAAGAGTGAAATGAACATGTAATTTACTGGATGACTTTAGCTCATCCACTATATATCCTGATTAAACCTTTCTGGAAGTATTCTTGTGAGATAAAATGAAAGACTGTCATCTATGCTCCCATAAGATTCCCAGTGGGAAAATAGGATATAAATATAATGCAAAATAAGTAATATATCATCCTATCTAGTACTTTTGTTTGATAGATTTGTGAATTATCTTTTCCTCCATAAGCTCAAGGTGGCATACGTAGGGTTCTTGCTCAAACTTCATTTTATCCCCACAATAGAGTTCTTTAAAGTAGGATGAACTGGGATATCTAGTCAGTTTCCGGGGCTAAGGGTGGACTTGAACTCTGGTGCTCACAACCCTAGTTTGAAATTTTAAACACAATGAACATTCGTTATAATGATTTTATAGGTTGTGATATAATGATCCTTTAGTGCAGCAGGCCCCAACCTTTTGGGCACTAGGGACCAGTTCCATGGAGAGAGGTTTTTCCCCAAACCGGAGGGGACGTGGTTTTGTGTGCTGCCTGCATCCAGCAGATGGGATTTCCCTTGTTTGTGTGGCCCGGTTTCTGGCATGCCACTAACTAGTCCTAGTCCATGAACCAGAGGTTGGGGACTCCTACTTTAGTTTCTTTTTTGGTTAGGTATCCAAATCTAAACATAATCCGTGTGGTGTGTTTTTTAGTCCATCTGTATAAGGCTAAGGGCAAAGAATGTAAGAAAGTGGATGAAGAAGAATCCTTAAGCAAACAACCAGAGAAACGTAGTTGTGCTGTTACCATATTACTGAAGGACAGTCTTGAAATGGTTACAGTTTCTTTGCTGGACCCAGTTCCACAGCTCTTTATGCAGGTGCTGGCTGTAAAAGCTGCTCAAATGTTTCTAACCCTGCTGGTCTGGAAATTCTAAAAATGTTTACATTTTGTTTAAAAATACCTCCTTGATAAGGTTTCTGCAGAATTAAACGTAAACACTTGACTTTGCAGTCCAAGGACAAACAGAGGAAAAGTTTTGAATTTCTTTTGTTTTTTATCATAAAGCCATGCAAAATATTTTGAATTTTATTTGAACTGTTTGAAGTGGAATTATTTTGTAACCTACAATTCTACAATATATAGATGTGCCATTGTTGCTTGCTTTTTTGACTTCTCAGGTGTGAAAGACCCTGTCATAACAAGAATGGCTAGAACATCAGATTTTCCTATCCTATCCTGCTTATCTGACAGGTTGATTCTTTCTAAACTCAGGGTATGCAATCATTGAAAGCCCCAAAATAGAAAGAGAAAGGTACTGCAACCCTCTGTCCCACAAACTCATAACCTGTGGAAAAGTCTAAATACATTCCCTTCCATTATTTGCAGTAGAAGGGAAATGTTTTTAGGGTCAGGAAGAGGTTGAAAAATGAAGTACATTATTTCTGTATTCTGTACACCATTTTTTTATTTTTGAGAAAGTCACATAGCTTGATATCAAAAGAGCTCAGATTTAAGTCACAATATTCCAAAAAGATCATAGTGCATTCTTTATATATAAAGAATTAAGAAAATTTTCATGACACTATGGAAATCAAATAATTGGGATTTTTTAAGAATTTCAATAACAAATGAACTCTCCATATTCATGTTTTTGTACAAGTGAAATATATGAAGGAAAATATTTATGTGAAATAGTTGAATAGGTAAGAATAAAGATTGCCGGTCTGCTCTGTTTTCACAGGTAGGCAAGTGGCCCACAGTGGAGCTAAAACAAGTGTGGTCGATGTACCTCTAATTGCACCATCTGTTTTAAATTCTACCACGGTGGTTACTACTGTATATCAAGAGCCCATAATGAGTCAAGGAGCTGACCTAAGCAGTGAGTCACAGACTCTGGTGAAAGAGGAGGAAGAGAAGAAGCAGTTAGATGAAGAACCAATGGATATGGTGGTGGAAAAGCAAGAGGATGCTGACAAGAATATCAGCCAAATATTGACTGACATCTCCGAAGCAAAAATGTCAGAAGAGCTAAAGCCAATGGATACCGATAAAGAGAGCATAGCAGAATCAAAATCTCCAGAGATGTCAATGCAGGAGGACTGTGGTAATGATATTGCACCAATGCAGACAGATGAGCAGATTAACAAGGAACAGTTTGTGCCTGGGCCCCATGAGAAGCCATTATATGCTATTGAGCCGGTGACTCTAGAAGATCTACAGCTACTTGCAGATTTGTTCTATTTGCCCTATGAACATGGACCTAAAGGGGCTCAAATGTTACGGGAATTCCAATGGCTCAGAGCAAATAGCAGTGTTGTCAGTGTGAATTGCAAAGGAAAAGATTCTGAAAAAGTGAGTGACTCTTTTATCATCTTTTAGTATTGTGGATGACACAAGAACAAAGGAAATTAAGCAAAGCTTCTGAAATAAACTTGATGTAAAGAGAAAATGTTCATGCAGACATGGATATTCATTTCCCTGTCCTGTAATTCTCAACCTGTTACTCTCTAGTTACACTGAGGCTACAACTCCCAGAATTCCCTGCTATTAATGTCCAGTTCCAAACAAATATGTCCAGTTAGGAAAGCCTGCACTATAGAGTTTGTCACTCTTTCCATTGATTGCTAACTCTTTGATTAGCTCTATCTGATGATAGGTATAGAAGAGATAGATGAACTTTTAATGAATGGTGGCAGGGAAGCAAAGTGGATAGAATTAAGTACAAGTAGCCCTCATTGTACGATCAAAATTGAGCCCAAAGTTTACGATGACGGTTAAGCGAATCATTATAGTTGTTAAGTGAATCATATAGTTAAGCAAATCTGGCTTGCTCTCTTGATTTACTTTGTCAGAAGCCAGCTGGGAAGGTTACAAATGGTGATCACATGACCCCCGGACAGTGCAACTGTCATAAATACATATCAGTTGCCAAGCACCTGAATTTTGATGACTATGGGGATGCTGCAACAGTCATCAATGTGAAAACCACTTTTTTCAGTGCCATTATAATTTCGAACAGTCACTAAATGAATGGTTGTAAATTGAAGACGACCTGTATAGCTGCTTGATAAAAATGAAACATAAATAACTTGAATGAATTTTATTAGATTGAAGAATGGCAGACTCGAGCAGCAAAATTTGAAGAGATGTGTAGCTTGGTGATGGGAATGTTCACTCGTCTTTCCAACTGTGCCAACCGGACAATCCTTTATGATATGTACTCATACGTCTGGGACATCAAGAGCATCATGTCAATGGTGAAATCTTTTGTGCAGTGGCTAGGTATGTTCTTTAGGAACCAATTATAGTGTCAGCTAGCATATATGTTTGTCTTCAATTAGCCCACGGGAAAAAGAGAATATCAAATGTATTCATATTGGGATCCTGTTGTACTTAAACTACTTCTGTTTTTGTGCATTATCTGTGGTTTCATATTAAACTAGTAATAAAAGCACAAGTGAACTTATGCTGAATAGCTCTTGATTTATATATATTTTTTCCTTGGGCTAATTAATCTGAAAGTTTATCTTGAAATATGAGTGTTGACTCAGACTGAATGCACACTGGATTACATTATTTAGTATTTTCAAGCTTATAGCAAAATTGGAAACGACACTATGAAATGTGACCATGCCTCATCTATCTGCTGCTTGCTCTGTTTCAATAATGTTATTGCTGTCTTCAACAGAACAGTTGCAGATGTGACCTTTCACTGGGCTTGGCCAAGAGGGAGCCGAGCTTTCTAGCCTTTCTCTGCGCATGCGAGCTTTAGCATAAGGCTATTCTGGTGCAAATGTGATTTGCTTTGACACTTGCAAGGAGCCTAATTTTGGGCAAGGGTAAGAAATTATAGTGCTCTGGAGTCTGCTTTTATGCTAGACTGATGGTTTCTGAAGCCAAAACCAAGAGCGTTTTTTGTGTGTCTGCAGCTTTTTACAAATTAAATATTTTTGGGAATAGCACCAGCATGGCCTGGGTTCATCTAGTGACCTTGTTTCACTTTCAGGTTTCAATCCAGCTGTAAGGAAATACGCTGTGGACTTGTTTGATGTACACAGCAGGCAGCAAAACTGATGTTTCGTGTCACCATTTCTGTAGTAGTCACAAATGTGTTCATAAACTCTCTGCTCCATATTTGGTCAGCCTACAGTTCTTGGATCACATAAGTCATTAAGATTATAGTCATAAAATTATATTACAATAGTCATATAAAATAGAATCTTGGGTTGGAAATTAAGATAGCCAACACTTTTGAGTTTTTAGTGTATAGATTTTCTGTAATGGGAATAATTTTTCCCAGACAAAAAAAGGGAATCATTCAAAGTTACAGCATTATAATAGCACATGCTGTGAATACATTTTTGTGAGGATTTTGACTTCTTTTGCTTCCCCTTTCTCCTTGGATTAGGTTTAGAGATTATTGGTAACTTCTAGGGGGAAAAAAAATAAGAAAATAGCATCAGACAATCTTTATTGCCTTCAATATATTTTTCCTATTATAAAGACAAAAAAAGATATACCAGTTAGGAATAGTTACATAGTTGGATAAATAAAGTTATTCTCTGACAATTCATCAAAATTGTCAGCTAATTTGCTATGGCAAAAATAGCATTACATGGATATGTAGGTTAAGATACATGATTCCTGTTCAAGTTGTCTCTACGGTCACTTTACTGAAGTCAGTGACAAACTAACCACGTTGAAAGAGTAGGCTAGTTAAACAAGATAAAAGCTAAATTTGTTCTATAAAGATAACAATGGCCAATATAAGGGACTAGAAGTATAACATTTCCATATGATAGCGGTGTGTACTGAGGGGAATCTTATAGATCAATTAATTCAACCCCCTGGTGTGTGTAGGAAAATCGGTCAAACCATGTAAACCATATGGCTATCCAGGCCCTTCTTAAAAACCTCCAGGGATAGTGAACCCACAGGCTCAACAGATAAATTTTCAGTTTCGAAAATTTTAAAAATACAAACAATCTAAACTGACAAATCTATGCTGCCCATAGCATACTGTGTAATTTCATAAGTACAAATACAGGCACACAGTCATGGAATCTTATGCAACATAGAAATAGTGGCATTGTTTCCACAGGCCAGAAATTGAAGTAGAAATAAATGGATTGAGCATAGAATTCCAAAATACAAGGCACTATTATTTAAAGTAACAATAATACACATTACCTTCTGGATGAAAGATGCTGGGAGCCTATGTGGTCATTAAAATCAAAATTGCCTTGCAGTAATTTTCTTAAATGAACTAAGTGTGGCATTCTATTTTTCTGTGGAGCCAATCCAAACATAATTTTAATAGTGAATAAAATAGGTTCTCAAATTACTAATTGATTCTTGAAAAAATATTTTTAAAATAAAGTAAAAATAAAATAAATTTAAAATGAAGTCCACTAGAATATACATTATTTTATATTTTAGCCATATAGGTTGCGCCAGTTGGTGCTCTCTTGACAGTAATTAATCACCAATTTTGTGCATTTCATGTTCTACTCTACACTTTACCCCTACAAGGGGTTAATTAAAAGGTGAATTCTTGACTGATACCAATGATTAATTATTTTTAGTTGATACTATTTATATAATAAAACATATTTTTAGTTATAACAACACATAAAATATTAAACTACAACGAATAGAAACTTAAATCAGAACAGTATCAGTGAACATTCAAATGCTTAGTGGTCCACTGAAGGCTGATTTTTCTTACTTTTTCTTGCAATCCAGCTAGCATTCAGTTTATATAACTAGCGTAGATAATTCTACTATGGATTACTAATGCCTTCTACTGTCTTCTTCCCCAATGTGTGCAGATGGGAGAATCTTCAGCACAAGTGTCTACTGCTATTGGATGGACCACGCCAGATGCTTTCAGCGTGTCGTGATTAATAAATTTAAGATGGGAAAGTTCTGATTGTGAGGCAGTTCAGATTAGGGTTGTAGGCATGGGCTGAAGTCACATTTGCGCAGCGACTTAGGCATTAACTCTTGATTTTCATTCATACAGCTCTTCATTCATGCAGCTCTATAAAATGTACAATAGTTGAAGTGCTAGTTACAGTGTAATCTCAAAGGAGAAGTATTTCAAGTTACTTGTGAAGGGGTTCTGTATAAAGTCTCTGTCTATGAGAGACTAGCAAATAGAAGCAGTTGAAGCTCAAACTGGGCTCTTTGGGTTATGTCAAGCTTGCTGTGTTAAAGGCTTGCTTTTATAATTTGAAATCAAGGAACAATATTTAGCTTGATTCGCTTTGAGACTGCCTGGCTAGCATGATGTGTGTAACTACTGATCTGAGATTGTTACTTGAACAGGAAGTAGATCGCTGTCCACAAGAAGAAAGAAACTTGCGCAGCTTATCTTATCAGAAAACTAGATGGGTGATATACTCTTAACATCATTTATTCATCCTTAATTATACTGATTGGTTTTCTAATGTCTTAAACAGAATTTTCCTCACAATTGAGTCATAGTTTAAAATTTATAGCTTCATCCTTGATTGTACCAAAAATTTAAAAACATATGGTAAGGCTGTCTGTCAGAAATTATAGCATTTCTAATATAATTATAGAATAACTGTAATTTAAGACATTGTTGCCTTTCTTGGTAATGAAGTACTTGCTGTATTATATGGTTGAGAAGTAGATAATATTGGTCTCTAACCTCTGAAAAGGAGGCTTTTGTTCCACATAGCTGTTTGGGCTATATTATCCCATACCCCAGACCTAGTTTTCTGGCAAGATTCAAACCGTACGAAAATGTGACTTCAGACAGGTCCAAGTTTTTTTAAAGGGCTGTGGTAATGGCTAGTAACTGTACATCCCTTACTGGGTGAAATTAGACATTTGTTTCCTTATATGTTGTATATTTCATGTACCTGTATCAAATGGAGCATCTTAGCAGCTTTTAGCAGTAGTAGACTGTCTGCGCTCTAAGGCTATCATTGTAACATTTTTTTGATTTTATTAATGAAGAACACAAGCGCCTTATGATTAGGAAGCTATGTACTGTGCAACATTATTACAGCCCAGCAAGCTCTTGGATAATAGCTCAGTTAGAGAGCTTTTCCCACAAAGTATGTGTTAGCTTGTTGGACATTTTAGTATCTCAGGTCAATCCCCCTTCTCGTAACGTTCTCCGCTTGGATCTGATCTCCACAGGGTGTCGTAGTCAATCTTCAGCACAGTTCTTAAGTGGAGACCAAGAACCCTGGGCCTTTAGAGGTGGTCTAGCAGGAGAGTTCCAGGTATCAATATGAATTCACAACTGAATGACATTGTCTTTGTTTGAGAAATCTTTTTTTTTTGCACATCGGAGGGCTGGAAGGCTTGGTCTGCCGAAGGCTTTCTGGTTCAAAACCCAAATAGCCTGATAGCTTGTTTTAAAATAATTTTCCTCCCATTTCTACAGTAATATCCCAAGGAGATGCTGCCATTCCCATGCGCATGCGAAGCGCTGCGGCTTTAGTTGTACATTTCACATTGTTTCTTTGCAGGTCGCACAGCGTTTTTATCTGCGCCCGCAATTGCACAATGCGCGCCTGCTTGTCTTCCAGTGAGAACTCCATGAGCAAAGAGATGCTTGCGATGCAGTGTAGTTTAGAACTCTTTCAAAGCAAATATTGGTTGCATACTTGACAAATCAATTGGAAAATCAGTTTTAAAAGTTGGTTTCTTCTGTGTTTGAATTTGCTCATGGATTTTTCAGGGGCTTACTTTCTTCCCCCTCACAGGTGCTCTCTGCGCACAGCCAATTGAGTCAGCACGTTGTTTTGGGTTAGTGTCTCTGGCCAGTTAACCCTCTTCAGACCAAACCTTTCCTCCTGACACATGGCTATCTTATGCTGAGAACATAGATGAGATTTGGCAAGATAATGCTAAAGCAAAAAATGAGTTTAATGTTAAGTGCTGTAACAGTTGTGTATCTTAGACTTCTATTCAGATAAAATGGTCCTTACGTTTGTAAAGCCTGCAAAATCCTATCTTCCTCTGGGGTGCCTGCAATACCAAAAGTTATCTTGGGAGTCTGCAGTGCGCACCCAAGAATGTATTGTCTCTTGCTTCTCACTTACATTAACTTTTTATTTTCACAGCGTTTGCTGCCTATTGAAGGAGCAAATGACCTCTTCTTTCAGCCCCCTCCTCTGACTCCTACTTCCAAAATCTACACCATCAGGCCCTATTTTCCTAAAGATGAGGTAATCTAAATTCTTTTGTGGTCTTATGCAAATTTGATTTTTGAGAGAACATCTTGATCTAGGCAACTGTTTCCTTGTTCAAGAATCTTTTGAATGGCTGAGAAAATGTATAGCTTCAATAGGAAAGGTTATTATTGAAGTGAGTTGAAATGATTCACTTCAGGTTCATTGTAAGTAACATGCAGTCCTGGCATTATTTATACCAACATTTTCCCAAATTGTAGAATATAGTTAGCTTGATGCTATTGTTTCTAAAAAAAATTGTAAGTATTCTAAATACGTTGGCTGATTCCCTTGATAAGACGCCTGAATCAGAGCTTCACACATACCCCTGATACTTTGAAAACTAAGCCTGAACTAATTTTGCATTTTGTAATATCAAATCAAATCAAAGAAAATGGGAGACTAGTGTTGTAATTAATATCCTTCCAATTCTGTCCAGTGTGTTTCATTACTGAGTGAGGTTTTGAAGAGTAATTTTTTTGATATAAATCCAATTTAATTTATATAACATTCTATTGTCAGAAGTTGCAATATCTGTGAAATATGAATTTATGGAACCATGGTTCTAATAAATGAGCATATTGAAATAGTATGACTCCCAAAGAAAAATAACATGTCACAAAGTTTAAACATAATTTTTATGTATTGTATGTCTTTAGGCATCAGTGTACAAGATTTGTAGAGAAATATACGATGATGGAACTGATCAGCCTTTTCACAGTCAGCCAGATCTAATCGGAGACAAGTATGCATTACTTTGACAGAAATTTTATTGTGTTGGCTATATATTCTATTTCTACAGCATTAGATACCTCTTGCTATAAAAATGTAATATAATTCATTGTATATTACATTTGTGCATTGTGAGATTTTTGTAGTTTTCACAACTATGGTGACATAGGGTTAACTAATTATTGGTCATACATTACAAAATCATGTATCTGACTCTTGAGAAATAGTTATGAAGTTAGAAGAAAACAAATTTATGGACTATGAATACAATGTAAAAATTTCTCCTGAATTTAACAAACTTTGGATGACTTGCAAAGCCTAATACTGCAGTTAACTTAGAGAGGACTATTTACTTCACATTGCTAAGCTGAGGTAGGAATACTTAGTCATTATAGGGATGTGTAAAATGTTCCTTGCATGGAGCAACCAGTTTCTGGTGACCTATTCCTGGATTAAAATTATTTGGTGCAGACATAGACTCCAAATATCCATGTTCCGTAACAAGCATTTTGGGGTTGGGAGGGAAGGATATAGGTAAGGGTGTCAGCTGTGGTTAGATGATAAAGGAAAGTGTTGGGAATTAGGAAGGAGAGTGCAAATTGGTGGGATATACCAACTTAGGTCTTAATTTAAAAAATGAAGATTCATATTAAATAAGTTTGATTTCTGAAATAAAATCACACCAAAAAAAGGTTATTTCATTATTAGGCTATTAAGCTATTTGGCTTAAGTAGGATTATTAGTTTTAGTCACTAACTGAAGCCATTTGAGATTTGTCTCAACTAATAAACTAATAAAATTGTTTATTTTACAATTTTTCAAATCTTCTATCACTAGTCCACCTCTGGGACTTAATACTAGAATGCTGAGATCAACAAAACATTGATACAAAAGGCAGATATTTTAGAAAAATTCACTCTTCAGAAATTTATTTCATGTTACCCTAGTATTATAAGTTAGGGGGAAAGAGATTTTTCTGCTATTGATTAGTAGATTTAGCTTTACTGTTTTATTTGTTCTTTCCCTTTTCATGCTCAGTCCAGAATTTCAAGTTTAAGAAATGGCTAGTTCAGGTCTGTTTTCTCACTGTCTAAGGTAGCTTTCTCCAAATGCTCTTTAAATCCACTTTGGCGTGGATTTTCAGAACTGATATGGCCTCATCTTCTCTTTTTGCCATTACCTCTACAGTTCAAAATTTCCCATAAGATATTACCAGATCCTTTAAGTTTTGAATATGCAGTTTCATTAGAAAGCATAACACATACCCTACTGGCCTAATGTTTTTACTTTGAAGGTATTGTATAATATGCACAGTTTTTATTGATTTCATTCATTAATTCATATCCTCCAGGTTTTGTTCTCATGCACTATATCAGTGGTTCTGCTTTTCTGTAGATATGTTTTGCAGCTGTTGTCTGTTATTTAATGCAATTTGTGTGATTTGAGTTTTTGTTGCTTTTGGTCTCATTCACTACTCCTTTCCTCTCAGGTTGGTGGGTGGCTTGCTTTCCCTGAGTCCAGATTACTGCTTTGTTCTTGAAGATGAAGATGGCATCTGTGGTTATGCACTGGGTACTGTTGATGTAACCCCTTTCATTAAGAAATGTAAAATTGCCTGGATTCCTTTCATGCAGGAGAAATATAGCAAGCCAAGCGGCGATAAGGAACTATCAGAGGCCGAGGTTAGTCATGCCAGTTTATGTATTATATGAACAAGTAACATGATAAATGTTTCAGTTCTACTTTAGTGGGAACAATTCATGCAGGTCCTGTCCAGTGTTAAATTTTAGACTTACAGAGTTTATAAATGCATATGATAAAAAGTTCCTGTACATAATTTTTCTCTTTGCCTCAAGAAATCTCTATTAATATATATCTTCAGTTCACTGTTTGAAATTGATTTGAAGAGATTGGATTTCATTCTTAAAAATTACCTCGAATTATTGTCTGTCATAGCAACCATTTTTATAGGGATATGTAACATTTTCCACAAACGGAGCAGCTGATTTTGAGTGGCCCAGGCAGAAATAATTCAGCACGAGGGGAAATGGGGAAAAAGCCAAGGGCTGCTGGCTGCAGGGATGTAGGAAGGCACAGGGAAAATGGGAACTCTAGCGGAACACAGTTGGTGCTCAATTTACAACAATTTGTTTAATGACTGTTTGAGGTTACAGTGGCACCGGAAAGAGTGACTTATGACCAGTGTTCACATCTAAAACCGTTGGCAGCATTTCATGGTCATGTGATCAGAATGTGGGCGCTTGGCAACTGGCATGTATTTATAATAGTTGCACAGTCCTGGGGTCATGCGATCACCATTTGTAACCTTCCCAGCCAGTATCCGACAAGAAAAGTCATTGGGGAAAGCCAGGTTTGCTTAACGTATGACTCACTTAACAACTGCAGTAACTTACTCAACAAATATGGTAAAAAGTCGTACAATGGGACAAAACACACTTAACTGCCCTATTTAACAACATAGATTTGGGTCTCAATTTTGGTCGTAAATTGAGGACTACCCGTATGCTATGTTGGAATACTAAGAGAAGTGAGTATATGCACCAGCATTGCTCTATTTGTTCCTGAATTTTGTTTTCTCCAGAATCAGAACAATGAAGGCATTCTGAGTTTTGCTGATCTATGGTAGGCCCAAAACAGTTTGATAGAACTTGTTGGTGCAGTTGTATTTAATTATTTAATTATTTAATAGTCAAATACTTTGGGTTTTTTTGCTTGAGCAGATGGCTGGGTTAAAAGACCTCCAAGGTCCTTTTCAACTCAGTCTAGTCTAGTCTAGTCTAGTCTAGTCTAGTCTAGTCTAGTCTAGTCTAGAACAAATCTATATGGTCATCCATCTGCCTGAACTTGACTTTGGGTGGTTTACTATTAACATTTAAAATAATGTTGCAACCATTCAGACAGGTTTTTTTTAAAGGCAAGATTGCATGATTGTAACATCCACTTAAACATAGTACAACCATTCTTCCCCAAGGTTGCTAGAAGAGCCACATTTTCAGAACCACCAAGTGAAGTTAACCAAGGATGGGGGGTAATCTCACTTCAGGTGGAAATGATGTTCCACTGCAGAAGAGGCATGTTTTTTTCTGGGGCCCATCTGATAGAACTCTCTAAGAGACAAGGCCGACAGCATACACCTCCTGTTCGAACCGATGGGATGGGTACATGTGTTCAGGAAGGATGTTCCACAAATGATTCAGAATATGTCAGTAGTATAATACTGTCATTATGCAGTATTGCAAGAGAGCAGACTATGTAATTTGGATCATTTGCATGATTATTCCATGGCAGCTCATGAAAACGTTGCCCATTACATGCAAGGTCTGCTCTATCAAGGTTATGAAAACTTTATAGCTTATGCTTTTGTGTGTGCATACCTATGAGTTGAGTGTTGAACATAGTTTTCAAAGGTTGATGGCAATATTTGTAAAAAGGTCTAGGAATCTCTTAACAAAACCTCTGCCTGACAATTTATCATAATATCCTTTTAAGTTATTAAGACATTTATATTTAGACATCTGTATATGAGTATGATTTAGATTAATCATTTCATTATTAAACAACACCCAACTGCTGCACATATATCTCCTTCCAACAAAATCATAAGAAAAAGAACCACTGAAATTGAGTAATGAGGAAGAATTGATATCCTCTGGAAAGGAAGTTTGGAATTAGAATGCATAACAAGGATATGGTTAAATAGGCAAAAATAATCTTCTTAAAACTTTAACAAAAAGGATTAAGCAAATCTTACTAGCAGCAACTGATGTTAAAGGCATCCATATTCCATAACAATGCTGTTTGCAAGCATTTATGTCTTATGCTGCTTGCTTTGTTTTCAACAGTTTTTTCCCCCATTTTTTATAAAGGGAATATAAGATTCCTCCTCCTATCCATTCACAAGTAATTATTCAGAAAAAAAAAAACATTCTAAGTATAAATATTTTTAATGGAGAAGCTCCTGCAGTTTTTCTAGTCTTAGCATTTAATTTAAATCATATTAAATCAAATAACGAGAGGGATATCTTAGCATTCATAGCTTTTAGGCAGTATAGCATCTTTTCTATGTGGTTTGTTCAATGTTTTGGCCTAACAAGATGCTATAACAGCCCTTGTTTAGCGGGTGCACATAATATTTCTAATGTATACTGTTAATAGTAAAAATATATATTTGTATATTACAGAAAATCATGCTGAGCTTTCATGAGGAGCAAGAAGTTCTGCCAGAAACATTCCTTGCCAACTTCCCATCACTGATAAAGATGGATATTCATAAAAAAGTGACAGATCCAAGCGTTGCTAAAAGCATGATGGCCTGTCTACTGTCCTCTCTCAAGGCAAATGGTAAACTGCTGTTGTTGCTTTTCAGATTATTGAGGTATTAAATGCAGTAACATTCTGCATTTCCAAAAAGGTTGTAACTTTACACCAGGGGTCCCCAACTGGGCCACAGCCTGTTCAGAACCGAGCCGCACAACCGGTGGGCGAGCACATGGCAGCTTGACCTTGTGCACGAAGCTCCCCTTGTTCGAGCGGCAGCCATCTTGTGTTTGCATGCAAAACTCCCCTCCTGCAAGCAGCAGCCACTTGCGCTCATGCACTAAGCTCCTTTAATGTGAATGGTGGACACATGTGCTCACCCTTCATACAAATGAAGCTGCACACCCACCTGCCACTCACAAGAAACTATTCCCTCCCACCCGCTTAGCTGCCAAGCCAGAAAAGTGGACCTGTGCTTTACACACTTAAATATCAGGTGGGGAATGTAAATAATCAGGAATGTGCAAACCATATTCCTTGCTTATTGATACTTCCAGTACCGAGTAAAGAGGTTAGATTTGTAATCTGGGAGCGATATGTAATATTCATGTTTAAATTATTGTAATGAGTTTCACATGAAACTACTTTCCAAAAATATTTAGAAATAACAATTGTTCCAGAATTCAATACTTCATTTTCTTACTTGATGCTTGCTATCAGTAACATGAGAAAGACTTACTATTGTGTGTCTCTCCATCACATTATCTTAAAATCTATCTTGAAAAGCCTACTAAGCCATCTGCATCTGAGAGTCTGTGAGATCAAGAGAGGGTCGGTGGTTATAACTTCATGTGAAACGGTGTTTCCAATTTCCTTAAGTATCTTGGTTCAGATGGACTTTAGCTACTTAATTTCCTTTAGAGTTGTAAATACTAAAAGGCACTTGTTAGTAGTATTGGCAGTGAGCTTGTGGAAGATTTGTTCTTACTGACTTTTTGTCATAAACCATTGCAATGGAATAAATGCATATTATGTTTCCATTCAAAAATACATACATGGGTTAGTACATTTAATATATAAAAAAAGAAACAAAAAGCCCAAAGAGGCTATCAGGAACACACTCATCATAGCAAATTCAAGGAGTTGGGAGTAACTACAGAAAACCATCAATTGATACAGAAAAGCACCAAAAAGGTTGTGACTCTGCAGGTTGAAATTAATATATCACCTTTGTATGTCTTGAATAGCTTACGTTTCACTTTTTTTTTTCTTTAGCTTCTGAGAAGGCCTAGGTCCATGATTTAACCAAGGTGCATAATCCAGTTACAGCTAGTTTCATATGCCCCAAAAAATTGAACTTTATGTTTTACAGGAAACCCTGAAAAAAGTTCCAGAACAGTTTATAAGAGCTCCAGGCATGCCTGAAGTAACTTTCTGGATGCTAGGCAATTTCATGAAGACTGAAAAGCTGATCATTCTGCTGTGCATGATTGGAACTTGGATCAAACTATAGGACTCCATGTACAATGATCTGTGCTGTTCTCTGTTCAGTCACCAGTCTAGATTCTCTCTGCTTCTACTCTTTTACCAAATGTCTTCCTTTGATTTTATTCATTTGCAAATCTCTCATTTCCTCTTTTTTAGGCTCCCGTGGGGCTTTCTGTGAGGTGAGACCGGATGATAAAAGAATCATGGAATTTTACAGCAAGCTGGGATGCTTTGAAATAGCCAAAATGGAAGGCTTTCCAAAAGATGTTGTTATCCTTGGAAGAAGTTTATAAGGGTTTTTTTTAAGTGAACCTGTTGAGACTGGAGCCAACCAACGGTTGGAGAGTAGTGAGCCTGAGTTTTGTTATTGTCTGCCCTTTCTATGGCAGCAGTCAGCTGGCCTGACAGGAAAGAACCACCCATTACATTCTCCCTTATGCTGCTGAAAACAGTTTGAAGAATGGTTACTGGTCATCATTTCCTGGTCTTACATGAAGTGCCAAGGGATACTGCATATGAAGTAGCTTCAGGAAAAGATTCACAAGGATTCTCAAGAGAAGGATTGGGGGCTTTTCCATCTCTGCATACCAGCAGAAAGGTCGACTCCTTTGTATCATGAAAAGGGATGCAACACGGAAGTGGGATCCCTGTATAGAGAAACATAGGAAAATGACACAGGTCATTTTATGAAAGATGAACGATAACTCATGGTTGTGTTGGCTGTTTTGCTTATTAGTAAGGAAATGGCCATCACCTCTAAAGAAAATTGATTAAGCTTTGTGCTTTGTAGGGATAAATTGTGCATTTGTCTGTGGCAAAGTCACTCAGTGGCAGAAATGTAAATTTCAGTGTGTAAATATATACATATATAGATATATATATATATAAACTTGCTGAATGCTGACGCTTTGTGTTTAATTGTTTTTGTAATTTTTTTGCTTTCCAAAGCAAAGTGGTATTTTTTCTGAGACAGCACCTTCAATTTCAAAAAAACAGAGGCTGAGGCTCATATTATTTCTGATCTAGACCGCTATGTTTCATTCCCTTTATTATAATGCCAATTTGAAAGCTTTTAAAAAGTGCTGAACTAGAGGGATCAATCCTTTAGAAAATGAATTTTTAGAAAATGGGTAAATATTGCTTCCTACTAAGAAAATAAAAACTTATTGACAGTCACTTCAGTTGCTCACCCGTACTCAGTGGGTAAATGGAAAAATACTACAACTTCAGCGCCCCATTCTTCCCTGTTCAGTCTCATTAAATCAGGGTCTTCAAGTCATACATATTTGTTACAGACTTCGGGGGAGGCGGCAGGAATAGCAAAAAGCACATTTTATATATTATTTAAATGTTACCTAATTTTAATATCACTGCCTGTTCCAAACAGTTAAGGTTTTTACTGCAATCTGACAAACTGTATGGAGCTGTAGGAGGGATGATAGATGCACTTCTTTTGTTCTAAGAAGCTGTTAGCCAACATAATGCTTCATTATTTTCATCTACTACAAGAAACTATCTTTTTATATTTTCTTTTGAAACTATTTCAAAAGAAATAGAAATTGAACTGATCCTGTTTTTTTTAAAAAACTTCAAAATATCATATACTTTTAAATGGCATTTTACTGCCATTTTAATTTGCACCCATTTCATAGAAGCTAGTGTTTGTACTTAGTTATAATTGCTTATTGATATTTGATTTTCACTGACTGAAAAGCAGAAAATACATTTCATTTGAGGAGCAAAACAATGGACAAAAGGACTTTCATGGGTTTTTTATGCTTTTGAGTGAATACTAAACAGTCATTTCATTTGGTTTTAATTAGGCAGCGTGTGTATATACAGTACAGTAGTTGGATTTATTGCAATTTTGTGGGAAGAGGGCATCTGGATTTTTATACTGTTAACAAATATAAATTTATCACTGTTTAAGTTAATTCTGTGCATCTTGAAAAGTTTGAGTCAGTTGCTTGCTCTGTGTATAAAGCGTAGCACTGTCACAACTTTCAGAGTTACGGTATCAGTTTTCATTGCCTACAGTTGGAATGCAATTTTCATGACTGTCTTTCAATCTGCTGTATCTGTAGCAAAACCACAGACTGTAAAATTGTATTTGGAAACCATGTGAAAAATAGAATAAATTGCAAAGTCAATGTAAAGGCATGTTTTGGTATAATGTTAGAGAATGAGGAAAATTAGTGGAGAAAAATAATTTTCCTGTTGTGTTTTATAATTCTCTAATGAATGTATGGTAGCAATGGATAGTTCATATTTTGGCTCCACTGCAGGTTTGGATATAGCAAATCTGCCTCTTGTGTTCATTTCTCTTGGGCATACTTTTCTGTAAATGCAGATGGACGTTACTAAAGGCTACTGAAGTAGGTGTTTGTTCTTATTGAGATTTCACAAATAATATCTTCTAATTTAAAAGAGACTAGTAATTTCGGGTAATAATGGTCCTTTACCACTATATATGATCAAGACCACCGCTGACAGCAGAAGTGTGTAATTTGTACCCCTCCGAAGCCCTAAGAAAAACTCCCAAGGATCCATCAATTAGAAATTTTCAATGTGAGAGAATGGAAAATGAAAGTAATAATGTTATGTTTAATTAATTAAAGTGAATTCTACTTTTTTCTTCGCTCCAAATAGTATGGATCCTAGTCTACCGATAGGAGAAAATATTGTACTTTAGGATTGAACTGTGGGGTCCTTGGTGCTCTTTGAGCTTGGTTGCTTCCTTGCAGACTTTTAATTACCAAACTAGGTAACATCAGTGCTAGTAGTTATGATATCTAGTTTTGTAATGAAATGTCTGCAAGAAAGCAGCAAGCTCAGGGACCCTGGTGGTCAAAACCTAACCATAACTTTTTATTGAAATTTATATTTTGCTTGATAGTTCTAGATAGCTGAAAGAAAAATTAAGAAAGCTGTGTAGGGACCTGATATTTAATACTAGTCCTATCCTTTTGATTCCATTTAGTTGATATGTTTTCAAACCGTTGAATTCCATAATTACTAGATGAGGGAGAGAAACAATTTTCATATAACATGTCTGGATTATTTTTTAATTCACCCTAGAATTAAGTATTTTAGCATGATGAATGGAATATTTAATGAATAAATTTTATTGTAGGTTAAATTTCTATTCAGATAGTTGAAATGTGTTACATAAGAATTAACATTTGTGATATATCATTTTGGTGCCATTTCTGTCCTGCAATACAGTGGACATCAATACACTTCGCAATGCAAGTCAGATCATTAGCCTATACTGGTTGGGAATTATGGAAATTATAGCCTTAACACATCCAGATACCTGGCTGAGTCAATTAAGCAAGGACTTCAAAGGCATCAAATTGAAGTTTCATTTGCCTCCTTGTTTAGATCCCAAGTATGTCATTTGCTCAGTTTTTGAGATTTAGCTCTTTTATATATCATAATTTTTATCTCTCAATTTCATGTTGTTTAAACAGAAAACAATTCTATTATTTTTTTTGAAAATTGCCTTCTTGGACTTCTAAAAGGTTGGGAATAGTATTAATTAGGTTATGTGAAATTGAAACTGTCATGTCGCTCTTTTGTCATTTTGTCTGATTTTTCTTGTTCTATATTTTTAGTTCTTATTTCTAAGTTTAATAAAATATTTGACTTGGAACTTGGGAATTGAATAGGTATTTCTTACTGGCCCAAGTATTTATCCTTGAATGTCTTCCTTCTGTGCTGCAGGTCTGGACCAAGGAAGATACTAGAAAACTAGATTTAGATCACAATGTAGTAGCAGAAGTGAGACAGTAATTATTGCCTTCAGTTGAGGATTAGTTCAAGCATTTTAAAACATGCTTTTCAGTGTAGGGTAGAAAGTTTAAATGAGCCTGCCTATTAGTCATGATGGTTGTAAAGTTACATCACTGACCTTAATTTTTTAAATTGCTCCAAAATAGCAAATCTCAGGCTCAGTATAGCTCAGGCTTTTACAAGATAAGGCCAAAGGTGAACATTATCTGTTTTCAAATCTACCCAGAAAAAACAAAATATCTTGTCATGATGCTATATGGTAGGTAATTTAATAACTCTTACCTCAAATGTTTTTTCTAAGAAGGGAAATTATTGTCTCAACAGATGATCTTTAGATATGTAAGGTAACACTGAGATAATGTACTCCCTGCTTGAAGCATTTATGGACCATCAAATTCCCCCAAGTTTTGACTAGACCATGTAGTCTAAAATGCAGTTACCGTAGTATATTGTAGGTTATTATTTAGGAACAGTGTGTAGGGAGATATCAGTATGTTAACTCTTATTCATACAATAATGTAGACAATGGTTATTTTTGCATTCTGTTTTCTCTAAAATTCTCAGGTACTTTTAATTTTCCTCAGAGAAAGTGCAAAACAAAAGAAAATCCTTTTGGAACACTTCATCTCTTAATATTTTTTCAAACATTTCCTTATTTCTCTTATTTTTAGAGCATCCTGATCACTGCATGAAAAATGAAAAATAAAAGCATTAGTTACTCTTAGTTTTGTATCATGTGCAGACTTGATCATTATTCCCACAATCTCTTCATCTAGGTCACTCACAAAATTGATTAGCAAAGAACCCTGTGGAGTCATCTCAATATTATGCCATGGAACTTCTCCCAATCTATTTTTAAGCGAACTATAGGAAAATGAGATTAACTAATGACTAGTTTGCGAAAAGCCCATTGCGGCTTCTGTTAATTGTTGCATCTCTATTCAAATCTGCTTCAGGACTTGTCCAATAAAGATGTCAAGTTGACTGTCTGAAATTCCTACCCATGTTTCCCCAAAAATAAGACCCTGTTTTATATTTTTTTGAACCCTGAAATAAGCGCATGGCCTTATTGCCATGTGCTCAAAAGCCGGATTGGGTTTATTATCAGTGGATGTCTTATTCTGGGGGAAACGGTAGATTTCACATCACAGAAAGTTTGGCCTACATCTCCATGGAGAACTGCTTCAGCTGAATCCTATTTCAGAATTTTATAACAAATTGTTCATTTCAGTTCTTGCCACATTTCTGTTGGGTTTAGATCTAAACCTTGATCATTCCAAACATTGAATTTGTTTTTTTCCATCCATTCTCCTATAGACTTGCTTGTATATGGAAGCAAGTATTGGAATTGGAATTACTGTCTTGCTTCAGCTGACAGACAGATGGCCACATACTCTCCAGGTGAAGTCTCTGATACAAAGCAGAATTCATGCCTTGTTAAGCAAGGACAAGTTTTTCAGGTTCACAGTACAGTATAGGTAGTCCTTAACTTAGAATAGTTCATTTAGTGCCTGAAGTTACAACGGCACTGAAAAAAGCGACATGACTACTTTTCACACTTAAGACTGTGGCAGCATTCCCATGGTCACGGGATTTACATTTGTATGGTTGGCAACTGGTTCATATTTATGACAGTTGCAGTATCCTGAGGTCATGTGATCACCTTTTGCAACCTGAGAAGTAAAGACAATGAGGAAGCCAGATTTGCGTAACAGCTGTGTTACTAATGTAACAACTTCAGTTGTTCACTTCACTTAAGAAATGTAGCAAAAGTTGTAAAATGGGATAAAACTCACTTAACAAATCTCTCTCAACATAAATTTTGGGCTCAATTGTGGTTGTAAATTGAGGACTACCTGTATTTTCATTTTCTTGATAGTTAGGAAATTCTTGACTGATGCTTATATATCACCCATTAAGCCTCCAAACTTCCACATGTGACTCATTCTTCCAGAACTGGGGAGTTCTGTGGATACCTGGTTTTTGTGAAACCTAAAACAAGCATCAATATTCTTAATAAAGAATTGCTTCCAACTCGCTACTCTCCCATGAATTCTATTTTTACCCATCTTCTCTGGTGTTGGACTGATAAATATTGTCTTTTAGTCAGGATGAAAGGCCTTTAGCAAACACAGATCCTTGGAGGTTATTTTCATCATATGTGTGATTTTAGGAATGATTTTGACAGGCTAGCCACTTTTTATTTCTATTCTCCATTTTAAGACAGTATCACTGATACGTGGATGGGTGGAACCCCTTTTTATAACCTTTTCGAGATCACGATAGGACTGTGTGGTGAGAGCTTTGCTCACACTCCCTTTAGCAAGCCCTACACGAAGTTCTGATAATATTCATTGGTAAAGAAGGACTAGAATCTGAGAATTTCCATCAACTACAGCCCTTGCATTACCTTTCTTTTAGGGCAGTGGTTCTCAACCTTCCTAATGTCACGACCCTTTAATACAGTTCCTCATGTTGTGGTGACCCCCAACCATAAAATTGTTCCTAAGACCATTGAAAATATGTGTTTTCCGATGGTCTTAGGTGACCCCTGTGAAAGGGTCATTCGACCCCCAAAGGGGTCCCGACCCACAGGTTGAGAACCACTGTTTTAGGGAGTTTTGTATTTCAATTTTGGGACCCTAAAAACGGTTCAGCCGAGGAAAGATTTATTTCCTACAACAGGACAATCTAGATTTTTTTTCCCCCTTTCGACGCTTGCATAGTTTAGTTTCAGAATCTCACTTGGATTTTCTTTTCTTTTTTTAAGAAAAGAAAAATAGTAAAACACCTCAGATGGACACGCAATCTCTAAAATTTGTACTGAATGAATAAGGTCTTGTCTACCTTCCCTTCTGGAGCGGACAAGCTCGTAATTGGAGAAAAGCCGCGTCGCCGATTGGAGCAGCCCCGGCAGGGCGGGCAGCAGGCGGGGCGGCACTCGAGCGTCTTCCTGCCGTCCCTTTTCCTTTCTGCTCTGCGCTTCCTGGCCAGACATGGCCTCTCTCGTGGATCTAGAGAGCCTGGACGGTGAAGCTACGTCGCCGATTTGCACGAGTCGTTTCGTTTTCGGTTGGTAAAGATCTGTGGGGATTTCGCAGGCCGGAAATTTTGCCCACCGGTCATATTTGAGAAACGAGGGGCCGGGGGTGGGGTGCGGGGTGGGGGGGAGATTGGAAGGCAAAACCAGGCGCTTTGCTCCCGGAGTAGCGATTGTTTTGGTAGGATTTGATCGCTCCGAGAATCGCTTGGCTAGGGCTTTTAATGATCGTATTAGCACGATACATTGGACCGCATAATTAAGTAGCCTCATTTCGGGTTTTTATTCTGGAAAGCTGAGCACATGGAGGCACCACGTGCTTCCCTGTCCCGATTCAGTTGGTGCTCTCCAGCTCGGCTCTTGCAAGCGCCTTGGCTTGTTCGTTGAAAAAAAAAAGGCTGGGAAGCCACACAAGCCTTCCTTCGGTTGCAAGGAAGGATTTATCTGCCGAATAAACGTGGCGAAATGTTTCATGAATTTCATGAATCAGGGTGGAACTAAACGCGTGTTGCACAGGGCAGGAGGCAGGTCTCGCTCAATTCCAACTCACGTTGGAGAAATTGCATAGCAAGGCTTTCTAACATTGGTAAACTAAAAATTAAAGTTGTCAAAATTTGTTGCCTGTTGTGTTTTTTTCATGCAGCCTGGAATACTGAAGTGAATGTGCAATGGAGATTGTTCTGCCTATTTTCATTTGTTTCTATAAAGGTTGATGGAGGAGATTTGAAATGCAACATGTCACCGAAAATTATCTCCAAAATTTTTCATAAGAGATACTTTTGTTGGGCAACAGCTTTGAAGTTGCTTTCACAATTAAGAATGTGTTCTTTTATATAACACCAAAACATAATTGGTAGATTTTGCGGATAATTCTGAAAATCAAAAATATTTGTTAATTCCTTTGGCTTTAGAATCAAATATAGTACTCTCATTTTTCAAGTTGGGGAAAACAGGGGAAATCAATACAAAGCACGTTGAAAAAGCATCACAGAAGAAGACAGTGACAAACTTTTGTATTGTTGCCTAAAAAGTGAGATGGGTATTTCCATGAGGTAGCAGAAATCAAGCTCAGCTCAGAGACTAAAAGCTTTCAGTTTCAGCTTTTGATCATGCTGGATTTATTTTTGGCTTCTGCAGAGTGAAAGCATATTGAAATGTATAGCATTTCTGCAGTTGGAGAAACTTGCCTCTTCCACTTAAGAAAATCTGTGCTTTTTTTTTTTAATGCCTTGTTATAATATTCACTTGGATTTCCCACCCAGGATGTGAGCTGAACAGCAGTGCGCGTTCCTATACTTTTAAAGTCTCGGAAGAAGATGATTCAGATCATTTCCTAGCTCTAAATATGGTAAGATATTTCACTTCACTCTGAAATGGGGAGACTAGCTACAGGCTATTTCCTAGCTAGTGTTAGTATTAATAAGAGATTTTTGTTCAGATTACCATGAATGAAGCTGCACATCTTTGCTGGCAAAGCTGTTTTAATATCTATCTGCTTAGACAAGATGGCTCTGAGCCTTTGTATTTTTCTGCATTATTATGCCACAGATCACAACGTGTGCATGTGCACCCACAAATACACAAAAATCAAATATTTTGTGCTGAAGGGTACCTTTTTCTGATTGTATCATCCCAAATGTTACTTGCTTAAAATCACAAAGCAAGAATTGTGTTTTTAAAGCAGACTCTCTTAAGTGTATTGTGATTCTGCATACTTCTTTTAATCAGTGTGTGTGTGTGTGTATATATCCCATATATACATCCCGTATACATCCCGTATATATATGGGATGGATTACATAGCCTGCAAATTGGCTAAATTTACTGTTTTGGGATTTGTTCATGTTTGTTACCTGATGATTTTGTTCTGATCCTGCTTCCAAATGCTTATTGGAAGAGGTCCATCATTAGAGGTTAAGTTAGCATTTCATTCTTAGCTAAGCATTCCTCAGTAGGCCCCTTCAGTTTTGTTTCTCCCCCTCTTTTCAAGGCTTGTCTGTCCGAGGGTGCCAAAGATGAATGCAACATTGTGGAGGTGGTGGGTCGTGACTATCAGAACAAGGAGGTTGCTGTGCCTGTGGCCAATCTGAAGCTGTCATGCCAGCCCTGGGTAAAATGATATTTTGGGAATATGCGTGTCTTAGAGAAAATCAGTGTAATGGTTCCAGAATGTTGATTTGAAAGATTTTCAAACATAATTGGTCAGACTTGGGATGGCCCCTCTGATATGCCGTAGTGGTGCAGTGGTTAGAATACAGTACTGCAGGCTACTTCTGCTGACTGCCAGCTGCCAGCAGTTCAATTCCCAGCAGTTCAAGATTGACTCAGCCTTCCATCCTTCTGAGGTTGGTAAAATGAGGACCCAGATTGTTTGGGGCAATATGTTGACTCTGTAAACCTCTTAGGAAGTACTGCGAAGTGGTATATAAATCTAAGAGCTATTGCTGTGCTCCAAAGATTGAGATTTATCAGATTTTCCAGAACCTGCCTTCTGTGATTTCTCCAGAATGGGCCAAAGAATGTTCATCCTGAATGAAATATTTGATATTTGAAAATTTGGTATCAGAAAATCTTTCTTGACCCATGATTTTCTAGATCCTATCTGTTTAATCAGCTTAAATAGGTGGCTTGATATAATAATGAATCATTAGACTAACTGGATATATTGCACTGGTTTAAAAGGTGATAATGAGAGCTCTGAATCTCCATAGATGTGAGAGTTCAATTTGCAAATTAGGAACACAGTATTTCTCTTTAATTATGTGAAAATGGCTCACATCCCCCCCCCCAAAAAAAACCCCAATAACCACAGATGCAACAAAGCATCTGAATAAACTTCAAATCCTATTGAACTAAATGAGACTTGGAGATATTCATCTTGTTTCATAATTGATCTGTTTCCTTATTTTTCCACAGTTGTGTTTAGATAATTTTGAGTTCCAGCCCCCAGTGACTTTCCGTCTGCGCTCAGGATCTGGCCCTGTTCATCTTTCAGGACAACATCAAATATGTAAGAACCTGGGAATGGGATAGAAGAAACCATTGGGTACAATGAGCATGCCATAGTAGTTAAAGGACATAGAAAAGTAGTAGTTCTTTCTGGAGTAGTGACCACAATTCCAGTTTAAGTGTCTTGGCTACCTCAACTAATACAGTCAATATTGTGGATTCTGGAATTTTTCCTGGTATAAGCTGGTTTTTGTCATTTACACAGAAAAGAGATCTGCTATCTAACAGAAGTAGCATTTTTGCCCACCTTCTGCTTTGGAGCAATGCAAGCCACTGAGGGTATTGTGTGAACTACTAAATTTGGGGTGCTCTACCAATTTAAACTTCATTGTTTTTAGAATGTAAATTAATGGGTAATAGGAAAGATAGAGGCTTGAGGAATTCTCTGGATGGTATAAACAAGACAAATTGTTTCTCAGTTCACAGAAAGGATCTTTCAGATGATGACTTCAGTGATGATGATGAAGAGGATCAGGAGGAAGAGCTTCCACCTATCAAACCAGCCAAGAAGAAACAAAAATCATAGCTGAGCTTCTCTGTAGGTACCTGTTCAGTTACCTGAGAATGCTCATCCTGAGTGGAATATTGTAGAGTTCTTGTTTTCATTAATTAAGCTTGTTATATTATTGTAGGATACCATGGACAGTGCTCCATTCACACTATTAGTACTGACCTCCTGAAATTGGCCTTTTCATTTAAAGGCTCTGGACAGGAAATGTTCTACAGCTTTTTGCTCGTTAACCCCATCTCTGATTTTGTATTCTAAATAGCATGGTGTAGTGTGGAAAAGAACTTGCTTTTTCAGATGGACAAGGAAAGTAGCTATCTGCAATACTTCAGCAGGGACCCTCCAGTATCCAGCTTTCTTTGTCATGGTAGTGTTACAGACGTATGTGCTGATCTTGGAAAACTGGCAGTTGTGATAGCAGCTTAATGAAGTTGGTCTGGGATGTCTACTTCTCCCCAAGGCGTGAGGGGCAGTAGAACCATATAGATGTAGTTAGTTGTAGGGCTAAAAAATAGGTGCCCATATCCTGGATGTGGTTGCTGCCGTGATCGAGACTTTTGTTTATGACGACATGCTACTTAATTCAGCTGGAGCTGAATTAAATAGCTCACTGAATCTGGTGGCTGTTAGAAATAACAGATGTTTCTTATTCTGTGGAAAAAAAATCTGTGGAGTTGTTGGAGAATTGCAAGCGTGTAACTTCCACTCCTGGAAAAAAAAATCCATACTGTGATGCTTTCTAATAAGAATTTCTTGATACTAAGAAAACTATCCAATTATAAGCCCTTTGCTCCTGATATTATTTATTTTTTCCAGGTAAAAAGCAAGGTCTGTTGTCCAAATGTTTTATATCTGTTTTTAAGGTTACATTTTTTTAGTAAACATTATCAACTTCTCAGGGAAAGTTACTGACTCCATTTTGCTAACATTGGGCGGCTCCTAATTTTGTTTTGATATGAGCCACATTCTCTGCAATAGTTGATATATTCCATAGTTATTGAAGATACTTCCTAGATTCACTTTCTGAGAAAAAAATAAAGGTATATTTTTTATTTAACTTCATAGAGTTTGAAGCATTCTCACTATTGGCCAGATGGAGTTTATTACAATTTATAATTCAGAACAAGCTGGAGAGAGACAAGTTTTTACCCTTGATAGATAGCTGAGAATGCTGCCTGTATGTTTTGTCCTTGTTACTGGTGTCCTTTTTTTAATAAACACATTTGTTATACATGTTCTCTTTTGCTTTGTATTTTCTTGAACGATGTTGAGTGTTGAAAAATACAAAACGAAGTCCTGTTACTTCATTTTTCTATCATTTCTATTCATTCCCTTCCTTAAATATATAACGGGTTTAATGAGAATTTTTAGCATTTTCTAAAAGAGCCTACAGTTATTGTCACTGTCCATTTGGATGGTGCTGACACAAGTAGGATTGTTTCAACCTTGCAAGGATGTATTTGCTGTTCAACAATTACAAAAGTAAAACTGTAGCTTTAATCCGAATTATTTGCTACTCTTATGCTATTTTATCAAGCTTCCTAATCCCAGGCTTATTCCTATTAAACCTGTTAGCTTATTTACATAGTGCTCTAGCGCTTTGGCTTTAGCTTTATGTGCTAAGTCTCCTAGGTTGTTTTTCTCTTCCAGCTGTGTCTGAGGAATGCAAACTGTTGTCTGTTGAATCCAGCTCATATGCAGGCTCTGCCATAGAGTGGCTTATTGTTAGATGTTGCTGCATTCACTCCAGCTCCCTTCTTTTCACTTTCAGGCTGTTCTATCCCACAGACTCTTCCCCAACCAGTATTTTTTTTTTACCCAACCAGTGTTTTGTCTCCCTACTGCGTGAGTCACTTTAGTAGCATCCTTCAACCTTCTTCTTTCCCCATTGCTTTCTTGGTTACAATTCAACTTTTTCTTTTCTCCAGGCCCCTTCAAGCTTGCCTGTCCTTTGGTTTCCTGAAGGTCCAGCAACTCCTTCACTATCCTGTATCATGTTCCTGGGTTTTGTGTTTTCTTTCTATTGAAAGTAGTCTCCACGTATAGACTCTCATACCCACTACAGCAGAAGCGTCTGTCAGAGACTTTCTGTTAGCTGGCTGGCAGGGACAGAAGCAGAGACACTACAGAGAGTACAGTCTAGAACTGTGATGGCGAACCTATGGCACGGGTGCCACAGGTGGCACACAGAGCCATATCAGTGAGCACGCAAGCATTGCTGTAGCTCAGCTCCAGCACACATGTGTGCGCTGGCCAGCTGATTTTTGGGCCTTTCGGTCTCACCGAAAATGGGAAATGGGCTGTTTCCAGCCACCGGAGGACCTCCGCAGGGGTGGGGAAGGCTGTTTCCTAGAAAGCCTCTGGAGCCTGGGGAGGGTGAAAAACAGACCTACCAGGCCCACCGTGCCATCACGTGCTAAAAGCACATGCGCAGGGGTGGGGCGCATTGAATTATGGGTGTGGGCACATACATGGACGACCTCGCGCTCCCCCGCTTTTGGCACGCGACAGCAAAAAGGTTAGCCATCACTGGTCTAGAATGACAGAGCAGAGATTGCAGAGCTCTACCTAACAGAGTAGGGATTGCGGCTTCCAGAAGGTCTGGATCTACTTCTGGTAGAGAAAAGTGGAGCAATCATTGTCAGGTGGCTGTAAGGGTTGGACCAGCATGGCTGGTTTTGCACTATTCAAAGGGCGTTTGGGAGGGTTTTTCTTTATTAAAGCAATCAAGGAAGAAAAATATGAATTCTTAGCAAGGTCCCTAAAATTAAATTATACCCTATTACTGAAATTTGTTGCTTCTCCTGGTTTTGGTGAAGATAACAAATTGCTTCAGTCCTATCTCCTTTTGGGTATGTATATGGATGGGGCATTTAGGTACAAATATATACATAAGCACACGTCAGCAAAATAAGTATATTTTGAGCAACAAATCCATTTAATTCCTGTCCAATGATTAAATCGGTTTCCAGATCTGAGAAAACACATTTTGTTGGTTCTTGGCTGGAATTCTTTTACTTTGGCTGTCCCCGGCTTGGGACTTTTGTTGGAACTATCAATTTGCATCAGCTCCAGCCAGCACAGGTGATGTTGGTTGAGAGAAAATGAGAGCTAGTAATCAAGTGCATCTAAATAGTGTGAGACTGAACCCAATATTCAAGGGTTTATTGAATATTTGCCCAAGAAAGAGATTGCAAAAGAAGCATAAATTTGGGAGATAATCCACTTTTAACTCCATTAACTAGAGACTTGGGTTGGATCGTTAAGGACAATAGTGCACAGATATGAACAGTTTCTTTGGTCATCTAGGTGATCAGGCGTGTTCTGTGGTTGGTTCTAATTGTAGAAATCCTTGAATGCCCAACAAACCTTTTTATCAGATAAAAAGAGACAAATTCTTTGTGTGTCCAATCACACTTGGCCAAATAAAGTATTCAATTAAATTCAAATTAATAAAATAACATTTCTGGGACAAAAAGCTTTGGGGAAAGATGAAGTCAGAAAGATTCATAGATGCATGAGGCTGATAACCTGATGTTGGAAGCCTTTCCAAGAAAGCTAGACACATGGGAGTTTGTGAACACCAGTTTTCACAACAATCTCCAAATCAGCTTCCCCAGTCTGTTTTTTTCTAGATAAGCAGACCAACTACTTAGAATTCCTCATACCAGGCTGGGAATATGGCAACAATAGGACAAGAAAGTCTCCAAGTCATTTACGATTCAAATGATTTGTGGAATGGGGTGACATAACTCAACAAATTTTCTGAAAGTATGGGATTTTTTTCTGCCAGCAAAAAAAGTTTTAAACAGCTCTTTATGAAAGAGCAGATTCTTCCTGCAGCCACAGGATGGCAGCCTTATCAGCAAAAACATCTTTAAAATTTGTTTCTAGGGACTTTGAAGGATTTAGCGTTACCCGTTCTTCAGAGGTTTCGGATGGAGCTCAGGATGTGTTAGAAAAATGGTTTATGATGCAATAAAATTACCTGCACTTCATTTTAAGAGGCTGAAAAATCTGTATTGATTATTTCAGCCAAAATGTATAAGCAATGTGTAAGCATTGCTTTGAACATCCATCATATTTGCTATTGCCTATTTGCCAGCACATTTGAAACTGTTTAAAAGCTGCTTTACACTGCTTCAATTCCAAAGCACCGTGTGATGACCTGTCAGTCTGTCAGAGCGTTTGCAGCATGATTACTATTAAGAGACAACCCAGGAGCAAAACAGCACACAGAGACTTAGACATTTAACAGCGGTTTATATACAACACATATACAGAAATATACGTGGTTAGCAAATACCTTACAAGCAATCAAACTTCTTAACTCTACACAGAGAACTCAGCAATGAATACTGGAGACAAGGAGAGAGAGAGAGTATGCCCTCTCCTGGCTGAAATTTATAAACACGTCTTAAAGGGGTAAAAGACTTGTGTGGACCCCTTCTGAGTCTTAAACTGGCTATACCAATGCTGATTCATTCTCATTGCATCAGCCTTATATTTCATCAGCTTTACAATTGCATCAGCCTTACATCGGCTGGTCAGCTTTAAATCATCATTACTCTTGACAGTCAGAATATATGGGTCTGCCAATGTATCTTCTGTCAACAGATTCCCTTATAAAACTAGACAAAAGCCTTAAAAAAAACCAGTGATACCATTTTGTATAAACGGTTTTGAACAATACTGAGATCCTTTAAAGACGGTTAATAAAGTTACAGTCTCTTACACTGTTTTCTTGATACAAGTGTATAAGAAAACAGTTTATCAAGTGTATCAAGAAAACGGAGCTTGTGAGGGCACATGCGGCCCTCCCAAGCTCCGTTTTCGCTGGCAGAGGGTTGAAGGAGGCCGTCGCAGCCTCCCGAGCTCTGTTTTCACTGGCAGAGTGCTCAGGCTACCACAGCTCCCCCCTCAACACAAGTGACATTGAGCGGGCCATGCCCACCCGGCCCCCAAGGTCAAACACAGCCCTGATGCGGCCTCAATGAAATCGAGTTTGACACCCCTGATCTATGTGATTCCTAAAGATTGGTGCTGGCATGATGGTGCAGAATCAGTGGTCAAGGGAAGATTATAACTGCATTAGAAGAAGAGTAATAGGAACTTGAATAGTCAGAGATTTTTTTTTAGAGATTTTACCAATCTACCCTACTGTATTTCCTTCCTTTTTTTTTCTTTTATGTTATGAATCCATTGCATGACATCTTGAGTAGTTTTTAAACAGGTGAAATTATAAATTGACCAAATTGTTATTACAATACTGAGGTTATGTATTTACAGGCAGGAAGAATTCATTGAATCGCGTCTCCTTGCAGAACCAGCTGCTTCTACCTTCTCACATAAATCTATCCTGTTTAAGTTGTTCTTCCTCCAATTCCATCCTGTCCAAGCTTTACCTCATTCTCTTTCCTGGGAATACTATATGTAAAGCCAGGTGAATATGTATAGGTCTTCCTGTCATTTTTCTGTCCATCCTCCCAGGATGGAGCCATCCCAGAATACCAGCACCAGATTTGAAATACCAATGGCAGTTACTGCAAAATGACTGCTGACATAAGCCTGATGATGGCAGATGGGATTTTGCCGAAACGTCGCTTCTACCCTTTTAGGGATATATCCACAATTACACGGGAAGAAACCCGAAATATTAACTATACACACACACACATATATATATATATGCTGGGAGGATGGACAGAAAAATGACAGGAAGACCTATACATTTTTTTTATTTATTTATTTATTTATTTATTTACTTACTTACTTACTTACTTACTTACTTACTTACTTACTTATTTATTTATTTATTTATTTATTTATGTATTTATTTATTTATTTATTATTTATTTATTTATTTATTTATTTATTTATTAAATTTATATCCCACCCTTCTCCCCGAAGGGACTCAGGGTGGTGAACAGCCGAGAATTAAAATAACATGCAATATAAAAGTTAAAATAATTAAAAATAAATTAAATTAAATGGCCGCCCCAATTTAAAACCCCTAGCAATACAATTAAAAACCCCTAAAATCTATTCAGGCCAGGAAAGCTTCTGTGGTGGATTTTTTCCTCTAAAAACCTTCATTCGTATCAATATTTTATTACAGATACAGCCATAAGGTAAACCCCTGAGGCCCCCAGGATCATAATATGGTTCTTGAATATCTTAATGAGACCCCCAGTTGAGATTTTTCCCTATTATGTTTTTATATGACAAAATGGGAAATTATTATATTAGATTTATATCCCACTTTATAAGTAATCCAAAATGGAGAATATACTCCATATATACTCTAATTCTATATACTCTAATTCTCCTATTTTCCCCAGAAAAACAATGCTCTGAGGTGGGTTGGGCTGAGAGAGAGTGACTGGCCCAAGCTGGCTTTCATGGCTAACACAGAACTAGAACTGTGATTTCTAGGCCAGCGTCTTAACCACGACACCAAACGGGCTCTCATTATTATTAAGTAAGGTAAAGTTGATACATGAATGTTACACATATTTTTTGTAAATTTACTTCAACTTTTAAGTGTATATCAATCTTCATTTCTCATCTTCCCATTACTTTTTGGAAGGAAGCTCTCTCATCCCCACCAAACTTAGACAATGATTATTGTGGGTTCGTTGTCAGTTTCCAAGGGGCTAAAATTTTACTGTGATGACAAAAAGCTGTTCAGGTGTTAGAGAAGGAAGGGAATGTAGAATGGAAATTGGTGAATTGTACTATGCAAGATCACACCTGTTTTCAAATGCTACTCAGGGCTTTGATCAGTTTAACCACGTTCTTTATAGCAGTCAGGATTTTGTGTTTGATGAATCCTTGGAGCAGAGAATTAACGTATCAAAGCTTTTCATGTATAAATGACTGAAGCTGGATCCTAATGTGGCAAATTTCCTGGTGTATCAACTGTGATGTTTATATGAACACTTTTATCAGCAACCAACTCTTATGTACTAAGTGCCTAAAGTTAATATTTAACCTTTGCAGATTCAAACATCCATACTGAGATTGTCATCAAGAGAGGGAGGGAGGGAGGGAGGGAGGGAGGGAGGGAGGGAGGGAGGGAGAGAGAGAGAGAGAGAGAGAGAGAGAGAGAGAGAGAGAGTGCATATAAGAGAAAGAGAGAAAGATTAGTTATACAGACCGTGTTTAAGAGGAAGAATAGGATTAGCGGGTCAGGCAGGGGCAATGAGTTCTTCTTTAGAGATGATGCTATCAGGATAGACTTAAATACCTTGTGCAAACAAAGAGGATTGTCTAGGAAAAGGAGATCTTAATGTCACAGATTTCTTGTTGCAAACCTTTCCAAGAAAAGGAGCTGTTAGTTTATTTTTCCCAAAGAAGGACAGATATACATGTGGGTATATTTGTTTCTATTCCATTTACTAGGACTAAGAAAACAAATAGAAAGCCTATTTTTCTCCAAATAAATATGCAGCTCTATAAGTGCTCCTAGCATAAATATCACAGCACAAAAAGATAATGTAATCCCAGGATTTAAACAGTCTTGTGAAATAAATTTTTACTTCCTGATTTATAAAGAAATATTGCTAAGATTGCAACTCCATTTGTTTAAAAAAAGTATATGGATATATCACAGAGAATGAACGAATGTTTAAAAGAAACTGAAACTACTATCTTGAAAAAGAGATATGAATTCTATGAAGATTTTAAAACAAAATTTAATAAGAGAAGATCCTAACTTTTCAGGGATCAGTAGAATATTAACAAATTATAAATATTTAAATTGGAAATAAGAATTTTTTTCCATTCAGCAAAATGTATAACCAATGGCCTCAGATGAGATGGGGTGAATTTTTCAATACAGCTGACTTATTTATTTTTTTATTTGTTTATTTATTTACTTACTTACTTACTTATTTTTTTATTTATTTATTTATTTATTTATTTATTTATTTATTTATTTATTTATTTATTTGTTTGTTTGTTTGTTTGTTTATTTATTTATTTATTTATTTATTTATTTATTTATTTATTTGTCATATTTCTATGCCGCCCACTCTCTGAGGACTCTGGGCGGCTTACACCAAAGACAGTATACTAAATAGCATATTGCCCCCAATCTGGGTCCTCATTTTACCCACCTCGGAAGGATGGAAAGCTGAGTTAACCTTGAGCCGGTGAGATTTGATCCGCTGATCTGCTGAACTATCAGTCAGCTGAAGTAGCTACAGTACTGCACTCTAACCACTGCACCACCTCGGCTCATAACTTCCAGAGCAAAAGTGGGATCCTACACCATCCTTATAGAGATTAATCATAAATGAGTACTCATTAGCTAAGGAAATTCAAAATTATTTCATCAGCGTAAATGAAATTAATATGTAATTTCTCCCTAATTATTACTGGACCATAGTTTGTTAGGAAGTGTGTAAGAATTTTCAGGGTGCTGGCTTTCACTATCATTCACAACCACTGTTGTTCAGGCTATTTCTGAATACAGATACCCTTCGGGAATAACATTAAATCCACATCCAAAAGGAGCCCAATAATTAGCTCTGGTGTGACACAAATGTTTTGCATGGGTGGGTTAAAAGGGAACCTAACTATAAGATGATCTTTGTATTTCTTTTGGACATAGGTTCAACTGCTAATTTCTTAAACCTCTATCCAAAAGGGTGCAGGAAGCATGCTGTTGTGTTGCCTGTCCTTTGGAACAGTTTATCTCCAAGATTCAGATGGCTCCAACCTATTGGTGTTTCATAAAGCTCTGAAGAACTTGCTTTCCCTTGGGCACTGGACCACAATACAGAATGAATCTCTAGCAGGCACAGTGGAATATTGATTAGCATCCTTTTAATCTGCTTTGTTTGTTCTGGTATATATTGCTTTTATAATGTAAAAGCTATAGTTATTATGAAATGGGCAGCTATCTCAAAATGACGGAGTAAATAAATACGTTTATATATAAAGCAGTCCTCTTTGAATGCACTGTGCACAGTATTTGTGCTGGGCAAGAACTGATCATTCGTCTCCAATTGAATTCAACTGTCCAAAATACTTTCACCCAATTAGAGGGAGTTTTGACAGAGGCCAAACCCAATAACCTAGCCATCTGTGAAAACGTGTCTCCAACCCCATCTCATCCCACATTAAGGAGAGTTATGATTCCCCCCTCAGCAGGTGGTAACATTTGGTTTAAGAGAGAAACAAAGTCATGGAATCCATTACTGTCTTTAATACAGCAGGTCCTATACATTGTCATGATTAGCCATTTGTATGATCAGACTCCAATAAAAAAATACTACATTTGAGATTACCCCAATTTAAGAAGAAATTCTGTGTCGTATCTATAATATTTTATTCATATATGCATTTCACTACTTGAAGAAATGAATATACACATGTGAACTAGCCTTGGGATCGGCAATAACAAAGGGAGATTATTTGTGATATATGTGACTTGTTAGTATGTAAAAACATCATTAAATGTATTTATATCATATTATCTAGAGCAGGGGTCTCCAACCTTGGCAACTTTAAGCCTGGTGGACTTCAACTTCCAGAATTCCCCAGCCAGCTTTGCTTTGGTGGCTGGGGAATTCTGGGTGTTGAAGTCCGCCAGGCTTAAAGTTGCCAAGGTTGGAGATCCCTAATCTAGAGCATAAGACATCACATTTTTAAGGTCAAGGTTACATGCAGATTTGAAGGAGAGAATTTAAAGGAGTAAGGAGGAAACTAGGTATGGTCAAACCTTGTAATGTGTGTATATCCAGAATAAAATCACATTTATCCATCTTCTCCAGCATATCAAAAAATCATCAGCAGGAGGAGATTCCAACATTGTACTTCTTTGTATAGAATAGAGGTCTCCAAATTTGGCAACTTTAAGACTTGTGGACTTCATCTCCCAGAATTCCTCAGCCAGCCATGCTTCTATTTTTGCTATTGTGCAAGAGTGAAACTGAATACAATTCTAGATGGCTTTTACAAATGAATTGTCTCCAGTAAATATAATGACTGAGTAATAACACTGAGCATTGAACTAGTATGTCCCGTTTTGGTTCTCAATTTGTGAACTAAGCAAAACTCTAAAGATTGGTGGATCCCTTATGTATCTATAAGCAGGAAATGTCTTTTTGGAGTATCACAAGAGCCTCTCTGTTAAATGTTGATTGAGCTTAATATGCTTCCCATGTGTGATGAAGTGGAAAGTATGGTACTGCAGTGAGGAGAGAAGGGGATGAAGAATTAAACAATAATGAGGAGAATTATTCAGAGAAACCAATGTCCTGCTGGAAAAAAAAGTGCACAATTAAGGCACTAAAGGAGAAAAGTGAATTTAAAAAGAAATTCCAGTTAATAGGTAATTATTTTTCACAATTACTATTTATCAAACATTTTGAAAACAATTCAGCTGAACTACCAGTATATACTACCACCTAACTTTTGCATAGGTTTTTAGTTTCCTAAGTGTCTTTAAGAGTCAATTTGATATAGTGGTTAAGTCATCAGGCTGGGTGACTTTGGGCTAATCATTCTCTCTCAGCCCTAGAGAAAAGGCAATGGCAAACCAGATCTGGAAAACCCTTGCCAAGAAAACTGCAGAGATTAGTCCAGGTATTCACCAGGAATCAAGAATGACTCAAAAGTGCACACACACCATGGATCTTTGCTTTATTTCGGTCTTAGATGCTTAAAAGGTATTTTGCTTGGCATAATTCTACCCAGAATGCCCAACTTAATGATTATTTGAACTGTGTAAAGTCCTAAAAAGCACCTTTCAGGTCTCCTTGTAGAATTTCTGCTTGTATAGAAGATACGGGGCCAGATTATAACATGAAACTAAAGGTGCTTTCTCACTTCTGAAAATTCAGATTTTCTTAGTCTTAATCAAGAGAGATGGACCACCAGACCAAGAGCAAAAACAAGCTTCTCATAAGAAAAATGGCATGAATGTACATTTCATTTTCCTCTCAGTTAAAAACTGAGAAAACAGGATTAACCAGTCAGCCTTATCTAAAATGGACTTACACTTCCAATAGAAATCGTTGTATTTTCTCTCACATTTTCACTTTTCTTTTAAATCTCTATCCTTCCCTCCCTCCCTCCCTCCCTCTCTTTCTCTCTCTCTCTCTTGCATCTTATTTATTTTTGCCACTTTTCTTAATTTGGAGATGTTGATATATTCTTGCTTATTCTCCCATTCCAGCAATTTCCAGGCTTTAACATAAGGAAACAGATGTACACCTCAGTGATTTGAAATGGACAATGAGAAGCAGCATCGCCTGCAGGCTACAATATCTAGATTGAAGCCCCAGAGTTTTGCTAATTCATGTGCTCAGTAAATCACCCACAACTCTGGCAGGAGCCCTAAAGGTTCTTTGATAAAGTTTGTTTAGGCTTCTTTTTAAAATACACACACAGGTCTCAAGTTACAGTTTTTTCTTCATAGTGACATTTGTCTGAACCTTTCTGTCCTGCCCGTTTCTACATTTGATGACTTGAACATACCAAACATAGTCACTCTGAAGGTGACTGTTTCTCTAGGCAACAGCCTCAATTCCTATACATGTGGCTAATTCTGTGAAATAGGAATTAGACTGACTTAAAATAATTATAATTCAAAGTGCTTCCTAAACAGTTTCAGACTGGTTTTCTTTTTGCTGAACTGTCTTCATTTGCGCTTTTTAAAAACTTACTATTTTATATGCTGCAAGTTAGAGGTGGAAGGGATGGTAGAGGTATGAATGGAATCTAAAAATGTCATTATTTTCTCCTGCCTGAATAACTGACTTATATAATAATGTAATAACCTGATCCCTGGGCAGTCTTGGAGATCCTTGGCTATTTAGCAATTGTTTCTGTCCATAGTTTTATGAACATAGCAACAAACTCATTTTCCTGTCTGTTTTTTAATGCTTATATGATGGTATGCTTATGCCTTATGGCTCAGAGAGAATATGCATAGATGCAGACTTCATCTACATGAACAAGAATAACTCTATATATGCAGAAATAGCTAAATACTTTATCCCCAAAAGAAATATAATATTTAATAGTATCGAAAACTGGGAAAAGGTCCTTTAGATCAGTGGTCTCCAACCTTTCTGGCTTTGTGGACCAGTGGGGGTGGGGAGGAGGAGAGGAGATGGTTCCTCATGGGCGGCAGGTGTTTGCCCACCCACTGTGTGCACAAGTGGAGCTGCGCATACGTTCACGCTCACCCACTGCTTCTGCAGCCTGGTTCTGAATGGGCCACGGCCCAGAAGTGGGCTGTGGCCAGGGATTGGGGACTCCTGCTACAGATCATCCATTTCAACCTCTAGTCAATGGAAAGACTCCTTGAACAGATGGCAGTACATCTTCAGTTTCAACATATCCAGTGAAAGGATCCCACCACCTCTAAAGTAATTAGTTACACTGTTAAACCAGTCTTATCTAAACCATTAAACCAGTCTTAATCTTAGGAAGCATTTTTAAAAATTGTGCCTGTAAACATACAGTAGGTTCCCTTCCACATGTAAGCCGAGTGCTGATGAAATCACTTATTGGAAACTGCCTTCTTGTGGAACTACATTGCTGTAGACTGCATGCAAAAGTCAGCCCTGTGACAAATGAAACAAGAGATGGGACATTGCACCTCTATGCATGGTTCATTCCAGATAAATGTGCAGGAAGCAATCGTTACTTGCATTATTTTGGGATATGAGATATTAGGAAATGGTCTTGTGTTCCTCTATCCTGACCCTGGAAAGTTATTGGCTCACTTTGGAGTTAATGCTTTGTTCTGGAATCCAACATACAAGCAGAATGAAGAAAGCCAGTACAGGAGTACTGACATTTTCACGGGTGATCCCCTGCTCTGAAAATGCCGGCTATTGTGTGTTTTCCTTCTAATAATCAAAGCAGGTAAATGAAGACTTGCTCCCATGAATGGCTGTTGCTGCCCTGGGGCCATGTTTGTGCTGTGGGTACAAACAACAAAGTCATTCCCATGGAGCATGCCCTAGAAGGCTGGGGAGGGAACACTCTGAGCCTGGGAGAGGCAATGTTAATTGGTCTTACAGCCTTGCCTGCGGCAACTGGGAGTCACCCAGCCATAGCAAAGTTGTGCTGTTGTCACTAAAGTGTTCCATTAATTTGGGTCTCCTTTTGTAGAGGTGGTGGGAGAGATCATTGCCTGTGCTGTGAACTCTGAGATTGTTTTTGTTGACCCAATCCCATCAGTTGTCCAGGTACTTCCTTGCCTAAGGTATATATCTACCTTGATTTCCATGTGTCCCACATTTTGGCTTATTAAGGAAGAGGCAGGCAGAGGGTGGGGGGAAGTGGGGAAAGCATAGCAGTGGCCAAGATGACCAACAGTTATTTGAGATGCTTAGTCGTTGGTTGAACTGGATGTCTGTTCTCAGATTGCCCTTGGGAACAAGGTGGGCCAAGGCCAGCCCAAGCTTTCTTGCTGCCAAAATGATGCTTCCCAGTCACCCAAATGTAAATTAGCAAAGCAAGCCAAGGTTTTACACAAGGTAGCAAATCCTGTTTCTTACACAGACACACATACACACACACACACACATCTCATGCTACTTTCTTTGAGGGTTATGTAACAGGAAAAGGGTAAGAAATGTGAAGTAAAAGAAAAGAATTATATTTATATATCTTATCCTATCCCCCAATTAAAATTGACCTGATCATGTGCTAACTCAAGACCTGGAGGAAAAACCAAGTTTTTAAGGCTTGATTAAAGGTAGATAGGGTAGGGATAATAAAAAACTCTAGAGCAAGAGTGTCAAACTGGCGGCCCGCAGGCCGGATGCATCATGCACAGGCCACGCCCACCCCAGCTCCGTGAAGGGGGAAAATGTCAAGAAATGTCACGTGATGGCAAAGTGACGCCACGAGTTTGATACCCGTGTTTCAGAGGGCAACAATAGAGAAGACCTGGATTCCAGGTCCTGCTTCATGTTAGTGCTTAATTGAAAAGATCTGAAGTAAACCAATTCTGTTGCATCATAGAGGTCAGACAGAAGCTGTGGATGGTAGATGGTCCCTAAAGTAACTAGGCCTATGCAATATAAAGCTTTAAAGGTAATAACCAGCACTTTGAATCACAACCAGAATCTTACTAGTAACCCGGCCTTTTGGCTAAGCTCAATTGTAGTAACCCATGTAGCTTACCAACAGGAAAAAAAGGCAGCTGAAGGTAAAGCCATCAGAAAAAACTCAATTACCTCCAACCCCCATGCCTGGGAAAACATCCAGATCTTAAGGGATTTATGGAAGGCCAGCAAGGTCAAGGCCAATCAATCTTGGGTGGAATGGTTTTCCAAAAAGCAGGAGCAGTAAGAAAAAAGGCTGACTTCCTGGCTCCCATCAGAGGACACTCCTTAAGTGTCACTCTTTAAGTGTCAGGACCTGGAACATGCTCCTCCTGTCAGATCTAACGAAATGGGTGGAAACAATTGGAGATAAGTGCTCCCTTAAATATCCTGGTCCCATGTAATAAAGGGCTTTATAGGTGACAACCAACACCTAGAATTACATTTAGAAACACTGGGGAGTCGATGCAATTCATGACTAAATGTGTCACACAAATGTTTTAAGGCACACCAATTGCTTTCATGGTATTCGCTATCAATTGCATATGTTCTGCATGGGTTGCCCCATTGCATTAAGCTAGGAGGTAACCAAAGCACAAGTGACTGCGTGCAATACTTCCTGATCCAGGAAGAGGCACAATTGACCCACAGCGCAAAAATTGTGCAAAAGCCCTCCTGTCCATTGCTTCCTCCTGTTCTTTGAATAGACACTGCAAGTCCAGTAGCTGCCACCCCAAACTGCACACTGGTTCTGTCTGGAGTGATGTAAGCCCATCCAGAAATAAAGATGAAAATCACTAGATTCAGGAGGCCCTAAAACTGAAAGCCACTCAGTCTTCTTGTATTTGAGTTGGTTGGTTGTCCCCACAATTGTTTACTTTTACGTTTTAGAAGTGAATAACTCTATGTCTTCCATTTTAGCAAAAAACTGATACTCCTTCTTCCCATTTCCATGGAATTTGTAACAAATACTTTATAACAGTGTGATGAAACAGTTCTACAGCTGATTCAGAACTATTAAGCAGTAAAACAGCTTGTCTTCCGGAATTGTGGCTGCTCCATCACTGGAGATTTTCAAGAAAAGATTGGACAACTTCTTTCTGGGGTGACATGAGGACTCTGCTTTGGGCAGGGGATTGATCTAGAAGTAATCCAACTCTATGATTCAATTATTTTATGGAAATTTTTTTGATAGGTTTTCTTTTTAATCTATTAAAATTAGCTTGATGTATTGTTGTTGTTGTTAGTTGTGAAGTCATGTCCAACCCATCGCGACCTCATGGACAACTTTCCTCCAGGTCTTCCTATCCTCTACCATTCCCTAGAGACTATTTAAGCTCACGCCAACTGCTTCAGTGACTCCATCCAGCCACCTCATTTTCTGCCGTCCCCTTCTTCTTTTGCCCTCAATCGTTAGCTTGATGTATCTATCACATAATTGTAAATTTTCTGTTGCAGAGAACTTGAATGTTCATTTCCCACTTTTTCCTTCATACTATGAATGTCCAGGATTTTTATTTAGAGTGGCAAAAGGATACTATTTAAGAACAAAATATTTATGTTGTGGAATAAATATACAATATAAGAGAAACAATATCCATAAAAAGTGGGTATGCGAAGAAAACAATCAGGAAAAGGTTTATGCATGTTAGTGCTTCCAGAGAAGCATATCCAACATATCATTCATGCTGATCCTTGTACAAACTGAAATGGAAACCAGAGAAGCACTTAAAATGAACTGAGTAAAATGAGCTTGGTAACACTGTGTTCCCTAAAAATGACGAGAGATGGACTCCACTCTGGGTAGTGTGATATAAAATAAGGGAATGCACATACCCTGTTTCCCCCAAAATAAGACATCCCCTGATAATAAGCCCAATCAGGCTTTTGAGCGCATGGCAATAAGGCCAAGCGCTTATTTCAGGGTTCAAAAAAATAAGACAGGGTCTTATTTTCGGGGAAACACGGTAGCCCATTCTCATTTAAAATCCATGTCTGAGTAGTTAGGACCAACCCTGTTGACACAAAATGTGGATGAATTTTAAATTTTTCTCATGGGCTGACCTAGAAAGCCAGCAACCCTGTGATATTATGCAACAATGTGCAGGCTCTTCTATTCTGCAAAATGTATTCCAGATAACGAATATTTTGCAAAATGTCCTTACCAGATAATTCACCTCTGATATGCACCCGATTTTATATGTGAAGGCAATTGGGAAAAGGAATCTCCTTTACTGGATTAGGATAGCCTTCTTTTCCAATTTGTCCTTTGTTCCTTTGTTAATTACTGGGTGTGTGGGGGGGGGAGGGGTGTCCCTTTTTTTTATCAAGTAGAAAATTACTTATATGAAAATTGGTTTATTTTAATATTAGTCAGTATCAGATTTATTTATTTATTTATTTATTTATTTATTTATTTATTTATTTATTTATTTATTTATTTACTGCAAGTAGGCCTTGCAGGGATTCTGCTGCTAACTCTGGTTGTCATAAAAATAATTGTGATTGAAATAGATGAATAGAATAAAACTGAGAAGAAAGGTTTGTTCAAAAGGAAACAGCTTGTCCTGAGATGAAAATACGGATAAATGTCATGAAAATAATTGCTCAACCAAGAGCCTTGATGGTGCAGCAGACTAAAGTGCTGTTAAGTAGCACCAGCTGCCTGCAATTACTGCAAGTTCAAATCTCACCAGGCTCAAGGTTGACTCAGCCTTCCATCCTTTCAAGGTAGGTAAAATGATGACCCAGTTTGTGGTGGCAATAAGCTGATTTTGTATAAAAAAGAACACCGCTTAGGGGCCCCCGAAAGCCCTACTAAGCAGGTATATACAAAAGTATGATGGCTATTGCTTAACGCATTGTAAGCCGCCTTGAGTCTCCAAAGAAGGGCGGCATATAAATCGAACCAATAAATAAATAAATAAATAAATAAATAAATAAATAAATAAATAAATACAAGCAAGCAGAATAGGATAGGATAGGATAGGATAGGATAGGATAGGATAGGATAGAATAGAATAGAATAGAATAGAATAGAATAGAATAGAATAGAATAGAATAGAATAGAATAGAATAGAATTCTTTATTGGCCAAGTGTGATTGGACACCCAAGGAATTTGTCTTGGTGCATACGCTCTCAGTGTACATAAAAGAAAAGATACGTTCATCAAGACTCATAAGATACAACACTTAATGATAGTCATAGGGTACAAATAATCAATCAAATCATATTAGGAAACAGTCAATATAAATCATAAGGATACCAGCAACAAGGTTATAATCTGGTAACTGAAGATGTAAGAAATCTGAAGATGCCTTATGAACTATATTGCAAAAAGCTTCAAAAAGGAGCTAAATTTATTTGAATTTTGGGGTTTGCTTTTCTTCAGGTCTGTAAAATGTCTTTAGAGGGGCATGAATGCCATCTGGTGGACAACAGCTAAGCTTACAGCAAACATACCTTATGCACATAATCGTAAAGTGGTCTTCTCTAACAGTGATTTCCATGTCTGTGGGATTAGTTTCCATCCTAATCAAGATTGTGCCATGATCTTGGAAATAATAGGAACTATAGTCCTATTTACAAGAGTTCTGTATAGGTTTGTCTTGTATACAGTATTGCTTGTTCCACCACCACCCCGCCCCAGTATAACCAGCCTCTTTTGTTTCCCAGCACTTCCCATTTCTCATAATGCATTTGGTATGGGTTCCGTCTTTTTTGACCACTTGAAGACCTTTTTCATCATCAGGATGCATGGACACATTTATACATTTACGAATCTTTTCTTCACAAAACAAAATTACCCAGTTGCTTTTGGGTCAATTTGTCATTGTTTAACCATTCAGTTGTTTTTGGCTCTTCATGACCTTCAGTATGATCAGAATGTATCCAGAACTGCCTCATTAATTGCTTCTTTAAGTCTTTATAAGCTCATGCTTATAAACTGATAATAGATTTTAGTGATTCTGCCAGCACACAATTATACTCAATAATAAATGTTTGGAGATTCTGGAACTGCAACCAGGACCTGCCTGATATCCCATTAGTTCTGGTGCCAGACAAGTATTGCTAAGACTGCCTGACAATTGTATTTCAACTCTGTTGGTCAATGGGACAAGGGTAAGCACTGGGTAGTCACAGTAAGGAGGAATGTCCTTTGCTGGCAGGCTTTGACAGTGAATGTTGTACTAGACTTGGTTTTCTCTCTTCTTTTTTCCTCCAGCTCTTTTTCTTGAAAGTCTAGCTAAGCAAAAATGTCACTTGACTGGTACTAGGAGTTCCTACAATAGGTCTGATTGAGTGCTGGTAGTTTATCCCTGTGGATAACTGGGCCTGTTGGGAGCTACATTTAGAAAAATCAGGGTTGGATGAATGAACTAATTAACTGTTTTTGATATCTTTATAACAGCCCATTATTTTCCCTTCCTCCCTGAAGTATGTTAAGAACAGGGACCCCTTTGTGTTTCCTTGAACTTTTACATATTTTTAGTGTGTATGTGTGTGTCTCTGTGTGTGTATGTGTAAACATATATGTATATGTACATATGTACACACAGAGAGACACACTCACACACATATATATGGCTTGAAGTCAGTGTTGATTCCTAGTGACTGCCTGGGCATGCTCTTGTAGATTTCTTGGCAATATTTTCAGAAGTGATATGCCATTACCTCCTTCTTAGGACTGAGAGAAGATGATTGGCTCAAGGTTACCCAGTTGGTTTTATGCCTAAGGCCGAATTAGAACTCACAGTCCAGCCTGATATCTTAATCACCACAGTAAACTGGTTCTCTATCACATGTCATAGATGGATTGATTAATACTTTTTGCCTATCCAATGTTACTCTTGTTAGAAACAATCCCAACTGAAATAAGTATCACGGTCAACAGAAATCAGATTCCTTAATGTTTACCTAATTGCATCTTTGATGTCCAAAAATTCTATAATATCCAAATAGGATGGCATACTTTTACGTCCAAAAAGTGAAATGAATCCAAGAAAAATGCTTTATTAAGCAAAGTAATACCTGAGGGGGTAGAATTTGAAACTTTTTTTTAAAAAAATCTGTCAATTCAAAATACCTTTCTACAGGGGTGAAATGCTCCCAGTTCGGACCGGATTACCCAATCCGGTAGCGATGGAGGCAGGTGGTTCAGAGAACCGGTAGCAAAAATCCCTGCCCCTCCCCATGCCCAGCTGAGCCGCGCGATCATCAGAGTCTTTTTTTCTTTTAAATGGCTCTGACGATCCCAGCTGAGTTGCCTGACGATCAGGCAACTCAGCTGGGATCGTCAGAGCCTTTTGAAAGCATTTTTTTACAACCTCTTCACTGAAGAGGTTATAGAAAAAATGGTTTTAAAAGTAAAAAAATTTTTTTTAATTGGCCACGCCCACCCAGTCACATTATCCCACCCCCACCAAGCCACACCCACAGAACTGGTAGTAACAAATTTTAGATTTCACCACTGCCTTTCTATCAAAAAACTTTTATTTTCTACTCAAATGAAAATGTGAGCCTCATTTATTTGGGAGTTGAAGGAACAAAGAAGAACTGAAGCAAGCTGTGCCCTTATTTTGCTCTTGGGTCTCTCTCGCTCTGTGTCTGTCTCTTTCTCTCTCAGAGAGAGGGAGAAGGAGGGAGAGAGAGGTGGGGGAGAGAAGCAGGGCACCAGCTCTTTAATCTGTCACTCATGGCTCAGGCTGACAGGAGCTGTCCTGGTGGCAAAAAGCACTGATTGCTGATTTGAGGAAACAAAATAGCAGTTGTAATTACGGGCCTTGATAAGATAAGGTCTTCTGAGGGGAGGAGGGGAGAGTCCTGAGCCATCACCAGCCATTTACACTGAATTAGCAGCTGTCATTTATTCCATCCTGGGCAGGAGCACAGTGGGAGCACTCTTTGTTCGATAATTTATTTGTAAAGTAGAAGAGCTAGAGGGTATCTTAGCCACAGGAGAATCCTCTTTTCCTTTCCAAATTCTGTACAAGTGTGAATGGCCCCACACCTGACCTATGATAAGAAAATAGATGATCTCTCTCTCTCTCTCTACCTCCCTCCCTCTCTCTTCACTCCCCCTTTCTCTCCCTGAGTTATGTGAGAGACCTGAGTTTCACTAATTCACTGACACTCATGCCACTGCCTCCTGATCAATGGTAACACTTGCAATCTACAGGTCCTCAAGAAAGCTATCCTTAATCTTCCTAAAATGAGTGAGAACCTTTTGTTGTTCTCCTCCACTGCCGAGGACTTCTCTTGTTATGGGCAACCTGTGTTTGAAAATGCCTTAACAACAGGACGTCTATCTTACAGTTTTCTGAAATCAGTGCAGACCTGGATGACCTGGGATTTATCAAGTGCCGAAATAATGACTTGGTGCTGTGCAGTCCAGTTCTGCAGTTCCTTATTTCTGCCTGAGTTGAATGGGATTAACTCCTAAGTAAGCAGACAGAGATTAAAATCAAAGTGGTAGTTAGCTAATTAGCTGGAACCGTAGCAAAAACATTTCTCATGTTTTTGTGGTGTGCCTCATTGAAGTCTTCAATTTCTCCTTTCATTTCTTGCAAGTGTTTTAATTATCAGTACTTAGCATATCTCTGTGAGGTCATTTGCCATCTAGTTCTGAACAAGATTCTTCTCTGGTTTGATCCCCAGCAGGGCTTTAGAGGAGAGGTTCTTGTTCAAAATATGTCTCTTGATATTTTTGCACTTCAATGTTTTAATGCCCCTTTGCTATGTTTTTTTTCCTCTCTATTTCATTTTTGCACAACAGGACCATCCACTGTTGGCAAGTCATTTTTTTAAAACTCTTCTTTCCACTTAAAAACAAAAGCACTAATCCCATATTGCCATACTGGGAAATAAGCGCCATTGAACTTGGTGAGACTTAATTCTGATTAGGTATGCCAGTGATTAAGCATTTAATTTCTTGTAATTAGGCAAAAGAATAAGGTGTATATGGATGGATCACCCATTCAGCAACCAAACTTACAATAGCACTAAACAAGTGGTAGATACAGCCAGACCTCATACTTATGGTTGTTGCAGCGTCCCCACAGTCACATGATTGCAATTTGCAATCTTCCCTGCTAGCTTCCTACAAGCAAACTCAATGGGGAAGCTGGCAGGAAGGTGCAAGTTGCAGTCACGTGATGCCCTTGCTTAACAACTGATGTGGTCCTAGTTTAATAACAGCACCTGGGATTGCTGGGATTGCCATTGCTAAGTGGCATGATAACATGATTTTTCAATTGATAACCTCATCACCACTGGAGTTTCTGTTCCAAATTAGCATTGTTAAATGAGAACTACCTGTATCGGTTTATTATATTCTATGTTGCTCGTTCACAGGATTCTGGACAGTGTACAACATAAAGTGACACACATCAATTATCTCAATTTAAACCCATCAATAAAATATATGGGTTTTTTTCAATATTCTGATCTAATTAGTTGATCAGAATATAAAATACAAAACTACAAAGAGAAATGAAAGCAATGGGAAAACAGGGGAGGAAAAGGGGAGGAGGAAAAAGGTGAATGGGAAGAGAAAAATAAAAGCATGGACTTCCAACTCCATTTGATGCAGTAGAATAAGGTAATAGCATACAACTCCAACTTTTTACTTTTACATAATAATATATATATTAACCGTTTCTATAATAACAAACCTATCTAACCAGCAAAGCCCAAAATCAAAGAATATGTGACCTTAAATATTAAAAGCCTCTCTAAAAAGGAAGAGTTTCAGTATCTTCTTCAACCTTAGAAGAGATTGCTCCATCATGCAAGGGCTATTGCAGAGAAGTCTTGCTTTCTAGTTATTCCTCTTACTTCTGGCTTAAGTGGATCCTCTTGAGATTCCTTTACAGAGCAGACAGACTCAGACTGGACAGATGGTCTGTTACATACACCAGTATGCTATGACATTAATGACCCATTTTTACCGTAGTTCTGCTTGCAGTGCTTACGTACCATGCTCTGCAATATGACTGATGATTCCATACGTGGAAGACATTCATCCCTAATCAAAGAAAGGAATCAAGCCAAAATCAATGCTGTATTTAAGCTTTGTTTGGGTTGATATGTCTCTCTCGCTCTCTCACACACACACATACACCCAGAGAGTTTTGTTTAGCAGCAGGAAATACTGCTGGTTCTGATAACCTGTTTCCATGTTTTCCTTGTACATTGAGTTAATGTCCATTTCTTGTCCAGTATAAATGTTATCTATTCCAGCTACCCATCAGAAGTCTCTAAATGATGTACAATATGACTAACTCAGTAAATGGATACAATATATATTTTAAAAAAGTTCCTTTTTTTATGCTTTACAATGATAAAATTTCTAACATGAAAAAATAACTTAAAAAAGAAGCAAGACTCCCAAAACACGATAAAATCTACAATATAAAACATGACCATAACCAGTACCTGTAAAAGACTATTTGGACAAAATCTTTAAAAAGTGAGATTTTAAGACAGAAAAATCTGAGAAAAATATAAATAGTCTTCCCAATTCACAAAAAGGGTCCAAAATAGAGTACCGTACCAATTTAGTTTCTATGAAGGAGGACATGTGTCTGTGCCATTCTTGAAATGGATATCTTTGCAAATAGAAAAATAAATAAATTAGCACAGAATGACCAAAGCAGACAGTTTTAAAATGCTGCACCTGAATGAGAACAAATGAACCCACACAATGATTATTTATTCTGAAAACTTTGGAAGTTTAAATTTATACCTGCTTTTTGAAAGACAGTGAAGATATCACACAGCCCTGTTTGAATCGTTGAAACAACTTCCAGAGATAAGCCACCTATACTTTTATGCTGTATGAAATATGGAGCCATGGAGTCCTTGGTGCTCTCTGAGCTTGATTGTTTGCTTGCAGACATTTTATTACCCAACCAGGTAACACCATCAGTGCAAGCGATGGTGTTTGTTTCCTGTTTATAAATAGTAGCTCCAAATAGAAGTATAGAGCCACACAAAGCTGTTCCTTTTCCTTCTTACTGAAGGCGTCTTCCAAATATGTGGATTTCTACTTCCAGACTGTTCTAGTAAGCACAACCGTTGTTGCTGAGTATGTACATATCTCAAGGATATTTAAATTGAAAAGGCTGTCATACATATTGGAGAAGCTACTCTAACATTTCCTTTTAATTTTCAATTAATATTAATACTCTGATTCCTTGTTGGTCTTTTCTCTAAAGAAACAGCAGGTTTAACTGTCCTCCTAATAGTAACTGGAAACAGCTGAAATATCACATTTTTAAAAAGAAAATTATATGTCTTCACTTATTATTAAATTCCTATTGGAATTTGATTGAAAATTTATATTTAAAGCATTTTAGTTAGAATTCAAGGTGTCACTAAAAAGGGGCATCTGTTTATTTTTTAAAATCAAGTTGACTGCAAAACTGTACAATTGAATTGAAATGGTACAATTTGCCCCTTTTATATACAATATGTTACATGTTAAATAGGAGCAGAACTTCAAGTGTATGATTGTGGCTACCATCTTGGCTTTTTTTGACTATATCACAAACTGTCCCAAAGGTGCTTTCTCAAGAAGTAACTGGAGTTTCTGGAAAGTGCAGTTGAAAAGCACCTTTGAGACAACCATGGATGACTGAGAATCTCCATAGACACATATCACAAACTGTTATGAAGGGATATCCAATGAGTTCTTATAAAGTGTAACCCCGTCAAAGTAACAATGGGCATCCTTGGAGATAGAATACAGCGCTCTGAATTCACTTAAATGGAAATACCTTTCGTTTTCATTTTCTTTGGGTTTTGTAAAAGTTTGTAAAAGTTTTGACAGATTAGTTAGATAGATGATAGATAGATAGAGGCACAGATACAGATATAGATATACTTTACAAATTGCCTGGAATTACACAACTTTTATAGAATAGCTCACCCACACCTCTTTTTTACAGCTGAGATTCATATTTCCCTGAGATTCATGATTTTGGAGCAGAATAATGAGAAAACACCTTTCTCATTCAATCTTTACTCCTTTATCCAGCCAGCTGGGGGAAGGTGACCAAATATTTAGATAATTGATTTGGATAAAGAGAAATAACTGTTTATAAAGTGTTACCTTGGCAAAGAGAAAATAACAGTGAAGACCTATCCTAACCTTAAATGCTATCAAACTTATTGTGGCTAATAAAAAAAAGTTAATCTTTAAGGTAACAAGGCTTTTATAGCTGTTGCAGGGCGACCCCATGGATCTTTCAAAGAGTTACACTGAACCATTTAAAACTGACTATATACTAGATCTGAGATTTTGGTTTTTCCTAATCAAGAAAAAAGCATAGCTATTTGCAAAGGCAAAGTAGTCTGAAAGAAATGTTCTGTGTTTTGGATGCCTCCTTACTTCTCTCTATGCCCAGTAAAGTGAGCAAGACTGTCACCATTGGCCTTATCAGCGTGCTGAGCAGATAGAGTTACCTCTCAGACAGAAGCTGCGCTGCTTCTGTTGTTTCTGGCCCTCTAGCTAACTGTATCCTTGCTTGATCTTAGCTTCAGCAGACAAGAGGAATTATTACTTTGGAACCCTTTAATGGTTTTCTAGGTATTTATGCCACCAGTTTTCTCCCCCATCACAAAATCTGGCTTAGGCAGCCTTAAAAGTAGAGTGAGAGAAGTCGGGTAAGCGGATAATGAGCCTTAGTACAGATAATAGGTTTGGTGGCTTATTTATTTGTTTAGTAGCATGTTTTTCCTCTCCCGAAACTCTTGTTCTTTACTCTAATCCTTTGAATGTCTATCACTTGCTGTAGGTAGCTTGCGTCGACCGTCTCAATCCACAAAACCAGATTTCCACAGCTCTGTGCATAATGATTCAAGTCCAGCACTTCCTTCACTCTGTCGCAGTGGGGTAGGAGCACCCAGCCAACCTCCTCCAGTCTAGGACCCTGCCGATTCCTATCATCCTTAATCTGAAGTAGGCCTATAGAAGGTAACATTCAAAGCATCTGGGAGGCCACTAGAGCAGGAGGCCTGCAGTATAGCATAGGTTAAAACTGCAGCTGATGTCACCCATGAGTGTTGAACATGACAAGCCGTTTGACTGTCAATGTGTGAACATTTTTTCCCCAAACACTTGGCTGCTCTCATTACCAGAAACAAAATTACAATGGGAGAGAGAGAGAGAAAAAAACTCCACCTGCTCCAGAAAGTCACACTGTGGATTATAAATTTCAAATTAAGGAATTGCATAAGAAATTGTTATATAATCATGGAAACATTACAGTATATCGGAATATACTACCCCATCATCTAGTGAATAAATTCTTAGATGCTGTTGAGAGAATGGTCCTCTGGACTGGTGCTGAGCTTATCTGTTGTTGGTTCACAGGATGACCTGAGAAAGTGATTGTAAAAATATAAATTTATCATATTTTATTACTATCTACAGTCTCTGGGATTGATCCATGACAAATGTCCTTATTTCTAGCAGCCAAGCAGGGCAGTCTTCAGCTTGTGCCTTCTGTTAACAGAGCTGTGGTTGGATACAAGGAGATTGAATTTCAGTAAAACACAGTTGCTTTCCCAGAGTTTGGGTGGTGGTGGTAGAGAAGGAATGCAAGCTTCTCTTTTCCCAGCTTAGTATCTAGATCTGTGAGACGCTTACTATGATCATTTTTGAACCAACTGTATCTTATTCATAGTTACAGATGTGTTATGCCTGGATATAGGGATCTAGCTAAGGTGGAGCTTCAGAAACAAAGTTCAAATCTGTGGGGAGGGGGGTTGCAAGAAAATTGCAGGAGATGGACAAACATATCCAGACTGATCTGTCAGTTGGCAAAGACATGTTGGGTTGCATCCTGGCATCTGCTGCTCTTTCCCTTTTTCCCTCTTTCTTCTGTTATATTCTTGATAAGTAAGTATATCATGTACATAGTTGTACGTGCTCATCTTAATAATTTTGTTTTTAAAATATGTTATTTCTTCCAGTGGTGAAATCCATTTTTTTTTACTACTGGTACTGTGGGCGTGGCTTAGTGGGTGTGGCAGGGGAAGGATACTGCAAAATCTCCATTCCCACCCCACTCCTGGGGGAAGGATATTGCAAAATTTCCATTCCCACCCCACTCTGGGGCCAGCCAGTGGTGCTATTTGCCAGTTCTCCAAACTACTCAAAATTTCTGCTACTAATTCTCCAGAACCTGTCAGAACCTGCTGGATTTCACCCTTGATTTCTTCCCATAATTAAATGATGTATATTCCAAAATAATGTGCATGGCTATGTAAAGGTAGAGGAGTGGGGAGGCAGGGAGATGATAAGTTACCGGTTGCATCAGTGTCTGGAAGTAATTGAATTATTTCAGCTTTAAACAAAAGGGGTAGGGAACCTATAGTCAGATATTTTTGGATTCCGATTCTTATCAGCTTCAGCCAGCATGACCAGTGCTTCAGATTGACCAGACCTATTGTCCAACAGCAATGGAATCATCTACATCAGGGGTCCCCAACCCTCGGTCCATAAACCAGCACCGGTCCACAGCATGCCAGAAACCAGGCCACGCAAACAAGCGAAGCCCCATCTGCGGGATGCAAGCAGCATGTGAAACCACAACCCCTCCGGTCTGAGGAAAAATCTCTCTCCACAGAACCCATCCATGGTGCCCAAAAGGTTGGGGGCCACTGATCTACATTACATCCCATCTTTTGGCTGCAAACAACCTGGAACCAACAAAGTTGATGGGGTTCCTACATAAAGCCTCCTCTTTTTAAGAATCAGCTAATAAGGGTTTCCTCTGGGTAGGAGCTGGGTAGGAGCTTGAGGTGGTGATACTAGGTTAAGTGTAAACAAACATTTTCATTTTCATAAGCTTCTTCTGGCATGTCTTTGTTAGTTATACTGTAAAATGTTCTGCTCTTTGAGGTTGCTTTGTTTTTATTGTGATAGGGTCAATATTGTTGGATTTTTGTGTAAGATTTTCAAATTGTGAGGGGCCACATTACAGGTGTGGGCAGAGCTGGATTTACAGGCAGTGGTGGGTTTCAAACTTTTTTACTACCAGTTCTATGGGTATGGCTTGGTGGGCGTGGCTTGGGCATGGCAGGGGAAAGATACTGTAAAATCTCCATTCTCTCCCCAATCCAGGGGAAAGTTACTGCAAAATCCACATTTCCTCCTGATCAGCTGGGACTTGGGAGGCAGAGAATAGATGGGGGCGGGACCAGTCAGAATTTTTACTACCGGTTCTCTGAACTACTCAAAATTTCCGCTACCAGTTCTCCAGAACTGGTCAGAACCTGCTGAAACCCACCTCTGTTTACAGGTGAGTTTGGGGTGTTTTCTTTCTTTTTTTTAACTTTGGGTACTTACAACTGTTTTCGTTTATTTCTTGAACATAAGGGGAATTCAGTTTTCAGTACTCGAGGACAGAAGGAGCTCTGAGAGTTGTCGTTGCAGGTTGCTCACCCACTTGCTTTATGAAGTCTGACCAAGCTTGGTAAGCTTCAGTTTGTGGAACTACAGCTCCTAGACTTCCTAACTGCATATCTGTTGGAGATCATCTGTTGGAGAAGACAACATGTATTGGGAGGAAGATAGACCCCCTTCTCTTTGCTTTGTCACCTAAGAAAATGAGAACAGTCTTCTGAGTCATATGCTTTAAGGCAGGGGTGTCCAACCTTGGCAACTTTAAGCCGGTGGACTTCAACTCCCAAAATTTCCCAGCCAGCAAAGCTGGCTCAGGAATTCTGGGAGTTGAAGTCCACCAGGCTTAAAGTTGCCAAGGTTGGACACCCCTGCTTTAAGGGGTGCCTCAACTGGTCATTTGTTACTTCAGTTGCTCAGAGAGCTTCCATATATCTCTCCGGTCATTTGTTCCCAACACTTGGTCTTCTTCAGAGGACATCTTTCCTTGCGGACTTTCAATTTCTGGACCGTTATTCAGAAATTGAAAGATAGCTGCATCTTGCAGTAATGAAATTAAGACATTTTATATTGAATCAATTCATATTGTACAAAACCATATTGTAGTTTATTTGCTTTTGACTCAGTATGATGTATGAATCCAATCTATGGCTTAGCATTATGAGTAAACCAAGCCACTATGTTCAAGAACTTGTTCAAGAACTTGTTTTGCCCTGATCCATTTTTAAATCCTGGCTTAGCATTATGTATGAATGTAGAAGGTGTATGAAGTCCTCAAATTCAATTCTTTTCTTTTCTTTTTCCTAACTATTATCTAATAAATTATTTTGCTGCTGGTAATTTCAAGCTGCTTTTGAGCCAAGGAAATTCAGTTTGCTTCACTTGCTCCCCATTTTATATATATATTTTCTGTCCAGTTAGAAAAGGTGGACAGGAGCTTCAGTTTCACCATTCTTATTGTATTTTAATCTTCAAAGCGATTAATTTCTGAAATGCAAGAGGGTTCAAACTGGTATGGAAGCTCAGCCTCCATTCTCCTCCCCGCTTCTTTTCCTCTGTAACTTAGGCATTGTTTGGTCTGCCCTGACTGAGAAGCACTGAATGGTTTCAGGTGTCTTATAGCTGTACCACACCATTAAAATCAAGCAGGGCTGAAGGGCAGCGTTGTGTATCTCTCTCTGTATGTAGGTTTGTGTTCCTCTATGTAGTCCTAGGGTGAGGAAGCCATTACTGATCTTTGTAGGGATTTGATTTTGCTTCACACATGCTAACTGTTAACAAAGCGCTGTTGATTAATCAGGTATATAATGCGTGGGCAGTGGCATGCATGTTCATATATCTGAGCTATCCGGCTTTATATGTAAGGTTTAATGCTAAAAGGATCCCGTTGCTTTGAGGAATTTCTCTGCCAGCATCGGATGTAAATGGACGGAATGCTAAATATTCAGTCGCTCTTTGGAAAATCAGAAGTATTTTCCCGGGGATTTCTGTATGGCCTGGTCTCCCTTTTTTACTCATCTTTTCTCCCAAACCGCTGGATTATTGCCCATTTTTCCAACCGGTCAAGCAAAGCAGATGCCCGGCCAGACTTGCCAGACGTTACACACGCGCGCAAACGTTGGGCAGAAAGGAGCGCTAGAGTTTTACTGCGGTGCGCTCAGTACTTTCAGCGGGAAATGCCAGCAGCTTCTACACACCTAGCTACTTAAAAAGGGCCACCAGCCTCAAACTCTTTCCGTGCCTTCTCGTGACGGCTGCAGGTGTTACACCGGTAGGCAGAAATACTGCTCGTGGGCAAAGTAGGGGACCCAAAGCGTGTCCGTAGCCTCTTTCTGCACCAAGGCCATGAACCGCGCATGGCCCAGAAACACGCGGGGCATTTGCAAGCAGCCTCCCCTTCGGCCAAGCTGCGGGGTGAGCGAAGTTGGGGGTGGGTGCAGTGGTGAAATCCAAATGTTTTTACTACCGGTTCTGGGGGCGTGGCTTGGTGGGCGTGGCAGGGGAAGGATATTGCAAAATCCCTATTCCCTCCCCACTCCTGGGGGAAGGATACTGCAAAATCCCCATTCCCACCCCACTCTGGGGCCAGCCAGAGGTGGTATTTGCTGATTCTCCGAACTATTCAAAATTTCCGCTACCGGTTCTCCAGAACCTGTCAGAACCTGCTGGATTTCACCCCTGGGTGGGTGGGAGGGAGGGAGGGAGAAGCCAGCGCATCTCGGCCAGCGGGATGCTTTCAAGCGGTGCTGGGCTGGTCCCGTCGAGGGGTGGATGGGGGACGGTCTATGTTGGGTGGGGGAGAGAGGTGGGGAGGACGCGGGTCTAGGGACATCCCCGGACAGATGAGAAGGGGCTGGCACATTGGCGAGCAGCACACAAGAGGAGGGACCAGGGCCGGGCTGGTGCGTACTGCCCCTCGGGCGCTCCGAGAGTGGAGCGCACACCCACCGGGCCGAGTGCCTGCCTGCCTGCCTCCCCTTCTGAGCTCCGCAGCCGCCAGCCTCGAAACGCCGGCCTCTCCTGCTCCTGGCGCGGAGCTGTCAGCCGAGCCTGTCCTCTCCGCTTGGCCCCGGAGCCTTCTGACAGCCTCGGGCGCGCCGAGCCGGCAGGGCAACCTCGGGCTGATTCTCTGCCGCTCGGCTGCGGGACCCTCCTCGAGGGATGGGCTGGGAGCGCCCAGGGAGTCCCTCGCCCTGACCAGGAGGGTGAGCCGGCCCGGGCAGAGCAGCGCCTGGCGAAAGGAAAAGGACGCCCGCGGAGAGAAACCGAGAGCCTCCTCGCACCCCAAGCGCTGCTCCGGACTCCCGCCGGTTAACCTGAGCCAAAGCAAACCAAGAAAACCACCCGGGCCCGCAGCGCCTGCTTCTTCTGCGCCCGGAGCCAATCAAGTCCCCGCGTAAAAAAAAAAATCTCTCAGGATGAATCTCTTCTCTTCCATATTCAGCTATTTGTAAGTATTGAGTCTTGCCGCTTATGGACCGATTTCGGTTTCCCTTCCCCTCCCCGAAATAGTCTCCTCGATTTTCCATCTTTATTTCTGCTCCATTTCAATGGCAAAATTCATCTCACCATCTACTTTGTTTTCCCCTCCACTCCCCCTTTTCCATTATTCTAGGCTACTGCACTTGTTTGCTTTCTGCTTGCAGGCACAGGTAAGGAATTGTTTTAATCCTTTCTAAATAGTTGCGATGTTTTTTTATTATACGGATAGAGCCCAGATTTCTTCTTTTCCCTCTTTATTCCCCCCTTTAAAAAAAAACCTGATGTAATAAAAGGAGTCCCTATGATTAAGAGACTAACTAAGTGCGGGGAGTAGAGAATAAAATGCAAAATGTGGGAACGATTGAGTTGAAGTAAGAATAGATGTACGCTGAACTCCCCAATTGTAAGTGTTGAAGAATCCCGATGGGAAATTAGTGATGATCTATTTAAATCTTTTTTTCCATCCAATTTCCAGACTTAAATAAGAACACATTCCTTCCATTATTATGATTTTTTAAAATTATACTTAAGAGATATACATTAATTATAGGAAAGACCTTATTCATGCTTCCTAGAAATTAGAAACCTCATTAACATATGGAACAACACAGTCTGATACTCTAGAATTTATAACCCTTTTGGTGTAGTATTGATTGCAAGTCCAGAGAGTTAAAGCCAAATGCTTGCAGAAACATTCCCCTGCAAGAGAACAGGTGTAGGATTCTGAATTAAATTTGGAATGATCCCCTATAAAGCTGAGTAAACAAATCGAATTCAGTGGATGTGAGTGTAAAGGGATTGTAGGCTCACCGTATTGTAATATTTGGGGACATGAGATGGAAATCAAAGAGTATTATGGTTGGCCACATGGTCTACTCATTAGAGCAGGCAGAGCAATCCAGAGATGTTATGGAAAGAAATGCCAGTAGGAAACCCATGCATCCCTCTGTTTGTGCGTGCACACACACGCACACACAACACACACAAAGGATAAGAGAGATACACGATCAAGGGAAGACTTCTATAAAGTCTATCTTTCAGGAAGAGGTTGCTTCCCTGTATCTTTTGGACAACTTTAGTAGCTGATATGGGGCTGAAGATGGGCGGGGAGGCAGTGAGGAGCGAGGCTTTTTTCATGCACTGCCACCCCATGAAGTTGAAAGGAACAAATCTCCTCAACATTTGCTCAGAATACGTCTTTATAAATGTCAGGGGCAAACTAAAACCCTTCAGACTTAACAGGGGAACTGGTGACATATTGGGGGTGGAAGAAGAGCAGCCCGAGAGAGGAGGGGAAACAGACACGGGGCCCCCGTGGCAAAGCCCAACTGCATGGTTGTGGTTGGAGCTCAAATCGCCGTCGCTGAACCTTCAGCTAACAGGCTCACAATAACTTTGAATGCGGGCGTGGGGAAACCACGGCAAGCTTCTCTGTATGGAAGGGCCTCATAAATATTAGTGAGAGACAATTCTGAACTGCGTGGACTGCTGACACAACCGATCACTGTTGAAGGGGATAAAATACAGCTATCTCCATCCCATTCCCACCCCCAACCACCAATCACTCTGGTCCAGGGCACGGAGCCACAGGACAAAACTCTCAGATGGACCAGTTGAAATAGCTGGAAAGCCAAGCAATAGAAACAAATCCAGGAATTGAAAGCCTGATTTCCAGGCAAGTAGGATGCATTATATTCCAAGTGATTGTATTTAGGCCAGTACAGGATTTAGTGTGTCTTGCATGATATGGTTGTGAATGATGGGGCATATTCGTTTGTATTTTTGTTTGTCTTGTTGAGTCTTCCTTGATTTAAAATGTCACAAACAGGATTGAGACTCTAGTTTAAATCTGCATAAGTCTAGACACATCTCTGAAACCAAAGGAGAGCCATGTTAGTGCTCGATTCTGAGCCAGGCTCATCTTTATTTTCCCTCTTGCATGTTTGTTTCCCAGTGATAAATTCCTGGGCAGCCCAATAACTTTTCAGCCACTGCTAGAATCCTGGCCTGCACTATATCAATGCATAAGAGTCTCAACTCTACACTGCACCAACTTGGTGCCCTTTCCAGATACACCAGGATCACACCAAGATAGCCTCTCTCAGAGGAGTAGAGATTATAATGGTGTGTTGTATATTTTTTAATTTCCTAAAGGTAACTGTTCAGTCCCCACCTAATTTTACACAGCATGTGAGGGAGCAGAGCCTGGTGACCGACCAACTAAGCCGGAGACTCGTCCGGACCTATCAGCTATACAGTCGAACCAGCGGGAAGCATGTTCAAATCCTGGACAACAAGAAAATCAATGCTATGGCAGAAGATGGAGATGCTCATGGTAAGTCTGTCTGCGTGGGCAGGAACATTGGGAGAGTGGGGGGTGGGGAGGGCATGCATGCAGCCCAGTAATTGATGATTTCCGTCCCCTTTGTTTGCCAGAAATCATTACAAGCATTTGGAATGCAGAAAGCTTCTGACGGAAGAATGTGGGGATCAATATTTGTAATAACAGTATAATGCTTTCCCTTTGCGGATTGAGTCGGAGCTTCTGTGGAGGAGATTGGGCTGGATTTTACACCTGATCACTGACCACGGAAATAGTGGGATGAGTTGCAGATTTTAAGAATTAAAATCATGGGACTGGGAGAATAGGTGTCTCCTTGCAGTACGTTCCAGCCTAACAGTGCAGCAGAAATAAGGAAACTGTGAGCATATTGTGATGTTAACCCCAGCTTTTCTAGAATCACAGGCAAAACTTGCCTTCAGCTAAGGGAAATAAGCTTTTAGCATGCACAAAATATCTTTCCCAAAGAAAAATATATGTGAGAATAGAAGACTGGCTGTAAAGTTTTAAATGAGACTTAGTTTTTACAAATGATCAGTTATGTTCAGTTCATCCAAAAAATAAATAAATCATAAGTCCATGTTCTCCTTTCTAACTTTAATTATGCTTATGAAACACTGTATAATATTAAATGAGATGCTCCATAATTGCATTGTCTTCAATTTGTGGTCTGTAATGCACATCCTAGTATTGAATCTCCATATTGCTACAATTTATGTATGATGACTACAATTATTGACCTCTCACATTAGCCACAATTTTCCCCTCTCACATCAAACAATTATCTGAAAATCAGGCAAGCTTGCTTATATTTAAACTGGCTGAAGATTTTATTAACATTTTTAGCAGGCACCGATAGTGAGGGCAAAGTTTGCATGTGTATACAGTATGCAACTTAGCTTTCAAGGAAACTGTCCCAGCCATAACTGAAATACGCAATATAGTTTGATTCTAAATAAAGGAAAAAGCATACATCCCTTCTTTAAATATGCCATTCTCTAAAAAGTTACTTAATGTTTAAATAACAGCATTATAACACATAGGAATGAATGATTTGAAAAAGAAAATATTTCTATTAAAACGGTTAAGCATTTGAAGCACAAGAAGCAAACTCAGCAGTGATTTAAAAAGAAAGAACACAAGCAGTTTTTCAGATGTAAGGTTTTAGGAGAATTGCAAGTCTGTAAATGTTAAAATAGAGGTTCAGGATTGTTCTATATGAATCTCTGGAGAGACCCCCATGTCTGGAAGAGCTATTAAAAGTCTTCTTACTTTCACCTTTTTAAACATTTCCTGAATACTTTCTCCTCTTCGCAGTCCAGTTAGGGGATCAAGTGTGCCTCGCTGCATTTTTTCTGCATCTACGTAGCCACTTTCCTTTCAAAGTTTGAGCATGAAACATAATTTTTACTGGGATAAATCTGTCACTGAAGGGAAAGAATAGAGTTGGAACTGTTAAGCTTTCACCCCTTCACTAACAAAACCAACTTTTCACACCCTACATGTCTTATGTTATACTTCAAGTTGTTTTGCTTTGCTTTTTAGTTATTGTTTTTCTTTTTCTTTCTTTCTTTCTTTCTTTCTTTCTTTCTTTCTTTCTTTCTTTCTTTCTCTCTCTCTCTCTCTCTCTCTCTCTCTCTCTCTCTCTCTCTCTCTTTCTCAAAAAAGTGATTTATTTCCACCAATGGCCATTTTCTCTGCTGGGACATTTTAATAGCTGATTTAAGGTCAGGTCCATTTTTCTTGGTTATCTGTCTTGATTGTCAATATCTGACTCAGTTTTCTAATTAGGAGTGAAGCCTATGGATCTTAAAGCTTGGTGTTCTTCTGTCTTGTACAGCAATCTGTAATCTGGCTTCACTACATCATTATGAGAGGAAGTAGCGTTAGAAATGAATGATAATTGTTGCTTTTGTTTTCAAATGTGCCTTTTAGGAAATTTTGCACGCTCAGAAATAATAATAAAACATACAACTTTTGTATGTCTTATTATTATTTTAAAGATTGGAATTGGCATTTTGCTTGTTTGGCTTCTTGCAGGCAGGTTATCGTTTTCTCTCTGACATTTTCTGCTCTGCTTTCAGTCTGTATCTCTGTGCCAAAGCAATGCAGTTGAGTTTGTCAAGGCAGCAGCAATTCAGTGTTAGAGGGTGAGTCCCTGAAGAGGCTCGTGTGGTAAAGCTGACCAACAGGCAATAAATCAGAAAAAGGCCTTTGAAAAGGTAGAAGAGGAAAAAAGCATGTGGTGTTCTGCCTGTGTTTGGGGCTGCTTTTCTATGCCTTTCCACCAGTCAGCAGAGGAAGAGCATGAAAACTGATGCTCTTTAAATGTTAACTGCTCTCTTGATCGACCTCCCTTACTCGTGTCCCCCAAAGAGAGATAAATAAGGGAACCTTGTCTATGCAGTTCAATGAAAAGGAGTCAGGGGTCCAATTGTCCTTGGGCAAGGAGGAGGTTACAGATGTTAATATTTTATAGACAAAAAAAAAGCAATAAAGTTAAAGGGCTCATAATAGGTTAGAAGAAGAAGTGATGTGATGCTGGAATTTAGCAGTTTTCAACCTGGGGATTATAGTTGGTGAAGTCCAAAGCCGGTGTGGAGAAGGCTACAGTAGTGTAATCCATATACAGCTCAGCATTCACCCAGGGAAAAGAACTGGTCTTAACACAGTTTCAAACAGCAAAAGGCTTTAAAAAGGATTCATTAGGTTTATGGAAAAATAGGTGTCCATTTCAGTGGATGAACTGGTGCCATGCAGAAAATGCCCTGCATGCTTCTACTAGTAGCATCCATTTCCAATAAGAATATTAGTTTAAAAAAATATGATTTATTTTGAAAGAAGTTCTCAAGAATCTGGGCAATGAATAAGAAAAACAGAAGGCTCTTGTAAAAGAAAAAAAATGCTATTGAAAAATTTCAAGTGAGCTGTTTCTGCATTATTATTAAATATTATGTTATTAGATTTGTCTTACCATTATGGGAAATGTAATTCTGTTCTAGACAGACTTGATCTGACCCAGCAGTAATTGTGGCTATGCTTTAATTAGGATAAGAGTAGAATAATGTATTTTTATTATAGAACAAACTATATTTCTTCAGAAAAACATATAGATCACTTGGATAGGGAAAGGAAAGACCATACAGACCATAGATTGTTTGGAACCTTAAAGGGACTCCCTACCTGATCTGTTTTATGCCCCATTCTAGTGGTGAGAAGGCTGTTTAAGATTTTAATAATGGTATTTGTAATATTTTGGATGAATTCATTGTTGGCAAACCATCAATGTTCTTTTTATTTTATTGGAAAAACTGCTGCTTGCACAAAGTAATAAGACCTTATAGTAGCCACCATCATTCCAAGAATGGGGTTTTAATCCCAAAAGAGACATGCCTATATTTAAAATATTTTCACACTGGTGACTTGTAGCATCTTCTCGCATCACCCAGCCACCACATTATCTCTTTAGTGACTCCACAATAGTTGGATGTCTCTAGAAGATGTGGCAAGTTCCTAAGGGGGATCTGGAGAAAGTTCAGTTATAGCCCACAAACTTTGCTCTGTAAAAGACATGGTCTTCTTTGTGACTGGAATCGCTTTTTCACTTTGGCTGTTGGGAGTCACAGGTTATGGCCCTCATGACAATGCATGGATTGTGCCAGAGAAGAATGGAATTCATCTCATTTTGGAGAGTCTGTATTTTTGAAGTAAAACATTAAAGAAATAAAACAATATCTCATCAAATTGGACTTAATAAACCAATCAGTTTATTTGGACTGTTATGTGGCATTTCTCAGATGAACATTGGCATTGGAACTGTAGGGGGGAAGGAGTTCAAGAGTTCAATAAAAAAGAGCTACAGGTAAGTCATGTGTTGTCCATCTCTGTGGCATAAAAATGGAAGGGGCAGATTTGGGATGAACTATAGAAAGCTGTGAAATAACATATCCCAAAAAGTTTTATAACCAGCTTCTAGTAATAGCAAGCTTCCATTAATTCAGGATACTCCTAAAGTTATTGTGCCAGCCTTGACTTGATGATAACAGTATCTTGGCTTCCATTAGTTTATTTATTTAGCCCAGTAGAGGGGCAGTTTCTGGGCAACTCACATTGCAGGGTTTGTATGTGGACTTGGGAACAACTGATGCAGTAAATAACAAGTTCTTGCATTGCAAGCTGCAAGATGAAGAAAGTGAATAAAATCCAAGACTTGACAAAGGTATAGAGTTTTCCTAGACACAGAAGTTGTAGAGGTTGTTTCAGTATTAACATAGTAGCTTGGGCACTAAAATGATAATCCCATGTAATCTCTCCCTCTTTCTCCTACCTGAGAAAAGAGAATAGGAAATGGTTTGTGCTTAGCTTGTTGCATGGCGTAGGTTCAAGAAGGCAAGACAGAAGTTATTTTTAAAAAGAGACTGAAAGAACTAACTAACTCCTCCTTGAAATGTTTGTTGTTTATGGAGAAGGCATATCATTAGGCTGGGCCTGACAATTACTTGATTATTTATCAAATATGCACTCTTCCTTGTTGCAAAGGGATATTTTTTCCTCTGCTTGAGGCAAGCCTATCACATCTTCAGAATTCATAGAATAACTGATGTGATATTTAAATTGATGTGGTAATTTATTGTTGCTAGGAAGACAAGGTATCCCTCCCAATCTAGCATTCCTCGTACACTCAAAATTCCTAGAAGTTACTCATAGTGGTTGGGAATTCTGGGAGCTGTGGTCCAAATGTATTTAATTGGGCAAAGACCTTTTCTTCTGTAAGCAGAACAATTGTGGTTGGAAAGTGTGGCTGTCTATTATAATGATTGGTTAAAAAAGAACAGTTCCTCCCACTGTTCCCAAACATCATGATGGCGAGTGAAACAATATGGCTATGGATGACTCAACCTGTGTTAAAAAGAGATTGCAAGATTATTGGAGAGAAGGCAGAGATTAATCCTCCAGAACTCATAAATTCTTCCAAATGGCTATCAGAACTACAAAATTGTGGATGATGCTGACATGGCAGCCGAGAGACTCTTTTTTTAAAAAAATCATTCAGTGTTTACTATATTTTTGCAGTGCAGTTTTAATAATTTTATTCTTCCTCTCATACAGAAGTATGTCTTGTATTGGAAACTGATTTAAAAAATGATGACTTTAAAAGATGGAAGGGAGGGAAAGATCATTAGGAGAATTAATAAACCAGGGTTAAACAATTTGTGCAGTTTCTCTTATGCTCGTATGTTCGCCCTTAATTTGTACTTTTATTCTTGTGCCACTGTTGGAAATAGTTTTTTATTTTGAAGACTTCAGCTGAATGTAGTATTTGGGGTAAAATAATGAGGCTGTCCAAACTTTACACTGAGCTGGTATAATTCCAGCTGTTCTGCAAGTCCACCAGCCTGGTTTTTCACTGTAGTGCTTTGATATCCAGTCTAAAAAGTAAAATACAAAAAAGACGGTAGGGACAACAATGAGTATTATGGAAAACATTGTGGCTTATCTCCGTTGCTATTCCTCTCTTTCCCTAAAATTCATTACAGGTGAATAGTCTACTACTGCTTTTGAAAGGACCTTGCAGATAACTATTCTGCAAAGGCTGAAGTGCCATAAAACCAATCATCTGGTTGGCTGAGCATGTTTGTGTTTATATTTGCCCTAGTGTGATTAGCACAGTCTCAGTGAAGTAGGATTTGCATTAATGGGTGCAAATTCAGGATCAAGCGTGATGCACAAAAGGGTTTTTTTTTTTACTGCAGCAACATTCTAGGTCCCTTTTGGTAGGCGATAGGTAACTTGCTCTCCAGATATTTGGATTGCAACTTCCTTTGGTTTTAGTTGTCATGGTTATGGCAAGAGATATGGTTGAAGGCTACCTATACTGAAACTCTTGTTCAGCACTGTTGTTCCTAATTGTAGTTCTGTGTACATCTTTTCGATTCCTAACATATATTATGCTTTAAATATGAATATGGCATGTTCTAGCCTAAGCAAGCTGCGGTTTGTCACAATCTCATGTCCTCTGAACTCCTGTAGAGGACGGGTCATACCAAAAGTGAATGAATACCTTCTATGGACTCATCCCAACCCTTACTCATAATGGCTAGGAATACAAATTTGTAGGAATTACAGGGGAGAATATTTGGGAAGGATAGAAGAAGCAACATAGAACTTTTTATATCTATATATTACTAAATCTTTTGTTGTCATGACCTTTACTGAATGAAATGGTGTATCGTAAGGCAACAATTTTTGAAGCAAGGTACCTCAGATGAACTAACTTACAGAATGCATCCAAAATCTGAGACCATGACTGTGAGGGAATGAAATTTGGAAAAGTTGTCGCTACTTCAGTGCTACTGGCTGTTGCTGCACTGCTAGGTTACTGCTGTAGTCATGTGATCTTAATTGTCAATGTTCCATGACAATTTCCCAGTCAATCTCATAATTCCTTGCTCCCTTGCTCACCCAGCAGCAGCCACTTACCTGCCTGCTGAAAAGGGAAAAGGACAGGGGAGGGGAGCAGAGGGTAGGAGAGAAGGAAGGTTTTCTGATGCTCTTGGTTATTCTGTTTTCCTGTTTAGGTGAGGAAATATCTCTGAAGCCATGACCCAATGGGTTGTCTATTTCATATTAAAAACAGGTCCTTGATAGAATGGGGTGGGGGACGGTAAGAGAAAGGATCAAATATGGACCATAGAATAAGAGTTGTTTTATCTGTACAAAATATGATGAATTCCAATCACTAGTGTGAATATTATTATAAAGTTTTAGAATTTGCCCTTTGTCAGCACAATCCCTTGTCTGCAATGGCTCAAGTATCAGAAAAAAGAAGAGTGGGATGCAATTTAGAGATATATCATCATTTTATGATCAGAAATGGCAAGTAAGAAGTCCAGTTCTTCATAGAAATTTTGGGCACCCTGAACCCGTAATAAAAGTTCCACGTAGAATCCTTTATTTCTTTCAGACACAATAATATTGTGCAGAGTTGGAGTGCTGAGATAGTTCTTGGAGGAAAGCTGGCTCTAAAACTTGGGGTTTATGCAAAACAAGAAGAAAGGACAAGCTATTGATCTGTAATTTGCATAGCAGCTCCATAAGTCAATCAATGCCCATTAAAAAACTGAGATTAAATCAATATACCCTCTCAACTCTCACAAAGATGAAATGCATTAAGAGGTCAGCTTTTCTCTGCAAAATCAGCAACCATACAAGGAGAGAAGAAGGTGGAGAAGGGTCTTAAACTGTCTTCTGGTTCTTCATGGCCTACACAGAATAGAAATGCAATGAAGACAAGATAATTAAGGAAGAAATTTTAGATATGAATGTAAATAATGACTCTGTTAACAAAACAGTTAATTATGAATATTTAAAAATAAAGAGAAGAAGCGGGAGGATAAAAGCTAGGAGTAAAGAGAAAAGTCGATGCAGAAAGTTGTAAAATTGTATATATCTGTAGTTAGTATTGTATTTTAATGTCTGATGTGTGTGTGTGTGTTTTTTGGGGGGGGTTTGCTATTGTGTGTTTTGTTTTAAAATGTAAAATACTCAATAAAAATTATTTTTTGTTAAAAAAGGAAGAAATTCTAAATTATTTTTGTTGCACAGAACATACTATTATCTTTAGAATATACCATTCTTTTTCTATTTATTGCTGACCTAGATTTTGTATTAACATCTGATTTTCTTGTCTCTCCATGTTTTGTGCTTTTACCATTTGTCCTGAACATCGCAAAGCATGTGCGGACAATTTTTTTTTCTTTTTTTGTGTTCCCATGATGTTGCCTTCATCTTGTCTCCAGACTATGAGATAGACAGGCTTAATCTCTTCTTAGATGTTCCAGTATTAACATAGTATTTTCCCTTTATTTCAACATTGTCCAAGGTCAGTATCAGGGTATACAAAATCTATAAGATTGTGTTAATGTTACCTTGGAAGGTAACTAGATGACTGCAGTAACTTGACATAAAGAGTTGATGCAGAATAGGGACCTGCTATGGGAACAGCTAATTTCATGGTGGTGTAGGTTATTTTTCCAAATGAAGAATGGAAAAATAGTATTTCAATTCGGAAGTCATGAAGGACTGTCCATCACAGATTCCTCCCCACACCTCCCCTTTCTTCTCTGGTTACTTAAATTCTAAGAGTTCTATGTTTAAGAAGATATAAGCAATTTAGAATAGTCACATTTTTTGCTTTCTTTATTCTAACTTTTGGACAAAAGTCTGCTGTTACAATAATGAAATGAATTATTTTTTTCCCTGTTGCTGGGTATATACAACAGGGACCAATGCAAAGAATAATCTTGTGATGCCTTAAAAATTAACCAAGTTATTATCACATAATTCTTCATGGATAAAAAATTCCCCAGTCTTTCGGTGACAAATGGAAAAACATATTAGTGCTACTGGTATCATTCTTTCATTGACTCCCTTACCATAGGGAAAAAGTAATGTACAGTACAGCTCTTGGTTCCCTGTAAAACATATTCCTTTTTGTCTTTGCTTCAAACGGAGACCCTTAAATGAGATTTGGGTGTAGATGGAGTTTCAGCAGGCAAGTTGCTCTGTGTATTGAAAAATAAATGTAAGCAATTTTACATCCATACTCCAAAGTTTTATTCCTTATCACAAGAACAGCACACAATCCTGGGTCCCTTTTGGCTCTATTGTCATTGTACAGAATGCCCAATTACATGGACTATCACTACTTTTCATTGTACTGTAAGTCTTGCTACAATTGAAAAATGTCATTCTGTTTGGCATTTTTTTAAATCTCTGGGACTTGAATATGATGTTGATCTTATAACTTGACTTCTTCTTCTGTTGCCTTATTCTTTCCAGCTAAGCTCATTGTGGAGACTGATACTTTTGGGAGCAGAGTAAGAATCAAGGGAGCAGAGACAGGCTTCTATATTTGCATGAACAAAAAAGGAAAGCTGATTGGCAAGGTAAGAAGACAGACAATAAACTTTTGGGAAGGTTGTAAGAATATGGCTAAATTGGTTTTTGATGAGGCAGTGGACAATAGCCTTATGTGAACAGGAGGGTATGTGACTGAAGCTAGAAATTTGCTCATTTGCATACTTTCATTTGTTTTGGGAAATCTTCATACAGCAAATTTACCTTAACCTCAAGAATCCAGTGTTTAAAGCAGTCAGTTAAACACACTTTTAGAAGTGGAGAAAAGAGAAGAGGCTTAAATCAGTACTAGGTGGTTGACTTTTTTGGATTGGAGGAATATTTGGATAGATGAAAATATGTAGTGGATTTCCTAACTAAATAGTTGGTATTGGGATATAAACTTGACTATTTACAAAATGTTTACACCATGGCAGATGTGACCACTCACAAAACACTTATTTCTATAATCCCAATAATTGTTTAGCATTTTGTTTCCCTTCTTGCTTCTCTTTACTATGCCATTGATTTTACAGGTCATGAATAGTCAAGAAAAAATTACATCAGTTTTACATGCAGTGTAAAATATAAGTGGATGGGAAGACACTGCACATGACCCTGCAGCCATCTTATTGCATGATGAGATCTATCACAAACATGATACTTCAGGATTTTTTTTTTCAACCACAGACTATTCATTTTAAAAGATCAACCATTTTAACCTTAAGTCTGTGCAGGCTTGCTGGAGACCAAAATTGTTTGTATTCTAGACAAAATTTGTGACCTCGACCCTTGTAGAAATCCAAATGAAATATCACTGGATTTGTGAAACATATTTTTGAGTCAACATATATGATGAGGGAAGGAGAACAGGGAGCTTTTTAAATTAAAAACATAGAAGTACTCTGATGAATTTAAAATGAGAACATTGAAGGGGTGATACTTCTGCTAATTTTTGCATGAATTGCCCATGAAAATTCTGTAACTCAAAGGTCTTTTGTAAGAAGACCTTGAAAATGGTAGATTATCTTTTTTCTATAAAAGAAAATTATGCTTGGTGCTATAAAAATAGTGATTTGCAGAGTGTACTAATAAGAAACTTTACCCACCCTGAAGGCTATTATGTTTAATGCCACCTTAAATCACAGTATTACGAAGCATTCTGTTTGTTAATTCTCCCCTTTTTCTATATTTATATGAAGCATTTGCATGCTGTTTATTCCATTAATTCTCCACAGAAGTACATTTAAACCAAAAATACAGTTGAAGACAGATCTTAAGATGTTATTAAAACATTAAATTAAACAGTTCAGAACAATCAGAATAACTTAAATATATTTAAGAAGAGTATCTACAAAAGACTTTGACAGCAGTCTAGTTAGGGCCAAGCTGAGTGGCACATCCAGATCTTTTCTTCAGGGTTTACAGTCTAGGCTGCCTGAGGCAGTTAGTTCAGTCTGCTTGATGGTAGGGCCAGTTCCTTCCGATTAAATCCTGAGGAGTTAGACACAACATCAGCATCCTGATCCATGGGGATTAAAGACGACACTGGGCATGACCATGCAGCCATCAGAAAAGGATTGAGGAAGGCCTTGGCCCTCGGGGCTAGACCAAGCTATTTTACTGCCTGAAGTAGAAGAGCAAATGCAGTCTTTCCCCAGAGAACATGTGGTGGGGCGGAGGGGAATGAACCCTGGCCAAGTTAGTTGGCACTTGAGGCAGAAAATCCACAGACTTCTCTCTTAGGTGTAAAAAATAAAGTAGCAATAAAAAAAAACAAGATTTTTCTTTTTTCTCATGAAAACTATGAAAAGGTTTTCCATGGTTGAAACTACCTGCATGTACAGCCACATTAAAGACAGCAATTCCAGTCCTGGAGAGATCTTCTAGGGAGGTTTAATATTTTCTCCTGTTATGCTTTCCTAATTCAGATATGTTGCAGGTGGGAGAATTCAGTCTGACAGATTACATAAAGAAACAATTTAAACTTCTTTCTTTGGCATTGGAGATCTGCCTGTTTTCCCCTACCCTTCACTTCCCCCTACCCCCAGAGGACTTTTTGATCAGAGATCTCCTGTTGCACCTTCTCAACTTTTGAGCAGTTAATAAAAAATCTAAAATTCCTAATCTACATTATTTTTTGCATTAAGAAAGAATGAACCAGTTGCTTTCATTTTTGCTGAATTTAGATTGAAAAATGAAAATTCTGATAAAATCTTACTTTAATTTCTTCCTCAATTGTGACATATGGCAACATTGCAAAGTAATTCCTTATGTGTATGTCTTACTCAAAGGCAGGAAGTGGCATAGGAAATCTACAGAAAAGAATGGTATTGTAGCTTATTAGTTTTTTCAATGGAAATGCAATCTAAAAAAATTAAACAGGATCAGACCTGTTAATAGTTGAGATTGCCTTTGACATACCAGGGTTTTAAACAAAACTAGAAAATTGAGAAAATATCTTTGAATGGGCAAATACCAAGGGTCAAAAAACCCTATATAGATGTCTCTGTATAATAATAATAATAATTATTATTATTATTATTTATTTTGTATACCGCCCTTCTCCTGAAGGACTCGGGGCGGTGAACAGCCAGCAGATAAAATACAGAAAATACAATATTAAAAATTAAAACAATAATTGTACAGAGTTTATTTACTGTACTTTTTTTAAAAAAATGTGTCTGTACGGAAGATTTGGAACTGAATGCAGTAACAATATCATTTATTAAGAACTACAGATGACCCTTATTTAACTACTACTTGTCTAGCAACTCTTCAAACTTACAGTGGTGCTAAATGAGTAATAGTTATGATTGGTCCTCAAAGTTTCGACTGTCATAGTATCTCTGCAATCATGTGATTGCAGTTCGTAACTTCCCTGCTGGCATCTGATAAGCAAAGTCAGTGGTGAAGCCAGCAGGAAGTCACAAGTTGTGGTCCTGTCTTTGCTTAACAATGGCCATTGTGGGACTGCAGGAATTGCCAATGCTAAATGGTGCAGTCAAGTTATTCTTTCAAGGTACGACTATGTTGTTTGAGGATAGATTTTCTGGTCCCAATTAGCATCCTTGGGAAAGGACTACCTGTAGAGATGTTTACATACTGTATCTGCACATTCAACATAAAATAAAGATGTTGCCCTTGGATTTGCACGTTTTTCTTTCTCTTTCCTGCTCTCTCTCTTAGAGCAGTCTTTGATTTTATGTATTCCCTAATTTTTTATTTTAAAAATTGTGGGGAAGACATCTGAGGCTTTTGGAACAGAACCTTGAGGTAGGCTTAGGTAACATGATATAGTTGAGGGAGATTAGGAAAATATATTTGCTAATATGCTGCAAAGGTTGTATTATATTAGCTGATGAAAAAGGCTCAACAGTATAAAAGTGAAATGCATTCCTAAGTCTTGCCATTTCTTCATTTCTTCCCATAGACTCCACTGCTACTCTTAGTAAAACATTCCACAATATTTCCAACATCTATGGATGAGATGTAGCTCAACAGTGGTTTGTGCCTTGTGTTTGGAAACACAAGATCCCAGGTTTAAGTTCTAGTCAACCAAATAAGGCTTTAGCTTAAAAGTGGCCAACATTACTAGTAAGCAAAGACAGTATTGAGTCAGAAGGATTAGGATCATATCTGGTATAAATTGCTTGTCATGTTCCTATTGAAATGGTCCTACACTAGAATATGGGACCCTTTATTTAAAAAAGATATTGTTAGACTTCAAGATGCTTTGGTTTTTTAGCAAAGCTTCTGATGTCCTTCAACTTTCCATTCAAATTACGAGCCCAGATTTAGATAAGTAGATATATGGTCTTCCATGATAACTCTTACTTCCTTTTCAATTTGGTTGTCTTTTAGATGCCTCACTTTTGGTTTGCATATGCCATCTCTTTATGGTTAGAAAGGATCAGCAACAGAGGAGTGCAGAATTGTGAATCTTGTGTTGAGATGTCCATCTTAGAGCCTAACTACTTCTGTCAATCAGAAACCACAACACCACTCAATCTACTATGGATATGCTGTGGTATATTCTGTCTTCTGAATGAATCTGCATTCTTCTAGTGGCAATTATTCTTTGACATTTTAAGGGGAACATATCTAAACCATATAGTAATTATACATACTCTACTTCTACTTTCTTTTTGACAGAAAATTTATTGCATGCGGAGGACAAGAAATTCACAATCAGAGTGATTCCTTTTGGGCCCTCTCTGGATTTGCCAGTTGGTGTAAAGTGTTAGTGTTTGGTTTCCAAACACTCCTATTTAAATCTGTAATGAATGAGGCTGCATTCAAATGAAGTGACACTAATTAGCGGCATCCCAAGTCTGCCATGTTTGTAATAAGTGCTAAGGATACTTGGCACCCTCTGTGAGGTGCTATCTTCTGCAACACTTTAGAATCTAAGTATTAAGGCTGGGAAAGATCCACTCTATCTAGATGCAGCTTTATTAAATAAAACATAATGAAAGGAAAGAGATATATACAAACTATAATTTATGTATGTATGTATATGTAAGAGAGTGAAGTAAGTGGGGAAAAATAGACATGACAAGGTCATATCAAATGCTTCTTTCAGTTTCTCTAACTTTACATTTCTAGAAATATATGTTTGTTGAATAGAGAGCCAAATGAAAATTGCAGTGTTTGTGCTACTGAATATATCCAGCATTAAAATTAATAGCCTTATTGTTAACAGACTCTAAATTTCAGTCCTAGTTTTTGTACAAAGTAGGAGAAAAAGTTTGAACATGACATGTAATACAGATATACAGCTTTGCAGGTTTTATGGAATCCAGTTGTTAAAACATTTAACTACATACATGGTGGTTGAAGTATAAACAGATATCATTATTCATAGAACTGTTGCTATTCTGATTATACACAGTGATTTTGTTAAGCAACAGTATGTAAAAATGTTTATCTCTTTCTACTTAAATTAGAAATTTGGGTAATAATAAAAGAAAAGTCATTGTAGTTGTAGGGATAAAAAGAACAAATAATCATAGGAGTGAATATATGAGTACTCTATATAATTCTTATAAACTGAAGTTACTGTATCAGCTACTGCTATTTACAATAGACCCTCTGAATTTATGAAGAAAATATTTTTCTTCAGTTATGAAATTATGCCATATCACAATCATTCTGGCCTTTGCTTCAGTAAAGTTGTTTGGCATAATGGAGCATAGAAGGTTGGATATACAGTAAATGGAAACAGGAAACAGCTAAAATGTTTTATTGGAAGAGACTTATCCTAAGTGTGGGGTTGATACCTGCCCAAAGAGGCTTTAAGGACAATAGAGATGGAAAAGATGAAAGATGTCAAATTATTCATTATTTTTCACTTGTAGAGCAATGGCAAAGGCAAGGATTGTGTCTTCACTGAGATTGTGCTGGAGAACAACTACACAGCATTACAAAATGCAAAATACGAAGGATGGTACATGGCCTTCACCCGGAAGGGACGTCCCCGCAAAGGCTCCAAGACTCGTCAGCATCAGCGTGAGGTGCACTTCATGAAGCGGCTGCCCAAAGGCCACCAAACAACAGAGCCTCATAGACGCTTCGAATTTCTCAATTATCCTTTCAATCGAAGGAGCAAAAGGACTCGAAACTCCAGCCCAAAACCATCGCCCTGACCTGCCTCACCTTGTCCCACTCAGGACCACTTTCCTTTGCTGGAGGACATTGTGCAGAGACTCAGTTGATGGACAATAACTAGAGACTTACCTATGACGATGACTATAAAAGGGGATTGGAAGAAGAGGAGGAACAAAACTTGATTTAGTTGTTTATAATTGTTCTGTGTTTTTTTTAAAAAACAAAAGAGGCTCTATTTTTGTATTCCAACTTTAATGCTTTTTTAAAGAAAAAGCAGTATGTTTAAATACTCATGGAAGGTTGCTCTTCACTTAGGAAGATTTTGAGTTCTTTGGGAGGGGGCATGCATTATGTTTTGTTAGATTGGTTTTTAACTTGGGGTAGGGATTGGTAGGAGGTAGTTGATCTAGGCATAAGCATAGAACATGCCCTCTTCAATAAATCATACACTTGGGACCAAATTTCTACCTCAGATAAGATAAGTAACTTAAGAGGATGGAGTCCATCCCCAATTCTTTGTACTAGGGGCTTATTTTGGTGTGTTTGTGAAATGTCTCTGATACTTGCAGATGGTAATCTTCCATGAAGTCAAATTTGTTTAAATAAGTCTTTAGATCCTACACAGATGGGACATGTTCATCGTTTTCATTTTTGTGTAATAGAGAAGAGAATATGAAAACACAGTGACTGCCCTTGCCCAAGGAGATGCTAAGGGCATTGGTTTGCTTTGTTCTTTCAATGCTAATCATTTTTCCAAAGGTCTACATTAAAAAAAAAACATAGATTTTTTTTTTTGTATTTGTTGTCCTGTCAGTAAAGTGCTGATAAGTTAAGAATGATATTTCACCAATACATTTCCATTTCCAAGGATATTCCATAAGATAAAATTATAAAATTTATTCCATAAGAATAAAATTATCTAGTACTCTAGGGCCATCAGAGAATTTTCGGTCCCTAGGTTATCCAAAGCAGGGGTCTCCAACCTTGGCAACTTTAAGACTTGTGGACTTCAACTTCCAGAATTCCTCAGTCACCCTGGGGAGGAATTCTGGAAGTTGAAGTCCACAAGTCTTAAAGTTGCCAAGGTTGGAGACCCCTGATCCAAAGGATAAAAGAAGCCTTCTTTCCAGCAGATTGGCAACTTTTAACCTCTGACCTAAAGTCAGTCCTTGAAGGTTTTTTCTTAGTGTTGCAATTTTGCCACTCTAGCATTTGCAATTTTATTTGTAAGCCAACTTCCCCAAAAAATACTTTGAGAAAAATTAGCAACTGAACTGATTTGTGATTATTTTTTTGTTGCCATATTGTTAGAGCATATCAGTTGTTCTGAATCTGTAGCTACTGATGGGTAGGTATTTGTGTGTGTGAACCTCATTCACATGAGGTTCAAGTGACATATATGTCAGCTGGAAAACTATCAAGAAACATTTTGCTACCGTGTTTCCCCGAAAATAAGACCCTGTCTTATATTTTTTTGAACCCTGAAATAAGCGCTTGGCCTTATTGCCATGTGCTCATAAGCCTGATTGGGCTTATTATCAGGGGATATCTTATTTTGGGGGAAACAGGGTAGTTGTCACTGAATAGCTATTAGGTTTATAATTTACTAGGGTTATGTTTAGGTTTTCATACACTGCTCTGATTTGAAGATGGATTTTTAAGGCAATAATATAAGTTTATAAATTTTTAAACATTTCCCTTATATACTAATTTGATTAAAACCAAGGGCGAGGGAGATCATGCATGAGAGATATACCATGTCCAAAGGGCTTAATTTCTCACAAACCTTTCCTGACCAAGCAAGCTTTGCAACAATATTCGTGTTTTCCACCATTCTCATGACTGTTTTATTCAGAATTTACCAAGGAACATTATTTGCCATTCTGTCTTGATTAGACTTCAAATTGATTACTATGTGAGATGCTGATGCTGTCTACTTCCTTTCTGTGCCCTGGTTTAGTTCTTTATCTGGACAAAACAGATTTTGATAAATGCTCAAATCTGCAGTGGTCTGGAAGGATATGTCCTGCCTAAACAGGGATTTCAGAAGGTGTCAATAACTCGGAGGAATGAGATTCTATGTCACAAATTTTAATGGAAAAGTGTATTTTCAAAGGGTCATTTAAAATAACACCAATAGAAAAAAAGTATGTTAAAAAAGAGCATGAAAACTGTGAACAACCTTGCTGGAACAGCACATCTTTCTCTTCTTGCTCCTTGAGGGCTTAAAAAAGTTTACTGTATACAAATTGAAATATGAAATTGTTGGAAATATTTATTTAATTTGTGCATTAAAATTTCTACTAGTACAAATGAACTTGATGTTTTGGCTGTGTGATTTACAGTAGGGACAAGGATCTCCTAGGAGTGGAAGATGAGACTGGGGAGCAAATCTGCAAACAACTTTGTTGAGGAAAAAAAGATTCTGGGCTCCTGATACTGGCTCTGAGGCATCATAGCACCTTGGCTGCACTTTCTGCAGACATTCTAACGATGGTTTTCCACTCAGCTGGGGAGAATTTTAATGACCCTTAAAATTTTTAGAAGAGCGGTAAGCATCAGTGCAGGAAAATTTCAAATGCTAACTTTCAAGAATAGAATAGAATAGAATTTTTATTGGCCAAGTGTGATTGGACACACAAGGAATTTGTCTTGGTGCATACGCTCTCAGTGTACATAAAATAAAAGATACGTTCATCAAGAATCATAAGTACAACACTTAATGATAGTCATAGGGTACAAATCAGGAAACATTGAGAATAGTTGACTAATGATTTAAATTTATTTCAGTAAAACTTGATAAGTTAATTTTGATTTTTTTTCTTTTAATTTTTGGGTTAATTTCATAAATTATATTTAAAATGATATTATTTAATATCTTGTACTTCATGATTTAAACTGAAATGCTATATGTACTTGGAGGTAAATTCCATTTAACTCAATAGGTTATTCCTATAAATAATATTACTTTATTAAAGAAGGTAAATATTCTTGTACCTTCTTTAACACTATTGGATACCGTCATCATGCATAATTAACTACAGATTTCATTGTCAGTAGGAGACACAGTGTTGAAAAACTAGAAAAATGGATGGCTCTATTATATATGGCAAAAAAGGGAATATGCTATGGTAATACCAGATATGAGTGGGATGGGGGTGAGAAAAGTTACTGTGTGAGAAGTCACAATAGGCTTCACAATCCCAATAAGAATAAGAAATGTTTAGTCTAAAGGTGGTGATCTATGAGTCCTTGGAAGTCAAGCATTGAAACATATGCTGGGGATCTAGAAAGATTAAGCAGCATGCAAATGTTGAAGCTGAGGTAAAATAAGTGAAAACATATAGTAGGTTTAAAAGCTGCAGAAAAGTACTTGAGAACCTTCTAATTCAGGGCTGTCAAACTCCCGGCCCATGGGCTGGATGCGTCATGTGCTGGCCACGCTCATGCCTGGTTTAGCAAAGGGGAAAAAAGTCCTCAAGACGTCAGGTGATGCCACCATGACAATGTGAGTTTGACACCCCTGTTCTAATTCAATACTTTCTCTTCCAGTTGCCTTTCAATGTATAGTCTTCCTTTAAAATATTGCTACTGTATATCTGCTGAGATCAATGACCATCATTGCACTTAACATGCAACAGGGATTGGATATAATTCATCTGGAGTGTTCTGGAGTACTTAATTTGGTTATTTATTTCAAAATTCTCTGTAATATTTTCAACAGTGTATTTTGTTAACAGTAAAGAAACCAGGAGTAAGGATAACTCTGGTTCACAGATCTCGTTTCCCAAAGTAAAACACAAGAAGTGCAGTCTTCTTCTTGACTTGCTGCATGAAGTCAGGTGAAGAAAAGGCAAGAACAGTAAGAATGAACTGCAGACAGATTCGGAATTGGCTTTGGGGTCCCTGGAAGAGGACTTGCCAAACCAAGTCCACCACCTGAATGACATCAGTAGAATCAGGAAATAGCCCATTCAGTTTTGCTACATAGTAATAATACTTTCATTAAATTTCCATTTGAAGCCATGGATTTTTTCTGATGATTCTTAGTATGTGCCCCTGATAAATGAAGTATAATACTGTAGTCTCCCTAATGCTATTTATGAAGGGCAGTGAAACAATATTTACTAGCAACATAGATGTGAGAAAGAGGTATTATTGTTCTGAAGAATATTCCTTGAGAATATTGTTTTGTAGATGCTCTGTACATTGTCTTATACAGAAATTCTTGGGGTAGGATGACGACTGAGATTTTAGTGTGAAACTATAAATCCTAAAGACTATTTGGCTCACTCTTCCCTATCTTAGTGTGCTACAGACTGTGGCATTCAACCTCTATAATTCCCAATTTGCAACTATATGGCACAGTAGAAAGGTTGGATGTTCTGTTAGTCAAATTAAAATCAAATGAAAGAATAACAAATAACCAGTTGATGTCTTTGGGGAATTTTATTTCCATGCTTTGTGTAAGGAAGAACTCCATCATAGAATTACAGCAGAACTGACACAATTACTATTAACAGAAGCTGATAGATTGTGGCCATTACTAAGATTCCTTTTCTGATAACCCTTTCCTCTCTCCCCATTCCTTTTTAAAAAACTCCCTTCAGGATGATCATTATTTGAATGATTCTAACCTTAATACACTATATGAAGTGTATTAAACTATCCAAAACAATACATTGTGCAGCACCTGGAAGTAAGGGAGCCGCCATCAGTATGTTATACTAAAGCTTTGGTAAGACCACACTTGAAATACTGGTCACCACAATACAAAAAAGATGTTGAGACTAGAAAGAGTGCAGAGAAGAGCAATAAAGATGATTAGTTGGCTGGAGGCTAAAACATGATGAATGGTTGCAGGAATTGGGCATTTTGTTTAATCTAACAAAGAGAAGGAGTAGGGGTCACACGATAGCAATCTTCCAATATTTGAGGAACTGTCCCAGAGAAGAGGGGAGTCAACCTATTCTCCAAAACACCTGAGGGCAGGACAAGAAGTAACAGATGGAAACTTATCAAGAAGAAATCCAATCTAGAACAACTAGGGAGAAATTTCCTGACAAGAGAACAATCAGTGGAACAACGTGCCTCCAGAAGTTCTGGGTGCTCCATCATTGGAGATTTTTAAGACAAGATTGGACAGTCATTTATCCAGAATGGTATAAGGTCTCCAGCTTTAGCAGGGGATTGAACTAGAAGACCTCCAAGGTCCTTTCCGATTCAGTTATTCTATATTCTGTGAGATTCTGGTTCAGCTGAAGTTATATATAGACACTAATAATTTATGTTTCCTTGTGGCCCTTTTTTCTGTGAAGAATTCATGCTATTTTGAGAAGGGAAAGGCAAGTTTCTTTCTTGGCATCTTGGTTTCTTTGTTACTGTACCGCCTTCAGTACAAGCAAAGATATATACTGTAATTCCATCAACTTCTCTTGCTGTTTAATGACATGAAGGCTTCTCAGTTAGGCAGAACTTTTTGGTAGACACACTGACTCATTCAACCCTCAGCTTCCTCCTAATGTCTATTCTTTATGCAATGAAGCCGTTACTGAACAAAATGGATCATGGTGCCAAGACTGAAGATGGAAGCTCCTGAGTTAAATCTCCCAGGTGTCCTGACTCTACAAGAACAGGCCAAGAATATTTGTTTATTGCTTAGGACTCAGCTTTCAAACACCTTCCCTTTAGTCCTGTGTGTCCTCCTCCTGCTCCAATGGCCCTCCCTAGTCCTTTAATTAATTCTAGTTACAAAGTGCTGCTTTATTGTACCATAGAGCCAAGGGCTCCCCGTGGGAAAAGTCACACCTTCTGAACAGCTTCTGATGCCATGCAAATGAAGGAGAAGTCCAGGAAATGCTTTCATGTGGGACTTGTCCAACCCCCTGCTCCATTAATTACACATGTTTCATTTGTTTGAGAGCAATTCCAATTGATGGGGGAGGGAAAGGGAGGGAAAGAGAACTTTGGGTTTGCTGCTTATTTCTCCTGCATTTTCTAAAGACCTCCCTCCTTTTCAAGAGATTTATAGCTAAAAAGGGATTGTAAAAATCCCACCTGGAAGATTCCATATTAATTCCCTTTTTTCCATTCTCCACTTCAAACTGTCTTAACTTGCAAACCTTTGCCTCACTATTGCTAACTGCTGAATGTTCTGAGAGCAAATTATATTCTTAACACCTGTCAAGATGGAACCACCAAATAGTTCCTGTCTTCATTCTTACCACTTTTAAAACTAAGGTTAGGAAGATATATCTGAAATCAGGAGACAAATCTTTGATCAACATTAAAATTGGCATGTGTCAAAGGTCATGAAGAGACCAGAATTTACTTTAGATAGCTTTAAAAAAAAACACTTTTCTAGAATAGTTGAAAGTAGGAAAAAATACATATTTCTTGGGGAGAAGATGGGTAAGGGAACAGAAATTGGATTTACAGTGGCATTTAAACCAAATACTAGATTATTTAAATTTAAATCTGTTTAAATTGGGATATCTTTGGAATAATATATGGATAAAGGACATTACATTTCCCTTCCAATTCTGAAGAAAACGACTCTCTTCTCCCCAATATGCAAACCAACAAACAATGAAATGGGTTTGGATTTGTTGTGTAACTAGTTTAACCCAATACACAAAAATGTATATTTGCCTAGCCAGTCAAGATGCATTTTCTCTGTTAATTCCCTAGATTTGGGTTTCCCATCAAGTTCAGTTCCCATGTATTTCACTGAAATCCTACCCAAATCATGACCAATGGTGCTTCCATATGGATGGTTTGCAGTCCCTAGCACTCAAAAGATATTGTGTATTTATTCCAACTTCTTCTCTTTAACAGATTCCCCCTCCTTTTTTTTTTATTGTGTATGTGTGTCAAGAAAAAAGACAAAAGAAGTGCTGGAGAAACAAAGAAGAATCATAAATGAGAGATGCTATCTGGATCTCCATAAAATTTCATGAGTAAAAGAGGTGGTTGCATGATAACATGCTTAGCAAAAGAACTCCAAGACTTGTTCTTCACATCCATTGCATTGAGAAGTGATTGTATCATGGTACTCAGAAGTTTTATTCTTAGTCTCCGTTGTAGTTTTGCTGATTGATACATCTAGAACTAGGTACAGTACCCCTTCATAGGTCTCTAAAATGTAGACATTCCAAAAAGTGATAACTTTGAGCAAGTAAACTATTAGCTAAATTGTTTTGGTGTATTTTAGTCTACCTTTGTGAAAATAGTTATGAGGGGAGTTTGATCAGTGATAGAGGGGAAGATCCAAGGAGTGAGACCAAATGAAATTTCAATTAAACATTCTTTGTGGTCCTAAGAAGTCATTTTCATACTTGCAGGCACAAGTAAGGTGGTGCTGATAGACTAATAAAAATACAGTACTCTATTCTAGTTAAGAGGAGTCCAGGCACATATGAGCAAAGGTGACACGGTGACACCCAGACTGGATTCAAATAATGTATATTGGAAGCTGCTTCACTCAGACTATATGTTATAATCTTTCACTTGTCCTTTCAGTTTTCTCTATTGGCTAAGTTAATGCATTTTCAACTCTTTTTCACTGTTTATCACTCCCTCTTAGTTCTTCAAAGTAAAGATGTCCTGGTATGGATTGGAGTTTTCCTGTAGATGATAGTGGAGCAGCAGGAGGCATTACAACCAGGGGATTTGATTGTTGGGGATGTCGAACACGTTGGAGTTTTCACAGCCACTTTGCTAACAATTCTTAGTGTTTCTAGTGTAAATTAAAAATGCCACGCTATCATCATCTAATTAATAACATGATTTTCACCCTCTTCTTGAATAATGAAGGCAAAATAGAATTAAAGTAGACATGCAGACAATTAGTTCTAATTTCTACCCATCTCATACTCAAGTGCTAGATGTTTCCCTTCCAAATTGTACTTCTGTTACATGGATTTTATGGCATGTATTGGAAAGATTTTTCTCTCTACTCCAGTCAGTGTATCATTGCAGGCACATATTGGATTTTTTGTTTTATCCTGCCTTTTTTTTTCATGTATAACTCAAGGTGGTAAACCCACAAAAACAACCCTGATATTAGTTGAGCTAAGAGAGAGTGACTGATACAGATATGATGCCATCAGCAATGGAGACAGAACTTAGTTCTGTATCATTCATATATTTCTAACTTTTTTTTTTTAAAAAAAATCTGTTTACATTTTTAAAATGACTGGGCATGTTGCTACACTGAACTAATCATTCAAATGAGGCTTCAAAACACTCTGAATGCTGGAAATTCATATTAGGTCTGAGTCTAGTGTAGAATCTACAGTAAATTCTAATATAGAACATAATTCCAATACTTGCATTCAAAAATGGCTCTTAGTACCTTTGGTGGTGATAAAACATGACCCTCATTGGGATTTTTCAGTTGTTTCCAGTGGGTTTTCCTTGTATGTTCCAAGCAATTTTGATTCAGTCCTACTGTGTGTGAGGTGCATATATAGCTTATCATTAGCCTAAAAAAATTCTCTACAATCAAAGGGAGATGAAAGAGAGATGGAAATTAAAAACTGATCAATCACATCTTTAGTCCCTTTAGCTCCCTCAATTTAGTCCAAGATATGGTAGGATCCCAATTTTTACAATGTCAGGTTGATGGGTTGATGGGTACTAGTTTGGTGATGAGTAAAGATATTGGTAGAGTATTAATTAAATATAAAGTTTTTTATTTGCCAGTAGCCTTTCCTGAGGACATAAAGAAAATGAAACAAAAACAGGCAGTTTAATAGATCTCCAAATATAGTCTTCCTTTCAAGTGCTTAGCCTCAGGCCAATGGTAGACTAACTTCAGAGAAGAAAATGGGTCCCAGTGCATTTAACCATTTTTCTAATGCTGGACAAAATCTTTTAAAGAAGCAATGCTTAAACTGAATGTGATAATCCAAAGGGTGGTCTTACCTGATTGAATAATCCACAATAAAGTCATCAAGCACCAGATTCATCTTTTATCATGAAGACATTGATTTGTTGCTTACAGTTCACATAAAGTGATACCCAATAGGGAGAGAAAGACCTTTTGCTAATAGCTTGTGAACTTCTCTTTATTGCCTGTTATCACAGCCCTGCCTGCTAATTTTAACACAAGGTAAATTGCTGAGCATCTCATGTCTCTGTGAAGCAACTGCTGGAAACCAGCTCTTATTGCAATTAACCACCAGTTGGTTTCAGTTCAGCCTGTTAACTATCAGCCTCCTATCAGGAGCTGGTAATGATTGATTCCTCACTAGTTGCAAATGGATGGAGAATGAAGATATGGGCCATGGAGTGGTTTTATAGTTTTTGCCAATTTGGGGCTTGCCAAATACTCTCTCCATAATTCTAACCAGAAGTACCAAGTGAATTATGAGATGTTGGGAGTTAAGGGGATTTCTATCCATATAAATTGAGGCATTTTAATTTCCAGATTACATTTTTGGGGAGTTATGGAAGTAAAATCTGATACAACTGAAGGACTGCAGATTGGGAAACGTTATACTATTGAATTTTCAAATATGTATCCCAAATATCTGGGAATTATGGGAACTAACAACAATTATATATAATTACAGAGTTGAAGGATACCAATTTGGGAAGGGCTGTTGAATGTGCTGGACAACTGATTGAAGGAGAAACCTTTTTCCTGGGAATTTAGACGGTGGTATGAGGGCCAGGGAACATCAAGTACCCCAAATCTCTTAAACGTTATCTCCAAAGACATTATTTATTTATTGCATTATTATGCTGTAATTTTACCCTGTTTCCTATGGTATTCAATCTGTTATGGTTCTGGCTTATCCAATAATAAATATTATAAAATTTTATAAAATTTTCTTCTTAAAAGTTTAGCTTCTTCTTTCAGTCATTTCCACCAACTGCAAAAGCCATTATCAAAAGGCATCTTTAGGGCCATTAAATAGAGAGTTTATATTAGTATTTGTATTCATATTAATTTTTACATGTTGCGTTTGCAGGACGAGCCTTGGTGGTGCATTAGACTAAAGTGCTTTTAAGTAGCACTTAGCTGCCAGCTGCCTGCAATTACTGCGAGTTCAAATCTCACCAGGCTCAAGGTTGACTCAGCCTTCCATCCTTCCGAAGTAGGTAAAATGAGGACCCAGATTGTGGGGGCAATAAGCTGACTCTGTATAAAAAAGAACACCACTTGGGGGGGGGGGCGAAAGCCCTACTAAGCAGATATATACAAAAGTATGAAGGTTATTGCTTAACGCATTGTAAACTGCCCTGAGTCTCCAGAGAATAATCGAACATAATCGACATAATCAAACCAATAAATAAATAAATATATAAATTTCTTAGAGCTAGTTTAATTTTAGTTTTAAATAATTGCCATACAGTTGTTAGAGTGGCCTCACAAGAGAGGATTTTATTATTTGATATATATACACACTTGCCTTCAACATATAGAAACTCCTTTTAAGTGGAATATTCTTAATTAAAATATAAGGCAAAAATTGATATGGAGTTCATAATTGCAAAGATTGTAATAAGCGAGGCAAAAGACACTGAAGTAAGATAACTACTGATGTTTGCTGACATAAAATAATAATGAGTTATTTCCTCAATTATTTTTATCATCCTTCCTACAGGGTAACATCTGTATAATTCTTTTCTCTAGTTTATCAACCATTCCATAAAACAATTAGACTAAGATACAGCAGTCAGTTGAAGATTTCCTGGAGAAAATAGTTAAAAGGAGTTTTGAACTCAAGTCTCTCAAAGTAGTCCAAAGTTCCAGGTTCTTCATTATATTTCATTAAGACATTTGCTTGTTGATGAACCAAAATTCCATTTTGATCTTGAAATGCAATTGTTTTTACATTGGGGGTGGGATTGAAAGTGTCCACATACCTGAGTAACTAGGTAAAGCTCTTAAATACTTGGATAATGATTATTTTTGAACAAAATAAAAAACCCAATATAACATCTGAGACATTCTTATGTTTATGTTATGCCTTTCAGATGAATTATCTATTGCAGGCAAAACCCCTATTTTATGAAAGAGATGGGAATTGTGGCCATCAATTGACCAAAAAATATCAGTGTGCTAAATAGGTTTGTGTCATGAAATTGCTAGAATTTAGAAGTAATGGAAAATTCAATTAAAGGCTTATCTATGTTTACAAATCAAAGGTTTCCCTTCTTTATTCTTGCAAAAAGAGATTTATAAATAAATAGACTTTATAGGTAACAGTAAATTTTACACATTTTCATATACCATTGAAAAGGGCACTAAGCATGATAAGCTATTGATGTAATTGAACTATCTATGAAATATAAACAGGAGTTTAAGCTTTCAATATATTTATTTGGAATGTGTGTATAAATCTATATGACCAAGCACAGATTATTGTGAAAGATTCTTGCAATGTTTGGGGGACAGATGTGATTCCAATGCAATTATTTGTTTTACCAGGCTTGTTTTTCAGAAGAGACAAAAATTTTTTACATATTTTTATTTAAATGTAAAAATCTTCTTTTAACATTAAAAAAAAACCAAGATAATTTTTAATGGGAGGAAGGGAAGAAGGAAGCTTCTGGCCAGCTACTAATCTGCCCTAGTCGATTGCTTTTCTCTTGTCTCTAGCAATACCTGATATATCTGACTGTGAGTCTACAGCATTGTTTCTGGTACTTAGGAGCTTTGCTTACACATATGATCAAAGCTTCTGGTTCAAGCTGTAGCATGTAAAGGAGTGAAAAGAACCTGACACCTGTTTGAAAATATTTAGAAGACAGAGAGAATGTGCTACAGTGATGGAATATCCCTGACCTTATGAAATGTAAAGAGATATAGCTATGCAGATGTTCATACCATCATGACCAGGGAAAGACTAGCAAGTAAATAATGCAAAGATTGAATTATTGTATTAACTTCTCTTTCAGGAGCTGGACTTATAGGACACTATCTTTGTCAGCATACTGTCATGTTTATGGATAATTCTTGGGGAGAGGGAATAAATCTGCTAAGCAGTTTGTGATTTCATTTGAGCAGAAACTATTAAAGAGATTTGAAAACTTCTATACGTGACATGATAGCAAACTCATAGGTAAACTCAGTACAGATAAAGTGCCAACTTCTGTTAAGTCCATTCTATGATGAAAAGAGAACGAGTTCATTTTATGATGTGTTTGTGTATCTCTTATATTCCCAATGACTTATTCATAGATCTTCTGTTGACAGAATTTACTGAGGTCATATTGGATTTCCAATTAGAATTTTAGCCCTCAAGAAAATATGTTTTGACTGCAAAATGGTTTTGAAAGCAGGAAGTTATTTAATCATATGCCAGTCTACTTATGGATGAGCAGTTGAGGCAGTCGCCTTATGGGATCATATTGTGGTCTAAATTTTAATATGGTTTGAAGAACACAATATTAGCATTTATTCAAATTATTTATATCATGCCTTCAATAGTTTCCCAAATTGTCTTATAAGCAATACAAATCACTGTAAATAAAAATATAATTGTGTACATTTAATGAGAAACAAACCAACTTCCAGGATTCTTCCCACAGCGTAGTTGCTGGCAATGACTCAGGGGTGTCAAACTGGCGGCCCATGGCCAGATGCATCACATGCAAGCCATGCTCACCCCAGCTCCACAAATGTGAAAAACATTACAAAACGTCATGTGATGGCAATGTGACGCTGTGAGTTTAACAGCCGTGCTCTATGTGTTGAAGGTGACATAAAAAAAGAGTCCAGATGAGCAAGCTACAGTGATGATTGTCAACTGCCTTCCTCCGCCTTTTTCCAGGAATCCTGATCACAGGATGGTTGATAGCAATGGCCAAGTTGAGGCCAAAAGGTAATGTCCTGATGAACAGGCATCTGGAGTGCTTGTCACTTGCTTGCTTCTGCCTCTTTAAATAGATACTTAATTATGTATTTAATTACTTAAAGGAGCTGCAGGGCCTACCCTCCATTTTGCTTTGGATCTGATGATGTAGAAGTATTACTAAGAACCTCATCCCCAAATGAAACTATTGGGAACATAAGATTTGCATTGAATGGGATTTCCTCCGAGTAGAGGATGTCTAGTTTGGTCTTTGTAAACATGCTCCCATTTAGAAATTATGTAAGATAATCCTTCAGATGAAAGAGAAGCAATGCAGGCACTCATAAGTCTTGGCAATAATGTCAAAAGGAAAGGAAATAACTGCAAGAACAACAGCAACGTGAAAGCTCCATAGCTTTCTGAAGCATATAATTTTTGCCCCCTCTTTCTTCTCCTCCTCCTCCTCCTCATTCTGGAATTGGCTTCTTCTTGGAAAAAACAAATCTATTGCATTGCATCCAATTTTAATAATATTTGATAACTCAACATACATTATTATTCAAACCAATTGTGGAAACATGTTTCTAGCAGACAGGGAAAGGATTAGTTGAGTCTCTCAGGGGTCAGCCTTCTGTTACATTCAGTAATGATATGCTGGAGAAAGAGTGTGGGCTGATATAATACAATCCACAGATAACTAGGAAACATTACTGTTACAGGGAAAGAGCAGGAAATTAAGCTGGATGGGTACAGATTATGTCATGAATAGGAGGAACAGAAAGCAAATGCATCCCAGTAACAAAAAAAGTAAGGCCCATTTTTCCATCATTTGGGGGCTCTTTTGCTTGAAAAGCACAGAGCAAAGAAAGCCTATAACATGACCATGAATGAAACATATAGTTGCAGAAAACCACAGTTTGGATTCCTGATAGTTAAGCATTTTCAGAAAAGAAAATCATTTTATATAGAGATATTTCTCATTTAGCAACTGCCACAGACAGTGTTCATTAGCAATTATGATGAAAAAGTAGCTTTGTGACCAATCTTAGCATATAAAATCTGTAAAGCAAAGCAAAGCAAAGCAAAGCTGAAGCACAATTTTAAGCACAGTTGCTATTTCACTTAGCAACTGTTTTCCTTAATGGCCGAGTTGCCAGTCCCAATTGTGGTTGCTAATAAGGACTAACTATAATGCAGTAGTGAAGCTAATATTTAGCTATTTAGGTTCTTGTAGGCATAGTGGAACAAAATAGATAAATTCATGTGGCAAAAAAACACAAATAAGGCAGAAAAAGAATAATAAAAATATAATTTTGGTTGTTCTTTCTACTTTTTGATAGCTTAAATTCTTAATCTTGGATCAAAACTGGATGAAAGTATCAAAATCTTTCTTGTCGATGAATACACAATCTAGAAATGCCTCAGCAAATACAATCCTATCTTTAGATACCACAATTTTCCATTTAGGTTCCTCCCCCAAACTTAATAGGTAGACTTCAGTTCGTGCGCGCGTGCACTCACATACACACACGTATGCATGTATGCATGTATGCATGTATGTATCTAAAGGTTGAATGGAGCATAGACTCCTAGGTTTGGAATATTGCCTTAATGGGCTACAGTATCACTGAATCAATAATATTACAAAAGAAACAGCTACTGCTGACGAGCAGAAAGCACAGTAGCCCAGCACAACATGGCTGCATGGGGCAGTGACCAACTGCTGGAGGGGAGTATGTGTGCTGGCCATCAGAGCCAATCAGAGCTGGGGTTGTTACTAGAATGGAATGATGAGCTGGAGACCATTCTCCTTGAAGGGCTTAATATGGCTCAGGTTGGTAGTTTTGAATTGAATCTGGTAAGGGCTGCTTGCAATGTATTGAGAGTGGGGGGAGTATGACATCATTTGTTCCTGCACATTGGAAACAGTGAATAGCTTGTACTCACTGTAGCAGAAAATATGGATTTCCCCTTAATTTTGATTACTATCTATTTTCTGAATTTCTGATTGATGCTACTTTGGATTACTGAGAGGACAAAAAATTGGTTTTTTTCCCCCAGAGACAATTGAAAGCTTTGCCTTGTTTCAGGTAGAGTTCTAGTTACTTTTTATAAATTCAGTTCAAAAGAACATACTGGTACTTGTGTAACCCTTTTCAAAATTCTATCTGCATTAGTTTGTTGCAGCAAAAAACAATAAATGTGTAGAATTGTAAAAGTTATGTTGTAATACATTTCTTGATTTAAAATAAAACCACCACAGGATTCCTTGTTATTTATATGCAAAACCATTTTTTTCCCCCTGGCAGATGGTTTTCAACAAATATAGAACCAGGAGAAATTTAATGAATTATGCTTTATTCAAACTTTTAACTGTAGAATTTATCCTTGTAAGAAATGAAAGGTATAGGAACTCTGGAAAGAAAAGGAGATACACATTTTTTTTCTAAAGAAAACATTTAAAGCAATGCATATCTCCTATTTTAAAATTTACAGTAGCATTAGGGTGCATAGAAATGAGAACAACTTGTTTTAATTCTGAAGAATCAATAAACTTTGTAATATCAATATATGTAGACTCCCCAGAGCACATGCTGTTTGACTTTTACATATACACACACATCTATCATTCACCTATAACATAAAATATATCTTATGGGAACCCTATATTATTTTCAAATGCCCGTGAAAACTTTTTGAGAATGAGAGATCCCTGTTTTTAAAAAAGAGAGAAAATGAATTTCTCCTACTTGATTGGTGCTAAGTGGAGATGGAAAGTCTCTAGTGGGATTTGAAAAAAGTCAGTTATCTACATGCAGACTAGAGGAAGGACAACAGGGGAACAACTAAGCACAGAAAATTCACTTCAAAGGTAAACAAGTGTGTGAAAGTCTCCTGGAACTGAATGAATTCCTACAGGTGATAAATTTAGAAACTGAGCTACCAAGAGTCAGATGCCTCCAATGGGGCTTTGTATGATTGAATTTATTCACCATTTATTCAATAAGCCATACTTTCCTTAAACATAATTTGTTGAATTAGCCATAAGTAGCTGCAAAAATGTGAAACACAGCAAATTCTGCATCTCTAATAAGGTACTGGGGTTGCTAATGTATCCACAGAAGCCTTTCTGCTTTCAATCAGGCCATATTTGTTTAAAAAATGTTAATAATCGGAAATTTTTTCCTAAAGTAGAACTTTATTTCCAAGAATGCTCCTGGACCCTTGATATATTTTTATATTAAAAAATGCTAGAGAATTAAAGTCTAGTGTTTTGTTAGGACCATTGCTTGCCTATTGGATGAGGTGGGTTATAGCTGAAATGGGAGTGAGAATCTTGCTGATTTAGAGAAGGCAGCTGGAAGCAACTTTGCCAATGTTTTCCTCTGGTAAGGATGTTTCATGTATGGCATGATCACCATGAGAATGCCCATAACAAGTTCCCAAAATTCCATATGTGCCCACTCATCTCTAAAGTTGAAGATCCTGTACTAAACTATAAATTACGGTCTACAAACTACATTGGTTTGGTCCTTGTTACACAGGAACCCCAAATCAACCACGCATTCTAAGTTAGTATAATGTGTATTATCCACTGTTATAGAATGATAAAGAAATCAAGATTGTCAACTTCATTTTATTTTTTTATTTTTATTTGATTTGATTTTTATACCACCCTTTTCCAACAGGACTCAGCGATGAACAGCCGAGATAAAACATAACATATAAAATTTTAAAAACAGTTTAAAAGACATTAAATAATTTCAGCCCTCAATTTAAAACAACCCAGTTAAAACCAATTTCAAATTAAAACCGAAAGGATGGAATCAAGTCAGCCCGGCTAGATGAAATAGATGAGTTTTCAGGACCGAACGAAAAGTCTGGAGGTCTGGTATCGTGCGTATCTCTGGGGGTAGGTCGTTCCAGAGGGCAGGTGCCGCCACAGAGAAGGCTCTCCCCCTGGGGGTCACCGGCCGACATTGTCTGGCCAACGGCACCCTGAGGAGGCCCTCTCTGTGTGAGCGAACTGGCTGGTGGGAGGCTATTGGCGGCAGAAGACGGTCTCGTAGATACCCCGGCCCTAAGCCATGGAGCGCTTTAAAGGTGGTCACCAACACCTTGAAGCGCACCCGGAAGACCACCGGAAGCCAGTGCAGCTCGCGCAGGAGAGGTGTCACATGGGAGCGCCCCGTCACTTCCATAATTCCCCATGCGGCTACATTCTGGACCAACTGGAGCCTCCAGGTGCACCCCAAGGGGAGCCCCATGTAGAGAGCATTGCAGTAGTCCAGGTGGGAAGTGACGAGTGCCTAAGTGACCGTGCGTAGGGAGTCCCGATCCAGAAAGGGACGCAACTGGCATATCAGGCGGACCTGATAAAAAGCCCCCCTGGCCATGGCTGTCATATGCTCTTCTAAAGACAGCCGTGCATCCAGGAGGACGCCCAAGTTGCGAACCCTCTCTGTGGGGGACAGTGATTCGCCCCCAATAACCAGCGATGGCACCAGCTGGCTATATCGGGATGCCGGAAGCCACAGCCACTCGGTCTTGGAAGGGTTGAGTCAGAGCCTGTTTCTCCCCATCCAGGCCCGCATGAATGAAGGCAAATATACCAGAGGTGGGTTTCAGCAGGTTCTGACCAGTTCTGGAGAACCGATAGCAGAAATTTTGAGTAGTTCGGAGAACCTGTAGTAAAAATGCTGACTGGCCCCACCCCCATCTATTCTCTGCCTCCCGAGTCCCAGCTGATTGGGAGGAAATGGGGATTTTGCAGTTACCTTCCCCTGGAGTGGGGTGGGAATGGAGATTTTACAATATCCTTCCCCTGCCACGCCCACCAAGCCACGCCCACCAAGCCACGCTCACAGAACCAGTAGTAAAAATTTTTGAAACCCACCACTGAAATATATGTGTTCCAGGATAATGCTACAAGGTTGAATCTGGGTCAGTCACCAGGACCAGAAATTTACTCTTCCAAGCTTTCGGACTCATGCTGGAGCTCATCTTCAGGGAACTTCTCTCTATTGGAATACGTGCTTTGGACTATTCTGTGCATCATGTTTATGTGGTGCCTTCCTATTGGCTTAGGAAAGCACCACATAAACACAACTCACAGAATAGCCCAAAGCATGTATTCCAGTAGAGAAAAGTCCTTTGTAGATAGGCTCCAGCATGAGTCCGAAAGCTTGGAAGTATAAATCTCTGGTCCAGGTGACTGACCCAGATTCGACTGTCAACTTCACTTGTCCTTTGGTATCTAAGAGTTTGCCAATTAGAGGCAATCTGTAGATGAATAGGTGCCAGATGGATTTTTCTTGAAAAAAGAAACTAACAATTTTATTATATATCTAGGAGTGGATAAACAGAAGCCCCTAAACTATTTATGGTTGATTACAAAGCCATTTTTGCATCCATCTCTGGCTAGAACTGCTAAAAAGTGATGAGATAGTTGCAGGAGAAACATTCAAAATCTATAGTATAAGCTTTGAAATAGGCTTGACATAGCAGAATATCCCCAAATTTCCTCCAAACCCAAGAATTTCCCTACATAGCTTCAGTTTCTCTACTTAGCATCATTATCCCTATGGTTTTTGGATATCCCAGAAATATTAAATATGGCTCCAGGACTTCAAAATATTTTCCAACTCTGTACTACAGTATTGTCTTTTTTCTGTATTGTTACTGAACATAAGCAGCACAATATGAGTTCTGCCATTCATTCAATTCCAGCTGGTTACTAATTGAAATACTTGTTAGGTGAAAAGCTTATATACTATACTACAAGAGAAAAAAAGTTCCAAAGAACCTTAGGTTGCAGTCTAATGCTACTTTATATGGGAAGTGAGCCCCTTATTCAGTGGGTATCCAGGAGTACAATGAGTGCATTGTAAGGTGTATAAATGGGATTCTCATATCATGCTGAGTCATAATGTAATTTGTCTGGTTTTAGCATGATGTGTGAACCAGACAACTATGGCTGGTGATTTTCTATGGTAACACCAGTACCTGTTTTTTTTTTTAAATCAGGATTGCTGAGCCTCATGAGATTTTGGCACAAGAGGCCCTAGCCACAGAAAGATTTTGAGCAAAAATACTGAATGCAAAATCTGACAAAATTGTGACATTTCAGCTTTTTTAAAAAAAATTACTTATTTTGAAGTTTCAGAGATGTCATTTGAGAATGTTGTGAGCGACATGGTGCTGATGGGCATGCATGGCCAACTCCTGAGGTAGTGGGATACATGACCCCAGCAAGTGAATTTTCACTCTTAGTTTATTTTCTAGTGCAGCCTCTCCAGCCAATATTTATTTGATACATCTATTTTACCACATGTTCTTGACATTTAGACTATGGAACAGATTATTGTCCACTAGTTGTTGTTGCTGTTCTTTTTTAAATTATTATTTAAAGGCATTTATGAACCTATAGAACCCTGAAGTTTCCTTTTATTTGGAAAGTAGAATGCTGATGATTATCAAGAGTATAGGAACAGAGTTTGGTACCAGTATATACTGTATGTGATACACATATGATACAAAGACATGTTAGAGGGCTTAGTGTTATGTATGAAAGTGCAATTCATCCTAAGGAAAAAATCATGGCCAGCAAACCGCAACACAAAGGTTAGCCTATTATGCTAAGTCAGGGTTCCTTCAAACTATATTACCAACATTGATTAGCATACTCATCAAGAACTCATCAAGTGGTTTTCTCAATCAAACATTCCTCTTTTGAAAGAAAGAAAAAGAAAGATTTATTTTTTATAGCAATCAATGTACATAGTCAATCTTAGTAATGCTACATGCATAAACCTGTCCCTGCCTGCTTTGAGTCATGACCCCCAATGATTGGAGCCTTCACCCTTCCACTCAATATAAAAGCTGAATGGTTTCCCAGCCCTGCACTAGTCAAAACATATTATAAGTTAATATGGTTTGTATGAACCTGTTTTTCCAGTGTTTGGAATTAGCTTTCCCAATGTAATCTATGAAAAGCACATAGAAAGGAATGTTCTGATTCCTAGAGCTTAACATTTTAGGATTTGTCCTTTAGCTCAAATAGTGATCCCAGTAATGCAAGTTATTTCACTTTGTCTTAGTTTTTGTCTTTGTAAAATGAAAAGGTCAGAGAGCTACTTCCCCTTAGCAATGATGGAGAAATGTGTTTGGAATACATTTTAGTGCAAATTTATCCAATTTGTTCTTTTTATAATGTATACAAAATACACAACATTTTTATTATGTGTTCATGTTGTATGCTGCTCAGAATTATACTGAGTTGGGCAACTTTATAATTTTTGAAATAAAGCAAATGAACAAACTAGAAAATATGTAAACTAATCCCTTTTATACCAAAATTACCCTTTCCCCCAAATTTACAATGAATGTACAATTCAAGGACGACAATGCACACGTGTATTAGCAAAGCTTATTCGTAAAGCACATGTAATAGGCACACAAACACACATCTATTAGACAAAACGATGGTCATTAAAAAGGAACACATTAGAACAGGGGTGTCAAACTTGTGACATGTTGTCATCACGTGACATATCACAACTTTTTCCTCTGCTAAAATGGGGGTGGGCATGGGCAGCACGTGATGCATCTGGCCCACGGGCCATGATTTTGACACCCCTGCATTAGAACATATGTAAACAAAATACATGTGGATTTTCATATGGATATTTAGACTATTGCGAGGTACTTGCAGGATCACCTCCTATCGACCTCCCACCGCCCGGTGCGTGCACATAGGATTGCCCTCCTCCGGGTGCCATCGACCAGACAATGCCGGCTGGTGGCACCCAGGATGAGGGCGTTCTCTGTGGCTGCGCCGACCCTCTGGAATGAGCTACCCACTGGGCTCCGTACGGCCCCTGATCTCCGTTCCTTCCACAAGGACCTGAAGACATGGCTTTTTAATCAAATCGCCTGATCTGTTTAGGAGTTTTATTTTAATTGTGGGGGTTTTTTATTGATTTTTATTGGATTTTTATTGTTGTTTTTATCCTGTGAGCCACCCCGAGTCCTTCGGGAGAAGGGCGGCATATAAATATTATAATTAAATTAAATTAAATTATTCCAGAGAGATGGTTTATCACTGGAAAGATGAGAATCTTTTGCTAATCTTTACTTCTAGCCTTGAATCTAACACAAACCCTTCCCAAAAGATGAAGTTTAAACAAAAAAGCCTTTGTTTTTATATTCTTATGAAATTTAAGACATCTGAGCCACAGTATGAAAATGGTTTACCACTGCCATCTTCCAGGATTTTTTAAAAATATTCCCGTTTAGTTTACAAACCTAGAATTTTCAGTGCACTAGGGATCCATAAATCCAATATTTCATTATTGCTCTTTCATGATAAATGTGGGGAAAATAGTCTCATTTTTTGTACAGTGCACATGGCAAAAAGACTGTCTGGGTACACAGAAGTTGCCATTTCAGTTTGTTCCTATTGCACATAAAACAACTTTTACCCACTATTAGTTTTTTCCCCTATGATCCCTGCTTTAATATGAATGCATTCCATGGTTAAACGTCTTCACTATTTTGTGAGAATTTCAGATACCAAATGGTAAAGATATATCAGGTGATGTTTTTCTTAGATAGGTTTTTAGTGTGGCTGGGAGGGTACAAGTGAATGTCTGGGGAAATGAAAAACTATCTGCTAGAAATAATTCTGCTAGGAAAAGCAAGAAATCAAAGCAGCCATAGCCATAGTTTATGTTTTCTGCCAGCAGAGGGAGCACCACATCATTAACAAATACATTGTTTTCTGCACTGAAGTTTGCAACTTGAGAAGCAAAGGCAAGAGAAATAGAGGTAGACCATGAGCAAAGGACAACTATAAAATTCCTTGATTTAATGTTGTGCACTAAAAGTAGAATGGACAAAATGGAAAAAGATCAGGAAGAGGTAATGCTGATAGTGTGAAATGTAATCAGTTAAGGAGGAGACAGAATTTAAGACTATGAGAAACCATACAGTGTGGAATTTCCCTTAGAAACTAATGTTCCTCATAGTTAGATGCTATTAAGGTAGATCTGATTCCTGGTGATTGCATGCATAAATGTTCATCATCTTCACTCTTCTTCACCAATAATTCAAAGCTCTTCCAAGGACATTCATCGATGTTACATTTTTAGCTACATTTTATCTATAATCTATAGATATGCCAGATCCCAAAGACATCAAATTAAACGTTTTCAGGTCAAGAGTCAGTGCGAGCAATGTTATGTGATTTATATGAGTATAAACTGTATAATAATAAGCCTTGGTAATGATATTATATAATTATCCAGAATAACTATATTATAGTATTAGCATTTAAGAATAATTTATCTTCGGTGTCAAGCACACCAGCACACTTCTAATATCTTAAGACTATTTTAGCAGAAGAAAACAACGTTCATGAACCAAACTAAAGATTAAATGAGACCAAAAGCACTTTGCTAGGTGTTACGATAAAACTTGATAGGTTTATTGAGAGTCGTTTTGATTGCAATAGCATAGAAATATGTTAAGTAAACAAGGAAGCAAATAGATCACTCTAGGAGCCATTGGGTTAAGATATCACATCGAAATCCAGTGTACAAAGATGGTAGAAACCAGTTGTGAAGGTTTATTTATTTAATAAATTTGACCTGAACCATATGAGAGACCTTTTCAATGTATAATTAAATTAGAACAGCTGATTCAAATTTATTTGCTTTGATACCAAAGAATCTATCACCAGGCAGCTATTACCAGATGCTTGTCTATATTTTTTTATAAACCCATACTAAGATGGGTGATTATAAATGGTATTACTTTCTGCAGCCTCTTGCCTAGTGTTACGGTTAATATTTTAGTATCCATGTTGAGCAAAGATATTGGTCTATAATTTACACATCCAGTAAGGTCTTTTACAGGCTTTAATATTATTGTAGTACAAACCTCATAAAATAATAGAGATTAAATGATTGATTGCAGACCTCTAACAATATAGATGCCCATAGGGTTATAAAAGTTCTGTTATCATTCAGCTGGAAATCCATCTGGCCAAGGGTTTCCCAAAGTTCATAAACTGAATTGTCAGTTCATAAACTGTAATTTGCAGTTCAGTTACAGAAATCTCTGATTTATATAGCTAAGTACCACAATCATAAAACTGAAAATTATTAAATTGTGTCAATAAATAACTGTCTATCAGCAGCCTGAATCTTAAATAAAAATTGTATTGCTTTTGTCATTTCAAATGATATGTAATAATAAGTAACTTTTACAATTACCTTTTACTGTTTTTATTTGTAAACTGCCCAGAGTCACTTAGGTGAGATGGGTGATACAGAAATTTGATAAATAAATAAACTTTGCAGCTTTTCCCTGATATTTAGTAGGGAGAATATTCAAAGTATATTCAAATTCTTTTGAGAACAATGACCACAAATTAAGCTTTGCTTCCAAAAATGTTTGACATGATTCATCAGTGGAAGAAATAGGAATATCATCTTGAGTGAAGCTAGATAATATTCAGAAAAGATTTACAGAACCTCTCTGATTCACCAGGATATAAGATAGAGAGATAAAGGATAATCGGGTTGCAATATTCTTATTATGGTCTATCTTAATAAACTTTAATTCCAATTTTGAATGGATTACTGCAATTCATTTTCCATGGATCATCCTTGAAGACTACAGCTGATGTATAATGCAGTGGCATGTGTATTTATGGTTGCACCTTAACCATAACCATATGGCACATCTAAGTAATACTGATACTCTGCAAGCTACACTGGTTACTATTTGGTTTCCAGAGCAATTCAAGGTGTTGGTAATCATCTATAATGGCAAGGGCCTATCCCTCTCTCCCCCCATGCAAAACACAACTTTCATTTCTATCTGTCATTATTGTAGCCTAGTCTATCAAGCTGTATGAAGCCATGAAATAGTCATCTAAATGAGTGGTGGCCAAACCTTCTATCCCAAGAATGAATGTAGCTGATGCACCAGATGAAATCAAAGGCATTACTGGCTAGTCCCACTCTCTGACTTTGCAAGACCAATACTGGATTCAAAAGCAGCAGTAAACTGAGAATTCAGAGGAAGTGCAGGGAATAATACTACAGACTCAAAGAATCTCCAGTGGCTACCCAAGCGCTTTGACATTCTTTTTATTTGATCACATGGAATGTTTAGTGTGCAGGTATTCTGGGTAAGTTCTTTCTAGCAGTTTCAGTATTCACATTATCACCAGTACTGTGTTACTCTTTGCTTTGACCAAGTTCCAGGAGATGTAAAAGTGTGAGCAATCTAGGAGGCAAGTATCAAAATGTAGATGCTTCAAAAGCATTTTAGGATGTCCATAGAATGTTCTACAGGGTGAGGGCAATGGCAGAGAAGGCTCTCTTTCTGGAGCCTTTCAGTCCAAATTCTTTAGTAGGTAGGGTTCACCACAAGCCTTCCCTGCCTGATTGGGTGGGATGGGCTGATATAATGGGATAAAGATGGTTCTGTAGTTAGACTGGCACCATGCTATGCAAGGTTTTAAAGGTTATAACAAACACCTTGGATTGGAGCAAACTGTCACCAATGCAGCTCACACAGCAAATGTGTTACATTTGCCATTCTTTGGATACCCAAAATTGTGCAGCCACATTCTGTACCAGCTGAAGCTTCCAGATACTTTTCAAGCCCATGAAGAGTGCACTTCAGTAATCCAAACAGAGATGACCAGGCCTTTAGTCACTGGAGAGCCTTCCTAGCCAGGAAAGGGCATAACTGGTGCACAATACAAAGTTGGGTATAGGTCCTCTTAGCCATGGCTGCAACCTGCTCTTCAAGCAGGAGCCTGAGTCCAGAAGGACCTCCAGATTACACACCAGGTCTGTCTGGAGTTAGTGACTGAAGTTTGTCAAGAGCCATGACAGGGGTGCTGTAGCCCTATCTAAGACCAAAGATGATAGGGGCACACCCACCCATAAATCACTGTGTTTTACCAGGGTCCAGCTTTTGGATGACTTCTGACTTGGGCAGGTTGGAGGTAGTGCATCTATTCTTGCCCTACTTTGACCTCACAGCAGTTTTTGATACCATCAACAATATTATCCGTTTGGATTGGTTCAGAGGATTGGGAGTTGATGGACAGAGTTTTGTTGGTTTGTCTCCTTCCTTCAAGGTTAATTCCAATAGGTGATGATTGTGGAAGAGAGGACTTGCCTTCAGCTCCTAGTATGGGAGTGCTACAGGGTTATCCTTCCCTTTTTAACATCTACATGAGGCTGCTGGGTGAGCTAATTCATTGCCATAGGATGAGGTATCATGAATATGCTGATACTCAATTATGTATCTACTTCTGGACAATTAAGTGATACTGTGAACATCTTAACCTAGTGTCTGGAAGGTGAGAGGGTCTGGATAGAACATAATAAGCTTCAGCTGAATCCTAGCAAGACTGAATGGCTCTGGAGTTTAGGGCCTATTGCTTCCAGGACTATGCCATCATTGGTGCTAGAAAAGTATCAGACAGACCCAGTGAGCAATCTTGGGTTGCCCTAGTCTCACAATCCTGTTTGATGAGCAGATGGCAGTAATGACTAGGAAGGCCTTTGCTAAACTTTGTCTTGTGTGCTAGTTTATTTATTTATTTATTAGTCATATTTCTATGCCACCCACTCTCCGAGGACTCTGGGCGGCTTACACCAAAGACAGTATACTAAATAGCATATTGCCCCCAACAATCTGGGTCCTCATTTTACCCACCTCGGAAGGATGGAAGGCTGAGTCAACCTTGAGCCGGTGAGATTTGATCCACTGATCTGCTGAACTAGCAGTCAGCTGAAGTAGCTGCAGTACTGCACTCTAACCACTGCGCCATCTCGGCTCATGTACCTGTTGCACCTGTTCCTGGATTGTCAGGCCCTGATTACAGTCACTCATGCCCTAGTCACCACCAGATTGGACTACTGTAATATGCTGTACATGGGACTGCCATTGAAGACTATCTTGATGGACAGAGTGCATCAAGTTCATCAAGCTGGTAGACAGTGCAGCAACATGGGCAGTTATGTGCATTCCTAAAACAGCATGTGCAACACCACTGCTCTGAGTTGCATTGGCTGTCAGTTTGTTTTGGGGTCCAATTCAAGGTGCTGGTTTTAACCTTTAAGTGCCTTTATGGCATGGGACCAGGCTATCTGAAGGGTCACCTCTCCCCAGTCAAATCAACCCATCGCCCCATTAGATTTGGCAGAGAAAGCATGCAGCAGATACCATCAGCTGTGACCCACCTATTTGGTGGGTCACAGGAGACATGCCTTCTCTGTTGTGGCACCTGCCTTATGGAATATGCTTCCTCCTGAAATTAGATTAGCCCCATCCCTTTTAATATTCCAGAAGTCCCTCAAGACCTAGATATGTCATTAGGCCTGGGACTTCCAGGGAACCGGAGACATGCTTAGATAGCTTCATTATTGGGTAGCCATTCTTATCCTTTCTCTGTCTCAGGTTTGTATAGTTTTATAATATTTGCTTTTTAATATGTTGTTTTTGAATCTCTTGTTTTACCTGACAGATTATTATTAAAATAGATGTTATATTTTAACTTGTTTTTCTATGAACTTTGAAAAATGCCTTTAAAACAAAGAAGCTTTTTAAAAAAATCAACAGCAATCAACTGACATTCTTTATTTGGAAAAAAAGTTAAGGTTGTTTATCATAATAGCTTCGTTTTTGGAATTTAAGCATATAGTCTATTGTTTGTAAAATACTCAAAAGAATTTAAGTACTCTTTAAAATACTTAAAGAAACAATTGAATACCGTATATGGTATAAATGCCATGAAGGATATTTAAAGTACAAATATTGATTTTTGCATTAGAGTAGTAATGCTTGATGATTTTTATTTTTTCCATTATTTGTACTGTATCTTGTCTGATTTCTATATAAAGAATGTTCCAATCAAAATGATTGGAAATTAATTTCATATTATTAATACGTAACTCAAATTACAATTCTACAAGGGCAATCATATATTTTTGATATTGTAAGAAGTTCTAGGAGTCTGAAACGAATGCTGCAGGCATTTTAAACAATAAATAGAAAAAGCTGTTCTTCACCAAGCCCCATGTATTAGACCCTGTAAAGATCCACTATCCTTCATAAGCCAAACTGGAAGTGCAATCAGTTGTATTCCTTGGAAGATGAGTTATCTCTTTTGGCCGTTGCTTAGCTACCTTTGAAGAATAAGGCATGTAATTGTGTCAGATAGTCCTGGAAATAAGAAAAACAGGAAAAAAAATCCATTAGTCTATAATTAGCTAATATGAAAATACTACAGATATGGCTGTCTATTTGTTCCTGTACTTATATATCTTAATTCTTATATTCTATCTATTCAAAGTTGGTATAAGATTGTCTTCGTGCAGCTTTCATTGTGAAGATACATTTGCTTATTGGCTAAAGAGGACAAAGAAATATTTGGGAGATATCCAATTTACTGTAATCTGGAGATATGTTGGAGGGATGCCCCCGGTTCGCACCGGTTTATAGAACCGGTAATAAAACCAGCAGGAGGCTCCGCCCACCGACCCCAATGTCATCAAAATGCTTCTGCGTTTGCGCAGAAGAGCGCGGCCTCGTTGCGAACCGGTAGTAAAGGTAAGTAGAACCCACCCCTGGTTCACACCTCATGCAGGTGCTTGAATCCTTATAGTCCTCACTGGTCAGCAGTAGCTCTATCAATGTGAGAAACACATTGGATTAAATATCCGCCCCACCCCACCCGAAATGAATGGCTAAGCTTCTTTGGGTGGAAAAGTTTTGTACCAGGATTAGAGTGCTCTTTCCTACTGATTGCTGGATCAGGATAACTGTATGTTTAAACACAAACAGCATTCTCTACAGGACGTTTGAGTTTCTTTTTATGAAATACAAACTGGTTTTTTAAAATCACTTTTTAGCCCAATGCTTATTCACTGGGCCATTTACTGATTCATCGTGGAAAGCTGTCAGCTATTCTGGTGGGAGCATGAAACTCAGCCTGGCAGGATGGAAAAGCAGCGGACAAATGATCGTCCAACCTGACTTTTGAAAAGGAGGCTCAATTTCTTCAAGATAAAGTGAGCCAAAATGAGCTGGAATGCCTTGCTAACCCCTCGAGACCATCGCTATGATAACAGTTGTTGTTCTGGAAATCTAATGCCTGCAAAAGGGTTAAATGCTGGCCAATGGGCAATATCAGTGACATGCCTCTGAATTGAACATGCTCCTAGAGTGAGACTGTGGACTGGTGTTTCTCAATGAATAGGGGCCACTCCAAGGGAGTTTTCCCTTGAATGGAATGGGGTCAGGGAGCCGCTTTGGGGAACAATGGTTGCCACCAGCAAGCTGAATTTCTTACAATCACACACCATACCCCCTGATCAAATAGCTCCTTTGTCAGGCTGATATAAAAACATGTCATACAATGATGATCTGGAAGAATGACATGGGCTAGCCTTTCATGGAGATCAGAAGGGCTTGTTATGCACAAAAGGGAGCCCCTGTCAGAGTCAAGAATGGGGGAAAGAAACAGAGAATAAAAGGGAGCGAATGGAAACAAACAGTAACAGCCACAGCAGCAGCAACAACAACAACAGAAAAGGGAGTGAGTGGGGAAGTAGTGCTTGGTTCTGCTGCAAGATGCTGTGGGGGACCGACAAAATTGCTCTAAATCTGCTGTGGTGTCAACAGATAATTCTAGTGGGTTCGGTCCGAGGGGCTCTATTGTCATTCTGCACTGGGACAGAAAAAATTGCTGGGTGGGAAAAGGTCAGTAGGCCCAACAAACCTGCCCCAACCTTATTTTTTAAACTTTGCCTCAATCTCTGAGAAATCAGCATTCATAGAATAACAATAAAGCTGATAAAAAGGAAATAACTGTTATATAAGAAGAGGCAGAAGGCATTTCTTTTTTGGGGGGAAAGGGCAAATTTCCAATATTTTAAAGCCTGGTATTAAATAAAAGTGAAAGTTAACATCAAGAAAACAGTTGGAAAAAAATAAATAATTGCCTGGGGATAGTCTGAAAGTTTCATCACAGGAGATTTTAAAGAAAAGTCTTAAATAAGTATCACTGGGTATTCTTGCAAAAATCAATACAACATATACATTGGACTATTATACTATTATAGCATATTACAATTATTACCTTTGGCAATAAAGGTAGGAATGAACCATATGAATATTCTGATCATAGTTATCCCTTTTTGTTTCCCACATAGTGGGAGATTATATGCGATTGCAATATTATTTGCTGGCGTTTTAAAACTTCTATCCACATTTATCTTTACTTATTTTTGCTAACTTTCAATATTTTTATTTCTTTTTTGGCCTAATGCCAGATAAAATCCAATCTATTTTGGCATCTGAAGCAAAAAAAATAAAAAATACAATGTTTCTTCTTTCCCAGTGATAAAAAATATAAAACAACACCTGATGAATAACATTAGTTATCTATCTGATGACAATAACTTAATTCCATCAAGATGTATCAACTGCATTTACTGAACAACTCATTTTTGCACTATAGCACAATTTGACTCTTGATACCTGGGATGAAATAAAATGTTAGTACTAAAGGTAGGCTATAAGAAGACACTTTTGGTGGGGCTGCTGTGTTGGTTGCATTGCAGCTTTAAAATTAAACTTTCTGCAAATAAGGCTAACCTAATTTCTTAATATCCATTGGATAGCTCAGGGGTCGGCAACCTTAAACACTCAAAGAGCCATTTGGACCCATTACCCACAGAAAACACCGGGAGCCACAAAACCCTTTTGACATCTAAAATGAAGATAACGCTGTTTATATATCGTTTTTTACCTTTATGCTATGTATAAAAAAATGATAGTGTGTTGCATTTATGAAATCAATAAACTGCTACAGAGAAAACAAATTTTTATTTCTCCGTGCAACAAAAACATTTTGAATTCCGAAAAAAAAAGATGGGTCAAAAAGCTCAATAAATCACGTGCCGGTGGGTGTTGCCACAGGTGGCTCCAGAGCCACGCGTTGCAGACCCCTGGGATAGCTGATTGTTAACAGAAGCTACTGCACTCTACATCAAGTCTGCTAAAAATATAAAAGAATGATTGTAATTTAGGACAGTGCAATTGTTTTATAAGTAACAGACTTCAAATTTAGTTGTTGTCATTTCCATGTGTTGGGAAAGACCTAGGAGAACTACTTCCAACAAGATAAGACAGTACTGAGCTAGCATAATATGATGTAATGTTAGTTCCTAATATATTTGCTATTATCAGCTTGGGCTTCTTTCTTTACACTTTTTCCTATCTTTGCAGATGAGCAAAGACTATGTTTTGATCACTATCTCTTCACTCTATTTTTTTATACCTGTGGAACTTTTTTTCTCATGGAAACTCATCAAATCCAGAAATATGGGAGGGCTTTTAGTGATGTGGTTAAATTATTTTAAAACTGCAGTATTTAATATAATAATAATATAATAAACTTTATTGTCATTGTATGTGTATACAGAGTATACAACGAATACAACAAAATTTACTGAACACCCAAAGACCAGGTCCAACATTTATTTATTATGTAATTGAACATATGGGGGAGTAAATTATATGTGCTTTTTAGAACATTAGTATACTGTGTGGTAGGCTAGAAATAAGGGAAAGCAGAAAATATAAATCAAAGCTGTACCATCAGTTAATACTATCTTATCTTTCAAAACAGGGAGCTGATTCTGATCAGTGCCACACATACCACATTGATTATAGTAAATACCTGTATGCATTTAGAAAAGGAAAGAACTAGTATCATTAGCTAGTTGCATAGAGCTTCAGAAACTACTGTAGCTCCAAGTTTTTGAATGATTGCAGGGATAATGATACCTGTCTTATCTCCCTCCCCACCCTTTTTTCACTTAAATAATAAACACATTTATGTAATTAATAAATGGAAGGATCTGAAATTATAACTATAGTAGCCTAGTTAATCCAGTCATCCCAAAATAAGTTTATATGTACGTGGTGGTAGTGGTGGTGGGGGGGGTAATTTCTAAAAACAAATTAGATCTGCTTTTTGTGTTAATACCACAGGAACAAGTTGATGGGATCACTTCCTTCCTTTCCAGGAATTGAAGAACAAGAATTCTGCAAACTCAAAATTCGTTCAAATTACCATACTATACTCATTTAGCAGAGAAATAAAAGTGAATCAGAACAAAGCATCTGAACATAAGGAGACTTGTATATTCATGGTATTTCTAAAAATGTTCTCATGCTTAAATATGAGATATGTGAACTTATATGTTTTAATATCAAACTGTTAGTCAAATTTAAGATCTATCCATTGCCACTGATGCTATATTATACAAAATCTCACTGTAAAATTCCTACTATTGAGTTCCTACAGTTGAATTCCTAATTAGATTTATTCAGAAGTAAGTCCAGTTGAGTTCAGCGGACCCAGTGATAAGTATCCCCCAAAGTTCACCGCAGATATCAGTACACACATACACAGTGTTACACATTTGTTTTCTTATAACCTTGCAAGTAATTTTCTAGTAAATCTGATCTCCAGTGCTGTACCACAATGGATGACTGGTGTCATGTATTATATTAATACAAAAGCACTCAGATACCATGGTGATAAGTGCATTAGAAATCCTTAAATCAGCTGCATTCTTATTCTGCAAATTGCACCCCTCCCTACTCTGAGCATTTTGAACTGACGAGGCACTTGAAACCTATGAAAAAGACCTTGTGTTTTTACAAGAAACAGAAGCTGCTGGACAGTTCATTGCTATGGGGATGTAACTAAACTGGACTTGTTTAAGGCAGAGGGCACAAACTAAGAACAAAAAATAGACACAAGAGAGGGGGGAGAAGGAAGGAGCTGCATTGATTTCAGTCTGTTCAGGTCTAGCTAGAAAACACAATGCAACGAAACGGTCCCTTAGGCGGCAAATCTTTTTAGTGAGTTTTTTCCCAGGGTTTGAAGTAGAGTTGGGCTGGTACAACAGAGATGAGGCAGAGATGTGAAGCATGTCTTACAGAAGTGTAAAGTGCTATCTTTCTGCTTGTGCTTTTGTATTTGTTTGTTGGCATAAAGGTGAAGCAGAGCCAGGTAGATAAAGATCTCAGTCTTGTCTTATTGTAGGTGCAACTTCTAAAAGTTCTAATGCCTTTGAGAAAGTCGATAGGAAAACTGATTTGATCAATTCATGAATCCTATTCTCTTTGTTATAAGGCCTGCTCCATACTTCCTTCTATTGTTTAATTTCCACTCAGATCTCCATATTTTCCTTTAATGTTTATAGTAGATGCTGTAGAGTGCAGTCTACGTTTCTTTCTTCCCCCCCTTTTTTTCTTTTTGTGACCCTTTAAACCATGGGTGTCAAACTTGATCACGTCATGTATCATGATGTATTGCGATATTTTTTGCCTTTGCGGAGCCGGGGTGGGTGTGGCCTGCATGTGAAACATCCGGCTCAAAGGCCACCAGTTTGACAGGCCTATTTTAATTCCTTTCTTCAGGGTGAAGTTGGGGTGACTGAATGGAGCTGAGCGTTTACTGGCTGGATGCCCTTCCTGATGCCTACATGAAGTTAGCAGCAGATATTTTCTCTTTGCGTCTTGATAGAGAACATCTGCCACTGCCTAGGATTTAACTCTCAACTTTCCAAGTTGGAGGCGAGCATCTTCACCTCTAGGTCACCACACAGCTCTTTCTTTCCTCCCCTCTACTATATGATTATTCTTATTCTTCCTCTCAAATATTGAAACACTGCTACATATCACCTCTAGTCCTTCTTTTTGCTAGATTAGACATACCTAATTTCTGCAATTGTTCTTCATATGTATTAGCAAAAATGGTTGCAGAAATTAAAATGGTTAAAATATTTAATAAAATTAATTAAAAATTAATTAAAAATCAGAATGTTAGTTTGGTGTAGTGGTTAAGGCATTAGACTAGAAAACAGGAGACCAGGAGTTCTTAGGCACAAAGCCAGCTGGATGACCTTGGGCCAATCATTCCCTTTCAGCCTTAGCAGGCAGTGGCAAAGTACTTCCAAAATCTTGCCAAGAAAGCTGCAAGCATTAGTCCATTCACAGGAAGGAAGGAAGGAAGGAAGGAAGGAAGGAAGGAAGGAAGGAAGGAAAGAAGGAAGGAAGGAAGGAAGGAAGGAAGGAAGGAAGGAAGGAAGGAAGGAGTACACTGGATCATTTAATAGGAAATTTTCTTTGCACTCCAAATATAGCTTGCACATAACATTATTTAAGTGGTCATTTACCTTTTTTTGGTAAAAGCTAACATTTGTTAGTTTTTCTAAGAACAGCATGATAAAACTGATCCAAATGCATGAAATAGTTTTATAAAAGAATGATGCATTGTGGGGATCAAAAAGAATAAAGAAATTGATATAATCATCAATAGTTGGATCAGGTTAGACCCAATACTAGATCTATAGCATTTTGCAAATATTTAGAACAGAAACTAGAGAAGAGTGGAATGGAGCCTTAAAGAATTCAGCATTCTACCTCTGAACTTATGTATCCTTTACTGTTTCAGAAGAGAGATTTGACATAGTTGAGTCTGGATTAAGAAAGGCAATCTCATTCATTTCTTTCATAATATAATACAGTGACATACTGCACACATATATATCTAAAAATTGTATGATCTGGCCACCTATCTACTGGATCGCAGATGTTAAAACAATCAGAAATGTCAGTCCTCGTAGTTCTGAAGAAAAACATTTACTATTTAGGAATGGGGTTGTTTTTTTATGTAAACAAATAAACCCACAAAAATACCATGCTTTTCTATGGCAAGATTGACATATTACATGAAGTGATCCTAACAAAATTGTTATATTATTAAGAACCCTTAAATGTACTATCAAAAATATATTGCTTCAATGTTATTGATGAAAATTCAGGAGCTGCCCCCCAAAATGAAAAATAGTTCCATAAAATCTGTATAATTTGTCATAAAGGCTAATAACCTTATTATTCCATTACTTCATATGGATTCTATTTTATAGCTATAAAGAAATATTCTGTCAAAATTATAAAAATGAAAGAAATGCAACATTTTGATCATGGCTAGCATAGATATATTGATGTTTAATAACTTGCATCCCATTCTTACTAAAAATAACTTATAACTCTATCCTAGTATTACTCCATCACACAATTACACTTAGTACTAATATAAATTATTATAATAAAATGTAGACTTCTCAAATGTAAACTTATTCATTTAATAGTATATATTCATGTAATGTAAATCAATCTTGAAAACACAATCTTGTAAATCATAAAGTCTGTAACTAGATGCTACATTAATCATTGTATAGAAAGCATAGAATAAATGTTTAAATATATGTGTTTGCTGTTAAATCTACATGTAATATTTTAAATGATACTGCCATTCGAAACACACTTATCTGGGAGCAGCCCCCATTTATTTCAATAGGCCTTACTTCTGAATAGATACACATAGGAGTACCTAAATACAATGTTTTCCATCTTAACACATTCACTTTTTTTCTTTTAATCTGTAGAGGTTTTATAAGAAAAGGGAAGGACAGCTGATAATATAAGCATCTTGATCAGCAAAAATTATTGTATAGAACATGAAAAATATATAATATTTTTAATATATAAGCTATAAATTTCTAGCAAATATAGTATACTAAATCAATTTGTACTTATCATTATAAGGGATTTATTGTTTAATTAATCAGAAAAGTTAATTGTTCAACATAATTTTACATTTAGAGGACACATGCCTGAGGATAGTAATGCAAGTGAAAAGCTTTAAAAGGGCTGTGAATCTTGTGTGTGTGTGTGTGTGTGTGTTGGGGGGGAGTCATATTATGGACTGTTTCTTTGACTCTTGCCTTTGCAGTAAATAGAAAGTAGGCTCAAGCAGTCTTTCTATGAAGTTCTAATTGTTCATGACAAAAGCTTTCAGCAGCCCACAAAAAATGTTCACTGAAATGGGCCCAATTCTGCTATCAAAGGAGTAGGTGGGATTTTGCTATTGATTTCTAGAAAAGCAAGGTCAGGCTTCAAGTGTGAAGGGGGGGAGGCTTCTCTTAAAATAAATATCTTTGTAAGAGCCCACTAAAAAGACCCAGGATTCAAACACATTCCTTCTGGAGATCAAGGATGTCCGGCCTTTGAAGCCTGAAGGGTTGGGGCGTTTCACAGTCTGTGTGGCAGTCACACTGTGGCATTAGAAATTGTGCATTTGGAATTGTAAAGCATTTTAAATGGAATCTTTCAGAATTCCACAGCTGGCTGGTGAGTGACAACCTGATATAGCCTGGGGCACAGGGAGAGATGACATTGTTTGGATTAAAGTTAAAATGATCTTCTTGTGAAGAGATACTTAAGAACATTTTGGTTAAAAAGAGGGAATAAAATAAAATTCAAGAACAGGGCTGAATGTTATTGTAATGAACAACTCTGGTCCAAAAATTAAACTGAGCTGCATTAATAGCAACACAGTCCTAAACATATTTGGTTAAGACATAAGAGATATTGCATTTTATGGGATTTATCTGGACTGTTTTTTGGAGTAAACCTTACTGAACTAAATTAGACTTAGTTTTTTACAGAAATGCAGAGTAGACATTTCAGTCTGTTTAGTGGAAGCTATAAATTGATTTGTGGATTACAGTCAATCTTGAACCACCATAGAAGTAATATTGAATGTACTGGATGGAGCAGATACTAAACCAGTCATAGTCACAAGAGTCAATGTCACAAGAGACCAATAAAATATTAAGTCTGGAAAGGAGACAGGGATGTTCCCAATATGGTTAGGTTCTATCTAAACTAAAGCTGGAACCTGATTCAACTGAACATGATTATTTTGTTTCCATACAGAAGAGGAAATTGGAGCGCAGGCACTGCTTGTCCTGTTTTCTCTTTATGCTTAATTTATGCTTAATAGGTTGCACCTAGAGACAGAAGCTGAATAGCTGGGAGATGATAGGTAGTCATATAACAGAAATTATATCTTGGTTGGATTAGCTGATACAGATTCTTACTAGAATAGGATCCTCAGAGAGCAACAGTAGAAAATTACTGAAACTTTTATTAATCCAAAATTCTTTTATAGGAGTATTCCAAATTTTTCTTATGGTCAGAATGTTATATGTATTTCAGATTTCAAATCTGCTGTGTTTTCCTATGGAAGGAAAGAACATTATAGTCTTAATTTTTTTAATGAATAAAGTTACTTAGATCTGGGAAATTGCTCAGAAGGTCAGAGGACATGGCTTTGGGGTTGGTTTCTGTCTTAACAGCTATAAATAATACTTTTTAAAAAAGTCATAAATGCAGAACAGCTCTCACTCTTTTTTGCTGTGATTTGCTTTGCTACTTCTTCAGAGAAGTGAAATCCATGAACCATAATTTGGAGAAGACTGCACCCCAAATTCAATGCAACCTTTTTTATCCCTCTTAATCCTTTGATAATTTTTTGTGCTTCTCTAGTAGAAAAGCAATTTTGCTAATCACCTTTGTGCCGATGCCTGCATTCCTGACAATAGCGTGAACAACTTCCATCAAAGTCTTTGATGTGGGAAAGACACGCATGCACACACATATAATCTGAAAACAATTCCATTCCTTGCCACTCAATGGAGAGCACTCTGCTTTAATAGAGAGCCGATTTTGTAGAAGTTTCTAATCCTTTCTGCCAAAGAAGAGAGGGACTCAGCCAGGTAGCCCACCTTATTCAAGAGTTAAAATAACATGGTTTTGCTCTCAAGAGAAAATCAAAACAACTCAAGATCAAAACCAGATTTCCCCAACCCTAACAGGGCAGCCTCTCTACTCAGATAACTCTTGATCTAAGTGTGTAACAAGTAACTGGCTTTAATCCCTCAAAGTGATGGCGTTACAGATAAGTACCTCACTAGTATCAGAGGTGTCTTGAATTTCAGGAATACACAAAAGTGTTAGCTGGAAAGAAAAACAAAAGAGAAAAATCCCATCCGCATGGCTAGTGTCATTTGCTGAAGAGGTAAAAAGCTTGAGCAGCATAAAGAACAGGTCTTTGAAAAATGAACTGCAAATAAAGTGACAGTCAGGTAATGAAGAGGTAATTCTTCAATATAGTGCCTGGTGACTTTTGGTTATGTTTTAATATCTTTCATAACTGGTTGCCCTCTGGTTATATTGGACTTGATATTATGCTAACTAGGAAGATGGGAAGTTTAAATCCAACAATGTAAAAAGCACAGATTAGGCATCAATTTGTTCCATGTTCTGAAAACCACCTTATGCAGTGCATTACATAAGCGTATCTACATAAATTCCTGTACACCTAACAAAAAGACTGGGAATCACTGACATATACAGAGAAACCTATTCTTAATAGTTCACATAAGATCTAATAACTTTATTCATTTAGAGAACATGGGGTGATTGCTCCCAATGATTTGAGATTTTTCTCTTCGATCTGAAATCTTGTTAGGTTGGCTGCCCCCCCCCCATTTACATTTTTTACCCCATAGACCTACATGCCAACCAGTATGTGATCAGTCCCTGCAGATGGACATTTATGCCTATCAAATAAGCGGTCTTATTCTACATATACCGACTTTTCATAATAGTGAGTTTAAATTGTATCCACATAAACTAATCACATGGATTGAGTTTGAAGACACTTAATACTGAACTATGATAAGCTGAATTAAATGCAGCCTAAAAGGGGCATAAATCAGGGAATGATGGCTTTGTGTGTGTATGGAGGCAGGAAAATCATTAACACATCGTATTTACTTCAGAAATTGGTTTCAGCATAAACACCAAATGGAACACTGTATAAGGGTTTATCCACTCAAACTGCATGGCTTTTGATTGAAAGTGGGCTAGTCCTATAAGAGAGAAGGAATCTGTGCTTATTCAAATTTTGTTGACTACAGTACTCCAGTGGTTATTCTACCTGAGATGGGAGAATTGTAGATTTCCCGTAACTGTTGTAGTAATTCTAAGGCTGAGCAATATATTCTATGACTATTCCTATTTTCTTCCAATGTTACTTATGTCAGAAGGACCAAGACAATTCTATATTTCTCACTATTAATTCACAGAATTAAAACTATCATGAGATAGAATTTTAAATATTTTTCTCCTTTGGTGGAAAAAGCTTACTTCTTCAAGGATAATTCTCAATTGGCAACAAGGGGTTTCTTTTTTTCATTGCAAGATGAATTTTCTTCAAGATCTTTATATCAAATAGCTAAATTTCCACTTCTTGCCTTCTAGGATTCTATTAAATATCTGTTCATTTTCCCCCTCAACAAATGTTATTTTTTTTAAAAAAACCTAGAATATTAAATGAAAATACATATCTAGTTATAGCTTTGAAACAGAAAAGGGTAGAAGAGGATTCAATCAACAAATTTAGAGATTTCCAAGGTTTCCATAAGAAACCTTGGAGACATAAGAAACAACTTTAAGACATCTAAAAAGCCACCTCCTCAATGGAAGATCAATGAAGCTTGAATGTGCCTAGGAGCCACAATATATTTCCTGCGAGTTGTCAAAAGAAAAATTTAAAATTGTGATGAAGGCTGAGCCCCTTCATGCTGATATTCTGGAAGAATAAATAACTATTGTTTGAATCCTAAAGAGCAGCACTTACATTGGTGGGGAAAGAATACCCTGTACTCCTTTTCTCTTTTTAAAAAACAGAATCTTCTCAGATGCCCATCTACCAGTTTCTTCAATTAAAAAACCAATAATGATCTTTCTCGATGTCTGAATAGCTAACAGGACTATCACTTGGAAGATCATTTCTTCCTTCTTGAAAAGAATAGAATAAATAATGCTGAGGGGTTGAGAAACCTATTACTTTCTCCAGATATTAATGATCCTAGTGTCAAGGATAGTGTCAGTTTTGATCCAAGAAAATATAACCATCTATTTTATGTAGTACTGCTTGTTAACATTTTAACAATAATAAGCCAGAGTGACTTGCTTTTTCTATAACAGACTGGTTTATTAGGTTGGTATGAGGAGACTTTTGTTAGAATAGCCTTTCCCAAATAGTTCCCTTAAAAAGCGAAAGTTAGAATATTTTGGACATGTGATATGACACCCGGAAAAATATGGCATACTTCACTTAATCCTCCAGAGAAAGATTGAAGGCAAATGAGGTCCAGGCAGAAGAAGAATATCATGGCTTCAAAATCTAAGGGTTTGGTTTGGACAAAATTCAGCAACACTTTTTTGTGTGGCTGTTGATAAAAATAGGATCGCCAACATGATCGGCAACGTCTGATGACGGCCATGGCACAAAAAAAGAAGAAATAGTTCTCTCAAACCCTGTTAGCTCCTGTAATTTGTAATCACGAGCACAACTATAAAATTAGGAAATAATTATAAAAAAATCGGAATTTTTTATGGAGTGTGTTTTAGGAATTTAAACCTATCTATTTAAGCAGACATGATAATAAACTGACTAATAATTTACTTCAAGTTATTTGATTTAAAAAATTCTAAGCACGTTCAGTCCACAGATAATTTACTAGTCAAGTGTTGAGATGTTTCATTATATAGTACGGAAAAGTTTGATGTTTCTTTTTTAGAGTATCCTTCACATTTCAATGCCTTCCAAATCCTGCTATGTTGTCCCATTATGGTGGCGACAGGTGTTTTGGCAGAAGTGAGCAAAGAACGCTGGAGTATATGCCAAGAGTATATAACACATCAATGATTCTGATGCCCGGTGTATTAGGCAATGTGATACTGTATAGGAAGATGTTGGGAGTAAATGATCACTTTAGTGACAAAAGCAATAGCATCATTTCATCCTGCATTTGAGAAGGTTATGGTAAACCACTCCTTTTTTACCCAATAATCACATGAATACACATTGTGATAGACAATATAATGCTGGATGATGAGCCGCTTATGTTGGATGCTACTTTACTGAAGCAGACTGAGGGTATTTTACAGAACTAATGGAGTTTACAACATGACTAGATTAAAGCCTTTGGGACATCTAGTTGCTGATGTTGCCAAGCAGAAAAAGAAAAGCTGAAGCTGAAAAGGTAGAATTTGTGGGAACATGTAATGTAAAAAACATGAACACAGGAAACTCAATACAATGAAAGATGAATCTATGAAACAAACTTAGCTGTCAAACATCTTAGACATCAACAAATTGAAAGGGATTGAAATTTGACCATATTCTTTACTACTCATGACACATATACAAAACAATCTTTCGTGGCAAGATTTTTCAGAAGTGGTTTGTCAGCCTTCCTAAGGCTGACAGAAAGTGTTTGGCTAAAGGCCACACAGCTGACTTTGTGCTTAAACAGGACTAAAACTCATAGTCTCCCAGGTCCTAATCTAGTGCCTTAACCACTTCACTAAGATGGCTCTTGCAGTGTTGACCTTAGATGGTATTTCTTTCTTATAAATATTTCAAGTACTGGAAGACGAAGGCAAACAGTACTGTGATTATTACCAAGGTAGAAGGCTAGCAAATGTGATGGAATATTTTCAGAAATGTGGTAAACAACAGAAGAATCTATAAAGATTCTATAATCAAACTATCTCAATAAATCTGGAGAATGACACAATGGTTAACAGAGTGGAAGAGGTTGATCTGCATACTATTACCAAATAAAGGAGTTGTTAACAGGATATGCAGACTGTCATATAACATCCTTAATTCCACATGCGAGCAAAATAATGCTTAGGATCATCTGACAGAGATACTAGATGGCTTTGGGAAAGGCTGAAAAACAAGAGACTTATTGCTGATGAATGCAATTCAATGAAGAATGAATTGAAAAAGCTAAAAGAATTCCAAAGAAGTCAGTATTTGCTTATAAAAAGGCCTTCAATTGTATTGATGTCAAGCTGTGGAATGTATTTAGAAAAATGGGAATTCCAGAATATCTCATTGTCCTCATGCAAAAACTACACACAGGTTAGGAATCCTGTCTAGATTAAACATGATGAAACAAACTGTATATGGTTTAGTAAAGAACTGAAACAAAATTGTAAATGCTCCCTATCTATTCAACATTTATACAGAATATATATAGAGGAAAACTAGACTGAAAGATGAGCATTGTTTTAAAATTTGAGGAAGCATAATCAATAACCTAAGCTATACTTTTAATAGCTGAAAATGCAAATGATATGCAAGCAAGGAGAATAGTGAAAAATGGATTAAGATTAAATATGAAAAAACAAGTGCCAACAAAGATACTTAACTGATTCAATACAGAATCTCTTTCTTTTGGATTGAATGCTACAATGAACCTGCAATCAACTTTCAGTTCTTTACATTGTAAGCCATTCAGTCACCTCAAACCATGAGATGGGCAGCATATAAATTTAAATAATGATGATGATGATGTGCCTTACACCTTTCTTGACTGAATTTGTCAGCTGTATGGTCCTCCTCATTTATTTTTTCTTTTCTGCACTGAGGTATGCATTGTCTGGGCTTTCAAAGTTGTTGCTTTAAACAGGTTCCATGTACTTCAAGGAAATTGGGCCTTGCTAATTCCCACCCCCACCCCCCAGCTTCCTTTTAATCAGTTTCCTCTGTATCTTACCTGATCTCCAAATTTTTACCTTCTCGTAGTAGTGAAGAAACAAAATTATGTAACCAATCTGTAAATATAATCAAATTGTTTTTCTAACAGTCTGATTCTGCTGGTGTGCAAGAATAGCCTGCTTCTGTGAAAGGCATTTTATTTAATTTGAAAGTTCCATGGAAATTACTGTCCATAATGACAGAAGCCCCACAAATGCTCAGTGCTCTATTAGGCTCTGCATGCTTGTCTTTAATTTTGCAGATAAAACGGAATTAATGCTGTAGTCAAGTGAAAGAAAAAGGCAAGTTTATTAATCTAAGAAAACACTTAAATAATGGCTCAATATCATGAAAAAAAAGGAAGCCTGCAACCACAGGAGACTAAATGTATTTCAAGTAGCTATAGTGCGTGACCATGACTTTTTGCTGATTACAGTGTAGGATAGACATGATGCAAATTTGCAAAATTTGATGGCTTTTGTGATTCACGTTATTTATTATATGGAAACATGTTTTTCACATTTGGAAATAAAAACAAAGTTAATTAATTAGTTGTAAGCTTCCACACAATTACTTGCTTTTAGACTTGAATTCTAACATGATTTTTGGCTTTACTTTATGATAACTATGATGTAACTGGTTTGGCACTGCAGTGTATAACCAGTATCAAAACTTGGACCAGAGCATCAGTTATCTATGTCTACGAGAGTTACTTGTAGAGTGCATCAAAGGCATGGAACTGCAAATCAATGTAGGGTTTTTTTTTTTTTTTTGAGTATCAAATATGGAGACAAAAGCTCAGTCAACCAATTATTTTAAGAACCCGTCTCTACCCAAATTTTAGAGTTTTTTCTTAAAGAACCTAATGTAACTACTACTATTATTACTATATCATCTTAGGTACTTAGAAAATTAATATATTTGACTTCTTTTAATGGATAAGCACTCCAATCTTTTAATGGATAAGCACTCCAATATCATTTATAAGAGGGTAAACGTATTCAGTCTCACGGAAGGTCTTGATGTATTTTAAATGAACTTTTGTTATGCAATATTTTATAATAATGTATATAATAAATATATCACAACTATGTAAAAATGCATGAAAACTGGCCTTGGACTGTAATAAAGAGATACTCTAGTTTGCAAAAGTAAGAGCAAATAATGCTATTTAATGAAAATATTTCCATATTTGTGAAAACTTTATGAAATAGAGTTTATCACTGTTCATTTCTTTCATTCAAGAGTTACAATTGTTAAGAATTGTGTATCTGTTTCAAACTAACTTTTCAACTTTCAGCTCCTCTCTATAAAGAGGTAATCTGTCTCCCGTATTTATTTACAGGATTACTATTCAATACAAGAAGATCCCTGATTCTAATTATCACTAGATTCTGTGATAGTATGGACCAGGGGTCCTCAAACTTTTTAAACAGGGGGCCAATTCACTGTCCCTCAGACTGTTGGGGGGGGGTTGGAGCGGCTGGGTGGGTGTGGCTAGGTCATGTGACTAGATGGGTGTGGCCAATTTAAGAGTCCATTAAACAATGCACACAAATTAAACTTTGTTTTCCTCCTGGTTGTTTTTTTTGCTTTCGTTTGCACGTTGCTCTTTTGGTTAACTTTTCTTTTTACTAGATCATTTTTTCAGTTGTTTAGGAGTCTAGTGGTCCACTTCAGGAAACTCAGTTTTGCAGCAATTTTTCTCAGCCCCAAGGAGCTTACAATCAACAAGTCTCTCTCTCTCTGTGTCTCTTCTCTCTCTCTTTTTCTCTATTTTCTGGAGGCAGGGGAGGTGAAAAATGGCCCTGTTTTTTACCCACGTCCAGAAGCATTCTGCAGGCCAAAAACGGGCTAAAACGGCTCGTTTTTTGGTCAAAAACAGGCTAAAATAGCCTATTTTTTGACCACCCGGGGTGTCTGTGTGCCCCATTTTTCACCTCCCCCACCTCCAGAATGTTGTTGGCCTTACCTTCCAGTTCCAGCCCATGGGGCTCGCGAAGGTGAGTCCTATGCTTGGCCAAAGAGTGGGGGCCGGCCGGGCAATGTGGGCAGGGCAGCCTTGTGGTCCTGCATGGGCCGGATTAATGGCTTTGGCGGACCATATGCGATCTGTGGACCATAGTTTGGGGACCCTTGATATGGACATAACTGCATCCCTTCCCTTTATACTTGGAAAAAAAAATCACTGTATTGATAGTAAAATCTGTAGCCCATATTAACTGTCATTATCAATGTATTTCTTCTATACTACGGGGATTTTGGCAACATTAAAATAGCATCTATTCAGATATCCAACTGTTTTGATGATGATACACATTTTATTAAATACCTATATTTTTCATTCATTTGCTTGCCCTCTCCAGTGTACATGAAAAGAAATGAAAAACTTGCAGATACTGGGCAAACAGCAGTTAGTTATATTTTTAGATATTCTGGAGATGGTAAATATGGAGTGTCTGAGGACAAAAGGAAAATTAAATGACTATACTTAAACATACATTTATTTACATTGTTCCTGAAAGTGTGCTGGACTGTAATAATAAAGTATCTCTATGATGGACAGATGTTTCTGAGATGTTGTGTGAACATCTGATTCTTCTTAATGTATAATACTTACTGCTCTTTATGAGGAGACGTATCTGGAAACACACACACACACACACACAAAATTCTGTGCAGTCTCTAATGTTTCCCTTCATGACAATTCAAAATAAATAGGCTAAGTTTGTAAGGTAGTTACGCATATGTACAGAACCTAAACTGCATGTAGGGTGATTCTTTAATACCTCACCTGAAACGCTGGTTAAAAGGGGAGAATAATAATTCCATCAGAATATTTGTGATATTATTCCTCAAATTTAGATCAATATATACACTAAATTTTCTATCCTCTGTAAAAAGTAAATATCCTTGTGCTTTTAAAGTGTTATTTCCTATGATTGTGTAATATCAGGATACAGGACAAATGAAGATATAGTACTTGCATTTTATAGTTCCATAAAATGTCTGGGATCATAAGAGCATCTTTTCTACATGATTGTTTGGTTAAGTATTGCAATAAGGCTATATTATTTTTATAAGAAGTGTAATACTAATTAAAAGTAACTGGATAGAAGTCCTTCATTTTGCAGAACTTTTTTCAAATATGGCAGTTCCAAGGACCTGGATTTTTAGTAGTTGTGATGTTGTGATGTTCCCTAACAAGAAAAGTTTAGTTTGGAGTTTTAGTGTTCAAGGATACTGTCCATAGAACAATTGTCAATTTGCTTTCAAGTCCTATCTCAATACATATAGACATAACTTTTCTGAAATGACAACTTAGCAATTCAAGTAACACAGATACCTGCCACTTGTTTAGGAACCAGGAAGATACATATCTATTTCTATTGTCTGTATAAAGTCGTTACAATCCTGAGGGAGGAAAATATGCAGAAAACGCCTGCAGAGATAATAAACCTAGCCTGAGCAGTTTTTGCATAAGATACTTAGCCATTAATAATCGACCCGTTTTCTGAGCTTGTGCATGAATTAAAATAACCGCCCAGGCTGGGTTCTCACAATATGCTAGACTACGTATTGCCTACCAGCTCATTTAGCAGAACTAGGCCTGCCTCCAATTAAGTCTATCCTTACGAGAAACATATGCTGGGCCTGGGGAGAAAAGAGTATCCGGCTGTCTTCTTCTATCCTGAACTCCACGCAGAGCCAGTTCAGGCGTTTAATGCATTACCGAAGACCGGTCTTTGGAGGGCCGGGCGCACTCATGTGACCGCTCCGGCAGGCGGGCAGAAACAGCCGCCCCGAAGAGCGACGGCCTACCCGGGCCCGGCAAGCAGCAGCAGCAGCGTTCCCGCTGTTGATTTTATCGCTGCCGGGCCCGGCTGGGAGAGATCACCCCTCCATGGGGAGGCCCAGCAGCCCTCCGCTGGCCGAGCTCCGATCTCCGCTGTGGGCGTTGCCGGAGGAACTGCTGCTGCTGATCTGCTCGTACCTGGACGCGAGGGCCTTGGGCCGCCTGGGCCAGACCTGTCGCCGCCTTTTCCGTTTCACTTGCCGTGATGTGCTGTGGAGGCGCCTCGCCCGTTTCTGCCTCAACGCAGGCTTCAGCGCGCTGGGCGCCGACCTGTAAGCGTCTAAGCTGGGGAAGGCTGGTTGGGAAAAACAGGGCGTGCGGCCTAGCTCGTTGCTAAGGAGCGGACTCTGAAATCAAGGCCCGCCCGCTCGATAAGGGAGGAGGGCTGTGTTTGAAACTGCGTAGTCGCGGGGCGGAAGGAGGGAGAAATGCTGCTTAAAGACCTGGCTAGAAGCTTTGCTTTGTGCAGGGGTGGGAGGTCTCAGGTCCGGGTTGGGTTGGGTCCCGTCCTGGCTACGAAGGAGCTTTGAATTCAGTTGCTGAAAAGGGAAACTTCCCGTTTTACGTTTCCTGGAACATACTAGCCGACTATATTGGATACGAGATTGCTGGTGACTTTTCTCACACCAGTTTTTGGATACTTGCCCCGCCCAGAGTTCGAGTTAGAATCATCGTTAAGGCAAATCCGAGTTTACTGATTTCAGGACAAGTTTAGTTGGCTCACTTTAGAGTAGTGTTTCTCAACCTTGGAAGCTTGAAGATGGGTGGACTTCAACTCCCAGAATCCCCCAGCCAGCAACGCTGGCTGGGGGATTCTGGGAGTTGAAGTCCACCCATCTTCAAGCTTCCAAGGTTGAGAAACACTGCTTTAGAGCGACTCCAGGGAATAAACCGTGGCAGTTCATTTTGAGGGGTATACCTTGTTTTTACATGCCTCTAAAAAAGATGGGGATGGAATTTTCCACTCCCCCCAGTTATTTTTTGAGTGAGGCTGGGGTTTGCTTTTTTTTTTTTTTAAACCTAAAAACTTTGTTTTAGGAATTCTGCTACAGTGTTCATATATTTTTCCAATCAGAATAATTTTGGGCTGCCCAACTGGTTCTTTATAGTTAAAGCACTTCCTTAGAAGGTGTGCACAAGCTATTTGAACCAACAGTTGTGTTAATTCTGAAGCCTCAAACTTGTTTTTAATTGTGTTAGAATGTGTGAGTTTCGATAGGCCTGCAGGGTTATGTGAATTTGTAGGATTTTTAAATTGTGAAGTGAACGAGACTTCTAAAATCTGCATTTGTTTCAACATGTCCATTGATAAACACAACAAGTATAGTAGTAGCAATGGAGGTGCTTTCTGACCTTTGGTGTGACAATCACAGATACAGCACTTCGTAACCAATCTCATTGTACATATGTTGTGCACTGACAATGAAACATTTGAAACTGAAACCTCTGAATTATGTTAATCTAGAAAGAGGAAAAAATGGAATGTTTTCCCCAATCAGTACAAAACTGCCAGTGGTTTGCCATTGCCTGCTTTCTAGGGCTGAACAAGAGCAATTGGCCCAAAGTAACCCAACTGACTTATTGCCCGAGGGAGGGTTAGAACTCACTGCTGTAACCAAACATTTAATCGCTACACCAAATTGGCTCATTATTAGATTAGTAGTAGTATTTAAATGCTTCATGGAGTAGCTGGATGCTAAAACTACTATTAACATTCTAATGAATTAACTTTAAAATAAGTTTATCAGTAATAGCATTAAAGAGAAACTGCAGTTAGTATTGGATGAACCATAATTTTATGATTGAATATACAGAAGGTCCAGGTTTAATCCGTAACAGTTCGGCACAGGATCTGAGCATAGGGATTATTCAGGAGTGGGAGAAGCCCTGTGATGGGGACGGGACCTGCACTAGGCCTTCTAGAGCCTCCTTTATCCCTGAGGCACCACCTGCTCCCCTTAATGATCCATGTGTTTGCTTAACAGTTGGATCAGGTGCAGCATGCAGTGTGGAGTTGTTAAGCGAGGTTATCTTGCTTAATGGCTATTACCATTTGTGATCGTAATGTGGAGGCTCCATTACAGTCATAAGTTGAGGACTACCTGTATATACATTTTCAAACGCATATTCATAGTTTCAATTTGATTTATTATATTGCATCCCATGGCCCAAAGAAAAGCAATCTAGTTTGCTGTTACTCTATTACAAAATCTGCTTTTTGGAAACATAATTTTCTAACAACTTAACAAATTGTTCATTTTCTCATCTCTTGCTGCTACTTCTTATATCTCCTCTTATTTGGTGCCCTCTACGTATGTTGCAACTACATTGGGAAATCTGATAATTCTAATATTACCAGTTGCAAGTAGACATATTATTTAATATATAATGTAATGTACTTTATTTTGGATTAGCATACATATGAATCCACTCATTGTGATCTGTAAGCACATGGTTTTTTGCTTCATAAACATGTCATGGTTACATGCTTAACTGTAGTTAAAACTTCATGTCCTAGGTTTAGTTTAGCCAAGTCTTAACAGTTTCATCTATTTCAGGTTGTATTCTTATTAATTGAAATGGGGATTAGAGTTGATTATAATAGATTGTCAGAGAATTATACATTATTATTAAAAACCCCAAGCGTCCTGGCAAAATCATTAGAGTACAAATGGGATAAATAATGAATACATTGTTTTTAACAATAGCCATTACATTTTTCTTTTAAAAATGCACAATGCCAATCAAAAATTATATGACATTTAGAATGATATGCCCTTTAGAATGAAGCATAAATGATAGATAAGGAAAATGCCACTTCTTTCCCATAGAATTAGCATAATGTCTTAGGGTATTGTAGGCAATATAATATATTCAGGTATAGCCTTATCTCAATGAGCATTCTAATAACCTGAAGTAAATATAGACTTGTTTATTGGGTTAATGGTACCAATGTATGATGGAGATAATGTTAGCTATGGCAATATAATAGATGCTGCTGAAAGTTTACATGTTGAAGCATTTTCAACATGTAAGGCTCAGAAATGGCAGGAAAAAGTTGGTTAAAATGTAAGGGGAGAAAAAAATACAGAATAGTTAATTTGAAAGATTGCTACATTGTAGGAGCTGATCATCATTATAACAACTTATTTTACATCTACAGTTAAAGCTTATCTGTTTGAGCCTTATCCTTAAATGGGTTTTAACTTTTAACTTTACAAGCATTCTTGGAGAGTAGTGTATTGCCATTCCCACCATGAATATGTGACATATACTAATATAGACTACTATGTCACTCACTATTTTTCTCCCAATAGTTTTTCCCCAGTTACAGTTATCCATCTGTCATATCACCTAGATTGGAGTTCAGACATTTCTTCTGAAGGTGAAATATCAAAATACAACTGCCAAGCTCTGAAATGGAAACATTTGCTTTGAGCATATAGTATTAGTTAATTCTGGAATTGGTTCAATATATCAGTATTGACATTTAAAATCTTTCATGGCTTGGGTCAGAGGTAACTAAAGGACTACCTAGCAATATAAGTGGAGGTCCTTTTCTACCTTGCCACATATAGAAATAACCATTTCAGAGACTGTATGCTGACCCTGTAGTGGTCTCCCTAGATAAGATATTCTACAGTCATCTTACTTTGATACCCAGCAGAGATTATTTTAAAAAATATTTTCCTTGCCCTTGTTGTATATATGTCCTTTTTATAAATTTGTATTTTTTGTGTATTGCTTGGTCATGGAGCATATAGTTGAAGGGCAAAATGTAAATAGTCATATAAAATAAAATAACTCCTTTAAATAGGATGCATTGAATAATATCTGTCAATTGATTCTCTGGTGTCTATGTGACCAGGAGAAGATTTCTAGGTGAAATAAATCTATATGTTTTGTGTAAAGCTGATCCCATGCAGGGGAATGCAGTCAAATTATAATGGTGACAAAGTGCCGGAAAAGGGAGTGGAACTGAAGAGTAAGAATAATTGAGCCACAGGCAGTGGGGAAAGAGCTGGGAATACTGGTTTGGCCAGGCCTCAGGGCCAGGTTACACATTCTCCCATGCATTAACAGTCACAAGAGATCTTTGTTTAAAGGGGGATTCCCCCCCCTCTTCTGGACACTTTGTCATTTTTGAAACAATAGTAGTGCTTGGGAAAAGAGGTAAGAAGGATAACTGTAATTCTTCTACAATGTCATTTAGTGGTCTTTCATGTGTCGTAGTTACAAATGTGATCTTAACTGAATTCACAAATAAATCCTTAGTCATTAGAATATCCCAACTCATCCTTTAGTAATAACAATAACAACAATAATAAACTATATCAATTATTATCTGATTTAACAAAGCAAACCAAACACACAGACGTGCAGACAAAAATCCAAAATACATTTATTAGGGATTAAGCCCAACTGAACGTAGGATATGAATATGCTTATACAGCCTATGCCACTTATTTTATGTCAAACAAATTTTCAACACAGTGGAAAAAGGTTCATTGTTAAACAGGTTGGAGATGACATGAAAATTTCTCAAGACCATGAAAATTAATATACAACTTCCACTGGTTTGAATTGGCATGTTTAAAACATGTTATAAAATAAATATGATTTTAGTTGTCTAAGACTTACCACCCAGCAAGTAATGCTTAATATCCCTTTAATTCTAATATAGCCTATTGAGACACAAAAAGAAAACTGTTTAAAAGCACCACTTTTTGTGTGTGTTTCTATTGTTTTAAATGTATTATTCATGATTTTTGAGGTCTGTGCAGTGATGCATGAAAAGAGCTTTTTCTTTGTTATCCCTCACAGCTAATGGGAAGTTAGAGATCTTCAATTCAGCGTCATGTTTGACGAATGGAAAATCTCCAATTGCAGCCTTTTTGTTTGTTTATTTGGCAGCAGAGCCTAGTTCATGTTTCCACTCCTACTTGTTTACTTATTTACATACTTCTATGACTATTTCTGTGATTGTATTGAGCAGGACTAGTTCTAGTATTGAATTTCCAATATAACAAAGAACGAAAGATGTCACCAAAAACTGCTATGTATCTCTCTTTTTTTAAAGTAACTCTGTGATGGACAAGGATAGATGCCTTTAGCACACATGAATTTTGTTGAGCTATAAGTGCCTTGCATTTTGTGTTGTACTTTGTAATGGCCTTGGGAAGCAAATCTTACTTAGGGTAGTGGCCTTGAAAAAAAAATGTGTTAGCCACTGTTATTCACTATGGTAACCTTGTTTTAAAGGGTAAAGCTAGACCATGAGTGTTTAATGGAAAGTAGATTTTTGTATGAAAATTTGTACAAAAATGTTGCATGCAGATGTGAAGAATTGGTCTAGATTAATATTGCTTTTCTAGGCTTACCATAAAGATTCTAAAGTTACATGTAATGATATGGACTCTCTCCCCTTCAGAGTTACTCTATCATGGAAAGTCTGAGAATTTTGGTTGAGTTCCTGGAAGAAAATATTTGGAAAGACAGTGAAAAATATGTACAAGGAAAGCATGGAATGTCAATATATTTGTCAATGGACCAACATATGCCAATAAATGAGCATTATTGGACAAAATAAGTCATTGTTACAAGTAATTTTGAGCCCAAAATTTAACAATAAGGATGGCCAGAATAATAGGAGAGGAAAGTGTGAAGTAAGGGTAATGAAGGATGGAACATGCAGTAACACCTGTTTAATCTAGACTGTTGAAGTTGACTGTAGCTAATTAGCCTGAACTCACCTTTCCAGCTTCATGAGAACAATATCCTTTCAAATTTGTGTTAATAATAAACAGCTACAATAACTCTAGTTTTGCAGCTTGCAAATTTGAATTTGAGGGGTCGGTGGTCAAGAGCTTGGTGATAGAATACACAAGGCCTTGATAAAAACATTTCTGAAGGTTGCTTCTCCCACTGTTATATATATATATATTTAAAAGTAGTTAGATTTCATGCAGAAGATTTAGGATACTCATTCTTCACTTTATTACGGTAGTCTACCAAGTACTAAATTTAAACTCTGACCTCTTGATAGTGCTGGTTAAAGAAAACCTCCTTAATGTGTGACTGATCTTTTTCATTTTTCATTTAAAAATAAAATGCTTGTTTCTTTCTCTCTGTACTGTTTTGGGCAAGTCCTGTTTGCTCTGAACCAGTTAAAAGCTATGAGCTATAGTTACGAATATATTCCTCTGCATGAGGATTCATTGTGTACCACATGCTTTCAAATGAAAATAAACTGTAAGCAGTGACTTGGAAAACAGGAATGAGAAATGATCAGGAAAAAAAAGGTCCTAAGGTTAATATTGACCAGAAAAAAAAGTTGCCCAGTTTAATAGCCAGTTTATTAAGCTGACCTCTCCCCCCACAAAAAATCAAGTTGTGGAACCATATAGAACAATTTTAAAGCAGTAATAAGACAAATTAGTGAATAGGCGGCAATATAAATTCAATAAATAAATAAATTCTTTTTCAAATTGATATTTAAAACAATTTTAAATAAAGGTACATCCCAGGTTCCTAAAATGGTGCACTTAGAGTGTCAGAAGCATATGATAACTATAGAAAGAAATACTGTTCATTCACATTTTCTAAATTCATGGAAAATAATGAGATAAATATGCCAAAGTCTGCTAAATTGCTGGAAATATGTACAGTCAATGTAATGTGTTAGAAGACACATATCTGGAAAATTTCAAAGAGTTTAGTCGCTTGTGTACTAGGACTGCAAGTATTTCAGTGAAGTGGATTACATTGAATGGCCAATTCTGTTTTTCTTTTCCTTTGAAAACTGGAATTGTAATAAAATCACCATTTCTTTAGGACATATCATAATTTTCATGGAGTCCTATCAGGCCCTGACTTTATATTGTCTTTTCTTCCCACAGAGTGGTAGGAGTCCCAGTTAAAGAAAGGGTCAAAGTTTCTCAGAATTGGAGGCTTGGACGCTGTCGAAGAATTCCACTCCTCAGATGGAAACGCAAGCAAGTGATTCCTTTTCTTTCCTCACCCTACTATCTACAGCTAGAGTTACCTTTCTTTGGAATTCATCCCATTTTTGGTCTCTATTGGGCTCTTGAATTTGGACATTTTGCAATTGCTTATTGTAAGGCTCTACTAGCTTATATCACTAATATTTTTCTAATATTCCAGTTCCCAGTATATTTTTAGTTTTATGCTATCCTTTTCCTGTTACCTAAATGCAGACAGTGGTGATTACTAATTTTAAGTAGGACTGAGTAAAGGTTAGTGAGAAAATAGCCTCTCTTTCATTACTTCTTGCTTCCAAGAAAGGTAAAGAATTTTCCACTACAACAAATAAATATAGATATAGAAAAAGAAAGAAAGAAAGAAAGAAAGAAAGAAAGAAAGAAAAGAATGAATGAATGAATGAATGAATGAATTAATTAATTAATTAATTAATTAATTTCAGGTAATAGCAGACTTTTCCACAAATAATAAAACAATATTTTCTGTTTCCCAAAAAATAGGAATTTACTATGATCTGTAAATTAGGTAATCTTTTGTGTGAATCTGTTCTGGGGCTTGAAAAAAATCCATTTGCTACTTAATGATTATTCCACTTTGAACTCATACAGGATATATTATGTATACACATGTGTATTTGTGTGTATATTTGTATGCCTGCGTATCTGTATTATCTTAATGTAAACATTATAGGATTAACCTAAACTGGCAAATGTATCCTTCATTACCATTTTTTCACATTTTTGGTAGTTGTATATATTTTTTTCTGCTGCAGCAATCTCCCATATTTTAAATGCCCCTGATCAGATGTTTTGTAATAACAAAGCTAGTATCAAGAAATGAAGCTATTCTTTAAATTGTGTTTGTTAATATAGCATAGGAAATAGGGGCAATGAACCAGCAGTAGAAAAACACTATTAACTGATTTTAACAATTTCTTTCAAAACTTTCAACCAAAAGGCCTGGATATTGATTGACCATTGCTTCAAAAGACAATAATATATACCATTTTGTCTACAACATTGCCAAAACACTCTGGAAAAATTAGAATTTATATGGTTCAATTTTAATGGATTGTAGTGCTGCTCATGAATAATCTTCATAGTCAATTCTTGGTAATTTGTTGAATTGATTGAAAATAAATTCTGTGCTGTAAAGGGAACCGTGAGCTTCATCAAGTTCAAATTCCAAATCTTCACAAAGTTTTATTAATATTTGAAGAGAAACTGGTCATGCTTAGGGTAAAAGCGTTATATAATGATAATGAGATTCCCTTGAATGAAGTAGATACGAACTATTAAATGTTATAAATAATCTTAATTGATGAGACCTATATATTTTTAAAAGGAACAATGAAACTGGCCTAGACTATTTTGCAACTTGTTAAGTTGGTATATTATTTATTTTTTTAAGATTACTTTCCACTTCCTATATAATGAACTACTTTGTTGCTTTTAATTTTTCTTGCAATAACTGCCATTATATAGAAGTCTTTTCTGTCACAATATTTTTCCAGTATAGTTTTTTGTGCTTGTTTTCACATCTTTTGTATGGAAGGGTTCCCCTACCTACCGTATTCACTGCTTTCTTTATAGCATAGAATATTTTGTTTTAAGTTTGCAAACTAGAAGCATGAATACACTCCTATAAAGGAGGTTTCTTCTTAATTTGAGTAGATTTGGTTGGGATTAATACAAAATACAGCATGAATGCTTTAAGAAAGGAGAAATTTGAAGTTCTAATTTAGGATTTCATTTCACTTGCATTTGAAATCAAACTGATTTTATGTACACCACCCAGACTAACAGCTAGATTGAATATTGGGTGTCCTTCAGATGTTGTACTTTACCAATGCTATGGTATAGTTTTAGATAGAAAATGCACTTAAAGATCTATTAGTTGCACAGCAGATTACAAATATGATATATGGTATACAATGTTTGCATTGATTTTTATACAATATATTTATGTATTTGGTATAAATACCACATGAAACCATTACCAGGTGGAAATTGACTGATTTATTAATTTATTTATTAAACAAATATATATGGCTACCCAAATCACACACACTGATTTCTATTTAAAATATTTTCCTCTCCAGTTTAATGCCCTGGATGCAACTAGATGGTGATTACCTCTATCTATCCCAAGCAGAAGACATCCACCTTTATTGGCTCCACCCTAAAGATACCAATTTGGTATGGTATCCTCAGACAGTGTTCTCTGGTCACCGGGAGGACGTGTGTCGTTTTGTAATTGATAATGGCCATATTATCAGTGGAGGAGGGTAAGTTCCTTGTTGAAGAGAAACTGGGAGGAGAATGAAGATGGTTGAATGATTAGCATTAATATATAGATGAAGTAGAACAGGAAGAACTGACTTTCAGAACACCTGAATTGTGTGACTGCTTTCTATTGGTTATGAAGAGAGCTTTATAATAGTGAGCTATGTACTGTACTTCTTGCCTCTTCCAGTTACACCAAAATTCAAATAATTGTACCAAAAAACAAGACATGGGTATGGAATATATAATATTGAAATAAAGGAAGATTCTGAATTTTATTGAATAGGTATATAAATAATCTGATTTTCTTGGTTCAAAATAGGAATTGAGTTTGCATAATAATGCAGTAATCTTGATTCTTTGAAAAATTGTCATCTAATGTGTCAAACTATATCTGTATATGCTGGTAATTTGCATGAAATTAAAACTGTAGACCTGATTTTTTAAAAAGAATATACCCAGAAAAATATACCCAGAAAGGTATATTTTAGGATCAATTTGTAGAACCTTTTCACATTCAGAATTTATTAGCATTTTAAATATATACTGAACTCTATGTTGTGAAACTTGCATTTTGCTCATATCTCTACTGTAACCCCAGCTAGATCCTGAGGAACCATTCTTCCACTAATTCCCTTTTCTGCTGTAATTTTGCACATATCTAGTGACTGCAGCCTAGAATAATTTAAAGCAGAATCCAGTAAATTGGCTTACTTACAGAATAACAGGTCCCTCATCTGGATATGCCCAGCTGTTTGTCATATGCAACAGTATTATATGCCTTATGACCGTAATGGCGAACCTATGGCACACGTGCCACAGGTGGCACGCGTAGCCATATCAGTGGGCACACAAGCTCAGCTCTGGCACGCATGCATGCACTGGCCAGCTGATTATCGGGCCTTCTGGGCCCACCAGAAGTAGGGAAACAGGCTGTTTCTTGCCTCCGGTGGGCCTGGTGGGGGGTGGGGAAGGCCCATTTTTCTTTCTTACCTGGCTCCAGATCCTCTCTATGCATCTGGGAAGGGCGAAAACAGCCTTTCCCACTTCCTCGGAGGCCCTCCGGAGGCCTGAAAGGGACCATTTCCCAACTCCCAGTGGGACAGGAAGTGACATTTTTTGCTGTCCCCAGCCTCCAGAGCCTCACTTGGAGTCTCTAGGTAAGAAAGAAAAATGGGCCTACCAGCCATCGCGTGCTAGGAGTGGGGGGCAGGGGAGAAGGGGAGGCGTATAGAATTATGGGTGTGGGCACCTCCTCCACCTCTCCTCTCCTGGCACATGATGGCAAAAAGGTTAGCCATCACTGCCTTATGATTTTATCTGAGATGGTGATTTTCTTGCTTGTGATTTTCTTTTCTAGAGATGGAAATATTGCCCTCCATAAACTTAATGGTTCCTTCAGTTTTAAGATCCTTGGGCATCAACAGGAAGTGAACTGTGTAGATTGCCAAGAATCTATCATTGTGAGTGGTTCTCGAGACAGAACAGCAAAGGTGGGCACATACATTATACTGTATATTTGTGGTATCAGGTCAATGTACATAAAGATAGTTAATGGCTGTAACTAGTATGTACTTCTTATATTTAACTTTGCGAACAAATAAAAACCCAATGCCAAAGTCCTGCTAACTAACTAATCCAGTCCTTGGATAAAGGCACCAAGACCAGCTGTTTAGAAGCCTAGAACATAATATTTTACGTGTTTCACTTCCTTAAATGTCCTAAAGATGGGACAAAAATAATCAAAAATAAAAAACAGATTGGGAAAACAATCTGTTGGAGGTGTATGCATCTATTTTATGTGTGAGATCAATGTTGTAGTACATTTATTAACAGAAAATATCTAGCTTGGGTTTTTTTTATAAAAAAAACATAGTAATTTTCCCAACCAAAGGAAAAGTACTGGATCAATATGGCAATGTGGTCATTTTCTTTAAATTATTTATTTATTTATTTATTTTGTCGCATTTCTATGCTGCCCAACTCCCAAGGGACTCTGGGCGGCTTACAACAGAGAATAAAACAATGCAACAATATCCCATACAAAAGTTAAAAGAAAACATTAAAACACATTCACTCCAATTTGTGGCCGGGTCTCGCAAGATCACTATAACGAGATCAACGGCCCCAGGCCTGCCGGAAGAGCCAGGTTTCACCGCTTTCCGGAAGGCCAGTAGGGTGGGGGCAGTCCGGACTTCAGGAGGTAATTGGTTCCAAAGAGCCGGGGCAGCCACAGAGAAGGCCCTCCCCTGCGGGCCCGCCAGCCAACATTGTTTAGCTGATGGGACCTGGAGGAGACCGACTTTGTGGGATCTTACCGGTTGCTGGGAGCTATGTGGTAGAAGGCGGTCTCGAAGATAGCCTGGTCCTGAGCCATGTAGGGCTTTAAAGGTAATAACCAACACCTTGAATTGCGCCCGGAGACCGATAGGGAGCCAGTGCAGCTCATGGAGAATTGGTGTAATGTGGGTGTATCTAGGTGCACCCACTATAACTTGCGCGGCTGCATTCTGGACCAACTGTAGTCTCCGAACACTTTTCAAGGGTAGCCCCATGTAGAGCGTGTTGCAATAGTCCAACCGTGAGGTGGCAAGGGGATGAGTGACTGTGAGGAGAGCCTTCTGATCCAAGTAGGGTCGCAATTGGTGCACCAGACGAACGTGTGCAAAGGTCCCCCTAGCTACAGCTGTCAGATGTTGTTCCAATCTCAGCTGTGAGTCTAGAAGGACACCCAAATTGCGAGCCTGTTCTGAGGGGGGCACTTTCCCCCTGTTGTGACTCCGACCCCCGAGCCTGTCCTAACAGAGGGAGAGGACTCAGAAGGTGAAGGAGAGGATTTGGCAAGGCCTCCCTCTCCAGGACCCTCCTCCCTGGCAACGCCTCAGGTTTCCTCCGAAAGCCAAGAGATATGCCAGGAGCAAGGCACTTCGGAGCAGCCGCAGATAGAGAGCGAGGGGGATGAGTTTTGGCTGGATCCCAGACAGCGTCGGAAGGATAAGCGCGCACAGCAGAGAAAGAGGCATGGGTGGGCCAGAGATTGAGCTGAGTCACTGGACCACACCCCACAAGGGATAAAAGGGGGTGTGTTGGCTATTCAGGCCTTGTGACGGACAAATTGAAAAACTCGGAAGTCATATCGCGTTTTTGGAACCTGTTAGAATCTCTTTTTGGATTTCTTTGGACTGGACTTTGACAATTCTTTGCTTTGAGGAATTAATTTGGTATATCGGACTAAGGAGAAAAAACCTCCCTTAGTGAGTAAAATCTCTTGGCAGGCAGTTCATGGTTCGCTGCCAAGACTGTTCTCTTAAAGAAATTCCTGACTATTTGATTCATTAACTCCTGGCTGTCTGTTTGTGTGTGTGCGTGCAGAACACCCCCCAGAACCAAGGATGGACAATTGACATAGTCTTTAGGAGGCAATACCCAGAGGCATTCGGTCTTGTCTGGGTTAAATCTGAGCCTGTTGACTCCATCCAGATCCTCACAGCCTCCAGGCACCGGCACATCACATCTACCGCCTCACTGAACTGACGAGGGGTGAAAATATATAGCTGGGTATCATCAGCATATTGCTGATATCCCACTCCGTGTCGTCGGATTATTTCACCAAGAGTTTTCATGTAGATGTTAAATAGGAGGGGAGAGAGGACCAAGCCCTGAGGCATCCTGCAGACGGGCCTAGGGGACAACCTCTGTCCTCCTACCAGCACCAACTATGATCGACCAGAGAGATAGGAGGTGAACCACCGCAATACGGTGCCTCCCACTCCCAGCTCTCTCAGTCGCCCCAGAAGGATACCATGGTCAATGGTATTGAAAGCCACTGAGAGGTCAAGTAGCACCAAGATAGAGGAATGACCCCTGTCTCGGGCTCACCAGAAACCATCCATCAGCGTGACCAAGGCAGTTTCCATGCTGTAGCCAGGTCTGAAGCCGGGTCCTGAAAAGGTATCTGAAAAGGGTCCAGATAATCTGTTTCATCCAATGACCGCAGGAGCTGAAGTGCCACCACTTTCTCTACAACCTTTCCCAGAAAGGGTAGGTTGGAGACTGGACGAAAGTTTTTTATTCAGCTGGGTCCAGGGGCCTTACAACCGCTTCCTTCAATGGCTGCAGGAAGGACCCCTCCCTCAAGGACACGTTAACTAAAGCCTGGAGCCAGCCTCATGTCATCTCCTTGCTGGCCAAAACCAGCCAGGAGGGGCACGGGTCCAACAAACAAGTGGAGGAACTCATTGCCCTTACAGCCTTGTCCACTTCCTCAGGAGTCACTGGCTCAAACTCCTCCTACACAATAGGACTAAGACCCGCCCCCATCATCTCGGTCGGTATTGCCCAATCAGAGTCCAGGTCCATCCGAATCTGAGCAATTTTATCCGACAGAAACTGCACAAATTCCTCAGCTCTACCCTGCAAGGGCTCCTCCGTTCCCCCAACCTTAAGGAGGGAGCGAGTTACCCTAAATAGGGCGGCTGGGCGAGAATCTGCGGATGCAAAATGTGAACATTTTGCCGCCCGTATCGCCACTAAGTAAGTCCTAACAAAGGCTCTCAAAAGTAATTATAGCAGTATGAATGCATTTCTTAACTGTGACACTCATACTATGCTACAATGTCTACAGCATATCTTAAGTGATTTGTATAGTCCAAAAGCTTTGAGAACATGTGATGTTTTAGGCCTCTGCATTGGCGAAACAATGAAGGGGAGCAGAGAGCAAGAGGAAGAATTGTATAACATTTTCTTCATTTTTTTTCAATTTCCTTTTCTATTTCTCCTCCCAATGCATTGAGATAATTATTTTTAGAACCAGGATTTATTTTTATTAGTTTCTATATACAGTATAGGTCAGAAATAATTTCTGCATTTACTGAAAAACAGTTCTATGTAATTTGGAAGTTTCTGCATTCGTCCCCAGAAGCTGTTGTAAAAAGCATAGTTAAATATAATATGTGTTATTGTTATTCATATGATTTGAAATGGGACAGTGATTCTAACCATATAACCATATAGAAACATGACTCAGGACAGTGGAACTTGTCTCAAGACAGCATATTTCAATACGGGGCATTTTCTATGTCACAGTTAGTCTTGGAGGATTTTACTGACTTAATAGAACTGTAAAAATGTATACCAAGTGTTTATGAGAAGATAGATAACTATTTAATTATGGTGGATATTCCACTATGCAGAATTCTGTAGGGTCCAGTGTGCTTGCTCTGTTGTTCTGAAGTTGAAAGCATCCTATGACCTTGGGGGCATTTTGAAAGTCATAGAGAATTTTCCTTTAATTGTTTTTTTTTTTTTTTTTCCAACACAGAAATGGAATCTGGCTCAACTAACACTCTTCAAGCCTGATCCTCATGAGCAGAGAATTGCTTTTATTTTTACCCTGACATTTTCCTTGTGTTAACTCCTAACTTGAAGGGAATCCCTATTAGGTCGCCTAATGGGAGCTGTAAGTGCATTGGGTGCTTTGGAAGGATAGCAAGTGTTGATTAGGGTTGAGCTTTGAGTAGCTGCTAATGCACATTCCACATTGATAGGCACCAGATAGCATGCTCCTAGCAATATTTTTAACCTCTATGAGATAGGGATGCATTAAAAGAGCTAAGTTTTTTCTGCTGCTTTTGGTGACACTAGGTGCCAAATTCTTCACTGACACTGAATGGCCTGCAATCCTAAGCATTATCAATGTCAACAAACAAACACAAACAATATGCCAACTTTGAAAACCCCTAAGATTTTGAATGCGGGGGGGGGGGGGGGGGAGGAAAAATGCAGTGAGGACCAGATATTTGTATGTGAAAAGTAGAATATCTATTTGGAGGGTGAAGAGAAATTTTGGAATTTGAAACAAGTTCTGCAATGCAGATTTAATCTACTCCGTACCTCAATACCCATTTTTTGTAAAATCATTCTCAAACCATTTTAGACTGGGAACAAATAATATATAATGTACAATTACTATTAAGTGTATGACATTCTATTATTTCAATGCTGTAATCAATGTTATTCTCCTAAAATCTTGTAACTGAAATAATAGAATGGAAGTTTTACATTAAGAATGTGTTCAAAGTATCTCATTGGGAGGAATTTTCTTTTTCAACACAACAACTATTACTACATCTATCTTATGCATCATTCATTCTTTTTCTCTCTTCAGGTTTGGTCCTTGTCATCGGGCAGGGCTGGGCAGTGTCTGCATACAATACAGACAGAAGACCGGGTCTGGTCTATTGCTATTAGTCCATTATTAAGGTAACAAAAAGGACATTGAAAAATCTCTCTTCAATATATGGATACCTCACATCTAGTGTAATGTTTTTTGTTCATAGAGTTGCGTATCCTACAATAAGAAGTTTAAAATTTTGTTTCATGATAGAATCAGTTTTATGACTCAAAAGCCTTATTTTGTAGTGCAGAAAAAGATGCGAATGGTTTGAACAATATTTATTAGTCATTAGTCATATTTCTATGCCGCCCACTCTCCGAGCGGCTTACACCAAAGACAGTATATTAAATAGCATATTGCCCCCTAACAATCTGGGTCCTCATTTTACCCACCTCGGAAGGATGGAAGGCTGAGTCAACCTTGAGCCGGTGAGATTTGATCCGCTGATCTGCTGAACTAGCAGTCAGCTGAAGTAGCTGCAGTACTGCTCTCTAACCACTGCGCCACCTTGGCTCAATATTCCAATTGTATATATTTTCCCCCACTAAACTGATCCCTAAGACTTGAGAAATTGAAAGTTTTTATTTTATTTTATTGATTTATTTTTTTATTTATTTCATTTGAGGTGGGGGTGAGAATAAAACCTTGGAATAGTTTGATATGCAATAGTTGTTAAATAAATGACCAAGCAGTCAGTTTTGCTTCTTACTTGAAACTACAAAATCAGCTTTTATTTCAGCCTTTTTCAAAAACTTTACTATATAGCCATTCAAAGTAAGGAGTTGGTTCTCTTAGTAACAGCAAATTTAACCTTCATATAATACATGTAAGAGCTGTACATATTCAGAATAATTTATGAAATAAAATTAAATATGGGGAAACTATTAAAACTTAGTATCGTACTCCGTTTCCCCCCCACTATTGAACTATCTGACTCATTTGCACAATGCATTACATCTTCACAATTTCATGATCCTTGTTCACTTTTTCTTTTATTTTCCAATATTTTTCAGATCACTTCAATTAATTTTGTTTATTTGTTGATTGTTATGAGTAGTATTGGATTTGCTTTAGCCAGTAATCTGATTCTTGGTACTGTTTCTAAAGGATTGAAGGATAAAGAAGTTGTGATTTTCTTCTGCTTTCAGCCTTTGAATGAGTGGTGTGGCTCACCATGATTCTTTTAGAAGGCAAAGGTTTCATATATATCTGCATATAATTTGTACTAATTATACAAATTTTCAAATTTACAAGTTATTGTTTCTGCATATTTTGATGTGAGCACACATTTTAATTGAATAAAAAGTGCAGTCTCATTTACTTTCAAAATTCCAGCACTATTCTTGTGGCCCATGTTCCCATTATAAGCACTAGTTTGAAAACACATGTGATATTTCAAGCTGTTTCTATTTCTTCCACAATTCTGATGCTATGCATTCTGTAACACTTAATTCTTGTATTACAGATGCATGAAGTGCAGTGCTGTATTCAATAATATGTCCCTGTGTACAGTGGATCCTTGGAAATGGGATTTGCATGTATCAATTCTATTTCTAATTGGTATCATATTACTATTACAATGTACTGCACTGTCCAAATATTGGATTATTTAAAGTACAAATTCAGAGCCTTGGAGGTCTTATAGTCCAACCCCCTGCTCAAGCAGGACATTCAACCTATTTTTGAGGGAGGCAGGAAATGAATGCCTCTTTTGTGCATTGGAAGCTGTGGGTATGGAGCAGGTTGGCTATCACTATAAGACTGGGGAAGGACCGCCTGCTATCCCAGGGGAAAAAGCCCGCTTGCCTTACTGTAGGAGGGAGGGCTGCTTAGTAACTCTGTGGACTCTGAGACCTAATGAATTTGCCTGTCGCATGGTGTTTTCACTCAATCTGCACTGCTGCAATGTCATGTGATAGTCGCTATTGCTGTTAGAATGAGGTGGCAAGCTTGTGCAGGACTCCTCACAAGTTGTGAGCTCAAGAGTTTTATATGGATACATTTATTTAAACTTAATTTTGGGTGCACTTACTGTGTCTCATAGAAGTCCTTTCTCTTTGAAAAAAGAAGAGGCAGCTGGGAGTTTACAGTCAGAGACATATAGGAAAGGCAGGTTTTAAGAAGGAGCTCTTAAATTTGTGAAACTGATCAGTTGCATTTGTTTGGCAAAACAAGTGAGGGTGAGGCTGGACTTTTTATGCTAAGTTGTATGTTTAGTTGTTTGTTGAGCATATGGACTTGGTTGGGGGGGGTGCCTTATAGTTGGGGACTGATTTTCTGGTTAGATGATCAATCAATAGCTTAGTCCCAGGGAACACAGAGGCAGAAAGAGGAGAGGTAATTGGGAGCTTGTGATCAAGAGAGCAAATTAGAACAAGGTTTTTAAATTTTTATTTTATTTTATTCTTTGCAAAGGAGTTAGCTGGGGCAGAAGAGTGGGACAAATGGTTTTCTTCTTTGACACTAAGCATCAAGGAGTGGAAGACACAATTGCAAAATTAGTAAAAATATAGTGTAGGGGTTGTCATTTAGATTAGAATTCCTAAAGAATAAGAAAACCAAGATGATAATACTAACACCTTGGAGATACAATCAACAAACAAGTTAAAAATGCAAACAGGTGCCAACAAAATGGAAGATCAGTGCAGTTCTGGGCACTTCCATGGTACAACTCAAAGAAATTCAGCAGGAATGCAGTTTAGATTAAGGAGGTGAATAAGAGTAAAAAGGAAGTTTAAATGAAAGAACGTGTAACAATAGCCAAGTGAAGATGAACTGTGACTAAAATCCTAACTCAGTTGAGGAAATGCCTCAAGGCAACTAGCAGTTGGGCAATTCCATACACAGCTGGAATAGTAGACTGGAGAACCAAGTAGAACTAAAAGTCCTGGATAGGAAAACCAGAAAAATAATGACCATGAACTATGCCCTTCATCCTTTCAGCAGTGTTGACAGACTCTACCAAGGAAAATAGGTGGGTGTGGAATGTTGCAAGTACATCAGGCAGTTGAACATTGCTAAAATACATGGAAGTACATTTAATATTATAACTGGATTTCTGTGAACATAGTCTGGTATATAAGAAATAAGCTCTAAAGGAAATTCAAAATTTTTAGTAAGTGGTTTTGATTTTTGCATTTCTATTATAATAGTATGCATTCTACCATGGAGACCAGGTAAAAGAATTGTTATGCAAAAAACTATCATTGCAGCTTGAATAGTGTATTATCTCATTTTTTATTTTGAATTACAATGTCTTTCAAAGTCAATTTTTATGTAATTAACTTGTTTTAAATTTGGAGCAATATCTGATGTAGAATTTTTTAAAGCCTAAATTAATGGTGGGAAATTAAAACAATGAAATACTCTGGGCTCAACAGTTGGGCTATCAGAACATTTTTTCTATTCTGTTTTTTGGTATGTTATTTATTTATTTATTTATTTATTAGATTTGTGTGCCGCCAAATGTAGCATTGTCCTTACTTATGGCATAGAGCCTGGTTACTTGAAGAACCCCCAACACCTGTACTATCTGTCTGACCATTAAATTAGACATAGTTGAAGTATTCTGGGTCTCTTCAGTTAGAAATGTGCCTTCAGTGTTACATGCCTGCACTCTGGAATGAGATTTCTTCTGAAATCTATGTGATTCCAACCCTGCTGGCATTCTGAAAAGGCTTAAAGGCCTGGCTTTTCTCCCAGACCTCGGGTTAGGATGGTTGCTTATTTCTGTTTTTTCATAATTATAAAAAAATTAGTTTTATTCTGTAATTTTATTCTACATTGCCCATGGTACATTTGGAGTCAAGTGGTGCCTAAATTGAATAATTTGCTTCCTAATTCACTTCAGTAATTTGAATTAATGAGCATGTAACGGAGACCTGTTTTTTTCCATTCTACTAAGGTAAGTGAGCACTGTTTGACATTTTATTTGAATATAGAGTTAGAAACTATCAGAGCAGCTCAATATTTCCAGCACCAACAGTGAACAAAGTCATTTAACAGATTTTTTTTATTAGGTGCACAATATTAAGAATCTTTGAGCTGCTTGTTCAGAGCTCCTTCTAGAGTTTCAGGTGGTAAGCACTGAGTGAATTGCTATTACTGGGCGTGCTCTTGTACTGCACACTGTTTTATCTTCCTAAGTGATGACCTGCAGGGCTGGCCTCTTGTCAGAACACTAACGTCTCTCCCTGGAGTGAACACACACTCTCTGTCACAATATTTACCTAGTGTGTTTTTCCCCCCACTGGGTGATAAATGGAAGCTTGCAGAGTGGCTTCTCCATCAGCCACCAGGTTTGGATCACTTGCTTGTTTTATGAGACGACTGATCCCATCGCATTTCTTTTTTCTTCCCACCCCCAGTATTAGAGACGATTAACCACGTCATTAATTCTTCAATTTGATGGCTGATATAGCAAGGCCTGAAACACACTGCTGACCCTATATAATAGAACCTTAGCTCCTTAACATATTAATGATGGGAGAAGTTAATTAAAATTCCACAGAGAGAAGGTGTCAGTTAACCTATAAACCTGTCAGTTCCAAAAAACCCCAAACAAAACAAAACCTATTGCTGCTATCCTAGAAAGAAGAAACAGTTTGTGGGGTGGGGAGCAAGACTGATACTGGGTGGATTTTTCTTCATCCAACTTAGGTTTTTGAGTAAAAATAATTTTAAGGTGGCTAAGTATCCTAGTCTGGTTTTAGATTCCTGAACTTCTTTGCTCTGAATAGACACATATTTTAAACAAGGAATTATTGCCTATATAATGGAGCATACATTTGCATTAATTCAAAATTGCTGATATGTGCTGTGACTGATCTTTTTTTTCCTTAACGATATTTTAGAATTCTAAGGATTAGTGCTAGCACTTCAGTAACCTGACTCTTTTATAGTAGAAAAAAGTATATCTGTGTCAGTGGTGGGTTGCTCCCGGTTCGGTCCGGTTCTATATAACCAGTAGTAAAACTGTGGGAGGCTCCACCCACCCCTGCCATGACGTCATCATGGGTGATCTGCGCATGCACAGAGGTGTGCACGGTCCTGTTGCGAACCGGTAGTAAAGGTAAGTAGAACCCACCTGTGATCTGTGTGCAGGGTTGAAATCAGGCATCTTGAATACCAAAATGTACACTATCATACAAGATAAGCTTGGTTGTCTCCTTGATATCTATGGGACAGATGGAAAGAGGCAGGAAAAGACTAAAGATCTAGCTTTTGAGTTTACTGGGGCTACTTGTGTCTAATTTTCATCATGCCCTACAATATTAAGGCTTGCCTTTGGTTATGTCTTCAGTTTTATAATATGCAGTTAACCATTTAATAAGAGAATACATTATTCTGTTTTATGGGCTATTGTGTTAAGAGAATTTAAATTACAGCACAGCTTGCCAAATTTATTGAGTCACATTTTTGAAGATTCCAAATTTCACTGCAAAATTCAATAGCAAAACAATGATTTTTGGTGGTATAGTTTTTATCTCTATGCTTCATGAATGACTTAGATTTAAAAATAAGCATGAGCTTAGTAGACTTATATTCAGTTGACAACGCCTTTAAAAAAAGTGGCTGACAATTGTGCTCCTAATCTGTCCTTTTTGTTATCTCTGTCCTGTTTGGCATTATGAAGCTGAAAACTTCAAAGTATAACCTCCAAGAAGAAAAAAAATCACCAACTTCTGTCCTAATATTCTGAATCCTTGTGATTTATAATACCACAAACTTAGTAATGTCCATAAGAACATCTCTATCTGCATTTGCTTTGTGTAACCTACCTCCATGTGAAGGAAACTGAAGTAATGAGTCCTCCTAGATCATCCTGCAACATCTAGCAGAGAAATACATGGCTAGAGCAGGATCTCCTTTACAAGCTATTTTTGTTGACTTTAGGTCCACCTTTGATTCAATATTGAGAGCTAGGCTATAGGAGAAACTTGCCAATTCCACCATAGATGGGTACCTATCTCCTGAGATATCTGGTACCTGAAAATTCTAAGTCAGTATAATTTACTCCACAAGGCGTTTACCGTAATTAAAGCAATCATCTCAGTAAAGGGAGTTAGACAAGGCTGCACTCTTAACACCATCACAATACAGGTAGTCCTTGAGTTACAATAGTTCATGTCAAGTGCAGGGAAATCAGAAAATCCAGGCAGTTCAAATAAGTATAAAGATTTATTTCAAGCTTTAAGTTCTCTACAAGAATCTGAAGAACTGACTTTCAAAGCAAATTGGCAGTAGATAAAACTGAAAGGAATTCAAGATGGTCTGGAGTTAGATCTCTTGTGGACATAAAGGGACTCATGACTGATGATGCATTTGAACCCTCCCTTGGGCTCAGCTTGGTCATCTCCTATAATTCATTTTGTGACTGTTTGAAGTTACAATGGCACTGAAAAAAGTGATTTATGACCATTTTTCACACATACAACTGTTGCAGCATCTCCATGGTCATGTGAGCAATACATACGCTTGGCAATTGACTCATATTTATGATGTTGCAGTGTCCCAGGGTGTTGTGATCATCTTTTGCAACCTTCTGACAAGCGAAGTTAATGGGGAAGCCGTTATTATTATATAAATTATTATATAAATTAGTAACTATTATTAATTTAACAACTGCAGTGATTCACTTAACAACACTGGCAAGAATGATCATAAATGGGGCAACCTATTAATAACTGTCTCATTTAGCAACATAAATTTTGGGCTCAATTGTGCTCATAAATTGAGGACTACCTGTATCATACAATTTTTACACAAATTCTGTGGTTGTCCATGAGAACAAACCGACTTCCCCCTCCCCAAATTAGTCCACAGACACTTACCCGTGATTTTGAATGCTAATGATGTTCTGTCCCAGATCTCCTAAATTCTTGCAAGGATGAAAAATTAGTATTAAATTATGAAAGAGGTACAAAAGTCCTATTTACTAGATGTCCAGAATCCACAAGTACCAATTAAATTGTCACAATATTGAGCAAGTCAAGACTTTCAAATACTTTGGAATTGTTTTCCCAGTGGGAGAAGTATTCACTCAGATTAATCCAGAATAGCCAAAAATCAGTCTTGACAATCAGAACAAACTATCGATGAAGGATTTTATCAATCAAAGTATTTATTCCTACTGCTTTAAAGTTATTTTCTGACAAAGTATTCTCTCAGCTACTAAACTGATGCTCAGTTGGGGCCCTCTGATAATTACCCAAAATTAGAAATATACAATCTAAACTTCTACAGAGCCTCTTTCAAGTTCCCCACTGTGTCTCAAACACAATCCTCTGCTGTGGTGTCCATCTAATTAAGATTGAAATAAAATTTCAATCTTACTAATTTTCTTTCTTGCTGATTAAAGTTAAAATTTCTGCCTAGCTGATAATTTTAGTGCTAGATGGAGGAGATAATCTACCCGAGTAGCTACATTTCTATGGGTTCTCCAGAAAGACTCTTCTTTTTCTAGATATCAACAGACCAAAAAGTACTGACACAATATGGGCTGGACATAGAAAGACAATTTGATCAATCTCAGCCACCCAAATATGTTTTCTTAAGTAGTTGATCTTCCCCTCCCAAACCTGTAGGATACTTAAATGCTAACAGTTTCCATTCTCAGTAGGATTTTGATATTAGTTCAACTTAATGTTCTGCTATCTGCTGTACTAGACGGCAGGTATAAAAAAGCACCTTAGGCTACTTAGTTATGAGTTTGTGACATAGGATGCTATTGAATCTATTGCTCATGTTTTATTATTGTATGTGGCAGCTTTTAACAGGATTCCAGAATTCACTTTATTTATCTTTACATGGCAAAATATCATATCCCCCACTCTTTTTACCCTGAGGCCTTTCCTTTTGGATCAGTCAGACTATTTCCTTGGATGCTACTAAATTTTGCCATAGAATATTAAAATTAGGTGGACTTCGTTAACTCATTTGTTCAAAGCAGCTGTTCTTTATGTTTTTCATGCCAGTTATTTTGCTGAATATTAAATAATCTGATTCTGAATATTTGAAGGCTGCATTGATTCATGATTTTTCAATATAATCAACTTTTTTCATTATGCTAGTAAATAGGAGGAAAATAATTTGAACTTCTGTTGTGTCAGAATAGTTATATAATTTAATAGATTTCCTTCATAAAAAGTAGATGAGAAATGTAACTTAATGGAAATGTATAATTCTTCTTTTATTTTGATTCTCCTGTTTTTTTCTGGTATTGTAGATTTTAATTACTTCCAAGGGTGGAGGTGCTTCCTGAAAGGTTAGGAGAGAAACCTATATCTTATTCCATAAGGAGAAAATGCCCATATTAGTTTTTCTTGTCACCTTGATTACATTTCAGCCATAGGACTGCAGGTTTCCATTTCCAGTCAGTGATCTTTTCCCTTCATTTTTCAAACATCCAAGGGGAAGAATGAAGAAGGTAATTTTCCTGGGCCATGGTCGCTGTTTACTTTTGCTTGACTGTGCAGCATGCCTTTGTTTTTCCACCTTTGATCAGTGCCCTGCCAGCAGATAATTTAGCAATTGCCAGAATGGAACTGTGGAGTTAATGTTAAAATTAGCTTTCCTTTAAAAAAAAAAAACAACTTTACTGGTTGAAGAAGCAGGGATTACGAGAGAGGAGGCAACAGAGGCCATAAATTCTACCACTCGTGTAGCTGTTGCAAAAAATGAAGCCTTCTGATGTCTCCACAGCATTTTCATTAACATTTAAATTAAGGGTTTGTTTTTCGGCAACCAGGCCTTTCATGACTGAAGTCATGCAAAGCTGTTTTTCTAGTCAAGTACAATAGCAATCATAGTTTGTTTGTTTGTTTAAAACTCTCTGAGGGGGACAGAGACCTGACAAATGTTCAGGGTTTTTTATTTATTTAGCATATGGTTATGTTATATTAGCCAGGAGATAATCCACAACAAATCTGCCCAGGTACCAAGGCAGCTCTGGATGCTAGGTACTTTCCTACTATTAAAGTTATCCATGTTCCTTGCCTTTTTCTCTCATCTCTGGTCTTCAAAGACTCTTTTGAGGCCCATTTGATCTGTGATTGCTTCGTGTGCATGAACATTGGACAACCTTCATGCTTTAAACAAGAACTTAGGGGGGTAAAGAATCTATAAGGGAAGTGAAAAACAAGTATGGAGCATTCCTAATAGCACCATCTGTCTTATTTCTCTTTAACACCACCTTTACTTTTGAATTCTTATGTTAAAACTCTGAAGGGAGGTGAGCTGAGAGGGTACATGATGGCTAGGTGGGTGGGAATGTACTGTATTATTAAAGGGAGTTAGTGGAATGAACGAATTGGGTTTTGATGTGTTAAATTTTCTCATGAATTTTGATAATCTTCAGATGATATTTCAGTATAGAGTATTGTAAAACAGACCATCTTTTTTGAAAGCTCAATGTGTGCTTAATGGAAATACCATGTGTGTGTGCAAAACTAGTCCAAAGATTTAAGTGGCAGCCTATAGCATATAGTTCTTTCTTTCCGACTTAATAATCTATCTTTTTTTCATATAGATTTTGTGTCTGAGACCTGAAAGAACACCTAACCTTAGAAGAATTACATAACTTCCTTTTTGAAGAATAAAAATGTAGTCTGTTTTATCTGTCCATCATGTAAATGTTGTAGTACAAACAGCAGCATATTTAAATAATAGTAAAAAAGGATTCTAGAAACCTTTTTTTACTTACTTACAGCATATATTAAGAACTGGGTTCATACTGAATTCTGAAGTTATAGTTGAGTCAAGTGTAAACCATGAAGAGACTTTGAAGACACAGTGTGATGTTAAGTATGTACATTATAGTTAAGAATGTACATTATACCTTTTTTATCTTCACCTCTTGACTGAGATGTGATAGCACTTGCCCTCCAAAGAAGGTAAGTTAGTTGTGCTATGTGACCAAATTACTTTAGTAGCTTACATGTTGCATCAGTTCCAGGAAACCTGATCAGTATTGCAAGCACTTATTGTAACAAGGAGGTGAAAGCTGCCAGCCTCTGTCTCTCCAGGTGCTAGCTGTATTGAATTGCAGGACTGCTGTTAAAGCTACCCTGCCTGGTGATTAATGTAGGATGCAGGGAATATGCATTCTTATTCTGCCATGGTGATAATTTTCTCTGAAAGCTAATTCTCTAAATAATGTTTTCATCTGTTTACCTTGAGCAAATCTTATTGAGTATCTTTTTCTTTGATGATATGTTTTAGTTTTTTCTGTTATATCTGCAGTGGTACATTGTTGCTGAACAATATGGAGGCATTGTCATGCTACGTTTTCCATGAGGAAATTTATTTTCTGGTGCATAAAGAATTCTGTGGGAGAATCTCTCTAATCCTTAGAGAAACCAGAATCTGAAGCTATGATTCTGATTCCTGACTTATCTGGAAAAGACAAACCAGAAATCCTGATCAACTTGTGGCATTCAAGATTGCTTAGGTGCTTATGTTGATAAAAAGAAACAGGTAGAAGGAATTTTTTATTTATGATAAACAGAAGTCTAAAGGGCCTGGCTTGGTGTTTCCTGACAAGTTAAAGCTGCCTCTAATAACTTTATGAATGTAAGTGGATCCAGGGACTTGCTGATATTTATATGTGATGGAAACGAATTACTGTCTATCTGATCTAGGTATTGAAGGAATCAGTAATACTTTGAATAAGGGATGTTTGCGGGTATGTATGTGAGGTTCATGTTATAAGGCTTTGCTTGTTTCTGGTTTTGTCTTTCTATGGGTTTCTTTAATCTTGATGGAAAATTTTGGTCACTTGTAGTAGTATAAAATAATGATCCTTTGAATGGATTTTAGGAAGGCCCAATCAGTATGTTAGCTTTGAACCACTGTTTTAAATTTCTATCAAAATAGAATCTGCTTGTCTAGTATGGTTATGTAAAGAGGGCCTGGTGTGTCTCCTGTCTGCTTACAAGGTACATGTGTACATCAAGTAACAGTCCTGCATGGTGACCATCACTCACTGGCCTACTCCAATTCCCTTTTCCTAGAAACAAATTAAACTGGTCTTACTCCGGTAGTCTTTTGGACCCTTAGTTGAATTTTGGCAGCTATGATAGATGGTTTATTATTACTATTTATTGTATTAATGCGTTGTATTTTGGAATTTTTGTTTGCCAGTCCAGAGTGTGCAAGATCTATGAAACCAATAATATTGGAGCTAGCAAAGGATACATAAATAAATATAGTTGAATGGTGTTGTTGCCTATGTGACTTGCTATCATAGGAGAGGCCCCATCCTATTCCTTAGGACTCTTTGAACCTTGGAAACCTCTCTGTTGCTGGGAAAAGAAATAAATCTATTCCATGGTATCTTGCAATATCATCCTTGTCCAGTGGCTTATAAAAGGTCCAATGAATCTTTTATTAGATGTTGTCAATTTTTTTATACTGTGACCTTAATAAGTGGAAATGATTGGCAGTCTTGGCCGAAAGGGTGGCCAGTCCCTTTCATCTTCTGTAGTGTAGCTTGAAGACAATAGGCTCAGCATATTTTCCTTGTTGTTTCTCCTTTGAAAAGGGCCTGGTATCTCTACTAGGTACCTGTGACACGGGGGTCTTGATTGGGGTCTCATAAAGGGCTTTGCCAGTGTGTCTAAAGGCCAAGAATACAAAAGAGATCAGTGGGTGGGGGCCTCAGCTGACCGCCAAAGAAAGGAGGGGAGGGTCCTGAAGGCAGTGAAGGGAGAAGCAGACCCTGTTGGGAACTCTTCAGAAGAGGAGGGGGAGAGGAGTGGCCCATTTTTGTCCCAAACTCATCAAGCACATCTGCAGAATTGTCCCAGCTGCTGCCTCCCAGTTTCAAAAGAAAATGATCGTTTGATAAACCGGCCTGATTTGCCGCTTTCTCACAAGAGAGGGAGGCCCACCTTTGACCTCTATGATTTCACATCAGACCCAGCTTTTCTTTTCCTTTTCAGTTCTTGGAGAAACTTTGAAATACATCCTTTGCTTTCTCTTTCTATCCCTTTACTATCTCTGCCTCCTTTTTCTCTTGTTTTGTTAAAGAGGGTTGGCAATGGCGGGAACAGGCATGCAACATTGCATTTTACATAAGTAATCAAAAAATTTCCTAGGGAAGAATAAGCCCAAAGTATCTATCCAATATATTCTCACTTTTTAACATGTTAGTGGGCACCTAAGAGAACTGATGACATTCTTAAATATCTCTCAAGCTGGCACCTTCTGTGTGTAGGAAGAAACAAGAATGTGTGTGTGTTTGTGTGTGTCTGTGTATTTTCACAGAATGTATTTTTAGGGGAAAGGTATATGAATGAAAGACAGTAAGATCAGCTGGAAGTATTGTTCCTACTCAAATGTTTATCTACAAACTCAACAGAAAGTAAGGAGAAAAGGGAAAAGCATGTATTTGTAAAAATTAATGGGAGGGGAAATATATGGGAATTTGGGCACTGGATAATTTCAGTATTTTTATCGCAAGACGATGCTGTAGTGAATCATACTTAATTCCACAATCCAATAAAGTAATTTTGTGTGCTTGAATTTCTGATGCCAAGAGTGTATTTCTGCTTTTAGTTACAATTTGTCCTTGATTTACAGTTGTTCCCTTAATCATGGTTCGAATTAATGTCAATTTTTGAAAAAGTCAGTTATGACTTAAATTCAAACTTATGACTGTTGGTCTGTCCCAGCAGTCCCGTGATCACAGTTAGCGCGCTTGGTAACTGGCTCACATTTATAACTGGTTGCTGTGTCCCATGGTCATGTGATTTCAATTTCCAAAACCCACTATTGGTTAAATGGGATTTGTACTTACAACCATGTTACTCAGCTTAAGACTTTGGTTTCTCAATTTACGACTGTTGTATTGGTCATGAAATCAGGTCTGGTCACATGATCTTAGCTGATGACCACAATGACTTAGGAAGGAAATTCTGGTGCCAATTGTGGTCGTAAATTGAGGACTACATGTAATTGTGCAAACAAAATTGCATTAATAAATTGTTACAGTAATTAAAATGTGGATGTTGCAACTACTACATTTATCTTTAAGACTAGATTTTGCCCACAAAATAATTCATATTTAAAATACAAGTTTTTGTTTACTCTGTTTTCCAAATCAGTCTTATATATTGCCTTCCTGAACTTAAATGCCTTACAGATGCATGGACATCAGCTCTAGGAATTTGTATCAATGGCTAGGCTAGACTGGAAATCCTGGTGTTGAAGTCTGTACATTTTAGGGTGCTCGTGGTGGAAAAGGCAGCCATATAGAAGAACCAAAGAATATTTCTACAATGGGGCCAGGATGGTGTAGTGATTAAGGAGTTGGATTATGGATTATAAATATTGAGACCCAGGTTCTTGACTGCCCTTAAGCATAGATGGAAGTCAGCTAGATCATCTTGTCAGCCCTAATTAACATCAGAATCTACAACTAGCTAGCTGAAAAATAAAATTTGTTGCTATGAATATAGTACATGAACTGCAGTGCAGAACAAGTGGACCTATTAACCAGAGATATGAGGAACAACATTTCTTTAATGAAAATAAAGCTGAACAGGATTTGCATTTAGTTTCTGAATTTGCCATATCTAGTTCATCTAATTGTAGGAATTCCATAGAATGTTTTCTTTCTCATGTTAAATGATTGGTTAATAGTGTTGAGGAGACCCAGTTCATATCCACTTTCAGCTATGGAAGCTCATTGGTGATTTTGAGATACTTTCTCTTACCCCAGTCTACTTCAGGATCCTTTATTATTTGGCACATAATGAAAAGCGCAAGTTGTTTTAAACTCTGGGAGAAAATATGGGATCTGAGAAATCTGTTAAATAGATAAAAAAGCAACTCTTTTGCTTTTACCCTGCCCAGGAGGACTCTAATCTGGCCCACTTGTATCCATCCCTGTCATATACATGCATCCCCGGTACATAGGTGGTGGTTGTGGGGAAAATAGGAGAAGGAAGGTGTGTTGACCTTGAGTTATTTGTAATACTTATCGTTTGCAAAAATAAAGGCAGATATGAATAAATAAATATAAATATACACAATTCAGCTTCAGTGGAGAAAATCCTCAAACTTTGCAATGAAGAAAACACTTTCAGAATAAGATATAGAGCAAGTATTCATGTTGCTGTTTGTATAGAGAAGTAGAGTGTAGGATAGATCCTTATCTGGACCTTTGAGTATAAAATATGGAAACCAAAAGGCTTCTTAACAGTTCTCTGCTACTTTTCTAGAAAAAGGATAGAAGTATGACTCTTGGCATAGATCATTGTATTATCTTTGATCTTGAAGAAACGCACTTCTGCCAAAAGTAAAATGGGATTTTAATTAGAACATTTTTCCCCTGATGTGTATAAATATATCCAATGAGTGCTTTTTATTTTTCTCTTATCAGACCTTTTTAATAATTTTGTTACACATTTTTTTTTCTTACAAATAATTTTGTTACAAGGCTGCAGTGCTACTGTGCTAGTTTATAATCATTGTACAATGTTTTCATTGTACAATGATTGTGTTGGCAGTTCCTTTAAAAGCTCACAAAATGGTCTAGATAGGGCTTTTGGAGATTTAGAGATGGATTTTAAATGCAGCACCATGGCTTACTGTATATCATGCAAGTTTCCCCTTTTTATTCTGTTTGGCCATTCGTTGCTTCATACTCCAGTTCTTGGACACATGGCCAAGATATAGTTGACCATAGATATAGTGGTTCACTGTATTCACTATGAATTTTTTTCTAAGCCGTTATAAAACTAACAAAGTTAATAGCCACAGTGGTGGCTGTTAATTTTGCTAGCGTTATAGGGGCTTAGAAAAAAATCCATAGTGAATAATTCTATGAATAGCTACTAGTCAGGATGATAGAATTGGAGGCAATGTGCATCTCAGTACATTTTGGGAAATTTGAGTGAGAAAATGTTATTGATGCTAATGTAAACTTTGTGGATCTACCATAGGTCTTGTCTCAATACTATGGGAACAGAATTCTAGGAGGGAGGGGTCCTTCTCCGGTGCAACACAACTCTTGTATAAACTTCATATCCTGAAAGGAAATTGAATTTGATTAAGCAAATTAATATAATCTACTTTGATTATGGAATTGAACTTCCTTGCCTCTCTCCCCCCTCCACCTCCATTCCATAGGATTATTTTTAGAAGAATGCATACTTCATTTATCCTCTGGTGTATTTTAATGCCTGAAATGACGTGCTCATGATGATTGTTCAAACAATATTTTAGCACTGACATATTTATATCATAAGCAAATAGTTTGATTTCCTTTGAAAGCAGAAGTAAGCATCAGTAATGTTTGAAGAACTTGCATTGGTTCTAGAACAGGGAATAGTTGATTGAAAGTGGCAAGGTTGTGATTATATTAATGATTATTTTTCTTCACATTTTCCTGCTTGTTCTCCCCTGTGCCCCTCTATTGGGCAGGGGGAAAAGCTTTGATTTTTGTTCAAGACAGAGGTTAGAAAGGTTGCAGGGGGCACGTAGCCCTCTCATAGGGGTGTCTTGTCAGGGCGCAGCATGAAGGGCACAAACAGATCATAACCTTTAAATGAAAATGCAATGGAGGGAAGAGATGAAAGCATTGAAACAAATTAGATACATCTATAGGGAGTGCTCAACTGGAGAAAATTAGCATTTCTTCCTAATTGGTGTGCAGGGCATTCCATTTCAAGGATTCATTACTAGGGGAAAAGGGTGCCGGGCCTCTTCACAGAATGCTTTCTTAAAGAAAAATACTCATCTAAGTTTATACATTTATAAACATTTAAAAATAATGGACAAAGAAACCTAGTTTTTAACTATCAATGTTTACAGATTAATATACACAGATGCACAATATTTTATGTTTAGAGTTTATATGTTTTGTTCTACAATCTAGTTTTGGAGCTGTAGGCTACATTTGAAGAAGTGCATTATCTGTACTGCTTTTTAAAATTCTAAATAATAAGATTTCCATCAAGTTTATCATAATGCTGAAGAAAATGCTTAAAAATCTAAACAAAATATTCAGCATCCATAATATTTACCTGAGCATTTCACATACCTTTAGAAATGAAATAAGAAAAAGGGGATATTAATGTATCACAAACAATAAGAATGAAACTACCTGCTGACAAACTACCATGTATATAAGAATAGCTTAGATTTTGTGCCTGTAATTGCCATGTATCTGAATCCCTGTATAATATTTTGGACAGAATGGAAAGGTGTATCAAGTCAAGAATGGGATTCATATTCATATAATGGCAGTTTTCTTGTACATGTATGAGCTATTTCATCAGAATTATCCTTCATGAGTTATATACAATAAAAGGCCCAGCAATGATTAAGCATTATGTTAAATAATTTTTCAGTGTGACAAGAACAGCAACAGTGAACGTCAGATTTAAATTTCCTCTCCTTTTCCAGGAAAACTGAAGAATTTACATAGAAAGCAAAAAGAAATCAAATAAAGCAAGCAAGCAAGCAGAGGAAACAAAAAAAGAAGAAGCTGAAAACAGTACAAAAAATATGTTTATTGCATGGAACTCAGTTTTTAAATACAACATTGAACTTAGATAGAATAATAGAACATTTAATAACCATTCTATTTTTTTTTTTTTTTTGAGAAAGAGAGAATCAGAAATATACAACAATCCAGAATTGTAGATCCGAGGTGGTACAGGCCATCATAATGATTTTTTCCAATTAAAATCACTTACAAAATAGTTAAATATTTGATGAATGAGAGCCATGTATTAAAAAAAAACTTTAATAAAGTTTATGTACTGTTCCTATTTCTTATCTATGCATTATAATTTCAGTAAAAGTAAGGAGAGAGACTTTCTTCTTTAATCGATTCACATAACTGATTCAGAGTTAGATATGATATAGCATAAATGATTATTAAGAGTTTGATGTGTGGTACAGAAAATTCAAGTGATCTCAGCTGTGAAGTTTCTAGGTGTTCTTTAAAAAATCCTTTCATTTTCTATTGAGAATATTAAATAATCTGTTCACCCAAGGCATGCCTGCAGAAAGTGTTTGATGAGATTTCATACCTGCTGCAAAGTGTAGGAAGAGGGGACTCCGCATTTTTGCAGGAACTGTCCTCCTAGGAAATACTCTTCTGCCTGATAGAAGAACTGCATTGTTATTGTTGGCATCCAGAAGGGTTTGTTTGCTTTTTGAAAATGTGGCTTTTCCAGGGTGCATTTTGACACTGATGCATGACAATTACTTACTTGAGAGTAAGTATATATATATATGAAAATTTTTCTTATGATACGTTTAATTCGGTTTTCTTCCTCCCCATCTCATAAAGTGAAGTGCTTGCTTTGAACACCTTTTTCACCTGATGAAAAAAGTTAAATGAAGATTGTTCCATGGTTGGCTAATTGGAGGGAGAAGCCCATTTCCTCTGAGGAGTGCAGACTGCATAGAAGTGATGGATGGCTTAAAGATTTATTAGCAAATGCTTGGTGCTTAAAACCACCACCAGCAGATTATTTCCTTCAGAAAAGGAATCAGGAGTCAGTGCTTGTTACCTTTCCCCACTCCAGAAAGATAAAGAAAAAAAGGATAATTGGAAGGAACAGTTTGTTTGAAGACAACCACAAGGCTGTTTTTCATTTTTTGTTTCTTTTTTTAGATTGATTCTGAAATTTCAAAGTGGAGGGCAGCTGTTTAATGGCACACCTGTTGCTTGAATCCTTGCTTCTTAGAATCCAACCATATAGCATCATTGGAAGATGCAAGCATTTCTTCCATTCTGCTTTATCTATGTGTTTCTGCACTGACCTATATACCGTAGGTGGGCAGCCTTGGGTGTCTTTTAGAATTTGTTTAGAATTCAGACATATAGCTCCAATCTAGATTGATACTTATGTTTATATAGCAATAGCACTTAGTCTTATATACCACTTCATAGTGCTTTACAGTTCTCTCTAAGCAGTTTACTGAGTCAGTATATTGCCCCCAACAATCTGGGTCCTCATTTTACTGACCTTGGAAGGATGGGCTGCTCAGAATCGAACTCCTGGAGTGAGGAGTGAATTAGCCTGCAGTATTGTATTTTAACCACTGTGTCACTATGGCTCTGTGTTAAATATCTTGTGGATGTGCTCAGGGTATGTGGGGTATATAATAATTTGGGACAGACAAGAGACAAGTCATCTCTGTATATACCTTGGGCACATCCACAAGATCTATAACCTGCCAAAATCTGAATTAATTTGAAAAATGGAACTTTGGTGAAAGAAGTGTTGATGTCTCTTTGCAAAAAGGTTTTTTTTTTTTTTTGTTTATGCTGAAAAAAGGCCATATATACTTTTCATTGTTCCATGATAATGGGGCAATTATAAATCATACCATCTCTGGTTAAGGAATTTGAGAAAGTATAAAGCATGCCAACCTATTGATTTTTGCCCCTTCCGAACTGTCAGGGTTGGAATGCCCCAGGTCCCTTCTATTACTAAGAAATGTCATTCATGGAAGCCTAGGAACTGTTCTTTCTCCGTTGCAGCACTTGCCCTATGGAACAGCATTCCCTGAGAGAAGTGGATAGCCCTTTTTGCCTTAAGTAAAAGCCTGATTTTGGGGGGTCCATTTTGATTTCTGATGGTTCTTTTATTGATGTGGAAAAATAAATAGACACACTTTTTAAATTGTAGAATGTCCCTACACTCTGCTATCTTAGTACAGAGAGGATGTATGCATTATTGAAGGTTACTACACAGTGGGTGTTTTTTTTCTGTATATGCGAAGAATGTAAGAAATCAAAATTCACTGTAATGTGTAACCAGCAATAAGGGGTTTTTAATACTACATAGAGGCATCATTTTTTAGTGTGTAACATAGTCTGCTCCTTTTACATAACTGAATGATTTTCCTAATTTGACAATGCAGCCTCTGCCATCAAATTTTGCTAACAGGGTTTCCCGTATGCTTTTAATTGCTGCTTACCATCTTCATGGTAAAGGAACATCTCCAAACTGAACACAAATTATGAGCTGAACACTACTTATGAGCTGATCTTATCAGTGGGAATTGGGATTTGTCTTTGTTCCTTAGCCAGTTTTATACAAGAGTATGTACATTTTTACTCTGGAAACAAAATTGTATATATATGTATATGGGTATACATGTATGTGAATGTATATGTGCAGTATATGTGTGTATGTATGTGTGTGTGTGTATTGCATCAGTGATTAAAGTTTCCAAGAATTCGCATAGCAATATAAAAGGCAGTGAGGCAGTTGAGGTTCCAGTTGATGGCTAGATGGCTATGAAAGCATACGGAGCAGAAAAGGAGTTTAAAATGATGAAAGGGAGAGACAAAGCTGTGAAGGACACTTGACATTCCACTTACTTTATGCCTTTTCTTCAAGAATTGTCCTCATGTTGTTCAGCATAGCACTGAAAATAAGTCCAATAAAAACTGGAACGGTCAGGATATTTTATTTCTTTCCTTTCTTTTGCCTGCGTGTCTGTTTGCTTTAAATAAGTGTCCCCTGTGTGTGTCACAGATAATGGTAGGTGTATGAGTTCGATTTTCTTATACATCTTTCGCATGCTGGAACTTGTGATGGTATTTTGTTTGACTCTTTCATGGGACAGATCTCAAGAATAAAACAGGATGATTTTTAAAAAAGTTTCCAACTATTGTAATATTCTAGGACATGAACAAGTTTCTAAGGGGAAAATTCCAAACAAATAAATGGTTTATCTTAATTTGTAAGTGAAATATGCTGTTTTTCAATCATTTTCAATCATTTGGTCTAGTAGCACTTTATTATAAATTCTGCCTTTAGATATCAAAGTAATTAAAGTATCATAAGAAAATAGGCTTTCTAATACAACCCCTACTTTCTTTTTCATTCTGTTTTTGAGCTTGGGAGAAGTTGTGTAGCTCACTCTAAAGATAGGAGAGCCTGCCTTTTGTGATGGTACCTGTGCTTCAGCCTTTGCATAGAGAACTCTCTGGTTAGAGGTGCCATTTCTCTTCACTCCCTCAACATGTTGATCCCCCAAGAAGCTTTTGTCTGCATCCTGCATGCATGTCTGGCGTTGCTATTCCCACATGGGGCACCCTCCCTTGGCAAAGTCGCACTATTCAGAGATGGTGGCTGAAAGAACTTTGACTAATTATGCTGGACTGGAAATTACCACTTTGCTGTGCACTCCTGCTGCTGAGGCTGTTTATTCAGGGGCTGTATTTAGTGGGAACAAAGCCACCCTGCAGAGCGGGTTCAGTCCTAAGTATGAAGCTACAGGTAGAAGCTTTAAAATAAAGGGGGTAATTACCAGTGTCTCCAGGTGAAAGCCCCTCTGAACTTCAATAGCTCCATGTAGCTGGTGTTGGGGGGGGGAGGAGAGGCAGAATTCCCATTCCCTAAATAAATGATTCCCACCAGGCAATTAAGGGGAAATAATTTCACCCAGTGAAGGGTTAGCAAGCTGCTGCTTAGAAATTGTGGGTCTTTTTTTTTTTCTCCTTTGCCCTTGTTTGTCATTGCGTGAGGAAACAAGGAGGGAGGAATGATTCCCACATATATACCCAATTTCCCTGGTTGTTAAGTGGCTTGAATGTACCTAGTGGGGAACAGAGGAGGGAGAGAACAAATAAAGCACAAAAAGGAATCACTGGAGCTTTACACCTGAGCAGGCTTTGAAGATTTTGACAATGCCATTCACAACCTCTTGTAAGATATGGGTGTGAGTGGGCATCTCAGCAAAGAAACAGGAATGGTGCTCTTTTTCCACAGTGTGTGGAAGACATAGAACAATCCACATTCCACTCAGCTGTTAGAAATCTGCAGGGGAGTGAAGGAAAAGGGGCAGAAGATGACACATAAGAAAATAAACAGAGCTTGTTTATGTAGTCTATCACTGAGCAATGACCATTTAATACCGTCCCTTGATTTTTTCGGTAATTCTATCTTGTGTTTTTTTTTAGTTTTTTTTTTAAAAAAAACTTTATTAGATTTAAAAAAAATAAAATTGTATAAAACATTCACAACCTTAAAATACAATCAACAGTATCAACAAACAACAAACAAAGTATATATAATGTATATAAGTACACATATATACAAAAACTTATTTTCTTCTTTTTCCTTAATGTTTTTTTTTTTAAATAGAAGCCTTGATATTGTTTTTGACCATGTATTTTGGAAACAAATAAATAAACTTTACAGTTAGGACTACAGTACTTTCTCCTTTAAAACAGGTATGCCATATTTTTCTCAAAGTTTAGGAGGCAGGAATATGCATGAATAGTATTTTGAAACAATAAAAGAACATGAATTTCCATCAGTTGTGTTAGAGATACCTATTTTGTTTATACAATGGCTTGACTAATCATTCTTGTGAAGGGTTGCTTCACTGATTATAGGTCATACCAACAACATTGAGAAACATAATATCACATACATCTAGAGCAGGGTGTCAAACTCACGTTGTCACGGTGACATCACGTGACATATCGGGCCTTCCCCCCTTCACTAAACCGGGTGTGGGTGTGGCCAGCACGTGATGCATCCGGCCTACAGGCCGGGAGTTTGACTCCCCTAATCTAGAGGATGTTGTTGTGACCCAGGCCCAAGTAGGTAGTATTAAACGCAAACAGTTCAAAAACAAACAGACTTTATTAGAACAGTTGAGAATTAACTCATTCTCAGCGTATCCAAACTAAATCAAAGTCTTCCTAAAGTCTTATCACCAACCTTGGTATACTTAGGCAAACTGTCACAGGCTTCTCTTGTCAAAAGTTCAGAAGCAAAGGATGCCGAGCAAGATAAGAACCAAGTTTATCAATGTTGTTTTCCGACAAAAAACCCAAGAGCCGTTGCTGGTCTTTTAAGCCTTATGGGAAGGGCCAATCATCTCTTGGCCCTACTCCCGAGTTGTCCTCTTTGCTTTAGCTGCTCTTGCCTTCTGGCAGCTCTTCTCATACATGCACTAGGAACAGGCTCCCCCTGTTCCTCTGCCTCTCTACTGTCAGCCTCTGAAGGCTCCGGAGTCTGCACATCACTTCTCAATGGCCCTGGCCCCATCTCTGCCTCTGAAGCAGAGCCCTCATCCGGGCCTTCCCCAGCCTCCAGGACTGATTCATGTTCTTCCTCAGCCTCAGCGCTGTCCGACTCCGCTGCCAGCTCCGCAGGCTGCTGGCGAACCACAACAGATGTTAATTAGATCTGTTTTAATTGGCTATAATATAGCTTGAGGTTGTTCTGGTCTCTTTCTGGACTATTTGTTGATCCTTGGGTATATGTATACATTATGTCCAGGGATGGTTTGGCATCATAGTTGTTGTCTGTATGACAGTTGAGGAACAGCTGGTGCCTATGACATCTTGGAAAAGCTTGTTATTTTTAACAGACAGAATACCAGATTTGGAAGGGACCTTGGAGGTCCTAGTCCAACCCCCTGTTTAAGCAGGAGACCCTATATCATTCAGACGAGTGGACGTCCAGTCTCTTCTTAAAAGCCTCCAGTGATTGAGCACCCACAACTTCTGAAGGCAAGCCGTTGCATGGTTAATTGTTCTCACTGTTAGGAAATCTCTCCTTAGTTTTAGGTTGCTTCTCTCCATGATTAGTTTCTATCCATTGTTTGTTGTCTTGCCTTTTAGTGGTTTAGAAAATAGGTTGATCCCCTCTTCTTTGTTTTTTTATTTTTATTTATTTTTTAATAAATTTATTTGAAGAGGAGAAATTAATGAATTTTTCTAGATTATAGATGCTATAGTACTCATTAATATGTAGGTGTCAATTCCTGATCTAAGTACCTTTGTAAACATAAAAATCAGGGAAGTCACATTAAGGGACTCACTTGAATTTTGCAGGCCTCTTCAGGAGCTGATCTTCCTTCCTATTGTTTAGATAATTCATAGACAGTTTAATAATTGGCATAGCTCATAGAATCATATGGTTGGAAGGGACCTAGCTCGCCCTGCCCCCGCCCAAGGCAGGAGTCTTCATTCCATACCAGACAAATGGTTATCCAATGTTTTCTTAAAATCCTCCAGAATTGGAGCGCCCACATGTGTGAACACTTATTTATAAACCACCTTTATTATTTTTATAAATAGTTGAAGGCGGCAAACATACCAAATACTCCTTTCTATTTTCCTCACAGCAACAACCCTATGAGGTGGGTTGGGCTGAGAGAAAGCGATTGGCTCAAAATCAATCAGCCTGCTTGCATGCCTAAGATCAGTCTAGAATTCAGTCTCCCAGTTTCTAACATGGTACCTTGACCTCTAGGTCAAACAGGCCTTATCACAAAAGATAAACTAGTCTGTCTAAAAGTCATGATAAAATAAACTGAGGTATTATGTTAAAGGAAGGCAGGTTCTATTTTAAATAATGGAAAACCAGTATGAGAAGTAGAATTGTTAACCATGAGAGGCAGTGGGCTCCCTTCCACTAGGTATGTAGAATCAGAGGTTGAACAGGAATCATCTATACAAGGGATGTCAAACTCGATTTCATTGAGGGCTGCATCAGGTTGTGTTTGACCTCGGGGCCAGGATGGGCGTGGCCAGGGTGGGCATTGCCAGTTCAACATCACTCGTGTCGGGGGCGCCTCTGGTGGCCCGAGCACTCTGCCAGCGAAAACAAGCTCCTGAGCTCCATTTTCGGCTGCAACAGTCTCCTGCAACCCTCTGCCAGTGAAAACGGAGCTCGGGGGATCACATGCCAACTCTGTTTTCGCTGGTAGAAGGACTGCGGGCCGGGTCTTCACTGTTTCCAGGGCAGCCACATGGGCAAGATCTAAGCACCCCATGGTCTGCATTCAGTCCCCGGGTCTTGAGTTTGACACCCCTGATCTACACTGACCAAATTAGACCAATTCTTCTGGTCAGATTTTCCCAACTTTTGATTCAGCTGAACTTTTGGCTACTTCCAGGTACAGTTGTTTTAATTTGCTCATTTATTTAATATAACAAATATTTTTGTAATATATTTTTCCACCTGTTTTGCTCTCTTCTTACCAATCTTTTCCTGATCATTCAGACACAAGACTGAATGTGGTTCTTAGCCTAAAAGAGTTGCTCGGTTATTTTGTCTAGCTACCAACAGTTCTATCTTTTATGATAGATAGATATTCTTGTATGTCAGCAGTTCTGACATTCCTTTTCTAATTTTCTTCTAACAGCTACTTTAATTCTTAGAAATATTTCCAAAACAACCAAATTAATAGCAGATGCTGTTAAACTGAAATAGTAACCAATTCTGAATAAAAACTGGATTTGCGTGCAGATATGAACATTCCTCGGTTTTGTCTTATTCTTTATAGAATAGCAGCTTAATATCTATACAGCTTATAAATGTTGAGTGCTGAATCTCAGAGGAATCTGTTCTATATCTTTCATGAAGGTAAATGCAAAGGTTACCCCTATACAGTTGTGTCCGAGTCTTAGGAGGCAGAGCTCCTCTCTGTTTCTTAGCTGAGAGAGCCAGGTTGTCTGAAAACATTTATGTGGTCATGTGGCCAGCATGACTATATGCCAAGGTGCATGGAACACTGTTATCTTCCCATGTTTCATATCCAATTGCAATCATTGTTGTATGTTCTTGGACTTCTGCATATTTGTTCTGAAGCTGTACCTGAACCTCTCTCTTCATATCACTCTTTATTCCTCCAAGCACGGGGATAGTTTTGAGCATACCTGCAAGCATTCATTGCATCTGCACAGACATTCTTTTTGAAGAATTCTTTGGGGAAAAGAAATTTAATTTCAAAACACTCCAGCTATTTATTTGTCTGCAGTGACTCTTCCTATCATAATATTCTCATATTTGTATTTTCCTTCTGTGACAAGGAAACAAACTTTTTTGCAGTAGGCAAGATGGATAGATGGAGACAAGTCATCCAATAAATTTTAAAATGGAGTGTTTAGATAATTTTTAAAAACTGCATGCATCTTCATATTAATTACTATATTAGTAAATTCTGCAATTGATTTTAATTGTCTATGCGCACCTTCATATTAATTAGTATATTTAGGAAATTAAAGGATGAGAAATATAGACAGTGAATATTACCGCAGCCATCAAATTTCTCATTTCCTTTCCAAAAGAACATTCTCACTTTTGGAAAGCCATACTTCCATATATTACCAAATACAGTAACTGTTTTTCCATATTTAGAGAAAAAAATGGCAAAGGGACTGATGACCAAAATATAATGGTGCCTGGATGTCTGGAAAAATGGTACAATAAACTGTTGTCAGTGCACATTAAAGTCCAACTGGAAGTAATTCAAACAGAGATTACATTTTTGAATGTTTTAATCTAAAAAAAAAAGTAAGCCATGCAAATAGGAATACAGCCTGATAAGGAACAGAGAAGAGTATAACCTGGGTCCCTGAAAGATTTTTTTCTTGCTTGTACTCTATGTGTCCTTGGGGGGGGGGAGGGGGGAGATATATAAAAGAGAGATCAGTGAACATTCCTAATAACATTTCAGAAATACTACTGTCCCACCTGTAACTAATTTATTCCTCTGGATAGGTAGACAATGTCTTACTTGAGGTAGTAGTTTAGAAATTAGTAGTAGTAATAATAATAGTAGTAGTGGTATCTTTATTCTTGGCATCAACAGCCATAATATAACATTCAAGAATAAATTTATAGTCCTCTTGTTGTAATAATCTAATCTATATAAGAAATGACCAAAATTAAAATTACCAGCACAAGCTAAACATTAAACATTTAAGATTAAGATTATAAAGATGATGATATGCCATCAAAAACAAATGTGAATACTTTTGATTTATGTAATTTGGCTAAAACTATGGGGTAATAATTAAAATAAAAATAGCTAACATGAAATATAAAATCTGCAAGCAAACTTATTAATATTAATATTGTAAATATAAAAAATATAGTAATGTGGTTAAAATAGTGTACAAAGAAATGACAGTAAATTAAAAGTCTGAGGAGCTAAAAATGATAAAAAAAACCACTAATATACAAATTTATGGGCATATTTATGTCAGCTTGATGGATCTAATGACAGTGTAATTATGGTCCATATTTCATAGAAAAGGATCTAAACTATATTATTAGTGGTTACTAACCATCTGTGCATGGAGTTTTCACATGATATAACAGAATTTTACTACATTTAGAGAAGTAAAGTTATTATGATAATATGGTAATTAAAATAAATAAAATTTATCAGTGCTTAAGAAATTTGGACAAATGAGGGGTAATCAGACCCTAAAGTTCCTGTAAGAATGATAGTTAAGGAGGATATGGGCTGTATTTTTTATGGCACCTGTGTTACAGAGCAGTGCTGTACTTCAAAAGAACTTCTATATTTCCTCTCCAGTAATGCTTTGTGATGGAGATTAAATGAGCTCTGAATTAAGGAATTGAAATCTGATAGATAAGAAGCTGGTTTAGAATGTAAAATGTGATTTTTAAAAATGAATATAACCTCTGGAAGAACAGCAATCTGGGCTCAAGATAAGCATCGCTGGGAAACCCACAATAATTCATTACTGTTACTTTTTCCCAAGAGGATATCAAGTTGTCTGTTAAAATTAGAAGGACCAAGCCAAATAGGTTATGAAGTACCTTTAGCTAAATAAGTAAAAATATTTTACCAGAGGCTGGATTCAACTTCACTGATCCTGCTTCCTGCCAGAGCATAGAATTTGGAACACAGCCGGGGGAAGACATTTCTTTAAAAATTGATAGGATAGTCTTGTTGCTATACAGTCCTAATTGAGTCAAATAACTTGATTGCAGCAGGTATAAACTCTGCATCTTAGGCAAAATAATAAGTTTAAATTGCTGAAGTTCATTTCTGTGCATTTGAGCCACAGAATCCAGATGAGCATTTTGACTTCCACAGGCTAGTAAAATTTAAAGATCTTGACCTGCTTGATGGTATGCCCACCTAATTGCCAGATTCACTGTTTTGGGTACTGAGATATATGGATCTTGTCTTGGAAAAGTCTATTATTAATTCTGCCTTATTGCAATATGAAAAGGGTGATCTCAAGAATGACCTCAACACTCTTTTAACTGACAAGGATAAAAGGTAAAGTTACTGCTTTATTTGTGTTTAATAAACCACTGATATCCCTGTGGGCTAGCATTGAAAGGTGAAAAGCAAATAAGGTACCAGAGCATTTATTTAATAAATAAAACTGGCCCAATAGACATCCTTGTCTAACTCTTCTCCTTTAGCTAAATACATTTTTATTTTTGAAACAAATTTATTTCAGTCCAAGAACAGCATAAAAATGTTTCAAACTATAGGTTTTTAAAACTCCCAGAGATGTTAACACTAATGAAGCTACTTGACATTGTAAAAGGAAAAAACTACTACTTTAAAAAAAACACCAGAGGCATAGCAATTTATGTGTACAGCCTATCACGAAAGTAGATAAAAGATTAATTGCATAGAGCTGTAAAATAATGATATAACTGAAATCTACAGAGATGTACCATATACTTTGTGAATAGTATTAATATTAAATCATGTACTAATCTTATACAAGTCAATAACTAGTAGTAGACAAGTAGTAGAATATAATAAAAATCCATGCTGTGCAAAAAGAGAGTAATGTTGAAAATTTTTTTAAAAATATAAATGTTGTATATAAACAGCCTACAGTACTTAGCACTGAGACCAAATCACAGAAAATATAACAATGCAAATGTTTTTTTTTCCTGTTACATTTCGATTTTCCAGAGTATCTCTCAAGTATTCTTGTTGCAGCAACTACTAGTGGTGTTTCTTCCTCCTTCCATTCATAACTATATGAAAACTAGAGATTGCTCTATTAACACTGATTTTCTGATTGTTTATTTGCTGTTTGTGTGAGGTTTCTCTAGAGAGAAGAGCATTTTCTCAATGTCTAGCCATCTCATGAGAATATGCAGACATGTGGAAATGCTCCTCAATGCAGACACAGCTTGAGACCATTTGCTGTGCAATGCCTACTTCTTTCCTACTCTTGAATATGTTTCTAATGTTATGGCCCTCCTTCCATCATTTTCCAGAAAAAAGGGGGGGGGTGTTACTGCAAGTTTGTGTGACCTTAGCACTAAATATAACTGTAGGAATTACCTTCCGTAATGATGTCAACTGATTAGGTTAGGAGGTTGATGGCAGCTACAATAAGACATGACATGTTCTAATGACTTATTTTAGAGGGACACAGAAGCAGCGTGGAGGAAGATACAGGAAAGACAGAAGGTCCACAGGTGCTGACAAAGACTTTAACCTTTGTTGCTATAATATCAGTATTTCACAGGCCAGGCGGTTTGGTAACCCACTTCCAGACCATCAAAAATTGATTTAATTGCAATTCCCCCCCCCCCAATTCAAACTACTGAAGCTTGACTAATTGGAGTAATAGAGAGTAATAAGGCTCTGATTTAAAAAAAGCTTTCCTTTGCCTCCTTTTGTATCTTGTGTCATTGCCTGTCAGAGGTCAGGGAGCCTGCATATTCTATGAGACTGAGTTGCCTTCATTTGGACAAATTAGTTTACCCAACAGTAATTAAAATGCCAATGTGTGTTGGGAAAAGCTGAATGCATTGATGGGCATGTTGGTGAAGGATCTGACAGCTTTGGTGGTTGCTCTCGCACTAACGTGTTGGTGCAGACTCAAAGGCTGCATAAGTTTACGTCTGTGTGGATAATACAGTTCTGTGGTTGGAAGAGGCTCTCTTGTCAGCATGCTCTGTCCCTCTGTTTCTTTTTTGACACTTAGGTTCATTCCTTCCCCATATCCAAACTCTTTGTCCAAACAAGATGTTGTTAACCTACTTTGTCATACACCAGATCTGTTCCTAAGAAATAGTGTTCTCCTAGCTTTCTCTTGCTTCATTGATTCTTTATATACAGTAGTTTTCAGAATGGGACAATTAGAACTAATTTACAAGATGTGAAGATGAGAGAAAGGACTCGGATTAAAACCTGCACGTGTAATCCAGATACTGTAGTCCAGTATATAAAAAAGTTCTCAGATAAAATTATTGACTTAAGATGAGACAAAAACTAAAGATTTTTTAAAAAGATATAAGGAGAACCTTAGATTTTACCTACTTTAACCTGCTGCTCAGTCAGGATCTTTTTTTAAGAGATTACCATCCAGCCTCTGCTTCAAAACTCCAGAAAAGAGACCCAAAGATGCTTTTTCAAGAGGCAACTGGAATTTCTGGTTTTTCTTTGAAGATGTTTCATTTCTCATTTAGCAATACATCCAGAAAAGAAAACGCAGCACTTAATGTGGCAGCCACCTGTTCTGCTAGCAGACTGTTTATATAATCAGGAAATTCTTTCTGATATCTAGCCTGAGCATATTTCCCTATAGCTTTAACCCATTGGTTCTGGTCCTGCCTCTGGATAATGTAGAATTAATCCACTCCCCCTTCTATATGACAACTCTTCAGATGTTTGAAGACTAATATCATATCTCTCCTTAGATCTCACTGATGCTATATTTGTGCCTTTCGTTTTTTGTTTGACCTAGATGTAAAGCTTACATTTCTTCTTATTGCATTCAGTTTATTCATTTCATTGCATGTCGATCTAAAGTGTTAGCTATCCATTCTAGCTTTATGTAACCGGCAGACATGGTAAGTATTGCCTCAACACTTTGTCCAAACATTGATAAAAAATGTTGAACAGTATAGGCCTAGGACACAGCTCTATTGAACTCTACTTGATAACTTCTCTCCATGCTGAAGTGGAGGCATTAATGAGCACTCACTGGGTACAGTCAATTATGTTTTCAATTTTCAATTTTGCCTTCTTGTGGGAATTGTGGTTGCTTCTTTAGTACAGTATCTTATTTCGTTGGGTTCCATATCCTTCCTGGGCAGTTTTCTTTTTCCTACATACAAGGAAATGTATGTTCATGTAAGCTATGCAGTAAAACAACATACAGATAGATAACCTGATAACCGTGGTGTTTTGGATTATATCACCATATAACTCTGTAGTGTGGTCAGAGTTGCCGTTAAGAACATCTGGGCATTAAGATTGCCTACATCTTATATGAGGTGGGCACAGTTCTTTTCTGATTTCACCTTTCATATCTATGCTCCTAAATTATGAAACAGGACAGATCCAATTTTGGAACAGTACCATTGTTGCTATATAAGCAAGATAGTTGGCCCAGTCCTATTGCCTGTGGCTGTAATAATATTTAAATTCATTCTTTCACTCATATGTCACTGCCTCAGATTATCATCCACACTTGTTGTCCAATGCCTTCCCACCCTTCTCTGTTCTGAAGGCTTTAGGTTTTCTGTAGGAACTTCAAGCAGCATAGAATAGCTAGATCTTGCCAAGGCTTTCTACAAATGAACCGTAATTAGCATTGTCAAGAAGCCCTACCAAGTGCTTTTGGAAACTACATATGACTTTCTACCAGATATTTTCCCTCTACATGATCACCCAAAAAGCTAGTTGACCAGGTTATTGATAATTTCCCCTTGACGGTACTAATAACAGTTGTTATTTTTCATCTGTAGTTTCTGTAATCTGATTTCAAAATGTTCCTTTTGGGGGTCCTAAAATTTCTTGCCCCATATGCACTTCTGTCACATACCTGTCTCAATGATGGGAGAGGAAAAAATTGAGAAGGGAATTACAGTTTGGACTCCTGGTGCAAGAGACGCAGAGTAAAATATCTAATTTAATTGAAAAGGTTATTCAAACATAGAAAGATTGTAGAAATCAGCCACTGATGCTCATGTTTCCAATCTATTTCAACAGGTTCATTTGCAATAGCTGCACAAGCTCAGCCTGAATCTACTGATTCTTTGGAGCCTGAAGTAAAAGGATTCTGATTTGGGGAACAAGGCAATTGGTAGGGTTACTACCACAGAGAAATGTAGCACCCTATATCCAAAGCTGTGGGAGGAGCTTTGAAAAATGGAAGATAAATGAAGAAGATGCAACATTAAAGTTCTCTCTGCTGGTTGTTGGTTCTTAGGGGGACAGAGACAATTCTCCTCTGCATATCCCCTATCCATCCCTAAAGGGAAACTGTTGCTGAACAAAATGTAAGTGTTAGAAGTTCTCTCAGAATCTTCTATCTACTTTCTGTAGGAGATACGGTAGAAATTACATTTTCCCAACTAAATTTCCTTGTTAGTTGTGGAAGATTTGTCCAATAAAATAATAGATGGGGATTGAGGGATATCTATTGTAGAAGATCATTATTTACCTGGAAAAAAATTGTTTGGAATAGCGTGTTCCTTCTTAAATACCTCAAAAAATAATAGATGAAGATTGAGGGGCATTTCTAATATGGAAGATTAAATTAAACAATTTAGGATTGAGCAGAGATGAAAATATTTGAGATACCTATATTTTCCCAAAACCAGTTTGCAAGAGATGAGTGGGAAGAAATAGCTAACTTGATATTGGCATCTTCACTATCAATATATTTAGGAAGGAATAGGTAAAGTGATTGTAGATATGCCATTCTTTGCATGAAGAATTTATTTGGAGAAAATCAGGGTGTAGCAATTGTAAAAAGAATATGTGGATCTAAATATATCCAGGGCATGTAATTCTATTGCTATTATTCTGAAAGTTTTTAATCCCAATTCTAATTCTTCATAACAAAACAAAATATATAATGTCAGAGGAGCAAATGACATTCTTTTCCTTGTAATTACAATTCAGACATTTAAAAAATAAATTCTTTGTGCTAACAACAAAAGTTAACAGTTGTGAAAGTGAAATGCAACGTAAGACCTTATATTTGTCCTCAATATTAGAAATTATTTTTATTTGAATTATGAGAACTTTCAGATTCTTCTAGAATGGGAAGAATTTGTGGTTCAGATTCTGTGTAGTTTGCGGGAAGTGGTGCAATTTGCAAGCCAACCCACCAAGAAATTTCTAATCCCAATCACAACAGGCTATACAAGCAGAATAGCGGGGATTAGTGTTGATGGTCTCCACCCCTCTCTTCAGTCCTATTGACATACCTTGATGCTAATTTAGACCTGTGCAGCCACTGGAAGGATGTTGCATACCTTCTTCTGAAAGACCTGTGTGTCTGTGTTGAGCAAGGGAGAGAGAGAAAAAGCAAGACAGAAATCTTAAAAACTGAATTGCCCACTTCAGTGATTTCCAAGCTGCTATTATGTTTCTAACCACGGTAATTGGCTTTACCATTTATTAATGGCTTATGCTAAAGAGACAAAAAGAGACAAAATTCAGGATTTTTTTTTTTACTTCTGGGCTCCATTGAGTACAAGACTGCTTGCTGGCTTGGGGGATCAATTGATGTGCCGCCCTATATTTAAGAGCTTGCAGATGTTCTGAAGACTTATCTTGGATAGCCCATGAGGTGTGGAATGAAATCTTGTGTTTAGACATTTTGGTGAAAAGAATATGCTGCTAGCTGATGCATAAAAAGTAGTCTGTTAGTTCAGGTTCTTGGCATTCTCTATGTAGATCTTAACGAAGCAAAATCCAAAAAGTTAATACATTTATGTCCTCAAAATGTAATGAAGAACTTATAAATTCTAGAAATATGCTTTCCTTTCAAGAATATGAGAATTGTACTCCAGTACATCTAAGCACAGCAGTTTAGGGATAGGATGTGTGAACTGATTACATTTTATCAGAATTTCTAGACTAACAAATATTTTGAATTAAAATTCTTTGAATTTATCTCTTAGATAGAAGGAGCCACACTTTCTTCATAAATAGTTGTGAATATAATTTTTAACTTCTTTAACTACATTACATAGCTAGTAAAATGGATCGTCAGTTCTGATCCATATAATGCTATGTAATGTAGTCACTTTTTATTTTAGAGGGAAGGGCACTTGTATGTAAAGATCAGTACCTAAAGAACAAATCTATAAAATTCCATCCAAGTTATGCTTTGAGAAAGAACTGGTATAAAATGTTTTACTGATATAAAATTCTATCAATAATAGCCAAAATAGGTAAATCATGAAATATTGGAAGCTCCACAAAAGAAAAGAAGAAACTCACAAGAAGAAATATTCTATCATAATGTGGTGGATATGTAACACCCCCCCCCCCAGAGTATTGGAGAAATATTGACATCACTACTCAGAGAATTTTAGGAATCAAATTGGAAATGAAACCTCTTTTTACAAATAAATTAGGCATTAATCATGAATGAGAGCCTGTTTGATGTAGTGATTAAGGCATTAGGCTAGAAACCTGGATGCAGTGAGTTCTAGTTGTTTGATGTTTTTTACTTCTGGCTGTTCACCGCCCTGAGTCCTTCGGAAGAAGGGCAGTATATAAATTTAAATATTAAATTAAATTAAATTAGTGCTGCCACAACCACAAGGTAGCTAACTTTGGGTCAATCACTTTTTATCACCCCTAGGAAGTTGGCAACTGGCATGTATTTATGATGGTTGCAATGTCTCGGGGTCATGTGATCACTTTTTGCAACTTTCTGACTAGCAGAGCCAGTGGGGAAGCCAGATAACAACAGTGTTACTAACTTCACAATGTCAGTGATTCACTTAACAACTGTGGTAAGAAAGGTCGTAAAATGGGGCAAAACTCACTTAACAACTTTCTTACTAAGCAACAGAAATTTTGGGCTCAATAATGTTAGAAGACTATCTGTATTATTTTTAGAAGTGTTTTTACCTTTTTCTTTGTTTTGGACATTTATGAACAATAATATAGTGGAGAAGTTGACATTAAAATTTATACTTTTTATATAATAAAAATTTCAGTATATTCTGCATGAAACTTGTACTAATGTTATCAGTAATAATTGTACAATCCCAGTCAAGATCTGTTCATTCATAAATATCTTTTTTGAAAATACATCTTTGTTTTAAATGTTATAAATACTGTACACATTTTTTAAAAATAGAATATAAGAATTATAAGACTAAAAACTTACAATTATACAAGTGTAGTTAATGTACTTCTTAAAAGTCAGAAATGTTATAGTTTTATATTCAGTATATATATATAACTATATATATATATAACTATACATATATATATATATATATATATATATGCAAAAAATTAAAATCTCAGGTGTTTTCCCGCGTCATGTTAAATAAGTTAGTTAAAATGTTTAAAATTCTGGTTAAAATCCATCTTAAAATCTTCCAAAAATCCTTACAGAGCACTCTGCAAGGTCCTTTAAAACCTTAGCTAAAATCCTACCAGTACCTTAAAAGTTTTTTCTTTCTAGCAACGTTTCGACAGGCTCACAACCCTGTCATCTTCAGGCTCTTGTTTAGTTTAGAAGCTATGGGTGTGTTGCGGGGTCGGAGCTGTCGCTTTTCTATGTTTGCTGCTGCTGACGTATGCTGGTTAGCCTGTAACACTGTGTCCTGATTGGAGGACAGCAGTTTTTCTTCCTGCTTCCTCATCCTGGCTGTTTGGCTACGTGTTACAGGCCTAGCTTTCTCAGGTTCTCTATTATTATCTGTCTGCTGTAGAGGGGAAAGGATTTTGGTAGGCATCCCAGCACCCTTGACTGTTAGTTGAGATGTCAGCCTGTCTTCTGACTCGATCCTCTCTCTCTCCCTATTGCTAGCCACCCTCTGCAAAGAGGGAAGAATTCTGGCAGGCCTTGCAACACCACTGGTTGCTTGTTGGAATCTCTGCCTCTCTTCTGATGTTAACACTCGAGTTTCTCTCAGTGCAGGTCCCCAAATACTTGATAACCTAGAGGTGTCATCTCTTTTTTGCATATACACACCCGCGAAAACTTAAGAAGATATATATATATATATATATATATATATATATATGTGTGTGTGTGTGTGTGTGTGTGTGTGTGTGTGTGTGTGTTTTTCTTCTAGCCAGGTTTTCCCTACGTAGCCAAGGTTTTTTTGCTTTCTGCTTTCACCACACATCCACACAGAAAGCAGACTCAAACCCACACTGATAATGAGCCACGACCAAGGACCAGAAGCCAGACTGCAGCTGCATCATTAGCCACTTTAAACCCCTCCAATCCATACATGAAGCAGACTGACACCCACCATGAAGAGCTCGCACAGCCACAAACACGAAGCCAAACAACAACGCAGCTCACCAGCTCAAATCCCCCTGCAACTCAGACTAAGCTGAGCACAACCAAGCCCCCACCCAAACAGAACACACCCCCAGCCAATCAGAGCACAACCAACCCCCCATCCAATCAGAGCACAGCCAAGCCCCTAACCAATCAGAACACACCTCCACCCAATCAGAACACAGCCAAGTTCCCACCCAATCAGCTCACACCCCCACTAGCAGTTAAAAGGAAGAGAGCTGCGATCTCACATTGCTCCTGGAAGCACGAAGCCGAGAACACCAGCCTGAAGATGACGAATGAGACTTCGTTGAAACGTCGCCAAGACACTTCCAATTTTACGTGGGAGAAGACCCGAATAATCAAAGACCTACACACACACACACACACACACACACACACACACACACATATATATATATATATATATATATATATATATATATATATATATATATAAAGTTAAATAAAGTTTTCTTAATTGGAAAAGGAAAAAAGACAATTGTATTAATAGATTATATTTAGATAGCTTAAACAAAGTAAAACATTGCATTTAATCTTTCCAATCCAGCTGTATTCCTATATAATTCACCCTACCAGTACCAATTTTGTTTGTCCTACCTACCTATCTATCTATCGCACATTTCCCTCAGAGAAGGACTCTGGCTGGTATACAAACAAAAGGGTTAAAGCATAAAAACTGAATATAAAACATTTAAAATAAAGGCAAGGATTGCTAAAGTTTGATATTAAATATAAATTAAAAGGCAGGGGTAGTGCCTTCAGGGCACTAACCAACCCTATATCTGTGTGCTCCTTTTTTAGCCCCAAGTGGCATGAAAGAGCCAGTTCTTTAGATATTTCTGAAAGGGCAGGAGATTGGGGGTCCTCCTCCCTTCTTGGGGGAGAATGTCCCAAATGGACCAATGTTACAGATATTAGGATGATTCATCTTGAAATAGTTTGCTGACAGATGCTTTCCTTGTTTTAGGAAATGGATACCATATGATCATTATGGCACAGTTATGATTTTGCCTATATTACTGTTTTGTGTGTCAGAATTGGTATCAACAATTTCCCATATTTCATATTCCAGTTCTCCCTAATCTGCTATCCTCCAGTGATATTGGACTTTAATTCAATAAACTCAGCTAGCATGAAGGATTATACAAATTGGAGATGGTTGTCCTACTTAAATGTCTTGACATGGACTTCTTGAGATTTGTACTATTCTTTCTTTGTTAAATTGTCAGGCATGGAAACTCTTATGCATTGCAATTCACAAGTCTTTGGCATATTCATTTACTTATAGCACAGATATTTAATAGCAATATAAATCTAATATGTCTTGTTTTCTTCTTTAATAGTTCATTTGTGACTGGAACAGCATGCTGTGGACATAATTCACCTTTGAGAGTCTGGGACTTAGGGAGGTAAGAATGGCATGAATAGGAACTTTAGTTCTTCTAAATAGGAGCCCTGATGACGCAGTGGTTAAAATGCAGTATTGCAAGCAAACTCTGCCCACAGCCTGGAGCTTGATCCTGTGGAGGCTCAAGATTAACTCAGCCTTCCATCCATCCTAATATAAAATACTAACATTTTCTATGCTTTGTGTCTCATTTCCTTAGTTATTGGCAAAGTGAGTCTGCAGGGTCTTCTTTTGTCTATTCTGCTATTTTGCTAATAGTTGGCTTGTCTTTCATTTCTTTTCTGTCAAACAATTAAATTATTAGTATAGATTTAATAGCCAATAATCCATTTTATTGGCATTATTGAATCTACATATATCAAGAAGTGATTAAATTTAGTTATTGCTATAATATTTGGTAACTTATTGTGGATTTTTTTGCCATTTAAATATAAGGAATAAATACATGACATGCTTTGAGATTTCTCACTCCCTGAGACATAAGTGCAACGATTCACAGAAAAATGTTTTTGCAGAGCAGAATACTTATAAAATTAATTGATTAAAATTCTGTGCTACAGAATAATATTATTTACATTTAAGAAGGCTTAATCTAAATATTGCATTTAGACTATGGGAAGATGATGTTCAGTTTAATTCATATATCCAGTCTCCTTGCCCATGAACTTTTTCTGGGTTACTCCACATAGAAATAACAACTCTTACCACGCAAATAGGGAGTGGCTGTGTCACCTTTTCTGCCTTTCCCAAGGAAGCTTCCACCGATAATAAAGCTATGTAGAAAATAGGATTAAGGTAATGAACAGGCAGGATGGAGTTTGATCTTTCAATAAGGCGAAAGCCTGACTGACAGGCAAAGCTAAAGCCTGGGAGACTAGCCAATGAGATTCTTCTTACAGTGGGTGCAAATTCATGGATCCCTCCCTTTTCAGTTGTTGTAGTGGAATGCAGTATACCACTGGGCAGCCCCTCTTGGGCCTCTCAAATGGGGAGGAGTGGACATTGCATAATTTAGATATAATCTATAGTTGGTCAAGCATTCTCACATGAGGAATGGTTGCTGGTGAAAACTGGCCCTTTACACAGAAAAAGGATCAAATAGATGTGTCTATAGCTCTCTATGCAATCCTTTTGTGCTTTTTTATTTGTTACTACATTACCTTTTTTTAAAACAAGGGCTATTTTTATTTGTGGATGTTTCTTTGGAGAGGTCCATTGACTTTACGTTATAAAACTATGTCCATCTCTATTGTTATGAATAGCTTCAAGCATTCAAAATAATGCAACATTCACGACATTATTGTGTGGTATGATTTAGAGCATTGAATATTATTTCTTTAGAACAGTTCTGCACCTGAGAAATAGTACCACCTCATTTTTCATCTATTCAAAAAGAATGTGGATTTTTAGATTTTTTAAAAAATCCCATCTTTATTACTTTATAAGTAATTCAAGATGGCAACATACCTTCTATCTCCTCCTCCTGTTTTCTCCACAAGAAGAACCCTGTGAGGCAGGTTGGGCTGAGAGAGTGACTAGCCCAAAGTCATCCAGCCAGCATTCATGCCTAAGGAAGGAGTAGAACTCCAGAGTCTCCTGGTTTCTAGGCCACTATATCACTACATCAAATTGGTTCAATTTGTCAGTATGCTATCAGATTTTTTTTATTTTTCTCCTATTTCTGTAACTCTCATCGATGCCTTACTTGTTTCTCCTTGATATATGCCAGATACGGATGTATGTATTTTTCACATTTTTATACCAACCTCTTATTAAACATATTGTAGTGTTCCAAAATACCATCAATAACAATAAAATCCATTCATATCCTTCTCACAAAATCTGTATAAAATTCATTAATTCATAAAACTTACTTGCCCCAAGTTAACAATTCAATCAAAAAACAAATCAATGGATCATAAAATAAATCGATACAGAGTACTCATTCACAGCACAAAGACCAGTCTTGGATTATCATATTTTAGACACATTATGAGAAAGCCTAGTTCTCTGTAGAAGTCTGTAATATTAGGAAAGATGGAAGAAAAAAGAGGAAGACCAGCAGCAAGGAGGATGGACTCAGTTACTATGGCATTACTGAACGGATCAGGTAAAGGATCAGATGGAGGATTTGATTGTAAAATTGACTGAATTTGCAGAAATTGTGAAGCTGACAAGTTTGGTCAGAGAAAAAGTGATACTTTTCTGAAAGACTGAAAATCTTATATGGACTTTTTATTGAAAGAAGAAGAAATTGAATTGATAATTTTAGGATTTGCAGATTAAGAAGAAGTTGCGGAAAATTTAAAATGATGCTTGATAGAGGGGTAGAAGGCACAGTTGTGTTTTACTCTTTCTTTCTTTTTCTTTCTTTTTCTTTTTCTTTCTAGTTCTTATTTTATATTTTTATTTTTATTGTTCTGTATATTTTTACATTGAAAAAATTAAATATAAAGGATCAGACTGGAGACAGAGTGTCCTGGAGAATATCTTATCTGTGTGGTAGCTGAAAGCCAGCATCAACTAGATGGCACATAATCATTGTTAATGGCTAGATATCAAATGTGTTTTAAATGTATAGTTTTCATTCCCTTACAAAGTTTCAGAAATATAAGGCCCTGATATGTGTCAAAGGACAGTGTTTTCTAGAATAAGGATTACCATTGAGAAAACCAGCATCCTAGTATACATATCTCTTATAGGGGCAAAATCTTGGGTCACTTTCTCTGAATGTTCATATAGGATGGGCAGAATTATATAGCATAAGATGGACTCTGAGGTACTCTTCAGCTGCACCATATAAGTCATCTTCAAACACAGCTCCATTAAGAGTGCATGATAATAATTTAGTTGCATGGTAATAAGGGCATAAGCTATCATGCTCAAATAATAGCAAAGGCTTCCTTGGCTGCAACTTTCAATTCCTATTTAAGCAAGAGCCACAGGTCCCAAGTGAAGGACATCTACTTTCAGGGGAGTAGGAGCTCACCTAGAGCAACCACCAGAAATACTCTTCCCAGAAAAGTGAGATGATTATTGACAACTATCATTGTCATGCTGCTAGGGCTTAGTCTTATTTCTTTTCCCCGTCCCTTACAACCACTGATATCTTCCAAGACTTCCACAATATTTTGGGCCCAACAGCAAACAAATGATACCTCATCCCAATTCTACTTCCAAAATCTGCTTAAGTTGATTTGACAACATATTCTCAAAACCTTCCTCTAAAAAGGAAGAGTTAAAACTTGTCTAATTCAGTTGAAAGCCTCTTTAGAAAAGGGCTAATGCCATCTTTTTCAAGGTAGGTGGTATTGGGTCATCTCTTAGAGGAGTGTTAATTACATCACAATTGCCTAAAAGGAGAGAGACAGCATGGGTCTGGTCACCAAGTGGCAGTGCTCATACTGCAGAACTCCTATCCACTTTGTTAGATTTTTTTTCTCTATCCACTCAAAAGAATCCCATGTAAGAATGCAGGATACTGCTCCTCTTATCTACTCAAATGATACTGGGAATGGAATAAATACAAGCAACTTTGCCAGCAGAGAAGCCTGCAAATATGTTCAGTTGGTCTGCAGAAGCAGTACCCTCTTTGTCCCTTCCTAAGAGTGTCTGAGTTATTTTGAACAGGGCAGCTGGGTGAGAATCTGAAGACTAAATAAGAGTGAAGAAATATATTACTTTGACAGTTTGAACATGGGCTTTGCAAATCCAACGATCTCACAGTCAGAAACTGAGAAGAGGCTTCACAGGAGCAATCTTGTTCAATACTCTTATCCTCTCCTTTTTTCAGAGATTGACCAATGTGACATGGAGCAGCCTACCAGAAAATCCCCAAGTCCTTTCAGAAAATCCTCAGACTCCATCGAGTGTCTGGAATAAACCATCCTAATTGCTTCATCACCCTTACTGTCCTCAGCCTGACCAGAAAGTGCTCTGACCATTGGCAAAAATGAGACATTGCAATTTTTCATGTTCAGATTATATCAACCACATCAAGCATATATCCACCAACATAATTTGGGGTAGAATGACTTAGAACAAGCTTCTGGTTGTCCTTTGTTGTCCTGAATTTCAATGTCAAATGCATTGCTCAAAGTATATATGTTGTAGTCTCTTAATACCAGTAATCTCAGGGATTTGAACATCGCTTGTGAAATGTTGCTGTTGGGCAATGGCCCAGGTGGCAAAGCAATCCAACTTTACCCGTATAGCCCAGGTTCACATACAGGCACTCACACCCGTTAAAAGTTAGTATTGCTAATCACTGCTGAATCTGCCTAATGATCACAACTATCCCTTGTGGTTTCTACAGAAACTTTAGAAACTGAAAAACTCAAAAGGACAAGCTGAAAATGACCAAATGAACTATGGATCTGTGTGCTGCTAAATAGGTGTAAACACTTGAATATATGTGCTTTCTTCTTTAAACATCTGTGGCAGTAAAACTGGCTGCTAGTGAATGTTAAGCCAGGAGAAATGTTCATCTGATCAAGGAGCTTCATACTCTAATATATACTCTGATATCATAGCTCAGTGTCAGGGCTGAGTGCAATGCTTAAATGAAGTATGCTTCAGAGCATGTGTGGTTAATCAAAGAGCACCTGTTGGCAACTTCTGAAAGCAGCTGCATCTCTTCTTGGATTGCACAGCTGCCCTTACAAGCTGAAGCATGATTCTGGGAAAAGAGGTGTTTGGTTTTAAGGAATAGTGAATGAGTATTGTGTTTGTGGCCATGCACACTTCAAAGCACCTTTCTTTTTCCAGATTTGAAATACTACACATCATATTTAAATATATTAACAAAAATGACATATTTGAAAGAACATTTGTTCTCTTTCCCATTCCTATAAATGCTCTTTTGAAAAAAATAGTTGTGACTGCTTTTTTTCTTTTTTCTTTAAAAAAAGGAACCCTATAATTTTTACATTTCAATTCTCAATTTCCTTAATGCACTGAAACTGGCTTCATGCCATCTCTGACAGCAAACCAACGCCTTTGCATTGCCCTATTTCTTAACCCTTTCTAGCAACAGATGTTGAAATGTTGTATCCCTTTTATCTGTCCCCCTTTAACGTCTTCCTGTAATTAATTTCTCTTGTTAGCTGTGCAAAATGGGCTGGCCTGCTACCTACTCCACCTTTTGAATCATTGTGACTGAGCACATATGGATGCTTTTGGCTTGTTTGGAAAGGTTTACCCCACCCACTACCCCCAGGTAATAGCAGTGGGCAGAAGGATAAAGATTTCATTTTTTTTTCTTTCTTTTTCCCAATGGACCGGAAAAAAAAAGGAAATGGAATGAAGGAGAGCCTGCACGAAGAGAAAGACACAAATCTTTACCTTTCGGGCTCTTGGACTTATTCTTTTTCATCCTTTTGGTGCTTTTTCTTCCCATCTTCAGATAGGAATTATTGAAGTAGCTAGTATGGTACATTTAGTTTAAATACATTTAGTATGTATTTGTATGTGAAGAAACAGTCTTGACTTATAACTGATAGCAAACACTAACCCCCCTCCCCCCAAAAAAGTACTTATAAAGTTCTGACAGCCACTGCCTTCCCCTCAGAGTGACATGATCACATTTCGGGCCCTTGGCAGCCAACCTGCATTTTCAGCCATTTGCAATGTCCCATACTCACATAGCCCAATTTACAATGTATTTGCTGAAAACCAGTGTTTATTTCCGGTTTTTGGCAAAAACATTCCACAGCAAACAATAATGGGTTTGCTTAATGATCCCGGCACTTGCCTAATAGCCTCAGATTTGCTCAACAACCACCACACACATGGTTGTAAAATAGGTGGGTTGCTTGGGTGACTCGCTTTACAACTGTCACAATTAGGATCTTAATGGGCAAGAACCATAACAGTTGTAACTTGAATATTTCCTACAGATGCATATGAATTTGTGCATACTTGCTTGCTGATGCATCTACATGCATGTTAGCCTTAGGGAATTCATACAATGAATTCCAGGCCAGAAATCAGAGACTGTGAGTTTTGGTGCTTTAGTTAACTGGATAATTTTGAGCCACTTACTTTATCCCAACTCTAGGAGGAAGGCAGAGGAAAACCACTTCGAAAAATACTGCCAAGAAAATTGCATGGGTTGGCAGTTGCTAGGAGTCATGACTGACTTCAAGACACATCCAACCCATACAGAGCTAGATCTAAATATTTTCCAATGTTTTAATAAGAAAATTCAACATGTCATACATAAAACTCAAACCGAAGTTGATCTTTTGCATCTCCCTTGTGGAGAAAGGGATAAGGGCCACACACATTTGGAATTTGCATCTTAGTATTGATCAAGATAACTAAATTACCTTTTGTGTACAGTTTTGTGAAAAAATAAATACACCCAGTTGAAATTTTTGACTCTTGTCAATGTTTCAGCATACAGATATGTGATCTTTATAATCAATATTCATTATAACAATATATACTTATTGAAATAAGTAAACTACCTCAAAAATCTAAACTCAAGTGCACCAGGAGCAGATTTCAGCCACTGTTCCAAAGCATCCCATTGCAGCTCACCCATCAGACCTTGTAGCTAGTTGATTGAGCACCACAGTGAGAGTAAGAGCGACTTGAACTTCCTGCCAGCTTCCCTATTGACTTTGCTTGTGGGAAGCTGGCAGGGAGCATGGGAAATCACTCCTGTTCTTCAGTTGACCTTTGCAACTGCCTACCATTTTATTGGGAAGAAGGGAAATAAAGGGAGCCACAGATTAAGGAAAATTGCATTCCCATGTAAGCATAAGATCCACCTCCTTCCAGGGTGGAAGGGGCTGACCCATTGACTGGCAGCATCCCCCAGCCAGCCCTGGCAGCATCTCCCAGCCAGACTTATCTCGCCAAGAGGCATCTGAGTCATCTAATTGTTTACTTGCTGCCCACTTCTGTTAAAGGATTTCAAATTTCAGCCTTGGTTCCAAAGCAGCCAATCACTGCTTCCCTGATGAACCTTTCTGCCAGTCAGTTAAGTGTAGGGGCTACAGGGAAGCGGGATGGGGATATGCCCCTTCCACTTTCCCTTGTGTCACATATCCTATGGATTTCTGGGAAATGTAGTTGGAAGGTGGAATAGTGCTGAAGCAGCCATAACTTCCTCAAATTTCATTCTCACTTGAGTCATGGATCCCAGCATTATGTAAGTTAGTCTGTTTGAGTTATTTGATTCAGTAATTGTTACCCTACACCCAGTGATGGCAAAATGTTTGGGCTCAGTGCATCAAAATTTAATTTGAAAATTCCTAACTTGACTGTTACTAGTATGTCTCTTTCATTCACACATATACCCTGAACAAAAGAGAAGCATTTGTACCTCACTCCCAATCCTTAAATGGAATTTCATTAATTTCTGTGAAACATGTTTTCAAGTAAACATCTACTACCATCACAGCTTTAATATGTCCTGGGGAGACTTGAACTTTCTTTTTCTTAGCTGCTCTTTGTAGCATGGAGAATTCTTTTTCTACAGATAAAGAACTAGAATGCCCTTGAGTTTTCCTTGAATTAATGACTTTTGACCTTCTCCATTGTTTTTTTTGGCTCCCATTCCCTTGCTTACAGAGCATTTCTGTGACACCCTAAATAAATTATCTTCCACTATATATGAGAAGAGGTTCTTTGGTTTTGAGCAGATTCATGTTTATAAAACATTTTTGCTATTTCTTTAGATAATAAGGAAATAAACAAATCAAAAAGAGCAACTAAATATGGTACAGGAACATAATACTTTGTTCCTGGGTCTGTCTTTCTTTCTTTCTTTCTTTCTTTCTTTCTTTCTTTCTTTCTTTCTTTCTTTCTTTCTTTCTTTCTTTCTCTCTCTCTCTCTCTCTCTCTCTCTCTCTCTCTCTCTCTCTCTCTCTCTCTCTCTCTCTCTCTCTCTGACCTCCAAAGTGCTGACTGTTCAAAAAGAAGCTATACAGTGGTTTATTCTCACACAACTCCCTACCAATTCTCCATACTACGCTCTCCCCATTTGAGAGAATTCCCCCACCTTCAAGACATTCTTCACATTCTTTTCAGAGAAAAAGGGTTAAACGTCTGAATTTGGGGGTCACCATGTTATACAAATTGCAATCTAATAGTTTTTACAAGAACACACGTGTGCGTAAAAAAAGGACCTTGGGTAAGAAAGGCAAGGAGACAGACAGTTTGCTTTGTCCTTTCTGTCTTGAATGTTTCTTGCCATTGTCATATTGCCGTGTCTTTCTTCTCCCTTTGCTTCTGGGAGGGAGAGAATTGGTTTGATAGTTAAATTGGCCTGTAAAGCAGAAGGACTTAGTGCCATTTCTGTTTGTTTTCCCAAATAAAAGCCCCAGAGGGGTCTCTTTTGCATCATTTTGGCTTTATGTGAGGAAACTGCCTTTTTCCCATCACTAGCTTGTCAGTTTATCCTCTGAACTTAACCTTACGACAACTAGGACAACAAAAATGTCCAGGGTCTCAGAGCCAGGAAAGGTAAAGAAATTGTATCTCTTTATTGGATCCTTTAAAGTGTGTGTGGGCTAATTCAGAGTCACCAGAAGAAAAGAGGGCAAAAGCTTTATCTCCATCAGTGCAGCTATCATTACGATCCTAGCCAAACTAAAGACATGTATGCCTCCAGCTGGCAAAAGGAAGCATTATAAATTAGGTGCTGTCTAGAGTTAACATTTTTTCAGACAAGAGAAAACTACAGTAGTTATTGTGCCCCAGATTGCTTTTTATGTTTATTCTTTTATAAACAGTCTTGGAATACTTGTTAATTTATTAATAAACTTTTAGCTAGGAGTTCATCAAAGGAATAGATTGCTTTTTCTTCTGATTTATTGTTTCTCATGAATGTCTTGTACAACAATAAAATTTATTAGAAATAGGCATTGCAAATAAAAGCAAACAAAAATGACTTTTTCCCATTGTTGACATGTGCCAGGAGAGATTTTAAAAAATGGCACAACCTGGCCATATATAAATTGTTTTATTTATTTATATACACACATAGACATATGCTCCTGGAACGTGATAGATCGTGCCTCCTGTTCACTGTTGTATTTGCTGGAGAAAATATAGTGTTTTCTATATTTCATGTACTTTAACTCAATGGTTCCTGCTCTCTTTAACTATACTTTCAATTTTTCTTCTTTCAGTAGAGGAACAGGAATCATTACTAAAAAGTAAATGTCCAATTAGAATTACAGAAACTAAAAATTAAAATTAAATTATAAATAAATAATAAAATTTTAAAAAATTATAGATTATTTATATTATTGCATATGAATGAACTATATGATTACATGATTGAAAATATTTAAGATATGCGTTTTGGGTATGACCACACAGAATTAGTTTGGTGGAATTCTTACTCTAGTGCTTTATTCTTTAGGAAACTTGAGTGAAAAATAATTGTAGGAAACGTGATGCTGTCTTAGTGTTCATATAAGACAGGTTTTTGTTTCAAAACTTATTTTTAATTTTTGATATGTTGTAAAAGACATACATTGCTAATGTTGACTTATTTATATCAAAATTACTATTCTTAGGTATTCACACAATAGTGAATTTAAATCAAAACCGTATCATTGGGGTATTAGTACATCCTGATAAAAATAAAGAACAGGACAAAAAAACCCCCACTTTTATATGTTCAAAGAAGCATATTTGTTTTCAAATCAAAAAAAATGGAAAGGAAGAAAATGCAGGTGACTCTCCAAAAGCTTAGAAAGGAGAAAAGGATATTCTTTCATGTTTGCAAAATTATAATATTCATTTGCTCATCAAGAATAAATAAAAACTCTACAAAGTGTATAGACATTTCACAAATAACCCATTGCTATTTTACTTAACTAACCACTGTAGACTATCTAGAGATGTGGAATTTAAAAGTAATTGTATTAAAATAGATTTTTGTCTGTGAAAATACATGTCTGTCTGAATGATTGTCAAATACTATAACACACACTATTAATGTCTCAGAAAATGACTTGAGCTCACCTTTAATATGGTGAATATGGGTAATGATGAAGTACCTATATTCAACAACAAAGATAAGAAATCTAGTAACAAAGCTTTTACCAACTCATTAGATTCTGTTCTGGTTGTGAATAGTATGCAATTTTTTTTCAGTTAGCGAAATTTGCAGTTTAAGCACCATTTCAAGATGAATACTGTTGTGGCAAATTAGAACAAACTGATTCCTCCTCCATATGACTGTGTATTCAGCACTCCAGCTATTGAGCAGGCAATCTTTTGACTTTGTTAAGATGATAACTGCTACTTGAAAAGAACTTGGGTGGTAGTGATAGATACAAGAACTTCTTATCAACTGAAAAGAGACATTATTGGTAGGAATTCAAGTATTTTTGTAGTATTTATGAACAAAAAAAATACTTTAGATTGTAGTGTAGATTTAAGATAATTTAAGAACCTTCTCTTCCATAGACTACTCAGATGATGTTCAACTAATATAGGATGAAGTGGGATTATGATTTACCTCTCTGTGATCTATAGAACTGAAGGGGATGATTGTTTGTGCCAGCTGACCCACATGAGCACTTTATAAGTACTTATTTGAGTGGTTAAATCAATTTGTCAACTGGATCTTATTCCCAAGGTTTACTTTTGCCACAGAATACCATAATAGCTCAAAAGACAAATGAACAAGTGTCCAAAAATAATACTTTGAAGAATTGTTAGATGGAAGAAATGACAAGCTGCTTTCTCTCTTTCATCCATCCCACAATATCCAGAGCAATAACCTCTCCAGTTCTCTTTAATTCCCACTTTTTTGCTGACTTAATTTTGCAAAGAAACCTCTTGGGGCTGAATCCTACCTTGTAACTATGCAATACATAGATCTGCAGCGCATTCTGGTTTTATTTTTTTCTGTGGCTCTATTGCATACAATTAAGATTTTGGTCTGCTTATTTTATCTCTGCCCTAGTACATTTTACATATATTTGAGGAAAGGGGCTTCATCTTAATAACAGTTTATGATACAATAATCCTGTTCCTGGAAAGATTATTGCATTTGCAGATACTATAGCTAATTTTTCTGAAATAATTTTATACATAAATGAGAGAACTCAGGGTTAACTCTTAGGAAAATAGAAGATCCACAAATGCAAAAATGGGGGTTGCTTCAACTGAGGAACAGTGCCAACTGAAATTAAAATATGCAAAAGGATGCCTGTTGCCCTCCTGAGATGAACTGTAGTTCTCATCATCCTTAACTATAAGTGCAATTGGCTAAGGCTAATGGGTTTAGGAACCCAACATATAGAGGGTCACATGTTCCTCATACTGGACAAAGAGGCATCTGTCTGCTTTATGAGCAATCATGTACATGGCATTTTGGATTTTTTTTTTAACAAAGTGACACCCCCACCCCCCAACTCTCCCGATTTTGGAACTGGAATGTGGAAAACATATCTGATAACTTTCACTACCACATTTCCCATCTGATTTCCCACTTGGTTTATTTAAACAGATAGAAAAATGTTTTCAGTTCATCAAGATGCTTTTGCCGTATACCGTATAGCTGTGCCACCAGGGGCCTGGTGGCGCAGCTGGCTAATAGCCTGTTATTAACATTCAGCTGCCTGCAATTACTGCAAGTTCGAATCTCACCAGGCTCAAGGTTGACTTCCATCCTTTCTAAGGTAGGTAAATTGAGGACCCAGTTTGTGGGGGCAATAAGCTGACTTTGTATAAATATACAAAAGGATGAAGGCTATTGCTTAACGCATTGTAAGCCGCCCTGAGTCTCTGGCGAAGGGCGGCATATAAATCAAATTAAAAAGAACGAAAGAAGAAGCACCCTATTAGTTGTTCCCCGTTTTAAGGGAATAAAGGAACTAAGACAGCATTTCTAGCACTAGGCAGAGGAAGGAATCCAGGCTGCACTAAGATAGATGGCTCTGTGGTCACCATTACTGGGCCCGGTGCCTAGGGTTCCTATCATGCCTGTTTTCTAGTTTCTAACCCGATTGTAAATTTTTCTTCTTCAGATCCTCTTTTTTCTAAAACGATGAGAATTCTACTTCTTACTTTCTTTCTGAATTATAGATGCTTTTACTTCTTGACATAGGTTTGTAAAGCAAACTGGCTATACTTCTTCCCTCCAAGAGTTAATATTTTAACAGCTTGTCCAGCGATTCCTGCTTGAGAAATACAAAGTAATAACACAGCACCCCTGGATTCAGGTTTCAGAATGGGGGAGAGAGATGAGGATTAATTCCTATACTTGATGTTAAAGCTTGTCCGAGAGGTTTGCTTTGTGGGGAGCATTGCTAGGGCCGACTGGTCTTGCTAAATGGTTGCTAAGGCCCTGGCATTGAGGTCCAATGGAGTGGCCCACAGTCACGGTCACGGAGGGAATTACACAGCCACAAAGAAATTGTTATTCTCTGTAATCTGCTCTTTGGAGAGTGACTGGGGGAGATGGACTGGTCCCAGCATGCTGTCGGTACTGTGATCACAGAAGCGTGTTGGCTCTAGTGAACGGGTAGGGCTCACCTTCTGATCTGGGGGATACCAGTGCTGCTGGTACTAATCTGCTTTCTCAGCAATTTTGCTCCTCTGACACAACGGTGTTTACTTGTTTGAACATCTCCTGGGACTCTATTTCACCTATTGTGTGGTCTTTATCCCCACCCCCCCACCCCCATGGAGCTTTAGCCCAGATTACAGATGGAATTAGGCCTCTGGCTCGGGTGCCCCAGAAAGACTGATATGGGATCAAGGAGCAGAAAGTAACAAAATAACTGGGGGGGGGAGTCGTTGCTTTAGGGAGTAGAGGCTGTATTGTCCCATGAAGCAAGGGCCAGTGCACTAGTCTGAAAAGGCGTTCAGTGCTTTGTGTCCAATTCTGATTAGACTGTTAGGGAGGAGGAGGAGAAGGGCTGGGAACATGGGAGTCTTTAGTGGCTGAATGAGCTTCATTGGATGCCGTTGTCTGAATGTTAGTGAGAATTGTGGCAGCCTGGCTTTCTCTTGTAAAGGAGATTTGGGGAGGGGGAGGACAGATGGGACATGTTGGTTCTCAATTAGGAACATGCATTAATTAATCAGAGAACCCTGTGCCAGACGGACCTTTTAAGGAACCTACTCAGCTATCCTTATCCCAAATCCCCTGTTCCTTCAATTCATTTGTTTTGCATATTCTTTTGGTCTACCTCAACTTTTTATAGTGTTGCATTTGCCTCGTGGCATGTAAAACCTAAAATGAATCCTATGTCTGATGATGATGATGATGATGATGATAATAATAATAATAATAATAATTTCTAGGGAAGAACTTGAGTGTATGAAGGAAAACACTAGCTAAAGAACTGGCAGCTGTGATTTCACATTGTTGTGATCTGTGATAATAATAACATTAAGATTAAACATTTGAAATAAATCTTCAGGTTCTGCAACTAACACTATGCCTTTTTTCATTGTACAGGTAATCCTTGATTTACAACCATTTGTTCAGTAACCACTTGTAATTACCGCAGTACTGAACAAAGAGATGACTAGTCCCCAAAAGTTCTGGCCATTGCTGTGTCCGTGATCACATGTACAAAATTTGGGCACTTGACAACCAATTCAGATTTACATCCTTTGGTTATGTGACTGCTTACACCAAAGACAGTATACTAAATAGCATATTGCCCCCTAAAAATCTGGGTCCTCATTTTACCCACCCCGGAAGGATGGAAGGCTGAGTCAACCTTGAGCCGGTGAGATTTGATCCGCTGATCTGCTGAACTAGCAGTCAGCTGAAGTAGCTGCAGTACTGCACTCTAACCACTGCGCCACCTCAGCTCTTCCCTGCCCCACTGGCCTTTCTTTGTTTCCACTTACACACCTTTGCTCAGTGCACAAATCTACTGTTCCCTAGACCTCTCTATACTAACAGGTACCTTATGTCCTCCTCCTTTCGCTTTTGTTAGCTCACATACATCCTCCACCTTCCTTCCCGGGCCTGCCTAAACTCACACACACCTGTGCCTTTTTCCTCAGCCTCCCTGTGCTTGCACCACACAACAGCATCTCCTCCCCCATCTCACATGTGGCCTGTGCCATGCCTCCCAGGGCCTCCCCACCTACTTGTAGCACTCCCGCGCTCCTTACCTGAGACTCCCACTGCTTCCCACTTAATGATCCACATACAACAACCAGGACTGACTGGATTGCTATCGCTAAGTAATGTGGTTGTGTGATTGCACTTTACATCGCATTGCTTAGCAATACCAATCTTGGTCCCAATTGCTATTGTAACTCAAGGACTACCTGTAACTCTGCAGAGAAAAAAAGCTCTAAAAAATTCTGCAAACTTGAGCAGTGATTATGGAATTGATTATTTGTGCCAAAATAGCTTTTCAGTGAATTATTAGAAATCCTCAATGATCTTTTCCATTATATACAGCAGGAGGACAATGGAAGGGAATTAATACTATTGATGACTTTGTTCCTTCCAATGTTACCTGCATTATTTCTTGCAACCATTCTAAAATCAATACTCATGCAGGGTTATAAAAAAGAAAAGCTTGCTTAGGTCCCTCAAAATTCAAGTACTATAAGTGTCTGCATAGTTTCCTTAGGAATGTTCAATTTGGGGAATTGGGAGGAAAACAGCAAATACTGGTATTTCTGTTGTCAATATTACATGTAAGAAATAGACTGAAGAAAAAGATTTTCTGAGAATATAGGATATTTAGAGTTAACAGACTATATATCTGACCTTGACCAGAGTGACTATATTTAAAAATGCATGGGAAGGAGAAAAATTTGAAGAAAATAGGCCTCTAAAATAAGATTTCTTTTCAGTTTTAAACTCTTAATATACATATCGTCAGTGACTTCCAGTCATAATATATAGTAAATTTGATTTCTCCTTCTGTTGGTATTGATAGATAAAAGGGGATAGTTGGTTGCATTTATGCCTTGTTCTTAAGACTATTAACACAATAGTGCTGAATCTAGATGTTTCCAGCATGTGTTAGATTTTATGTAGCAAATAAATGTACCTTAAATCTATCAGGGAAATTTTTTAAATGAGTAGTTATTTGTTGAAAATTATTATCCTTAGTAAATATTATTTTCTGTTTCTTTTTTTAAATTTTTATACTGCCCTTCTCCTGGAGGACTCAGGGTGGTGTACAGCCAGAGATAAAACCCACAACAATATAAAAGTTAAAAGACGAATTAAAAATATTAAATAATTTGGCCGAAAAAGCTAAAATAAAGACAACCCATTAAAATAGCATTAGGCCAGCCCTGCTTTGTGAAACAATAGCGTTTTGAGGGCGCGGCGAAAGGTGCGAAGGTCGGGAATCCTATGAATCTCCGGGGGCAGCTCATTCCAGAGGGCAGGTGCCCCCATAGAGAAGGCTCTCTCCCCCTGGGGGTCGCCAGTCGACATTGTTTGACCGACGGCACCCTGAGGAGTCCTTCTCTGTGGGAGTGTACTGGTCGATGGGAGGCTATCGGTGGCAGAAGGCGGTCTCGTAAGTACCTGGGTCCTAAGCCATGGAGCGCTTTAAAGGTGGCGACCAACACCTTGAATCGCACCCGGAAGACCACCGGGAGCCAGTGCAGCTCGCGCAGGAGCGGTGTTACATGGGAGCATCGAGTCGTTCCCATAATCACCATAATGTTCCTGCTGCACAGCATTCCATTCACTCAATAAATGTTCTCCCTAGTCCAGAGGCAGCATATTGGCATGGTTACATGTGGCAGCAGAAAACTTGGAATATAATATAAATATCCAAAAGAATTGTACTTCTCACACACATGGACTATCAGTTACAATAAATAATACTTTCCTTTGATTCTCTATCTACTGTATTTTCTAAATTTAACAAATCAGTGGAACTATATAAATAGTACTTGTGCTTGCTCTTCATAAAGGAGGCTTAAAGCCTGAATAGTGCTAGAAACAGAACTGAGTAATGGCTTTTATAATTTTAAACTGAAAATGAATACTAGTTTAACCTGATATATTTTTTACAACTAGTGATTGATATTTTTTTCCCCCAATCCTCACTTATTTGGCCTTACTCTATTTCTTTATTGGTATTGAAAATCTATGTGAAGATAAAAACCTCGGGTAATAGCCATAGAATATAGTTAGTAAGCACTGGAGTTTAATTTTTGTTTGTTTCTCTCCTCAGTGGGCAGCTGATCACCTGTCTAGGAACAGATTTCCACCGAGGAGCTGGAGTCTTGGATGTTTTCTATGAAACACCTTCAACTTTGCTCTCTTGTGGATATGATACCTACATAAGATACTGGGATTTAAGAACAAGCACCAAGTTAGTTTGGAACCTTGCTTTATTTTATTTTTTTTAAATTGGAAATACTTATTTGATAGCTGTTTCAAGATGACTTGTTAACAGTCCACATTAGTCACAAGAACTTGTTTGTTTGTTTGTTACCTTCAAGTCAAAATAGACCCCTGATACCTGCCTGGGACAAGCCTCTACAGTTTCCTTGACATTTTTGAAAGTATTTTCCGATTGCCCCCTTCCTAGGGATAAGAGAGAATGCCTGGCCTAAAAGTTACCCAACTGCTTTATGATTAATGTGAGTCTGGAATTCAGTCTCCCTGTTTCTAGCCTGATGCCTTAACCACTGCAAACTGGCAGTGACACAAGAACTGACAAACAGTATTTAGTAAAAAATATTCTAACATTATCTCACAGTATTTTGTTTACCATCAATTTCCCAGGGAATGTGTGAAGAAATGGGAAGAACCACATGACAGTGCCCTATATTGCATTAGAAGCAATGGAAATCATATGATTGCAAGTGGCTCCTCTTATTATGGAGTGGTACGTCTGTGGGACAAACGACAAACAAGATGCTTGCAGGTGAGGCATCATCACCATGTTCCCAAAAGTTGATTATGAAGAGAACTGCCTAACAGAGTCTAAGTGGGATAGGGTGTTCTTTTGCTTATCCCTAATGCTTTTCAAATAAACATGATGGATAGAATGGTAGATTTGGGCAGAGAAGATGTGAGTTAAGTATTCACTAGCATGAATAATGAAACCCATGAATGTGGATTTGGATAATAACAAGTAGACCTAACTTGCAAGTGCAGCTGGAATTCCCATTGCTAAACAATGCAGTCATAAAGTGTAATTCCATTGATTAGCAATGGCAATCTCTGCACTGTCAGCTGCCATCATTAACTGAATCCCATGGTCATTAAGTGAGTTAACATCCTACTGGCTTCCCATAACCAAGGCAATGATGAAGTTGGCAAGAAGTTGGAAGTCACAGGTGGCTTGCAAGCAGGCTGTCAGGCAGGCAGGTGAGTCATGGCAAGGATGCACAAGGGTGTGAGGGGTGCAGCAAGGCTTGAGGAGGGCATGTGAGGGTGTGAAGAAGGTGCAGTGAGGCTCAGGGAGAGTGGGGCTGGGGCTGGGGCAGGTCTACAGAGGTGCTTGAGGCAGTAAGCTTAGAGAAGGAGTGCAGCACAAGCCCAAAAGGACTGAAGAAGGGTGCATGGGTAGGAGAAATTTACTCCAGCATCTTGTAACCTTCCATGCCAACTTCCCCACTGATTTTCTAGAGAAGCTAGCAGAGAAGGTTGCAAATGGTGTTCCTATGGTTGCGGGTGCTGTAGCCAATCATGTGAGCCAGTTGTCAGGTGCCCAAATCATGATCACATGACTGCAGGGGTGCTAGGATGGACACAACTCTGAGAACCAGTCATAGCTACAACTGATCAGCACCATCATAAGTTTGAACAGTTGCTGAACAAATAGTATTGTTGAAGACTTCCTAAAACAGTGTATTCTTATTCAATGTAGCACCAGAAATATTAGTAAAGATGTTTATAGTTATGATTGCTATTGCTTTGAGCTAATTTTATTCAGGAAATGGATTACTAATATATGCTGTCTGTTGCCTTAGCCCTGTTTTAATACTTATTTGCAGTAGAAAAGGATTACAAAATTTGCAATAGATGCAGGTTTACAAAATTGAATTGTGAAGATACTACATGATTATCATGTTTGACTCTATTAAAAGTTTAAATAGCTTACCTAGAAGTATTTTTCTTACTGCTTTTGCAGAGTTTCTCCTTGTCATCACCTATCAGCAGTCCCGTATATTGTCTACGTTTCAGCACCACTCATCTCTATGCGACATTGGCATCGGCGTTGTACGTCCTTGATTTCACTACCTCTTAACACTGATATGCTTGGACTTCAGACGTGACAGTCAGCTCAGGGAGCACAAAGAAAGTGTAACATCTTTGAGACAATAAAACAGCAGTTGGTAAAGAAGATCCCATTTCTGCCTTCTGGTGTCAGTAAAATCTAATGTATCTTTCCAACCAATCTTTTCTACACTTTTGATTTGGTTACTTTTCTTATTCCTAGAAAGGCAAAGCTCAGTAAGTCTTAGGATATGCATATTCCAGCATAGTTTGGGCTTCTGAATGTTTCATGTTCATATATTTCATTATAATTTAATTGAAGAGAAAGCAACTATATCTGGACAGTGAAGTAGAAGAAAATACTTTATTTCTGCTTTACTGACATCCAGACTTTTTCATGAATAAATATTGGGCTATAAGATTGAAAACTCAGTTGGCTCTCTGTAAATTAAATCAAGTATAAATATTATTGTTTGGCACCATATAAGAACTGCTTTATTGGATCAATGCTGACAGGCCGGGTATTGAATAAATTATTGAAGTAGCATACAAAAAGTATCTTTGATTTCAAAAAGTAATTGAAGTCACAGTACATTTGACTGGATGGCTTTTATTCAGTACGATTGACTTTACTTATCTATGACATACACAGCAAGCTGAGAATAAATATTCCTGAAAAATTATCACAATTGTGAAGATAAAGGAGGATTTATTTACTTAATACTTGAAAAAACATCTAGCCATGCATAATTCTGAGAGAAGATGCAAAAACATGGAGTGGTATCCGGGCTTCCGTCATCACTCTCATCAAACATCTGTATTTATAAATGGAATACCATGAATACTAATACTTGTTTTTTCTAAAGACAGTGTTCTGTAAACCCTAGTGTTTCTGAACAATGCATCCCCCTTCTTGTACATATGAGTTTAAATAGGATATTCTGTTTAAGGTAAGAATATAATCAAATATGAAATTATTAGGGGACTCAAAAGTTTGCAGACACACTAAAAATAAGAAGCCAATATGAAAATATGTGAATGGAATAGATATTGGCTGGCCAAAACAGCCAACAGGAATGCCCCCACATCTTTTTATTCTAATTGCAATTATTACTTTGTTAAATGGTGAAGTCTGTGTAAAACAGACCTGTATTCTGTTTGTAGAATTGATTGAAAAAATGTCTGAAACACAAACATTTATTTCATTAATGTCTGATATATAAATCAGTGTAATTGAGACAAAAGGAAATTTTTTTAGTATAATGACAAATCAAGAAAATTGGAATATAAACTCTGAATATTCTTCCATACATGAAGGATTGGGAAACAAGGACAACATCATGAAAATCTATTTTAAAACAAAGTATTTGGAAAGGTTTATCACTGTCCATGATTCAAATTCTAGTATGCTGTAACAAATAAACCTCGTAGGGCCTCAGTATAAATAATAAAAACGTAAGACAAGTCACGTACTATGGTATAAAAAGTGACTATGTAATTGTGTAAACAAACTTTAAAAGCAGATATTAGGAGGCGGCACTGAGATTGACTTAGGGATTTCCAGGTATGGCAGTGTTGACAGTGACAGAAATGGAACAGAACTTTTGAGTTATTCTTGACCTCCCAGCCTTAAAGCAACAGGGAAGATTGTGGTACTGTACTGGAGGGAAACTAGTTTGATGGGACTAGATTTGAAATTCCCAGGAAGGCCCTTCTCCATTAAGTGGCCAGATTGAAGGGCTTCAGTGAACTGGCAGAAGGTGGGGATTTTAGGTCTCTGATTATTTACACAAAGCAACCATTGTGGTGCCCAAGAATGGCCAGCTGGCAGAAAACAGAATGTGATGCATTCAGGTTGCTGGCAGTTGGGCAAGGGGTCTTGGCATCATACCTAAGAGTAGTGCAGTTTTGTTAGGTCTAAGGTGGTGAGTGTAGTTTCCTGGGGAACTCCTATGCTACCAATGTTTTGGATGCACTTGCTGGTAATATCCTGCTGTTGCAGTGTATGTGGGAAATTTATTCTCCAGTAACTAGAATGGGCAGTCCCTCAGGTGATAGGCAAGTGGAATGAATGAATACTGATTCCCAGTAAGGGAAGGATCAGAGAGATTAAGAGATAGTACCCAGGACAATGGGAGAAAGTCTGTGTACATTTACTTCTCCTCATAGGGGTATACTAGATGATTAGATAGTCCTCATTTAGCAACCACAGTTGGAATCAACAATCTTATTTTTAACAAAGTGGCCACTATGTTTAAGTGAACTAAGTGATTAGAGGTTTGGCCGAGTGGTTTGCCAGGCTGCTGACTCCATGGGTAGATTGGTTAACAGGTAAAGTTTTAGTTTGGGAGTTGGGCTCATACCAGCTCTTACATGAGGTGAGCAAACTGTGTGGAATGGAAGTATAGCTGCTACATCCTGGCAATGTTGGGTCATAATATGGTGCAGATATCATGCTGACCATTTCATGGTATTATGGGCTTGTCCACGTATAGCACCTAGTTTTTGCTTTGGACCACTTTGATCTGGATACGGAGAGTATGACTATTACTCCCTTGTCATGGTCAGATCACTTCCTGGTCTAGCATAAATTGATGGCTACCCATGACTTCCAAGGTGATGCCCATTCAGAGGATCCACTCCAGGCACTTTTGGATCTGGGTAGTTTGTGGTGGGTACTTGATTTTCCCAAAGATGTGATGTGTGAGTCTACCAAGTGCCTGTTTTGCTACTCTCAACATAGGCAACAAGCCCTCATGAGCCCTCAGTGAAACCGCTTCTAAGCAGCTGCTGTTGGTCTTATCTTTGGTGGCTGATGGGTTTTGGATTGCCAGCAGGAGTTGAGGCAGCAGTGCCCAGAGAGTACATGGAGGAGTATCAAGAATGAAATTGAGCACAATTATGTGCCCAGATTTGAGCCTGCCCCACAAATATAAGAGAATAAAGCATTCCTACTTCTCTCGTTACATTGGCATGTTGTCATCCAGAAGCTCTTTGCAGAATGGTTAATTCCCTTTGGAGAAGGAGCCAGTTGCAAGAGTGACTGTGGTGACCAGTCAGCATAACATTTTGCCATAGGTTTGTTCAGATTCTCTTGACTGCTTTGGTATTGTCTAGCGATTTGATTGGAATATCTTGTCAGGTTAACTGGGATTCTCTACATGCTCTCCAAGATACCCTCTGTTACCTATGGTCTGTCCCTCTGTCCCTCACAGCTGCTTCAGCTATTTATTTGTATCAATGTAGACTCCAATTGATTCTGGGCAATACAACAAATATGTAATGCAAAAAGAGACATAGCAATAAACAAAGTCAACAATATGTACCATACACCTAGCAAGGGGATCCAATCATCCTAGTTCAAAGCTTGGGAGCACAGCCAAGTCATTAAGGCCTCCCAGAATGCCACCAGGATGGAAGCCCTCTGGATCTCAAGAGGAACCACATTCTGGAATGCAGGTGCCATGACAGAAGACATGATCCTGAGGTTCCAATATGGTTAATGAAGGCCCCCATTGGTTGATCAAAGGAACATGTAGTACATTAACTTTGCTGGATTGAATCTGCTGGGTCGATACCTTAGTCCCTCCAGTAACAAGCACATTGAATTGCACCTAGAAACAAACGTAACCAGTGCAGCTTGGAAAGCATGGGTGCCACTGCCACGTGGCCATACTGAGGATAGTTAGGGGTGCGTGGGCCTTATTCCCTGGATCTGGAAGATTACCAATGCCTCCTTACCAGAATGGGTGCTGCTGGGAGCCATAAAGAGACTCTGATATATTCCCTCTTTAAGAGGCCCTTTTTGGATTTTTGCATTTTCCAGTTGGTTTTATTTTCGGTTTTTCGATATTATTCCATTGCAAATTTTAATGTTCGTAATCTGCCAAGAGTTCTGTAGAATTGTGGCAGGGTATAAATGAAATGATGAATGAACCCCGTTCAGCACAATTATTTAATAAAAATACAGACAATGCACTTCAAAACTCTTGACTACTGTGTCTTGCAGTCTCCTTCCCCATTATTAGCAGCTTTGATCTTCTTTAGTTCTTTTTGCAGTTCCTCTTCTGCAGCTAGTATTTCTGTTGGCTTTTGATACTATAGGAAAGAAAATAGCCTGAATCTCTGTTAGAGCAAACAGAAATGCTATTAACAAAGTGCCTCATTTGCAAAATTGAAAAAAAGAAGCGAAATCATTGGTATGTCATGCTCTCAGATTCATCTTTTTCAGCCATTTAAGATATAAAACCTAGAACATAAGGCTGTATCACAAACATATTCATTGTAATACAAATTTTTAGTTCACACATTGAAATCCGCCTTATTGTATTTTTTTCTGCTAGAGTGAAATGTCCAATGGCAGAGTGTGCACTTGAACTTTTCCAATTGTTCATTGGATACCTCCCTGTTCTCTGAAGAAAGTATAAGTATTACAAATAAAAAAAGACAATTATTTCAGGTTAGAAAGAAAAATGCTTATTATTGACTTATTGAGTTATTTTTAAGACTTTGAAGCAGAAATAGTAGTGTGAGGGTTTTTTTTTTAATCATAAACCTTATTGGTATAATTTTTAATTCTTAACTTTCATCCAAAGGCAATTTTCCTCCATGTGTGTTACCTCAACTTTTATACAGTTGGTCCTTAACTTACGACCACAATGGAACCCAAAATTTCCATTGCAAAGAAAGCCAGTTGTTAAGTGAGCTGTGTCCCATCTTATGACCTTTTCTGTCACAGTTGTTAAGCAAATCACTACAGATATTAAGTGAATTAGGTTTTCCCCTTTGACTTTGCTTGTTGGAAGCCAGCTGGGAAGGTTACAAATGGTGATCACATGACCTCGGGACAGTGCAGCTGTCATAAATACATGCCAGTTGTCAAGCCCCTGAATTTTGATCACGTGACCATGGGGATTCTGCAACCGTTGTAAGTGTGAAACCCAGTCATAAGCCACTTCTTTCGGTGCTATTGTAATTTTGAGAAGTCATTAAATGAATGGTTGTAAGTTGAAGACTATCTGTAAAGGCAAAAGAGGACTGAAAACAGTAATATGCTAACGGTGTCAGATTAGCTTTATGAGAACTTACTGTGATGATCAATGTATTGTTGGCATGAGTAAAACTCAAAGCTGTGCTGTCCAAAGGCAGTTGGAATCTGTCCAAATCAGGAATAGTGAATTTCTTGTAGTATCTGAAAGTAAATGTGGACATGAAAATAAAGACTATTCATTTCTTCACTAGTGGAAGATAAAGAATACCAAAATTATGTTTTTATATGAAAGAAATTTCAGGATTGTTCCAAGAGTTAGAAGCTGAGTATCTTTCATTCAAGGCTACAAGATTCCACTAAGAATTATTTTTATTATAGTAAAATACATAAATAAACTAATTGAGCTATATTTAAAAATCTGACTGAACATAGGTCACTATTAATTTTGATCAGAAGGTTTTGTTTTTAAATGCAGCCATATACTAAAAACTACAGTAGCAAGGATCAATCATCCTTTCTTAGAAAAGAGAGGAAGGAAGGAAGGAAGGAAGTAGTGGCAACCATTTCCAAAAATCTTGCCAAGAAAACTAATCCAGTCATCAGGAATTAACCCTGATTTAAAGGCACAAAAAATGGGCTTCCCAAACTCTGGGATACTTACTAAACAAATCATTATCATAAAGATAAGTGTTAGATAGGCTACCTTAACAGTTTGAATGTTACTTTAGTTTTGATCACCTTGATTATGCATAGTGCCTACATTCTCATATTTATCAGGTACTTAGAGTGATCCATCTTCTGCTATTTTCAATTTAATTTAAGATGGAAGGCCAATATGCTTTCTCCCCACGAAGCATGACTGCCATTTAGTTCCTTTGTGAGCTGGATCTCATCCTTTATGAATTATACTCCATAATTGATGCATGTTTGGTGCCCCAAAATGAACAGGATGTCAAACCTATGAGCAATCCTTTTCAATTAAGTTAGTTTTGTTCAGAGGTTGATTGGTTGAACTAGTGCTACACAAACCACAAACCCTTTATTTTCCAAGTCCTGCTGAAAATGCACACAAAGGCCAACCAGCCAGGGCTAACTTTGCCTGCTAAAGAAGAATGTTACCCCAGGGCTTGGAGGCTTTTGCTTATATTTGGGAAAGGTGGCAGACATGGATAATAATGGAGATGTCAAAGGTTAAACAGCAAAGATTAGATGAACACAAAAGACAAGTTAAGGAAGTGTTAAGTTCTTACTGATTGAGACAATAAAAAAGCAACTCCCCAAAGTAGTCCAGTGTTTCAAAGAGCCTATGAAGTCCACACTGAGAACACCAACTTTATCCCCCCCCCCCTCCAACCAATAGGGCTGAGGCAGTGGGAAAAATACCTGGTCTGAGCTCCAAGTAAAATCTGTGAAAGATCAAAGGAAAATAGATCTGCTGTTTTGCCTCTTCCAGCATAATGTTAACTGCTACCTTGTCCTGCAATAATTGAATCTGCTGTAGCCAAGGAGGCTTTGCTTGTTTGTTTGGAAGTCTGCTTTAATGGATTTGTTTTACAGCAAGAAGACTGAATCAAATCCCACTTCAGCAGCCTTTTGCTGTGGCTAGAGGGGGCATTGTTGAATGAGTAGAAGTAGGTGGCAATATTTTCTTTTTAAGGTCCTTTGGGGAGCTATCTTCTCTTCCACATTTACCATTGCAGAGGAGCCATTAAGTAATTCCAGGTTTCTTTTGTTATATCTCCTGGGAAAAGCTACATCTGCTAAAATTCTAATTGTCATAAGCATTATGCCATTGTCCTCCCTTTTTCTAAGGCCAGGGTAAACAGCTTTCTCAGGATTGTAGGCCCCGTCTTGCTTTTCCTCCCAGCTGAAGATGGCATCAGAGGAAGGGGCGGAGCCACATTTTCAACCTATACTTTATTTGTATCCTGAATCGCTGACTCTCACCCTAAAATCATACTGCTTCAATATGACAGTAAATGGCTGAATTTAAGTGACACAATTTTGGATGAGTTTGGGAGGAATTTAAAAGTGGAATATTTTTGGTGATTTGTTACCTAGTTTCCGTTCTTCTATTTTCATCTTTATCCTTAAGGGAAAAATAGAGACAAATGTTGCTAAAAATTAGTAATTTTGGTAACCATTTTAGTAATATATCTTGGGAGCTGGGGGAAGTACATGCAGCTTCCCATTCCTGCCATAAAGGACTAACTAGAATTTCTCACATGATCAAGTCACAAGCACTAATGGGAACTGAACATTATGTAATATGGGGATTGGGAACCTGTGGGCTGGTCCCAGGTGGAAGTAGGAAGAGGTTGCCTCAGATACATCAGCAGCCCCGCACAGAGAGAGAAAAAAATAATATTGTTAGACATGTCTGGAAAAAAGAGAACATGTCTAGCAGTTTAGCAATAGGTAGAAGTCTCCAAGTTCTCATGTAGACTTCATAAAATCCCAGTTTCGATAAAACAATAGAATAATTTATGAAAGAATTATTAAAATGCAGACATACATGCACTGCTTCTGTTGTTTTAGCAAAAAGGACAAGTATCTGAATTGAAGTTATTTTATCTTCTGCCTTCCTCACAATAAAGAACATGCTACAATAAATAATGGTATCTAATAGGAAAATCACAAAAGTCTACATAATCCAAGTTCTATAAAGAACCTAGCAGTTTTGTGGTGGAGCAATTTTTGTTGTAACGCAAAATAAATGAAAAATGTGTATTCCTCTAATAGAAGCCAATTCCACTTCCTGAAGCTAATAATTGAAATGTTTTATTAAAGACCTCAAATTACTGAAAGGCATGAAATACTCTTTGAGACATTAACTTTGTTCCACATCTGGGTGCTAGGTTAGTTTTTCTTGTTACAACACTTGCATTACAAATAGAACTCGGGGGCTTGATTTTAGCTAGTAATGATTTCTTCCTCTGTTTTTGACTGGATATTTAGGTGACAATTTTCTTTCTGACTTCCAAAATGTCAGTAAACTGCACCAAAAGTAGCATTTTTAGCTACACCTTATGCAGATATCCATTGTTAATGGTTTAGCCTGTGAATTCAGCCAATTATTTAGCTTCCCAGAGTTGCCTTATCAGTAAGAGGGAAAGCATATAAATTTAATAAATATATTTCCATTTAACCAATAAATCATAGTTAAACCATGGCTAAGATAAATATGTGATTGAACAAAGTCTTTTGTTCTACCACCGACCAGCCAGAACAAATCATGTAAAAGCTGTTTGTTGCAGTATTAATCCAACTTTTCCTGGTTTCTTTGGTAGACAGAATAATTGAGTTTTACTTTAGAATTTTTAAATCATGTCTAGAATTTCCAACAAGCAAAGCAAGCAAATGTAAAATGTCCGTGCTAATTAAGGTATCCATTCCCCACCCCCCAAAAAACTATATAATGGCTTGTATTTTATATGTTAGGAACAATAGCATCATTGCTTCTGAATGGTCCAAAACATATTGGATTGTCTAAAATACACTGGGCTACTAAACAGTAAATGATCTGTTATTGGATCTGCTAAGTGGTTAATACGGTATCTTCTTTTTAGTATTAGCTGACAGCCTCAAGGGAGATATGAAAGAAATGAGTTTATCTTATTCTTTGCCTATCAGCAACTAATTTAGAGCTACTTATTACTATACCCTGAGTTTTTATTTAAATATATCTAACATTTGTCATAAATTTGTTTAGTTCTTTTTAAAAGGCAACTTATTAGTAAACGCAGTCTATGTCATAACAGTAAAATTTATGCTTGTGTATATGCAAGAGAACTCTGTCTTAATCTACTACAAGTCAAAATCATAGATGATCCTGATTTAAAATGAGACTCTGCAGAAGGCCGAGCATATTTAAGGATTGCTCAAATCAACAAATACTAAATAATATTCCTACCTATCAAGAGGAAATCCACTGAACTTCAGGAACCTGATTCTGTACCTGCCACTTCCAGTGAGATAAAAAGATGCTAAGTAGAATGACCCATAAGGTTAATGTAGTCTGGCCTTTATTGTGAAATGTTTGACAAGTCCTGACCATGTCTCTAGTTTTTTATTGTCATTGATTAATTATACTCTTTGCCCTCAGAACAACTTTAGCTTAACATAAATGGTTAAATAGAAAATAGAAGTTCTTGCCAACAGCACCACCTCTGGGTAAATATTAGGGATTGCATAAAAATGGAAAGAGTAGGAAAAACAAATGCTCTTTGTTCTGGGACTATACTATAGCTTGATTCATACATAAAATTAAGACATATCAATGTTTTATTTAGCATTGCATTCAAACCTATCTATTAGGGATATGTGCAAAATACAATACAATGGCTTGTTCAAAAATAATACTCTTCATAATGTTATGTGTGAATACTACAAAAAGCTCAGATTATGCGCTGTTGGTTTGTCAATTGAAAATGCACTGACGATGTCTCCTCAAATGATGACGAAATGTTCGCAACCAAATTGCCAAGCTCAGAGCTCAAATCAACACCCCAGCTACCAACCTGAACTACTAATATTCAAGTACATGTCAGCTCAGATTATTTTGCTAAAACAATATAACTGTTCTAACAATACAACTGTTAGGAAAAGAAAAATTCAGAATATTACAATAGAAAACTAACATCATTTCCACATCCTACAAGCTGTCCGCAAGTACACCCAAATTTATCCCACCATGTTTACTGACTTCTTATTTGTGGTGTGGATCACACAGCAACGCTGATCCTTTTCTACTGAAACACTGTAGACATCCTTAGGATATGGCAGGTTTCGGATCCGCCACTGGAAACTGCTTTTGGTGTCTTTTCGCATAAAGACAGGCTAAAGAAAAGAGAAATGGAATTCAGCCCAGTGTTGTTCAGTTCAACTAGACAGCAGCTGTAATAACTGTACTACAACAATATGAATAGGAATTGCCAAAATTATGTGTGCAAGTGTTGGATTCTTATCTAAACTGAAGCAACACTGGTGCCAGCATCTTTTAAGTTTAATACCTTTCCCCATGAGATTTTCTCAATTTATATAATGCATTCTTTTGTGGGATACACTAAATACATCCCAGATACACAAATTGTGTTATAATACTAAGGAATGTGAAGGAAAGTGCTACTAGATTTAGGAAAAATATAGACTGAAGTAAAAGATGGTTAAGGAACAAAAGTAGTCTCTTACAAGAGAAAAAAAAAGGCCATTTCATAAAAGACTGCAATCAAGCAAAAATCCATTCAATAAATAATTACATTCAAGACACAGAACACCCTTCATACAAATATATGGGATAATTCAGGTATTCACACATACATGAAACATATATACCTCAACTGGATACTGAATGAAATGGAATTATTTTGTTTCAGATAGAAGGGAGTGTACAAGGAGAAAGAGACCAAGAACCCACAATCTATGGGTTGATATACATACACATTTGACAAAACCATGAGAATTAGGTGATGGCATAAGGGATATAGCACACTCTGGCAGCAGAGTAATGGCACAAGGGAAAAAACTGCCCCTGTATTTAGGCATGCAAAACCATCCTGAGGGAAGGAGCTGAAATGGTTTGTGTCCAGGATGTAAGGGGTCTGCAGATATTTTCTCAGCCCTCCTGATCCGCGCAATATACAGGTCTTCTATAGAAAGCAGGCTGGTTGCAATTATTCTTTCTGCAGTCTTGACTATGCGTTGGACTCTGTTCCTGTCCTGTTTGGTTGCTGTACTACACCAGAGAGTTATAGATTCAATAATTCCTCTGTAAAACTGCATCAGCAGCTCCCGGGCGGTCTGAATTTTCTACGTTTATGCAGGAAGAACATTTGAAAGAGATCCTAACTTTAATGCAGAATTGTAATACAGAGCATAAACCTTTTATAAAAATATTATTTAGTTCTTGGCATTTTTGGCTAAATTATAATCTGTGTCATGGAATAAATTGTCAGTGGAATTAAGCACGCCTCTTCATTAAATTTAGGAAAGAGCTGAAAACATATTTACTGTCCAAGGGCTTACAATGTAACTGTTTTAGCTGATGTGTTTTATATGTGTTATGCTTTATACATGTTTTTATAGATGCTTTATTGTACTTTGGAAGCTACCCAAATTGCCCAGAGCCATAAAAAGATTGGAGAGCATTTACATTCCCTAAAGCAATCAATATACCACACTAGTGTTTCTCAAACTCAGCAACTTTAAGATGTGTGGACTTCAACTCCCAGAATTCCCTAGCCACACATTTTTAAATTGCTGAGGTTGAGAAACATGAGACTACACTATATCTGGAAGCACACATGATTTAATGAATGGCTACCAATGTAGTTCTAAAGCAGAGTTCTAAACCTTTTTGGCTTTGGGGCCCAGCAGGGTGGCAGGGCATGGTTCCACCCGAGTGGCGGGCAAGCGCACAGCTCCATTTGTGTGAGCAGCGGGTATGCACACCCGCCGCTTGTGCAAATGGAACATGCACATGCTTGCCTGCTGCTTTTAACTAGCTCAAATACACCCAGTGACCTTCCATGACTAAGAATGGCCTTGAACATGAGGCGCTCATAAAGGAGCCATATTAAACTTTTCATATTTACAAAAATGTCTTGCAATGTTAATTCAGCTCTTTTTGACCATAGTGAACTTTCAATTGTAATTCCTCTGTTTAAATTACACTGAAATTTAAAGTATGGTTGCTATCTCTTAGTTCAACTTTTGTCATAAGAATGTTGTAAGGAAAAATCCGAAGAAGCAAATGCTTCATAAGTTGAGTTGAACTCCTTGTAGGAATGGCATGATAACACATTTAACAATTAAACTTTTATAGATCGGAAAAAGACAGAGACAAAGTTGAAAGAAAGAGCATAATGGACATTTTTACTGTTATGGATAATTCATGCAGAAAGAAAACCTTACATACTATTTTCTAAATGAAAAAAAAATCAAGGTAGAAAAATTGGATAAAATATATTTTCTCTAATATCAAATGCTGAGATACAAATATTGTATTTACATTGGTATTGCTCTCCTTTATGAACTCGCGATCCAGTGCTCCTGCTGCAAGCAATGTGGGTTCTCCAACTTCAACCTCCCAATTGCCATGTGCACCCAGGGCATTCTTCTCTCTCCATTTTCTTACTGCAAAGAAAGGACAAGGTTAAAGAAAAAAAATGAGATCTTTATTTTTTCAGGAAAAAAGTCCCAAATAAGATATTAAGAAATTAACAGCTGATTGCTATATAACAAATTAAGTCAAATACTTTTGAATTCCATTTATTTTTAATTATGCCTCTTTCCTTTTGCAGAAACAGAATACTGGTGGGTTCTTGGCTTGTGATCACTCAGTGGTCATTCAAACTTGAAATAGTATTGGACTTCCGGTTTGCTGCTTGTCCCCGCTGGACACTCCTCCGGGATCGTCGAACCCACTGCCTGTAAGAGCCGCCTTTTTCAGCGGAATGGCGGCTCGAAAAAACTCCGCTTCCATTAGGAAACGGAGATAGAGCCGGCTGGGGTGGGTAGAGTCCTCTGCCTAATCCCAAAAGTTTTTTATTTACTTTTGGGAGGGAGCGGAAGAGACTCCCCGTATCCCCAGCCGATGCTCCGGGCTCTGGGAAATCTCTGCTACACGCAGAGCTAGGGGGCTAAAGCAAGCCTGTAAATCTGTCAAATAAATTAATTAAAGAAGATATGAGCTGGACCTTTGATCCTGAAGCGCAAGTATTCTTTTTATTCTATTTTGCCTAAGAAGTGAAGTGAAGGGAAAAAAGTTTTTTTTAAAATGGCGATTGCTGCTGCGGCTTGAAGAGAGGCTGAAAGGGAAACTCCTTCCGTTTTTAATTACAAAGTAGCGGAATGAATACTTTTGGCTGTAACTGAAGGCAAAATCTCACTCTCATTTCGGTTTTTTTTTTCTTTTTTTTTTTCTTTCTCTTTGAGGATCTAATATTGATCTTGGTTGGAAAAAAGTTTTTTTTTCTCTCTTTTCCAGTAAATTTTGTCTGCGTGGAAAAATGGCACTGAGACTTATAAAACTAGACAAACAGGCAGTGGGGGGGGGGATTCCCCCATTAATAAATTACATCAACAAGTTTTAACTCTCCAGTCACAGAAACCTGACTTTAATATAATAGAATTTCTTCTTGAGGAGATTGTAAGAAGGGATGAGATTGTGAATCAGCAACTTGAAAAATTTAAGTTGGAAATCAAAGAAATTGGTGAATTGGTGAAATCTAAGTTTGGCTTTCTGGATCGAAAGATTTTAAAAGTAGCTAATGGCTTAGCAGACTTTATGACTCAGTTGGAAGCAAATACTAACTCTAAAATGAAAGAAACTGAGGAGAATTTGGATGACAAGATCCAAAAAATTAAAAAGGATTTGGCAAACATTCAGGATAATAGTTCAGAAGACAAACTTAAAATGGAGGCTGATCAAAAGACTGTTATTGAAGAAAATGTACAACAGAGGATTGAAAGAGAAGTTTTAATGATCCAATACAATTTTACAGAATATGCAATTAGACTGAGAGGTTTGCAGGAAGATGACAGAGATGATTTAAGGAAGATATCTTCTGAAATTCTGGCTGGGATTTTAAAGGTTCAACCTGATGAAGTGTTTTGCAGGATTGACAGAATTTATAGAATAAACTCCTGGTTGGCAAAACAAAGGCAATTGCCTAGAGATGTGGTGATTTATTTTACAGACAAAGAAATTAGAAATAATATTGTCCAGAATTCTTATGATTCTGCTTTGCAATTTCGTGGAAGAAAGATTTGGATTTTTAAGGAACTCCCGCCCAAGATGTTAATGGAGAGGAAGAAATTTGGTTTTCTAGTGAATGAGTTAAAAAAAAGGAATATTCTATTTAGGTGGGACGTCCCAGTTGGTTTAATATTGAGACACCAAGGAGTAAGATACCAACTGGATACTGTCGAAAAAGCGGAAGAATTTTATCAAAAAATTTTAAAAATAAATTTAACATCTTTAGGCATAACACAGGACAAGCAAAAGGAGTTGGAAATAAAGGGAAAACATCAAATTACAGAGGCTGTGGTAGATAAACTGTCTTTGGACTCCTTGGATACCCCAGCTGGACTGTCTATAAATTTGAGAGCAGTGTCATCTGATTCTAATGTGATTAACTATCAATTTACAAACAAGTGCGTAAATCAACCAGTTGATATACAAGTGAAGGAAAAGACATATGGGATAATAAAACAAAACCAACAAGATCAATTTACAAAGCAGAATGACAACCGATCAGCTGATACACAACTTGTAGGAAGGAAATCTGGATGGAAATGCAACCTGCAAAAGAAAAAGAAAAGAAACAGATTTCGTAGAAATAGTAGTTTCTAAATCAAGCAACAGTGAAGCCAGGGATTTTAAAAAATAAATGAACATGTGAAAAGATATTGGAGGCGAATTATCGTTTAATACTATCTTGAGGAAAGTGGCAGATCTCTGCAATGCCGTGATTTTGGGATGTGGAAAGAGCCTTACATTGTTGGATTTGAATTATCTATTTTGGATTTCTTTTACCGATAAATATATTATATCTATTTTGAGTTACAAGGCAAGAGAGTCATGCTGGGGCATGCAGAAGATCTGGCTGTTACCCACAAAGATGATGGGGATTTATAATCCTGATGAAAACCACAATTACAACTATATGGAATATAATTATAATGTCACTCGGGTGGTTGTTTTTATTTTTATATATACATGAGGATATTTATTATTGATGGGGGCAGAAGATGACTGAAGATTTTGAATAAACTGTTGCACCAGGATGCTATGTTACCCTATTATGGATGATGGATTTAACAATCTAGTGGAAAGACATCAAAGAAGATACTAAATGAATTATAAATTTAAAGTTATTGTCTTTTTTTATAAAATGGAATGTATATATAGACATATGTATATTTTAGTAGAGTGGGCAGTGGATTATATTTAGAATTGTAGTGTATGGTAATCTTGCAGGAAACTGGGTTGAAATAGGCTAGTTTAGTGATTGATTAGTTTAAGAAAAAGGATTTTTAAGACATATATTTTGGGGAGTGGAAGAATCGGATAGAACTGAACAAATGTTAAATTTGGAGAAGGCTGCTTTGAAATGTTAAATTAATATATATAATATATATAAAAGTAAAGGTTATGTTGTTGTAATAATAATAATATTTTATAAATTTGGGGGAGGAGAAAAAGGGTAGATTGTGAAAAGCGGAGAAAAGCGGAGTTATAAGAATACTTTGCTAAGGGTCAGTACTTTGAGGAGTGAGTAAGGGCATGGTAAAATATTATGTAATTAATTATGAATTAGCTTATTGTTGTGAAGAAGAAGTCACAGGGGGGGATGGGTGGTGAGGGGGGGTTAGGGAAGAAGGGAGGAAAAGGGGGAAAAACTTGTATTTGAAAAACTTTTTCAACAAACTTGAAATAGTATTGAGTAAGGGGGACTTATATGTCCTCAGAGTTTCAGCTTTTTGCAGCATCCTCACAGTCACATGATCACGATATGGGTATTCAGTACCCAGATCATGATTCCAATATTGCACTGAGCTGCAGTCACATGATCATACTTTCCAACATTCCCTGTTGGTTTTCCATAAGCAAAATCAATGAAGAAATTGGCAGGAAATCAGAAATTGTGGTCACATGCAATCCTTGCTTAACTTCCTACATGGTCCTCACTTATCAACAATAATGTGAACTGCTAGGGCTCTCATTGATAAGCAATGATATCCCATGATGTCACATTTTATCACCATGTCACTTAGCAGCAGAAGTTCTGGTCCAATTGCTGTTGTAACCCAAGGACTACTTGTAGACTTTTTTTACATATTAATAACATGAACATATGTTAAAAGAGCATTTAAAACTGCTGGCTTTGAGCTTCAGATTATGCAATTTACTAAGCTTTGTCCTGATGATTGTGCAGCATTTCAGATCCAAAAGCAAAAGATTGCTTCAGAACACATAGCATCAATCACACTTCCTCAGTCCAACCCACCTCACAGAGTTGTTGTAATGGGAAAAGTAGGAGGAGGGAGGAGTATTACATAATATGTTTGCCAACTTGAGTTATTTATTTAAAAAATAACAAAGGTGGGATAAAAATAAATAAATCAGCATACAACTTGTTAAATCACATGAAACTTTTCCCTGGGATTCTGCCATAGTTAAATGGGGCAATTGCACTATTCTGGGAAAAGACAAAGTTGTTCAGGCATCGTAGACAGGTGTTATACAAGCACACCAATGCATTCCAAAACTTTTTTTCTTCAAATCCGAAACATTGCATAGCTTTAGTCACATAGAGCCCAAAGAGCCAAATCATCTGGGAAGTGAGGCTAATTGATCTGGGTTTTAGTCCTATAGATACCAACACACATTGATACTTTCCAGTTCAATTCATGCTCAAGACACTGGTTTTGGAAATGCTACTGCACAGTGTCAAAAACAGTTTAAAAGCAAACAACTTGATTAGTATAACTTGTCCAAAACAAGAGGCAGTTGGAATTTCCTCTCCAACTCCTGGATAACAACAAACCTGTTATTAGTTATATTACAGGTAACCCTAACTTAACTACCATAAGTAGACTGGAGTAGACTCCATCGTTAAGCAACATGGTCATTAAGTGAAACATCTGACTGCTCAGCTTCGCTATGGCAGTTAAAGCAATCTCAGTTGCTTTTGTTCAATGAATCGCATGCGGTCATTAGAAGAGGACCCACCCATATCCAAGCACTTCTTGGAAGAAGGTAAGGGACTGTCTCCACTTAATTTCCCCATCCCCATTCCCCTATCTTCTACCCATCTTTGCCCTGTGGGTCATTCACCTATCTGCTGCTACCAGCTGCCCTTGCCATTTGGCTTGCTTGCTGCTGCGCTGCACAGCATTACTAGCTAGGGTCTTCTTTTGCACTAGTGCATCCATGTCCTTCTTTCACACCAGTAAGGAGGATGCCCAAATAAAGCCCTGGCCATCACACAAAAGAAAGCCCTGGCTGGTGTGAGAAAGAAAGACCTGGCCAGCATGCGAAAGAACAGTGCAAAAGAAAGACTTAGTTCGTAGTGGTGCATAGTGCCACAGCACAACACACATCCACCTGTTCTGTTGCTCTCATCCACTGACCTGTGGGGTGTTTTCATGGCACCTCCCCTGCATGTGATGAGCCCAGCAGACGGAGGCAGAAAAAGATGATGACAAAAGTCAGCTGGGGATGGGAGTAGGGCAGCAGGAGACTGGTCATAAATGCAGGCAGGCTGAATTTTGTTTATTTATTTATTTATTATTTATTAATTTAATTTGTATACTGCCCTTCTCCCAGAAGGGACTCAGGGCGGTGAACAGCCAAAATTAAAAAACATACAAATACAAAAGTTAAGATAATTAAAAAGAATTAAATCACTAGCTTCCCAATTTGTTCATGTGACCACAGCGGCACTGATCACCAGAACTTCAAAGACTGGTCGTAAGTCCTGTTGTTCCACACTATTGTAACTTAGAATAGTTGCTGAACAAATGGTTGTTAAGCAAGACTACTTATATACCCCTGGGACAGAAGGGTACAAGAATTTAAAGTTTGATTTCACTATAAATAGAGCTGGCATTTGATCTATAGCAGGTGGTCAAATTCTCTTTAAAAAATCCTATCACAGCATTGTGTCCTTGACTCCCTGCTTCCATGCGTTTGTACAGTTTTGTCAAGAGAAGCATGATAAAACCATGCAGTCACAGGAGTAATACCAATACAATGAGTGGATTAATTCTTAGTTTCACCATATACTGTAATATAACTGAGACATCAATGTTTAGGGTTAATGCTGTGGATAGGAAAACAGGTAAGGACATGTAGTGTCAGGTGTGCCTAGCCCTGTAATCTCAGAGACAAGGCCAAACATTGCTTTCACTGCCCTTTCCTAGTATGGATCTCTTTCATTGTAAAGTTCATCGCTTTACTGACCTGCAGAATGTGCAAGACTATTAAAGGCAAAACCTGTATTTTGAATCTACCTGGACTATTTGCATTTCTAATCTTTAACTAGAAGTAAGAAAAGTTGGTTGGCTTACAGAGTAGCTGGTGTGTTTTCAGGTCATACTCTTCTGCCATCTCCTTTCCATCCTCAAACAAGTAATGGATTTTTCGTTTACCTAGAGAGACCACAGGATAGGTGGACCTAAAAAGGAGAAACAGGAGGAAATCCCACCCCCCAGACTCAATATATGTCTCCCCATTTGGCCACAGTGACTTTTAGAGACTCACAGCTCTCCATCCATACTCCTCCTCTACTAAACCCAAGTTTTGATGGAAATAAGCACCCCTGTTAACGGGTTGATTCCCGCATGTTCCCCACAGTGGTGAATACAGTTCAGTTAGAAATAAAACAGACTCGGGAATTTTTTCCATTACTTCTTTAACAAAAGCAAACTTTAAAGAGATTTTTAAGTTGGATCTTCAGTCTATCTATCCCTATTAGGTCTCCCCGGGGTTGGCGCACCCAAAAGCGAAGGCAATACGGGACTACAGCCTCCTCGCTCCTTGGAGACCGGAACTGCACGGCTTCTCCCACCTTAGAAAGCTCCCCAACTTCACCCGCTGCCCATTTGCCCGTGACCGGCGGGTCATTTCCCTAGATCGCCACTATCCCAGTTATCCCCGCCATCCCGTTACCATCGGCGAGCAGGGCGGTCTTACGAGCCGCACGCAACCGCTCCAGCCAGCCAGTCGCAGCCATATTGCGGCTCGGCTAGGCACGTTACCAAGGCAACGCCTCCTGGACTTCCGGCCCTTCGGCCCTGACACGGAAGGAAATGCCGCGCGCGGGTCACTCTTGCGTCACAGCAATACCGTTGGTAAGGGATCGTTCCCCTCCTCGGTATCGTTTTCCTCGGCCTCTCTTTGGACGTTGCGTAAGGGCTCCCCCCCCCCTTCTCCAGCCAGAGGGGCAACGAAGGTGGATGGGTGGGTTTAAAGCAGGGCGGCGCGGCGTCCCTCAGTCGCCTTGGAAGAGCGGCAGTGGGCTAGAGAAGCGCCACGGTGTTTTGGCCATGGCTGTCAGGAGCCTTTGGCTCGATCTCACCCGGCCTCCCAAATTCAGACGCTCTTGAGCGGGTGGTCTCTGGACTGCGGTGAGCCGGGCTCGATTAGAGCAGCGCTCCGAAGTGATGCAAAAAAGTCGCCTCTCTTGGTCTCTCCACTCTCTCTAGGGCGGAGTCCCACAATCTGCGTTGATTTCAAGAGCTGTAGTCCTTACCTGGCATCTCTTGTAAACCAAAGTTTATGGGAAGGGCATCTGAGTAACGCTAAATTGGGCAAGACTCTCCTGGGTGTACACATAAGAGATTTACTTGTAGACACTTCTATTTTAAATCAACTTAAGATGCAGTGCTGATACCTTTTGTTTCAGCTCCTGATCAAATTGTCCATTACTTTTAATAAAAGTCTGTGCCATTTGGTTTAAAACGTAACTATCATAATTCTTAAAAGTAACAATATCGATATTATTATTATTTTTAGCTGCTATACTTTTCGTCGGCAGTTTTGTCAGAGGGTTTGATCACAGTTTCCTGGCTAGAGATTGCAGAAGGCAAAAGTCCCAACAAATTCAGATTCTCCAGTAAAGTATTTTCCAACTCTTTTAACAGTGGTCTCTTAATAGCATCTTTTTAATGAAAGAAATTGAACATTGAATCTGGGATAGGAGAACCGTAGCTTATAGTATTTGAGCACATGCTTTGTGTTCAGCAAATCTTAGGTTCCCTCTCTGTAGTCTTTACTTCTACCAGGGAAACTTAGCCCAACAGTGTTGATACTACTGGACTAGTGATCTGTCTCGTAGGTTCTGAATTCATAAAACATTTCCCAGCTTAATGCCTATATTTATGGATCATAAGTACCATACTGTCCTTGCTCCTCCTAATTTTAGGACTCTGTTTATCTAAAGTAAGACCAGCCAGATATTTCAAGGAAAGTTACAATTTTTTTTTAAAATTTGATTTATATGCCGCCCTTCTCCGGAGACTCAGGGCGGCTTACAATGCGTTAAGCAATAAGAACTGTTTCATATATGATACCGTTACGAAACAGGAAAACAATATACAGTTTATTATTTGTAATGTGGATATGATATACATTATAATATATTTTACAATTTTACTCTCAAGTAAAAAAAAAATTCTATATGCTATACAAGGAGATCTTGTAAAATCCCATGGTTTTCTGTAGCACCCATATGACATTCAACACTGATTTTCCATCCCAGACCTATTCTCTCTGTTTCCAATTGTCTCCCTAAGCCAAATGTATCTGCTTATCTTCTCTAACCTTCAGCAAAATAACATTCCCGGTAGTGCTAAAAAATATAAACTGACAGCGGCAAAGAGATATAAGGAAATAGTTATATATAGTTACCAAGTACATAAATTATGAAATGCTAATTTTACCGATCTTCAAATGTATTAGATTAGGCACGATGAAAAGAATAATTTCTGTGACTGACTGAGTGGGATATGTACTAGAACTATTAATCTGTTCTAAAATGATGGAACATTGACAAAAGGATACCTATTAAGAATTACCTGTCATTAGAATATATTGTTATTTTACTTTTCCTTCCTACATTTTCAGCAAATCTGCATTCTCCTGTTAGGGAAGGAGACATCTATAGTTCATGGAACCTCAAGGAATTGTCAAAGCTTTCCGCAAACGAAAGAAGTTGAGAGATGAGGTACACACTGCACCTTTAAAGATTTGGAAAGAAGAAACCAACAATCAGCAAGGTGTATTTTTTTCTTTCTGACTTTAGTCATGTGAAGTTCTCATGGTGTGGCTTGCATTACTGTTAATTCTTTCAGAGAAATGACTTAATCCTTAAAAAGTTCAATCGCTAAGATGCAGTAATATAACAACATGACTATATGTGTTATAAAACACTAACTTTCGTTATATTTCATTAAGTGATCAGATTTTCTTCACTCTGAAAAGATTTGTAACCTAACCCTATCTTGCTGATCATCTTTATCTGTGGTATTTTTACCAGGGTGGTTGGAGCCAATCACAGTTTATGTGTTGCAAGCAGGAATTGGCCAGGCCAGAGCTGAGATCTTCTGTAAGCAGATCATCCACAATGGAGGACACATCTGCAGCCAGTTCTCCCCAGATGTGACACATATAATAGTAGATGAAGACATGGATTTTGATCGGGCTTTTCGGCTCCTCAAACTCAAAAAATTACCTCAGGGATTGCAACTAGTTAAGGCATCATGGCTGAGTTCTTGTATTACAGCACAGCAGATCTTGGACACTACTAACTATAGACTCATTGTCCCAGACAAGTAGGTCTCTTTCTTAAATACTTTATCCAGTTTGAATGGGGAAGGTTTATGCAAAACTGATAATCCATCTTCAAAATGTAATAGAAAAAAGAATTTCATTCGATATTTTTAGTGTAACCATTGGCCAAATATCCTATATTTTGATAAGGTGACTGAGAAAGTGGTGGCTTTGATGATTTGGATGCTGATTTTCTGAAGTGATTTTACTGGATATGTTATCTGGGAAATGACACTGAACCTATTTTGGTTACTGTAGTAGATGAGCTAAGAAAGTAGTCTCCGACTTACAGCAGTTCGTTTAGTGACCATTTGAGCTTACAATGGAACTTACAATTTTTTTTTCACATTTACAACCATTGCAGCATCCCCATGGTCACATGATCAAAATTCAGATGCCTGGCAAGTGACTCATATTTATGATAGTTGCAATATACAGGGAAAAGGAAAGTCAATGGGGAAGCCAGATTCACTTAACAACTGCAATGATTCATTTAATAACTGTGGCAAGAAAGGTCATAAAATGGGGAAAAACTCACTTAACAAATGTCTCACTTAGCAACAAAAAATTTGGGCTCAATTGTGGTCATAAGTCAAGAACTACCTACGTATGGGTGGAATGTAATTGCTATTTCTCTTGGACCTCTTGGTAGCTTCTATAACATTGATCATGGCATCCTTCAGGTCAATGGGTTATATGGTAATGTTGAGCCTTGGGTGCACTGTTTTGCAGTGATTCCAATTCTTCCTCTTAGAATTATCCCAGAAGATGATGTAGGAACATTGCTTCTCAAATGTAGATCATTCGCATATAGTGTTCCATGGGATTCTGTCTTCTCCTCTGTTGTTTAACATCTACACGAAAGCAGTCAGGGAGTTTAAAAAAATTAAGCTGAAGTGGATATTTCAACAAGACAGCTGTCCAAAACATGCTCTGAATCAAATATGTCTTTCTTATTAAGTACATATTTGATTTGTCTGTTGATTTGTTTGAAATGGGCTCCATATTCCACAAAGGTGAATATTATTGAATATGTGTGAGGAATCTCAAACATATACCATGTGCAAGGAGATGAAGAATATTTCTGAACTAGAAGACACTAGAATTAAAAGCAAAAATGGGAGAAAAATTCTTCAGTCTATCCTTATTAGGGCAGCTGTAATTTTTGCCAAAGGAGATGATATAAAAATATTGAAAGAAAGGACACCTATTTTTTTTCCCTTTGGCCATATTCACTGTTTCTTCATTTTGAATCTATAAGTAACTTCACATAAATAATAAGTAAACATTCACATTTTCAGAAAAATATGTTTGACTTCTGTTACTTTATGAATTCATTGGCATTTTTTAATTTGACAGCAATGCCTAATTTTTTTCACTGAATTGTACCAATGTATGGTTGCAATGATGAACAGTGTGACATAGTTGAAAGAGAGGCCAATGGTATGTATAGGAGGCCAAAAAATACAGCAGAAACCTTAGAATTGGTTCTGTATAATTACAAATACCTAGTGGTGTGACTAATAGAATGTAAGTACATATGATCATCTTTTCATTCCAGTATGTGCCTGTTTAATATAAACAGTAAACATTTGGAAATCAGAATAGATTCTTCACTAAAGCAAGTTTTGAAAAAAAAAAATCACGTCTTTTGGAAGAATATATGTCAAATGAATTTCCTAGCCCTTTTTCATATTGTTCTTCATCTGCCTTTAGTTGATAAGAGAAATGCCTCAAATGCAATTATTTGTTGTTTATTAATTCTTGGCAGATATCTGGATGAGACAGGCTTTTCAGTGGAACACCTACCGTTACTGAATGAGGATAAGATTCACCCCAAAGCAGAGAACACAGTTACGGAACTGAAAGAAGAATCAAACACTGAGATCACGTCTTTCTGTGATACTGTACAGGTAGTCTTTGATTTACGACCAGTTGTGTAATAATAGTTTGACGTTACGACGGCTTTGGAAAGGGTGCTTTAAAGCAGTGGTCCCCAACCCCCGGTCCGTGGACCGGTGCCGGGCCGTGGAGTACCTGGCACCGGGCCGCGCAGCGGCCGGGGGACATGAACGCTGCAGCGCAAAGGCTCCTGGGCCGTGCGCAAAAGCTCCTGGGCCGTGCGCAATGGGCCGTGCGCAAAAGCTCCTGGGCCGTGCCCCCACCCCTGCGCGCGCTCAGCGGGCCGCGGCGATAAAAAGGTTGGGGACCACTGCTTTAAAGCACTTCTGACTCTTGTAAAATGTTGTATGCCTCCCTTGCAGTCCCACAATCCTAATCTGGGTGCTGGGCAACCTATTTATATTTATGATCGGTTACCAAGTGCGCAGCAATTTTGTGATTACCATTTGCAATCTTCTACCGGTATCAGCTCTTCAGACATGGGGCAGTAGGAAAAAATCACAGAGCTAAAATCCTTTTCTTCCTGCCCCTCTGTGCCTGCAGAGCGCCCTAGTGCTAAAATGCTTCTCTCCCTGCCTCTCCACTTGTTTCCTGGGAATCTGTTCATTTAACTATGTATTGTGCAATTGCTTAATGACTGCACCGTGAGTGCCAAGATTGCGGTCATTAAGTGAATTTGTTGTGTAGAGCATTTCACGTAACAACCACTTCATTCGGTGGCTGAAATTCTGGCCCCAATTTTGGTCATTAAATGAAGGCTTTCTGTAAATTTCTAGGATCAACAGGAAGCTGCACAAGTGAGCCTGATTATACATTTTTAGGCTAAGCCAGGGATTTTCTGTTAAAGTTAGCCAGTGCCAAACTCTTATCTAAGGTTATCTTACTATTAGTGATCATGAAAACAAATCTCTTAATTTATACTTTTTTTAAAATCCAAAAGGTTTTTTTTATTTATATATTTTAAAATTTAAATACTTAAAAAAACAAACTTAGTAAAAATCAAAGTATCCTTAGTAAACCTAGGCTCATAAAACATCTCTTTTATTTACGTTTGTTTTTCAGAAAACTTACAGGGCAATAGAGTAAAACAATATGCAGTAAATTATTTCTGTTATCGTGCAACCCTCTGTTCAAAGTATGTTGATGTACATTCTGCCTTTATTTTTTTATTTTTTTTACATTATTTATTTATTTATGAAATTTATTTGCCACCCATCTTGTATCCAATGACTTTGGGTAGCTTACAACATAATTTCATATATTATCTGGACTCCACTGAATAAAAAGTAAAAACTATTGTCCAATATTTTTCTATTCTGAGCTTCCTAGTAGGGGACCCAAGATATCTTATATGGAATGTTGGTGCCTTCTTATGGCTATAGAATGTAGAGGTGGCAAATACCAGTAACTGTATAACTTCGAACAAAATATTCATTATTACTTTTTATCATATTTTAAACGTAGAACACTTTAACTGTGACTATCAATTGTATTTTGGTCATCCCAGATATTTTGCCATCTGTACTTCCTAATTCTTGATCACCATTACTAGGAACATAAATTGTTGATATGAAACTGCTAGTTCAATTGATATTTGCTTTGACTCTGGGTTTCTGTGATTATTTCTCATGGGTCTTAATTCTGCTCTGTATTTTATTTTTATTTCTTTTAATATAATTTTTATTGAAGAAATTTTAACAAGATAAAAGCCATACAAATATTACAAAAGAAACAAAGAAAATGAAGAATTGTGCCCCATACTTTACAATGTCTATATATTGTTGCAGAATGAGCTCATATTCTGTGATTGGATAAATGATCACTCAATTTCATTGCTCCCTCTTCTGCTTGTTCTGTGTATCTCAAAGAGGACGTTAGATGATGAAGAAATTGAAGAGGACAAAGCTGTTGTCACTCTGGAAGAACTGAAAGCGCTAAAGTCAGGCCAAGACCTGAACATTTTGTCAGAAAGCTCGTCAGCGTGCCGTTCCCCTGGCAAGTGGGTTTGTGCTCAATCTTCTGAAAGCAAGAAAATTAATCATAATCAGTGCATTACAGAGAAGCTGGAAGTGTTGGCTAAAGCCTACTCTGTCCAAGGAGACAAGTGGAGGGGTCTAAGTTACATGAAAGCTATTAATGCACTCAAGAGTTATCATAAGCCTGTCACATCTTATCAGGTAAATGAGACAATGTACTAAGCATGTCTGTTTTTCTGTTGTATATTTACTTACTCCAAGGTATCTGTACTTTTCTGTCTTAATATTTTTTTCTGCAGGAAAAGTTCCAATTTGTGTTCTTTTTAATGTTATATAGACAGGTAATTTCAAACAGCTGTGGCCTGCATCCTACTTACATATCCCTATTATTTCATCCTGCTGTTTGGAAAGTATTTTACTAATTCTACAATGTTTGCAGAATCTTTTATCAAGATTATGCTGAACTTCTGATCTTTTGAAAAGAGTGCAGAGAAAAGCTGAAGCTGCCTTGAGATTCAGACAAAAGATCTGTAGGCCAAAAGTAAAAGAGACAAGGGGGTGTTTGTAACACATAGTTTTCTAAATGCTAATAGTGTTTTTTTTTAGGATGGTGGACTGTATTAGAAAGTTGGGTGTGCACTTGGGATAATGAAACACAGCATACCTAAAATACTCAGAGTAAATCAGTGTTTGAGCTTTGCTTTGAACTAGTTGCTGTTTCATTATTCTCCTTTCAGGAAGCCTGTAAGATTACTGGAATTGGAAAACAGATGGCAGAAAAGATCGTAGAAATCCTGGAGAGTGGGCACCTTCGAAAACTAGACCACATCAGTGACAATGTCTCAGTGCTAGAACTATTTTCCAATATATGGGGAGCAGGAGTAAAGACTAGCCAGATGTGGTACCAGCAGGTAATTCTCTATCCTCTATATAGCAATAATTCTGTGGTCATTGCCTTCTATTTGTTCATGTTATATCTTTGCTGCAAGGCATATGAGTTTATATTAGTATTGCTACTTTTTTAGTTATGATTTATTCAGTGGGGGGCTTCCTCTGGAGATTTTATACTGTCTATATTGGATACATAACGCTAGTATCCTCTCTTCCTACCTTATAGTGTGTATAAAGATATAATGTGTTAACTTTATTTGTATCAATCTTTTTCCTTTATTACCAATAGCAACAGTTTACGTATTAACTGTCTTATCTTGCAAAAGGGTCAAATTCATACTGAACCACTATGGTGTTTTCCAGTAGCAACTCCATGAGTGTGTGTGTGTGTGTGTGTGTGTGTGTGTGTGTGTGTGTGTTTTGAATGAATGAATGCTCACATGTTTTGAGCTTCTGTTCATGAAAAAAATGTATGTGATTTGCAGGGAGAAATCAGGACAATATTACAAACAGCACATCGTGTGTTGTCATTCCTGTTACACCACATCAGTGGTGGGTTCTGGGTTCTATGATATCACTTATTAAGGATTACTGAAAACAAAATCTGTTACGTGTTCTGCGCAGGGTTTTCGCACTCTGGATGACATCCGCACTAGGGCCTCTCTCACCAGCCAGCAAGTTATCGGCCTTAAATATTACGAGGACTTCTTGGAACGCATGCCACGGCAAGAAGCTGCTGAAATTGAACAGACTGTGAGTACCTTGTTGAAACTATAGCAGGATGTTGACAGAAGATCATAGGCAATTTTTCACCAGATTTTAATCATAAGGCTATTCTGTCTTGGTTTTATTGATGACTCTTATTTTTTCCACTTGGCAGTTTGCCAAATAAAACATTTCCAAAGGGATATCATATTGGAGGTTTTATGTATTTAAACACTAACATATTTTCTATGTTGATTCCACCCATCTTCCAAACTTATGGCATACTTATTTTTGGATGTTTGGGCATCCCTCCCCCCTTTTACTATTTGAAATGCTAAAACTGGGAGTCACCTTGTCCTGCAAAGAGCCAAGATACAACAACAGGTATATATGCCTTAGATCAAGGGGTGAATGAAGGGGCACTTCATTATGTAGAGTGTAGAGAGTAAGGAAGATGACTTTGATGAAAATATCAAGAACTATTACCAAGGCAAAATGAGGAGATTTTTTTTTAATCCAAAGAAACAAGATAACATTTGGAAGTGACTCAGGCAGGCACCTCATTGATTCATAGGAAAGTACAAAGGGAAAGGATGTACAGCCCAGACTTGCAAGGCTCTGTTATTATAGCTAAGCTTAGTAAAAGTAGTTTTAGTCTACCTGTGGAGTTGATTTCCCAGTCTCATCTTTATGTACCATCTAAGTCTTTATGACCTCATGTTCTTCACAACTGGAAAGCACTTTTTTTTCCCTACTCTCAAATAGCACAAGCTGAAGAAGACTGGCTTAGCTTACTTCCTTTTATATACTAGCCATCCAAGCCATGACTCTTAATGAAACCTCCTATTTGATGCAGTGTTCTCTCTCCATATTTGCTCAAAAACAAAAGAACATGGCTCTAATCACATCCAAACTTCTGCCTATCAGAAATCAATTTCCCTTTTTAGGCATATTTATTGCAAAAATTGAAGATTTCCTTTTTCCGAAGTTGGAGTTCCTTACAATTGATTGAGAAAGAAATTCAAACCTCCTTCCACATTGATATATTATTATTTCTATGCTCTGCAAGCCTTTGTACCTGACTTAAAATCAATCTAGTTTACCAACATCATTTCTGCTTTAATTTTCACTAATAAAGCCTTGATAAATTCCCAATATGTTATGCCAATCCTTCTCCAAATAATTCTCAGATAACTGGTAGGATGATTGACAAAAATATCTGTGATTTTCCCTTGTTGCTCTCTTGGTAAGGAAAGAGTGCTTTGCACCCCTCTAGCCAAATGTTTTTTCCCCTTTGTTTTTATATGTTTGGGCTGGACCATACCTCAGGTTTATATATTAATGCAGCTCTTTAAATTCAGAGATCTAAGCCACATAAAAAAACCCCTTTTCATTGTTCCTCCTGTACAGTGGAATTGCCATGGCAGCGCTGGGCAGCATGACGCTGTCACTCAGTCACAGTGCCTGCCCCTAAAGAATGCATAGTTGCCAGGTAGGGCATCACCCCTTACATAGGATTAAAGTTCTTTGGGGAGCCTCCGCCCTTGGGAATGGGCCTATTGTGGATTTGATGGGAATGGGCCTATTGTGGATTTGATGGAATTACTCTTCTCTTGCCTACCTCGAGGAAGAGACAAGAGAAAGAAGGGATTAGCTGCTGTCTGTCGAAGATCCAAGGTGCAGTATGGGGTTTGCTGCTTTCAAGAAAACTTAATTGGGGATGCAGAGGGGGCAGATCTGCATTAGAAAAGCCATGAAGGTGATTCCAAATGTTGCAGGGCAAAGGTTAATGGGTTTATTCCTAACTAATGAAGGATGATCCTGGAGACTGACAAGGGGCACTCATCCTCTAAACTGATTTCCCCCCCTCCCCCCCTACTCCCTATGTTCTGAACCGGTAGCTATGTCTTTGTTTGTTAAAATGGATGATTGGCATCATAATACTGATAATCCTGCATACCGAAATAGCCTTCAAATGATGCTTTAATAAAGACAGTGTAGGAAAGGGGCTGACAGGGAACATATCATTGGGCATATGCTTAATGGATTGGGAGTTCCAGTTCTTGATATTTAACTGCAGTTCTGAAAGAACGGTCAGTTTCTTGTACTTAAGATCCCATACATGATACTGAAGTAAGAGGTGCAGGCCTATAGCAGGAGAATCATCCATTCTCAGGAAAGGATAAATTGAATCCTTTTCATTGTGGAGCCTTCTGTGGTTCTATATTCGAAAAAGAACATATTAAATCTAATGGGATTTCCCTTTATTTCCATGATACTACTTTACCGTTCATTAGAAAATATTTGGGTTATGGTGACACTTACTTTTCAGTTTGTTTTATTTATCATGCATTCAAGCAAATGAGATGCTAGGTCATTGAATTACTGATAGTCCTTGACTTACAGACAGACTTACTACTGGTCTGTGCACTTATCATCACATGTCCCCACGGTCATGTGATTAAAATTTGGGCACTTGGTGACTGGCATGTATTTTCATTGGTTGCTGTATCCTGGGGTCACATGATTGCCATTTGTGATCTTCCCAGATAGTTTCCAACAAGCAAAGTTGGAAGAATTGGGAGAATCCAGGTTCCTTTAACACTTGCTTAATGATTGCAGCAAAATTGGCAGTGACTCCATTATTTCATTTATTGAAGCTCCTGTCCCAATTGTGATTGTAAGTTTGAGGATTGAGGCATCCTTGGTAGTCTCTGAGCTTGGTTATTTTCTAGTGATAGCTTGCGATGCTAGGTAGCATTACTATCACTGATGATGTTACCTGGTTTTGGTAATGAAATGTCTGGAAGAAAACAACCAAGCTCAGAGAGCACCAAGGACGCCTCATTTCAACCCTGAGCTACAAATGCTCTCCTTTATAAGTCGAGAATTGCCGGTATTACATTAAGTGATACTTGAAAGCAGTTAATTTCTCTGATGTGTCTCTTTAAGGTTAGAGAAGCAGCTCAGTCTATTATACCTGAACTAATGTGTATAGCATGTGGCTCTTTCCGGCGCGGAAAACCCACTTGTGGAGATGTGGATGTATTGGTGACTCATCCTGATGGACACTCCCACCAAGGAGTATTTAACAAACTGCTCAACATTCTTCATAAAAGTGGTATGAGAATATCAGCTGGTTCTGTGGTGGGAGTGGGAGTTCAGAATCATATTCCTGAATGTATCCGCCTTGAGAACTATTTAAAGAAAACATAAGTAGGAATACAGAAGAGGCCTAGTTTTGTTGAGTTGATTTTGGCACTTTTTCCTAAAGCTGAATACTATAGACCAGTAATTGCTGTTATATTGGGAAAAGCTTTTCTTTTTCTTTCTTGGACTTTTGGGGATTATGACTGGGCTATGTATTATTCTCTAAGGTATTTTTTTTAACTTGTCCTACATGTTTGGGGAGCCTGTTCCTTTTCTTTTGCTTTTAGTTAATAGCAAATGATCATGAAAAGGCAGACCAGGTCACTGTGAACAGTGATGTCCTGGTGATGTCCTGTCCTTCAGGAATGTTTCTTCCAATTGCATTGATCTGGCAGAACCTGAGACTGATATAAGTAAGAGGGTAGCTCCTAGTGTCAACTTACTTCTCAGTCCTTTGCATTAATATTGTATTAATGTCTCACGTATTGTGCTTTCCACTCAGGCTTTCTCACGGATGACTTGGTGAATCAGGAAGACAATGAAAGCCAGCAGAAGTACCTTGGAGTCTGCCGTTTGCCAGGCCAAGACAGGCGCCACAGGCGCCTCGACATCATTGTGGTGCCCTACAGAGAGTTTGCCTGTGCTTTGTTGTACTTCACTGGCTCAGCCCACTTCAATCGCTCCATGCGAGCCCTGGCCAAGACTAAAGACATGAGCCTGTCAGAGCATGCCCTCTGCAGCGGTGTAGTGCGAGGATCAGATGGCCTCAAAACTGGATCTGGGATTGTCCTGTCCACACCTACTGAGAAGGATGTGTTTGCTTATCTGGGGTTGCCTTACCGAGAGCCATATGAGAGGGACTGGTAAAGACAAGAAAAGAAGTAGCCCCAGTTAGCTTCAAGGGAGATACGGGGACTTACATGAGGTTTTCAAACATATACTGTATATCCTTTGCTTGTTTTCCTTGAGGCATATTTGCAAAGCAACGGACTTGGTGAGCAGTTTATTGTTTTCTCCAATTGGCTGTGAAAATCCCAAGATTTTTAAAGTCTTTTATTAGTTTTGAAAGATTTCAGTAAGAGGAAAAAAACTATGGACAAATCAACTCATTCAGTGTTCTGCCCCAGCTCCGGATTCCCGAGGATATTGACACACACCAACGGTCCTTATCAAATTTATTAAGTAGCAAGAATAAACCAAAGTCCGGCAAAGGTTGGCAACCAGCCCAGAAAAGAAGATACGATAAGACTTTTCCAAAACTGCTCTGATGATAATTACAAGTTGTTTCTAGCAAGAAATTACTAACTGTGTGCGACTTAAATAGGCTAAGGGAGTGGCCAATTATCCTCAAGTCTTACTCTTGAGGAGACCTCCTCCTCCTGAGTAGCCACTCCTGCTTTTGGCAGCCCTGTGTGCTCGAGCATTGAGGAGAGGCTCCTCCACTTCGCTCTCTCCACTTGAAGGAGCCTCTGGAGGTTCTGAAGGCCCTGGCTGAGTCTCTGCCTCTGGCACCACATCCTCTTCAGCCTCCTCGCTGTCCGACGCGAGGCTGCTGAACCCTGCACCAGCCTTCTCGTCGTCAGGATCAGCCACGATCTGCGCAGGCCGCTGGCATGCCACAACATTCAGTTATCAATTTCAAGAATGAGAGACTATGATTGTAAATCATTTTTGCACATTAAAAAACCAATTAATGTATACTTAGGACAAATAGGAAATGTACTAACTGAAAATTAGTACTAACTAATTTTCAATACATGAATTGCAGGGTTATCCTTACAGTATTTTGGATATCTATGGGAAAGACCATTTCAGAAGACTATATGTCTATTGCACCGTTGCCTGGAGGACTTTGGGCTAATTACACACTCAACCTAATCTACCTCATAGGGCTGTTGTAAGAAAAATAGGCAGGAGCTTAATGTACATCATCTAAAATTGTACAAAATAAAGATGGGATGTAAAGCTAAACATTTTTAAAATGCTGGGGCTGAAGGACAGAGCTTCCTCTTTTTGTCACCAAGTTGCTTTCTTGCAGGCTGCTAGAAATCTGATAATTTTCAGATGCTTGAAACTAGGCAGAGGGTTGCATGAAATTGGGCCAGGAATCATATATGGTTCTGGAGCTGCATTTGATCTATGGAAAGAAAAGGCGATTTATTATTTGCACTACATAATTCATTTCTTATTAATTAACTTATGTTCTGTTTTAAGGAATATATTCAAATAGTAATAATATCATTGAAACAGATTTCTAATTCCTAAAAGAACAATTAAAGAGTATGCAATTTCGACCAAATCTGGAAAATATAGGGAAAATATACACGAAACAAACAGCGAAAGTAATTTTGAATGATGATATGACAGACCAATTTGACATAACAAAAGGGGTCAGACAAGGCTGCCCACTCTCCCCTCTACTGTATATCCTATCTTTAGAGATTTTGTTAAAAAAAATTAGGGAGGATCAAGAAATCAAAGGATTAAAAGTGAGAAGAGAAGAATACAAGACCCAGGCTTTTGCTGACGATCTTATTTATAGCAGAAGAACCACTAGAAGTAGTACCAACACTCCTTAAGAAAATAGAAGATTATGGAGAGGTGGCTGGTTTAAAGATAAATAGAAATAAATCAAAATTACTAGTTAAAAATCTGACGAAAACACAGGAGATAGATCTGAAGAATAGTACACAAATTCAAGTGACTAATAAAATTAAATATTTAGGCATATGGCTGTCACCAAGAACCTCTATAAAAGAAAATAATTATGATAAACTAATAGAGATAAAAAAAGAACTGGACAATTGGAAAAACCTACAAATCTCATTTATGGGAAGAATCTCTACTATCAAAATGAATACACTACCAAAATTATTGTATTTGCTCCAGGTTGCACCAATTAAATTAGAAAAAAAATTATTTGTGAGCCTAAACAAGATTATTTCTAAATTTATATGGCAGGGGAAACGTCCACAAATAAAATTAAAATTACTCCAGGACTCCAAGGAAAGAGGAGGAACAGCACTCCCGGATTGGGAACTCTATTACCAAGCGGCAGGACTAGTATAGGTTAAAGATTGGATGGAGTTGATTAACAGCAGACTATTAACTATTGAAGGACAAGATTTACAAACAGGCTGTTATTCCTTTATATGGGATGAAAAGTATAAGTCACACACTTATTTTAAAAGGGATACACTTAGAAATGCTCTATTATTAACTTGGTTAAAAATTAAAAAACAACATTATACAAAAATCCCGATTTGGCTTTCACCCTCAGAAGCACTAAAACATCCAAACCTAACAGAAACCAAAAATGTAATTAGATATAAAGACTTAATTGATCATCAAGGAAAATTGAAACCCAAACAATTGGATACAGAATTTAATAGGGAAATCGATTAGTGGACCTTCTCACAGATACAAGCAAAACATAAGGAATATATAAAAACATATGAAATATGTAAAGAAAAACAATAACTAGATAAAATTATATTAGATTCGGGAGAGAAATTAATTAGTAAAATTTACAAATTTTTGTTGATACAAGATGGAGGAGGAAATAGTTAAAAATACAATGATCAAATGGATGCAAAATTTTAAATACCCAATAGAATTGGAAAGATGGGAAGAATTCTGGCAAATGAATACAAAAACAACATTGGCGGTGGCATATAAGGAGAACCAGCTAAAGATGTTTTACAGGTGGCATATGTCACCTACAAGATTGGCCAAAATAAACCCGAAAAATAGTTCAGCGTGTTGGAAGTGTAAGAATCCACAAGGCACTTTTTACCATCTATGGTGGACATGCCTGGCGGCTAAGAAATTTTGGTCCAATATTAAGAAATGGCTAGAACAAATCACCAAACTACAAATAGATAAGAAACCCAAAACTTTTCTATTAGGAATCTTTACAAAATCCTATCCCAAAGAAATAAAATACTTGTTAATACATATTTTAACTGCAGCAAGGATAACAATATGCCAAAAATTGGAAACTAGAAAAAACCCCAACGGAAGAAGAAATAATAGACAAAATCACACAATGTGCCGAAATGGATAGGCTGACAAAAGAGCTAAAGGAAAAAGAAGACACTGAATTTTACAAAGTCTGGAATAAATGGTATCAATGGCATAGGGCTACTATGGAAGAAATTTAACTAGAAGTTAGATAGAATAGAAGTCCAAGTGTACACAAATTACTTCCTTATGGGCGAATAAAATTACAGAGAGAAAAATATAATATACAGATTATTAAAGCAGAAGTCTCAGAAAATAGAAGAGAAAAGAGGGAAAAAAGGCACTAAGAAATTATTAAGTTAAGATTTAAGGGAATAAGTATAACTGTATTACTTGAAAGACCATTACGAAACAAACGCTTCAAATGATTGATTATTTATAACTGTTTATTGTATATGTATTTTTATGTCTTTATCATATGTGTTTTATGTGTTTTATATCTGTTTTAATAAACTTTATAAATTAAAAAAAAAACAGATTTCTGTGTTGCAGAGTACATATTAATCATAAAGATTGATGTGATACCAGATGCTGGAACTTTGATCTCTAGAATTTCCTTGAGGTCAAAGAAAGGAGACTAAAAAGTGAAAACATTGCAGCAAGTTAGGTTTTTACTTGTTTGCTTAGGTAAATTTTTAGCATCAAGAAAAATGGCAGAAATTTACTGGTAGTCCTATTAGCAATCACAATTGGGACTGGCAACTCAGTTGTTAAGCAGTCACCAAGTGAAATGATCTTATTTCAAATTTTCTTTGCTTTGTTGACCTGTGAGGATCGTTGCAAAGTTACTTTTTCATCACTGTCCTAACTTCAAACATTCACTATACAAGGCAGTCACTATATGTATTTTTCTCTGATTATTAAATAGGGATAGAAGAACTACTCTTTAGATTAGGTTTCCTAAATTCTCTGACAAATAGACACATTTGTTAATCATAGGTATGTAAATTAGCTGAGTGCTGAATCCTTCTCCCAAGAAAGGGTATCCAGACAAATATAGAACTATGGTTTTTTTAAAGGTATAACCTATAATATGTCTTAAAACTGCCTTCATTGCTTTATGGACTAGAAACTTGCCATTTCCTTTTCCTTTTTAATTTTTAATGGTATTACAGTTCTCCAATATTTCTTTCTTCTTTTCAATTAGATAGAATGGAAACAGCTACATAGGTATTATCGTGAGTAAAGACAATGTCATAGTATTTTAGCAAACAGCACCATAGAATCAAAGTATTTATTTATCTTGCTGAATATTGTCTATTCTGAGTAACAGTAGTGATCAAAAATCTTGTGTGGCTGTTTTTTTCATCATATGATAGTGGATGAAGGCTGACAACTATCTGAATACAAATAGGCTATTTCATTTAATTGAGAAACCTCCCTAGTTTGTTTCCATTTTAGCTTGGACTATTTTAGCATAAGCTTGGACTAATTGTCTTTTCCAGTATTTTGCCATTCTGTTTTTATGATATCCAGCCTTTTTACTTTAGAGACTCCTAGAGAATTTCTTTCTTTTTAATTTAATGTTTTGTGATAACTTGATAATTTAATGATAAATGCAGGAGGCAGGGATTATCAACTAAAAGCTGCATGTTGACTATCAGTAAAGTGTGAGGTTTTTGAAAAAAGCAGGTGCAAAGAAGGGAAAGCTTAAAGAATGAGTGTGCAACGTTTTGGCTTGCCTGAGCCGCATTGATTGAAGAGGAATTGTCTTGGGCCATGTATACAATACTAACTGAAGTGCTCTGCTACGAAACTATGTGATCGGGCTTGATAAATTGACACTTAGAGTTTGAAAATTAATGAGTAGTTACGATCCGGCCTCTCCTCTCCCCTTCTCTCACTTAGGCTAGCCCCACAGAAGCCTCTCCTCTCCTCTCTTCTCCCCTTCTCTCAGGCTTGCCCCACAGGAGCCTCTCCTCTCTATCCCCTTCTCTCCCTCAAGCTTGCCCCATAGATCCTCTCCTCTCCCCTTCTCTCCCTCAGGCTTTCTAGCCCCTTCTCTCCATGAGGCTTGCCCCATAGAAGCCTGTCCTATGCTATTCCACTCTCTCCAGAGTTATTTTCACGTTGGGAGGGGGAGTAGAACGTCTTAACTAATTAGCATCAGAGTGTGTTATAATAACAGAGGAAATACTAATGCTCTGATGGTCATTTCGAAAAATCCTTTCTTAGTGAACACCTAGAAGCCAAGAGGAACATACGTGGCAAATTTCAAGTTTGTAGGCTTTACGGTTCTGGAGATTTTGTGATTAATGCGTGAGTGGTTTTCGCTTTTATATATATAGATATAATAAATTTATATAAATCACATAATGATAAAAAGTTTACAATCTTGTGGGGCCACTTTACTAGCTGTCTAGGCTAGGGCCTCATGTGGCCTGCAGGTTGTGAATTGGATACACCTGACTTAGAGACTTGACAGGTGCATGCTGCTTGGTTTGGGAAAAAGACTGAAAGGTACTTTGTGTTACTTGTAAAATACATCTTATCAAGGTTAACCAAGAAACTCTTGGAAGATGAAAAACATGAGATTTTATGCCACAGTTGCACTAATTCCAATTACTATTTCTTTGCAACTGGATATTGTACGTAAACCAATTGAGGACTGATGGTACCGATGATAATTGGAAAGGTAGTCTGCTTTTGAAGGGTTTGTGCTCTAAGTTGTAGTGATACTTTTTAGGAGATAACCTCAGTTGAATGTGTTGGTTATTGTGTGACTTGAAAGACAATACTTGACCCACTCAAAGGTAAGACTAGATGATCTTATTGAAGGTAATGATTTTTTTCTCTCTCTACCACCCCTTCTCTCTTGATCTGAGTTCAGAAGGAATAACTCTTGTTCTACCTTTTGTGCTGGTGACAGGGAGCCACAATTCACACCCAGGTACTAACAATAGCTCTAAATCATCAAAGCTTCTAAACTCCCACAGTGAATGATTTTTACAAATAACTGGCATCAGCAGTTGGGCAACCAGGTGGTGAGTCAAATGAAGGGTTGGGGTCCGTGGCCTGCTTATAGCTTTCGTAGACTTCAGTAAAGCCTCAGTCCTCAATTTTATGAGGGGTCTCAATTCAACTCTGATGGCTGCAATCCTCTTTTATAATGGATTCTTGTTGGCAAGAGATTTGACCTGGATTCTGTGAGAAAATTCACAGTGCTGGATCACACATAGTTGTCAAGCAATTAGCCACTAGTTGCATTTTCACTGTACCATCAACTTTTTCTCCTTAAGTTGTAAATTCTGCTGTAGAATAGCCCCATTAGTTTTATCCCAAGAAGTATATGCGAGGCCTAGATTTTAGGAATTAGGAGTTCAGATCTTTCACTTAACCATGAAACCCATTGAATAATTTTGTTTAATAACCACACTCTCATTCAAAACACGCAGGGTTGTTATGTGGCTCTTCTAATACTATGGTATCCTGCCTTGGGCAAGGTAATATGTATCAATAAAATTTTACATTTTATGTTTGACCTGTTGTGTTCCAGAAGGCTCCATTTTATTTCTTGTGCTGTTGAGTATTTATAGGAAAACCCGAGATGTTTTCCTGAGTTTTGCAGTGAGATGCCATCAGTAAAGTCTCAGCCTCAGTGCTCCTTGTCATCTCACTCCAAGGATTCGGCCAATTTTCTGATTTTTTTCACTTCACTGAATCATAAACTGACCAAACAGACTAAATTGGTCCAACTCACTAAGGTTGAGAACACAGACAACCAGGGCTTGTGTAAATGCTGCCACTAGGTCTTTAACTAATGAGCCTTGGTAGTACAGTGGTCTAAAGCACCCTGTTATTAAGACCAGCTGCCTGCAATTACTGCAGGTTCGAATCTCGCCAGGCTCAAGGTTGACTCAGCCTTCCATCCTTTCTAAGGTAGGTAAAATGAGGACCCAGATTGTGGGGGCAATAAGCTGACTTTGTATAAATATACAAAAGGATGAAGGCTATTGCTTAACGCATTGTAAGCTGCCCTGAGTCTCTGGAGAAGGGCGGCATATAAATCAAATTAAAAAAAAAAAAAAAAACTAACCCAGTGAAACATGACACAAATGCATCCAAGCACTGGTGGTGAGGAGAGAAGCAATGGCTCCATTGGGGAGGAAGAGAGAGGAGCATCTTTTTGTGTCTGGCAACAAGAAGGAAGTTGTTTTACCGGTAGGCTATTCTGCCCTTGCTTTCACTTATAATCTTTAGAAAGAGAAATCCTTTGACACTTAATTTCCCTAAGCATTTTGTTGGTACAGGTTGTAGTTCAGTCTTTGGCATTGTGGCCCATTAAATTTATAAGGAGAGCCTTATGAATTTTCTTTAGTGGTTAAGCATTAGGCTGGAAACTGGGATATTATGAGTTCTAGTCTCACTTTAGTCATGAAGCCAATTGGGTGCTCTTGGCCAGTCACTCTCTTGCAGCTCTAGGAAGCAGGCAATGGCAAACCACTTCCAACATCTTGACAACAAAACTGCAGGGAGTTGCCTGCAGTTGCCAAGAGTCAACACTATTGAGGCATGTGCATACACACACACACACAGAGAGACACACACATACACACACAGTGTAGTAAAACAAGATTGGTGTAAGCTGCTTTAGAACTGGAAGTCTATACACCTCAGGCAGTCACTGAAACCTTTTTTTGCAAACATTCTGGTTCCCAAGATCATATTGCTGAAATTCTGTAGCAGTGTCAAGCAAAAACAGCATCCTTTCTCATGAATTTTAAGTGGGGAAAAAAGAAAATTGGGATATTAAGTTTCAGTTGGTTTTTCAGTTAGATTAATTAAACATCCTTTAAAGTGGGAAATCTCCCATCTGTTTTGAGATTGCTTTTAATAATAAAGTAGAACAGAAATTTTATAAAAACTTCCCAAAAGAGAAAAATTGTTCCCTTTCTTTCTTACACTTATTTAGTACACTGACATTAGGCAAGCTGTGATTTAAATATTTCTAACAACAAAATAACACCTAGAAACAATACTGTTAGAATAATATCTTATTGAATAAGTGATTTGGGATTGATTGAGAACCAAGTACAGATCCAAAAATATTCCACATCCTTACCCATGAGATTCAGTTTGAACTGGGAGAATTGAAGTTCAGCACTCCAGCTCTCTAACTAGAAAAGTGTATTCTTTTAAAAATGTTACTAACACACACGAACAAAATAAGAAAAAATGCAACAACTCTTAAATTGGAGGAATGCTTTATATTCTTATCCAGTTCTGATCATGAATGTTCTCTAAAGTGAGGGTGACCTCTTGTGGTCTCTTATGGTATAGCAGTTTGACCAACCAAAAAAATGCAGTCCACTAATCATAAACTATTTTCTCCCAAGTGGAATCTAGTGGTTATTTTCATTAATGCAATTGTAAAGAGTGTGGCCGCGCGGGTGGTGATGGGAGCGACATGGAGTTCCCATGTAACACCTCTCCTGCGCGAGCTGCACTGGCTCCCGGTGGTCTTCTGAGTGCGCTTCAAAGTTCTGGTTATCACCTTTAAAGCGCTCCATGGCTTAGGACCTGGTTATTTACGGGACCACCTGCTACCACCAATAGCCTCCCACCGGTCAGTACGCTCCCATAGAGAGGGGCTCCTCCGGGTGCTGTCGGCCAAACAATGTCGGCTGTCGGCCCCTAGGGGGAGAGCCTTCTCTGTGGGGGCACCTACGATTTGGAACGAGCTCCCCCCGGAGATACGTAGGATCCCGGATCTGCGCACCTTCCGCCGCGCACTTAAAACTTTTCTATTTTATCAAGCTGGCCTGGCCTAAATCTTCCCCTTTTTTAAATGTGGAAATTTTAAATTTTAAATTCGTCTTATTTATAGGGTCATGGGTAAGACGTTTTAAATTGGGGAGCCATTTTGGATTTAATTCTGTTTTAAATGTATTTTAATGTTTATATTGTATGTTTTTTAATTTTGGCTGTTCACCGCCCCGAGTCCTTCGGGAGAGGGGGCGGTATAAAAATCTAATAAATAAATAAATAAATAAATAAAGTTCTACTCTTCTGTAGCAAATTTTTTTATAAGATAATAATTCTGGTAGGAAATGGATAATATTGTTTATCAACTTACAGTAGTGGCCAAAATTGTGGAAACCTTTTGGGAAAAGTGTATTTTTGAGGTTTGGTGGAGGAGTTTCAGGATAATCATATTCCACTGCTGGAATGGCCTGGGAATAGCCCAGACCTTAAGCCAATTGAAAATCTATGGAGCCAACGAAAGAAACTTGTTAATCAGAAGCAACCCAGCAATAAAACCCAGTTAATAGAAGCAATCATTCAATCTTAGTTTCACATTATAACAGCTGCAGAACTAAAAGACTTGTTTCACTCCTTGGAAGACGTAAGGCCGTAATTCATGCTAAAGGTTACCCATTGATATATAATGTTATGGTATTACTAAAAAAAAAAAGTGGTGTTATTAGCTAGTTTTAGAAAATACTTTCCCCAAAAGGTTTCCACAATTGTGGCCACTACTGTACCTATGTTTACCCTTATTCTCCCTGGATACTGCTTATAAATACTTTAATCAATCTTTGTTCACAATAAATAGGCCTTTCAGTTTTTTCTTGTCTTGGATTCCATTTTACCTCTGAATAATTTCTAAAATGTCTATACCTATTCACAACATAGCTATCGAAGCTCAGTGCTTCATTTGCTGCCCCCCCTTTTTTTTTCTTGGTGGCAAAAGCCATGGTCCTTACTGGAGAAGCATATAAAAATATTTCCAGTGTAGGCTCTAGTTCAGGGGTGTCAAACTCGCGTTGTCATGGCGGTGTCACGTGGCATATCGGGACTTTTTCCCCCTTCGCTAAACTGGGCGGGGGCGGAGCCACCACATGACACATCCGGTCCGCGGGCCAGAAGTTTGACACCCGTGCTCTAGTAATATAGTTGTCCTGATATACTCACAAATTTTTAGAGGGGATACATTGCTACTTGGTTAGAAACAGATGCTATCTGTTTCCACAGATTGTGAATTTTACTGCAAAGTAGGTAGCATTGCAGAAGCTGAGATTTTAAGCAATGAACTCTTGGATTATGTAAAAGGTTCCTGAGGGTCGACTTTTAAAAGATAAAGATAGTAGGCAGATAAGAATCACAGGGTTTTATGAGGTTGGGCTCTTTGCTTCTGTTCCTCTATGGACAGATAGATGTGGAGGAGGATGGGTGGGTAATGTGGCAGGCATGGGCCAATGGTAAATCCAGGAGTTGTGGATGGGTTTGGTTTATAGCAGCCTTGGAAATCTCTCCAGCGTCTGGTTTCCACCTACGAGTGGCTCTGAACCATAACCTGCATATCTCAATACCATTATTAAAAGCTTTTCATTGTTAAAAAAAATCCAGTGCGGAAGAGTAGGTAGAAAATTGGGTGGAAGTTCTGCCCATGGCTCACAGATCTTTGGAGTTAACAACAGACCCAAGCTATCGTTTGTAAGGGAGGGAGAGCGGGAGAGACAGAGTGCATTCAGAAATTAAGATAGGTTAAGGAGCTCATTACAAGGACTGTGATGCTGGGCTGTTCTTTTTTTCTGGGAAGCTCCTACTCCTGCTTATAGACTGCAAGTCTGATGATCCTGAAAATTAAAATTCAGCTAAATGTTGCAACAGATTAATGGGAGAGGAAACCAAATGAAATGTGATTTGGGGCTTCCTGGGGTGGATTAACAATTCTCAGGGCTCTTAGCCCTAAAGAACACTGATGCTCTTTTTTCTTTATGTATCCATCAGTAGAATTAACAATATGCTTACACTCTATTACTCTTACATTAACTGTGTATCTATATGTAGATATAATGTATATGTACACAAATACATATTATAAGGTTGTATCTTCTACATTATTAAGGAAGTATTTCCTCTTCCCTCTCTTTCTGTTTTCTTGCTAGTTACTTCTTCTAAAACCCAGAAGTTCAGTGGCTTCTTTGGGGAATGTTAATATGCGCAGCAGGCATCTCTTATATTATTATGGTTGATTATATAGTCACCATATGTTTAGATTGGATTTGGCATTTTTCTCCTATCAAGTCCTTCCCAAGGGATAGGCAGATGTTTTTATTTATTTAATTTTATTTATTATTTTTGGTTACACAATCAATCAGATGTTTAGATCTGATATTTTTATCCACCTATTGAGTCTTCCCAAAGACCTTGGATAAGCAGATGTTTGATGGTGTTAAAGTTTCATAAAAGGATTGCAAGTAAAACTGCCCTTTTCAATTGACTAATGGTGATTTTACCTTTACCAATGGTGCTCAAGTGGTGCTCCAGATGTTTTGGGATTGCACCCAAGGTGCCTCTTACTATTGGTACTATCTTTGCTTTCTTTTACTCCAGTCATTCTACTTCGATCTGTAGCTCTTTGTAGTCTGATTTTCTTCAATTCCTTCTCTTTTATTGTGCTACTGCAAATTTTACTATCCTGACTGTTTTTTGTCTTTCTTGTCAAGTCTGAGGTGTTATGAGACAAGTGCTTGTTTGATTTTTTACAGTCCCAGAGTATTTTACCTTCTTTGTTTTCTATTACTTTGTCTATTTTGTGGGCCCATCACTTCTTGCTTGCAGGCAAATAGTATTTCTTGCAGATATTCCAATAATTATTGGTTGCTTCTTTGTCATGCCTTTGTTTGTAGTCAGTCTGTATGATCATCTTGCAGCAGCTAACTAGGTGGTTCAGTGTTTCTTCAGCTTCTTGGCAGTGGTGGTATTTGCTCTCTGTTACTGTTTTATTTCTGGTTTTGTATGCATTTATTCTAAAGGCTTGGTCTTTTGCAGCCAGAATTAACCCCTCTGCCTATTTCTTCAATCTTCCTGCGCTTAGCCATTGCCAGGTCTTGTTATTAAATACTTAGCCTGTAATTTTTTTAAGGTCTGGCCATGTAATACTTTGTCTTCCCATGTCTCTTTTCTGTTCTTCATTTGGTCTTTCCTCTAGGCCAATTTGGTCTCTTCGGGACTCAGTAAGCCTTCCTGGTATACTAAGGTCAGTGCATCTTCTTCACTGTCCTTCAGATATTCTTCCAATGATCTATTTTTCCCGTGTTGATGGTGAAGGTGGCACAATTGTCTAGCCCAAATTCCATTGCAATATAGACACTATTGATCAACAGTTCCATTTCAAATGGTGTTTTTTTCTTACAGCTTCAGATTGTCTATGTAAAGAAGGTGGAAAGCCTGGCAGATGTTTTTGATGTTTGATAACCATGGCTTGGCTTATTTAGTATTGTTGACAGAGGAATGGCAAGTAGTAGTGTGATACTGATGTTTCTACTGAGCCCTATTATTTATAGATACTTGATTATCCAGTCATGTGGCAGGGAATCAAATGTCTCCTTGTAATCAATCTAAATTGCATCCAGATTGGTCTTTCTTCTCTTGCAGTTGTTGATAAGTAGGTAAAGGCTTGTAGTTGTCTGGTGCCACTCCCTTTGCTGGATCAGATAGATTTTACCAGGTGTTAAGCAATCTTCAACCTCACCTTCTTGCATATGTTGTTAAGATGTTTGACAGTGAGTGGGTGTAGATCAATTAAATGTTTCAATCAAAAACCATGTAGTTTATCTTCACTTGGTGCTGACCATTTCTTGATTTTCTTTGCCCCTTTCTCCATTTTGGCTCTTATTACAAATTGTTTCATTTCAACTTGTTTTTTTTTAATTCTTATCTGTCTCCTTTATTCAGGCTATATTCTTGCTGTATTTCTTTGGGTTGTGCCAAAACTGTGCCAAGAACTGCACTTCTTCTTCTTTATCAGGTGTTGACTGGTTCACTGCATTGTCTCCATTGATGAATTGGTATAATATATTTCTGATTTGATTGAAATTGCAAAATTTGACACTATCTTTTTGCGATAGTGGCAAATATCTTTTTGGGTATGGCTGTTACTTGCTGCCTTATAATTTTTTTAAAAAAATTATTTATATGCCGCCCTTCTCCGGAGACTCAGGGCAGCTTACAAGGCATTAAGCAATAGCCTTCATACTTTTGTATATTTTATACAAAGTCAGCTTATTGCCCCCACAAACCGGGTCCTCATTTTACCTACCTTAGAAAGGATGGAAGGTTGAGTCAACCTTAAGCCTGGTGAGAACTGAACTCGCAGTAATTGCAGGCAGCTGGCTTCCTTAATCTTCCTTGTTTCTAGGTGATATTTCTTGATCAGGTGTTTTTAGTCTTCTCATTCTTCAATTTCTTTCCTTTCATCTGTTCTAGCTTGCTTGCACTTGATCTTAACATCCTGATCTTCTTTTCCAACCCTACCCCCCCCCTTCATCCAAGATATTCAATTATAATTGCAGCTATGCTGTACATTAGTTGGTTTGATTCTTGCATTGATCTGGTGCTTATATTTGATATTACAATATTTGCATTTTCTGCTAGCTGTTTCTTTGGAACAAGCTTCAGTGCAGGCAACCTTGTTCTGATGTCTTTGTGTTGTTGTTGTTATTATTACCTGCCTTTTTATCTATCTGTCTTCTGTCTGTCTGTCTATCTATCTATCTATCTATCTATCTATCTATCTATCTATCTATCTATCATCTATCTCAAGGCGTATATCTAATATATATCTAATATTCCTGTTGCCTATTTTCCACACCAACAGCCCTGTGAAATGGGTTGGACTGAGAGTGCATGACTGGTCTAAAGTCATCCAGTCAGCTTTCCTTACAAAGGGAGGCCTAGAACGCACAACCTCCTTGTTTCTAGGCCAGCACCTTCGCCACTACACCAAATTGGCTCTCTAACATAGTCTTTGCTGTTGTTTGGCCATGGTATTGTCTTTTCCTATTCCTTTATTCATCCAATAAGTCCATCTTGCACTATATTTTCAGTGGGCTGCAGTTCCCGTCCTCTTCAGCAGGCTTGGCAATTCCCTTTGAATGGAAAAGGAGAGTGGGGATCACAATCCAGGCTTTCCTCGTGTGTGTGGGAAACTGCAGTTCTCCTTCTAGCCAGCTGAAGGCCCTAGAGGGCCAGCCCATCGTTTTTCACAATGCCAAGAAGTACTGGTGGTTCTGTAGCTCTGTTCTGTGTGTGATGACAGTCAGATTTCCAGCAGCAGTAGAAGCCCAGATCATTCTATTTTCAAACAGCACCGTTCACTGTGTATCCAAAGCCAGAGCTTCCCTGTAGCTAAATCCTCTCGCCAGAGCCGGACAGCCATCAATAGTGCTTGGTTAATTAATTTGATGGGAACAGCAGGGAGCGCCGTTTGCACTTAGTGAAGTTCCCAGAAACTTCCAAGCTCATCTCTGTAATTGGCCTCATAAATTTGAGGAAAGAGAGAGCTCAGCAAAGCACACGGGTAGGAGAAGGGGGAGCAGCATGCCGTAGCGGCCTTAGTTAATTTTATTGGAGAAATCCATCTTCCCTTCCCCTGCCGCTTCTTCTCCCTCCTGATTTGCCTAATCATGATAAACTCCCATTCATATGTGCACCTACTGCACAGCGATTCGCCACCTTAAAATATTGACTCATGAATATTAAGCACCCTCATTAACATGCAAAAACAGCGGATGCTATACCTTCTCTGTATCAGAGCACTTGTAATTAAAAACTGAGCCAGTATGGGGGCCTTTGATACAACAAACCGAGGGTAACTAGGACCACCCCTCCGGGAATAACACATTTCTCACCATGCCGCAGATATTCTCAAAGGCTTCACACAGCCAGGAGCAAAGCCTGAGTCCTTGAAACTGGGGTAATTAAAGGCTACATCCCTTGTGATATTATCATATCACTGCAGTAGACTACGCATGTACTTTAAAAACTCTGTTATGTGCATGAAAGACGTCTTTACAGGACAGTGAGAAAGTCATTATGCTGTTGCAAGATGGTGCATACCTCACTTTGGAAAACCATGTTTCACCTAATATAACCTATTTTGTCTGGCACCACGGTGAAACTGTACAAATCTCAGGCTGATCTCTTTCCCTTTTCCTGATAGGACTACTTATAAACATGCACTCTATGGTCATTACCCATCAATCACTGGGATGTATAGGTTTATGGGTTAAGATTAGAGTTGCCAGTTGGCCATTCACATCTTACGTTCCTTTCTCCAGCTACCTATTCCACAAACCTTTCCTTGTTTCTGGAAAAGTAGATGGGAACTAGAGAGCCAGTTATGACACCAGGCCACTTCTCATCTTAGACATAAAGCCAGATGAGTGACTTTAGGCCAGTCATTCTCTCTCAGCCCTAAGGAGGAGGCAATAGCAAATCACTTCTGAAATACCTCGCCAACAAAACTGAAGGGACTTTTAGAGCCAGGAGTCAACAGTAGCTTGAAGAGACAAAAAACAAAAAAGAAACGAACTATGAGATGATGTTCAAATCCTTTTGCCTTAATTGTGGGATGCATATAAGCAAGTCCAAGTCTTACACAGCTTGCTTGGTCCAACAGTCAGCACAAGAATTTATGAAGAACCTTGCAAAGTTGTTCGCACTGTCTAAGAAGCAGTAACTTGGGAGCTGTGGCTGGAGATTTGTTGTCTTAACAATTAAGGGGACTTGAGATTTTACCCCTGCAACCTTTTTAGCCACTTAACCTGACTTGACCTGGCCAGCAGTGCCCAATAATTTCCCCCTCTCTATCTATCTGTCTATCTGTTTTCCATTCTTGGCTCTGACAGCATGCCTACTTTATGATCAATGATTTTTCATTTGTTGGGAAAGTGGCACAATAACAGAGTTTACAGACTCGTTGCCTTGCTAGTCAAGCAAGACAATAACTCAGCATTTTGTCATCACAGGAAATGGGGCTGATGAAGGCTGCTGCAATATTTCTGATGGGTCCCCCGTCTCAAAGCAAATGTGTTACTAGGGTATCGTTCTCCTATTTAGGCCATGGCACAATAATAAAGCTCAGCAGCTTAATGCATTTGCTGACTTTTGTATGATTATGCAGGTTTGTATACGCTCATGTGTGAGTGTGTATGGACGCACACACCACTCATGTTTGTATATGGAAGGATAGGCTGCTAGAAACAAAGGGTCTCAATAAAACAATATTCATTTTATTAATTCATTCAAAGTTCGTGGATATCAGCTCTGTCCCATTATTCCACTTTATTTATTGCTGCTTATAAAAGTAACATCAAATCAAAGTGATTGAAAGAGAGATTATCAAACGAAATCTAGTTATTTGATTCTTTGAAACAAATCATGAGTTGAATCAAATATAACTGCTATCTGTTGATTTAGGGCATCTTTCTTAATTTCGTTGTTCCTGGAAAAAAATAGATTTAGATTTAGGAATATTAAAGAGGAGACTAATTTCTATTGAAACGAAGGTATAATTCCTGGAACTCCAAAAGAGTATGTAGTGTAGATGTTAGTAATCTTTTTATGATGTTTTATGGCTAGAGATTTCTTTAAGTGAAGTCAAAAAAGTTACCGTTTTTGGTAATTTTTTTTCAATTCTAGTATCATAGAAGATAGGGTATTAATAGTTGTTTAAATGGAGAGGATGGGAGCAGAATTGTCAAACTTCCTTTTTTATTGGGGAGGTTGTTTGGACTTTTTTTTTGAGTAAAAGAGTATTTTAAAAATAGCTAAAAATCATATTGCTTAAAATTGCAGTGGCATTTTAAAAAATTAAAAAATAAACAGAAAGGTATATAGAAAACCATGATAAGGTGAGACACTTCTTCAAGAAATTTACTAAGGATTTGAGTAGGATAGACAATTGACTATATATACTACTATATATATTATTATATATATTGGTACTATATATTTATACTCTTGCATGAAAATCAATCATTTGAATTTATTCTCATATGACTTACTCATTAATTTTGGGATTGAAATGAGTTTGGTTATTGTTTTGGATATTGTTTTGTATTGGATTTCGGGATTTCTGAGAACCTCTAAGCAACCCTCGGCATCTTGGCAATGCGATTCTTCTGGGTCTCCATGGAATGAGGGATTCGGTTTCCAATGTGCTGGTTGTTTTTGGACAACCCCATGAAGCGGTGTTGGGCAACTGTTATTGCACCATATGGTCTTCAGCCTCAGCAATACACCAAGAGCCCATTTGTGCTATTTAGTACAGAAATGAAATTGTTTGTTTATTATCTAAAGGTTTCATCTGAAATATTCTGTCTGGGTGCTTCTTAATGCTCATAGGGTAGTAAACAACCTAAATTGGTGTTTACAACTGATAAAACAAACTGAGATCTAGACAAGATAAAGTGTGTCAGTGAGCTCTGAATGGGCTAGACCAGAAATCACCAGGCGTTGAGGGCATCTGGAATCTTGAAAGCATGATATGAGCTGCCCTTCATTTAAAAAAAATCTGCCATTGCAGCCTAGCCAGTCACAAACATTACTAGATGGCATGCTCTTTAGTTTTCTAGGAGGCTTGCTGTCAGGCCCAATGTACTTTTTCTTTTTGGGTACAGCCAAATACAGTCCTGAGCTGTAGCAGCTCATCATTTTTAGTTTTCAAAGAATGCCAGTGGTGCTTATCTTGGGAATAAAGATGATATTTTTTTTTCACAACACTAGTTTCCTGTATCAGCTTTGCAAATGAAAAGAATCTAAAACCAGAGGAGACAAGAAAACTGGGGTGAGGAAGAGGGGTGTCATCTATAAAAGCACATCACTGCTCATGAAGGTAACATTGAAGGCTGCATGTCTCATTTGCAATTTGGTAATAGCCCCACATCTCCTATATTTTTAGGCAAAGATGGAAACACATTTTTATCAGTTTTGTCTTGTTTTCTGGTAGGAGCCATTCCCAGAATTGTTGGATCTCATTTCTGACCTAATTATCAACATGTTGGTTGGAAATTGAGAATTGGAATATATGATAGCAAACTTATATCAAAGAGCATTAAAGGGAAGAGATTAAATTTAAAATGCAATGATATAATGTTATGGACTGTTTCAGTATTTCAAGTACCTTATGATCCAACTCCAGCCCTAAAGTGACTTGGGGAGTATTTACTACCTGGTTGTGTCCTAATGTGAACTACTTTTACATTAGTCACTGCAACTGCGTTTTTGTTGTTTGCAAAACTGACCCAACTGGTTTCTCCTAAGAATTTTACTTCAGGGAAGTTTGATGTACACTATTTACGCCAATTTGTGAAATGTGGGGTGTACTCAGGCTTATACATATTTGACTGACTGCTAAAGTTTCTCTTCCATCCTACTCCTTTTCTTTTGAGTTCAGGAAGGGAGCAAAGCTTTAGACAAATGTTCCAGAAGCTGAGTGATTGGAGGGAGAGAAAACAAGTGTGCAATCAGTGTTGTTATATAGACATATCAGGATTTTTTAAAAAAATTGTATTTGATATTTTGGAGCAAAAACAAAATGTTCCTGGATAGATAGCAATAGCAATAGCACTTAGTGTTATATATCACTTCATACTGCTTTACAGCCCTTTCTAAGCGGTTTACAGAGTCAGCATATTGCCCCCAACATTCTGGGTCCTCATTTTACCAACCTGGGAAGGATGGAAGGCTGAGTCAACCTTGAGCCTGGTGAGAATCAATCTGCCAAACTGCTGGCAGCTGCTGATCAGCAGAAGCGGCACTCTAATCACTGCGCCACCCATGGCAGATGAGAGGAGAAGGAGGAAGGCTGAGGACAACTAATTCAGTGGCTTCTTTCTTCTTCTACAAAAGATCAGCAGCACTTGGAAATTCCCATTCGGAAGGTTCCTGAAATTTCTTTGTTTCTTTATTTTCTTTTGTTCCGTTCAATCATTTCTGATTCTTGGAGACTGCCTGGACAAGTCCCTGCAGTTTTCTTGGCAACGTTTTTCGGAAGTGGTTCGCTACTGCCTCCTTCCAGTTTCTATCTTGGTGCAGTAGCTACTATACCAAACTGTTCTCTTGTTTATTTACTTTTCTTTAAATAATACTTTGGCTTGCAATCATTTAGATGAAATATATGGAAAGATGAAATATAAATAACAATTAATTCGTTAAACAATTCATGGCCGACTACAGTTCAGATGTGCAAGGGAGCAAAAGAATACTGAAATTCAATTCTTCAGAAATCTTTTTGTGTTTTTCTGGCTAAACAAAATGTTGCTATCGATACAGAAAACTTCAACAAAAAGGAGATAAAACTTGGTCTAATGTATAAAAGGATTGCTGGGAATCAGGTGACATAAAAATTAATATATTATTACATATTTGCAAGTCATAGTATTGCATATTTTTTCCAATTGTTTTTCCTTAATCCTAGCATCACCGAATACAACAACATCAATGAACCAAATTTTCTTTTTTTCGGTTCAGTTATTTAAGGCATGTTATGAACAGGATACTATCTGTCTAGAGTCTAGACTGGTGGTCCGTGGACCACTGGTGGTCCGTGTGAAAATTTTGGTGGTCCGCAGAAAAATTATTTGCATTTTTTATATTGCACTAAATCAGGGGTTCTCAAACTACAACGTGCAATGAACGTTTGTGTTGCTGCAGAGAGTCTCCCCCTTTGGGGTCTTTTTCTGTGGGTCAGAGGGGGGCAAAAATTCCAACTTGGGGTCTGCTTCAGCCTCCTGGTGTGGGGCTTTGGATGAAGGCTGGAGGGAAGTGCCGCTGGTGGCGAAGAGCCGGAGGGCCTTGTTCCAGTGGGACTGCATCATGGCCTGGAACTGGCTGACCATCTCAGCCCGCTGACACTCCAGGCACCTTGCACTCCCGCAGGTCTTCCCTATGCTTGGAAAGCCTATGCTCCTAGTCCTCAGTGAGGTGCTTCTGCTGAGCCTCCTTCTTGGTCAGATCCAATTTGAACTGAGCCAGCTCTTTTGCCAATTCTTTCTCATGGTAGCTGCTTAGCTCCAACAACTGCTTCTTGTTGGGGCCCTACGTAGCCCAGGCGGGCAGGAGAGGAGTGGGTGGGAGGAGGGAGTAGAGGCTGGTGAGGTGCCCCTTGATGTGAGCAACATTGAGTTGGCCACACCCACCCAGTCACATGACCACCTAGCCTCGCCTACCCAGCCAATCATTAGGCAGATCATATTAGTGGTCCGCGGAATTTAAAATTATGAATTTAGTGGTCCCTGAGGTCCGAAAGGTTGGTGATCGCTGGTCTAGACCTTCAAGTTCCATAAGATCTTAACCTACTCATTTCACAAAGCCTTCTCAACTTAAAGGTCCCAGTAGTTTTTACATTGGAATCCAAACCTCTAGCAAATCCATACCATAAGTCAAAGTCTTAATTATTCTTATTGTATGGATTTTCTGTAAAATTCTAATGACAAATTTTGCATGTTACCAGATTGTATCACTATTACAAATACATGTGAATACGTGGGACAAGAACAATTTGCTGGAGGATCCCACAATCCCTTAAATACTGTTTTTGAAAGTATCCAATACTCTCTCTTTCATCCAACGTCTAGATGAATTGTAGATATATTGACAGAATGAAAAAAGAAGCAAACCACATGGAAGTTCTTAGAGTATTATTAATGTAGAGAATCTCCAAAGCACAGCCAACTTTAGTTTATTAACCTCTAGACGGCTGACTTTTTTACTCTGTAAAAGGATAAGATCTATCCAGGGGTGAAATGTAAAATTTGTTACTACCGGTTCTGTGGGCGTGGCTTGGTGGGGGGGGGTAATGTGACTGAGTGGGCGTGGCCAACTTTTTTTTTTTTTAAATTTTTCAAAGCATTTTTTCTAATGCTTTGAAAAGCCTCTGCCGATCAGGAAACTCAGCTGGGATCGTCAGAGAGGCATTTTAAAAAATATCTCTCTGATGATCGCGCAGCTCAGCTGAGATCGTCAGAGACTTTTCAAAGCGCTTTTTTTACCACCTCTTCAGCCAAGAGGTTGCAGAAAAAAAATGCTTTGAAAAGCCTCTGACTATCCCAGCTGAGCTGCGCGATCATCAGAGGCTTTTTTTTTAACTTTTAAAAGCATTTTTTCATCGGAAGAGGTTGTAGAAAAAATGCTTTTAAAGGTTAAAAAAAAAAAGGCTCTGATGATCCTGTGGCTCAGCTGGGCAATGGGGGTGGGGAGCAGGGATTTTTGCTACCGGTTCTCCGAACCACTCACCTCCATCGCTACCGAATCAGGTGATCTGGTCCGAACTGGGAGCATTTCAGCCCTGGATCTATCACTCAGCTAAAAGGAGAATTCTGCCCCTTCACCTCTACCCAGGGATGATTCTGTAACCTTTCTTGGGGATTAAAACCAAATCCAAGGTGATGCTAAAGAGAAATTTCTCGCAATTTGGTGTCCACCAGGGGGAAATAGAGGACAAGGCAATGCCTAGTCAGCACTATATCAGCAATTGGCTTCTCTCAAGTATCACATTGCTTATTATAGAAGAACTGGAGCCCTTTTGATGAAAATCAGGCTGCAACAGTCATATGCAGATTTATATTATCATCAGCATTGAATATTCGATGTTTCAGCTCAGGAATATAAGACAAGAAAACATGAATAATTTAGCAAGCTCAAGAATGAATCTAAGGTGGGCAAAATCAATGCCTAAAATCGGAGCTGCAAAAACAACTAGGTTTTGTTTTCTTCAGCCTGTTCTCATAGTAGTTTATGGGTGTTTTCCATTGCTCTTGGGCCAATTTAGGAGATATAAGTATGACTTTGACTCTTACCAAACCTGCTTCAAAGAGAACAAAAGTACCTTGCTCGTGTATGTAGCACAGTGAGCCAACAAGGAAAGGGAGGCCTCTCTCTTGTCTTTATTCAAAACAACATGTCTCTTCCTACATTGTCTCTTCCTACATGGTTCATACTCAATGCAGAGAATTGATATATGGTCATTATTTGCAGATGGTAGCAAAATTCAGTTTTGCAGATCATCTACCCACAGCATCTATAGTACAGTGAACTGCAATTACGGCAAAACAATCACACATGATGATATCATGTCAATGCCAGAACTATATGCTTTTCTCCCACACCTGACACAAGTATATAAGTCATGGCATTTGTGTGATGATGTCCTCATACCTATTTCGTTATTCAGCTCTCCATCCCCTCTCCCTAGGTCTTGATGTCTACTTCAGCTAATTAGCTAGCGTGACCCAAGATTTAACTGCATGGGTAAATCGGTGAGTTTGCATGGGTCACTTACATCAGGCTCTGTGACAAGCTGGCTGATAAATAAAACTCCTCTCATTTTGTATTGATAGCTTTGCTGTAAGAACCAGGCAAGAGCAATAGAAAAGAACACATGGACTGCTAAATGCCTGTTTATTTATATCTCGCCTTTATTATTTTTATAAATAACTCAAGGTGGTGAACATACTGTACCTAATACTCCTTCCTCCTACTGGCCCCACAACAACAGTCCTGTGAGGCAGGGGTGGGTTCTAAAATTTTTTACTACCAGTTCTGTGGGCATGGCTTATTTTGTGGGCATGGCTTGATGGTCATGTGACAATTCTTTAGGATTTAGCAGAGGTACTGGTCTACCAAGCTTTTAACTGCTTGCAGAGCTGTACCGGTCTAGTCATTGGTTTTTGGAGGCACTGGTCTACCCATTTATTTTTGCAGGCACCGGTCTACTCATTTGTTTTCTTTTAACACTGATCACCTGTAGGGCAGCCCTTTGAAGCCCCACGGCAAGAGTTTAAACAGTTTTTTTTCCTTCTAGCTGATCAGCTGGGACTCAGGAGGCAGCAATAGATTGGGGGTGGGGCCAAATAAAAGGTAAGAATAATGCAGGGAGGGTGGCGGGGATGGGCGGGAGGGACGGGGGGGAGAACCGGTTCGGTGATGTCATATCGTCACCACTACTGGCTCAGCGGAACCACGCGGAACCGGGAGGAACCCACCACTGCTGTGAGGTGAGTTGATCTGAGAGAAAGTGACTGGCCCAAAGTCACCCAGCCACCTTTCATGCCTAAAGCAGGACTAGAACTCTTTATCTCCTAGTTTCTAGCCTGGTGCCTTAACCACTAAACAAGTGTTCTTACAAGTGTTGTAAGAAAAATAACAAAAATAACAAATGATCACTGAAATAATACAGAATTGGTATAATAAACCGTATCCAGGGTTCTTTCTAACTGCCCATCTGAGCAGAAGGCAGACGATCCAAGGACATTACAGGTAGTGCTCGAGTTACGACCACAATTGAGCCCAATATGTATGTTGCTAAGTGAAACATTTGTTACTTGAGTTTTGCCTCATTTTACAACTTTTCTCACCAGAGTTGTTAAGTGAATCATTGCAGTAATTAAGTTAGTAACATGGTTGTTAAGTAAATCTGGCTTCCCCATTGACTTTACTTGTCAGAAGGTCCCAAAAGCTGATTGCATGATCCCAGGATCCTGCAACTGTCATAAATATGAACCAGTTGCCAAACACCTGAATTTTGACCATATGACCATGAAGACACTGCAATGGTTGTAAGTGTGAAAAATGGTCATAAGTCACTTTTTTCAGTATCGTAACTTTGAACGGTCACTAAATGAGCTGTTGTAAGTCGAGAACTATCTGTACTTGCCAGTGTATTCTGCTCCATCCCCTCACTCAGCTTAGGAAATATCTATGTTACAAACATAGGTGAACATTTTGTAACTTGTTACAAAGAATTGTGGAACTTACAGTTTGACAAGAAAGCTGCAAATGATTCATTAGGGAATGGAGGTTTCACTCACAGTTCTCTTGGGAAGAAGAAATTATTGTTAAGGCAGCTTATTACTGTCTTTTAGATGCATTTGGTATTTCTTGTTTCTTGGGTTCCATCTTAGAATGATAGCAGCTCTTTGTGGACAGGAGTGACTTTAGAAATAAGTAACAAGGATGCATTTGTATTTTATTAGGTACTCTTTGTCACCTTTCATTGTTTCAAGTTTTAAAATGGAGCTGTGTGATCCACATAAACCTTCTTTTGAAGTTTTTCTCTCTCCACAGGACAGTTTTGAGCAATGTATCACCATCAACTTGCACATCTTTTGCACTGACAGGGAAGATGTGTCTTCAGGCATCCCCCATTTTGGCCTGCTTTACAAGTGACCTTCCTTCCCCAACCCCCAAATCTATTTCTCTGCAAACGTATCATTGATTTATGGAAGGTGCCAATCTACAGTGACCTTGTCTGTTGTGTAATAACCAAAGACAATTTGTGGGTCAATTGTATTAGGGTTAGTGAACGGGCAATGTATGAAAATAACTAAGACTCAAGCCGCCTTGAGTCTTCGGAGAAAGGCGGCATACAAGTTGAACAAACAAACAAACAAACAAACAAACAAACAAGATAGGTACACACTATATCAGTTTTCTCCAGCTGTTGCTTTTCAGATGAGGAGTGCAACCCTCCCAGGCAATATCTGGAGAGGATGGGAAAAACATCTAGAGAGCACAAGGGTACAAAAGGGTGTCCTTCAGGAAAAGCTTTCCACTCCACTGATCTCAATGGCTTTGACTTTGTGCTAACAGAGTGCTCTACAGGACTATGGAAGGAGGCAGTGGGGACGGGGGGAGAGGGGAAGATGTCAAATGATCTATTCAGTGACATATTTCCAGACATCATACAAGCATGTCATAACAATTGTACACATAGGTAATGTATTTTGGTGCATGCAATACAAGCATCAATTAGGAGAAATCTGATTTCTATTTATATGTACCTGAATAGGACAAGGACACACCACCCCGCTGTCAACACACATATACACATGTTTATGCAATTGCCACATATCTGATGGCTGTTTGGAATCAGAAATAGGAATGTGGTTATTTCAATTTGCCTCATATTTAATATGGCACACTGATGCATGCCCACATATCCTTTCTTTTTCTGTCCCAGAAAAAGAAGCTTGTTTAAGACATTGTACATAGATGCTATCTTTGCCTCCCATGCAAAACACACAAATAACAGAGCAATAGATTCTTCTATCCTGCCCCTTCCCTCTGCCTGATCAGTGGGCACACCCTCTGGCTTGAGCTGCAGGATGAGCCAGATGTTTCACATCTGCATAATACACCTTCTGAACCATTTGCCTGGTCTGATGCGGGCTTTTCATACACTTGGATATCATGCCTTTTTGAAAGTGTACTAGACATAGCATTTTTGTTGAACAAAGTTTTAGCGTCCTTCATCCTAAACACCTTCCCACACTAGCCCAACTCAACCAGGTTGACTCAGCCTTCCATCCTTTCTAAGGTAGGTAAAATGAGGACCCAAATTATGGGGGCAATAAGCTGACTTTGTATAAATATACAAAAGTATGAAGGCTATTGCTTAACACATTGTAAGCCGCCCTGAGTCTCCGGAGAAGGGCGGCATATAAATCAAATTAAAAAAAAAAAAACTCCTTTGGAAGGACACTAAATTTGTGTTAACATTTAGCACAATTGTGTTTTTGGGTTAAGATTTGTGTTAAAACATTATTACTCTCTGGAGAGAGTGACTGTTTACAAGGTAAGTTTAAACCAGGAAAGCCAGTTTCTGCCATCTGTGTATTGCTGATTCTATCCCAGATAGATGCACTGCATGTTAACTATGCTTCTTCTGAAAAACAATTTTAGGTGGCTGTGGCTGTAGTTTCTACTGAAGTGGGACATTTTGCTGTCCATTTCTGAGTGCTACGAGACACAGCCACTCCTGCTATTTCCTTGAGCATGGCGGGGAAATATATGGGAGCTGTTAAAATTGATGTAAGCTTCCTTTTGGAGCCTGAGGGACAGATCCCAGGGACTGCAGAGAGACATGGGATAAAGCAGGAAGAAGGTCTCCCGATTTCCTTGCAACTCCCCCAATCATCATTGAGTCTATTTCTGAATATGGTCTACCACTCTTTTGGGAGAGCATGTCCAAATATAACCTAGCTGACTGGTCAATGGAAAGTCAAAGGAGAGTCAGTGGATGAGATAGAATAGATCACTAACACATTGGGAGAACTTCCTCCTATATCCTCTACTCCATCACTACTTTGCCATCTGGGGTCTTTTTGAACATGGGTTTTTATACTATTTTATACTATTTCAGAATAGTGTTTAGATGTATGATTGAAATAGTCCAATGCCAATTCTTGTAAGCACCTCAGCACAGCCAACCTACCTGACTCTTGAGCAATTGAAAGGTGGTTTAACTCTTCCCTAAACGTCTTCCCACACTAGTCCAACTCCCTTCCAGTACACCTTAAGGAGAGCAAATGCTGATTGTTTCTCTTGCTGGTTGGTGAAGCTATGGGGATGGGGGTGGGGGTGGGGGATGGAATTGCAGCTTTGAAAATCTAATAATTAACTTGTTCTGTATCAAAACTGTAAAGACATCCCCACTTGCCAGCCTACTTGTTTGGGGACAGAATACAGCTCAGCTATTGGGGCAATTCAATTTGTGCTGTCATAAAATAACAGAAGGAAAAGAAATAGTTATCAAATTAGCATGGTTCAACATAAAAGAACCAAAAAGAAAGGAATAAACAAAAGAAATAAAACAATCTGGGAAGGAAGTATTAAACATTTTAAAGCAATAGGTTGATTTCAGCTCTTCAGCCAGACTTATTTCCAAGATGGAGATTTATAGTAAGACTGTAGTTGGGGGGTCCTAGAAATTTATGATAGTTAGTAAGTATGCTGACACTTTATAAAATTGTGTTCGTTTTACATCCAAAAACTTGGACTGTACAAGGCTTTCCTTCCTTGCAGACATAATGAAGAATCCAAGTAACAATTGATGGAAAAGAGTGAGGTGATGGAACATTACAAGGCAGGGTATGAGAAAAATTCAAGAAGGAATGATCTTTTCTTACAGTTAATGAAACAAATTCATTTTTTAGAAATCAATTTAGAAAACTATCATTTATTCTGAAGCGACATACTATCAACAATATCAAACGTTGATACAAAGATCAACGTTTTCCTTCCTATCACTATTCTATTATTATATATGTATTTTTATTGATTGTGCTTTGAAAGAACCATATACTAAGTGACTCATGTCTGTTAAAAGAGAGATAAGGGTCATCCCAACAAAGGGGCAGAATGAAAAGGAAGATGAGGAAGGTCAACTTTTTAAAGACCAGAAAGGTGTGCACGTACAATTTGCAAAGTACTATATATGCAATTTGAGCTGGATTGAAATTCTCTTTCTGGGTCTTTTGATTAATTAGCAATCTTTGATTCTTACTTCTTTGGCATTGGGGATTGGGGAGAAATGTTACAATGTTGGGGTTTTTAATTAGCAGTCTTCCAACTGGTGCGCTTGACCTAAATATTTGTTTGAAAGAAAATTTAGAAAAGCTGGTAAGAGGCAAAGTTCCAGCATTGTATTTATTTTCAAGTTTTTCAAGAGGCCCCATATGCTTTCTTAAATAAAAATTATAGGCAACTGAGGGTAGTGATTTATTTGGGCGTGATCCCATCAGTTCAGAAAAGGTTGTCCTTCAGGAAGGTAGCTAATATTTTGATAAACTGGGAACTTTGTAACTAGTCACATTTTCTGCAGCAGCTATATAAAATGGACAAGTCCCTCATCTAGAACATGCACTCTGCATTCTCAGAGTAGCAAATATGCCCACCAGTAGGAAAAAGGGTAGAAAGATCCTGCCAGATCAGCACTCTGCTGTTTTCTAGTCCCAAGTCAGTGAGAATACAAAACCATATATTCTCTCTGGGAGGGAAGAATTAAAGTGAGTTTCTTGCAAGCTCTCCTTCTCTGGCTGATTGTAGGAGCCAGGTGTTCCCATTCTTCTGATATTTTCCATGGGAGAACTAGGACATAAGGTCTCATTGACCATCTCCTCCTCAGTGCTAATCTTCAGCTTTCCAGGACTAAGATAACTGGACATGACTAGCAAGGCAAGAATATAAAAGGTCGATAAGGGTATCACTTGAATTTCCTCCTTAAATATTCAAAGGCCATGAATATATAATTGTTGGTATTTTGGACAGTATCATTTGTCCCTAAATGGATTAGCAAGAAGGAACTGATTGATTGATTTGTTAATCTTGAAAATTGATTTCTCATGTTCTTGACCCTTACTCCAATTGTTATTTTGCAGTATTGTTTGGAAACAAATTTGTATTAAAAACACAAAATATGTTGAAATACATTCTTTAGAAGTGAAATCACAACTCTTAGTCTTACATGGAATAATTGAGGTGGGAAACTTGTAGATTCCCCACCTTGTTCATCCCAAATCATTATCCTGGTGTCCACCATCATCCAGAAAATATATTCTTACTGGAATCAAAATATGTTCATGCAGTGTTGCAATTCTTCATTTCATTGTTTTACCTACTTATACTAGCTGTAAGAGTCTGCATTGCACAATTGGGCTGAAACTATGAAAAAGCACTATTTAATAAGCATGCCAATAATACACGCAGATTCGCAGAACTCTTGAAAATAGATGATATATTCAGGTTATTTTGTAGTGCAAAGGTAGACAAATGATGATAATAGCGAATAGGAAAACAGACATATGTAAAACAGCTTTTATCCATTCTTTATTTAGGGCAAAGTTAAGAAGGAAAGTGGACATGGACAATAATGTGACCTCAGACAGCTCTCTTGGTGACCATCAATCTCCATCATCTTTGATTTTTTTTTTTAAAAAAAACAAGATTTAAAAAAATAACTAAAATGTAAAGAAGAAGCTGAGAGCTCTAACATCATATTTACTTGTAGGATTGACTTGGAACGTCCACAAAATTCTCACTGGAATAGCAGAGAGCATCCTGGGAGTGAGTTCACTTTCAGGTAAATAGTTGGCTAGTCTCAGGCTATGGCCATCACTGAAGTCATCTGATGGACATGGCAGCACATAACCTCACCATCCCTCAAATATATTATTGGCCCCCAAAGATTGTTCTGGCAATAAAATATAGGAAAAAGCAATTCATTCTTTTAATTCATTCTTCTTTTTGTCTCCATGGTCTCTTTGTTTTTTGTTCCTGAAGGTAGGCATGTGACAACATCTTAATAACATTATAGATTAGACCAGGGGTGTCACACTCACATCGTCATGGCATCATCACATGACATATCAGAACTTTTCCCCCTTTCGCTAAAATGGATGTGGGCGTGGCCAGCACATGATACATCCAGCCTGCGGTCCGGGAGTTTGACAGCCCTGGATTAGATATTGGGTTACTAATTAAGTCTACACAATACCTTCTATGATCTTTAGTATCACTCCTCATAAAGGTCCCTTAGAGTTTGGAGTAAGACAAGATAATGGTGAGACAGAAATTTGATTTCCTTAAATTCCAATTATAATTACATTTCTTTCCTGACTTTTTACATTTTACTCATATATTGCTTTGCTTTCCAAGCCGAGCTCTTGAGCCAGTGAGGTACTGATGATGCTTATTTTGGATGAGCTGGAAGCAGACTTATCTCTTCTTAAGCAAAAACACAGTCCACACCTAAGAAGAACTGAAATCCCCAGTCTGGTTACTGTAGCTCCCTTCCTTCCTTCCTTCCTTCCTTCCTTCCTTCCTTCCTTCCTTCCTTCCTTCCTTCCTTCCTTCCTTGTATGGGTCAGAGCAAAGGACTTGTGTTTATGTCTACAATACTTTTAACCCAATACTTTTAACCAATTTATATAAATTGCTAGCAGGTATATTCATACAACATGTAATATTATTTATCTTGGATGTTTGTGGCTTAATAGATTTATGCAAATTAGCTCTCATGCTTGATGTGTGGTTTAATACATTGTATGAATTCCGAAAATGGGTTAATTTGCTACCTTAAGTATAATGATGACTATTTTGAATTTTTCAAGATCCAGAAACATACTTTCTCTCTATGTGGTTTCTTGTTCTTGACTGAGAAATAAGCTCCTGTTAAATCTCCTTGAAAAAGATCCCTGGATTCTTACATCAAGAACAATATTTCTTAGTTATTATGGTCTGCCAACTAGAGGTTTATGAGTCAAATAAAACCTGACAAAATATCTCCTCAGACATTTTTCAATTCTGTAAAATAGTTCCAGTCCTAATGTAGTGGGCATCTAAAGTCTCTGCTGGAATCTTAGTGTAAAAGTTAACATGGAAAAAGCTTCACTAACATATTATTCCACTTCAGATCATTCATACAAGGAAGAATAGATTGTAAAATGATCAGGTATTATCCTTAGCATGGAGAATATGTTTTAATTGAATGCTTGCTTAATGAAAGATGTAACATCCACAAGATAAAAGCATGTAAAACATGCTGCATTCTGAAATGAAATTATATTTTTATGTTTATTACACATAAAAGCAACTTGCAGTAAATATTTACAGACACTCATTATGAATAGTAAGCTAATTAACAGCAGTTGAAGTGGAATGAAAACAAATGAAACAAATATAGACTAACAATGGGAGAATTCCACTATGGTAAACTCTGATTATACATTCAAACTAATGGTCAGTCCCCCTCCATCTGGGCAAAATCCCAGTGGTCATTATTAGAAATTCCTATTTTTAAATGATTAGAATCATCAACAGACCCAGCGTAAGGATCATAACCAGCATTCATGGGGTGAGGGAAAGCTAATCCTTGCCAAAGGCCTCTTTATATTTAAAATCAAGCGTTCATAGGAGATAACACTGCAAGAGTGATTGTACTTTAGAGCTATTCCTTTTGACACTCCGGCTGCTCCCCCAGAAGTAATGGCTGTTTAACTATAATATCTCTCCAGGTTTGGAAGATCTATTAAACCATAGCTGGACAGGATTTGGAATCAAGATCCATAGGAAATAAAATCAGGAGGTTGAACTGAACAGCAAAGCCCAAAGATTAATGGATGGTGCAGAAACATATCAGAGCACAACAGCAGCTCAAATAAAGACTGGTGGAAGAGAGATATCCTTTTAAATCTTCCTCTTGTCCCAGAAGATCCAATGGCTAGCCTGGATGCATGGATCCAGTCAGCCCAAAGCTTGGAGATTCTGCACTGTGAAAGCTTTTCGCTATAGTTCAATGTCTCCGGCAGAAAAAATCAGCAACAATTGACAACTAGCTATGACAATAAAGTCAATGTGATATTTTTCCCTAGTCAGGACAATGGAAAACAAACAAAGATGCCTAATAGGTATTATGAAGGCCAACATGTTTTGAGACAAATGCATCCTGCTCTTGACCCAAGCGTGTAAAACAGGCTTGATACTGATTAATTAAATTATCATGCCTTCATCAGGGAAAATGCATTTTACAAAAGTTGTAGATGAAACGCTGAAAATTCAGAATAAAGATTGTTAAAGTGCTGAAAGAGTGGGGATAAACAGTATTCTAATTGGTCAGACCATGCTTGAAATCCTGTCCAGTTTCAAAGATTCAGGAAAACTGAAAAAGTTGAGAGAAGATTAACGAAGATGATTAGGAGGCTAGAAATTATGTCTCAAGAGTTTTTGAAGGAACTGAGTACATTTAGCCTTGACAGAAGATGCCTAAAAAAGAAAGGTAATGACAGCATGCATGACAAAGGATGTCACCTAGGTATTACCTGCTCCTTCCTATAAATGCCATCTTTTCTAAGATCTTATAACAATAGCATCTTAGACCTAAACAGTTTGTGATACTGGTGTGTGTATATATGTGTATGTGTGTGTGTGTGATCATGCTATCCAAATGTAACCTTTGTGTGTCATGTATGTATAACATGTATGTGTAATGTGTGTGTGTGTACAAATACACACAAATACATATGTGTATGTGGGGAAAGAAAGAAATGTGGGATCTCTGCTTTATGTTGGGTTCACAATAATAACAGAATTGTCAACAAAGAGTTTTCCTTTTTAGTTTTCTTCTACAAAGTAGACCTATTGAAGCAGGATGGGGCAGAGAGAGAGAGGAACCGGTGTTCTGCTTCACATGGAAAAATGCTTTTGGACAGTGCTCTGTGTAAACACTCCCTCCACCTGAGCTGTGTCTCCCCCTCTTTTCCCATCAGCCCTGACCTACAGTTCCTTTTCCACATCCAGTCTCTGTGCTTAGAACAGGGAGGTAGGATTTAGCACATTGCACTTATTGGGCCTTTTCCTCATAACTTAGGCTGTCATCTGTGGATGAGAATTTCATGCTGATGCTTCAAATTTGATGTTGAGAAACAGGTCTTCTATCTTCCCACTTAGGTTTGAGTTCTTCAGGTTCTCTCATTTGCAACTGAACTAAATCAAAGTTGGTGGGAATGAGGATTTAATTCCTCACCAACTCAGAGTTTCTAATTTCAGATGTATTGAACTCTATAATGCCATCATCATCTAGATATGTGGGCTTCAACTCCTAGAATTCTTCAGCTATTGTAGGCTTTGCTGAAAGTTCTGAGTGTAATAGTTTATATATTCGGAAGAGGAGGAGGTTGGAGAAAGCTGTTCTAAGACCCATGAACATTTCCCACCGTCGTTCTCCTCAGAGTGTTGATAAGTCATCTTGGATCAAGACTTCATTCTTTTTTTTGCCCTTGTTCTGTATCATGCAAACTCCTGGGATTTTTTTTTTAAAAAACCAGCAAATAACAGTTTTGAGGATGTATGTTTTGAATCAGGAAAATGGTGGAGAGAGGAGAGGTAACCATTACTCACACATACATCATCCTGCCATGCTGATCAAACCTCTCTCTGCTCCAGGCTCTCCCAGGCTTTTTTTTTTTTTAAAATGATAGCAGCACTGCAGATTCAAATAACAGATCCCACACTCATCACATTTACCTTACTTCTCACATAGCAAAATTAAAAGACTATTGTGAGGGTTTTATTTATGTATTCATTTATTTGCTGGTCGAACTTTTGTTGTTGTTGCTAGCTTTACAGGCATTAGAATTTCCTCACTAGTCCCATAAAGAAATCACAATACTAAGATTTTCACAGAATTCAATAAGTCACATCAGCAACAATAATCTTGATGAGAACACCGCAATAACAAAACTACAGACCGTTAGTAACCAACATCATCAATTACCATCTCTTCAAACAAATTACCAGGTGTGTTTGAACGCTAATGATTTATTATCAAGTCCTGGTTTTTTTTTCTTCAAAACCTTAATGTATGAATGCAGCACAAGGTGCTTTTTTCTGCTTGAAAATTTGGCTAGAATGATACGATCTTAAAAGAGGTAACTAGGACATTCTTCCACTGCTGTTCTTTTGGTAGAAATAGAGGCATTTAATTTCAGCACAGTCAAGTGTCAAATCTCTCAGGGATTCAGCTGGGGCTAAATGGCTTCTTTTCTTACCCTGGTGTACAACAGCATCTCCTACGGACATCCCCATGACTGATCCATCACAGGAACCTTTTCGTTTGGTGTTCTAGTGAAGCACCTCCTGGCACTGATACTTATCTGGAAGAAATTGCATCTCCCTCTGCCTGATACCAGCCCCCTCTTTCACCGTCCCTGCAAGAGACAGTCGCACAGAGAGTGATTGGATTCAGCCCTTCACCTGATGGAGACTAAGCCAGCCAGATGCAGTGGGAGCTGCCGGAAGAAGCTGAGGCAGGGGGATAGAATACAAACACATGTCCCAGGCCCATCTGTGCCATTTGCCTGTCCAAGCGGCTGCCTCCAGCTCCCAGGGCACCTGTGGTTGAAAACCCCACCTGGAGCTGGGAATCTCTCCAGCTGATGCATTTGTATGAGGAAGTGTTTGGTCCTGCACCTTCAAGGTGATCTGACTTGATTAGAACAATGTTGGCAAGGAAGGCTGGGCACGCATGCCTGGGAGTTTCTTGGGTCTCCTCTTCGCTCTTTCTTTTCTGCCTTAATTGGAACCCTCCGAGACCAGGCAAAATCGCATTAGCACCAGGCCCCAGCACACAGAGCCATCCATCTTTTTTTATTACAGCGTAATGGGGCTGCTCGGGAGGCGGCGTTCGATTTGTCACAGGCCTCGTTCGCTGATAACAGGCATTTGTCATCACTTTCTGCCTGTGTTAATGTCATCATCGGCGAGCTGACAGCCAGGCCCGTCGAGGGAGCACCAGCGACACAGCACATCCGTCAAGCTAATATTTCCATGGCTGTGGGGACCGGGCAAGTCATGGACACACATTAAAGCATTGAGAGAAGACAGGAGAGAAAAAGCACCATTGTCATTAATTAAAATGTTAGGGTGGATGTGCAGATGTGTGCAGATTGAGTGTGCCAGTGAGTGTGATGCAGTCTGAGGGAGTGTGTATTAGCGTATGGTCGCAGTCCCTATTAACAGGCACTAGCTTGGATCATGAAGTGCATTTAAAAGCTATTTGGGGCTGGGGAATCCAGAGAGTGGTGAGTAAGAAGGTCATTGTTAATAAGCAAGAAAGGGAGAGAGGGATGAGGGTAAGCAAGCAAGAGCATGTGAGGCTACCCATTCTTCCCCTGGAGTGCGTTTGCCACTCTATCACATTATTGTTGGTCATTCATGGACATCCTAGTGTCAATGATTAGGCTTTATGCAATCCCACGAAGCCAAGTGGAGTCTTCAAAGGAAGTTTGGGGACATTACAAATCAAAAGAACCTTTGAACCTAAAGGTCAGGACCAGGGTAGCCTCTCAGTGAAACTGGGAGCAAATTTGAATTGCAAATCACAAATTAAAATTAGCGCAACTGGCAATTTCATCCCAAGGAGTGGAATGGAACAGGATGGGACTTTCTCGGCAGAGATGAGTGGCAAAGAAGTGTCCCACAATATTTTCAACAACGCCATTCTATTTTTTGATGGTAAATCACAGCTCTCTTATTAATGTCAGTGAATAGTCTCTCTTGCAACTTTAGACCTCTTCTCATGCTCCACTAAGGGCATCATTTCAGTGACCAATCTGAATAGGATAATATTAAGACAATTCTGATAATGAATTAGTCCAAAGGTGGGTGTGTAGTGGGGAAGAGGGATGGCTGCAAAGAATTTAGGCCTCTCCTATTGTCCAGGTCAGGTTCTTTTCTCTTTTTTTCTATTTTTACCCTTGGTGTCCCTAACCTGTTGGATTCAATTGTATGAAGTAGATAAAAATATATCCACTTTCTGTTAGCAGACATCATTTCATATTTATTAGAGCTGGAGGCCATTTCAGATGAATTCAGGGTAAAGCCAAGGACAGAGAGGACTTTCAAGCTCAGATCAGCAGTGTCCCTCAAAAACCAGGGTACGTGAGAGGTATGTAAAGCTCTCACTAAAAGAATGGAACCAGAGGTGCTCGGCGGCAATGGCCAAGCTGCCTAGTTTTGAAAAAAGGATCATTTGTCATAGAAGATACTTCCAGTAGCAAAGACACTTCTTGTCATTTTCTACTCCGTCCTGCTGGGTTTGTCATTCAGACCAGTAATAAAGTGTGGACTGACCCCTGTCCAAGACCTTTGCATCTGTGAATTTATTTTAATTGTTCCATTGAATACAACAACAAAAATCTTTGTGTTTTGTTTTCCCAAGTATAGGGAGCTTCCTGTTGCTTTTCCTACCATGCTATCTTGGCCACTGAATCTGATAGTCAGGATTCCTCTTTTAATCTGCCTGTGGCTATCTGTTGCAAGACGGCAAAAACCAGCAACAAATGCTTAGAAAAACCAAACCCTGACGGATGACTTAAATCTCTAGAGGTGCAAATAATTCAACCCACGTCTAAACCTAGTCATATTTTAAACTACATAGCAAGTCTGTGACTAGTTCAAAGACTTGAGACCACTTTATATTATTAATATTCTCCTGCAACACTGTGGGCACTTTCTTATAGTCACATTAGTCTGCATTCCCCTTGTCCTTGACTCAGGAGGAAAGTATGTCAACATAAATGGCAATGTTTTCCTGAACAGTTTTTACTGAGTCTCAGCAATAAAGCCAGCAAGTGATGCTCTCCTTACAGATTTAATGCAGGGCAGTAGTGACAATTTCAGAGCGGCCACTGGCAGCTGCTTTTTCTTCCCATCTTATGTCACCTTCTGGTTGGCAAAACACCTACTAATCTTTATAACATTCCGAAAGACCAATAAATGTATATAGACAAAGAAGCTGTTTAATGCATAATTGCTTCATGACCATCAGCAGGTAGAAGCAAAGAGAGTTGACTGTATTTCTTTACTAACCTCTCGTGATCACCGGGCTCAGCGGTCTCCAACCTTGGTAACTTTAAGCCTGGAGGACTTCAACTCACAGAATTCCCCAGCCAGCTTTGCTGGCCTGGATTCTTGTGCCCAACGTATAGCCTGAACAGACTCACTATCTACTTTCTCCAGGTAATGCCTGGTATTTCATGAACCCTTGCAGCAGGAGTCCCTTGTACCATTGGCAAGCCTTCATTTATCACTAGCCTCTTTCCCATTGGCTAGGCAAGCTGAAGTAGGCACGGCTTGGCAACTCTAGATGGTGTTTAGAATGCGTATTCTGTGCTGCCAGGCCAGACCCTGACAGAGAGTTCTGTAATGTAGATGTTTGCTTTTTTCAGCTGTTCTTTTTCTTAGTATGCAAACATGATTTCTATATTTTAATAACAATAGGATTCTCATCTTTCCCCAGAAATAAATTCCAAAAATTCAGTAGTGTTTGAGTTCAGGTTAATTTAGAACTGCAAGACTAAATTTATTATTGTTGTATCTACCTCCTCTGACCTTGGTGATAATTTTTGTTATAATGATCTAAGCAAACAACTTTCAACTTGCTTATAATTAACATTATTAAGCTATTTGTTTACTCTAGTTGCTGGTGACTGTGAATGCCTTAACCTACCCTACCTTTGTAAAACAATAAAAAAACAACATGTTATCCAGCCAATACATATAGAACAGGGGTGGGTTCTACTTACCTTTACTACTGGTTCACAATGGGATTGTGCGCGCCTTGCTTCTGTGCAGGCGCAGATCGCCAATGATGACATCCGGGGCGGTGGGTGGGGCCTCCCACCAGTTTTACTACCAGTTCTTGCAAACCAATCCGAACTGGGGACAACCCACCACTGATATAGAAGCCAAGAAACAATAAACCTTCATTACTAACAAATACATCATCATTGCAAGAATAAACAACCTCATAATATACCTCTCTCCTAGGCCTGTTGGAACTGCTGTAGCAGTTGGGAGCTGCTGTTCTATAAAGAAGACACAGTTGAAAAGTCATGCTTTCATGGGGCCTAGTGGCGACATTCTCTGAGAAAGAGAACCAGAAGGGAGCCCATTCTTCTGGATCTTATTCAATTGGCAGATCCAACTGGAAGGAAGCAGTCCCAAAGTCATCTGTTGAAGAGACATGGAGCTAAAAGATCTTGTTCCTCATTTGGAACTTCCAGTGAATCCAGTGCCTTGCTAGAAGCTGACCAAGAAGGCAGAAATGAAGAAAAAGTGTTCCTGATGTTTTATTTTTTTTAATTCTGCCCATAGCAATCAATCAAGGAGAAATAATATAGAGTAAAAAAAATGCTGATTAACATTTCTTTCCATTTTAAGATTTTGGCAAAGAACTGAGTAAACCTAGGACCTTTCTGATCTATAAGATGACACAGCCTTCATAACATCACTCCTCCTTTTTGGTGTTCCTGATATCATGAAGAACTGACAAAATGGAGAGACGGATAGGAGGAACCAATATTGGATTTTCCCATTTAAACCTGAAAAGAAAAATCTTAGAATTCATCTGGACTCTAAGATCCTCTCCTAGGGCCATATGATGGAAACCTAGTATTATTCTTGTCTACTCAGTGAAAATATCAGCTCAGTCTGTAAAAGAAGTGAGTGGGGAACAATATATTCATTGAAGTTATTTATTCTATTTTTATAGCTACCCAGCTCAACCAAGTGACTCTATGATATACATGCCATAATCATAGCATCTGATTTTTAATCAGTCCTATTCCTAATATTCTATCGTAGTATTTATTTACCTTCCTTTGGAATTTTAAAGAAAAAAAATGTACGGTAAATAAAATAAAACCATTAGGCTATGACAGAATGAGGAACATTATGCAGAGCTTTGATTACAAGGAGGTAAAATGTCAGCATTCATAATGATCAAAGAATTTGAATACTTACTTAGGAAAAGCTAGAGAGTTCAGCACTCTTCTGTTTTGAAAAAGATATGTCAGGGAAGCATGGAGATCTATAAAATTATCCATAACATGGATAATTATCTTATCCTCTTCAACCATTTCTCCTGGATTCGTCCTCCTTCTCTCTTCCTCTTTGTACTAGACTTGGGGTTATCCACTAAAATTAATGTTCAGGGGATTCATAACAGACTAAGAAAATGCTTGTCACATCATGCATCATTAACTACTCCAAAATGTGATAGCCATTGGCTTAGATGGCTTTCAAAGGTGATTAAATCTATGCTTCATAAATTTATCTGTCAACAGCTATTATAATAGTAAGATGGCATGTTCCTATGCAGAGACAGTCTGCCTTAATATTAGTAGCTATATAGGAAGGGAGAAATAATGCTTTGCTTGTGGACCACCCAGAAGCTTTGGAGAGTTTGATGTTAAAAACAGGGTACTTATTGATGATCACTACAGAGCAGTGGTGGGATTCAGCCGGTTCTGTCTGGATCGCGCTCTGCCCACCCGTCTGGATGTAATGCGCGACTACTGCGCATGCACAGAAGGCTGGTACATGTGCAGTGGTGACGCATGTGCTCACATTTGCGAACTGGTAGGGAAGGTACCATATTTTTCGGAGTATCAGACGCACTGGAGTATAAGACACACCTTAGTTTTTTGGGAGGAAAATAAGAAAAAAGCTGATTGGCAGATGGATCGGCCTCCTGAATACCCCCAATCAGCTGTTCCCAGAGGTGAATTTTAGCAACAGATTCCTTGGTTGTGAGCTCTGTGCCTTGCTTTTTTTTTTTTTTGCTTTTTTTTTCTGCCTCCGAAACTTCTGAAACTCCATTTCAGAAAAAACTTTTTCCTGCCTCTGAAAGCCTCTGAAACAGAGCTTCAGAAAAAAAGCCTCTGAAGCTGTTTGGGGGATTCTTTTCTGAAGCTTCTTTTCTGATGCCTTTTTCAGCCTCTGAAACCTCTGTTTGAGAAGCTGGGCGGGGCTACATTCGGAGTATAAGACGCACCCAGATTTTCACCCTTTTTTGTGGGGGAGGGGAAAGGTGCATCTTATACTCCGAAAAATATGGTAAGTGAATCCCACCTCTGCTACAGAGGTATCCTGAATGTCCCAAAGGTGCTTCTCATCCAAGAAGCTTCTTCAGCTCTGACAGGATAGTAGGGAATGGAAGGATTTATATTCCTTCTTGGATGAGAAGCGAAATGTCTTGAAAAGAAAAGGCAAGAAACTCCAGTTGCCTCCTGAAAAAGCACCTTTGGGACAACCATGACCTGGATGACTGAGAGTCTCTACAGACTTTTAGGTATCCTGAGTGCATGAGTAACTGTTTGAGATAGAAGGAATTTGGGATGAAAACCCAAACACATGGAGAACAAATGGCATAAAGTTCTGAGATAAAGTTCTGTATTTGATTGTAGTTAACTATTATATAACATATGATACACATTACTTATTGTGGGTTCTATCTTCTCCTTTAATAAATGCTATAAAACCTGTGATGCAATATTAACTGCTATAGAGGTTGCACTATTTTGTATATGTGTATTTCACATCGAATATGATGTCATGAAGGAATTAAAACGTTGTAAGAGAAAAAAGATTAGTGCAAAATTTTTCATAAGAAAATGACTATCAATAGAATGTGTGAATATACAGATGTTAGGTAAGATCAGAAACATTTGTTAAGTGAATTTTGCTTCATTTTACAACCTTTCTTGCCACAGTTGTTAAATTAATCACTGAAGTTGTTAAGTTAGTAACAGAGTTTTTAAGTGACTCTGATTTCCCCATTGACTTTGCTCATCAGGTCACAAAAGATGATCAGGTGACCCTGGGACATTGTAACCCTCATAAATATGAGTCAGTTGCCAAGCATCTGAATTTTGATCACATGACCATGGGATGCTGTAATGGTCATAAGTGTGAGAAACGGTCATGATTCACTTTTTTCAGTGCTGTCGTAACTTTGAATGGTCACTAAATGAACTGTTGTAAGTTGAGGGCTACCTGTATTGTGCTTAAAAAGAAGTATTGTGTATTTACTCTTTTTGACTGACATGCCATACTTAACCCAACATTTCTGCTTATCTCGACTGAAACGATTATCTCACCAATTCTTTCTTCCAGTATTCAAAGGAATGAATTTAAAGCCTGACCCACCTCTCCTAAAACAACCAGTCAATCTCTTCATGTTGGCTGTTTGTCCTTTCTTCATTGGATGAGATTTAATATGTGATTTCATAAATGGAAAGCTAATTGTGCTTCTTATCAAAAGACCTGTTTGTAATTTAAGCAGAATGGAAGAGGTAAGAGAAGAAGGGGGGAGGGGTGGGGCAGAAGGAATCACCACTGTCCCTGCACTGCCTTGTATGGTGTGCTAACAAGCTGTCCCACCTCCCCCCACCCCACCATCAAATCCGTGGAGATGGCAAATGTGGTGGATCCCCAGACGGGGAGTGTAAATGCTTGCTCTTTGTAAATGAAGAACATAATTAACATTAAATTAAGGTAATACAAATGAAGACAACCCAGAGCCTGACAGGATGAGTGTTTGGGGAGGCAGTACAGTGAAGTGATTCATATTTTTAATTTACTGTGCAAATAGACTAGCCGGGTTTTGTGTGTGTGTGTGAGAGAGAGTGAATGTGTGGGCAAGGGCCATATAAGTGGAGTGGGGATTTCCCCCCCACTGTTGTTTTGCTCTGCTTTAAACACACAATGACTATTAAAGTCAACTGTCCATATAATGGGACATCTCCTACATGACTGCATTCTGAGAGGCAGCTTGGTGTAGCAATAATTTATAATTTATTGTTGTCTGACTGGCACCTAACCTTGGGACAAGAGAAAGAGAACGCTGGACAACCTTCTTGTGCCCTAAGAGATGCCTACAGAAGTTGCCTTCAGCCTCTCTCCATTGCCTAGGATGGAGAAAGGACTCTCTATTGCAATAGGTCCAGACCTGAGATAAGTCACCAGTTGTACTGAAGAAACAGAACTGTTTGAGAGGTTCTTAAAATGGCACCTAGTCTTGATGGTCTGAAATGTGTTTGAATATTAGTAATGAATGAATGAATGAATATTTAATGGTCTTTTCTCTAGTTTCTGGTTTATGTTGACTGTCTAATAACAGCCAAAGAAAAATCATATTTACATGGGGAAAATAACAAGCAGTATGAGCTAGAAATGCTTATTTAGAGGAAACTGATTGAGGTACTTGTTACAAAGGGTCCTCCCTGTTTAATTTTCCTTACTAAGACCTGGCTGTATTACTGATTTTGTTAGAAGGACAATATCCCATTTTAAGATTCCTAAAAATGTGACAACCTTTAGTTTGTATTTTTTTTGGGGGGGAAGGAAGGGAGAGAGGGGGAAGGAGGGAGGGAAGGAGGGAGGGAGGGGGAGAGAGAAAATGCTAAAAAGGAAACATTTTACTAGATAAAAAGATAATGCATTTACATGTCACAGTATAGTCTCATCAAATACCATCCCACCCAGGGGTGGGTTCTAAATTTTTTTACTACCGGTTCTGTGGGCGTGGCTTATTTTGTGGGTGTGGCTTGGACATCATGTGACTAGGTGGGCATGGCTAGCTGGTCAGTCATTTCTGGAAGATCCTCGCACTTACGACCAAGTCCTTGTACTTACGACCCGACTGGTTTGTTTGCTTTTAACATTGATCAGCTGTAGGACGGCCCTTTGAAGCCCCGCGGCAAGAGTTAAACAGTTTTTTTCCCTCTAGTCATCAGCTGGGACTCAGGAGGCAGCAATAGATTGGCCAGGAAGATGTTTATGGAAAACTAATAAGCAGGACAGAAGTACAACCACACCTTCCTGCTGGTGTTTCCTAGCAACTAGCATTGAGATGCTTTGGATATTAGAGGTAATATATAGACATCATGAGCACCAGCTACTGATATCATTCTGATCATGTCATCCCTGATGTTTGCAGAAGTAATATGTTATTTACTATCTGCATTGGCTAACCAGAGAAATAATTCTGCATGGGTAGTAAGGTGCATTGAATTCTTCCCTATTTAATTAGGTCAGTGCCTCTTTATGTGATGTAGTTAATAGATGTAGTCCTTGTTTAGCAACCACAATTGGGACTGGCAACTTGTCATTAAGCAAAGCAGCCACTAAGTGCAACTGTGACTGTGTTAATATTCTTACTTCAGCTTACTTTTGCTCTACAGGTATGCAAAGGTTGTGCGTTACTTTTTCATCCCTGTTACAACTGTGAATGGTTCTGAATGAGGACTGCCTGTATGCCTATAGACTCTATTTTGAGTGAATATTGAGGAAAAAAACATTCCACTTGCTGAAATCAAAGGTAGTGGGGATGGCCATCACTGTCTGAACCTCTCAATGGCTTTTGATTATGAATATAGTTTTGTCAGGAGTCTTAGATCAGAGGCCCCCAACCTTTTGGGCTCTAGGGACCAATTCTGTGGAGAGAGGTTTTTCTGTAGACTGGAGGTGGAGTGGTTTCTCATGCTACCTGCATCCCATGGATGGGGCTTTGCTTGTTTGGGTGGCCCAGTTTTTGGCAGGCTGAGCCCAGTGGCAATCTATGGACCGGGGGTTGGGGTCTCCTGTCTTAGATGAACTATTGGAAGACATATAGAAGTGACCTCTTCCTTTGGAGAAATTCTGTGGATCTACTGTATTTCCTTAAGCACATGGGAACCTCATTCTGCGCAAATTAATTAGTGTCCCATCAAAATTCTATTCTCCTCTTCATAGATAAGGATTATTTCTTTAAATACTTATACTCTCTCTCTCTCTCTCTCTCTTTTTATTGATTTTTTAAAAAAAATTAAAAAGATAAACAGAAAATAGGAAAAGAAAGAGGCTCAGAAAGAATGAAAGCAAGTGCAGAAGGAAAAAGAAAAGAAAAAAGTAAGAAAATTTTGAGCTAGATGGGTCTTTGAATGCAGTGGAACTCTTATATTCTCATTATTCTCATTATAAATTTGGCCTAAAACTGGATAAGCAACCAATATAAATGAATTACCTTCTCTGAATTGGATTAATGAGGGCTGCTACTACTTTTAAAAATTAGTTTCCCATCAGAACTCCATTCTCCTCTCCGTAGATGAGGATTATTTGTTTAAATACTTAATTTGTCAAATATTCATAAGGTCCCAGCACACAGCCTAAAAGGATTGTGTGTAACAAGCTTGCTGAAAGAGCTAGCCACCCAGAGTCACTTTGCAGAGTGAGATGGGTGGCATATAAGTTTAATATATAAATAGTTGTTGAATAAATGAGTGTTCAAAGGTTTCATGGCTATGGCTATTCCAGCAAAAAGCTAAGATATTAGCAAGCCAGCAAGCAAGCAAACAAATAAGTAAATATATACATAAATGCAGGGACCTATAAGAACAAGATGCGCACACATGAAAGAAACTTCAAGTAGAAAAATCAGTGCTCTCCTTTTTTAGTCAATACAAAAGAATAATTGTTTTGCCTCTCAAAGCCTTTAGTTTTTGAGTGGCACTACTGCATATTGCAAAGAAAAAGAAAGTACTGATTGTTATGTTGAGCTCTATTGCTGCATGTTTTAAATGCAAAGTTGAGGATGTTATATTCTTCAATATTATTACACAAGAAGTTTGTTCTATATAGCAAGCCTTATGTGACGGAAGACTTCTTTTTTTAAAAAAAAATCAAGATTTCAGATGAATGCAAAATTTAAAAAAAATAATCCTACGCATCAAGCCTGAAATCTAAAATATGTCTACAACTTAGTGACTTTCAGATAGAGAAAGAAGCCTATGACTAGCGATAGCTGCATGATTATGCCTCATAATCAACAAACCAGTTGACTTCAGTCCCAAACTATGGACTGAAAATTTATAGGTATATGTATCTGTTTGCATGTGCACGTGGGTATTCTTAATTGAGAGCCCTTAAATGCACTTTCAAATATAGGATATTCCTTTTTTAAAGAATGACACATGGTCTTCCTATCTATTTGGGAGTATCTCTCTCTGTCTCTGTCTGTCTCTGTCTCTATCTCTTTCTCTCTCTCTCCCTCCCTCCCTCCCCCCTCTCTCTCCAAGCCCATCAAAGATGAAAAAATGGTTCCTTGGTTTGATAACTTTTCCAACAAATATTTGAAATTTTCTTATACATTTTTGACAATTTTTTCAATGTGCCAAGTATCAATGATATATCAAATTTATAAAAATTCTCTTTAAGATGTGGAGCTGCATTTTTGAGTCAGGACTGACACATAAATGAAAACTTACATTGTATTAAATGCTTATTCACATAACAAATTCTCCTAGTCTACTTTCTCTTCATAAACAGCTGATGTGAAACACAAAATCAGCCTAAGCTTCTCATATAAAAGTGCTCCCTACCCTGAAATTTACAGTTATTTGCTTATATCATATTGATTAAACAGTCAGATGTGTATTGAGGAACTAAAATAATAACCTTAAGATAAGTATTCTAATACAAAGGCCTGAGTTATTATTTTTGCTTCCTTTTGAAATGATGCATAAATATATTATGTTATGTTATTATGCTACGTTATGCTAAGTTACGTTATGCTACGCTACGCTACGCTATGGAATAGAAGAGAAGACAAAAGAAGAGAAGAGGAAGAGGAAGAGGAAGAAGAATAGAATAACAGAGTTGGAAGGGACCTTGCAGCAGGGGTGAAACGCTCCCGGTTTGGACCTGCTTGGGTGAGTACGTAGCGATGGCGGCGGGCAGTTCGGAGAACCGGTAGCAAAAATCCCTTCCCCCCCCCAGCCTGCAACGTACTTACCTTCGCTCTTCGGACTGAATCCTAAACCGCTGGTTGCAACACCTGCCTTGCTTCGCTTGCTGTAATCCCTGCAATCCATTGCATCAGCAAACAACTGAATCTCTCTGCCTGCAATCAAGCTCATCGGTAAGCAGCTCTATCTGCCTGCCTGCCTTGTCCCTTCAATTGGGTAAGTGTCAGCACTAGGATAAATGCATCTTGACGTTTTTCCCCTTTGGGAGCTTTAAAAAAATAGTTAATTGGGGTTTTTTTTAGTTGTTCATTTTTTAGACCTAGCCATTTAAAGTTTAGGAAGTTTTAAATTTAGCTACTTTTATATAAAAATAAAAATAAAATAATATTTGTGCAGCTTTCTGAGATTTTGTGTGTTTCTGTAGTGTTTCACTGTAACTACACAAACACACAAAATCTCACAAAGCTGTATGTGGAATTTTGTGTGTGTAAAGTGTGAAAGTTGTTTTTTTGGACTTTTTGTGGCTGTGTGAGGTTCCTGCTTGTTGCAGGGGCCATTCTGGGTCTAGCACAGCTGCTTTTACATTGTGGGTGAGCCAGTTGGGTTATACTGTGTTTTGTAGGTTAAAAAAGGGCAAAGAAGTGATGTCGACTTGGCCACGCCCACCTGACCAACAAGTTACGCCCACCCAGTCACCTGACCACCAAGCCCCACCCCCTAATTAAGCCACGCCCACAGAATCGGTAGTGAAAATGTTTAGATTTCACCCCTGCCTTGGAGGTCTTCTAGTCCAACCCCCTACCTAGGCAGGAAACCCTTATGTTATGTCATGTCAGTCATGTCATGTCATGTCATGTCATGTCATGTCATGTCATGCTATGCTATGCTACGCTATGCTATGCTATGCTATGCTATGCTATGCTATTCTAATGTTATCATACTGTATATTATTTCTCAAACTTAACTTATTAACCATCAATTTCCCTCACAGAGGGGCTCTGGATGGTGTACAATTCAATGAATACAATAATATGTATATAATTATCAGTATATATGATACTGATAATTAAAATTCTCACTTTATAGACCGATAGCTAGAGGTCCCCTTATTGCAGACTTCAAAAGCAATATGGAGTGTGTTCAAATCATGAATGCACCATGCCCAGAGTAATGCTCACTCTAAAATTCTATCTTACCCCCAATATATACCAAGCTTTAAACCTGTATGATTCCCAGCTAACAGACCCAAAGGTCTGCAAACCCAGAATTTTGCAGCCCTCATATCTGACAGTTCCAGTGGACATCAGGTTGCAAAGCTGTTTGGTCCACCATGACAAAACAAAACAGCTTTTATGTGGGCAAAAGGACTATTGTTTTGATGCAGGTTAATATGTACCAGATTGGTTTTGATTTTAAAAGCCCCGGGTTCCTGTATGAACAGAAGAACCAGGCACAGTCTCAGTTCTAATAAACATTCCTCAAGATAGGAATTTGACATCAGAAAGCTCTGATGGAACCTGTATTTTCTTCCTAATATCTTCCATCACTACCTTTGGGGAGGGAATTCTACCTAATTCTCACAGGGCTTTTGATGTTACTAAATGGCCAAACAGACAATACTAGGCTCACTCTGGTAAAAATCAATATATGAATAAATACAGTCAGCAAAGAGACCTAAAATGATTCTCGTTTGTTGGGAATGAGAGACACCAAGTGTAATTTAGGGTTTGATATTATGAAAGCTGTGCTGCTCTAAAGCAGCGGGATTCTCAGCGGCTCATTAATAAAGAATAAACTTGGAGTCTATTTACAAGGCACTTTTTGGGATTATTTATACTTCATTATACATACATAATGTTGTACATATTTACCGATTAGCTCAGTGGTGAAGGAAGGAATTTGGAAGGAGGGGTCTCTCCTCTGTTGCCCTATCTTTCTCTTTAGAGCAAAGATATTCCAGGGAAGGACTCAACCATAGAGGATTTGGGTATACTTTTCCAAAGCAATGGAAGATAGGCCTGGTGGCTTGATCCTTGAAGAATTTGTCACATTTTTAGAGTATCTGATTCTGAAGCACAGTATAGGAAAGCATTTCTATTACAGTAATTACACACTTTCTCCATCTTCCCTTTCCTTTGTGGGAACTTCATCTACAGCCAAGACATGGCAACATTCTCAAACATGCAATCTTTATCCCAATTGCAGGGAAGAGGCCTTTTTTGGGGGTGGGGGGTTTAGAGTGTTGCATGTGAATTTTTCTAGAGGGTCTGGTGCCACATGTTTGGGGAGTAAATAGAAAATTTCCAAATGGAAGTATCTACTAATATTTCATAATATTTTATTCCCACCCACCAACGTCATTAAATTTAATTTTATCTCAGCAGCAGAGGAAGCAGAGAAAGACCACACAAAAATGCCTCAGGATGCAGGTTGCATGAGCCTTGAGCCACTAATAATTCATTCTTGATGTAAGTGGAGCCAATGAAAACTTGTCTGAAAATTATAGACTAATTGCAAGAAGCACTTATGGTAGGCTGGTTATTTTACTTTTTCACCTTTTAGATATATGAGACTTCCATCGGTCTCTGATCATTGGAACTGTAATCCATCTTGGTTTGGGTCAATTCAGTCATACCTGGGAACAAGGATTTATACTCCTTTTAAACAGCTGGTCATTTACATTCTTTTAGAGAGTTGTTGAGGACACCTGAAGGTTTATCTGTGTCATCAGGGTCACCTGAGTAGTGCAAATGGGTGTGGAGCCTTCTTGGAACTGTTGAAAGGACTGTGTTGTAGAACGGGAGACAGATGATGTCATATTCCTCCCCCTCTGTTGAGAGAGGGCTCTTCAATTTTGACATAGAGGGATTCATTGACCCCTGTTACAGGTGTTGTTTCATGCATTTTAAAAAGAAGGCAAAACTCATCTAGAAACAAACAAGATTCCTGTTGCAATATTTTCAGGATCAGACTCAATAAGATCAACAAGAGTTAAAGATTTAACTGTATATTCTTTTATTTACATTAGGCATTCTATATTCACTGAATATTCACAGATAGAAGCAAGGGAAATGGTGTAGGTAGCTCCTTATATATACAATGGGTGGAGCTATATGTGGGAGTGGAGAATTATGAATACATTAAGAAGTGAAGAATAAATTAACCCCTGATACCCTGTCTGTACACTATTTACACATTGGAGAATAAGGCATTTATATCTGACAAATCCCCCTCTAAATGCCGATTCGTTATACAACACCAGTTACATTCAGATTCAGGACAATACAAAACATACAACTTAGAGGTTAAGTATCTATGTTGTTTAGAAGGTAAAGGCTTCGTTAATATATCAGCTAATTGTTCTGAAGTGTCACAATGCACTGCTTTAATAAATCCATCCTGAGATAATTGTCTCACATGTTTAAATTTTATATCTATATGTCTGGACCTTTGTCCAATGGCATCAGATCTAGATATTTCAATGGCTGCTTTATTGTCTTCATGCATAACAAAAGGCAGAGCAGGTTTTTTCCAAACATCTGAAATTAAATCATTAAACCATACAAGATTATTTGCGGCCTTGGATAAACAAACATATTCCGCTTCTGTTGTTGAAGTAGCCACTAGTTCTTGTTTACCAGTGTACCAGTAGACTGGACAGTCATTTAAGAGAAATACATAACCAGATGTGCTTTTTCTGCATGAGGTGTCTCCAGCCCAATCTGCATCTGCATAACACGTAAGCTTTGGTTCTTTAATATCATTAGGTTCTAACATTAAACAAAAGTCTAGTGTACCTTTTAAATATCTTAAAATTCTTTTAACAGCTTCCCAGTGGTACATTGTTGGTTTGCTGACATGCCTAGATAATAAATTGAGTGGTAAAGTGATGTCCGGTCTAGTCCAATTAGATATGTAAAGGAGTGAACCTATGATTGATCTATAGAATGTATTATCCTTGAACTCGGGAGAAGATTCATCAGAATTCCTTAGAAAGTCAGTTTGCATAGGGGTATCACAAGGTTTGGCATTGTTTAAGTTGCATTTATTTAAAAGATCTATGATCTTATCTCTCTGGGTAAGTTTGAATCCCCCTTTTGTCTTATTAATTTGGACACCAAGGTATTTGTTTACCTTGCCTAAAGATTTCAATGAGAAATGTTCATTTAGTTTAGTTACAAAAGTTTCTCTTCTTTCCTTATGTTTTCCTATGTATAAAATGTCATCCACATAAATCAATACAAATTCAACGTAATCATCACCCCTTTTGACAAAGAAACAATTATCAGCAGTGGTAGCGTTGAAGTCCATGGTCTTAAGTACTTTTACTAAACAATCATACCATCGTTTACCAGATTGTTTTAGCCCGTATAAACTCTTGTTTAACAACCAAGTCTCATTTTTGTTTGTGTATGGACTATGAGGTGCTCTCACGTATATTTCTTTATCTAATTTTGCGTGTAGGTACGCAGTCTGTATGTCATATTGGAATACATCTAGATTGAGTGCTGAAGCTACCACTAGAGCTGTTTTGACACTCTCTGTTCTTACAGTGGGGGAATACGTGTCAGTATAGTCCTCTGGATATTTCTGTGCATAACCCTGTGCAACCAATCTAGCTTTGTATAGAGTATTTCCTCCCTCTAAATTCTTAATTTTGTATATCCATCTGGTACCAATAATTGTCTTATCTTTAGGTGCAGATGCAGGTGTAAATACATTTAGTCCTTGTAAACTTTCCATCTCTTTCTTCATTGCTAATTCCCATTTTTCTTTTTCTTCGTGAGGAAGTTTTAACACTTCCTCGTATGTATTGGGTGTTGTTGGTTCACCATTCATGTGCATTACATAATCCTTGTATTTATTTGGCATTTGATTTCTGGTGTTTCTAATGATTTTCTCTGGTTTACTATCGTTATCATGCAAATATCTTGCTTCCTTTTTTGTTAGTGTATCTGTCTTTATTTTGAGTTGGCTATTTGTCCAAGTTTTGGTTTTGTTTTTATATTTGTTGGTATTTTGTTTTTCTATAGTCCCTTTCTCATAAGATTTTGTATCTTCATGTTTATTTGGGAATATCTCATTAAGATGTAATTTAGACCAGTTAGCTTGTTCATGGAACACAGCTGTTCTGGAGACTATAAATTTGTTGTTACTATCAATGAATCTGTATCCTTTAGTGCCAGTCTCATATCCCATAAATCTGAGTCTCCTGGACACATTTTCTCCCTTTCTTCTTAATTGTTTAGGTATGTGTACGTCTGCTGTGACTCCAAATATATGCATGTGCGCTAATTTTGGTTTTCTATTATACATCACTTCATATGGTGTCTTATTTATAATGCTGGACCATGTTCTATTTTGTGTGTAATTTGAATAATGTAAGGCTTCTGACCAGAACTGTTTGCTTAAGCCAGCATCTTCCAATGTGCATCTAATCATGGTTTGTAATGTGGAATTTTTTCTCTCTGCAATCCCGTTTTGGAACGGAGAAAATGGACTAGATGTGTAATGTAACATTCCTTTGTCTTTTAACCATTGTGAGAATTCTTTAGACATGAATTCACATCCTCTGTCTGTCATAATTTGTTTTATTTTGATGTTGTGTTGTGTTTCTATGCGTTTGTAAAATTCTTTAAATTTTTGAAATGTTTCATCTTTGTGTTTTAGTGTGTAAACAAATCCATAGCGGCTATAATCGTCCACTATTGTCAGGAAGTAACGTTTCCTATAAGTGATTGATGGAGTTAATGGACCAACTAAGTCCATGTGTACTAAATCAAAAATTTTGTTAGTTGATCTGGTAGATTTTCTTGGCCTGGGACTAGTTTTTAGTTTTGTAGATTTACATACTGAGCATTCCAGATAATTTTCACAATTCTTTATTTTAACACCTTCTGCGTGTTCAGTCATTTTTTGCACTACAGGAAAACTGGCATGTCCTAACTTTCTATGCAATATGTGAGCACACTCATCATGAATTGGTTTACCTATCTTTGGTTTCTTATCGTTGTGTGCATCTGTGTGATCATGAGATATTTTACATTCATCATTGTCACTGTTGCTAACATTCTCATCATCTATTTCAATACAATCTTCCATATTTGAATCAATGTTATGTAACCATTCTTCTTTTGTTATTAGGTAAGGTAGTCCTCCTTTAGTCACCACAGTGCCTACATTTATTTTATTCTTTTCCAAAGTTGCCTTTCCTTTTGAAAAAACAATGTTAATGTCAGAATCTCTGCTTAGTTTTATGGCACTTAATATGTTATGAGGTATTTCAGGTATTAGTAATACCCCCTCTATTTTTCCTAAACCAGGCAAGGTTACATTTCCTCTACCTAATACTTGAACCTTTTCTTGGTTAGCAACCTTAATTACAAATTTATCTTCTGCAAATGAAGACAATATACTTTTGTTATTAGTGGTGTGATTAGTTGCTCCAGAATCAATAAGCCAATTATTGTTCTCACTTTGTTGTGTGTTAGTGTTGTCTTGTTTATTTAATCCATTCAGTGAACCAGACTTTCTATCCTTTGAATTGTCTCTGCCCCCTCTATTCTCTCTGTGATTTGGTGGGCTCCTATATCTATGCCTTTCTATGGAAGGCTGTCTATAATCGTGTTTGTTTCTGTATTCTGATCTATATCTTTCTTTTAAGACTTTTGGGCAATCTCTTCTATTGTGTTCCCTGGATCCACAATTATGACATTTAAATGTTCCACTATATTTTTCTTGAAAAGCTACTTTCCTATATGGTTTATGTTCTGTGTGATAGTTAGAACGATTCCTTCTAGAATTATCTTCTGTTATCAATTTGTTAGATAGACTTTCTATGGATAAATACCCTAGATTGATTGTGTCTAAATGTGACATGAAATTGTCCCATGATGGGTCAAGTGAGTTGATAATGACACTTTTCATTGTTTGGTCTGAAATCACTTCCCCCCTTAAATGCAGTTCAGCTCTTATTTTGTTCAAAGATATTAAATGTTCACTTATGGAAACCCCTGGTTTTATCCTAGATGAAAAGAAGTCTTTAGATATCCTTGTGGTGGTGGCTACACTGTCACTGTGAAACAAATTAAACATGCATTGAATAATTTCTGAAACAGTCAAATTTGGCTTAATGCTGTGATACATTGCAGGAGACACACTAGATATTATTAAGAAAAAAGCTCTATGGTGTAAGCAATCTATTTTTAGTGTCCAAGGTCTTTTTGGGGGACTAGTGATAAAAAACAGTAAGTTTTCCTTCATAAAGACAACCTGGAGCTGTTGATACCATTCTTGTAAATTAATGCCATCAACCCTTAGTTTTGGGAAGTCACTGGGTAAATTTCCGATATTATTGGGTCCATTACTTACAACCTGAGGTAGTCCGTGGTCTCGTAAATGCAGAAAATTGCAAAACGGCATGGGGATGCTCGCTACGAGTCTGCATGATCTTCTCTCCTGTTCATGTCTTCCCGGATCGTCAGCGTAGTTTCGCGCATGCGCGTTGTCCATTTCTTCTTCGGCGTCGTCGTGGAAGGTTCTCCTCATTGCGGCCCGCTCGTTCTGCTCCTCTTCAGATGAGTCGGTCTCTGGTTCGACTTTGGGCGTTCTGGCGACGGTGGCTGTTCTTCTTCTTCTATTGAAAGCATTGGTGCTTGCTTCGGTCTGCGGCGTAGGGCGGTATCGGCAGGGCTCTCTGGGTTCCGGCGTCAGCGCTCTAGTAGTCAGGATGGGAGCGGGCAGGTCTTGAGGCATTGGCTTGCTCGTTCGCTTTTTTAGTGTCTTTTTAGTAATTTTCAGTTTTGGCCCAAATGCAGCAAAGAGCGTTTTCATCGCTGATTTTATTTGGTGTTTTGTTGGATCTTCCTCGCTTTCTGGTTCTGATTCTTCTGAGGTGTTTGAATCTTCCTTTTCGTTTTCGTTGTCCGGTAATATTTTTCGCGCCAGAAATTTTGAATCGAGATTGCTGATTGGCTCTTCTTCGTTCATCTTGGAGGCCGGTTGAAACCAAGATGGCTGCCATTCAAATTTTTGCGCGGGATCATCGTTTTTCTTCTTTGTAATGATTTTCTCCGCAGTCATATTACTCACTATTTTTGGCTCTCTGGGTTTTTCATTGGTGATGTTTTTCTCTCTCGCTGCTCCGCTGTTCTTTAGCATATCTTGGAGGTTCGCGATGAGGCTTTCATCATTCTTCTGGCTTTTTAATAGTTTTAATATCTCTGACCTGAGTTCGTTATTTTCTATTTCGATTTCCTCCTGGTCATCAATTATTTCTTCGTCTTCAGTGGTGTATTCTTCGGATTCTCTCGAAATTGCATTCGTGGATTCGTTGATTATTTCTTGTTCCGTTTCCATTTCTTTGCTGTAGGCCCTGGTGTTGGGCCTATCTTTCTTAGACATTTTAAGGCTTTTTATTGAGTCAATTAACCATCCTCTGCTACCAATTTGTTGCAATATTTTCAGGATCAGACTCAATAAGATCAACAAGAGTTAAAGATTTAACTGTATATTCTTTTATTTACATTAGGCATTCTATATTCACTGAATATTCACAGATAGAAGCAAGGGAAATGGTGTAGGTAGCTCCTTATATATACAATGGGTGGAGCTATATGTGGGAGTGGAGAATTATGAATACATTAAGAAGTGAAGAATAAATTAACCCCTGATACCCTGTCTGTACACTATTTACACATTGGAGAATAAGGCATTTATATCTGACAATTCCCATTTAGATGGGCCTTTTGTAACTCAAGCATATTTTTGAAAGGAAATATTTGAGGGAAGAAAGAAGCATGTAATCAATCCAGATCCTGATGCCCTTTCTGAAAAGCACCAGAATCTGACAATCCTGGACAAATAGATATTCTGGGATTACTAAACCAAATCCTGAATTTTAATCTGCCCTTTATTCTTCCTATTTGAACAGAACAGCATTAAATTCTATCCCTGGGGATTCCAACAAAATGTCCTAATCCAAATCAGCAGCACACATTTTAATGGCTTAATCCTATTTTCGTCAGAAATTTGAAAGTCTAATGAGCTCAACTACATTTGTATTCTGCTGTAATGCCCCCCAGAGAATTCCTCTTTGAATTCCCAATGGTTTTCTTGATCCTTCAGCAGCACATCAGATTTGCCAAGTTAGGATATACGAAAGAGGAAGCTACATTCCCTAATCACAAATCACCACCCAACTCTAAGAGTCTTTCCCCACTGCCAAGTTAAACTGCTGCCCCTCTCCCCCTATTCTTGAATCAGCAGAAAAATAATGGGATGAAATAAGCTGTCCTAATTACAAATCCCTATCCTGTTTTATTTTATCTGTTCACTGCAATTGAAAGTTATCTGACTTCCTTCCAAAGCCTAGCATATTTTGCATACTTTAAACCTGATTTTGGATTGTATCAGGAATGAAGAGGGCTTGACCTTTGGTATAACTGAGAATGCCTCTCACTCTTGAGCTCTTGAGGTGATGGCAATATCATAGAAATGGGTTAAAAAAAAGAGATTTTTCCATTTAAGGAAAGACCCTAAAAATCGTAAAACTGGGAAGCTGTGGAAGGAGGTGCAGATATCCAATCTGGAGGAGATGGGCAGAGTGCTGAGATCAGTCTTTCCCCATTCATATGCCAGTGCCCTGATAGCAGGAAGCATGCCGAAAAAGGATACCAGAAAATTATTCATTTTAAATAACTTTGGCAGAAATAAGGTTAGATTTAGGGTTAACAACAGTTATGACCATAGCAATTCATGCTGCCAAAGGTTGAAGCTCACCAGTTTTCAGTGGTGAATGCTAGGTGGTTGGCAGGAAGACAGATGGAGTGTTATCTGTTTTGAACCTTAGCATGATGTGAAGTTGGAGAGGCCTTGATTTTGATACTTTTGATACCTATCCATTTCCCAAAGAATCCACCAAACTCTTTTCTTGCTTTCCTACAATAAATAAGAATGCCACCATCTTCTAACCTTCTTACTGTGGCAGAATAGGGGACAGTGATGGGGTCAAAAAGACTTGTGCCAGGCTGTTTTTCTGCCAGCTCAGAGAGGGGTGGATAGTGCTTTATCCAGTGGTGGGATTCAAATTTTTTTACTAACGGTTCTGTGGGCGTGGCTTGGTGGGCATGGCATGGATTGGTGGGCGTGGCAGGGGTAGGATACTGTAAAATCTCCATTCCCTCCCCACTCCAGGGAAAGGTTACTGCAAAATCCCCATTTCATCCCGATCAGCTGGGACTCGGGAGGCAGAGAATAGATGGGGGCGGGGCCAGTCAGAGGTGGTATTTACCAGTTCTCCGAACTACTCAAAATTTCCGCTACCGGTTCTCCAGAACTGGTCAGAACCTGCTGAATACCACCTCTGGCTCTAACTCAGCTATTAGAAGTGTTACCATAGAGGCAGGTTAGGGTTACTGTTATTCTATGCTGGCATTGTTTTGTAGTGTCTCAGAAATGGGTGGATAGTACTTTAACATAGCTCAAGAGCTGAACCTGAAACACACCCCATTCTAGGTACCAGGTTGTGGAAATCATGCTATTTCTTCAGCATTGCAAAGGTCCCTTATTGCTATGCTCTGCATAACTCTCAAACTGATAACTTGAATAAGAGCGAAGTGCAGTTCTGCTTGACGCAAGAGACTAGGTAAATGTACTAAGGAACTCAGATTTATGCAAGCAGGTTTTATTGTTAAGCGTCCAGTTGAGGTAACTGACCAATAGGGACATCTAGTGGTCACTCATTGCAAAATCTTCCAGTCAGCAAGAACAAGACAAGTTAGATTTAGAACAACCTTACACATTATTTTTTTCTGGGTGAAATGTGACATACAGTATTTTTATTACTCCGATATCTATGAATTTCAGATCTGGCTGAAACGAAACATAAAGCCTCAATTTATCATTTCTTTATTTAAAATACTTTTTGTTACCTTTCAGAGTGAAATCCTTCCAATTCAGGTTATGTCAAACCATAATAGTCATATAAAGGCAACTCCAAAACAACACTTGCAAATTTGTTCTTTAAGTCAAACTTCACAAGTCCATGCAGTTTTCTTGACTTTATATTTCAGAAATGGTTTGCCATTGCCTTTTTCTTAGGGCTGAGAGAAAGTGACTGACCAAGACCACCCAGCTCAAGGCAGCATTAAAACCCATGGGCTCCTGATTTCTATCCCAGTACTTTTAATTATTATTTCAAACCTTTTCTTTAAAGCAAGAATGTTAAAAATTAAAAATATGTTTGAAATTTAAAAATTATCAGACTCTGATCAAAAACCAACAACGTAGATTGGGCTAGTATATATTTATAGAGGCAGTCCCCAGAACTGGACTGCAGCTGAGAAGGTAAGCATTTAATACACGGCCTTAAAAGCAGGGCATCCACAACTGATTGTAAGATTTGAGCAGGTTCTTATAGTTGCAGATGGTCTTTTATATACCTATCGGTGTTTTGAAGATCATTATGTGCAAGGTTTCAGGACTAATAGCAGAAAATACTTTCCAAATACATCATTAAATTAGGGACTTTGCTGTCACTGGGTGTGGTGATAGCGATAAATGTAGAAGTTTTAAAATAGGAACAAATTCCAGAGGGATTGTGTTAACAATGACTATAACTTCATAACTGTTTGCGATTTTTGTCATGCTCTGAGTATTAACTGCTATGAAATAACAGTGGAAAAGGCTTCCGTCTTCCTGTCTAAACTTCAAATACATCTAATTGAATTCCAGTCTGAGAAACCAAACTTTTTGGCTAGATAGATGCATTGGAACTCTTACATTCTCATTAGCATCATCATAAATTTGACCTAAAACTAGATAAGCAACCAATATAACTGAATAACCTTATCTGAATTGGATTAATGATGGCTGCTATCCAGGGATGAAATCCAGCAGGTTCTGACAGGTTCTGGAGATATTTTGAGTAGTTCAAAGAACTGGTAGCGAAAATTTTGAGTAGTTCGGAGAACTGGCAAATACCACCTCTGGCTGGACCCAGAGTGGGGTGGGAATGGAAATTGTCAGATGTAAATGCCTTATTCTCCAATGTGTAAATAATGTATATATGGAACATCAGAGGTTAACTTATTCTTTGGACTTTAATGTATTCATAACTTACCACTCCCATTCCTAGCTCCACCCCTTGTATATATAAGGAGCCACCCTCACCATTCTCGTTGCTTCTACCTTGAATATTCAGTGAATATAGAATGCCTATCATAATTAAAAAGAAATATATTTAAAGCTTTAACTTCTATTATCTTTATTGAGTCTGATCCTGGAAATATTGCAACAAGCTGGTAGCAGAGGATGGTTAATTGACTCAATAAGTAATTAAAAATGTCCAAGAAAGATAGGCCCAACACCAGGGCCTACAGCAAAGAAATAGAAACTGATCAAGAGATGATCAACGAATCCACCAATGCGATTTCGAGAGAATCCGAAGAATACACCACTGAAGAAGAAGAACTAATGAGTGAAAATAATGACCAGAAAGAAATCGAAATAGAAAATAACGAACTCAGGTCAGAGATATTAAAGATACTAAAAAGCCAAAAGAATGATGAAAGTCTCATCGCGGACCTCCAGGAGATGCTAAAGAACAGCGGAGCAGCGAGAGAGAAAAACGTCATTAAAGAAAAACCCAAAGATCAAAAAATCGTAAGTGAGATGACTACTGAGAAAATAGTTGTTAAAAAGAAAAGATGTGATCCCGCGCGAAATTTTGAATGGCAGCCATCTTGGTTTCAACGAACTTCAAAAGAGAATGGAGCAGAGCCAATCAAAACGCTCAGTTCAAAATTTCTGGCGCGAAAAACACTATCAGACGAAGAAAGTGAGAAAGAAGTCTCAAACTCTTCAGATGATCCAAAATCAGAAAGTGAAGACGATTTAACAAAATCTCAAGTAAAATCAGCAATGAAAACGCTTTTTGCTGCTTTTGGGCCAAGACTGAAAATTACCAAGACATCTACGAAGAAGCAAGAAATCAAACCGGCGACTCAAGACCTGCACGCTCCCATCCTGACTTCGAAAGCGACGACGCCCGAGCCCAGAGAGCCATGCCGATTTCGCCCTACACCACAGACAAAATCGAATACCAACGCACACAAAAAGAAGAAAAGAACCGTCACCACCACCAGAACCCCAAAAACCGAGCCAGAGACCGACTCATCTGAGGAGGAGCGGATCGAGAGAGCTGAAAGGGAGAGAACCTTCCACGACGCCACCAAAGAAGAAATGAACAACGCGCATGTGCGAAACTACGTAGACGACCCAGAAGGACTTGAACTGGCCAGAGAACCGCGCAGACTCATTGCAAGCATCCCAATGCCGTTCTGTAATTTCCTGCACTTGAGAGATCACGGACTGCCCCAGGTTGTAAGTAATGGACAGAATAATGTAGGTAACTTACCCAGTGACTTCCCAAAACTTAGAATTGATGGCATTAATTTACAAGAGTGGTATCAACAGCTTCAGGTTATTTTCATGAAAGAAAATTTACTATTCTTTATAACTAGCCCTCCAAGAAGACCTTGGACTTTAAAAATAGATTGTTTACATCATAGAGCATTTTTCATAATAATATCTAGCGTGTCTCCTGCAATGTATCATAGCATCAAACCAAACCTAACTGTATCAGAAATAATTCAATGCATGTTTAATCTATTTCACAGCGATAGCGTAGCTACAACCACAAGAATGTCTAAGGATTTCTTTTCCTCTAGAGTAAAACCAGGGGTTTCTATAAGTGAGCATTTGATAAATCTAAACAAAATAAGAGCTGAACTACAATTGAGGGGGGAAGTGATTTCAGATCAAACAATGAAAAGTGTTATTATCAATTCACTTGATCCATCATGGGATAGCTTTATGTCACACTTAGATACCATTAATTTGGGATATTTATCCATAGAAAGTCTATCTAACAAATTGATAGCAGAAGACAATTCAAGAAAAAATCGATCCAGTAACCAAACAGACCACAAACCTTTTAGGAAAGTAGTCTTTCAAGATAAACATAATGAGGCCTTTAGATGCTACAATTGTGGATCCAGGGAACATAGTAGAAGAGACTGCCCCAAAGTCTCAAGAGAGAGACATAGACCAGAATATAGGAGCAAATATAATTACAGACAATCTTCCACAGATAGACACAAATATAGAAGCCCACCAAATTACAAAGAAGGTAGAGGGGGTAGAGAAAATTCAAAAGAGAGGAAATCTGGGTCACTGAATGGGCTAAATAAGCAAGACAGCACCAGAACACAGCAGGATGAGAATAACAATTGGCTTATTGATTCTGGTGCAACAAATCACACCACCAACAACAAAAGTATATTATCTTCATTTATAGAAGATAAGTTTGTGATAAAGGTAGCTAATCAAGAAAAGGTTCAAGTACTAGGCAAAGGAAATGTGACCTTGCCTGGTCTAGGGAAAATAGAGGGGGTATTATTAATCCCAGAAATACCTCACAACATACTAAGTGCCATAAAATTAAGCAGAGAATCTGATATCAATATAGTTTTCTCAAAGGGGAAAGCAACTATAGAAAAGAACAAAACAAATGTAGGTACTGTAATGATAAAAGGAGGTCTACCCTATCTGATAACTAAAGAAAGATGTTTACATAACATTGATTCAAATATGGAAGATTGTATTGAAGCAGATGATGAAAATGTCAGTAACAGTGACAATGATGAGTGTAGAATAACTCATGATCACAAAAACACATACAAGGAAAAGAAACCAAAAATAGGTAAACCAATTCATGATGAGTGTGCTCACATCTTACACAGGAAGTTAGGACATGCAAGCTTTCCTGTAGTACAAAAAATGACTGAACACGCAGAAGGTGTCAAAATAAAAAATTGTGAAAATTATTTGGAATGCTCAGTATGTAAGTCCACCAAACTAAAAACCAGTCCCAGACCAAAAAAATCTAACAGATCAACTAACAATATTTTTGATTTGGTACATATGGACTTAGTTGGTCCATTAAGTCCCTCAATTACCTATAGAAAACGTTACTTCCTAACAATAGTGGATGACTACAGCCGATATGGTTTTGTTTACACATTAAAGCACAAGGATGAAACATTTCAGAAATTTAAGGAATTCTACAAACGTATAGAAACACAACATAATATCAGAATAAAGCAAATTATGACAGATAGGGGATGTGAGTTCATGTCTAAAGAATTCTCCCAATGGTTAAAGGATAGAGGAATGTTACATTTCACGTCCAATCCTTTTTCTGCATTTCAAAATGGAGTTGCAGAGAGGAAAAATTCCACACTACAAACCATGATTAGGTGCACATTAGAGGATGCTGGTTTAGGCAAACAATTTTGGTCAGAGGCATTACATTATTCGAATTACACTCAAAATAGAACCTGGTCCAGTATTGTGAATAAGACACCATATGAGATGATGTACAATAGAAAACCCAAATTATCACACATGCACATATTTGGAGTCACTGCAGACGTACACATACCTAAACAATTGAGGAGAAAGGGAGAAAACGTATCCAGGAGATTAAGATTCATGGGATACGAAACTGGAACCAAAGGGTACAGATTTATTGATAGTAATAACAAATTTATAGTATCCAGAACAGCTGTGTTCCATGAACAGGCCAATTGGTCAAAATTGCACCTTAATGAAATATTTCCTAATAAATGTAAAGATACGATATCTTGCGAGGAAGGAACAACAGAAAATCAAAATATTAACAAAAGTAAGAACAAAACCAAAACTTGGACTAATAGTCAGCATAAAATAAAGACAGACACATTAACAAAAAAGGAAGCTAGATATTTGCATGATAACCATAGCAAGCCTGAAAGAACTATTAGAAACAATAGAAACCAAATACCAAATAAATACAAAGATTACATAATGCATATGAATGGAGAACAAATAACACCTAATACATATGAAGAAGTATTGAAACTTCCACATGAAGAAAGAGAAAAATGGGAACTAGCTATGGAAAAAGAGATGGAAAGTTTACAAGGATTAAATGTATTCACACCTGCGATCGCACCTAAGGATAAAACAATTATAGGTACCAGGTGGATTTATAAAATTAAGAACTTAGAAGGAGGCAATACCTTATACAAGGCTAGACTAGTTGCACAAGGCTATGCACAAAAATATCCAGAAGACTATACTGATACATATTCACCCACAGTGAGAACAGAGAGTGTCAAAACAGCCCTTGTAATAGCATCTGCACTCAACCTGGACGTATTCCAATATGACATACAGACCGCATACTTACATGCAAAATTAGATAAGGAAATATATGTAAGAGCACCACACAGTCAATACACTAATAAGAACGAAATTTGGTTATTAAATAAGAGTCTGTACGGATTAAAGCAATCCGGCAAAAGATGGTACGATTGCTTGGTAAAAGTACTTAAGACCATGGATTTCAACGCCACCACTGCTGATAACTGTTTCTTTGTAAAAAAGAGTAATGATCATATTGAATTTGTATTAATTTACGTGGACGATATTTTATACATTGGAAAGCACAAAGAGAGCAGGGAAATCTTTGTAAATAAGTTAAATGAACACTTCTCACTGAAATCTCTGGGTAAAGTGAATAAATACCTTGGTGTGCAAATTAACAAAACTAAAAGGGGATTCAAACTTACACAGAAAGATAAAATCATCGAACTCCTAAACAAATGTAACTTAAATAATGCTAAAACCTGTGACACCCCTATGCAAACTGATTTTCTTAGAAACACTGATGAATCCTCCCCTGAGTTTAAAGACAACACATTTTACAGATCAGTTATAGGTTCACTCCTTTATATATCTAATTGGACTAGGCCAGATATTGCATTACCTCTCAATCTATTGTCAAGATATGTTAGTAAACCAACCTTGTATCATTGGGAAGCTGTCAAAAGAATTCTAAGATATCTGAAGGGTACATTAGATTTTTGTTTAATGTTGGAACCCAATAATGACAGAGAACCAAAAATTACTTGTTATGCTGATGCAGATTGGGCTGGTGATACATCATGCAGAAAGAGTACTTCTGGTTATGTTTTTCTATTGAATGATTGTCCAGTTTATTGGTATACTGGTAAACAAGAACTAGTAGCCACTTCTACTACAGAAGCGGAATATGTTTGTTTGTCCAAAGCTGCAAATAACCTTGTATGGTTCAATGATCTGATCACTGATGTTTGGAAGAAACCCACCTTACCATTTATTATGCATGAAGACAATAAAGCGGCCATTGAAATATCCAGATCCGATGCAATTGGACAAAGGTCCAGGCATATTGATATAAAGTTTAAGCATGTGAGACAACTGTCTCAAGACGGATTCATTAAAGCAATACATTGCGATACTTCTGAACAATTAGCTGACATATTAACAAAACCCTTACCTTCTAAACAACACAAATATTTAACTTCTAAATTATATGTATTATATTGTCCTGAATCAGAATGTAATTGGTGTTGTGTAACGAACCGGCATTTAGAGGGGGATTTGTCAGATGTAAATGCCTTATTCTCCAATGTGTAAATAATGTATATATGGAACATCAGAGGTTAACTTATTCTTTGGACTTTAATGTATTCATAACTTACCACTCCCATTCCTAGCTCCACCCCTTGTATATATAAGGAGCCACCCTCACCATTCTCGTTGCTTCTACCTTGAATATTCAGTGAATATAGAATGCCTATCATAATTAAAAAGAAATATATTTAAAGCTTTAACTTCTATTATCTTTATTGAGTCTGATCCTGGAAATATTGCAACAGAAATTTTGCAATATCCTTCCCCTGGAGTGGGGTGAGAATGGAGATTTTGCAGTATCCTTCCCCTGCCATGCCTACCAAGCCACGCCCACTAAGCCACACCATGCCCACCAAGCCACGCCCACAGAACCGATAGTAAAAAAAATTGAATTTCACCACTGTTGCTATCACTTTTTTCTCTGGTAGTTTCCCCACTGTTGTCTTTTGTATTTCTATTTAAATAGCAATAATTTCTAAATAAGTTTCAATATATAATAACTCCGTCTCCCATGCACAAAAGGGTGTTCTTTTTTGCTCTCTTTTATTAAGACATCTAATATTTTGGATTTAAAGAAACAAAGTTATTGTCAGAAGCCAAATATGTATTGCTTTCTTTGAAAATGTGGCTAGATTAATGGATAAAGGAAATGCTGTGGGTGCAGTATACTGAAATGTCAGTAAGACATTTGATAAAGTAGACCATGTCCTCCTTGATAAACTGCAAGGAAATTGGAAGGAGAATCTCACTGCCTAATGGATTTGCAATTGGCTGAATAAATATAGCCAACACATGGTCCTTAATGGGTCTATGCAGGGAGACATGTAGTGGGGTACATCAAAGCCCAGTACTTCCCAACTTCTCAGAACATGAAGACTTAAATAAGTAATAATGATGTTCATAAAATTTATGAAACAAGGCTGGGGGTGGAAGGGATTGCTTGTCTTCAGAAGACAAGGTTAAGGTTCAAAACGATCTTGACAGACTTGAATATTGAGTCATATCCAACAAAACACTGTTTAATGATGAGAAAGGTAAGATTCTGCATTTATGTAGAAAAAAACATGTACATTTGTACAAGATAGGTAATACCTGGCTTGGGCTACAGGTTAAACATGAGGTAGCAGTGTGCTATAGTTGCCAAAAAAGCCAATGGAGTCTTGGGCTGCATCAACACAGGTATGTGTTGAGTTCAAATTGACACAGGACAGGAAAAGATGCTAAGGAATTGGAAAGAGAGTAGTTGTGGGTGCTCCATCACTGGAGGTTTTCAAGAAAAGTTTGGTAGCCATTTGTCCATGTTGGCATTAGGATGCCTTCCTTAGGCATGGGATTAGAAAATCTCCAAGATGTCCTCCAACCCTATGATCCTAAACAACTCTCAATGTTTAGACATACAAGTAGTCCTCAGGTTCTGATGTCAATTGGGACCAGGATTGCTGTTGCTCAGTGATATGGTTATACAATGCACTATCATGTGGCACATTACTTAGCAACAGCAATCCCATCACAGAGCCACAAATGGATCATTAAGCAGGTAGTGGTAGGGGTTCCAGGTAAAAAGAGTGGGAGTGCTACAAGGAATGGGAAAAGGCTTAGAAGAGCACAGAAAGGCCATAGCTTGGCAGGGCATAAATGCAGGAAGGCTGGGAGTGTATAGTGTGGCAGGGTATGAACATAGGAAGGCCAGGGGTGTACGACATGGCAAAGCATGAGCACAGAAAGGCTGGGGGAGGATTTACCAGAGTGAGCTGGGATCTTTCTTCCAGCTTCTCCATAGACTTTGCTTGCAGAAACCAGCAAGGAAGGTCACAAGTGGTGATAACATGACTATGGGGGCACTTTGAGGACTGTTCATAAATATCATTTGTTTAATGCCATCGCAACTTCAAATAACCATTGAATTGGCTGGTAAGCAATAACCACTGGTTGGTAAGAAGAGACTCCTTATAAAAATACAGTTACTGGACCCTGGAGAATGTTCCTTTGCCACAGCAAATGGGCTATTATACTCACCTTCAGGTTTCTGGTTCTGCAGACATAGTGCTTCAATTTATTACTAAAGCACCAACAAACACCTCAAACTGACACTTTTCTCAAATAGTTTGATGAAACGGTTTCAGTGACAGAGAATCCTCAGCCCATTGTCATAAGCCTCTCTGGTTGGATTCATATTAATATGATTTGTTTGGCTTTGGCATAATATTTTGTGTGATTTTAGCCACAGTCGTTTTGAATTATTTCTTGTGGCTTAGCATGATACACTCAACCACTATATTACAAAGTCTTGATTTGAGATGCAAAATTTTATTCATCAAACTTGGTGGCAGATTTTATTTGTGAGTGCTTCCTCCTAGAAAGAAAACTCAAGAAAAACTTTCATCTTCAAATATGATGAGACCATATTAAGAGCTGAATCTTCCATCCCTTTTTCTACACTGTCACAATATTATAGAAGTAATGAAGAAATAATTGAATGGAAATGTTGGTTGCAAATGGGCATATTTTCATGCATGCTTCAGTTGCTTAACTCAAATGTATATAATCCATATAAAGATTGCATTATGCACACAATTCTATTATTAGTATATATTTCTTTATTTAAGAGCAATTGCAGTATAAGTCATCTGTAGGGAGTCACAGCATCATTAACACAACCTGCCCCAAATATATCTGTAGGCAACATTACAATGGAAGTAGAAACTAATTGGACTTGTTTGCCTTATGATATCATGACATGTGTTTTGTAATTTTGATGTCCTCATGGTTAGAAATGATATATATCTTGTTGTGCCTGAAAGCTTTGGTCTCTATAAATTTCATATTTTCTTTCAACTATCCAAATTGTTGGTAGTCTTCATTGCACCTCATGCAATGAAGGTTTTAGATTGTGTGGCAAGAAAGAGTATTGCCTGAATTTTCTCCCAAAACCAAAATCCCAAATTCTAATATTACAAGCAAATTTTATATTATCCTGAAAATGGGGTTTTCCCAAATTATTTAAATTTAAAAGAGAAGGATAATGTTAGGTTTGTGAGATATTAGCATTCTTTTCCCACCCTGTGATATTTTTTAAATCATCGTGAATTCAATATCATATTTCTTTTGAAAACAGAATAACCTATATTTCTCCATTCTATGGATTTATTTTATGCCAAGCCATTTTATGCTAAAGCCAATTGCCTCTAGTCATTGGCCAAAATACAATAGTAAGGAAAGTCATGCCTCACAAGATCTTGGCAGATTTTAAATGCCATGCAGCAAAATGGACACTTACTTAATTATGGCACCTTCTACACAGCTGCTAACGTCTCCTTTGAAACCATAATCAACTTCTGAGTGTCCTCACTTGTCTCATTGAATGTCAGGTCTGACCAATTGTGAAGCACTAAAAAGTGACTGCTATCTGATATCTCACCTCTTCTTTTAATGGAAGGGAGAGAGGACGGGAGGAAAGGAGGAAGGTCCACCAGTCCATGGTCACTGCATGGGGAGAACAAAATTGCCTCTTACAACAGTTAGAGAACAATCATTATTTTAAATATTTTTATTTCTACTTTGTCTTTAACAGCTTGTTTTGCTTATTTGTGCATTGACTACATGCAGTATGTGTTCTCTTTAAAAAAAGCACACTGCTATAACTCTTCCAGAGTAGTCATGATATCGATATTTACAATGGTACTACATGGATGCCTTGCTGTAGCTGATCTCTGACTGGAGTCTCCGCTCCATTCCAAGTGCCGATATGGGGTAAATAAATAAAAACTGGTAAATAAAAACTGGAAATAGATTGGCATATCCGCCTACATGATAATATGGGGTGGATAATATGTTGTTGGGCACAGAAGGCCATCCAATGATGTTGCAATGGAATGGATACATGTTTCCCCCCTATTTTTGGAGGGGAAATATGGATGGGAATGGGATCAGGACATCTCTGAGATGCCGGGCGTCCATTGTTAGCTTACGTTAACCCAAATCATCATGTTGGGAATTTAAATTAAGTGTGTTTAAGGGTAGAAAGGAGTCTAGTATCTTCCTTGCTGACATTCTTTTCTTTAATTTTCCCCAAATGACAAGAAGTGGCCCAAATTGCCCTCAAAATGGCAACTTAGGGCATTTTTGTACTTTGTGGAGTTTTAGATAGGAATAAGAGGTGCCTTCTATTTTCCAATGTTTGAACAAAAGAAATCTGAAAAGTGTAACTATGCATTCATAGTTGGCTGGACCAGCTGTCTGCCTGTTATGGGTTCTCCATCTCTGCTGTTAGGTTTATAGAAAATAGGCATTCTATCCATTGCATCTGAAACATTTTCACTGAGCAGTTCCCTGAGAATATTATGAATTATTTTATAAAGAAATGAAAGTAAAAGAAAGTAGAACCTGCTAAAAATGAGAGGTGATAAGAGGCAACTTCTCTAGGTTGGAATGAGATATTGTTCCATTTTTTTCCACCAGATCTTTTTGTATTGACTGGGGAGGGAAAACAAGGAGCCAGGTCATCTGCCCTTGGCCAGTGACAGAAGACAGCTCATCAAGATGCCTTCCCCTGTTCAGGGAGATAAAGATGAATTGAAGAGCCTCATGGGAGATTCGATCCTGATCCAGAGAATTCCAAGGAGCTGTTCTCCAGGGCTCCATAGCCATTTAACTTGATCATCTTGAAAGAATCGGGCAAGTTAGATAAGAAGGTAGGGCGAGAGGAGGTGAAGAGTTGGCTGATTTCCATAAATGTCTTATTTTTAGTCTCAGGGATGATGAAATACACATACAGTGCAACTATAAAGCAGATACCGCAGAAGACCAGATAGCAGAAAGCACCAGCTGACATCTGAGATAGAAACAAGATTGGGTCAGAAGAGATTAAAAGAAACTGGCACTGGCATTTCCCACTGCCCATCACTTAATCCAGCCTTCCCCAGATACGTTTAAATTTCAGCTCTCACAATTCCCAATTAGTACGGCAATAACAACATAGGTTAAGAGAGGGTGAATTGGTCCAAAATAGGAAGAAACACCATTAGTACGTTGAATATTTAAAGTTATTTCCTTCTAACAGATCCTTTACTGCTTTACCAATACAGTTTAAGAAGCCAGGAAATTCTCTTAAATCAAATCAAATAATTAGTCCATCTCGCTTGGTGTCAATTATAGAGATAATTACAACTTTCTGGGAATCACAAGAGGACAGGAGTCTTTTTCCAGCCCTGCTTATTGGATGCCTAGGAATGATGTGCCATGACTGGCTCAGTTTTGTTACAAATTCTCTTCTCTGTAACTGAGGATGACTGAGCTCTTGTGATTCTCAAGAGACTCAGGGAAATTTGCAATGCCAAATTTGAAAAGATGGAGTCTTTGCTTCAGGACTAACTTGATTGGTGCTCCACTAGTATTTTCAGCTTGGTTAGAATCCAGACAATCTGTTTCGGTCTAGATAATATATCCTGTCCCCTACCAGTTCCAGCCAGAATTGTCTATGATGAAGTATGCTTGATATTGCACTTTTCCAACTGGAGGTTCCATTTACTAGTGGGGTTTGGGGCATGATTCCACACCTAAATGATCTGGTCCACCTGTTGACCTATTGACAGTTTCCAACTGCACTTATGCAGGCCAGTATACTAAGGGGACATAGTTTGTGAAGCATTATCCTTGTTGAGGGAGGCAATCATAGCTCCCAGACCTATGTTACCTGCAAGAAGGGAAACACAAAGCCGACAGTGAAGTTCGAGAGCCAGTTGAGGGACCCACCCACAATATAAGCTGATGGCCGATGTGACTGCTTGAAGAGTTCAGCTGTCATCAGAAATGGGACGCCAGCTGTCAGAGAAAGACTACGCTCAGTACCAAGTAAATTAGTCAGGGTCCTACTTTACCTGGCTCTTGGGAGGAAATGTGCTTGAATCAGACTCAAAACCACCCGCTGACAAAACTGGGACTGAAGACAGAATTTTGAGGGAGGGTAATATAATAGCATTGCTCCACAGCAAGTAGGATTGTCAGCCTAGTTGCTAAGGCAACAGTGATATGGTTATTTTCCCCGTTGTCCCTCCCACCCAGCACTTTCACATATTTGAGCCATCCCTTCAATAGCTGAAATTACAGAGCACTTTTCAAAGGGCATGAAGTGTCCCAAATTGTTTTACGAGTCAGCTTAGTTCCAGACTCAAACATGTAATACAATGCTGGTACCTTTAAGAAAAGTGTTGCCCTGGATCCTAATGCCATCCTTTGCCCTGATGCAAAAGAACTGCCCTCTTTTATTCAGCCGCAATTTAAACAGCACAACTGCTTTTTTAGAAGCACAGAGTACTAAAATGGTTGCGTATTTTCCCCCCCCAAGCCTTAATAAAAAATTCTACCCATGAAGTATTCAGAAAAACCACTGAATGAGCATTGCTTACAGATCACCCAGAGTGGGAAGAGAGATATTTTTATTTTAAAAGTCAGATTCATCATTGTTTGTGAACAATGAGCCATTAAAATCCTAATTAAAGATGTAATTACAGCGAATAAATTCTTGGCCGACAATGAGTTATGGATTTGTTAGAGGCTCCACTAATACATCAATTGGGTAAACCAGCTTCCAGCTCGTCCATCATATTTAGAGTGCTCTGCATTTGCCTCTTGGTTAGCAGCATGCCGAGGAATTGCCTCTGCAGCACAAAATAAAGGAGCAGCAAAACTCAGAGAGGCAACTTGCATCTTGATACTTCAAAGGCAAGATGTTATTGCCCTGAGCTCCTGAACAAAGGTGTGATATAAATTAAATGAATGAATGAATGAATGAATGAATGAATGAATGAATGACAAGATATTTTTTGCCTTGTTCTCCTGAATGAAAAATTGTCTAGAAATATAATAAATAAATAACATGAACGAACGAATGAATGAATGAATGAATGATAAGGCTGGTCATATAAATTTCTACGTTGTCCTGATCTTCTGGTAGTCCAAAACTACGCAATCAAGGTTATATTATCCCAATGTTAACCAATTCTAAATGCATTTAACAAAATCCTATTTAGGGCAATGCACATAAAAGAAAAGTTGTCGCTATTCATTCCATCTCTTCAATATACCAATTTATTGAGCATTTTATTAATTCCTTTCTTATTTTTAAGTTTGATGCTAATTGCAATTCTTCTGATGCATGGTAATATAGAATAAAAGTTTTTGTATCTTTTTATTCCTCAGATACTTTTCCCTGCTCCACAAACTTACCTGGTCCCATGCAAAATCCTGCAATGATTCCAATCACAAAAGCCACACTGATGTAATGCATCCAGGACACACTTGGCTGCAAAAATGACATCCAATTGTTGGGATTTGTTAATGTTCAGTGCAAATAGTTTTCTCTTAATCATAAAACCCTAAATCTCCTACTATTCCAGTTCTGCATTCTATAAGTCCTATTTGTAGACTCCCAATTTATTGTTTTTGTTTGTTTCGAGTGATAGTCAATGTTCTGGTGTCCTGGATCTAACTATTCTGTCCTCCTCTTCTTCCTCCTGTTTTGCAACTCAGCTTTTCATATTCTGATTAATATTTCAGAAATGGTAGGATTCTTTTGCATTTTCTCAGTTGTGCCCACTTTGGTGTTTTGCATTCATCCACCAGAGCTACTTTGTGTTTCTGTTTTAGTTTTAAGATAGAAAAAAGCAGCTCTGGGAGCCTTCGCACACACAAAGTCACTATGTCACCTCTAAAACCATAGCCTGAAGTGAAAATCAGATTCAAATTAGATTACTCGGTGTAACTCTATGCACAAAGATGTTTTTACCTGAAGCACCAGGGACAGGGTGATGCCAGCAGAACAGATGCCCATAAAACAGAAGCCAACTATGAGGAGAGGACGACGTCCCACCTTCTCAATGGTGAAACACTGCAGGAGAAAAATGGGCACAAGAAGGATATTGGCTCTTAGGTTTTATGTTTCTATATGCATGTATATGCTACAAAAGTCTGATCGTTTGGATTTTTAAATTAATTGACGTAATTTGCACATTTTGAACTCCGCCACATTTTTTTTTCACATTCTACTCTTCTCTGAATTTTGCAACAGAGTTGTCAAATTTAAAAATGTATATAGAAATGCATAGATTTGGGAAATATATATCCAAAATAAAATTGCATGCAAAAATGTAACTATTAAAGAATATTGCATAAAAAATAAAAGAACATTTTCTTGGAAATTAAATTGTAGAACTTTTTTTTTTGGCATTTTTACATTTCGTACTGAAAGGACATGAATACTGACTGCATCAACCAAATTTACATTGATACAGTACACACCAGGCAAGCATACTGGGAAGACACAACAATGCTACACAGAATTATTGCTAAAGAGTAAATGGAAAAAAAATACTATTTTGTGCCATGGAAAAGAGCTAGAATGTCAGCCTCTAAAATTCTACTCCCCCCCCACTTATTGTTGTTAGTTGCGAAGTCGTGTCCGACCCATCACGACCCCATGGACAACGTTCCTCCAGGCCTTCCTGTCCTCTACCATCCTCTGGAGTCTATTTAAGTTCACGCCTACTGCTTCAGTGACTCCATCCAGCCACCTCGTTCTCTGTCGTCCCTTTCTTCTTTTGCCCTCAATCTTTTCCAGCATTAGGCTCTTCTCCAGTGAGTCCTTCCTTCTCATTAGGTAGGTAGATATCAAGATCCTTTAAAAGAACAATGGGACCACTGAATCTCCTGAATGAAATATTCTAGGATCCAATATGCTTACTCCCTTAAGTATAATGCACTAGAATCAGGTGGCAAGGGAAGATTTAATTGAGGAAGTAGAAGTGAAAGCAACATTAGACTATTTAGTGCTAGAGTTCTTTTTTTAAGGGAAACTGAGCATAGTCCTGTGTGTATCTTGGATTCTAAAAAAAGTATATTTTAATAAACTCAAAGCAATTATAACTAGGATCCCATGACAGGAGAACTAATGTAAAAAAGGATCTCTGGAGAATAGAAGTCCATTAAGAGAAATAATGGACAGCAGAAGCAGCAAATGTGACTAGTGAAAATAGTCAGGAAATAGAAAAAGGGACAGATCACAAAGGGACAGGTACATAATCCAGAACTGAGGGCTATTGTTAACTAAGCAAAATCTCAGATTGAAATAAGGTTAGGAGAGGATTCTAAGACTAACCAAAAAGGTTTCTTTAGACACATTCTAAATAAACGGAAAAGGAAAGAATGAGTTAACTTAAAGAAAATGGGAAAATGCTAACAGGTAACAAAGAAAAGGCAAAATTATTCAATTCCTATTTTGGTTCAGTCTTTTCCAAAAAGAAGATATGTTTTCCATCAGGAAATTGTTCAACACAGGATAAGAGAAAGGACTGAACTGATCAAACACACAATTCCAAGCAATGGTGAGTTTCCTTGAGTAAGTAAGCTCTTACCTCCCTTGAAGAAAGCAATAGTGTAGCCGCTCCTTAAGAAGCCATTATTGGGAAAATTTCTCTAACCTTCTCATAGTCACTCATGCTAGTCATCTCTTGCTTGGATAATGCAATATGTTCCACATGGAGCTACCCTTGGAGTCTACTCGGGTGCTACAGATGGTCCAGAATGCAGCAGCTTGAGTAGTTATGGATGCATCTCAATTTGTCCATGGGAAACCATTACTTTGCAAGTTGCCATGGCTACCAATTGACTTCTCGGTGGAATTCAAAGTCCTAGTTGTCATCATAAAATTCTTCATGTATCACATCGTGGATAGCTGTAGGACCACCTGTGTCCAATTGATTTTGCTCATCTTATAGAGCTGGTAAACTGATGATGTTCCATGTCGCAACAATAAAACAGATGTGATGGGACCTCATAGACTGACCATCTTTCTGGCCACCCCAGGGGTGAAATGTAAAATTTGTTACTACCAGTTCTGTGGGTGTGGCTTGGTGGTGGGGGTAATGTGACTGGGTGGGCATGGCCAACTTTTTTTTTTTTTACTTTTCAAAGCATTTTTTCTAATGCTTTGAAAAGCCTCTGACGATCAGGCAACTCAGCTGGGATCGTCAGAGACTTTTCAAAGCATTTTTTAAACCACCTCTTCGGCCAAGAGGTTGCAGAAAAAAATGCTTTGAAAAGCCTCTGATGATCCCAACTGAGCTGCGCGATCATCAGAGGCTTTTTTTTTTTACTTTTAAAAGCTTTTCTTTGTTGGAAGAGGTTGTAGAAAAAATGCTTTTAAAAGTTAAAAAAAAAGCCTCTGATGATCATGCGGCATGGTGGGAGGGGGGGGGGTGCAGGGATTTTTGCTACCAGTTCTCCGAACCACCTGCCGCCATCGCTACCGGATCGGGTGATCCTGTCTGAACCGGGAGCATTTCACCCCCTTGGCCAGAAAGCATTCCCCTCTAATCCACATGGCTCTGACCTTGATGATTTTTGGGATGCCTCAAAGACTTGGTTGTCAGGCAGGCTACGTTTTAGGCTACTCTGTGATCCTACAGATATTTTAGTTTGGGAGATGTTTTCTTATATGTGGTGTTTAATGTTATTATTTGTTTTGCTTTTAAAATGTGTTGATTAATTTACTGTATATAACCAAGGCTGTTTTGATGATGAAGGTCTTTATAATCTAGAATCTTATTTGCCATTATGTAGAGTCCACTTGGATTTACTGTATATGGGAAATAAATGGCATAAATAAATGGTAAACATTATGTGTTAATTTAATTTTCCAGTACCACATAAATTACATCTAGGATACTGAAGGAACTAGATGATGTTCTGGCCAAGTATTTATGTATTATTCAGGAGGACTGGTGAAATGTTATGTAACAGCGGGAGAGCAAATCCCTATCTTTAAAAGATCCAGCAAACTATGGATCAGGCAGTCTGAGTTCAATATCTGGGAAGTCCATAGATCATAAATTGATTAATCTGTAAGCACCTTGAAAACAATGTATTAATTACCAGAATGGATGACTAATTGTATCTCATTATTTTGATCAGATAGTTTTCATAACAGAATGTGGGAATCTATATTATTATAATATAGCTTTATTTCAACAAAGCATATAACAAAATATTCCCTATATGCTGATTAACTAGTTAATAAAATATGGGGTGGATGGCATGACACATAAGCAGATACATAATTCAATTGTTTGAAAATATGACTGAACAATGCTCATCACTAGTCCTCGTTAAATTTGAGGAATATATTGAGTGAGTGTGCCTACAAGAATCAGTCATGGATATTCTACACTTAAAAATGTTTTTTTTCTATAAATAGTCCTTGACATACCGCCATTCATTTAGTGACCGTTCAAAGTTATAACATAACTTGTGCCCATTTTTCACACTAATGACCATTGCAGCATCCCTATGGTCACATGATCAAAGGATGCTTGGTAACTGGTTCATATTTATGACAGTTGCAATGTCCTGGGTTCATGTGATCACCTTTTGTGGCTTTCTGACACCCAAAATCAATGGGGAAGTCAGATTGACTTAAAAACCATGTTACTAACTTAATAACTGTAGTGATTCATTTCAAAATTGTAGCAAGAAAGACCATAAAAGAGGCAAAACTCGCTTAACAACTGTCTTACTTAGCGATGGAAATTTTGACTCAATTGGGGTCGTAACTCGAGGACTACCTGTATTAAAAATTTAATTGAAGTGATGCAGGGAATATTTACAAAATCTGCAGATAAAGAGACACAGAAGAATGTAGGAGTAAAAATAAAAACAGGTTAATAAATTAGAAATATGACTTGAAAACAAGATAAAATTGATCAGAGTCAATTATAAAGTTCCTGACATGAATCAGAATAGAATGACATATACTTGGCTTGGCAGCAATATTTGTGAAAACAATCTTGATATATATCTTGACTACTGGGTCTGTTTCTAGGCACTATACTATACAGTACAGATGGTTAATATAGAGGCATACTGGAACAGGTTCAGCGAAAGGCAATGAAGATGACTATAGGATTAGGCACCAAGTGCTTCTGACTTCTTGGATGAGAGGCAAAACATCTTCAAGGAAAAACAAAGTCCAGTTGCCGTTTGAAAAAGCATCTTTGGGTCTCTATTATATGTGTTCTAGTATTATAATAAAAATTTAATTCCTAACTGTAGTTGTACAAACCTTGTGCCTAGTTTGTGCCTGCCTTTGGGGAGTCTGACAGCTAAAAAGACATATGAAAACATTCTTTAAACACCTAAAAGATGTCATATGGGAAGTCAAGAGTTGCTCTCAACCATTCTAGAGTGCAAGATTTGGAATGACAGATTTAAGTTATGGGGTGGAAGATTCCAAATGAATATTAGGAAATGTTCCAACAGTAAGAACAATGAAGTGAGTTGTCCAAAGCTGTGGTGGGAGTTGTCCAAAGCTGTGGCAAAAAAACAGAAAGAGTCTGGTAGCATCTTTCCCAACAAACACATTTTTAAAAAGGCATAATCCTGATCTCCTTTTATTGCCTCAAGCAGGGGCTTGACAATCTTCTACCTAGGTTGCTTTAATTTGGATTCCTGCAGTGAAATTGGAGTTGGTGGTGTGGTGTGGAGGTGTTAGACTTGATGGCCTAAACAGTTCTTCCAAGTATAATCTATGAAGCTAAAAAGCAGCTGGGGGAAGGTGGGGGGAAAGGAAAGAGTCCTATTTGATTAGAATTGATGGAAAGGGACTGAGAGGTAGGGATCTGTAGATATATCGCTGGAAGGAAAGAAAGTCTAGACAATTAGAAATGGCCTATGGCATTATCCTATGATTGGGAAGGGATGCTAGCGTAAAGGAGATATCCTGGGATGCTGAGTCTATATTGCCAAGTTGGGAGAAAAGAAGCTGCCAGAAGGAACCCAAAGCAGAGAGGCTGCTGACAGCAGAAAAAATGCCTGTAATTTTATAACCAACCTCAGTGCCTCCATTGGGGGCCATTTTTGTTGGCACTCAGGAGCAATCAGGCTGATGGAGTGATGAGCCTGCCAGAAGCAGGCATTGCTGATGGGCAGCAAAGATAGTCAGTGGATGGAAGAGCTACGGATCTGTGTAAGAGGGAGAGAAGCATGGGTCAAACACAGGCAGCCCTCCTGGCCCAGCTGAAAAGCTGTCTCAGATCAACTGAAATCTGGAATCAAAGGACTAGCAGCTGTTAAATTAGACTCCCCTATTATAATAATATTGGGGCTTGGATTTTCAGTAATTTATACCTCTGCTCTAGCAAAATAAACAAACCAAATTCCCACAACAGGCATGCTTTTATATTGGGATTACTAGAGTTCTCATCCAAGTTTCTCAAATATTCCAGCTCACGTATTTCTAGAATCCCATAGCTTAATATTATTTTGTTCACCCAGGTTTATTTCCCTAGTTGTCCAGCTTTCCTAAGATGGCTGAGAGGTCTGGGAATTGTAATTCAAACAAATATGGAAGACATCAGGTATAAAGGCTGGGATTAATCCAAAAATCACCTAAACAGCATTATTTTTAGGGAGAGACATTCTACTCCCTACACTTACGCCTATTAAGCCAGCAATAACCTCAATAGCACCAGTGCCCACGGTAGTGTAAGGGATATCAGGATCAGGAATGCCAGCATTCTCAAATATAGCATTTGTATAAAACCAGATCTGTTAATGAAGAAGCAAAGACATAAGTACGTGTTGGTCTGATTTGTATTTAGATTTCATAACTGTTGGGAAATTCATTCTGAGAACAGCTTATCACAAATAGGAAACTATTATATAAGTCCAGCCAGTTTTAATAATACATACATCTATTCAGTTTTGTTAATACAGCCTTCCTGCCAGCATTTCAGGGTTTCAGGCAGGAATCATACAAATTTGTACAGTCTGGGAAGTGAACATGAGACTTTTGTATTCAAAGCATATGTTGTGTTACTGAGCAATGGTTTTCTTCCTGATATAATACTAATACCTGATTACATTCCCTAATATGATACTGATAATAACTGGCAAAGGAGCTGAAATGGTGTAATAATTAAAAGACTGGAATATTTTACTTATGAAGAACTGCTACAATATTGGGATCTGTTAACTGAGAGCCAAGATGTGCTAGGGAGTGCATCAGAGGTAGTATTCAGCAGGTTCTGACCAATTCTGGAGAACTGGTAGTGGAAAATTTGAGTAGTTCGGAGAACCGGTAAATACCACCTCTGACTGCCCCACCCCCATCTATTCTCTGCCTCCCGAGTCCCAGCTAATCGGGAGGGAATGGGATTTTTGCAGTAACCTTCCCCTGGAGTGGGGTGGGGATGGAGATTTTACAGTATCCTTCCCCTGCCACGCCCACCAAGCCACACCCACCAAGCCACGCCCACAGAACCGGTAGTAAAAAAAAATGAATCCTATCACTGGAGTCCATAATAAGATGTAAGCACATTGTGAAAATATGAACAGAGAAAAGGCAACATATTGCTTTATGTTTTATATTGCTTTATATTGCTTTCGATTTTATTTTAAACTGGGATGTCTTGAATTATCTAGGACCAGAGTGTTTAGTATATTTTAATTGGTTTTTGTTTAATTAACATTTGTATTACATGTATTTTTTATCGTTCGCTATTCACCGCCCTGAGTCCCTCAGGAATAGGGCGGTATATAAATTTAATAAATAAATAAATAAATAAATATCTCCTTTCACAAATACAATTGTTAGAATTCAGGGAAATTTAGTGAAACTAAATGGGAAAGCTTCACAAGAAAAGTATCTCCTCACTGAATGTAACACAAAACTACTGAACATACCTGAGTTATAAAATTCCAGATGACCACTAGATGGCTGGAAAGTGTTATATATGCAGCCGGGACTTGGTAGTCTTATTATAGTGGGAAATAGAGCTGAGCTACATGATCTCTTAGTCTGATTCTGTTGGCCTCTTATGTTCTTATACACCATAAACAGCATTTTCAATCTTTGAATAGAAATCAGTGGGCCTTAATTAAACTAGTTTGGGACTCTGGCTAACCTTAAATGCCTAGGCTTGGAAGCTAATTAGGATTGGGAAGTTGGAAAAATTCTCATAATATCCCAACCCATTCCCACAAGGTTACTTAAAAAGCTACATGGGTATCAAATCACAGGATTTGACTTTCAGAAGAAGAGACCTATCTATACTTACTAAACGTTTGTGTAGGAACATCACCCAATTTTTGCTTTATATATAAGTTTTGAAAATAGGAAAATTGTCCTAGCACATAAAGTTATTGTGAGAATCATTACTCCTAATTATTTGAAACATGCAATGTAAAATGGATTAATGACTTTGAGCTGAAGAAAGTCTTCTCAGCTATCTCTCGGATCTCTTGGTGGTCAGTGGTCTGTGCTTTTCTTTCATCACAAAAAAAGTTGGTAAAAATAGACAGGGACCCGAGAAAAAAGTTTGAAGTGGGAGAGAGGAGGGACAGGTTACAATCCACTTGATTCTGAAGTTAGAGAAGGTAAAAGAGGATTAGCAGCACCACAGTATTGTGACTGCACTCTAATCCCAAAGATTATGACCTAACACATTTGTTCTTACCGCATCAATTCCAGAGAGCTGCATACCCATGTTGATCACTACTACAGACAGTACTTGCCATCGCACAGAATGATCTGAGAGCAGTTGCCATACAGACACAGCTTTCACTGAGGCAAGTGAACGCTTTTCTTCCTCTATCTCTTCAATGGTATCCTGCACATTATGTTTACCAAGGAACAAGCTTAATGCTGTAGGATGAGAACGACAAGTTAGTCTACATTCCAGAACACTGCAGGATGGGTCAAGGGACAACCAGTGGACAGACTGCAACTTCCAAGGTTTTCTGGACCCAAGTGACAACATCAAAATCATTGTCAAGGGCAAGAGGCAAAGGTTGCAACCTTTCATGTTATATCTCTGCTTTGAATGTAATATAGAATAATATGCAGATTAATATAGAAATATGCAGATTAAATTTAATATATGTAATAAAAATATATTGCTCATAAGCTGTGAAATTCTTAAAGCTCCTCAAATTGGTGACCTCCAGATATGGATTTTAATTCTTATAACTCCCAGCCAACGTAGGAGCCGAAATCATAGGAATTCAAGAAATCAGGAAGGCATCAGTTGGGAGGTGGGGGCCTGACAGAATTTATTTTATTGTTGAGCCCATCATTTTTGGCCTGCTCTGGCAAAAAAAAAAAAAGTGTTATTGAACTAGAAGAATTGAATAGGTGAACCTGGATAACGTTGGGCCAGTCACCTTCTCTCAATCCTAGGAAAGAAGCAATGGCAAACTACTCCTGAAAATCATTGCCAAGAAAACTGTAGGGACTTCTTGGGTCTGAGAATTGGACATGACTGAATGAAAGGTAAAAAAAACCCTATAACCATCAACATTTCCTGGTCAGAGGTTGCACTTTGAGTGAAAAGCTTAGGGCCAGGAAAGCAACTCCATATGGTTTAATTTACATCATTACTAATTGTGTCTCTGTGTGTGACATTTATAGCAATTCAATATAAATATAATAGATATTAATTTTATCTTTATAACAGATAAAAAAATTATTTCAGTAAATGATTGTTATCAGTGAGGCCAACTCAAGCCTCAAATGCCAAAATGCATTAGAATGACCAGACGTTTAACGAAGCTGCACTTGGCTTTAATAGAGGAAATACAGTAGATAAAAATACGTTGCCATTTGAAACATTGTTAGGCGTTAAATTAATTCTGCTGCATTTTCAAGTGCTGGGTGATGTATTAAAGAGATGCAAAGGGAACCTTAATTACCTGAGAGCCAAAGAAGATTTTTTTAAAAAATCTATTTAAAAGGCTTCTATGTCACTTCAGTAATCACAACTCAAAATGGCTCATGGAAATAATATAAATATTAGAGAAAAACAACAAAAACTTTTCTGACAAACTGGAAACCTATATGACTTTTTGCTGAAAGAAAAAATAATATGATGATTTATGGGTTTTAAGATTAAAAATAATGTGTATTTAAAAAGAGGCTGAAGGAACATGTAACAATATTGAAGAGGGAGGTGACATTGTAATTATCAAAAAGAAAGTTGGAAGTAATTGTATTTCATTTTCCTGCAACTTGGCACTCCCCGGAAATGTTGGACTATGACTTCTATTATCCCCAGTCTCTAGACTGTTGAGGAAGATGGGCTTAGCATTTAAGACTATAAAAACCAGGAGCTCTTCAAAAAACACAATCTTGATAGTTTTATTTTGTTTCGAATGTAAGAGTAATGGAGAGGAGATCCAAAATATTGCATAATGTTCAAATGATCAGATAGGTTAATACTTGGTACTCAGTCAGTACAAACAACAAATTAAAATATAAAGCCCAAACCCCTTTCAGTATTTTGAACTTCTTCCATGTGTTCTTGGAATATAGATTATGTCAGTGGGCAATATTAACCAAGGAAAGAGAGTTAATGACAAAGAAGGCAGCAAAAATAATATTGTTCCCGGGCATCTCTGGAAGGTGTCCCTAGATGGTTGTCAAGTTCTCACCTGGATCTGGTCATGATAAAAACAAATGAGGCCCAGTACAATCTCTGTCCCTACTTGACATTGGTTGGGAAAAAATAGCAGTATGTGTTCAGCTTACCTTCAACAGCTCCATGGATATTATTTTTCTCAATAAGCAAGTAACGAGGACTTTCAGGAAACCAATTCAGTAGCAAGAGCTGCAGAAAAGCAGGAACCACCACTACAGAGAGGAAAAGAGGCCAATAGGCATCCTAGAAAAAAAGTTCCCAACAGAAGTGAAGAGTAATTCACATATTCGCTTGTTTAGTTATTAGCATTTGTCCCAAGCAAAGATAACATGTGCTGTAGATAGGTGTTCAAGATCTTTGCCCATGATCAGCTTTCTTTCTATAGTTGCTGCCCTTCATCCTCCTTCATGAACTGGATAGTATGACTGGATTATTGGAAAAGTGGATGCATAGGTAGAAATTAGAGTGGACAGAACAGCGTGTGTTATTTCTGGTGTGTGAAAAATAATGGTGTCAAGCAAGGCCAAAGTGAAAGACTGTATTTAACTCACAGGCACATATGCATTACACAAGAAATAAACAGCTTTATGAGCAGAAACATTGGGAAGCAAAGGGTTTTGTGAACTACTTGCAGAAGTTCTGTATGCTTGGAGAAGCAGGCAGCATGGAGAAACGAATTGGACTTCAAGGAAGCCAAGTCCATTTACCTTATCTAAACCAGCAGGAGAACAACTGTGGGGTAGAAAATGGTGCTCTTGCCATTTCTTCAGTTTACTTTCCAAACAACGGAGGGACTACATTTCACTGGGTGCTCTACCCTAATTCATTTCATCCAGAAAGTGAAAGTATAGCATTTACCTCCCCCAGAAGTTCTGGAAGGCCCAGGACTTGGGCAGAAAAGACCCCCAGACAAATGAAGATGCTTGGAACCAGGCCCAGGAATCCCCGGAGGTTCTTTGGGGCAATTTCTCCCAGGTACATGGGCACCACACTAAGACAGATGCCTAACAGAGGGATAAAAAAAAAGAAGGAAGATGATGTATTTTCAACATTTTTATAGCTGATATCATACAATATTTGATAATTTAATCCCATTCTGTAAAAGCCACATAGAGTTTCTTGTGATTGAGGTGGCATTCAAGCTGACAACTGAATAAACAAAATAAATAATTAAAAAGTCACCTTTCCAGTAAAAAGATAAAAATGTGACACCATTATAATTAGTTCATTATGGCATGACATTTCTTGGGAAAACAGCCTAATTCAGACTGCTTATGAAATGAATCTGCAGTCAATTACTTAGGAACATGGTAGTTTTTTTTAATGTCAAGGATTCAATTCCTGAATTAAGAAGGTGACATTTTTCTTTTCATTTCAAGACAAGCTCAGCAGGGAACTTTATTTGCAAATGAAATAGCTAGCTCAACCTTCTTCAATCTGCTGTCCTTCAAATTGGGCTGCAGTGCCCATAATTTCTAGTCAGTATCTCATATCACCTGGGAATTTTGGAACCTGTAGTCCAATATACCTGGAAGACACTAAGATGGAAACGGCTAGCGTAAATGCTATTTTGTAGCGGAGGCCTATTTTCTGGTTGCCAGAAGGTACAGAGCCCCAAAACCAGTACATGGGGTAAGAGAGGGAAAAGGAATTATTTTCCATCCAACTCTGAGACCTGCACATTTGTTGCATATATGCCCATTGATTTGACAATCATTTATTATTATGCCTACAGCAATGGTCTTTATAGCATTTAGGACTGCTTTCGTTCAGAATGATAATTTTGTTTATTTTCTTAATTAACTTTACATTTGCATAATGACAATCCTATACATTGTAACCACAGAGAAATCTGGTGCAATGCAAAGAGCGGGAAGACCAGAGATAGGCTACATATGTCTCCCTAAATTCTGCAACAGTTTGCAGCTTCAATAAAAGCATTCCAAACCCACAATGGGATTAAAAGATCAATGCTTCTATAAAAACATTGCAAAAACCAATCTGTGTGCTTGACTTGCTTTATGGAAACACAAGGGAGAAAGCATATTGATGCAGCAAGAGAGGTCCTTGGTGGCCTCTGAGCTTGGTTGTTTTCTTGCAGATGTCTCATTACCCAAACTAGGTAACATCATCAGGACTAGCACCACCAAGGTCCCCTCATTTTAACCCCGAGCTACAAATATTCTCCTTTATTAATGCAGCAAAATCCTACCAGAATGAATCCCTATGATGAAGCGCCCCAAAATGACCATTTCAGGGGATCCCAAGTAGCGGCTGAATCCCATTAACATGCCAGCCAACAGAACAAGGAAGTTGCTACGGATCAAAGTGCCATTCCTAGTAATGAAAAGACAAACATTTTAATTGTTCTCATATTTTTCTCTTCTCCTTCTGCCTCCCCAAAATTGTTTTACCATAATCCCTTTTTCTTCTTTATCCTAAAAGAGATTGGCATTCCCCTTTCTTAATTCCCATGAGGACTATTTATCATACGGAATGAGAAATAAACTGACCAGCCAAACAATTCACTATATGCGCCTGTAGCTAGTTTGATGACTCTGATACCAAAAACTTAGAGTAAAAAAAGAAGAGCTTGCTAGAGCATAAATACAGATATTGTTCTTATGACAGCATAAATGATTCAGAGAAACTTTAAATTAAATGCAGGGCATGTCTGAAAGGCAGGCAAAAAGGAATGGGTCAGGCTTTTCTCGGTATGTCAAGCTGATTAACTCAATTATCTATTTAATTATTTTCATTATTTAAATTCCTCCTTTAACAAAATGAAGTTCTAAGACAACCCAAGGACAATAAAAAGTGCTCATTTATCTTGAAAGTTAATAAAGAGAAAATATATTTAAATAATTTAATATACTATAAGCAAGTTTTCTTATCCTGGTAATTTTCTTATCTGTTGTTCTACAGCAAACATCACTCACAGGCAGAATAATGGGGATATTCTCCATGCAGAATGAAAATTGTAATTTAACACACTTGAGTGGGACGATCAGATTAGAAAAAAATGTCCCAGGTGTGGCAGTGATTTCAGGATACATCAGGATATTGTTACTAGCTTGCATGCTCTCTATGTATAATTGAGAATCGCTACCTTGTTTTTTATTTATTATTAACTTCATTGGTCCCCCATCTTACTACAGGGTAATTCTTGTTGGCATAGCTCTTACCTCCCATATTGGGTGACCAGAATTCCCACAGGAAATGACCCCACCAAGCCTCCCAGGGCAAAAATGGAGACAGTCAGGGAGTACATGAGGGTGAGAGGTCCTTGCGCCAGACCCTCCCCATAGCGTTGGTACCATGTTGCATTGTAGAAGGCTTTGATGTGCTGCAAAAGGAGGGAAAGGGAGACAAATAAGGAGAAGATTGCCACAATCCTAGCTCCACATTTACCATGGTCAATTTTCACAATGCCTGGGTCAACTGAAGGCCAGTGATGCCTGAAGGGGATAATATCAATCAAAACACTGAAGCACTGGAAAAAAGAAGAGAGCTAGCTCTTCTGTTAAGGTCAGGAAATGGAAAGGGCTTTCTGCCAGATCAGTGATGGGAAATCTTGATAGTTTCTGAATTGTAGCTTCATCAACCCAGTCAACAAAGTCAATGGTGAGAAATGTTGCGAATTATAGTTCAAGAACAAAAGGCCAATCCGTTGCACAACTGCATTGTTTTGCTTGTTTAGGAGAAGAATAATTCTGCTTTCCACCTTCTATTCTGTCTTACCACTGCTGGAGAGTTTACCACAGCCAGATTGAAGCCATACAGCATGGAGGACCCAAATGATGACAGGAGTGTAACAGCAAGAAGTGGAAAAGTCAGATGCTAGGAGAGACAAATAAGAAAAGTCAGGTCAGAAAAGGAAATATGTGATTTCTCAAAAGTCATCTTTAAGAGTCATCCTATGTAAGTCTGATGTCTTTTACATAAGATGGCATTACAGTTCCCAGAATTTCAGTCAGCTGGATCATATTATCTGAGGAAGACCTGTTCAAGCCATTATGTTTAACCTGAAATGGCACCAAGCATGTATTTTCTAGGTTGGCTATTATTGAATCTCAATAATTAAAAAATGAGAATCAGCAGGGAAGAATGGAATTGATTTTCCGATATACTTTAATTCTATACTTTGATTATGGAAAACATGGACAATAATTTACAAAATATGCCCTTTTCCCTTTAACACTGGCACTAATTAGACTAGGAATAGGAAACTACTGGTCCTCTGGAATCTGCCTTATATTGCTGCATTCAGTACAGTAGTTGGACTCATTTTGGCAGTCATAAGTCAACAATATCTGGAAAGTCACTGGATCCCTCTTTGTAGTGGCAAAACCCATAGAAGTCAACTAGAAGAAACTGTTGTTGATACGTAGGTCTTCTACTTTACAGAAGGCAAAGTAAATCTGCAGGAGGGATACCTCTATAGGTTCCCCTCTCAGAAAATGAGAATGAGGAAATGTTTAGACTCTTCAAAGTAATTGAAGATAATGGGATAGCAATTAGATAGTACAAAATATGTCAGAGGGAGGAATCCAAGTTTATTGACAGATGGTGATTGATCAACAATGGGAATTAGGCATGCCTCTAGCCAGTCTATAAATAGAACTTTTCCATTGTAGCTAATGCTGAACATTGAATTTGGGACCTAGAGAAAATGGACACACATTTACTAAATCTTAAATATCATAGCAATAGATTGTATTGTATATTTAGAATGTGATATTGGTCAAATATCTTAGGTAGAATAAGCAACTACTTTACAACTGATTTAAACATTTAATATTTGTTCTGTTATTTTAACCAAATGGATTTTCCACCTATCACCTGCCATCTTAATTCTGATTTCTAATAACAAATCATATTGGGAAAAAAAATCCAATCATAAACATACACCATGAAGGCGAAACATTAAAAAAGCATCAATGCTTCAATACAAATTTCAGCATCCAAGAGAAAAAAGAACTATGGGATATCAACTGCATAATTGTACAATAGATCAACCTGTGCTCTTGCGTTATCCTCAAAGTTTTCTGAAAAACCATTTTTCACTTTGTGTTGGAAAGGGAATAGTGACAAGGCAGGCAGATGACCTTGGAGAGAACCTTCTACGATAGGGTTTGCATGATTAGAGTTCTTTATTTTTCATTACCACCATTACACTTCAAATTGCCAGAAGACATGGAGCTGATCCCCAGGATAAAGCTTGAAAAGTAAAAGTCACTAATCTGAATTGGATCCCAAAATGAGAAATAAATAATAGAAAAGATGTGTTCTTTCTAGTGAAATTTCTGGTATTTGTGGGATCAACCGAATGCTCATCAAAATACACTGAATAAACTAAACTAGATGTTACAGATAGTGCTCAACTTATGACCATAAAGGACTGTCCCATCATGGTTGTAAGTTGCAATAGTTGTAAAATGGTTCACCCATGTGACTAACCTGATTTTATGACCTTCTTTACAGCAGCCATTAAGTGAACACTATGGACATGATTACTGTGATCCTTAAATCACAGTGGTTTGCTATGAGCCAGTTTTGCCAAAAATAACTAATTTTTTCAAAGGTTTAGATTCCTAAAAATTGTTTGGTGATTATGATAGACCCCTCCAAACTGAAAATAAATATGATTTCAGAATGACTGTATCATGTAAGATTCTTGAGAAATATGAAATTGACTTTTAATGGCTGTAATGTATTTAATCACATAATTTTTCCGACACACTGCATGAGTTCAACAGGGCTAAAAGTGTTTTGCTACTGATTTCCATTTGTACTCAGTGTCTGGTGCAACTTGCTGCAGTGTCCAACAATAACCAGCCAGCATTGATGGATTCCAGTTGCCCTGATATCATTTTTCTATTATGGCAATGTCCTGGTGAAACTTGCATCTACATTTTGAGGGAAGAAGTCCAAATGTCAATGCAGAAAATAAATCTTCAGTGCCTTTCATGGTCTTGTATGCCGTAAGAAATTTGTCAACCAGCTGAATATAGTTTGGTGCTCTGCAGTTGTCCCAAAAATTCTCAATTCTCAAATGCTTTCCAGGAGATTTTCTCTAGCTCCATCAACAGATCTTCAAACTGCTTGCCATTGATGATGTATTTGATCTGTGGACCAACAAAAATGCCTTCCTTAAACTTGGCATCAATTATTATTGGAAACATTTGTTTCAACTAACAAAAACCTTCACCTTCTTTGTTCATCACTTTCACAAAATTTTTCATTGGTCCATATTTTATGTGAAGTAGAGGCAAACATTTCTTTGTTGGGTCAACAAATGGTTCATGTGCCACATTTTTCTGTCCTTGAACCAAATCCTTTTGGAATGGCCATTTCTTTATAAAATAATGTAACTATTCACATATGTAACAAAGTACTTGGTATATAGAGCTGCATTCCAAGGAGCAGAGCCACTATTTTTAGATCTCCTCAGATATACCAGTTGTTCTTGGTGTACTGGATGTGCTTCAACAATAATTCCATGTTTTCGTATATTTCTTTCAGGTGTAAAGCATAGCCAACACATACTGAAGGATGTATATTACCATTGTGTAAAAACAGAAGATTTCTATAAAATGGTATGTGATAGGTTATATTACAGTTATTTTTGTGATTAGCAGCCAAAAATCTGTAAGATACATCCAAACGTGTTCAGGAAGCATATTCTTTGCTGTCCAGTGAAATCAGAAGTAAATGCTCTTTTTTGGCAAAACCATCATAAAATGCAGTCTTTTGATTGTGAGACAGTGTAAATGGCTGGAAATGTGGGCCGGTTGCTGAGTGCCCAAAATGTGATCACATGACCATGGGCAGGTAGCCATTGGAAATTTGGAACTGGAACTTCCAATGTAAGAATTTCCAGGGAGGCCTATTATAACTTCAAAAGTTTGTTAAGCGACCAGCCGTAAGTTGAGGACCACCTATACCACCCCATGAGCAATAGCGGCTTTATCTGCCTTCTCCAATATACTCAGGAGCCATAAAAACCTAAGATGATAGAAGGCATGCCTGACTAGAGGATCACCCAAGAGTAGCTCTAAATTGTTAGCCAAGCTCTGAAAAGCAAAATACAGCTCTAGTGCACCAGGTCAACTGGTAATATTTCAATACTGTATATTATTTAACCTTTTGGAAAGAAGGAAATGTGTATACTGTGTATACACATACAATGACAATAAACTTTATTTATTAAAAGATTTATAATGAGAAGAAATGGAAGAGAATATCACAAAAAGAAACATGAAAAATTGAACATATTTAACTAATACAGAACACTGGAAAGAAAGAAAGGGCCAGCTATTAGACAGGGGTTTAGCTAATATTTGTCAGGAAATATAGAGAGACAATATGTTTTGTAACATGTTTTATATCACCCAATTTAACACCACTGAAATTGCTGAGAAAGATATGCAGAAACCTTCTCTAAAGCAACTTCTAGCAGCTAAGATGGACCTATTCCGCCCCACCCCCGATGGATCCCATACATGTATACACCACAAGAGTGAGGATATTGTAAAGGGGGGCATTAAGAAAGGATTGATTATGCTTGTAGGTATAGGAGCATGCAATTCAGTCGAAGAGAGAGAATTAGTAAAAATACAACAAGACAAAGGAGTAAGATGGTGGAAAGGAAAATGACTTCTTCTTGCCTTCCTTAACCTCCTGAAATTTTGACTTAGTTTTTTCATGCTTGCCCAATATTTCAAGCCACCAAACCATTACTATGTGCATCCACATCTACTCTACCACTCCAGAGTTATATCAGGTTTCATTACAGGCAGCATATTTGTGAGTTGCACAACAGAGCAATGTGGTAACCACTGAACTTGGCCAAGAATGAATGCACAGTGACAGATTATTGGAGCTGCAGCTAATCAACATTCCAGGCTAAATGGTACCTATTAGGCTATATTAGTTCAGCTTTTACTTTCTTCATGGTTACCTATTTTATACCTCAGTATTGGCTTCAGAACTCTTGGAAGTTCTTAAAGTATGATAGTTCGGCCAAATTTGGGAAAGAAAAAGTCTCACCATCACTCATTATTAGTAGCAATAGCACTTACTTATATACCGCTTCACAGTGCTTTATGCACCCTTCTCTAAGTGGCTTGCAGAGTCAGCATATTTCCCTCAACAATCTGGGGGCACTATTTTCCCAACCTCAGAAGGATGGAAGGCCGAGTCAAGCTTGAGCCGATGAGAATCGGCTGGCAGTTGGCAGTCAGCAGGCTGCAATACTGCATTCTAACCACTGTGCCACCACAGCTCTTATATATTAATCAGCAATATATACATTTTTTTAAAAAAAAATCCTCCCAATGATTGAAAGAAAATAAATAGGGGATGAATTTAGAACAATGATGAATAACTTTTACCGAAACTCATTTCAACATTTCAACTCATTCAGCCACCTGTATGCAATGTGATTTGAAAAATCCCAAGGTTAGGGCATTTTTTCCAAAGACCTATTTAACAGCAATATAAATACAAATTGTTACTTCAGAGAAAGTGACCACTGCAACTGGAAAGATCTTAAATGCTCAAATCTACCATACATTTTGGTTTTAAGTTTTTCAAGCTATATCTAGAAGAGCAGGAAGCAGGGGTGAAATGCTCCTGGTTTGGACCTATCCGGTAGCGATGGCGGCGGATGGTTCAGAGACCCGGTAGCAAAAATCCCTGGCCCCCCCCCATGCCCAGCTGAGCCGCGCGATCATCAGAGGCTTTTTTTCTTTTAAAAGAAAAAAAATGCTTTTAAAAGAAATCAAAAGCCTCTGACGATCAGGGAACTCAGCTGGGATTGTCTGAGCCTTTTAAAAGCATTTTTTTTACAACCTCTTCGGCAGAAGAGGTTGTAGAAAAAATGCTTTTAAAAATAATAAAAAAAAAAGCTGGCCACACCCATCCAGTCACATTACCACCACCATCCCCCCCATCCAGCCATGTCCACAGAACCGGTAGTAACAAATTTTACTTTTCACCACTGGCAGTATTCCACACAACCCAGAACACAGAGTAGCTGGGAAAATAGCCTTGGCCTAGATTCTTAGATGGGGTGTAATTAAAATTCCAGGTGACTACTTCCAAAATGCCAGATCATAAGCCCACTCCCCCTTGAAAGGAAAAAAAGAATCGGGCAAGTGGCAAATAAAAAAGTGAAAAAATAACAATCACTTACCCTTGTAATCTTTCTTGGGAATGCAGACATGGGGCTGTTGTCCATTTGTGAAAGATAGCCCGGCGTCTTATGACTTGATAATATGATACAAGCTTGGTAAAAAGAAGGGGAATTGCCTGGTTGTGAGCTGCGCAATCATTTCAGTAAGTCATGAAGAGAATTTTTCGTGAGAAAAAGAAAGATGAAGACAGAAAAAAAATAATAATAGAACCTTGTAAATAAACTCCTAGCCCAGAGCTCCCAGCCTCTGCCAGATGACAAACAAGAAGGAAAAGTTATTTACACTGGGGCCAAACTAAGTAAAGAATGGGCGAAGGAAGAAAGATGCAAGATGGGGAAGAAAGTTCTCTTTTAGATAATTTAATAAAAAGAGGAGCCAATCACATGATGGACAAAGCGAATCTTATTAGGTATTTGGAACTGCCCAGACCACAATTAACTATCTCTGTGCTTGGATGATAGCTGCTGCAAGGAGAAGAATGTACTGAAGCAGTTTTTTTTTAAAAAAAGACATAGAAATAAACAAATATCAGACTCACATTCTAATCAACCAAACTTGATGTTTAGTCTGACCTAAATAATGTTGTCATGTTCTTTCTTACCATTCCTTGGAGTTTAAGCATGTTTCTTGACCTGTATCATTTGTGTATGATATATACAAACACAGTGATATAGTATGTACCCAGTGGTATATATACACACAGAGCACATCACAGCCAAATGTGAACGATGAAAATAGGGATGAAATAAACCACTTAGGTATTCCTTAATTTTCGATCTTGGATTATTCCATTTTGGACTATAACACCCCATAGGTTTCCAAATCATCTATAATCACAAAATCACATGGAATCTTCAAATCACTTCCTGAAGTTTTTTCCATCAACTGCAATTACTGAAGATTTTCCTTAATTTGGAGCAGGAAATTAAAAAAAAAAAATCATCATAAACATTAACATAAATCTTAATAGTCCTCCCAAATCAAGGAACAAAGGAAAATTTCACTTCCAGCTACATATGATTCAGGCTCACCACTTTGCACCCCTGACTTATTGCTTGTCTTGGCTGGAGATATCAATTGTAAATTTCAAAACTGCAGATACCCAGTACAGGCACAAAAAATTAACCCACTTCTACTTTAGATTTTTAAACATGGCAGTATTATTCAATAATATATTTTGTCAAGAAAACTGGAAGTCTGATACAGCCTTAGGCCAATAAAGGCTAGGAACCATATTATGAAATTTGTTCCCTCCCACTGCATTTATCTGAATTACACCTTGCTATTTTAAATCCTCTGACAGAGATTATCTACTTTAATACTGAGTGAGAGGGAAGTCTACTAATCTTGAATGACTTAAATTGAGGCAATTTTTCCCAGCTTGGACCCTCTAGATATGTAGGAATTTTTCACTTCCAGAAATTATAGGCAGCAGATCTGACGCAGCTGAAAGCACAGGACTAGAAATGAGGCGGCAATAAGGTATTTTGACTCCACATGTTAAAGAAACTCTTCCGTCTGGTCCTTCCTCAAAGTTGATAGGGCCCCATAGTTGCTGGCACTTTCAGAGTTCTTCCCCATGTAGCTCTTGATATTCTTTCCTCCCAGCCTATATTGCTTGGGAAATGCTGCTCCACAGTGTTCCTCTTGCTGGCAGCAGGGCCATGGCTGCTGCTCTTAGAGGGGTGAGGAATCTTGAAGCCCCATGACTTGATGGAAAGGGACAGTCTACAAGGGTGGCCTCAGGTGCCTCCTCCATATTCGTAGAATGTTTGCATAGATTTGCTCCGTTTCCCAATGGAAGCACTAATGTTTTGCATGATAATCTTGGCTGGCATTAAGAGGCTCTGCTGTGAGGTAGAGATCTATGCATCTCAGTATTGAGGTAAGGGAGGCGTGTAAATAAGCTCTAAACATTTGCTAAATACAGAATGTTTTTGACAATCATAAATACTCAAAGCATTTGCTAGCCTCAGATTCTGCTTCTCTTCCATATGAACCTTGTTGTTTGCATTGGCACATTATACAACACAACCCTTTGTCCTCCAATTTTCTGGCATTTTAAAGAATATTTCCTGCAGGGTGTGTCATTTTGGGTTTAAGCAGCAATATGAATGGCTAGTTTCAAAGAAAATTACTTGCTGCTTTTATATAGAATAAATTTATTTAGTTTTTTTAATACTACTTGAAAATATCCAAGCAGAAACTAATTTAGGAATCATGTGGCTGTAATCAATGATTCCAGAATTAGAATTTCCATTTTGGAAGAACAGACAAAATATAGAAGTAAACAGCTTTGCCTACTTAAGAAAAACTTGGTTTGGCAAAGAAAAATAAGTAATGGCATAATAGGACCACTAACCATAATTCATTTTGAAGTTCTAGGTAGAAGTTTCTTTATATGGAAAGTTTTAGTTGGGTCAGTCACTTAACTTCATGTAGCAGGAAGACTTGACATTTCAGCATTGAAAGAATACAGTTTTCTCCTTTCCCAGCGCAGAGATTCTTCATTGTGCTCATAAAAGAATCACTTTGTACTGTATTTTATAGGGAGTGGAGGGAGCTTTTGCAGAGTGATAATTCTGCAAAGGTAATATATTACTTGCTGGCAATTGGCAACCCCTCCAGCTATTATAGCTGTCCAGTATATCAAATGGCAGCCAAGAAATCAGAATCTGTCCTTCTTCTCTTCAATCCCAGAATAATTACAATTGCATGCAAACATTTATGCACTCCTGGCTCTGTTTAACTTTGTACCATATCAAGGTTGGTCATCTTCTGTTCCTTAGGGGTTTATTCGGATGCACAATTTCATAGGTGATATCTAAACTTCCAACAGTACTTCAGCATTAATGTTGAGGAATGAACTTTATAAAACAGCCTTCCCTAACTTTGGGTGGTAGTCTCGAGTTGTGTTGGACTTCAACTTCCCGCTATCCTTAGCTTGGCATACATCTGATTGAGTTGGAGAACTTCAGCTTGAGCAAGGCTATTGCAAATTTTAAAATAATTGCAATGGTTGGGAGAGGGAAGAAACACATTTACCTGGTTTTGGCATTGCACAAATTTTATTTAAGAGCTGTGGTGGCGCAGTGGTTAGAGTGCAGTACTGCAGGCTACTTCTGCCAGCAGTTTGGCAGTTCAATTCTCACCGGCTGAAGATTGACTCAGCCTTCCATCCTTCCGAGGTGGGTAAAATGAGGACCCAGATTGTTGGGGGCAATATGCTGACTCTGTAAACTGCTTAAAGAGGGCTGTAAAGTATTGTGAAGTGGTATATAAGTCTAAGTGCTATTGCTATTTTCTTCTTTATGGCTTAATGTTAATTCAGCTACTGTAACTTGTGTCCAATTGTCCCTCATTAATCAATGAATAATGAAATTATGATTTATTATGTGAGAAACTCTTCAGTGATTTCTGAAACCAACTTTCAAGAATATTGGATCAATAAAATGAGTCTATTGGTCCTAGTCCCTCACATGTATTCCATTCTGATCTCAGAATGTGTAAGAGAAGAATGCCTCCAGTATATAGATACCAGTTTGAAGAGATTCCTGCCTGATAAATCTGCATAGGTATGAAATATTATGACTGATCAATCATACGACAGATTTCCTTGTATTTTGAAGCTTCTTATTAATTCCATTTCTAGTCTTCATATTTCTTCTACTTTCTAATCAACGACCTGACTCTGCATCAACTTTTCCTCATGAATTAAATTATAAACTTTGGCAGTTTTCAGGGATTTTGTTTCTGAGCATAAATATGACAAGAACAATCAATTTTATATACTGAAACACTGCTACTGTGAAGCTTTATCTCCAGAACACTTAGACTTATATACTGTTCCATAGTGCTTTACAGCACTGTCTGAGCCATTTATAGAGTCAGCATGTTGCCCCCAACAATCTGGGTCCTCATTTTACTGACCTCAGAAGAATGGATGGCTGAATCAACCCTGTCAGGGTCAAACTCCTGCCTGTGGACAGTTAGAGCTGGCTGCACTCACTTCCTCACGCCCACCTGGCCTTGACCCAGTTGCACCCACCCTTCCACATGGCCTGGCTGCTCTGACTCATCCTTAGACCCTCAAGAAAATCCTAAAGAAAAATGAACTAAATGAGGTGTGCTATAAAATAAAAGAAGGGAAGAAAAGGAGGAGAAGAAAATATATAGAAGAAAAGGAGGGGACCTTTTCTTCTATGACAAGGACCTGCAAATATGTGTGATTACTTCCTTTTTGTGTGTGACTTTGAATCAGTCTCGATTCCTGGTGGCTGGTAATATTTTCAGAAGGTCTAGGACAACTCACAGAAGCCAGGTCAATGTGGCTAGGTGGATGCAACCAGGTGGATGCAGATAGGTTGACGTTCTTGACTCAGCACTGCTCACTCAGTGTGGCCAAGTGGGCGGGGACGGATCGGCGCAGAACACATCGCACTCGCTATTTAAACAAAAATGACCTATGCATCTGTACACATATCCACAGACCCATGATTCGTCTAACAAATTGTTCTACTAATGGGCTCCTATTATCCATTTATTTTTTTCTTCCCATTAATGTCTGTAAGTATCTTCCAATAGATAGCAGGATACAATTAACTCTAAACCTCTAACCACTAACTTGTGCTGTATATAAGTATGTTACGTGATGTCCCTCCTTAATTTAGCCCTCCTAACATGGCTGAATGTTAAAAATAAAATCTGCAACTTTGGACTGGAAAATTGATTTCACTGTTCCTTCCCCTTATTTTAGAAGTAGATGCTTTCCATAATAGTGAATCTGAGTGCTTAAAAGTATGAGGGCTCTACCATTGGGAAAAATCGTTCCTGAAAATTAATCTGAATCCACATATATATGAAAAGTTGACTATGTATGCAAACAGAAGATGCATAAAAAGAGCAGTTAGGCCCAAGCTGAAACTTTGAAGCGGATGTGAATTGGTGAAGATGGCAAGAAAGTATAATCTAAATAATTCTGGATCTTACATGTTTGTATCAACAGCATTATTTAAATAGCTGCTTTTAGGATACCTTCCAAACTAATAATATAATATTTGAGTGAAATATCTTGTACGATCCAGACAGTGTAATAGGTTACCATAATATTAATAAACGACACATTCAAGGGGGACACTGTTGCAGGTCAGAACTATAGCATTTGGAATACAGACTTTTCATTTAAGATTCCAGAAATAAAAACACTTAGAAGGTTCACAGCTTAATCTTGTCTTTATATTCTTTTTTTTTGATGAGTTAATTTTTTTTAAAAAAACACACTTATCATGACCCTAGCTCAAGTGAGCGTTAGTACATAAACTACACATCACCAAAACATAATCACAAAAATTCCAAAGCACTCACCAGTTCTAGAAACTAAAGAACAAAGAGCAGCGTTACAAATAAGACCACACCTTTGCTTGCTAATCACCTATGTATGGATTATTTGCATTTCCTGCAGTTGCAATAAACATATATTGGTCTTTGAGATATTTGTTTTAAAACAGGAACAAGTTATTAGAGACATTGCCATGATTCTGTTTTACCAGATTTGGAAGTAACATCCTAATTCCTTTGTGCTATGAAAAATAAAATACGATTGACAATTATACTTTTAGAGTGAAGATATTAAAAAGGTTTACTATTATTTTCTGTTGTGTAGATTAACAGCAACTTCCCTTTTCCCTTAGTTAAATTAGCCAAACCAATAGATAAGGATTGTCAGGGCTACACTTTTAAAAATATCTGAGGAGCATAAATTAACTGTTTCCTATTTAGACAAATGAGAAATTTGTAGCCCTCATTGTAGTGAATGTACCCTTAAAAACATGCAAAATAAATGTGAATTGCTTTGATCAAAGAGCTTTAGTATCTACAGTCCACCTTCATGGTTCTTCAGTTTTATTTTTCTCATGCAGCTCCTCATAGCCATAATAGTTTCACTATGCCTTGCTCAACATTTAATGTTGTCCTAAATCCTGAATATACAGTATATGCAAATAAAGATTAAGTTTAGATTCATTAGTGATTTGATTATTTTTTACTGTGAGCATTAAATGTTGTCCTTTTTATCCATATAAGTCAACCTATGAATCTCATGTACCTTTTCAAGAAAAGCTCTCTAATATTCTATGCAGATATTTCTGCATCTAGAAATGTGACTGTACCAATTTGTGGGCGTTCCAGAAAAAGCATAATAAAATATTACATAGCACAGACAATTATAAGGTTTATCAAAGGTCCCATTTCTGAGCTATCTGGTACCACTGAAAGGCCACTAAATAATTGTAGTTACTTGAATGAGCACTGTCTCTAAAAACAGAAGAGTTACAGCCCAATTACATTTTGTAAAACTAGGCAATCTCTTTGATATGTAACTTTACTGAAAAACAAAAGTCTTAAAAGGCTCTGGCTTTGAAAGCAGACAGGAACACCAACAGAAATTTCCCTATGGTGCTCTATAAAGGATGAGTTGCATCTATGCTTTATTCCAGTAGGCATGATATAAATCAGGAGGAAGCCAAAATTATTTTATCAGAGATGCCGCTTCCTGAATGTGCATTCCAGGCATCTGAACCCTGTTCGAGTCAGCATGAAGGGGATAATTGTGCTTTCATTACTATTGTTGGTTCACTTTCAGCTGGATATATGAGGTGAATGTCAGAAAAACGAAGGTTGAGGATTATCTAGATATAGTGTGAAGAACAACTCTTTGGAAGGTTTTCTATTTCAGGAAAATAATAATTTGCTTATTTAGGAAGGGAGAAAAAAAATAATTATGGATAGCTTGCAATGTTAAAATTGCATCACATAGGCTGCTTAAAATGAAAAAAATAAATAGTTTTAAAAGATTTTCGCAAACCAAGAGGGCAGCAGGAAATTACACAGACATACAATTCTCTTGATGCTGCTGTTACTAGATGTATTAGAATTTCACTCAGAAAGAGTAAAATCCCCAAACGTTTAATTTTGGGAAGTGTGAAATCCCACTACTCATACAGGCTCAAAAAGATTGTTATCTGTGGGACCAGAAAAGAGGAATACACATGAAGCCTTTTCCTTAGTCTCTTATTTAATCAAAATGGATTTTGTTAACTGCATAGTGGGGTGCTTATCCCATTTTAATGTTATAAACATACATAAATTCTTAATATAATCTTTAAAATGCTCAGCTTCCCTGATGATGGAACAGTGAAAATGCCTCAGCATTATTACAAGGGATTCCTTTATTCAGCTGTGTCCCTAATTGAACATTTTTGTTTTAAATAAACAATTGCAAGTATTAGAAATACAAATTTTTATAGTAAGAATTTTTCTTATGACTAAAATTTAGTTGTGCTCTAATTTGCTTCCACTTGTGAATATACAATTCACAATTCCAAGTTAGTATTCATTCCAAAGCAAAATTTACTTTAGATATGTGAGAATTACATATTTAGTCAATCCATTTAATGTTTTGAAGAGAAGAGAAAACACAAAGTGGAATATTTTGAGCCAATGAACCACAAAGCCTTAGTAGAGAACTGGAGATTCAACAGGAAGTCTCTTTCAAGTTCATGCAGGGTGAAGTTGAAAAGAAAAAGTCTTTCTTTTGTGGCCACTTTCATGGCAATGAATAATTTATCATCATTCTATCCAAATAGCTGAATTTCAGCTTTTTCCTTGAAATTGAGACTTTCTCTATGAAAACATATTTTGTACATCAAGATTATCTGGCCAGTATTTGGTTTGTTCAGAAACAAACAGCTTGGGGAAAATGTTTGGGGAAAACAGCAGGAAGGAGCAGGACTGAATATACAAGCAAAGTTGCGCTAGCCACCTCTTACCCTATTTAAAACTCCATCCGGGAGCAGGGGAAAACAATCACACATGCACAAACACTGAGGGCATTCAGGAGAGAAAACATTGTTTTGAATCAGTGCTTCCCAACCTCAGCAACTTTATGATATGTGGACTTCAACTCCCAGAATTCCCCAGCAGGTCCACACATTTTAAAGTTGTGGAGGTTGAGAAATGCTGATTTGAAGATGATAATAATCTCCTGATATTCTGTTCTGCATGTCGCACACATGGCAAAAGCTGTAGGCCTTGTACATAGGAGAACAATCATGAATGATTAAAGGGTAATAGCAAATTTCTAACCATAACTTAATTCTTTCTTCTCCTCTTGCTATAGGAAGTAATTAGTAGTAGCAAAAAAAATCTGAACTCAAAATAATTACGTTTTAGACACACTTGCACATTGGATTAGCATCTTTCCCAAGAAAACCAATGTCTCAGGCTATACTTCCTTGCTGATAATAGATAATATATGGGATGAAAAAATATAGACAGAACCAGCTGCCCAAATATTCTCTGTTCCCATCAATGTAGGTTCCACTGAGATTGCTACTAGGAATTTGCACAGGTGCAATTACTACTCTAGCAACATAAGCATTTTGTTTTCTGGAATTTCATACTTAAAAACAAACCTTTGCCAATTGAATTCAGCTCTTATCTTCCAATACCCCCAGTTGGTGATGGTGACTGCCTAATGGCCTTTAATGGGATTACTCAGAAATAAAGAACAAGTTTATTTTTATCTCTAAATCTGCACCAAACACTTTCAATCCCCCCTCCCCCCACACTATTTTCTCTTCCTACATAAACTGGGCTTCCAGCTTGAAGGCTGAAATGTGGAGTCATAATATCAATTATTTTATAAGTTCCTTTCCAATTAGGTGGGAGAATACAAAAATGCTGGTCCATTCACAAATGATTCAAGTGGTTTGTAGGAAGAGTAAGATCTTTTTTGCGAGCATTTATTTAATATAGATGTAGGGTAAAGGTAGGAAGCTATAAGTGTGTAGGCAACCCTGTAGTTTCTGTAACTGTTTGTACTATGCCTTCCTTAAATATGGTATCCATCAAAACAAGGAAATCGATGATCAATAAACCTCTCCACTTAAGCAATATTAGACTTAAAAAATAAAACTTACATTTTCATTTACTAGCATCTCCCAGACTAACATTTGATACAGATAAATAAATGCAAAGGTCTTAATTGAAATTGTTTTAAACTCCCATTATGACCACTTAACTAGTTTCCGGCCACCTGGGCCTTCATTTGGCATTAACCTGGCAATTCTTTGCAGTCCAAGGCCATATTACAGTGAAAGAGAGGGACCATCTATATAAGTCTTAAAAGTAGAGGCATCAGCCTGCTGTTCCTCTCTTACTTGCTCATCAAAAGGGATCTCCCAATTGAATGAATGATGGTAATGATTTTTCTGCTTAAGAGCCAAGCAAGAAATTCTGACATATTAAATATATTTATAGGAAGTCAGCACGGGGATAAGAATTGTTGAGGGGACTTATTGTGAAGAGGGAAAGTGTGCACATCAGTCATTCAGGAAAGATAAAAGAAATCTTTGATATAGCAGCACCCAAGCAGTCAGCTGTGCTGAGAAGAACTTTTTTGAGATCAACTGCATGAGAACTTGGTTCCAAAAGCCTCTGAGAGCTTCTGCCTCTTCAGCACAATCTGTTTTGAAGATAAATCTTTTGCCCTGGCACTGGCAGATCATTTAAGTATTGCAGCTCAGTCTGAGGAAAAGAAAGACAAGAAAATAATTATTTGTCATTTATAAATTTGCAACTAGAACTTAATTTACGTGCTTTACAAATTAGAGAAGACTACATCATTAATTTTATTTGAATGAACATTTATATTTCTTTTGTACATTTGTCATATTAATCGTATACATGTAATGGATGAACACCTCTACAGAACTGAAAAAATTTGTTTCTGGGGGTACTAAGTTCTGTCCTTCTGCATTTATATGTAATGCCTAAAATATATTGAAACCTTTACATAACCTAAAATAAAAATCGTGAGTACAGTTGAACTTGCATGAAATGAATGTACATACAGCTCTGTGAATGTGATATAAATGTGAAGTGTACACCTGGAACACAACACTCTAATTGTCAGTGATTTTTGAGAATAGATCTGAGAAGAGAAAAAGACTGATAAATCCACAACATAAATGAATGAATGAAGAATTAAGAAGAGAATTAGAAAAGACACCATCAACTTGTACTGCATTTATTCAACCTCTCTGCTGCAGTCTGAATGACAGGCTGAGGCCTACAGATCTTCTTCAAACAAAGGCTGTATTATAATATAGGTTTAATAGAGACCATAAGTGATTGCTTTCGATAACTGATATATTAGACTCCATTCTTCCATTTCTGAACATTTGAAAGTCATAAGACCTTTTGTTCATCACAACCTCTGTGATTCACACAAGACAGATGAGTTTTGTTTTTTTACCTAAAAAGGCACGCTTGATCGTGAGCACACTGGAGATAGGTCTGCTAAGCATTCTTGTTCAAAGCAACCATTCTCATATGTTTGCCCAGGAGGAGACTACTCTTAAGGTGTATGGTTAAAGCTGATGGTCTTGTGAAAGTGACAAAAGATACCTTATCAATGAACTAACAAAAGAGACTAATGGCTGCAATTCACCTAATTTGAGAAAGGCTTGTTGATAGCAAGAAACTCTGACACAAATCTAGTCCATACAGTATGGGGTTAGATAAGAGGGGGAAAAGCCTAAAGCATATCCAAATGATTCGGTTCCATTCCAACTAATTGCTCAGTTTGGGAATGACAGAGGGAAGTGTCAGAGTGACATTTCAAAATAGCTTTGAGAAGGAAAGAAACATCCAGTGGTAAAATGCAACTATGTATCAGAGCAGCTCATCACAACCCACAAGACAAAGTTTAATGATTTTGCATGTGAAAGTGATGCCAAATGAGCCGAGGTGGCACAGTGGTTAGAGTGCAGAACTGCAGCTACTTTAGCTGACTGCTAGTTCAGCAGATCAGCGGATCAAATCTCACTGGCTCAAGGTTGACTCAGCCTTCCATCCTTCCGAGGTGGGTAAAATGAGGACCCAGATTGTTAGGGGGCAATATGCTATTTAGTATACTGTCTTTGATGTAAGCCGCCCAGAGTCCTCGGAGAGTGGGCGGCACAGAAATATGACTAATAAATAAAAATAATTAGAAAACCTGTCTTAACAATAAACATAAAAGACATGAAACCATTGGCTTGAAGGCCTTTCCATTACACCCATCATCAGCAAGTTCCATACTACGGTAGAATAAAACTGGATGGAATGAAAAAGTCAAAATTTGAAAAACCTTTAAAGAAACATCTAATAGTGGAATATGTGGAAAATGATACTCTTTGAAAGGGGCCTCTAGAGGTAGCTACAAGGTTAACCCTGGAAGAAGGGTGGGAAGAGATAGGAGGAAATCTAGAATATGTTTAAGGAAACAATTAAGCAGGTTTATGCCTTTATAGCCACAAAATTTGGGAATCATTAACATTATAATTTTTTGAATTTCTACGGTTTCTATGCTGCATTCATAATCTAGTGGTGTTTGAGAACTCAGTCTCTCTGATGTTCCCAAGTGGATACTGAGGGTTCAGATGTTAAATTAGGTTACTGCATTACCCTTTCTTCGTGTGAATTAGGGTATGGTGTGCATGGTGACAATGGAATTCTGTTTAGGTCCCACGGAGGAAAAAAGCAAACCAAGGATGAGGGAATGATATAAGGGCATAAGCCATAAAGCATCTTCATCAAGACAAAGGAAAGAAAACAGTAGAAGGGGATAAAACAAAGGCATCTGACCAACAGAATGGAAAGTGATGAACTAGAACTGATGCTGGCCCTAGTGGAATTCTCAGTATTCTATCTGTTCTGGGCTGCAAACATTTCTATGTTTGCTTGTTCCCACAGTGAAGCAAGACGACAATAACAGTTGGGTGCAGATGCCAGTCATGAGATAGAGGTGACTGACTCAATGAATCTGTTAAAATATCCTGCCCAGAAAATGAGCTGTGATGAGATACATTTTGATTCTACTGTAGTTCTAAATTTGAACCTACAACTGGGTGAGGGATTTCCTAATGGCCTATTTATTCAGGTACCATGTAACTGAATGTTAACTTGTTTAATGTAATTTGCACTGTCTGGTGTCTGGTGATAGGCTTCAAAGTCTTGCACACTGCCAGGAGCTATAGAAGGTTGATATAAGATTTTCCGCTTTTTTGGGTATCTGCACTCCCTGGACCTGAATAAAGCAATAGTGAGCTACCAAACCACAGCAGGCATTGGTAGTTAGTATATGCGTTAGTGGTAAAAAGGACACGTCCATTACTAAGTTGTGTCGATCTACCCTCCTATGGAGCCATGAATATTGGTTGGCAAGTATTTACAAGAAAAAAGGACATTGTTAAACTCTTCCAAGAAAAAACAACATGGGTTGCTCAGCAGGAGAAAAACACTGCCAGTTTCATTGGTAATTGTGCATCTAAAACTATGGCTGACACTATCACCCTACATCAGCATGCCTGGCTCTACTCCACAGGTCTCATGCAGAAAGCAAAGGCATGCATTAAAGACATGCTGTTTGACAGAGAAGGACTCTTAGTAGTAAAACTGACACTATCCTCAATTAGATTCAAAAACCAGTTTACTGTTTAGTGCAGAGGCCTAGTTCTCAATAAGGGGGGGGCGCTCATTAAAGGACAATATGCATGGTACTTTCTAAAGGAGCCATTGAAAGACTTCCATGCTTTAAACTGAAATCTGAGTTTTGTGATATATTGCTCTACTGAGAGGAAAATGGTGTACTTGTATTAGTTTTGATCTTTGGAATGTGAATTGTTTCCTATCAGTCCAAAAATTCCATAAGGTTTCTCATATCCATTATTCCCTTCCTTGAAAAGGGACACTATTTTTCACTAATGGATTTAAAGGATGCCTGTTTTATTTTTCATTATTTTCTGAGTTTTAAAGTGAAGACACAAGCTTATTGGCTTTCCTTTGGATTAGGTATTGCCCTCCCCCATGGCTCTCTAAATCTACAGCTGTCATAATAGCTCATTTGAGATTCTCTGGAATAAAATATGATCTTTACTTGGATCATTTTTTTTTTTTGCTGTTCTTGACACACAGTGGCACCATCTTTTAAGTGTGTAGGTATTGTGCTTGACCTATCATCCAATGTCAACATAGAAAAATATTATTCTGTGTTAAATGCTTCAGATCACATGGCACCTGGCATATTGCATTTCTTCCATACCATTGCTCAGACATATGACTCTGATTATATCAGATGGTATCTGTGGATAGTCTCAAAAGGAGGAGCTTTTATATATAAAATATAAAGTTATAAAAGCTATAGAAGGTAGACATACCAATTTCTGCTCTTTGGTTGTCCATACACCATAGATCGGAAAGTGAATACAATCTTGGATAACTACAGAGTTGAAAGCCAGCTATAATGGGGGCACTAATCCTGCCAGCATGAGTCATAAAGACCATTTAAGTATATAGCAATAGCTCTTAGACTTATATACTGCTTCATAGTGCTTTTACAGCCTTCTCTAAGCAGTTTACAGAGTCAGCATATTGCCCCCAACAAACTGGGTCCTTATTTTATCCACCTCGGAAGGATGGAAGGCTGAGTCAACCTTGAGCCGGTGAGACTTGAACTGCTGAACTGCAGCTAGCAGTCAGCTGAAGGAACCTGCAGTACTGCACTCTAACAACTGCGCCACCTCAGCTCAGATATGGGGTCTGGAGTATAATGGCTGAATCAAGCCTGACAACTTGGAACCAAGAAAGCATGCTACAACATGCTTCTACATTGCAGAATGGTTACAGAGGTATGACTGAGAGTTAAGACTTTATCTCCCTTTCTGGGACACTCTGTCACAGATCTTGTGTTCTTACTGTCACATATACCTTGGTTGCCAGTTTACATCCAAGGGTTATAGAATAAATCACCATGAATGATGCATCTTGTCTTCCTGTTTTGAACCCCAGAGCTATTTAAAAGGTACTTTTTATAAGCCATACTGAAGAAATACTCTTGACATTAACTCCCTAGGATCTCTATGGGTTACCAAAAGATGTCTCTTGGTATTAACTGAAGAACTCTATGGGCTGCTCAATGAGGCTAGATACACTGACATTAATCAATGTGATAACTGATAGCCTAAATCTCTGACCTGCTTGAATGCTATGGGGAGCATAGTTTCCAATGAATCAATTGTAGTATCAGCTAAGTCTTACAGAAATGCCTTTAAGTGGGAAGAGAAGTTTCTGCGGGCCTGCCCTGAAATACAACATGCTTTTGCTGAAACAGATTAGGCAAATGAAGTGCTTCCCTATGGCTGACAATCTAAATTTGCAAAATATCAATATTTGTCATTCACATAAGATTAAAGTACATTTAAGTTGAAGAACTGCCTATTTTGTTATTGCTATAGTGTTTGAAATAGGATGGATGGCCCTAAAAGTAGATCTATTAAAGGTGGTGAGAATTCCCTTCAAAATCCTGAGTTGTACTTTTGTGAAAATCACAGTGATTACAGTGAAGAATCACGTATACGCTGTATACAGATTTTGGTGTATGGAACATGGTGTCCAATCCAAATAATCTGTACAACTATCTTTATGTTATGTTCTTTTACTACTCCTAGGTTCTTGATCTGAGGCATATCCCCTCCCCCCATCCCTTAATCCCTAAATTCCAATTGAGAACTTTTGCTATGAAAAGGATAATTATGGCACACAAGGATAGTACATTATCGTTTATTAACCATCTGGATAGATTTTTCTTAGACAGAAATTTCAATGAGAAATGGGATGGCTGGTTGTAAAAAGTGGTTAATAGGATGACCATTGTCATCTTTAGAGAGTTCAGGAATGCTCTCATTTCAGGAATTAAATCCTTAAGATGCTATAAACTACATGACTATTTATATTCCTGGCCTCCCCATTACACAGCCTGATGTCTCTTAGAGTTGTTTTGTCTTTACCTGTGCAACTGTAATTTAGAGTATAGTACCATTTATCTGGATATGTAAGTATATGTTCTGGATGGGGAGCGGTTTGATTCTGCTTGCGTAGCTGGATCATTCAGGAAGTCCCAGATAAGGATAGTATCATCATGTGAGCTGCTGACAATTTGAAATTCATCAAACTGGAGTCGAAAAACTCTGCCAGAATGTTCCTAGACAGAGGAAAGACAACCCAAAGTCAAACTTTTCCAGTTATTGGATAAAAATAAAACATATTTTGTAATTATTCTATATTTCTAAGGGAAATAGATCTTTGAAAAATAGTTTCATTACTGTTAATAGATGGCCCAAAACATGGTTCATAAGTTCATTACTTCCATTGGCAATATTTCAAGGACTGAACATTCTGAAACTAGAAATTTTGTTGCTTGGACTTTTATGACTGTGCAGGCCTTTAACAATAGCTTGAAAGAACGTTTCAGATCTTGCATGAACCCAAACTCATTAGATTAGCATGAAATTTAGAATAGCTTCCTTAAAGCAATAGCATTGTTTTTCAGGCTCTTGCTGCAGCCCCCCCCCAAAAGGGGGGCGCTTTAATGAATAGCAGAGAGATGTTGTATTCATGGGAAGTCCAAAAGAATTCTTGCAAATCATTTTCAAAGTCTGAATAGCCATAGTAATAACTGCACAGTACTTATTTGCTTATCTAACATTTACTAGTATCTTGAGGTATAATTGAATCAGTGTTATTATTTATCGAACAGATTTTCAAGGCATGGATAGTTAAGGAGAAAGTTAAAAATATGTTGGCAATTTAAGCCCACTGTAAATGTGGGTATATACCATGTATGTGCAAAATAATGTCCATTTGGGCTATTAAAGTCCCAGCTAGTTCAGTACAAAACAAACAACATATTTCATGTATTTTGGTTCAAGCACAAAACAAGCTATTTTGGTTCAAGTACCAAACAAAATACGACGACTTTGGATGAAAGAATTCTGAATGGCCTGTTCTATTTTAGATGACGTGCTAGGAAGTTGTCTTATCTTTTTGATTTTTCCAGTTTGAGGAAATACAGCAGAAGACTTATCATGTCTCTCCTGCTATTGGCTTAGGACAAGTGATGGAGTTAGGAGATTAAAAACCAGGTATTTGTGGACCACGGAGCCATTTTGGATCTGACTGTGGTTGGAGAAAGATACTGCTTTCAAAGAGGAAATTGCTATTAGGGATTATTGGACTCATGCTGGAGCCATGGTGGCTGGTGATATATTAAATATAACTGGTTACTTGCCGTTAAGACACACTACAGCCTGAATCATTTATAGTCAGGTTGTTCTTTATAAAATTAGTTTTGCAATTTATATGTGGATCTCTCTAACTTTCCTTTCTCCTTGTTTTCCCAAATCAACCAGTCCATCCTCCAAAAAATTATGGCTTCTTATTTGAAGGGAATTCCTTAATTAGGTGTGCTCATGACACACACACACACACATAAAGTTCTGGTGATTGTACTGGCCAGATGGTAGTAAAAATGCTATCCCTACCCCTGAAGCTATAGCGCTCCTCCCACCCTGCCACTATCTGAAGCCTGGAAGGTGAGGTAGTGCTGGTTTTTGTAAAAATCTTATGGGAAATCCTGTCTTCACGTGAATAGATTGATATGTAGGCCAGCAAAAGCAAAAGGAATACTAGATAAGAGACAACAGTATATTGTAAATACTAAAAGTAATACCAAGTGTGTGTTTTGTCCCTTTGTGAGGATGTGCTTTTCACACAGATCTTACTCAGCAAATATTATCCATTGTAAAAGCAAAAAGTACAATTAGTATATGACATGACCGTAGGCATGTGTGCCTTCTGTGCATACTCTTTTTTCCTGAGATTCAGGATGCATTTATATAAGCAGTTAGTCCTCATTTTCAAAAAAAATTCTGAACACTTTGCAGACAACAGGACAAAAGAGCATGCACCGAATGCACATCCTCTTTTAAATTCATCAAGCCCTTAATTTGCTCATCTTTCCGCTGCCAAAGTGTTATGCTCAGCTATTTGAATATTAGATCTTTTGGAGTTTTTGAGTAACAATGAACTTGAAAAGTATTCATTCCTTTCTGGAAACTTATATTTAAAAATGTTACCACTGTATGCCGGGTGGCCTGCTAAGCACACTGTGCCTGCTCTTCTGCAATGCTGATGCGGCCTATGGTGGATTGTGCTACAAAAGCATGTTTGCACTTAGTGGTTTGACCTGTTTGCTGCAATTCTTGTGTGTCTTTAGCACTTTCGTTTTTGCTGAGCAAGGTAGTATGCATGACTGCACTTTTTGTTCTGTTTCCAAAGTAAATGTGGCAGTGGGGCTGGGAGAATTCTTTTGTACTTCCTAGGGTGTGGCCTCTCTCCTGGGCAGCAACACACTTTTGTTTTATTAATGTTCTCATTCCACCAGGCAGAAAGTGTAATTCCTTTTTATTTGTTTTTGGCAGCCAGCTGATAGCAGGCTGTCAAAACAGGTACATCTGCAAATGAACTATTGGGGTAGAAATCCATATTGGTCATTTCATGCAAGGTGACAATTTAGATTAAGATGAAGTTTATCTTAAAACATTTTTGAAAATTACCCCATTTGTGTCAATGGGTTGACTGGAATTCATTTTTTTCCCCATGATATCCTATTGCCCTGAATGATGTAACTGATTTGAAAAGTGTGTATGAAAGGATAAGGTCTCTATAATCTTTTTCTTCTTATTAAGGAAAAACACTGATCTAGCCTAGTAAGCTTTCCTTACTTTTCTTTCAATTATTATATACCAAGGACGAAAAAAAATAATATATACATTTGAACCTGAGTGCAAGGAAGGCACAAGGCAGCATATGGAAAAAAAAATACTTTCATAATGGGAAATTTCAGAAATATTAAATTTTTTCCCCTTTGCCAATCTTTTTGCAAGTTGGTTTGCTGGTAGCACAGAGCATTAACACTGGCTCTAGATGAAATTAAGAGAGCAAGAGGCTTGGTCTCTATGACTGAAACACTTAAAATGTATCAGGTTTTTTTTTTAACAAAACACAGGATCCTTGAACTGGTTCAGCTTTTGTTCTTTTGAACCGCAGTCACAGAAAACAATCTCATAAAATGCAACAAAATATATTTCCATTTTGCATGTGCTCATGCTTAGTATGTTGACAGAATATTGTTATTCTGTTTCTGCATTTTATTATTCCTGCTTGATTTCACTTGATCCCTACTCACTCTGTTTTTCCAACATATATTATTGAAGTTACCAACTTTTCTTGGCTAGCAATTCATTTTCTGCTAAAAATGTCAAAATATTCGAAGTATTAAGAACTGAATACATAAGAAAGAATTTGAAGCACACTATAACAACTGTGTTAACTCCTGCTGTTGCTAAAATCTTGGCCCTTTCATTGGTCTCATTCAAGAAAGCATTTGTTATATTCTTGTGCAATGTACATTTTATATGGACTATTCACACTGCCTAAAAATTGAACAAGAAAACGAAAATAAATACTTTGTTCATTGGGTAACACCAATTTAATTTCAGTTACTGAAGACAGTACAACAATGGCTCAGATATTTTCCCAAATTGTGTAAACATCTAGAACTTAAATGTTTCTGCCTATCCTTCCTTGGATAAAAGTAGGAGACAACTTTAATGAAGCAATGAAATCTTAGGGTTTGTTTACCTTAGCAGCTTAGCCATGAGCAGCAGGATTCACAATTCAGTCTCAGCTGAAGTGTGAACATAATCACTCAAGGGTAATGGATACTGACTCCCCTAGCACCTCATTTATGCTTAATGAATTCTACTCTGCTTCCCACACATTTAAACCTCTCCATTAGAAGAGAAAACAAAGTGGATCTTTTTTTCACTTCCCTTCATCACTTGTAGATGATAAAAATATATTTAGGCATATTGGGCAAAAGCTACTGATCTGGTCTATGAAATTTGACTTCTGATAAAGTGATTTACTTCTGTACAGCAATGGATATACATTATTCTCATCAGAGGAAGAAACTTCAGAAGAAGAAGATGGGTCAGTTGATCTCACCACGTCGTCTGTAACAAATGAGCCAAACCTAAGCACAAGATCCAGGCTAGAATAATTCCCCTCTAGCCTGCGACCATCTGCCCAGGACTTGATCTAGATTATACAGACACTTATCCTAGTTGTGTGGCACTGAACTAAATTATCAAAAAACTGAAAATAGCTATTATGTTCTAAAATAGAGCATTTTATACTAGCTCAACGTTAAGTGGATGGTCTTTGCAGCCAAATCAGATTTGATAAGCACCAGTTAAGTAAAAAAAAAAGTTAGTCTTCCGTATAAATCTATGTGGGGGTGGCACAATACTGGAAGCAATTATTGCTTATAAGATTGGCTACCCTTGCAACTTGATTGTGGGAATTCTCTCATTTACAGGCATTTCATTCTGGACTCCAAATTTCACTATTTCAAATTTCTTATTTTGCTTCTGGAATTAAATAGTAATGTTCTTTTTGCGTGCCAGGTTGTGGGTAACCTCTTTTATAATTAGGCCTTAAATTGTACAATAGTGCTTTTCTTCTGCTTAATTCATAACTTCACTCCAGAATTGGACATTTGAGAATTACAAATATATATTTACCCAAATTATGTCCCACCCTTCCACCTTAGTATTCTGTATCTTTTCCTCTTTATGCATGATAATTCTAAGACTAGGGACCTGTTATTTTATATATATCTCATCTATTGAAAACTCAATCAAAAGAGATGTTGTCTTTTTTTGTGGATGAGCCAAATTTCAATCCAAAATTTTTTGAACCACTGTCTTTTGGTTCAAACTCTAATTAATCTGGATTTAGCAAATATACTTAAAAATAACGTATTTGAAAGAAAGTATTAACGTATTATATTTAGCAACTAGAGCATCAGGTTGCTTCAGTCAATCTACCTAAGACACTAAAGGAGTTGTAGATTTACATTGCTTATTAAGTCCCCTTTCCTGTTATTCACCAAGTTCCATTTCATTATATATTAATGAAATTTCATTATATATTAATATTAGAACACAATCAATTGAGAAAGCTCTTACCACAAGAGTACGCAGGCAGAGGGTTCCAGCAGGGGCACGGGGATCAAGCGCAGCTAACAGATCCCAGACCTTAATTTTTCTGATAAGGGGGAAAAAAGGATACAGTTTTCTTAAAAATTAAATATAAGGTAAAATTAACTGCCTTCAACCCAACCCAAAATAATGATTAATTATCTTCTGGAGGAGGGATATATACCTCAGTTAAAATAATCTCCTCAAAACTACAAGACAGAAGTACATGAAGGATACATTTCTTCAGAAATTTGCCTTTCTACTCTAAATCTCCGTTCTGCCTACATGACTTACTATGCTATCATAAAATAATAATAATAATAAAGGATGCTAAAACTTAGCCTAATGACCAAAGAATAATCAAGCTGTGTAGCTGCTCCATGTAATTCCTATGATTAACCATGTGACATTAAAAAGCCCAACTAGAAGCACCTTCAGCAAAGACTAAGTCAAACATAAAAAGTTAGTGGAGGGAAACATGTTAGACTAGGATCCACACTCAAGCCCCCTCTCAGTCCTAAAGATTTATAGTGTTACTTGAGGCCAGTCCAATCTATCTCGCATGGTTTTTTGTGGGGAAAACTGTAGGAGAGAGTACTATGCTTGCTACCTTGAGCTCCTGGAAGAAAGGCAAATACATAATACGTACATAAAAGTGTGACAAATCAGATCAATTTGTGTGATAGCTCTTAGCCATGATCCTCATTTGATCATTCTCATCAAGTCACTGACTCAGATCATTACAATAACAAAGACAAGTTTTAAATATGAGAAAGAAGTTTCTTATTAAGAAACAGTCTGAGTTATTTTTCCTTGTTCAAAAATAGAGGGACAGAGCAGGAGAAATCTGTTAATTTGTTTGACTAAGGAAATATAATGAAATTTCTGATTTAACCTAGTTGGTTTTATATGTATAAGAAATAAAAATTAAGAGATACTAAAACAGAGTAAAATGAATATTGTGCGATTGTGAGAAAACATTGACTTTTCATTATCTTGATTCTTAACTCATGTGAAAACAAACTATAGTAAATTTGCACTTTTAACCCTTCTCTGAACATGGAACAACTCCTTCCACTCCCATTATTTTAATGGCATATAAGAATATAGAGAGGGTGAATTCAAAATGATCATAGACAATAACCACTTCTATTCAAGAAATAAGGGACAAAAATAAAGCTAGAAATAATACATTTCCAATTTTTCGCAAACTCATGTTAACTATATTATTGCATAGTACATCTGGTATGTCAGCATTTCTGGTTAGTATTGATGAGAGTTCTGTAGATTTTAAAAGTACATGTTTTCTGTGGCACTTTATTTGTAACCCACATTTATTAATTTTACAAATAATTCAAGGCAAAGAACATATCCAATACACCTTCCTCTTCCTTTTTTCCCTATAACAACAACCCTGTGAGATGAGTTGGGCTGAGAGCAACTGGCCCAAGGTCACCCAGCTGGCTTTCATGCTTAAAGTGGGACTACAACTTTCAGTCTCCTACTTTCTAGCCTGGTGACTTAACCACTATACCTGTGTTAGCCTTCTATAGTAACTTTCTGATTTGTTTGAATAATAATTTTGACATATAAAATTGCATGCAGTCTCTTTGACATTTTTGCCCAGATTATTTTCTTCCAGATAACCTGTATATTATTTTGTTGTGCATTGTAGCTGAGTCTTCAACAGAACAGCCTTCTCTTCCTCTGTTCCAATAGTAAATACTCTATTCTAGAACAAATGTTCTAGAAACAAGAATTTTTTCATCTTTCCAAACTCATCAAAAATATACATGGAAAGGTTTTAGGTTTGATGGATAGCCAGTTAGAAGAAAAACATGATATTTTGTTTTTATATATCACAACAGCAGCTAGACTTTTGTATGTAAAAAGATGGAAAGGCCTACAGATTCCCACAATAGAAGAATGGATGGTGAAGTTAATGAAATTAACCGAGATGGCAAAATTAACTACTTTTATTAAAGAAAAGAGTTTGTCTAGTTTTGATTCTACATAGAAATGACTTTTGGACTTTTTGCTTGAAACTGAAAGAAAAACTACATTAATTTTGGGATTTGACAAGTAGAATTGTTTATTATTAGAGAAATAGTTTATATTATTGAATTTTAGATCAAAAGGTTAATGTATTTTATATTGCAAGTGTATCAAAGAAAATTGAAAGCTATCTTTTCTCATTTTTTCTATCTTCCCTTATTCTTTGCATCTTTTCCTTCCCTATTTTTCTCTTTTAAATTCTTTTTTCCCCAATTTTCATATTTTATTTCTTAGAAAAATTCAATAAAATATATATTGCTCAAAAAAAAATAAAGGGAACACAAGCAGAAGACATCCGAGATCTGAATGAATGAAATAGCCTTATTAAATACTTTGTTCTTTACATACAGTAGTTTATACACTGCTCAAACAACTAAAGGGAACACAAAACTACTGTATGTAACGAACAAAGTATTTAATAAGGCTATTTCATTCATTCAGATCTCGGATATCTTCTGCTTGTGTTCCCTTTATTTTTTTGAGCAGTGTATATTAAAAGGTATATGAAAACTTCATGTAAACTAGGCTGGTCCACACCAATAGATCTAAGATTAACAATTCATTTCAGAAAAAAGAAAATTGTGTAATATAAATGTAAATGTATATAAATGCACTAGAATAGCAACAGCAATAGCAATAGCACTTAGACTTACAGTATATATCGCTACTTAGTGCTTTACAGCACTTTCTAAGAGGTTTGCAGAGTCAGCATATTGTCCCCAACAATCTGGGTCCTCATTTTACCAACCTGGGAAGGATGGAAGCCTGAGTCAACCTTGAGCTGGTGAGGATTGAACCCCTGGTAGCGGAATAGGACAACTCACCACAGCCAGGTCGCTGCGGCCATCTTGCAATGGCCAACTTGGGACAATTCGCCATGGCTAACTCACCATGGGACAACTCACCGCAGGACAATTTAACAATTCAATGTAATTATTTAAAATAAATAAAAAATATTTTAATCTTTGTAATTCACATATCATTTTTTCTCTCCTTTTGCATCTATTCTTTAATTATTCTATTTCACCATTTCTTTGATATTAGTGTAACTTTTGTCTTGCAACGAGTTGTCTTGCGGCAAGTTGTCTGTGGTGAATTATCATAGGCCCCCTGGCAGTGGACAGAGTCTACCTACAATACTGCATTCTAACCACTGAGCCATTACAGCTCAATTAAGTTAAGAAACTATTATTTTAGAGGACAGCTTGTAGCAGAACGGCAAGTTAATCAGTCTGTCCCAATGAAAAGCTGATTCTGAATTGAGAATCTGCATTGAAGTTGAATTTGGATTTTATAGGTACATTTTGAAAGCAATTGTTTAATGGGCACAAAAGATCAGTAGGAAAAGATGAAATAATAGATGCAATACAGATAAAAATGATATAAATGCAAATTAGATATTTTGAATATTCCAACAATTATATATAAACATTACCTCATTTTTTCTTTGTGTCAATGAGAATACTAAAAAAGTTATAAATAACAAAAGTTATTTATCCCCTTATAGCTAAGGGGTCTGCCAAATTTGTAACATGCTTTCTTCCCATTTTTTTTTTAGTCTACTATTAAAATGAATCAAATTGTTTTCTTTTTTGCAGTCCACATTTCAGGAAGATTATTTTCTGATGAAGTGACTTTTCAAAAGGTATTTTTAAATTTCTAGTTTTCAGGTTTTAAGTCAGTTTAGGATAAGCAAATAAGGTATTCATGAGATATGTATCTCATCATTACATTCTCACCCATCATAGGCTCCACTGACTATCCTCTTGCTATCAAAACGAATGCATCTCACCAGTTCCTCATGGCCTTCCAAGACCCGCAAACAGGCCCCACACTCAATGTCCCATAACCTGTTGGAACACAAGACAAATAACCATTATATTTTAAAAACTCTATAATTGAATTATAAATTGCAAATTGAACCTGCTTAATAAAGACTTTGAGAGAACTTGAATATATCTAAGTTTCTATTTTGTATCCAGAAAATATCAACGTTTAATGCAAAAGCTAACTTCTTTCATATCCAGCAATTTCAGAAACAGCTGACATGATTTAAAGTCACTATTGGAGCTGCTATTAGGGCTAAATGACTGACAATACATAATTGAATCCAGATAAATTGGCCAATAGTAGTCCATATAAGCTTATGATAACATTTTCATATTAGACAATAGTATATTTTTTGCTGTAAACTGAGTTTGCTAGTGGAAAGAGACTGAAATGTGAGTTTTCTCTACAGTTACATCTAAAATGACTATTCTTTTTAAAAACATTCTATTGTCAACCTGGGTAAACTTTTCAGATACTGCCAATTGCATGTGATGATCACGTTTGTAGCTTCTTCACAAGTGTCTGAAATTGCATGTTATTTTATAAGTGAAATTGAAAGAAAGGAACATATTACATCAATTGCAATGGCAGATTCATAATAAAGTGAAGGTATAAAGTTCTTATGAATCTGAGTATAGTGCCCTTAGAGTGCTTATAGTTCAGCATCCATTATAAAACAACTAAAAACTGACTTGTTATTCATATGAATCTGGCATAACAAAATCTATAATTAGTGCATACCAGTTATTTAAAAGAGAACACTAAAATTATGGATCTGTAATTCAAGTCTATAGGACTGTTGCCCTAGGGAGCAGGTGCTGTTATACACTTTATGACCTATGGATAAAAAGACAGTTGTTATACATTTTATGATCCATGGAGTAAATGGCTATATAACTGACTGAACTAAAAGTATCTCTTTGTGAATAGTTCATTTTTACTTCATTTCTATGCTCTGAAAGTCCTCTGAAATGCAGCTTTTAAGGTTTGTAAGGTATTGGTGGGAATGTGAAGAAGCAAAAAGAATAACTGGAAGAAACCTAGTTACATAAGAGAGATATTCAGGAGATTTTTAAGCAGATGAAGTTCATTTTTATCAGTTAAGCCTATGGCAGAGCCATCTTTTTGCTTTAATAGTCTCTCTTCCTATAAAATAGGTTTTAACGTTGTGGAAAAATGATCAAGATAATTTTTCTGACTACAGAGCCATTCTTGCCAAAATACATATAGGGAAACAGTTATCATATCCACTTCAACTATGCTAAAGGAAACATATAGTTTGTGATGCTAGCCAAATTTAGTGCAGTGACATAAATTCTAGTAGAGTGATTATGATTTTATTAATAGCTTATGTTTGGCCCATTACCCTGCTCTTTCTAGCTAACTCTGAACAGGAACTGTTGTATTAAGTAACAGTGTCTAGCCATTCATTCCTCACATTTGGCTATGGTCACTGAATTCTAGAGAATTAAATTTCATTCTGCTTTTGAGATTTCAGTGTCGATTCTGTTAAAAAAAAACTATAGTACCTATTAAAGAAGAGTGAGGAAGTAATACAGAATACTGAAATTATACGCAAAAGGTTTACAACCCACTTTCAAAAAACAAGAGGGATAAGAGAAACACTCTGCAAACTAATGTTTGAATATTAACTCTAAGAAGCATATAGGTCAACTATGTATTCAACCTGAATTCTTTTGAGATACAACTGCCAACTGCAGCAAAATTCCAGCACAAGATTTTTATTCCATGTAAGCAGAAAAATAATTGTATTCCTCTTTAAATTTATTACCATATTGACATTTATATTAATTTATTTTACTGTATGTGGTACCTCTAGTTGCTTTTCCAAGGTCCACAATATTTAACTGTTTCTTGGTTGGTTACTACTAGTGTTTGTGTTTTCCAAATTTTATACTTTTAGGTTTATCCTGCTTATTTTTCCTAAATAAAAATGATTTGATAGGCAAAATCTACTGTTACACTTCAAAGATTGTAGCATCAAGCAAACCTCTTTCACAATCTCTCTGACATTAATTCCAGAGGATTACACAAATAGAAAAAGGATGAGCTTAATGATAAGAGTTATTAACAATGCTTATAATTCAATGAAATTTTCAGCTTTAGACTGCTAGTAGTAACTTTTTAAAACTGATCTTAAGCATTAGTTCACAGCAAGCTTGAAATCATGTTATTCATGGCTAGTGTAGAAGCTCTATGCCAACACAGGAAAGCACTTTTGTCTATGAAACATGACAAGGATTAGGATATTGTCACTGGTAGAAGGAAGAATACCTAAAGAGAAGAATGCTTTCCAATAATACTATCATGGTTTACATCACAAGAAAGATTGGATTGGGGGAAAACTTGCACCTATAGAGAGGCAGTTCACTTAAAACATTAAGATAGCTTTTAAATTCGTAAATTGGATTGTATAGGAAGACACTGCAAAATTCACTTATTCACTTCCTTATTCACAATCATTTCCAAGCAGTAGATTTTGCTTATCATTTGCCTTCCTATCAAATCCCATCCAATTATCATCTGAAAAACATCTCAAAACTGTAATATTTGTAGTATGGAATGGACTGATGCTTGGATTATTTCCAGTGAAGGCAGAGCAAGTGGACTTTTTGAATCCAGGCAACTTGTTTCAAAAGGGGCTCAAGGCCAAGTGCTATGAGAAAAAAAAAAGCTGGTAGTTATTAGTTGGATTTAAGAACTGTATTAAAACCTCTTAGTGCAAATCCAACTTTTTTCATGCATAGCACTAAATCATTAAATGCAATGTCATATTAATGAGTGTAGCAAATGTGCCAGGGAGAGAGAGTGAGAGAATACGAGTGTTTCAAACAACTTTTCATACAAATAATGTGTAGCAATAACCTAAAGCTTCCCTTCATTTCTAAAATAAGATGATGAATACAGAAAGAATCCACATGCACACACATAAAGGCTTTATGTCAAAGTAGCTTTTAGTTGGGCAAAGTTGCTATTTAGATATATCACTGTTATATGCAGGTCTGTTTGCCTTGACCCCCCTCCCCCAAAAGACAGCACTGGTCAGTATTACTCCTATGCTTCATACCTAATTGTATTATCAGATGAACCACTGACAACTAGTCTATCTCTATATTGTAGACATGCAATGCCTCGCTTGTGGCCATTTAAGGTGCGAACAAACTCACAGGTACTTGTGTTCCATACCTATAAAAGAAACACAAAGAAGAAAAATGATTATTTGGAAATATTACATATATAACAGGTATTTGTATGAGAAAGACTTATATTGATAATAGAACCAGAATGATGAAGTGGTTAGTGTTGGACTGGATTTGAGTGTAGCAAGTGGTGGGGCAGTGGTTAGAATGCAGTACTACAGGCTAACTCACTGCTCACTCCAGGAGTTCGATTCTGAGCGGCTCAAAGTTGACTGAACCTTCCATCCTTCTGAGGTCGATAAAATAAGGACCCAGATTGTTAAGGGCTATATTATGACTCAGTAAACTGCTCAGAGAGAGGGCTGTAAAGCACTATGAAATGGTATATAAGTCTAAGGGCTATTGCTATTAAGGAAAGTGCAACAAATTGTGATTTAGTTTATGGAGTGACTTTAGGACAGTGACATATTCTTTCAAATCTTACCTATTCACCGTGTTGCTTAGTTAAAGATAGAATATTAATGAAATAAATACAATAAATTAATACATATTCAAAATCATACTGATTTCAAGATTTGCACCTTTATAGTTCTATCCCCTGATGCTGACACAATGTATTTGTCATCAAAGTCTACCACATTGACGGCTGCTCTGTGTCCAACCAGAACCCTTCGTAAAGTAATGTCTGTTGGGGAGGCCATGTCCCAAACAGCAATGGAACGATCTTTAGAACATGTCACCATCATCCCATTATTAAAGCGCAGGTGCAGTACCGCTTCACAATGATGGATCAGCGTGTTGAGCATCTCACCAGTATTTACATCCCACACTCTGGAGTTCATGACAAAAGAGAAGATGGAAAAAAGAAGGCAATGAGTTTCTTATAGTAATTATAAACTTCCTATCACTACATTAAGTATCACAAATGTCCTGAAAAAATGTGTTACATGTCAGCCTATAAGCTTACTTTGAGAGGAATGGTTTAAGTAGCATGTATGAAATTTAAAAAATACAATAAATATACATTCTTTATCTGAGTAATTTTATGAAATAGAACATTCTTACATCCATTTTAAAAACATAAATATCAAAGGACATAGTCTGGTCAACACTGAATCATGAACCTTTGACTGAGCTCATGTTTGAATCAAATTTAATTTTTCTATTAATCATGTGGGATAGCTAGCTACAGAGACCACCTAATTCAAAATAACCATACAGTACTGTTAATACTGTACTGACTGAGCAGGGCAAATGAAAACATTTTTAATTAAATGGTTTGATATACAGTATTATGTAGTGTTTCAAGAACTCCTGTCTTCAAAACAAATGGTGAGTTGCTGTGCTGGTGGGAATTATGCAGCATCTGAATGCTTCTCTAGAAGTTGTTATTCTAGACCAGGGGTGTCAAACTCAAGGCCCACAGGTTGGATCCAGCCTGAAACGTGGTTGGATCTGGCCTGTGGGGCTCTCCTGGAAAATGTAACAGGCCATCCCACGTCGCTTTGGCCAGGTATATCCAATGTGACTTCAGCCCAGTCTACCCAATGCAGCTTTGGTCTGGTCTATCCAGTGTGAAGAGGAAACATGCCAGCAGTTTGGGGAGTGGCGTCAAGCTGGCCATGCCCACCCAGTTGGCCACCCCCCCAATCCCTCCCCCAAGGTCAACCACAGCCGATATGGCCTTTAATGAAATTGAGTTTGACACCCTTGTTCTAGATCAGTGATGGCGAACCTTTTTTCAATGCCCCCTATGTGTCCCACCCCCTGCACATGTGCACTTGACCACCCTGCACTTCCCTACCTCCCACACATGTCGGCACGACCACCCCATGCGCCATTTTTTGTCTAGCAGGCCTCCCTGAAGCCTCTGGAGGCCAGAAACAGCCCATTTCCACACTTCTGGAAACGGCCCATTTACTGACTTCTGGTGGGCTCAGTAGGCCCGTTTTTCATCCTCCCCAGGTTCCAGAGGCTTTCTTGGAACCTGGGGAGGGCAAAAACAACCTCCCCCGCCTCCCCTGGGGGCCCTCTGGAGGCTAGTAATGGCCTGTTTCTTGACTTCAAGTAGGCCCAATAGGCCTGTTTTTTGCCCTCCCCAGGCTCGAGCCTCTCCTGGAGCCTGGAGAGGCTGAAAACGCCCTCCCAGAACCTCTGTGCAAGCCCTGTACTTACCTGGCATCCAGAAGGGGTTGCATTGAGACTCCTGGAGGGGAGGGGTGGCTGGCGGTGCCAGCTGAAAATCAGCTGGCCGCATGCACGTGTGCTGTATCCGAGCTAGGGCAATGGCTCAAGTGCCCGCAGCTATGGCTCCCCTGCCACCTGTGGCATGCATGCCATAGATTCACCATCATGGTTCTAGAACTTTTATCTTAATTTTAAAAATTATTGTAGAAAAGAATACTGGCAACATTAATAGATGAAAAGGATCTTCTGTACTTAGTAATCTAAACGGTAAGCATCCTATTTTGGGTCTTTTTGCTTACATCTCTCTCTCTCTCTCTCTCTCTCTCTCTTTCTCTCTCTAAATTCATTGAGTTTCCAAAGTGGATAGTTTAACAATATACAGAAATTTACACAGGGGGAAGGGCAGACAATGCCAGTGAGTCAAACAGGCTTTCTTTTATTTTCTAAATTCTTGGTTATAGAAAAATTCTAGATATTTTGAGTGGATGATTAAAATTGCATGTAAAAATTGAATTAATACTTTTAATTCAAAATATATTTAAAAATAAAGGTAGCTAAAATATAGCATATTTTACAGCCTGCTAAATAAAATTGTATATAAGCAAAAAATATTGATTTGGGTAATATGCTGATAATATTTTCTCAAGGATAGTTATATTTATATACATATATGGTACATATGCATTGTTAAGTCTGAAATCGAGGATTTAAGTTTCTCATTTTCCAGCTTATTTTAATAAAAGCACATGACACCTTTTCTACCTTCATAAATGCCTCCTGTCTTTTTTGTTTCAGAATGAAGTTTGACTTGAATAATAACCAGTTCAGCATAGGAACAATCATAAGCCAGTATGGTTCAAGGTGGCACAAATAGGATTGTGTGAAGTTATTAGGGAGATGCAGCATTGCGTAAATGCAGAGGGGCTGGGGGAGGTTGTGCAGATGGGGGAGATTTACCCCAGTGACTTGCAATCTTCCCTGACAGCTGTAGGGAAGATCTCAAATTGTGATCACGTGTTCGCAGGGTACTGCAACCAGTTGTAAGTATGAGTCAGTTGCCAAGCACCGGATTGTGATCACATGATTGTGGAACTGTTGGGATGGACCTCCAAGGACCAATTGTAACCACCATTCATTTAGCATTTTGAAACTATGAACAACTGCTGAATTGTCGCAAATCAAAGACTACCTCTAAGATTACCACAGTGCATTATAAATATAAAATATAAAAGGATGCCTATGTATAATGCTTGGAAACATTAACACAATTCATTATGTACAGGTAAGATCCTATTATACAAGTACCTCATGAGCTGCACTGGGAACCAGTTTTCTGATCATAACTAACAATGCTTGTCTTAAAGCTATAGGTGGCACAATAATTAGGTATCTTACAGACCGCTTGCTCTTTTATGGAGGCCTACTGGATGTGCTTTTCTTTTTGGAGATCAGAAACTACTCGGGACAACATTTTCTCATAGTGCCTACAGGACACAGCATGTCTCCAACCAAGCTTTATTCATGATGCGCCTACTGTGAACATTTTTAAAGTATCGATTACAATCTTTTCTGGCACACCAAAGTTTGCAATGACACTCAGCTGGTGGAACCAATATAATAATTAGTTAATATCTGAGTTGAATGAGGAAGACTCAGGTTCAAGACACCACTTGACCATGAAATTCACTGGATGACTTTGAATCTTAGCCCAATGTACCTCAGGGGACGGCTGTTGTTGGGATAATTAGTACAGATGTGATAGAAATGCAAATACTAATACTAGTAATTCTTTTAACTTCTTTTATCTGTTTTGTTTGTTGACAGCAGACTTTATTAATAAGTTGTTTTAAAAATGTTCACTTTAATCACAATGACATAGGCTGGCATGGTGGTTTATATTGGTTAGAAAGACAGAATAAATAGATTTTTAAATGAATAGTTAGCTACCTGACAGTGGAATCTGAAGATCCAGTGATGATTACTCGCTCGTCATACTGGAGACAAAGGACTGACCCGGTGTGTCCAGTCAGAATCCTCTTGCATTCTAAGGTATTTTTGTCCCAGATCTAGGAAAACAAGAGAATACTAAGATTTTATCACAAAGTAACAGACTGCACTGCTATATCGTCTTTTCTGTTTCCTACAACACAGCATTTTCTTTACTAAGGCAAACAGAACTTCTTTAAGTAGCACACGACGCACTTTGTATTCCACAGGCACTTCGGAGCAATATAAACTATCCTTAATATCTCTGTTTTTAATATGAACATCGTATTTACTCTTCTCATTAGGGAACAGAAAGACTTTAATTACTGAAGGACCAATAATATGGTTAGCCATGAATATAGCACAAGAAAATGAAGCTGGTATTATAGATGTATCCTCCCTATTTGAAACTGATAAAAGAAAATCAATATATTTTGAAGTCAAACTCAGCTGAGATAGGATATGGAAAGTAGCTAGTTTTTCTCATGCATTGCCTCTTCCAAATGAAGTTACACTTCACATTCTTTTGAAGAATAGGTCAATTCCATTATTATGCTGGCATTCTCTTGCAGAATAGATTTTGTATTCCATTATTGCACGTCGGGGGAACTCTCACCTTAATCGTATTGTCTCGTAGACCACTCACTATCTTCTGATCATCATACTGTAAACAATAAACACCTTTGCTAGTTTCACTCCTGCAGTGGATTCTTTGTAAGCTGTGTCTTCCACAACGCCAGTTTGATTCTATTGTCTGGGGAAGAGAGAAAAACAATTTTAAAATGTGGAACAAATATCATGGAAATTTTACATTGCTGCACTCATGGGACAAGAGAAGCGGCTCTAATGCTGAACCTATTTATCATTAGAGACTCCCAAATGTGCAAGGAAAAAGGACAGTCTGTTTCCTCTCCCAATCTTTAGCTTTCACAATGTATTAAATCCTGCTAAAATTTCATTGTCATTTCTAAAAATCAAAAGCACCAGCTATCTAGAATATAGTACTGTTAATATAGGGTATGCATGGTAAACTGATTTTTGCATTCTTTTAAGACCCATGTCCTTCCTCAATACCTGTAGTCTTAAAAAATGTAGAATATGAATGAAATAATAAATAGGATATTTGATAATTCTCTATTACATTTTCCACTTTTTTATTTGCAATAAGCATGGAAGAATTATTAAAGTATATATCATTTATGTAATTTTATTTATAATTATAGGTTGTTCTGGTTTTATATTTCTAATTTTCACTTCTATTCTAAATTAACTTCTTAATACCAAAGTCCTATCATTAACGAGTAGGAGCCTGGAACAAAAGCTCTTCTTGGCCTTTGAGTTGCATGCTGGGTATCCCAGCACAAAAAGTGGACAGAGATAAGGCAAATTATTATTATGATTATTTTCAATTTTTCGCAAGTTGCCATAATGACATAATAAAAATAAAACTTTGAAACATTTAAAGAGGCTTTGAGAGTTGTACCTATTCATTTAACATTTACCCAGTTTAACTCTGAGAACGCCTGGAGAAAGGAATGGTCCAAGCTAGCCAAGACCTGGCCATTCAGAATGGAACAACTCACCATGGCCATCTCACCGTGGGCAACCCAGTGTGGCCATTTCGCTGCAGCCATCTTGCCACGGCCAACTCGTCATGAGACATTCCACACAGGATAACTCAGTGCAAAAAATGTTTCTTCTTCATTATTTCCATTGACAAAAATGGAAATAATGAAGAAGAAACAGTGATGGATAACACTTATTGCATTGAGTTATCCTGTGTGGAATGTCCCATGGTGAGTTGGCCGAGGCAAAATGGTCACAGTGAGTTGGCCATGGTGAGTTGTTCTAGACCGTGGCTATTAGTGATCTCTCTACCAAACCACCTAGTTTTAATCTGCCTCGCTCTATCTGGACAAAACTGAACAGAATTAGATGTGACACAGGAAGAAGTGTCTCTGGCCTCTATCAATGGGGGTGGAAAGATTCATCTTGGTGCGACTCTGATGCTGATATGCAAACTATTAAACATATTGTGCAAAACTCCCCATGATGTGCATTCGCTGGTTCTTTAGAAGATCTGAATGAAATAATGCCAGAGACAATCACCTGGATAGCTGAACTGAATATCCTGTTATGAGGCCGTTGTCATATCCCTGTAGAAATTTTGTATATAATTACACGGATTGTTTGTACGTGTTTACTTCTCTTTATCAAGTTTTCATCTTGTGTTAAATAAAAAGTTGAACCTAAAATTTTGAGGGGCCACTGAATGTGTATCTCTGCACTAAAGTATCTGAACACCCTACAGTGAATAGAAATACTAATTATAAATTGATCTAGCCTACAAGATATATAAGTGATTCAAAAGCAAACTAATGCATATTTATGTGTAGTAGACATGATTTTTAGGGAAATGTATAGGCTTTATATTCCTTTTTAATTTAATGCAAACGTATATCACATTTGGCTGGAGGTAGGAAAGTCATAGATGAAGCAGTCGAAATAAGACCAAATGAAAGTTCTATAACCCATCCTACCCAGTTACTTCCTTCATGTGTTTTCTCTGACTCTTACCTCTATATCTTGTATAATTTTGGGATAAAGTGCTCTGTAAAATGAATTTGGTGGTATTATCCCATCAGGTGGTTTGTTTCTAAAAATATACTGTCCCCTTAAAGAAAGAAATGAAATAGTATTAATTTCAGTTGTTTAGTTTAGTTTTGTACAAGGTTGTTTAATATTTCAAAGTTTCCAACTGCTTGGAAGAGAGAAAGTTTATTACAAAAAAAATTAGAAAAGATGATTTATTTTCTCCTTTAATATTGCCTTTTGAAATGGGGCAATTGCACCAGGAGGAAGATACCTAAGTATTTTTCTCAGTAGATTATGAATAAAAAAAAAAATAAAGGAACTGTTGGAAAAATACCTACAGGTGTCAGTTTTGATAAGGAACACATCTCTGTTAGTTGTCATTGGACAATAGGAGAAATAATTTGTTTATTTAACTAGTGTTAAAACTAGTGTTGTAGGTCATAAATGCTTTAGGAGAAAGTTTCAAAATTTTCTTTCCACAGAGACTCCGATTTTCTTCAAGAAAATTGGTGAAACAATATGCACTATGGACGGCAACTTCCAAAGGTTAAATTCAGTGATATGCAACACGTGGTGTGTTGACCACATATAACATCTCAGCACTTTCCTTTCAGGACTGCCTCAAGACTGTATCATTGAAACTGAGGAACCAGCTCCCACACTATGGCCACAAATGTTTTCTATTTTTAAATAAACAAACAGTACAAGTCAGAGGAGGGTTTCAGCAGGTTCTGACCAGTTCTGGAGAACTGGTAGCGGAAATTTTGAGTAGTTCGGAGAACCGGTAAATACCACCTCTGACTCACCCTGCTCCCATCTATTCTTTGCCTCCCAAGTCCCAGCTGATCAGGAGGAAATGGGGATTTTGCAGTAACCTTCCCCTGGAGTGGGGAGGGAATGGAGATTTTATAGTATCCTTCCCCTGCCACGCCCACAAAGCCATGCCATGCCCACAAAGCCATGCCCATAGAACCGGTAGTAAAAAGTTTTGAAACCCACCACTGGTACAAGTAATCCTTGACTTACAAGTTCATTTACATTATTGAAAAACTGTACTCACAACTCGTGCCTGAAGTTACAGCCATTGTAGTACCTCTCTGGTCATGGGTTCAGGCATCTGGCAGCCTGCCTGCACTTATGACCACAAAGGTTTTCTAGCTCTTCAACCTACCTATTTTTCCCTATATCTGCCCTTTGGTCATCCTTGTGGGTTGGCAAACAGCCCAAGAAAGCCAAAGCCACCCCAGGCCAGTCCCAGCAGTTGCCCACATCACCCTATACTCTGAGATACCTACTGCCATGTTCTCTGACTCCCCAGCTCACCTTCTTCATTTTTTTGCTCCCGCTGCTGCTGAGGCATGCTTGGCCTGGCTGCTGGGCCCAGTGTTCAGCTGCAGAAAGAAAGAAAAAAAAAAAAAGGAAAAAAAAAAGCCAAAAGCACTCCCTGATGGCAATGTGCCAAAAACACCCTTGCAAAGAGGCTCCTGGAGCGGGGTGCACCAAAATGCCCCTCTTTTCTATATTCATAAAAATCAGCTGTGGAACAGGATTAGAAAATGATCTGGAAGTGGAGGACAGCTAGAGATTGAGAATGCCCCTCACAAGAGAATTGGAAGCCAGGTGGATTTTGGTAGGGCAAGAATTAATCTCTGAGACACTTCTCTTGCCTGTTGTTCCACTGTGTTTTCCTAACTTCCAATCTTATGGTGGAAGAAGCAGTAGGCTGGAGATGAGCATAATGCATGGGTCAACATACTGTAAGTCCTTGGCATCAACAGCAAGTGAAATGAATGGGCACTGATTTTAAACTCAGCTGATTGAAGGGTACCAGCCAAGGTGCTTTGAAGTCAGCTCAATGTCAAAGAACAGAGATTGACTGAAGAATGTATGCAGGGCAACTATGCCCAAAGGGACATTTTGGCATGCTGAGCCCCAGGAGCTTTTTACAAAGGAGTACTTTGGTGTGTTGCCACTCAAAGATTACTTTCAGCCTTTTTTTTTTTTCCTGCATCTGAAGCCTAGCCTGGCCCAGCAATCAGGCTGAGCCAGGCATACCTTGTCAGCAACAGAAGCTAGAAAATGAAGCTAAGCTGGGATGGTGCAGCACAGGGCAGCAGTGGTCTTAGAGTTCAGGATAGCAAGGCTGACCGCAGCTGGGACTAAGTTGGTGCCGGGCACAGCTTACTGGAACATAGCAAGTAGCTCTAGAGCCACATTGTTCTGAGGCTGCTTGCTGAGTCACAAGGCAGAGTGCAGGTTGGCCAAAGGGCAGAGATGAGGAAAGACAAGTGAGTAGGGTAAGTTGGAGGCAACCTCTTACCTTACTGAGGCTCGGGGCTGGGAGCAACCTGAACCACAATGGCTTTGACTGGGGTAGGTAGTCACTTACCGACCCATAATTCATGGTTAACAACTGCAATGGTGTGTGTGTGTGTGTGTGTGCTGGGATTACGATTATTGTGATCACATGATGTCTTACTTTACAACTGCATCAACATATGACAATAATCCCAGTCCCAACTGAGGTTGAGAACTACTATAAAATGGATATATTGCTTCTAATATTTTGCACAATAAATAACTTTAAAGAAAATATTCAAACCCTCAAATATGTAAAAAAAAAAAAAAAAAGCCAATAAACCCTATGTCCTGTAATGTGCTGCTAGAGAGGAATAATATTTTTTCCTCATTTGCAATTCACCGAGAAACACTATTCTGCAATTTTCTCTAGACTGGTTTTAAAAAATTACTTAAATTGCTTCTATTACCATAGGGACATTTAAATAAGAGACCCTAAAATGAGAATGACATCAGGAGAGTACCTTGGTGAGCAGCATATTCTTTACAGTTCAATTGTTTTGAGCGAAGCCTCATAGTAAAAATTATCAGTCAATTTTCAGTATTACAAATACATTTTACTGGTTCTTCTAGCTACTGGTAAACAGAAAGGCTTCTTCTTCGAACTAATTTGGTTTTGGAATGGATGTGTTTTGAAAATCAATGGGATCAAATTTCTCCAATGGCATAGTTTTTAAAATATTCTCATTTTAAAATTAAAAGGCTACCCAGTATTGTGCAGAAACAAAGAACTCCACAATGGATATTTTTATGTCTATAAAACTGAGGTGGACACAAATCCATAAGTACAATTCTGGCATCTGATGTATGACACCTAAATCTCTACTCTCCCTTTTATAACTGTCTTGTAATAATTCTCAGACCAGTTTATTCCACCTATAAATCTCTCCCTTCCTATACCCTTGAAACTGTATTAAGAAGCCTCTTTGTACATGAGATGGTCTGACACATGAAAGATATACTGTTTAAAAAATTACAAGAGTGGTAAAAATTTGAATAAAACAACCTATTGAAAACTTCTAATCTTAAATTTCCCAAAATACATTTTGAGGAATTGCAAGGTTTTACTGATGTGAAGAATATTAGTAAACAGAAATGCTGGGATTTCCTGAGAATATATTAGTAAATAAAACATTCAGCTAGGTTACAAAATGATTTATCACCAACGTATTTTCTACATATCATATTGGATATGTGTTATTTTACATCTTGGGCTTTTGACAGCTTATTACTATTTTACATTTTCATGCTGGGAAGTAGAAAGTACAGAAGACATGCTACTTGATTATTCCTTTGCTGCTATAATGAATCAGTCTTGTTAAATCTACTAACCAACTGATAAAAAAAATTAAAGAGATAGAATAAGGAAAGAAACACATGTGGTTTAAAATTCATATAAAAGCAACTGTGGACTGTATAGGTAGCTTTCGGAGAGAGAAAAAAACAATTTACTGAGAAATTAAACAGAATGAAATAATATGTGGCACAGGGGCACTGACCCTGATCAGATTTCAAGCTGTCTGCATTGCTCTAGCAAAGAATAACATTTTTCAAACCTTCATTTGTTGTATGTGGGCAGCTCAGCAATCTAAAAATATTTGCTTTGTTATATACCATAGTAGCAAACATGCCTTTTGCTTTAATAATTGTTTCTTCTAAGGAGAATCAAAGAGGATAGTGATATAGTTTAGGTAAATATTCATTTACAACCCACTTTCTAAGGCTAAAGAAATGTTTTTTTTTAATCCCATGCTTGGCACAGAACTGTAGGAAATACATTTCTAATGTTATCGGAAAAGTGTTAGAACCTGTTATTGCTGCTTTTACTGCTTGATGTGTTGTCTACCTATCATTAAGATCTCCACAAATGGAATTTGATTTAATTGTTAAATTAAATCACATTTCCCTATGCTAAGTTTTGAAGACGCAGATAATTGTGATTATTATGTTTGCTGTTAAAAATACCATGAAAAAAGCAATTTGGGTACAGAGTTGCATTTTAGAAAACCTAAGAATATTTCATAAGCATTATTTTTTTTCTTAATCTATTGAACGTCAACATATTAATGATATCAAGGCTTTTAATAGAATTTGCATTTGCAAATTGTGGCAGTATTATTATTATTGTTGTTTAAATAAATAGAAGCTAAAATGCCTTGGCTATCACTTTGTCTTGTTTATGAAATATTTATATCCAAATATCTCACAGAAAACTATGGAGGCCCAATGAATAGAAAATTGTGTATTAAAGGGGTTATCCCAGGAGGGAAGCATCTAATAAAATGTTAATAGTAGAACATCAGACTTGGTCCTGCATATGAAATAGATGGTGTATAATATCTGAATTTCAGATGCTAATTGCTTAGTAGTCAGTATTCCAGGTTTTATGAGCAAAGATTACATCTCCACATGCAAAGGTCTACTATTACATCTCCAAATGCAAAGGTTGATATCCTATTTATAACATAAACATCTATTTCTGAGTTGTAGAAACTTGTTTATTTGTTATATAGTAATTGGATTTTGATTACTCTTTAGGTATGTGTCACAGACTGATCTTAGTTGTGGGATGGAAGAATATTATACCTGACTGGTTTTAATATATACGCATCTCACCATTCAAATCCCTAAAAGGTGTTACATCTATTTGTTACATTGGTTTCAAATGGTGTAATATGAGAATTGTAAAGTGTAATAGTCTCCGTTAAATCCTGTGGTGCATTCTTTGCCTTTCTCCTCTAGGCTAGCAGATGAAATATTTCTGGAGAAAAGTGCTAGTTGAGAAGAAAAAGGTGCAGTTAAAAAAAAAAAAGATGAGCTCTTAGGAGTTTTGACAGAATGGTGCATCTGACATTAGACAAATCTGATAAAAAGCTCTCTATGCCATCAATATGGCAATCCATCCTCAATGCTGGATCCAGATTTTGATCCTTTAAGGGCAGTGAAACCTTTTTCAGAAGAAGCATGCCAAATCCTGCAGATTCTGGATTTAAAGTGGCCATAAAGGACTAATAAAATTTCTGTGCTAAGAGAAAATATTTTCCCACCAAATATTTGAGTTCTGGTTCGGAGAGAAACTACTTTAATGAAGCAGCAGCAGCTGAGAGAATGACCACCAGGAAACATAGGACCAATAACTAGAGAATAATGGGAACAGAGATGACTTTTCAGAGTCATCTGAAAAGAAAAACACTAAAATTACTGCCTATATCAGAAGGAAGCAGTGCAGTAGGGACGGCTGTAGTCCCACCATAGCAATACTAGGCCAGTATTGTTAAGAGACAGCACAGATTAACCTCTTATGAGGCAACATGGTAGTAATCTCTGTTGCTTGTGAAGAAGTGCTTTTGTTTTACCAGAGTCCTACATTAATCCCAGCTTGCCTTTACCTGGTGACTATATTAAAGATAGTTTTTGGATGGGGGTGAGGGAGAAAGATAAGAAAGAAATTGGGGTCTGAAAAATATTCCTACTGCCTTAAATTAGCAGCTAAATAGTTGTACCCTGCCTCCTGATGAAGGTGATATGCCTGCTGCCAGCGGCTTCTGGAATGAATTCTAGAATCAAGAGAAAACATATCCTCAGAAAATAGTAACAGACAAAATAAGAAATACATAGCAAAAATTAAAAGGTGTTCTCCAATTTTCAGGTAAAATGATCAAACTATCACTGGCAACTACTTCCCCTACTGAGCAGTTATATGTTTGATACTCTCACCATCCTCTTCGCTCCGCCAAACCCCTCCACAATGAGTCGGTACGGACCATCCTCTCAATCAGTTTCTTCCACAGCATACCATCAGACGTCACCCGGTACCATTCCTTGCATACTAGTTCAACAGAACACAAAGATTTGGCATCCAAATATGATAGAATATTCTCAGCAATGTGATCCAGGCCTCGAGCTGGAAGAAAAGTAGTTAGTGATCACTGGGGAGCTTGCTTGGAGATTGTAAGTTACAAACACATTTTCAACCTCATCATTGCTCATTCCATTTCTTGTATTAAGAACTGGAATGTCTGAATAGAAAATAGTCTCATGTTAAGTTCAGCAATGAGTAGCTTCCTTTGGTTAAGAAACAGCAAAGCATTTAAGATGATAAAGAATTCAGGAAGTCATTCCAATCTATTTCTATTGGTTTTAGTACTAGAGGGATGTTCTACGGAAGACTTTACTCACTTGATGCATTCTACAAAATCTTGGTATATTAGGAACATTTTTCATTTTGCTACTATAGCTTTTCTTTTATTCCAACAGTTCAAATGCTACTTTGATGCTAAATGCTAAAATTAAAGGCTTTTGATGCAATGAAGAATATATGTTCCTACCGTAATATGAACTCCCAAGAAGTACTATCTAGTAAGAATAATGATGAGACTGTAAAAAGTATCTGTCTGTCTGACTGTCTATCACTTATTTACTCTTAAAAGAAAACACATACAATTGAACATTGACAATTGACTGAGAACACTAGATTACTGTAGGTAGTAATCTACATCTACAATATACCCTGTAAATGATCAGCAAGTGGTTGCCTTCGCCCTCTTTTCCCTATATGTAATATCTGGACTGAGTTGCCTCTTATTCCCTTGCAGCCATCCTTTCTGGGAATCCACCTTCTTACTACATGCCATCACACAAGGCCTAAATACAAGCTGAGTATGTGAATACTTTATAGAATTAAAAGAACAGATAGTGTATCTCAAATTGAGAATATACCATTGTCAATAATTTCAAGTAAGTCATCTATGAGGTCAATCCATAGTTGCTCAGAGTATCTACTGAACATTTCACATGAGATCAAATGCTTCATTTATGCTCTTGTTAAAACTGAACTAGAGACTGAGAATCATTGATTAGTAGTAATGATTGAGCATGTAAAGCAACAAGTATATTTTGGGATGCTCAAGATCATATGTCTATACTTAAGTAGGCAGATACATAAAAGGCTTCTATCAGATGATTCTTAACATGATTAAGCAGGATATTATGTACCAAGTGTTTCCTGTTCAGGACAGACAAGCAAAAAAAATCTCAATAATGACCTTTTCAAGCATCTGAGTAATTTTTATTTCTTTCTGTCATGGTCTTCTCCAGCAAATTCATTAAGTGCAAAGTGAGGAAGAGAAAAGTAACATTTAAAAGATAATTCCTTCAAGGCAAGTAAAAGGACAACTAAAACAGTTATGCTGCAGTATGAAAAAGACAACAAGGTTCACAACACGACAAATGCTTTCTGCTAAATAGTATCATGTGGATGAAAGTGTCAATCTATAGACAGTAAGGATTACTTCTGCTTCAGCTAACAGAGATTAACATCATTTATTATATTTATATGTATTTATTATGTATGTATATAAATGAATGTGCCAATAACTGAAAGACAATTGAACTATTGTTACAGGCTCATCAAAGAAAAAGTCTAGTGAAGCATAAATGTTATGATAAGTAAGAAGATCCAAAACAACAATGTAAGCCAAAATAATTTAAACTTCTGGCAGAAAATGCACTTCCAAATAAAAACGAGTACATCTCTTTGTATGCTCCAAGTAGAATACCTGGTAATGCTGTGATGAAGTCCCTCTGCAACATAGGTTTCAAGTATGAATTTATGTGCCCATGTTGATAATGACACATCTGAGAGATGAGATGTTCCACAAATTCTACCTGGTCAGACTCTGACCACTGCTCAAAATACTTGATGCAGAGCTCCTTTTCTTTTTCATAGCTTGCAGACAACTTTCTTTGTTTTGGCACAATCATGCTTGAAGTACCATTGGCAAGTTTTGTCTATGGAAGAAATGAACACAAACAAAAAATTAGTTTTAAAGCAACAATAAACAATAAGCAATAAACAACAATAAACAATAAGCAACAATAATCTGGAATTTTTAGAAAACAATATTCTAGCATATGACTATTCAGGTGATAGGAAAGCAAATTCGTCTAGGCCTTAGTATACAGTTTAAACTGCTACCAGAGTCTTACAGTGTAATCATCTTAATATACAATTGAAATGGCTACAAGATTCTTACTGTATAATTCAATGTACTAATATAGTCACATAGTTTTAACAATTCAACTTTACAATCGCTGATTTAAGAGAAACATTGGACTTGATAAATTCATAGAAAATACATGAAATGATATATATTTTTTGTTTGAAAATATGTCATTCGTTAGTATGTTCCAGAATTTAACTGAATTGTTTAAAAATTTTGAATATGAAATGGCTGTAACTGGTAAATCACGTCCCCATTTATTTGCCCATATTTCTTTCACAGACATTGTGGTTTCTCCAAGCAGGCTTTTCCAGCAATAATCCCCCATTATATGGTTTCATTCATTGGGTCATTATGAAACAAGGGAAAGGTAGTCTACATGATCAACTGATATTTTTCTTTCCCATGTAGCATTATTTACTTGAGCCTTGACCAGAATGAGGTTATGCAAGAGTCTTAAGGAACCTGTTCTCCACTTGGAATGTTTTAATGTTCATTATGAGAATGGCTTTCATTCCAATCAATTATATGACTGAATAAGATGAAACTGTGCTAAACTGAAATCCTTCATTTTGAAGACTTGGAACCCTACTCAAACACAATACTTATAGAGCAAAGTCTACTTTTTAATTATTTGCTTCATTTATAGCCCATTATGATTCTCTATCATCAAATGCCCATCATCTTTACAATAATCCTGTTAACATCTGCTTTCTGTTTCATCCTATAATAAGCATTCAGAACAGGATTCTAAAGGATAGCTGAATTACTCTCTAACAGCAAAAACAACAAGAATCTTGTGTCACCTCTAAACTAAAAATGTATTATGGCTTGTTTTCAATGGTTGCAATCTGGTACGATAATTACCTCTAATAGATGGTTTCTCTGAAGTTGTGAACAAGCTAAACAGTCAGCATGAGTTTGGTACTAAAAACCATGAAGTGAATCATATGCACAAGGATATTTTCAAGATAAAAATTAGGGCATGTTTGTTTTCCATTCCAGTACTAATCTTGCCCTTTGTGCACTATTTGATCACAAATAAAACTCACAATTTACTTGCAATATATTTTACTATTCTGGATCTGAATATACAAATTTCAAAAGAGATAGGAATTCTATCATCCAAATTCTAGATAAATTATGCAAAGAAAGCGGTATCATTCAAAGAGAGGTCTAAACAGGAAATATCTCAGTTGGTTACAGACTGTTCAATTTCTGGCTTTGGGCAAGTCATTTCAGCCCTCTGTGCTTCATGGAAGATGGAATTCCTAAAATATAACTCTTCGTGGCTTTTAATTATTCCTACCCAAATGTATTAACACCAATGCCTATTCTACAATCTCCAAAGAAGCTGTAAAATTCAAATTCCTCTACCCATAAATTATTGTTTGTACTTTCAAATTAGTGTTAATTCCTAGCGACTGACTGGACAAGTCTGTTGTTTTGGATTTTTGATTTGCCATTGTCTCTTTCATAGCGCTGAAAGTAAATGACTGGCTTTGTGACTAAGTAGAGTAGAATGTATGGCTTTCAAATTTCTGGCCTGTGTTTTAATCACTACATCAAATGGCACACAAAACATGGAATTAGTATTATATGTATTTGTTGAAGATCTACGGAAAAAAGAAACAATTTTCCTTTGAAAAATAGTTTTCTTCTTGAAGCAGGAAAGAAAACAAATTGGTAACTGTTGGCAAAAGAACTGTCTGGTTACTTGAGAAGTAATGTGAAGTTATCAGCGATGATTGTCTTGGAAAATTCTGCAATATATATTGGTAGGAAAAATTAACTACTGTACTGAAGTATTAGGTGTACACTAACAACTAAGCAGTATATTGTGGGCATATATTAATGCTCCAATTAACATGAAAAAGAAATTGTGAGAGGAAACAATAATTTAATTTCCAGACAGACCTATCCTACTATGACGGCCTACTAGAACAAATGCAATTAAGTAATGGGGGCCAGGGGGGGATGTCACAGCAGAGGACAGAAATGGTTGTAGAGTTGCTGAATAGTGCTTTTTTTCTACATCCTGCCTAATTTCATTAATACCTTTCTCCTATCTGAGCTGCAAAATCAACAGTAGCAGTTCAAAAATAAAACACAGTAGGATGGGTACTTCAATATCTTCTATCTATGCAACTAATTGGCAAATCCTTTTTTTAATATGAATAGAATGGAATGGAACGGAACAGAACAGAATGGAATTCTTTATTGGCCAAGTGTGATTGGACACAAAAGAAATTTGTCTTCAGTACATAAGCATAACATGTTAATATTAACATCTTTAATATGTTAGCTTGCTGCCATCATGCATTTAGTATCTCAGTATCATGACATTTATATGTATTATAATTGGCCAGCTTAAACATTTAAAACTGAGCTCAATTACATATTCCATTTATGCTTCAATTTTTAATACGAAGTAGACTACCAGGACTATGAGCAGCATAGTGCCATGTTCTACTAGTTTTCATAAAATAAGGCACTGTATTGCTGAAGTATTGGTGCCATCTGGAAATAAATAGTCTTGGATACAAGGACATTATATTGATCTCAAGGAGGATACAAGAAGTTTCTGCTGGGCTTTCTACAACAAGATATGGTAGTTAATGTGTTGTATGTGCAATGGAATTATAGCTAAGATAAAAAGAATAAACCTAATCAACTAATAATTTAGAAAAGGACATATTTAATAGAATAAACATTGGATATTCACATACTATGACCAAAGGATAATTAGCTTTCCTAGTGGTAAATTTCAAAACGATTTCCTGTCCCTGCCTCTTAAACTAAAATATCAAATATATATTACCCCACCCCACCCCCACCCCGGATACAATGATTGTCTTACCACAAAATCCACACTCCACATTTTAATTGACTAATTAAACTAGGCATTTCCTTAGTGAAAGATATGGATTAAAGCTTTGCTGGATGTGCACAAACATTGCATGGGATTAAAAGAATTGACCAATTGGGGACAATGTTTGTAACAGTGGCTGTTAGCCAGTGCTCAGCAAAGAGGGTTAAGGCCAAATGTTTCCCTCTTAAGGTTAACAGGATGTGTGAGAGATGTAATGGGAATTGCTTTAATGCAAGTTATCCATAGGCAACTTATTTAAATAAACCTATACTACATAGTGAGAGACAAATTGTTAAGGAGATGAACCATTCTCATTGGATCAGCAAAAAAATAAAACAGGACAAAATTGTAGTAACAAGGGAACAGGCCACATATCAGGCTGTGAATTTAACATTGGAGAAAATAGCAAATAAAATAAAATAAAATCCAAATTATTACAACAACAACAAAAGGCTCACAGTTAAATTAATTGAGGGAAAGTGGGGGAGTTTTTTCACAGCAGGAAACTTCTGCTAACCATTGCTTTGCTTGGGCTGTTAAACTGACCCTAATAATTGAAATGAGAAGCATTTTTAACATATTTCATGGAAATGTGTAAGAGTTTTATGCTCTGTTGTTGAATCACAAGGATATGCCAATACTCAATCTTCTGAGCCTGAGAAGCCAATTGTTCTGTTATTACACACAAACTTCCATGAACATTTTTGACCATTGATAAAATCTATTCAACTTATTTAGAAAATTTATTTCCTCGTGTTTAAGAAGATTACTTAATTACAACTTGGAATTGCAAGGATACCAAAATCAAAGCTTCTCAGCATTTCTCTGGTTCAGCAGTAAGGTGCAATAGGAAGAGGTTAATAGAATATTATTGCACTAATAATAACTCTCTGCAAGTGGGGAAGTCCAGTTAAGAAAGTTTGTACAGGTAATCCTCGATTTATGACTGGTCATTTATGGACTGTTCACAATCACAAGGGCCTTGGAATGGATGCTTTCCAGTCCACAAGGTGCTTCCAGCCATTGCAAAATACCCCCATCCAAATCACAAGATGACTTTTCAGGCACTTGGCAACCTATTTGCATTTATGACCAGCTGCCAATTGCCTGTGATCATGTGCTTTCCATTTGCAATCTTCTCTGCCGGCTTCCCAAGAAAGTCAATGAAGAAACGGACGGGAAAGTTGCAAATGGAAGGAACATTTACTTAGGGACCTACAGGCTTGTGACTTTTAAGTAAGGAAATTTGCTATGTAGATGGGGACTAAATATTCTGTAATTATAATCACAGTAATTACAATCAATCTTCCATTGAGAAGTGGAGGAGGGGTTTAGGGTGAGAGAGGGTTAGAAATTATTTTGTGACAAAGCTGTCTTTATTGGAGGTTCTAACATAAGCAAGGACTTCTAGGGCGCATTTTCTAATCAGGATTGGGATTCAAGACCAATATGGAAAATGTCTGGGAGTGGGAGAACTAGAATCAGTAATCCAAATCTGGCAGGGAAAGGGCATGGAAATGCATCAAGGATACTTTCTTTCTTTTCAGGGCTGTTTGGCTCAGTCTGGGTTGTGTTACATCTGTTCTTATTCTTCATCCCTTTATTAGTTTATTCGCTTGGTCAATTTCCAAGTTGAGGATTGCCTGCTTTGGTATGCAAAATACAACCTCCTGTAACTTGGTGCTGCCAGCCTGCATCCTTTACTCTCTGTTACTCCAGAGTTGGCTTTGCTCTAATACCACATACTCCAAGACTACTTGGATTTTTTAACCCCAGTTAAACTATTTATAACCCCTGCAACTATTTATTTCAAGGCTTATTTCTGGGGAAGGGGAAGCCCCCACCCTATGCCCTATCCGGATTTCAGATGAAATCCTGTTCAAAAACAGCTAGTGGCATTGTAGCTACCTGTCCAGTTAAACTATTTTTCCATAGTTTTCCACAACCATACTCAGAAACCCTTGAGCTCAAGCCTAGTGGATGAGACAATGGAAATTCTGGGGTGGGAAAGGGAGAACTTTTCTTGGCGTTTACAATAGACAGAGAGTCTTCTCTTGCTACCCCATGTCTAAGCAGCAATGCCTGAGCATATATTGGGAGCTCATAAATTTTGCTCTTCTATGATGCTGCTTTATATCATCAGCTGTATGGCCTCAGTGGTCAGTACAGTCTATTTTAATTGATAACGGTTCTTCCGAGACTCAGGCAGGGAGGTCTTTCATAACAGCCACCACCTGATCTTTCAATTGGAGATATCAGCATAGGATCTGATGGGAGGTAAGTGCTCTAGCACCGAATGTCCTATTTTTGGAAGCTGTCTAGAGCTAGTGAATGGGCACAATAAAAATGTAAAAATGAAATAAAATACTATTTGATTGCATTATTCAACTGTTCTGCTGCCATAATATTCAATTAGGTCTGCACTGCATACATAAAGGTACCATGTTTTTTTAAAAAATCTTTTACACAATGCAGTGACTATAGACAAATATCCAAGAGCAACAGAAGACCAGTGTGTGGTCTTCTGTTGTTTGTCTGGGTGTTCAGGTGATGCCACCTTTCTATAAAGCTCACACAAGAACAACAATATGGAACAACAATCTATATAAATGCCAAATATTATTACCAATACCAGCAAGCAGGCAGTGTCCTAACACTCGCTTTGAGACCTCACTACAGCTTTGGCATCTCCCCCCCCCCCAGTGTCAGCAACAGGGCAGAAAGGTTTCCCACTGTCCTCTCTGTGATTTTTTATAACAGCTTTGATTCCTCACTAATAAACTTGCTGATCTTTCTACAGCTGCCTCAACAGAATTTTTGTTTGGGCCCAAGTGAAAGGAATGGGGGTGGAGTACAGGGGAGAGAGGACATAATGTTTAATTATAAGAAATGATTGAAATAGGCACAGACATACCCTGGGTGCCTCTGCACTGCAGCAAGCTCTAAACTTGTTATCCTTAATGGTTTAAATTTCACTGTGCTAATCATTTCAGGACACAAGCCTTTCTTGATAATCTAATGAATTATTCCAACATCCTTCAGCAAAAAAAAATCCTCCATGACAGCACTAATTACAAGACATTTTCCCAGTGCTTATGCAAAATATGACAGAGCAGCAGCTTAGGGAATTGCAAAAAAGAAAAAAGAAAGAAAAGAAAAGAAAAGAAAAGAAAAGAAAAAAGAGGGAGGGGGGGGAAGAAACCCACCCTAACACTGCTTCTAATTTCCACTGAGAAACTGACAAACACCTCTCTTGCATCTCTCCCAGCTCTCAAGTAAGATTTAACTTTCTCATTTAGTTAATTACCGAGTGAGGATCATCATTTTCCCGGATCGGAGCGGCACAGAGCCTTTATCGTGTTAACTTGTGAACTTGATCGATGGCTGCTGCTAAAACTTAATAACTTCACCCCCTGGCAAATTGTAAGATAAATATAATAGGAGAAACTCTGACAGTAAAAACCTGCCAGAAATGAGTGCTGTGTTTATGTTTCTTTGCAGGCACCAAAAGAAGAGATTGGGAGGGAGGGAGGGAGAAAGAGAAATTGGGAGAGAGATGTGGGGGGGAGAGGAAGGGAGGGAGAGAAACAAAACAAAACCCAACAAAACAGGAATAAAAAGTCAACCAACAGTTTATTACTGGATGTATGTTACTTGTATTTAAAGAGACCAAAGGCAGTAATACCCTAGGACCTAGGTCTATGTACCTTTCAAACTTTGTTGAGGTCATAAAAGGCAAAAGCAAAACAAAGGGGGGGGGAAGATACAGAAGTAGGATGGAAGGAGAGATGATAGACAAAGGTGTTAGGTAGCCAAGTGTACAACAAATGACCAACCACACTAATCAGTTTACCCGACCTAATAATATAAAAGGCTTTTTAACATACAAATTATTGATGGATTTATTTCCTACCTTTCATTTAGCTGAAGGCAGTACAGTGCTGATATGTAATACTTCCTTCATGCAATTTCTTTAAATCTGAGATAGCCAGGGGTGGGGGTGGGGGACAGGATGAAAGCGGTGACTGCCCTCAAACCCTAAACCTAACCCTACCCCCTTTCTACTGCTGAGCACAGAGTTGAATTTATTTATTTATTTTTATTTATTAATTTAATTTGTATACCGCCCTTCTCCCAGAAGGGACTCAGGGCGGTGAACAGCCAAAATTAAAAAACATACAAATGCAAAAGTTAAGATAATTAAAAAAATTAAATCATTGGCTACCCAAATTTAAAACCCCAAATCCATAAAATTTAAAATCCCAATTAAAAACCATTTAGGCTAGGCCGGCTTGATGAAATAAAAACATCTTCAGGGCTTTACGGAAGGTCCGGAGGTCTGGGATCAATCGTATTCCAGGAGGCAGCTCATTCCACAGGGCGGGTGCCCCCACAGAGAAGGCTCGCCCCCTGGGGGCCGCCAGCCGACATTGCCTGACTGACGGCACCCCGAGGAGGCCCTCTCTGTGAGAGCGTATTGGCCGGTGGGAGGTTATCGGTAGCAGCAGGCGGTCTCGCAAATACCCTGGCCCTAAGCCATGGAGCGCTTTAAAGATGAGAACCAACACCTTAAAGCGCACCCGGAAGACCACCGGGAGCCAATGCAGCTCGCGCAGGAGAGGTGTTACGTGGGAGCGCCACGTCGCTCCCATAATCACCCGCGCGGCCGCATTCTGCACCAGCTGGAGCCTCCGGGTGCTCCTCAGGGGGAGCCCCATGTAGAGAGCGTTACAGTAGTCCAGGCGTGACGTAACCAAGGCATGAGTGACTGTGCACAAGGAGTCCCGATCCAGAAAGGGGCGCAACTGGCGTATCAGGCGAACCTGATAAAAAGCCCCCCTGGCCACGGCCGTCATATGCTCTTCTAAAGACAGCCGTGTGTCCAGGAGGACGCCCAAGTTGTGAGCCCCCTCTGTGGGGGTCAGTGACTCGCCCCCAATAGCCAGCGATGGCACCAGCTGGCTATACCGGGACGCCGGCATCCACAGCCACTCGGTCTTGGAAGGGTTGAGCTGAAGCCTGTTCCTCCCCTTGGGTCTCCTTGGTCCTAGTTCAGTAACTGCTACATAAGAGAATCTGAACAATAAAGTAAGAAAATGCAACTCAAAACTATATGCAAGCTAAATTGAAATTTAGCAAGATAGAGCTGCAATTTGTCCACAGCAGTTAAGTGTTAAAGGGACACTTAACAACTTAGGGTGTTCCTGACATTACAGCTATTGCAGGAAGGTTTTGCCCACTTGCAGCTCACCTGGAATGGGAGGACATTGCCATCATTACCCAGATCCTTTATTCACCTAGACTACCGCAATAGATTCTTACATGGGACTGCCTTTAAAGAACACTTAAAAATTGCAACGTGTCAGGATCCAGCAGGCCATTTGCTCGCCTTGCATATAATACATATGCTTGGGAACTTGTACTGGCTCCCAGGAATTTTTCAGGTGGAATTTAAAGCACTGCTGGAGATCAAGATCTTGTCTTTTAATATTATATAACACTTTTGGTCAACTCTTAAATGCTTATTGAGTCATAACATTTATCACTGCTTAAAGAAGAAGTGCATAATTCAGATTTCCCCTCTTTTTTCTCCCTCTGGAATCCAGAGTCCGGATACATTTAAAGGTAGACTAAGCAGGACTACTTGGAGAATAAATTCTTAAATATTTAAAAATATAAATCTTAAAGGCAATGAAAATGCAAGATGCATATATTTTTACAAATGAATAGACTCATTTCCTAGAAATTAATTATTAAACATTTCTGTTACTGTCTGAAATTAGGTTTTTTTTAAAAAATGAATGCTTTTTAAAAACTGTCTAAATATACATTTTTGTAAATTTAATTTCTCATTTGCATTTTTGCCATGTTGCTGCATTCTGCAATCTTAGGAACTGACTTTTAAAAGAGGAAGATAGAAATGACTGTTCTGTGTATCTAAAGAGAATCTGCTGAAGGTCCCAATCCTTGTGAAATTCATTCATGAAATATGACTAAGTGACAGGCCTTCTTGATGTTCCCTTCCCCCACCTCTTTGGAATATTCTCTTTCTGAAGGTACAGCTGTCTTGAAACCTCCTTCCATTTGGACACAAGTGAAAACCATCTTGTTCAATCATGCTTTGTGGTTATTTAATTCATTGGGGTTTTGTATTTATATTTTATTCAATGGTTTCAGTCCATCAAGATTGGAATACGAAATAAATACTAGAAAGTAGACAAATTCAATGTTATGAACAATTTCATATTTAGAAATTTTTTCACTCCTAACTGTATCCTGAACAATACTATGTTCTTTTCTTTATGAACATTTTATAGAAAACAATACATCCTAAGAGTTCATGTGATTACATAATCTTCTGTCTTTAATCAATTAACTCCAAAATAGTTGAAAATATATTTTCTTAAAGTGGAAATATAAAGAATATATCTATCCAAGATGATTTTATTTCTGATTTGGGAAGCTGGGCTGGAATAGTTCAAATGTCTTTAATACACTTTGCACTCAATAAAGATACTTGATTATCTTTTTTTACTGATGAATTTGTCTTGCTAACATGTTGTTGACAGCAACACTAATTCTTCAAGCCACTCAGTCCATTTATTTTTATTTCAGAAACTGAAACGGACCAATTTCTCCCTCTCTCTAGAAGCCCAACTTGTACAAATTCATTCCAGGGGTTTAATTGATGAAAGACCTGCTCAACCAGTGCTGAATCACCCTCTCCACATAGTGAGCTCACTGAAACATTTAGAAATCCTGTGCAATTTAGCAGTAAATCACCTGAAGTGTCAAAACAACCACTGTGAAAGAATGTCAAATACTCATTATTAGTTATATCCAAATATAAATACTTAATCTTGTTGAGCAAAACAGGGAGAAGTTAATCTTGTTCCTATTCTTCCCAACAAGACTTATTTTGCACCCACACATGACTTCCAATTATGCAGTAAGTTTTGATGAATGATGCATCTCAGTGACATCTTGCAGTTACTTTGAACTATGCAGACTGTTCTAACTGGAATGAAAGCAATTTGAAAACTTCAGCCTTTATCTTCTCTCTTCCCATTGGTTTTATTGTGTACACCACTACCTCTATTACTTTTGATGGTGGCCCCAACTTTTGCAACAGTGTCAGCTTTATAGAATATGTTAGCAATATACAATCAATTTTTCAATTATTTATCTTTTCCCTAGATAGAAATCTGGAATTTTATTCAAAAAGCACAGTATGAAAACCTATGCCATGTTCAACATACATGAGGTAGCTTCCCTTAGAAACAGATAAACATCTTGCTTTAGCATTTTTTACAGCCCAATCCTATCCATAGTCTCTGATATGCTGAAATCTGAAATAAAATTATTTGAATCGCAACATTTTTTAAATAGATTTACAGAGAAAAGTATACTTAAAGAATAAATTAAGTTAAATGGTCTTTTTTAAAAACAACAACACTGCTTTAAAGTATTCAAAATTGTATCTTGAAATATATGTGAGCTAACACAATCGTTCTTTTTAATTAAACCAAGAACCAATGAGCTATTTAAAATATCTCTTGGGTTACACACAATCTATGTTATCTTTTGCTGCCCAAAGAAGTGAAAACATTTTTTTCAGATTTTCAATCAAGGTATTACAAAAATCTTAATTACATCTTCCTTTAGCTATATGTGGTCCATGCAAAGTAGAGTTTGTGCAGTTATAAAGAAAATGCCTGCTGCAATACTAAAGGCGGAATTCTCCCACATAGATAAACAGCAAAGAGAAAGGAGATGGAAAACTTAAAGCGGTTATCCTTGATGTTTCAAACAGTCTAATAAAGTTTAATTGTCTGGAATGTACTATTTCTTCCTGTGATATAGGTCTCCCATTTGGTTTTTAAATGCTGGTAGAACCACCAAAATAAAACTTCTATGCTGTTGTGAAAGAACTGGAAAAATTTTGCCAGCTTCAAATTCATCGTCGAAGACTGATCTGATACAGAATACTTTATTGCCAACACAATAAAGAATGCAGGAAATGAAATTAAGAGATAAAAGAAAAAACTGCATAACATGCTGATATATCTGGATGAATTTAATGAATTGTTTTAAAAAAAATAAGAGACAAATTATTTCCCATAATTGAGGCAAAAAAGGAGTGCATGATGATTCCAATTTAGAAATTTATTTTACATAGTTATATCTGTTTCTATGCTACTACTATCCCAAGTAAGAATTACATCAAGAATGCTTCAAGTAAGTTTGATTCTCTAAATATATGAAACAATGTCCATTATTGTGGAAGAAAACCTTGCTAATAAGCATTACTCATAGAGACCTTGATTTCCTTATGTGCAAATGCCTTGTAGGAATATCCTTAAAAAGAATTGCTGGGAAACAATACAATTCATATGCAGGGTTCATATGAACCAACTCTCAAACTTGCTGAATTGTGACCATAATTCATTTTAATCAAGTTCAGATAAGAGTAAATTCTCACACAACCAAGATGCACTGGTATCAGATGCGAAAGGCCAGGATCACACCCAAAGTTCCAATTAAACAGATTTATTGTTCATGCCTATGCAAAGGAGTTTTTTATGAAACTTTATCATTCAACCATGTTTTCACTTGTTTTTAAGATTCTTAACTGAAACAAAAGTATCATTTGATTCAAGTGTTGCTTGGAATGCTATTTGTTTCATTTGAAATTCAATATTTGTATTTTGCTGATGGAATAATAGAGTTCCTATTCTACATAGTTTATATCACAGGTTCCCCAATTAAATGCCCATACTTATTACATCATAACTGTTTTTTCAGATCCTCTATTATTTTAATTTTTATTCTGGTTCAGTAAACTGTAATGAACTAACAGGGGCAATGAATATTTCTTAAACCTGAGTGTCTTTTAAATGGCAGCTAAGATTTTACTCATATGTAAAATGAAGAATGGACATTCTTAGAACAATTAATTCACAATTTAATTCTTTGAAAAATAAACAAAAGCTGCATTTGTAAAACAATCTATCAAATGATGTTAATATGTCAGCATTTCCCCCTAGCGCTGGATATTTTCATAGAATCAAGTAGTTTCCAAGTATTTATTGGGAGACTATTCAAAGAATAGTCTTGTATTTCCTACTTGGCACTGAAAAAAATGTTTTGAAATTGTGAATTGAATGAAAATCTTTTATGACTCTAACTTCATAATAAGCAAATAAGGAGAAGATGGAAATATCCAACTTGACATAAAACCTAGAGACTTTTATTATCAAATTCTCCTAATAATTTCAGACTTAAGGATCTTCAGTGTTCTAAAATGAAAAATCCTACAAAACCAGAGTCAACGGAGAACTGGGCAGAGAAGGCAAAACTGGCAGATGATGAAACTTCCCCAGAATCAATAGGTAAGTGGGCAGGCAAGGTTGCAAGTGGATAGGACATTGTATTTGAAGTCCATTCTCCCAGTATGCCAGGGAGGTTGTGTTCCAGTTCCTCCTTGCCTGTTTCATTGCATGGAGATTCCCAGAAAACTTAGAGCTGTTAGGGTCATGAACAGTCTATTTTAGTTCCTCATTCTTTAAGTCAACAAAGTCCCTGACAGCAGTGGTGAAATCCACTTACCTTCGCTACCAGTTTGGGAATGGGAGTGTGCTATGCGCACGCTACATGCACATCTCATCTATGCATGCACAGAACCTTCTGTGCATGTGCAGACAGTAAAAAAATGGGACATAATGATGTCCTGGCAGATGGGCGGAGCCTCCCACCGCTGGTGCTACCGGTTTGGCGAGCTGGAAAAAATGGGGGGATTTCACCACTGCCTGACAGGATCACTGGCACTGGCTCTGGCTCCATGAATTCCCCATAAATATTCAAAAATCTATTAGATTCCATAAATCTTAAGCTTCTTAGGAATCCCCTCTTCTGCTACTTTATCAGATAACAGTGACTGTGACAGAAAGATAACCATAACTCCTCACCCACATACATATCTAGGTCACTTCCAATTCAAGCTGAGCTAAAACCTAAGTTGAGGATATGTCCTACCCTATGCATTAATCCAGTAAATTTGAGACAGATCCACAGTTGTCATGGAGTTCATGAAATTCCAAGCTGGTCGTGGCAATGAAGTTTTAACATTAACATTGAGAAATTGGATGAATGTGATATACCATCAGTATACCTTGTCTGCCTTGTTGAACTAATACCAAATACAGGCCCTATAGTTTACCCTAGCTTAGAGAGGCTTACTGGTGAGCAAGATAATATTTGTATGGACCACAGTGACTTTCCCATCCCAGCAAGCTCCCTAGTTTGAGTAGATGCTACATTGAGAAACCAGGCAAGCATAGTTCAACTATCTAAGTCACAATAATAATTACCAGATACATTTTATGGAAGAAAGATATTTTACTGTAAATTGTCTTGGCATTTAACAGCATCGTCAACAGCAAGGGAGGATCAAAAGCCATGCTACTATGTATCTATAAAAGAAGAAAGCAGGTAATGACAATTAACAACCAGAGGGAATGACAGCCTAAATCCCCTGGTTGTTTTATATCTTTATCTCCTGTATTACTATTATCTGTGAACAGAACAGCAATCGCTTGAATTGAGGCAGTACGCTTTCCTCTTTCTTACTTACTATTCTACAAACTTTGCATACATGCTAGCACAGAAAACAAGAGGATTAAAATTCCACAGAATGCATTGAAAAACCACTACTGAATCACCAAATGCAAAGGGGAATGAAATCAAGAACAGTGACCAAGCTCTCACTTTGTCTTAACATGTGTTTTACTACGGTAGTAGGTGTATACCTTGGCACCTCCACACTCTAACTGGGAAACTCTCAACTCTTATGTAATAATACCCGGGTACAGACTACAGTCAGTCTTTAGGAAAAGAGAAAATAATTCTCAGGACAATAAATGCAGGGCAGAAGCTGGCCTACTAGTATTTAGAAGTTCTTCCTTCTCCTGTAGTGGAAGAGGAAAAGGCAATTATGATCGTGAAATATGATCTTGTCCGTTATTTTGTATTATTACCTTTATGCCTTTTCTTTTATTATAAAACCATTATTGCAGAAAATTCTCCAGTATCTTATCTATTAGGCATAGATAACTCAGTATTATAAAATATTTTCTTATTCCTTGTCAGTTGGAACATTGACATTTGTCATACAGAGAACCAATACTAATAGCGCCAAACTCCTTAATTGAAAATGACATTTTCTAAAAGGCTCTTCCTAAATATGTTATTTAAACTAAGTCAGTAATCTTCTCGACTGTTGAGCTCTCTGAATTCCAAAAGCTAATGGTACGGTTTATTTTTTATTGCTGAGGCTTCATAATTCTTCCTGATAGACATGCTACATTCTGACAGCTGCTTTAAAATCAATACCAATATGAAACCAACTAACAAATTCCTGGAGTTCGGAGAAGTGCCCTAGAGAGGTAGCACTTTAGCAAAGTTACCTTACTTATCACAGCAACTTCAATATTTAACCAACAGGGGATTTCCAAACTTCGTTGAGTTTTTTGAAGTTAATGATTATTTTGTCTGTCATCTAGAGAAAGAGATATATACACCGGGTTTGTGTTAGGATAACTGAAATTACATTTTTCTTTTTTCCCTCCCCTTTAGAACTTGCAGCAAGAAGATGAGTGACTGAAAACAGCTAAAGTCAAGCCTCCCAGGGGCATTATATCAGAAACAATGAAAATTTTCTTTCACTGCATTTAACCCTGAATTAAAAACACACCACTAGTAGCTCTTCTTCAAACATTTCTCATAAACAAAGTTTTTTTTTAATTAATTAAATTTAAAGGGGTTATTTGAGGGCAATTCTGAGTTTTCCTACAATTTGACAAAGTTAATGCTAGAAGAATTCTGAATCAAACTAACTACTGCTTTGGTTTAACAAGATATCCCTGCCTTTCCAGTTTATAAATAATATTCTCCCCTCCCGTCTCAGTGAATAAATATTGCACAAGAAGGAAACACTCATTTGTTTAAACAATATACAATTAATGACTTTAGTATTTCAAACAACAATTTTCTTATAAATCAATTACCATACACTGCCTGAACTGTCTAAATTAAGAAATCCAGATCACAGGTTACAATGCATTTAACTTACTGTGAGGTTTAATTGCATTTTTTTCTCTACACAGCCATCAAATGTACCCAACCTAATCAATATTGAAGAATATAAATCATGACTTCAAATTGAAGTGACAGTCTTAAATTAACAGCACAGAGAAGCATTCTAGTTCAGTTATATGATTTACTTATTTTACTCTGTTTTACAAAATCTTAAACTTCACAATGGCATTAATTAAACATGTTTATTACTTTCTACCAAAACATTACAAGGAGGGTATATAAGTCAGCTCCACTAAGGAATTATAAGCTTCACTCAATTTACAACTTTGTGGGGGGGGGGGGGGTTGGTGGTATCACTGTTAATTGAGTTACCCTGTTTCCACCAAAATAAGACATCCTCTGATAATAAGCCCAATCGGGCTTTTGAGCGCATGGCAATAAGGCCAAGCACTTATTTCAGAGTTCAAAAAAATATAAGACAGGGTCTTATTTTGGGGAAAACACTGTATTTTTTATTTTTATATGTTCTAAATTATTGTTATAACGGAGAATTTTGTCCAAGCACACAGGCAATCAAAAGAATCTACATGAATCCTGAGGTCAGGAGAATTAACAGTAAAATATTTATTAACAGAATTTTGAAGATGCTATTTTTTTAACCCCTAAGGTGGGCACTTTTATTTTTCATTCAACATTTAATATTTTAAATCGTAAATGTAGATAACATTGTTCTCCTGCTATTGATATTTGAAAGTACATTTGCCCAGTTTAGAGTTAATTATTGTTCATCAAAAACAATATTTTTATAGATTCAGAATTTTTAATAGAATTTGTAGACCACCCCAATCAGACCAACTCTAGGCCGTGTATAAAGTGAACAAAGATTATATTAAAAATAATTTTAAAATAAATAATAATCAATAATAATATATGGATGCCCCTGATCACCTAGGGTTTGAAGGTTCCCTGAAAGAAGTTGAGCAAAGGGAAGGCAACATGTTTCACCTAAGATAGTAGCCATCTCTTTCTCTCATGATGAAGAATTCCACATGTGCTGTATGAATTTCTTTTGTCCTAAATCTCATTTCAAAGCTTCCCTCATCTCATTTCAAAGCTTTTCTCCTAGCATTTTCAAAGAAATCTAACTGTCCAGTTTATATCACAACCATGTATCCTTTCTTCATTTTTTTCCTAAGCTAGCTCAAACATTCTAGCCTTTTCCCATATGAGAAGTATTTATGCCCTAGATAATTTTAGTTTTTCTTCTGTATTTTTTCCAATGTATTGTATATTTCAAATGTGAAAAGCAAAACAATAGGCAGCATTCCAAGTATGGCAACTAGAACTGTAGTCAATATACAAGATGCAGACCGTACTGTACAGACATTTCAATCTGTTGATAATTTTATTTACAATCTCATTCACAGAATTTGCCCTTTGCTCTGTTGCCACACACTGAGTTACCATCTTTAACTGAGCTCTTCAATACGACCTCTGGAATGTTTTCTTGAAAGTTTATTGAAAGTTCAAACCTCATTAGTGTATATGTGAAGTCAGATTAGTTTGTCCCAATCTGCATTACTTAACAGATATCTTTATTATTACTTTTAATAGTGGAATACAAACACTGAAGCACTGTTTTTATGTTAAATTTATATTTACAGACAAAGAAATAAAGGGAGACTTCTTTGTCAGTAAATATAAATTTAACACAAAAAATAGTTTGTTGCAAAAGTGACTGCCTACAAAGGCTCCTGGATTGGGACTGAAAGGTGAAAGCGGAAGCAGTATGCTCCTTCCCATATTTGGGTAGACCAGGTTGCCCTGATAAAAAACACTTAACCTGAAGCACTAGTAGTGATTTTACATTGGTGTTGATTAAAATAAACTAAATATAACAACAGCAACAACAACAACAACAAACTAGATGAAGAAAAAGAGATCCATATACTATCAAGACCTTGGTGTGTGTGTGTGTGTGTGTGTGTGTGTGTGTGTGTGTATGTGTGTGTGTATGCACATTTTGGTGTATTCAGGTCTTTTCCCGTGTAAGATTGAGAGTATCTTGGCGATGTTTCGATGATCTCACTCGTCATCTTCAGACTGGTGTCTTAGGTTTCGTGCTTGTGCGAGGAAAGCGTGATCGGACCTGCCGTTTCTCTATAAATACTGGTGGGGAGGTGTAGGGGGCGATCTTCATTCTATTTTTTATTCCTTATAAAATTGAATTGTAGGTTTTGCTTCAAGCATTTAACAATTTAAGGTTCCTAAAATCAGAAGTATCTCTGAAACTGCTAAAGCACAAGGATCATACTGTTTAGTCACTATAGGTTTTGACTGTATATACATCTACTGTATGTGGATGCTATATGGTAAATCATATTGAGAACACAATCTCTCAAACTTAAGCCTTAAAACAAGCCATATAAATGAACTGATTTAAGGTATTTTCCCCTTAGTTTTGGTCTTGGCGTTCCAATAAAAGATCTTCTCAGCAATCTCCAAGTTTGAATTAGCCTATTATCATATGGTCTGGATGAAAAGTTCATTGGTTATCTTCTAAGAATCACATACTGTATGTCTAGCAGCTTTCAAGGCTGAAAATGAAGAGCTCCAGTTAGTATTCTTGGACACTAAAACTTACCAAGATTTCAAAGCATTATACACTTGCTCTCTAAAGAAGCCCTAAGAGGACAACAATAATAATAAAAAAATTTCTCATTATATTTTTCTCATTCCAGAAAAATATAGGCGTTAAAATGAAAACTCAATGATGTAGTTAAAAATCTGTTTAAAGCTGCCTTTAACATAAGGCAACTTCAATTTGCCCTGTCACAAAAAAAATCTCATTAGTTTGTCGATCTATGTAAAGTATCTGATATGAATTATTAACATTAGAATATCTTGTAAAATATACATTAATCTTGATGTAGTATTCATTTTAATTACATTAATTTTACCCCAGAGACTTAATGAAGTTTTTGTTATTGAGTAAATCTCTTGAAATTACATCTATACATTTAGACATATTTAGTTCAACATACTGATATATTTTGAAAAAATATAAACCCAAGTACTTTATGGACTCTATACAAATTGTAAATTTCAATTTCTTACAAGTCTATAGATATTACAGATCTTAAAGAAAGCAGATCAGACTTTTTCCGATTGGCTGTGAACCAGAATATAAACCATATCACACATATTTAAACTGGGTCCCAGTTGCCATTTGGTTGACTATTGGCTATTTAAGGAGATCTTTCTGGATCACTTCTTCAATCACTTTGTTTTCATCTTCCTAAACAAGATTCTGCACTAGTTGTTCATTTATCAAATGTAGACTGTTTACTATGTAAGAATGAAAAAAAAATCTGGAAATATGTAACAAATTCATGCTAATATTAGCGGTTCAGAAAAATAGATGCTAGTTCATTGAAGCAATTTAATATATTAGTTTACTAGTATACATTTAACAAAAAGAAGCTACCTTTGTACAGATTTCTGGATCCATGCCCCCCTATGGCTCTTTGAAAGAGCTGAAGGTGGAGACAATCAAGCACAATTTCAACTCCTACATTGGTTCTTAAAGTGGCTATACTCCCTAACCCTAAACAACAAGCGTACAAGGAAGTAGGATCACACAGAGTTTTATTATTTAAAAATGAATCTTAAAAACTCACCCCTCATTTATTCCTTAAGGAGGGATTTCAGTGAAGTGTCTGGATTTCATTTCTTTTCCATATTGAAGGATCCATGGCTTTTATCAGGTAAGACTGAAATACTGATCTGTTCCCTGTTGTATTTTGAAATACTCCCTTTTCATCTCAGCCTGACTCTGAGGGTCATCCAACACTTGTCCTGAGGCAAGGGGATTGTGATTGGGTTCTTCCTGAGTACCTGGCTTCTTATTTGATCAGCAGGTGGAGGCTGTAGTCAAGAGGGATTTTGTCCAGCTGCAGCCCTTTTTGAAGCAGAATGCTATTGACAAAAGCTCAAGCCTTCTAGGATACTCTACTTGGGGCTGCTTTGAAGAATTCCTGCTGGCCTGTTTGTTGGTGGGAAAAAGTTGCTGTAGTAGAGTAACACTGGTTCTGTGGATGCTACATTGACTGCTGATAGGTTTCTAAGTGCAATTCAAAGTATTAGTATTGACATTTAAAGATATGATATGATATGACTCTCAGTTACTTTGGGGGATGTCTTCACCAAATAGAATTGGTCCATCATCACAGTCTTTCTAAAATGGGATATATTGGATTCCTGACCCTCATAAGCTTAAGAACACAGTTCTAGAGACAGCTGTCCTCAGCTGCAACCCCAGTGTTATGGAACAGCCTATACACCCAAAGATTATTTTAATTTTTTTTAGAAAAGTGGTTAAAAAGATTTTGTTTTGCCAGGAATTTGAGTGATGCTTTTGTGATCTCATCCAGTCTTCAGATCTGTTTTTGTTTATACAAGATTTTTTAAAATGTTGTTAATTAGTGGATTGGGATTTCACTGAACTAGGGCTGCATAAAAATCTTGGTTTACGTAGGAAGAACCTGGCTAACAAGAAATACACATAAAGGCCTACGAAAAGAAAAGAAAAAAAAAACAAAAAAAAAAACCACACACACACACACACACACACGTATACACACACGCATATATACACACACACATGTACATATCTGTGTATTTAGGCTCTATGTGTAATAAGCGCCTAAATGACTATATAGATGTATTAATCCAAAAAGGAAGAAAGATATTAGATTACATGCTTAAGTATCAAGTATCTTTTGATGATAATTCAACTACCCCATTTGAATATACTTTTAGATTCAGTTTAGATTTTAACACTATTAAAACTGTAATCTATCTGCAAAAACACGGAGTTCCTGGACATGGAGTTTGCCATTGTTCTCCTGGCAGTGACTCCAAAGCCACTTGTAAGGATAGGACTGCGGAGGTGGTGGCGGTTGTGCCGGCAAGCCAGGGAACCATCTCACCAGCAGCAGCAATTAGAAATACACGGAGCTGCCCTGAAGGGAACAGACCTCTGGAAAGCTGCTTGATGAAAAATCCTGGGCGGTGGAAGCAGCCTGGAGCCCCAGGCACTCTAAGAACACCGCCAGCAGCTGAGGGGACTGCTGTAAAGCCCCTGTAAATCCACATTGCACAGCCCTTCCTGTAAAGTCCAAATCAATCAAGTCCAGTTAATCCAAAGAAATAATAATAGTAGTAGTAGTAGTAGTAGTAGTAGTCGTAGTCCACAAAAAAGACCAACAGAAATAAAACAATTAGGAAACTGACCAAGTCAGAGAAATGCAACTCAAGTCTCTTCAGCTAGACTGAGTGAAAAGACTGAAGAGCAGGAGCAGGTGGCGTAGCTAGACCAACGTAAAAACTTTGGCACTCAGTCTCTAGCAAAACAGGAAGTGAATACCCATGCGTGGATTGTCGGAGCAGCGAAGCTGGAAAATAACTGAGATAGACCGTAATGATTTGGGAATGTAAAAGGACACATTTTATTATCTGAGTCTCACCAGGTTTTAAGGATTGTTCCTGCTGTCTGTCTCACCTTTATTAGGGCCATTTTTGGCAGAAATACATAAAATAAAATGAATTAGGGTCTGAAGTTTCCTCTCAAGAATGGATTTACTGGATAGCATGCTGGAGAGCATTAGTAACTAGGGTTAAATTTTAATAGTCTAATCCTGTAAAAAACATAATTTATAAAACAAAATGTCATATAAATGATCAAGAACAAAGGCCACTTCAACTAAGGTGCAATCACTTCTTGGGTCTGACACAATTACTTTGCTAGAGAGAAATTTTAGAAGTCATTCTCTCCAGGAACAACTGCAAAAGTCAATCTCTCTAGTGGAAACTACAAAAGTAATTTAGGTCTCAGAATGTAATCATCACAGCTGAATTTGGCCAGAAGAACATCAGGGTTAATAACCTCACTCTTGCGATAAGCACCAAGGGATCCTTAATGACCAGTATAAATTGAACTCCTTTCTTACTCTTTATTAACATACTATGTGGCTGATTCAAACCTACAAAAGCAAGAAATTAAGAAATGAAACTGCTAAACTCACCCTATAGTGCGTATATGTTGAAGTACCAAGACCGCCTACTGTTGTGAAAGAATCTTTTAAGATGCACAGCCTCCATAATTGCATGTTGAAAATGAATGAAATTAAAAGTAATTTTAGAAGATATTTTTGTAAGATGTATTTTAAAGAAAGTGACGTTTCTTCTTTACTTTTGCTTTACTAGTTTAGAAATTTGTAGAATATTTTAAGAATTGGGCCAATTTGTAAGTTTTATGTTCTAACCGTATTTTTTTATTTAGGGTATGGCACCATGCATAATAGACATGCCATGTATCTTAACTGACCAGTGGTCCCAAATTAGGTGAGAAAGAGAACAATATATAATACCACAGAAATTTTAGTTTGATGATTTGACATTATGGTTTCCCATGAAAATTTAGGAAATACTGCTCTCATGGATGGATCAAAATAAAAATGCTGCTAAGATTATCTCTTCATTATGAAAGTTGCAAAGCAGCTGTTCAGCATTCACTTTAAAGTGGTGAGACATCTGTCTTTAAATGACAGACCGTACGTAGAGGAAAATCTTTGTTATACCAAACAATACAAGCACACAATTTGTTTTTAGTAGGATGCTATGTTGCTATGTAGGGCAGTTTATACTAAAATTAGAGCTCAGCCATTCATAAATATTAACTTTAAGTAATACAGAGCTGTTAAGCAATCCATTTAAAAATTTGAATTTCTTGATTTGAAATTGCAGAACAAATTAATAGCAGCTAGAAACTGGAGAAAACATTAATTCACAAATTTCTATTGACCAAGGAAAACTTAGAGGGGGGAAAATGTCAACCACGACCCCTGAATGTGGTACCTCTAGATTCAGTTTTGTTCCCAACAAGCTTCATTCCATATTTCATTTAATATTTGAAAAAATAAATAAGAGGAATAATAGCATTTGGCAAAATAAAGCATTGTCTTCAAAGTATAATCATTATTCTGGCCCACATGTATCTTCAAAGCATTATTTGAAAATAAATATGGTAGGGGGTTGCAATTTGAAAGTGCGCTAAATGGGTAGCCACTTCGTGAAACTGTTCAGAGCATGTTTTAAAATTCCAAATGTGTTCACTGCCCTCCTCCGAAACTGGAAATTGCTGAATTAAGCTGTTAAATAGGACATAGTTAGCAGAAAGTTATAAAAGGCAGAAAGTTTTAATAAACTAAATCAAAACAGCAGAGTCACATGAATCAAACACATCCTCTTTGGTAATCACAGGGAGAAATAAGTCTTTTGAGAAGAAAAAGAATTTATTTTTTTAAACTTAAATTGTAGTGAGCAAGATTTTTATATTTATTTTATTTTATTTATTTATTTGTTTCAATTTGTATACCACCCTTCTCCAATAGGACTCAGGGCGGTGAACAGCCAAAATAAAAACAAACATACAAAATTTAAAAACATTTTAAAATAATTAAATATTTTTGGCCGCAAATTTAAAACAAACCCAGTTTAAAATCAATTAAAATTTAACCCAAAACTGTGGGATCAAGCCAGCCTGGCTAGTTGAAATAAATAAGTTTTCAGGGCCCAACGAAAAATCCGGAGGTCTGATATTATACGTATCTCTGGGGGGAGGTTGTTCCAGAGGGCGGGCGCCGCCACAGAGAAGGCTCTCCCCCTGGGGGTCGCCAGCCGACACTGTCTGGCGGACAGCACCCTGAGGAGGCCCACTCTGTGTGAGCGTACTGGCCGGTGGGAGGCAATTGGTGGCAGAAGGCGGTCTCGTAGATACCCCGGCCCTAAGCCATGGAGCGCTTTAAAGGTGGTCACCAACACCTTGAAGCGCACCCGGAAGACCACCGGGAGCCAGTGCAGCTCGCGCAGGAGAGGTGTCACATGGGAGCGCCCCGTCGCTCCCATAATCCCCCGCACGGCCGCATTCTGGACCAACTGGAGCCTCCCGGTGCACCCCAGGGGGAGCCCCATGTAGAGAGCGTTGCAGTAGTCCAGGTGGGAGGTGACAAGTGCCTGAGTGACCATGCGTAGGGAGTCCCGATCTAGAAAGGGGCGCAACTGGCATATCAGGCGAACCTGATAAAAAGCCCCCCTGGCCACGGCTGTCAAATGGTCTTCTAAAGACAGCCGTGCATCCAGGAGGACGCCCAAGTTGCGAGCCCTTTCCGTGGGGGCGAGGGATTCGCCCCCAATAGCCAGCGATGGCACCAGCTGGCTATATCGGGACGCCGGAAGCCACAGCCACTCGGTCTTGGAAGGGTTGAGTCGGAGCCTGTTTCTCCCCATCCAGGCCCGCACTTTTGTATGCATTGCAAACAAAATCTGCAAAGAAATTCTCAAAGATAGAGAAATACTTCTTTGTCTTAATGTACTGTACTTACTAACAAAAATAAATAAATAAATGATTTCCCTTAGAAATAATTTTTTTCTAGAGATTTTTCACCGCCTCACAAATATGATATACAAATGCAACAACTATACTATAAGTTTTTCAAAGAATAATCATCCACCAGACTGGATCAAATGACAGGGCGTTTTTTATTTTTTGTTTTAAAAAAGCCTTTAAAAACTTGAAAAAAGAACAGTCCAGCTCTAATCCTTGAAACCGTAAATAATTCCCTTCATCATAAAGAACTCACATGATGAATAATGACCGTATAAACCTATTATCTTAGGAATCCCAAATGCAACTTCAATATGTCATGAGTTAAAAGAACTAAGGCTTCATCCAAATAATTTTTTTGTGAATAATAATCAAATATCTTTTTGATTACAGTTAAGAATCTTTCTCTCAAACACCCAAGATATTATAAAGTTAAAAGAAAATTATCCATAGAGAAGCAGCTGAAAAATCAGCTGTCTGTATGAGGTTGGTTTCTACTGGGCAACCTTAAGAATATTTTTGTATTTTTAAAGAGTCTTTTAAAGAGGCATAATTTCATAAACCAAATTTAGCAATTATTTCTCACAATATTTTGTCCAAGTAACTAGGTAACTAATATATTTCTGAAGGATACATTCCAGTTACATGTTTAATTTAGTATTTCCACAATTAGTACATTTAGTATGTTCTCTAATGATTCAGTTCAATGTCCACAATTAACAAAGATTCCAGTTTTAAAATATTAGGCACTGCTTTGTATGATTGAAATTCCAGTTTAGAGCAAGAATGTGGTATAGTTAGTAGAAATAAAACAAAAACAATCATGTGTTTGAAAAAGTATGTTCCAGGAGAATATTTAAATGACCCATTATCAAAGATTAATGACAGAGATAATTTTGATTAGTATTATTTCAAATTCCTGATATATTAAATGTGTCTGAATTTCTCTCCCTTTTTCACTGCATCCATTTTTTTTTGTTTTACAGTGTAACTCCTAAATGAGATTTTGGGACAGGAAGTTACTACATAAATACTGGTAGCATGGAAAGATAAAATGAACAGAAGGATGGACTTGCCAAATGCCAATACCAAATTTCACTTACACTTCTCAAGCTGTCACACAGCATATTACTCTTTTGATTAAAAAACAACAACCCTCTCTTACTATAAACTACTGTAAAGCAAAAGGAGCACAAAAGCCAGGTTAAGCAAAATAATTATATCTCCAACTAGGAAATATATCAAAACTTTTAAAATCAAAGCATGTTATCCTTTAACAAATTAATGAGGTACTGTTATGAAAAGCTTTGTTTACACAAATCTAGTTGGAAGCAAGCATTATTTGCAGAGCTCTTAAAAAAGGTTCAAAACAAAGCTAGACTGCTTCTGGGCGAGAAGCTGAGAGCAGAGTAATTTACAATGCATGTTTTTCCCTCCCCCTTTGCAGGAAGCAAGGCTGTCATTGCGCAGCTGTGCTTCAGGCGTCATCATTCCCTCTGTCTCCCATCTTGCTAATTAAAAGGTTGATCACAGAACAATGCTCTTCTCATTAATTTCAGTGTTCCGATTGGGCAAGATCCCCGATTGCTCCGCCTGATCTTTTCCATGCGGTTGAAGTTAATGTGACAGGAGTCCGAAGATAGATTACCTGCTGCCATATTGCCTTTCGCCTCCAATCAGGAGCTATCTGTGTAAACTGATTGTTCTAATTTGCTCTCATTATTTTTACAATATCAGGAGAAAATAACGCACACAGCTCACTGTCAAGGCCATGAAAATCAGTCATTAGTTAAACCAAGGCACTGAGTGGCTTTATTAGGACACTGCGGCTTATTGATGTGTAGCTTCACCAAGCTAAAATAGCGCCTTTTTCCAAACAGAAATAGAGTGTCTTTAGTTGAAAGAAAACATTTATTACGCTAATTCAAGGAGCAGTAGAAAAATTGCTGCTCTGACATAGTTAATTGGCATTATGATATGTACAGCTGACTAGGAACAATGAAAATGTTTCAGTTCAGCCTGCATCTAGATGTCAATCTGTACCAAACCTGAGGGCTGTAAGCCTTTTTGTTTAAGGATTCACTCAACTGTTCCTTTAAATTGAATAACCAACAGCAAAAACAAAAACAAAAATAAAACAAAACTGATATAATCAATACCTACCAAAGCAGTTTCTGAGCACCAGAGAAGACATAAGAAATATTAATAATTGTCTGATGTTTTCTCAAAGTGCTCCCAAGGTCCAGTATTTTGTCTGAATACCCAAAGGATTTCTGATTAAGAAAGGAGCAACCTGGACCTTCTTTCAAAGAAGGTACCATGCTATCCTATTCAAAGGAATCCTCAGAAGTTAGAGCAGAAAATGTTTTTTTTTCCTCCTGATAACATTTTCGCTTGTACTCTGAAAATTCTTTTGAAACCAGAGTTTGGTTGATGTATCCACAGCCAACAAATATGGGTGCTCAAGCAAAGAAAAAAAAAATGTGCATGCCAAGCACGCCAATTTTAGTAACAGCCTTGTCCTTATTGTAACAAACCAAACAGGACATAGCAGACAAATAGTACACAAATAACTAAATTCAATTAGCTATTCAGAGGCCTGGGAAGAACAGCAGGGATGCACAATATTGAGCTAAAAAGTGAAATCTAACGAGAAAATGAAACATTAACAGTTCCATTGATGGATCAATGCATAGTTAAGACAACTAAAGAAAAGAATTAGAAAATTCATGTCCTTTGTCCATCTTGGCTTGTTGGCTTACTTATGAAGGGCTCTATTATATTTTAAATGCCTTAAGAAGAATATAGTAAACTGTCTTGTCAGCCATTATTCCCTAATTTTAAAGAAACAAGAAAGTGCTCCGTCTTTTTGCTGTTGGTTTTTAAATAATTTTAAAAGCAATCTGACTTATTTGCCATTCTGGACAAATAGGGACTGTAGGATTCTCTAAACTGTATTGCCCTTCTCTCTATATTAGCCTCCTTTCAGAGAACCTTAGCCAGGTTTTGCTCTTCAGAATTCTTGCATGGAAAATGGTGCACCGTGCCACAGTCAGAGAAACGTGCTGATGGCACAAATTACAAGCCCCCAGCCGAATGCTCCAGCCCCCACCATTCGGGCAGATTTATGTGGGCTCTTGCCGACGTTATTACAAGTCAGAGTTTATTGGGAAATTGTTACATTATGCGGAGTGTCTAACAAATTGCTTATGCTGCTATAATTGGATTACAACAGCCGCTTGCTCCCACCGGTAAGATTAGGCAAGTAGGACTCCTGCCGATCTCTGAGCGTTAGCAGTAATTTTATTTGCCTTGCCTCTCTCTTTCCTAACAACATGCCTCTCTCCCTGCCAGCTGTCTGCTGAAAAGGCACAGGCTTGTTCCTTGGCCCTAACAATGCAATTACAGCCCTGCAGATCGCACTGTTTGTGCATTAACTACAGAGCCAAAACGAGGCGAATTGATCGTTTGACTTTTGGAGTGGTCACGTGATCCGTGTGTGTATGTGTGAGATCTGGCATGCATCAGCAGGCAATGCTGCAGTACATGCCTGATGAAGAACTGGCTCCTCATTATTACCCCTCCTGGGGACAAAGACACAAGAGCTTTTCCGTGCTGACCCAAATGAATGTAAATTAATTTTTCGTTTAGCCAAAATGGTTAAGCAAAAGCATAAAAGAGTTTCAGTTATGAAATTCTTTTTTGCCTTATTATTTAAGTCCAGTATTGTGGTCTCTGGCTGTTATCTAAAATGGTCACTCCTAGTTTTAATATGATTCCATTATATCCAAGAAGATAATATTCATTACATTTCAATGAAGTGTACCATTATTCTTCCCATTTTATAGACAGAAAACTGAAAGAAACTTCTAACAACACATCTGCTACTATTTAGTGATTACATTGCTCAAGCGAAATTTAAATCCAGATTGTGGAATCAATGGTCTTAACACAACAAGAACCTGCTACTACTAGAACATGCATAAGAATCAGATTTTTCATTATGTTTGTTTCTCAAACATATGCAAGAAACGCATTATTTATATTTCTATACTTAACATAGAAAATAAATTATACCAAATTATTTCACCTGCAAAGGATACAGAATTCCTTAAGATTCCTAATCTCTATATCTAACCATATAAATTGGAATATTTATTAAGCTCATTAGTTTGATTCCTCATTTGTTAATTCAGTGCAAATATTATTGACTATACAGTAATGACCAGAATTTAAAATGGCCCTATCTAAAAAATGACTTGCCAGAGGCACCATAATTTGTGGAAATAACAAGATATAACATTATTTAATTCATGATGAATCCAACATACAAAAAGTAGCTTCCAAAACAGAAATAAAAGCATATGGTATGTGGTGTGGGTATAACAGAGACTAAATATGCCTGTTAAAATGTAGTTTAACACTCAAAAAGAAACTCTGAACAGCTGAAATATCTTATAAATAGCTCAGACCCAGAGGAAGTGCAAACGTCTGCATTGTGAATTGTAGATCTTAATTACAGACAATGGCTGGTACAGCAAGTACTAAGGAAAAAAAAACATCAGTGAAACAGTTGCACTGTTCATAGCTGGCAATAACTCTTCAGGAAAATATTTACTATCAATCAGTTATGAGAAAAGGGACTCCACGCTCATAAAACAGCACGTTGCTTCTCACACCAGCACTATTTTGATTCAGCATAATCTGAATTTAAACAGCTTGTTTCCTGTGGATATAATTTTGGAAATAAATAAAATATGTCATCTATCAAAATCTGGGAAAAATGCGACTTGGGTAAAGGGAACAAGAATATTAATATTTTTGCTTCAACCCATTTTTAAATAATTTTGACAAATGCTGGAAGGAGGAGTGACTAAGAAAGTGAAAAGTATTTCTTGTGATGTTGACCTCACAAAGATAATAAAAACATTGAACATATTCAATAAATTAATTATGTCTTATGGTTGTAGAATACTTGAGTAAATTTCATATTTCTTCTTTGGATTTATTTTCAGTTAATAAATGTGCATTTTCACTCTAAAATAATTATTGACATTCTTTTTTAAGAGGAAAGATGTATAAAATACATAGATTTTTAATTCCTCTGTTCAAACCCCAATTTTGAGCAGAACAGAAACGCACCAATTCCTAGAAGGCAGCATTAGCCATGTGTTCAGCCATCATTACAAAGAAAACATTAATGTGGATAAAGTGCAGAGCCTACTAAACTCTGATACAAAAAACAATGAGAAATAGTATTGAATATAGAAAGGTCACAATGCATAAACGGTCTTTCACTATAACTGTATTGACAGAATGCCTTTAAAGAAATTCCCAATAGGCATAGAGATGTTCAACAAATCTCATGTGCAAAATAAGGTCCTTGATCGAAGATCACTAATGCATTTCACAAACTTAAAATTTTCAAATACTATATATCCTATTCTAAATGATCCTATCACATCTTTTTATTTCCTAAGCCAATTAACTGCTCACTATAGAGTTTATATGTGCAGTTACATATGGTGCATGTAGTCTAACAACATGTAAAAAAAAAATCTAGATAGGAATGTTATCTCTTGATCTCCTAACCCCTTTGAAACAACTAGGAGGATACCACTGAAACAAAGCATAATTTCCCAAATCAGAACAGGATGACTAAAAAGCAGGGAGCAAGAGCTTCCATAAATTCAGGCCTAAAGAAATTCAAACCACTATGGAAGGAAATTTATTTCTGCCTCAGAATTCCTGCATTTCCAGGAACTTTCCATCCTTTTTGAATCTCCCAAAGATGCTTTTTTCAAGAGGCAACGGGACTTTCTGAAAGTCCCGTTGCCTCTTGAAAAAAGCACATTTGGGACAACCATGACCTGGATGACTGAGAATCTCCATAGACATCCTTTTTGAATATTCTTGAACCTCCAAATGGGAGGGGACAAGACATTAATAAGTACTTATATTGCAAAGTCTCCTCTATTGCCCAAAATACCCATATAGTATATACTTAGAGCTTACAAAATAAGAGAACAGCTGCTAGCTTGGCTGACTCTCAATAAGCCTCATTAAAGCAATACCTTAATTGTCCTTGAACTCAAGTAAAAGTTGTGAAGATGTCTCACTAAATTTATTGGGCCAACCTTAGAAGTGTCCACCTATCTGTGATTGAAATACTAAAAATGAGACAACAGTTAAACAAACCTTATTAGAATACTTGTTTACATACCTGGACACATTGATTGTACCATTCTATAGCTGATGGTGATCTATGTTCCTAATATGCTGAAATATTTTTTTTAGCAATTTGTAGGTACATGTCAATTATAAGAAATCAGCTTAAAACCCATCTGAAGTTGACATAGTTTTTACAAGTTATGGTAGTTTGTTTCTGAGCTCTTACAAGGCACATAACCATTTAGTTCTTCCTTATATAGCATCATAATATTCATACAGGTAGTCCTTGGTTAATGACCACTTGTTCAGTGACCATTTGAAGTTACAATGGTGCTAAATAGTGGTACTTAAGACTGGTACTCAAAATTCTGGTCACCCCAGCATCCCTGTAATCACATGATTGAGAACTGGACACTTGGCAACCAACTTGAACTTATGGTGGTTGCAGTATCCTGCAGTCATGTGATCCCTATTTGTAATCTTCCTGGCTGGCTTCCCCGATATATCTTCCTGCATGCTGCAGCCACCCCAAACCCCACAATGCTTACATTGGACCTTCCTGCACCCACCCCAAGCCTTCCACACTCACACTGTGCTAGACTGGCCCCTTCCACATCTAGCAGCAGCCCTAAACTGCCCATCATCATGCTTGCAAGATGCCTGGGACTTCCTGTCAGCTACCCCAGTCACTTTGCTTGTTCGTAGCTGGCAAGAAGTTGTGAGGAGGTCTTTGCTTCCGGATCCACAATTCTTGCTTAACAACGGCAATGGGATGCAATCATATGATGTCATGTTTTACAACTGCATTGTTTAGTAATAGAAATGCCAGCTCCGGTTTTGTCATTAACTGAGGACTATCTGTATTGCAATGCCTATTTAAAGTTAACGTCATGCATTTTTTGGCCAGTTTTGAATTTCTATGTCAAAGGGCGCAACCACACTGCCATGGTAATTTGCTTTCTAAGTATGCAGATATAAATATAAACATGACTGCCCCAAAACCTACCTTTCATCGCCTCTAAGCACTGAGAATAATAGAGGTGCTGCCTTCAAATACAGAATAGGTTCAGGGCAGTGACTGGTGGATGTCTGGAAGTCCTTTCCTCTCCCCCAGCAGTGACATTCAAATGGTATGAGCAATCACTGTCCCAAACGTGTGATGGTGAAGATTCAGAATTCCACTTGTCATATTCACTGCTTAATAATGGCAAAATGAAGTGGAACCCTGAGTGGCTAACTACTTTCTTCTTATGGGGAGTTCAAATCATCTAATAGTGATATTCCCTTGACAAAAACTTAAGTAAATATTCTGCTTTGAAACTCTGCCATGTGAATCCTCTAATATAGGGGTGGGCAACTGTAGCCCTTTTACAACCTGTGGACTTCAACTCCCAGAATTCCTGAGACAGCCAAGCTGGCTCAGGAATTCTGGGAGTTGGTCCACAGGTTGTAAAAGGTCCATAGTTGCCCACCCCTGCTCTAATAGGTTTCCATCCTATTTTGTTCTATAAAACCCTAACAAGATAACAAAAGGTGTTTATTATATGCAACATACCGGGTAAGGACTGCCACTATATAGGACAGATAGGCAGAAGACTAGCAGAATGCATCCATGAACACCAACTAGCAGTCAAAAAACACAATGAAAACTCTTTAATCTCATAACATATGGATGGACTCAACAACAGTTTCAATTAGAAAATTGAGCATCCTAGGACTAAGCTACATCCAAAAATGTTAGGGAATTCCTGGAAGTTTGCATTACACAAATCAATCATCAATAGGCACATAGAGATAAATCACATTCATACGCTAAGAGGCAATTAAAAAAGCTAAGAAGGAAACAAAAAGACCAAAATGCATCTTCTCTAGCAACTAACATTCAGAGAAACAGGAATTAACACCAGACAAACAATCAAGCAAAAACCAATAACGTAATCACGGAATTACCAAATCCTAGCATATAAACTAGTGCATATAAACAGGGCACTAACTACATAGTCGCTAGCACTGACAATGTTACCTAGTTAGGTAATGAAATGTCTGCAACCAAACTCAGAGAGCACAAGGGCTCCACAGTTATTATAAACTCTATACTGGGAAAGCAATACTGCTGAAGCACATCAAAATGTCCAGGAAGTTCCCTCCCTTCAAATCCTCCATCCAATTCAGTTGCTGAACTTTTCTTTTCTTCACAGCCTTCTTAAAACTATGACACACAAAGCTAGAGGTGGTAGGTTTCCCCATTTCGAGTTTTCAAAAAAAATAGTTACTACAGCAGAAGCATAGCCACCTCTATATCTATCAAAGCCGACCTAACCTTCTGGATCTTCCATAAGGTTAATCTTTTCATACCAGCATCAGGAAGAGGAGGAGGAGGTGCCTCCGACATGAGTGACATTAAACTGGCCATGCCCCCTGGCCACCCACACCCACACCCACACCCACACCCACCCGAGGTCAAACACAATCCTGATACGGCCCTCAATGAAATAGAGTTTGACACCCTGGTCTAGTTCTTTTGGCAGTCAGCAAAATAAGCTTTAAATCTCCAGCAGCAAGACAAGAGGATGTAATCCTGCAACAGTCCAATTGGACTATAACTGACCTTTAAAGACTCTTCCTACAATGTCTGCAGGAGAAGTCTTCTGTTAATACAGAATGAATAACTGTTGATTCTTGTAGAAACAACTCTTATCAACTTCAGCCTGTCTCAGCAATTGGCTGATAATGGGGTTGTGGCTTCACTGTGAGAACATATCCTTAGTGAACAGTAAGTGGAGTGTTTTTACAGTGTGGTAACCTAGTTGTATGGATGAGTCCATAGAAGGACAAGATAATATTCATGGAAATAAAAGAGAATAGCTTCTTCTGAACAAAGTGAGGATATAAAAGCTTTATGTTTCCATTTTAACAGGATAATACAAATACCCTGTCTATCTGTATATTTCCTAAACTGTGCAAATTTGTTTATTTAATATTCAAAGATATATGGTAAACACAGCTGGTTTAAAAATAAAAAAGTTTTGAGACATATATGTTACACACACCTATTCCCTTGCAAAATCTAGCAAAACCAATAAATTCATACACACAAAACATGCAGTCAACTATAAAAATCTTAGTGATACAGTGCTAGAAAAGAATATATCTTTAATTTGACAACAGGGCTTACTAATTATTTTTTGTTATCATTGGCTTTTTTCTCATGGATTGTCCCAAAGATTCTAGGAAGAATAAACAGAGGTCTAATTTCTGTAAGCACACCTTCATGTGCTGCAAAAAAAAAAAAAAAATCACCTCATGTCTCTCTACCAGCTACTTGTAAGTTATGGTCAAACCAATGAGCTCTGAACAGAAAAGCCTACTGCTGAACGAATTGCATATTGCCCAGCTTTCTCATACTCCCAGGGTGAAACTCAAACCAAATTTTTAGAGGGAATTTTCAAGCAGAGTGTAATACTGTGGTAATTACAAGAATCCCCATTTGTAGAAGATGGAATCATTTCTCTAATGCTCAGATAGAGCCTGATCATGTAATTACCAACTGTAGATAAGTGAAACTATGGATAATGAGGATGCTGGAAACAAGGACTACCTTTTCCAGTTATGTTTAAGAGATCTTGGCTATGAAGTTTATACAGATTTAACATGCTCATTGTGGAAGATATATATTACAAAAATAAATTCTACTTACCATATTTTTCACACTATAAGACGTACTTTTTTTCCACCCAAAAAGTGGATAGAAATGTCTGTGCGTCTTATAAAGTGAATGTTGCTGAAGCCCCGCCCACCTGCTGGCCCCTACCCTTCGGCCATTTTCAGCCTCCACATGCCTCGTTTTCAGCCTCCGTGTGTCCTGTTTTCGGCCCGTTCCAGATGGTGGGGATTGCTGTCGCCGCCTATTGTCGCCTGGAACGGGGCAAAAACGGGGCATGTGGAGGCCCAAAATGGGGCGCACAGAGGTGGCAATATGCAGCAGCTGTGGGCAGCAACAGTGGCGATGGGTGGCGGTGATCCCCGCACCCTGGAACAGCTGATCGTCAGTTCTGGGAGGCCGATTCAACTGCCAATCAGCTGCTCGTGCTAAATAAGGCTGTGCTGAAGCTGACTAGGCTGCAAGGAGGCAAATTGCTGGGAGGCAGAGGCAGATTTTTTTTTCTTGTTTTCCTCCCCAAAAGCTAGGTGCTTCTTATGGTCTGGAGTGTCTTATAGTGCAAAAAATATGGTAATAAGGTGCTTATTTTCCTATCAAAAATTACCTTGTGGTTGGAGCATCCATAAATGCTAACCTACAGCTGTATGCACTGAATCTTACAGGACTACCCTGAACTTTCTTCTAATGAAAACATGAAGCTTAAGTAAGGAGAAAGTGCACCCACATTCCAGTCATTCACAATTTCTCAGACCTAGTTCTTATTTTAAAACAGTCATATTTGGTTAGAGGGAAAGCTAAGACAAGATACACATTTTGTCTAAGAATAGTTCTTCTGAAGTGGAAATATAAAAAGACACATTACCCATTTACCATTATATGGCAATTTTAAGTTCTTCTGACTTCCCCTCTATCTTGTTAACAGGAGTCTCCAAAGGGGAGGGAATACAAGTAAATCTGAGTTTTTATTATATAATGGTGGCCAGCAGAGGGGGTAGGAGAGTATCACATGCTCACCATTTAGACTTCTATATAAACTTTACTTTAGAAAATAGATGATAGAGGCATTTAGATTCTTGGGTTACCTATTTAAATCAAACATGGGTACTTTCTTTACAAGAAGGTAGGAGAAAAATAAATCAAACCAACATATAAAAATATGACCCATGCTAAAATGTATTAAATAGAACATCTAGGATATATTTTGTTAAACTACTAGACTACAAAATATTTAAAATACATTTTGGCTTTTAATCTCTTTATTTTTCAGCTTTCTGAAAAGCCAAGGGATTATAGATAGGATGCCAAATGCCCACAAGGGTACACAGTCAAAGTTTTACTTACTTTGGCCACACAGCTTTCAGTCTTCATTGTAGTACCTAAGCAGACCGTGTCTTGGTTTAAGCAAAGTCTGGTACAGCTGTTATAGGCCTGTGAAGAGAGGAAAAAAAAGTGATAAAAATAGAGATACAACATAGTAAGAATCTATTTCTTTAAAAAAAATCTGTATTCCTAAAAGGGCCTTACCATAAAATATCAGATAATATTATTTGCAAATTGGTTTTCAGTTAAAAACTCAGAAGAAAAGCTGAAATACTGTGATTTAGTGATTAAAGAATTTAACTGGAACATTGTTTAAGATCTTAAACAAAATTCATATCAATCCTCAAGTATGAAATATCAGTGATGATATTGGGTCATGGTCTCTCAGTTGCTGGGAAAAAATTGGAGGAGTCTCTCCTTTGTATATCATCTTGACTTCCTGAAGAAAGTCAGGATATAAGAGAAACAAATAAATGCTAATTTTGTGATCACCAAAATCCTGCATTTACTTGAGACAATAAAAATTGAAAATACATATGTAAAGGTATGTAAAAGAACATTTACATATAGCATACTCCTCCCTTTCCCCCTCTCCCATGTACCCCTGCGATCAAGAGTCCATTAACCTCCTGCAGATCTGGGGATTCCTAACAGGTATGTATTCAGTAGACAAAATCTACTGCAAAAGCATTGCTATTTTATCTTAACAGCAATCACAATAGCACTGATATACTGCTCCATAGTGTTTTACAGCACTATCTGAGTGGCTTACAATGTCAGCACAGTATATTGCCCCCAACAATCTGGGTCCTTTTAGCAATCTTGGAAGGGTGGAAGACTGAGTTAACTGAGCAGGTCAGGATCGAACTCCTGGCTGTAGGCAGAATTAACCTGCAATACCGCATTCTAATAATGGCACAACTATGCTCGCCTTTTAAACATATCTGATGCCAAAATATACTTCGGCTTACTCACAGTGGTAATTGAAACATGAGAACTCTGTGGCTAAGCAGAGCCACAGTCGTAAAGTGAGATGTCATGTGATCATGGCAATTTACAATAGCTGTTTTGGCAGTCCCAGCTGCCACTTTTAGGTGAATCCTGCACAGTCATAATATCCCAGTGTCACATGATTGCTGTTTCTGATTTTCTGCTAATTTCCCAATGACTTTGTTTATCAGAAGTTGGCAGTTAAGTTTGCAAATGGTGAGAACATTACTGCAGGATGCTGCAATGTCATAATTGTGAGCCAGTTGCCAAGCACCAGAATTATGGTCATGAGCTGCCATTGCACTGACACTAAATCCCCCTTGTTCAGCACTGTGATAACTTTGAATGAACAAATGGTTCTTCAATAAAGACCTCCTGTATTATATTCATATATTTAACAAGGACATTGCACTGCGCATGATACAGGACTGGTGTTCTAATGAGTGAGGTCTATGATTATGGACAATGAGTCTGAACACAGAACACAAAATGTGTTCATACAAATTATATGGTCACAAATAGGAAAAGAAAGGTGTGTTGGACATGTTCACTAACTTCAATTCTTTGTAAAGACAAAGGGGGGATATAAATAAATAATATAAAATGAGTAGTTTATTGATGAAGCAAACAGTATCCAATATTAAAATAAGGTTCTTAAGTCTGTTGTTATCTTGGCTTTAAAAAAACAGAATTTTTAAAGATATTTAAAAGGCAACATCTTTTTGGCACGATGCTGTATTTGTTTGAACAACTGTTTCATCAGAGGGGTGATAGTGATAAATTTTATAGCCCCAAATTCTCGAGATCTTCCCCAAATTTTCTTTAAGGAGGGGTTTAAAGATAGACCCAGACTTTATTTTTGTTTCTTTGTTTGAGGCACGAATACTTTCCATTAACCAAAACACATGTATCTTCAATGTTCACTGAAAACAAAGATGGAAGAAGACATTCTGCGTTTTCATTTAGATGCTCCTTCCCTATTATTTACTTACTTTGAACACATCTTTTCATTTAAAAATATTAAGCCAGTTAGTTACAGAAAAATAAAGCCAATAATCATGTATGTAAGGAAAAATAAAAGAGAAAAATCACCTTTCATTCAAAGCAGCAAAACCCAGCATCTACAAAGAGAATCTGTCTACTGAACATCCAAAAGTGAGAAACTAAGTGTGCAATCCATAGAAAGTCATCCCACAATAGTTTGCTACACAAATTATTTCTGCTTCTCCTTATTAATGATCTTTGAGAGGCTTGAACAACTGCTTTCTTGATCTAGGGGATTACCCGAAGGGTAAAGCTTGAGAAATCTAAAACTCTTTCTGTCATGCAGGCAATATTACATTTTTTCACACTGCTTTGGATTTGTTCACAAAATGCAGAATGGAGTGTTAATGAGAAACAACAACTTGTATTTCAAACAATAAAATAAATAGTCTACCTTTGCATTAGACCAATGTTTTCTATGTGCCCATTAATAGTAAAAATAGTTTCTTTGATGAGCTACAAAATAACAAATATTCAATTTTGGATTGATATTTGAGAGTCAATATGGACTGTCATTTTTATTTTATTTTACCAAGATACTTTTATCTGCAAGAGCCAGTTTGGTGTAGTGGTTAACACATCAGGTTGGACATTAGGGAGAGTGTGAGTTCTAGTCTTGAAGCCAGCTGGGCAACCTTGGGCCAGTAAGTCTCTCTAAACCCTAGGAAGGAGGCAATGGCAAACCAATCCAAAGAACCATGCTAAGAAAATTGCAGGGATTTGTCCAAACAATTGCCAGGAGTCAACACTTAAAAGGCAAGCATGCAAACACACATTTTAAAATAATATTTGAATTTGGGGGTCTTATTTGATTTCCCATTTTTCCTTTAGCATGTATTCTCAGCAGCACAAACTCTGTTACCTGTGAACTAGATTTCTGTCCGTCCTGGCTTCTTTGGGCATTTCAGGGTGGTGGTGTTATGTTTGGGAGATTTTGAATGACAATTTAAGGGAAAAAGTAATGCTCCCTCTCTTAAAGAAGCCAGTTTTTGGTGTCACTGTTTTTGACAACTTTCTCCCTGTCTCTAATATTCTTTTTCAGGAAAAGGAATTTTTAGAGAACATCTTCTCTAAAAATTTCAGGAAATTTTTTAGAGAAGATGACAAAACTCCAATTATAAGGGATCCTAGATTATCAAGATCCTTTCCAGCATGGATTCAGATCTAGATATACTGTAGGAAACTACACTGCGGACTATATAATTTACTATATATATTACTGCAGACTATATAATTTACTATATAATTCTTTGACTTTCAGGCTCAGAAGCTGAATTGTCCAAATACCTCCTCCCCAAACACCAAGAGAAACCCGTTTCTGGGCCATGAGAAACAGTGTCTGAAATGCTTGCCTGATTCTGTGCCAGAGGTAGATAGCCTTTAATACAGTTTTATATTGCATATAAAGAATGCAAGCATAAACCAGTTTGTTGAAAACTACGCTTTTGGTGAAAGCTTGCTATAATTCTGAACAAGTTTTCAATTTCACACTGCTGCTAGGGTAAAACATTTTAAAGAGTTTAATTTTTACAGTGGCTTCAATGACACAGGATTATCTAACAAAGTAATGGCTAATCAATAGGGGTTTAGTTGTCAGGTGAAACATATAACACACTAAAAGGGATTGATTGTTAGACTCCTTCTTATTTACTAGGAGGTATATATTTAAAATGACACAAACTTGTTACCAAGCTACATTCCTTTAACCTTGCAAAGACTGTTTGAGATGAGTGTTAAGCAGCCTATAGCAAAACACACACTAATGGAAAAGAATATCAAGAAAACACACCGCTGCTTCAAATCATGTCAAGAGCAGGAGGAATACAATGAGGGTGACTAGGAGATACAAAGCTTAATCTGTTTCCAAACTGCCATCCCTGCTGGTACACGCTAAGAAAAAGAGAATAAACTCTACAATAATTGTCAGCGTGGAGGGTTTGGAAGGCCAAAAACTGGCCCGTTTTTTGTGAAAATGGGCCCATTTTTCACAAAAACAGGATGTGCAGAAGGTTTGGGAGGCCTACAGAGTGCTCCTGGGAGGCCACAATTTTTTTCTTGTTTTCCTCTTCGAAATCTAGGTGGGTTTTATAGTCTGAAAAATATGGCATATGAATCACAATTTATGGGTGGTGGGCTTAAATAATTGCATCAATTCAGAATATTTTGATATGGACTTAAACAGCAAACAAAAAAGATGGACTAATATACAGAAAATATTTTGAAGTTTGACCATAATCTGAGTTTCTACAGGTATTGTAAAAATGGCCAACATTTTCTGTGGAGCCATATTTTTTTACACTAAAAGAATCTCATTTTTCAATTTAAAAAATTACACAGTTTTCATTTTATCGCTTTTTAATTGACAAGCATTTTCAAGTTCTCATAAGTTACTTATATACAGTCTATTGATATCAATGTGACAAACAGCATGTTCAGAGAATCAGAAATAATTACAAAGTTCTTAATGTATATGTAATGCTGATATCACTATGTATCAGTCTGTCACATTTATTGTATATAATCATAGGTTATTACAAGCTAAGTGATGTGTAAAACTGTCCTTAGGTTACCAGTGTGAAGTAAGGTTAATTGTCAGAGAAAATAGCCTTTGAATCTCTGAGAGATTTCAAGCTTCCCATTTAAACCAATTGAAACCTTTTACAATTGTATGGTCTAAAGAAAATGTAATTTCCCAAGCAATTCATCCAAAAGATCACCATCTGTGAGTAAAACCCCATTTTTGTCAGGTGTGGCAATCTAAAGTTCAATGAGAATGCTTTCCCTACCAATTAATAAGTACATGATTTATCAGAGAAATATTGTAATTAAAAATTCTAAAATACACAGCTCACCTTGTCCTACTATTTTTAGAGACATGATTGTTAAAGAAATATTTGGGAACAGAACTGCCAGATGGTTTTAAAAATATTAGATTCTGAAGAACTCAGCAGATTTAAGAAGTTATAGGTAAATCACTTCTACAGATTCACAAATACTATTTCCATTTCAAAGGCGGAAGCTTCCATTAATTGTGTTTAATACTTTTTGCAGAGAGAGATACTTCCAAAAGTATTAAATAATGCTTGTAAATTTGAAAACATTTATAAACCATGCAATTAAAAATGAAATTTAAGTTGAGCTGCACAGTATTACCCATATTTCAAAATGCAACTAGTATTTCCAAATCTATGGTTAAATCTATTTCCATAGTCCAGAGTATTTATTATTCAAATTTCTAAGATTATATATCTCAACAGGAATTCTGGCTCTAGATGAATTAATAATAAGAGAGGCAACAGAAATTTGCAATGTAAAATCCCAATATAGCTCAATCCAGGTAGGCACGTGCCTCAAACTGCCTCAGGACCTGAGAGAAAAGCCAGGTATTCAACATTTGTTTAAAGGATAGCAGTGCTGGAGGAATATGCTGTTCCAGAGGGCATGAAGTGAGGCCAATATGTCAGATCATAGAGGACAGGCCAAAAGAGTGGCAGAAAAAAAGTCCCTCAGATAAGCAGGCTGTATCCCATGAAGGACATTGTAGATGAAAACTAACACATTGAATGGAGTAGTTCACAGAGGGATTATATGGGCATATCAAGTTATGCCCATCATTCATCTATTTTAAGAATGTATATGTCTGCTTTCGTTTTCCATTTGGAGCACAATTGTTTATACCGCTGCATTTTGGACCAGCTGTTGTTTGAGTGGTCAAGAAACAATGCACAGTTATTTCAATAATCCACTCACAAGATAACTAAAGCATGGATGACTGTGATAAGAATCTCCCAGTCCAGTGTAGGCAGTTTTGAAGATCTTGTCCACTTCTTCAGTCTCAGGGTCAAACACTTCCCATGTAACAGGCAAGGATATGCCTAAAAAACTCAAGAGTTACTCAGTTGGAGCTCGGTTAAGTTTAACACTCATATCTTTGCCAGAATCCAGTGCTGCTACTTTGAATGCTCATCACAGTGGCTGAAACTGAAACCATCCCTTTTGAGGGAGATGGGCGGTTCAGAAATGTGAACAGTAACATGAATTTTCGGGCTGGAAATCAGCCAACTGCCAACCTTCCAGATGCCACAACCCCTCCATGCTAGCTACATTGTTTAAAATGGTGGATACAATGTAAGAGGTCAATCATGGATAGACATCCTATTTGAGGGCCCATCTCGTCATTCCTGGAAACCCAGGACTTTGTTCTTTACATTTATCCACAGTTGTCCTACTCTACTCCAACCACCATTCTCAATTAAAGAACAACTGAAATCATCAATTTCAAATAAACCTTTCCACCCACTGGCTGGAAAAACCTAGTAAAACACCATTTTCTCTGTGGCTACCATCAATATTCAACCTCCCTTGATCACCACCTTAAAGATAAAGGCATAAAAAAGAAAGATAGAAACATTTGGCAAGGCACAATATAAACTAGATAAATCAAAACCCTTTTCAAAAATATTCCCACAGCTCTGTTTAAAATACTGCAATTAGATCTTTCTTCCTGTGGAACCCAGAGAACCTAATTTTACCACTAGAGGGAAGAATTGTCTTGGTACATAGGCACAATACATAGAAATGATTTTTTTAAAACAATTTCTTTAACAAAAGTTCTCTTGACTAGATGAGCCTTCTAATTACATACAAAATAACTAATAAGAAAAAAATCAAGACTCCCTCAACATTTTTTAAAGGGCAGCGATATTATCTGTTCCCATTTTAACTTCCCCCCAACCCTGAAAGTTACCCAATAAAGCTCTATTGACAAAAGCAAGGAAAAATAATTGTTTGTAAAACAAAATCTGAAATAACAAGATCAAACAAAAGAGAAATGTCATGGTAATTAGGCATCTGGTAGTAACCTGTAAATAAACTGTCCTCCAAAGAGAGCAGAAAATACATTCTGCTAAATTATGATTCAAGCACTTATTTTTAAAAACAGATTAGCTAATGTTGGCAGAATTTGCCAGATTCAAATAGCATTCCTTATGTATAGGCGGTCTATTCCATTCCTGCCTCATATCTTGACCATATAAACATGCAAAACCCACTTTTTCTGGCTTTCCTGTCTGCTGTTGCTAGCCTGCCTTATGTTTTGCTCATCTTCAAATGTTCAGATTGTTCATTTTAAAGCCTAGTCATTAAAAGGGAAGATGGCAACTTAAGCAGTCATTTTTCTTCCCATTTACAATAGGTGACATTTCTCCAGCAGTGCACAAGGTGTTGAAAACCTGGCAGCTGTTACCTCCTGGGACAGAGCTCCTTTTTTATCCTCCTCTTGACAGTTTAACTCAATGGGTCAGCACCTTTAAAGACAGCAAAGTATCAGTGAAGTGGATGGCTAGAGTTGAATTACTGCACCCTCCCTAATCAATGGAAGCCCTCACTGCAGGTGAAACTCTTCATCTATAGAGGTGCATGGGGGAGGAAAATGTAATGCCTTAAGCCAGATGGGTTTCATCTTGTGGTGTGTGATTTTTGCTTTGTCTTAAAAAAAAAAAAGAATGGAACAAGCTAACAAGCGGACAGATACTTTGTTAGCTTCTTGGCCTCTCTCATGGCTCTGAAGCCCCAGGGTTCCAGCCACACAAGAGAAAAGAATTCAGCATACACGTAAACACTTAAAGAAATATAACTAAGGGGATGGCAGCATGCTGTTTTCAAAGAGTTGAAAGTCCTGTTCACAGCTTTATTTATCACTATGCACGTTCAGTAGGCTGTAAGTGGACAGAGAAACAAAAGGTCAGAAGAATAGGCAATGCTAGACATTTACTCCCTTAGAGAGGAAGGCAGAAAAGCAGCACATCTGACAGACATGATTAGTATTAAAGTAAAAAGTCAATACAAGTGGGCTTTGTGTTTCAGGATAATATCTTTGGCAGCAGCCTTGAATTCCTGTTTAATTTATAAAGTTAACTCTTAAAGTACTAAAGAAAAGATTATTAACTGAGGGAGGGCAGGAAACATAAATGCATTACTTTATGAATATTTAAAAAAAAACTTGCTGGTCATTATCAATGTTAAAGGTCAGGCTAAATCAATCATGTTGATTTTTCTCTCCCTTAAAGATATGCATTCAATTTTAGATAACTATGAGATTTATTTATTTATTTTTACTGTTTTTCCTTCATAAGGTTTGCCCAAAATTGTAAACGTCCTATGGTTGGGCTCAGCCAGAGTGTCAAACTGGTGGTCCGTGGGCCAGATGCGTCACGCACAGGCCACACCCACCCCAGCCCCATGAAGGGGGGAACTGTCGTGAAATATCACGTGATGGCAATGTGACGCCGCAAGTTTGACACCCGTGGGCTCAGCAGTTTTTCTACTTTCCCCACAATATATCAGAAGCTTTCTAAGTCCTCTGAATATTGCAGCCAGAAAACACAATGCAAAACTGCTGAAGAAATGGCTGACCAAAATACGGTGATGGAAAGGTATAACTATTCTAGCAGGGGAATTCAAGGAGCTGAAGTCCATACATCTAAAAGTTGCTGAGATTGAGAAATGCTGATGTAGAAGGAAGGAGAACCATTTTAGTTGACAGAAAGTCAGGGATAGCTGCTTCACTTTTATTCTGTCTGGAAGCTGTGCACTTCAATGCAAAAACTGCCATGCATATCATTTCAATGATGCTGCTATCAGCACTTCCCCCCACATGGCACCTTTTGACATAAATTCCTCTCTGCAACGACTATCCAATCTCCCTCCACCCGCAGAGCAAGTTTTGACAGGAAAAAGATACTTCATTAATACTCTATTTGAGCAAAGGGGAGTAGTTTTCCTTAAATAACCTGTGCTGAGCCAATCTTTTCAAAAAAGGCAGGAGAGTAATCAAGTTCAGGGCAGCCCTGGACAGCTGCCCTGTGACCTAGGCCTGTTGACCTTTACTATTCATCACTTTCCTTTAGAGTAGGAGGGCAGACTCTTGGGGAGTGACTTCACAATAGACAGCTACAATCCAACAATAATATGGTGCTTACAAAAAGAAAGGGAAAACCCAGATGGTATTGCAATAAATTTACAAATCTTCATTCATGGCTCTGTTTAACACACCCCAAAGCCAAAAGGCGCAAAAGTCCCTGGAGAGATTCCCCCTCATTGGCTTCTAAAGACTAACTCTCTTTTTAGGCTACTAAGACTCAATTCTTCACAGAAGTAGAGCCCTTAAAATAATAAATGCTTGACCCAATCAATCTACCATTCAGATCCAACACTAAACGATGGGTACTGAAAACTAATTATGTTTTTGGCAAGAACTTTGAATTTAAAATAGAAACACACAGGTTAAAAAGGGCACTGAAGCATTTGAGAGGGTCTTTCAAAAAGGCTGCACACATACATAAAACAGGATTCAAACCAGGAGTTTCATTCAATAATTCACACATTTATTTTTAAAATGAATCAGATTAGTCCCATGTGTGACCTGCTGGTCCATCTGTATTCACTGGACTTAATGGGCATTCTTTTCACACTAGCTTCAGTTTGAAGTATGAGACAGATAAATTTAGTTTAATTTTCAACAGATCAAGCTATCCATTTTCCAAACAGACCATCTGGATCAGCCTATTAAAATTAATTTATAACTTAGCAGAGAAAGCATTTGTTTGTTAGCTAAACATAGTTGCCAAAAACTTTGGCCCTCTTGTTATTGTTTTCTAAAACTTCACACACACACACACACAAATCATATGCTGCATGTGTGTATACAGATTTTATCCCTAACCTTGCCCCTCCACAGAATTTACTACATGTATTTTTTTCTACTTTTAAACTAATTATTTCTCTCTCCTTTATTCCTTCTATTCATGAGAAAGTGAAAGCAGTCAAAATGAAGCCCCTCATACACTATCTTTCAACTGTTACCCTGTTTCTCCCAAATTAAGACATCCCCTGATAATACGCCCAATCGGGCTCTTGAGATCATGGCAATAAGGCCAAGCGCTTATTTCAGGGTTCAAAAAAATATAAGACAGGGTCTTATTTTCGGGAAAACGCGGAAATGTTGTTAATGCAGGGTGAACAGTGGTAATTCTTGCCAGAGAAAAGTTAATGGTCACTAGGATCCTTATGACTAATTTAATTCCTCTATTATGAATGCCTTTATCATTGTAGATCAGATAGCGATAACGGCTTTTCACATTATTTAATCACTCTTCAATTCAAGATAAATATTTTTATTTTAATCAATTAACCAACCCCTTCATCAAGTAATCTCCCAGAAGAACTTTTGTTTTGTATGTAGTTTAGGTTGAACTGCAAAGTCTTTGGTGCTCCCTGAGCACTGATGTTACCTAGTTGGGTAATGAAATGTCTGCAAGAAAACAACCAAGCTCAGAGAGTACCAAGGACTCCACATTTTAAACAGCTCTAGCTAAAGAAAAAGCCATATTTTGCAGGGCTAATGTGAAAAATATATCCAGTAACTTTGGCAGTCAGGGTTATTGACTATATTTTAAAAACATGTTATTGCTGGTTTATCTTAGGTTAGATTATCTATGAGTTCTCAGCTTCTAACAGCAACAATTGCACAGTAAAATCTCTAATTTGGGGGTAAGAATACTGATTATTTGTAAACTATAAAGGACAAAATTCTCCAAACAGGTTAACACACTCAGGTTGCCATATAATCTTTCCCATTAAATTTGCAACAGCAACAGCATAAATATGCTGATAATATACTGTATTTTTCAGAGTATAAGATGCACCTTTCCCTCCCTAAAAGGGGGTGTCTTATACACTGAATTTAGCCCCGCCCACCCACTGGCCCCCACCCTTTGGCCTCTGCCTTGCAGCAGTTACCTCCTTGGAAGCAAACAGCAAGAAAAAACAGCTCCTTTCAGCTTCAGCACAGTCTAATTAGCACAAGTTGATTGGATCGTCCTCCCGACTCTCAGCTGATTTGCTCTCAGCTGTTTTGCGTAGGGCTCTCTGCTTGCTACAAAGACGTAAATTGCTGGACCAGATTTTTTTTCCTTGTGCTAATCAGGCTATGCTGAAAATGAAAATGAAAGTAAAGCAGTTACTTTGCTTGGTTTGCTGTTTGCTGCAAAGGCAAAATTGCTCAGAGGCAGAGGGAGATTTCTTTTTCTTCTTTTCCTCACCCAAAAAGGTATGTGCGTCTTATACTCCAGTGCGTCTTATACTCCAAATACGGTAAATCGTATGCCCCTCATTTAACTAGTAGTTCTGGTACAGACAGAACACTCTCCTTTCTATATTGCAATTCTCACACACTTGCCTGCTGCTCACCTCCAGCTCTGCGGCCCGGTTCCTAACAGGCCACAAACCGGTACCAGTCTGTGGCCCAGGAGTTGTGCACCCCCTGTCTTAGATCACTGCCTCTCAAAGACATAAATTGTAGGTCAAATTAAATTAACCTTGCTATTCCAAACAGTTTAGTCAAATCATAATTTTACTTTCACACAGTCCTGAAATTTCTCAATAGTACTTTGCCAGTAGTAGGTATGTAGCCTCACCAAACATTATGTTGCTATGTACCGTGTTTCCCCGAAAATAAGACCCTGACTTATATTTTTTTGAACTCTAAAATAAGCGCTTGGCCTTATTGCCATGGATGCAAAAGCCCGATTAGACTTATTTTCAGGGGATGTCTTATTTTGTGGAAAACAGGGTACGTAACACAGTCATTGAAGGTTAAGGATATAGTATAACTATAGATAATCTGAATGCATTGGGGTCCCTTAACTTTCCTTCTTATTGCATTCAAACTGGGACCAGAAATATATGACATTTTACTCTGATGTAACTTTCATCAATATATTGAATAATTGACTGCTAATTACTTGTTCACTTGAATTTTGTATGAGATAATCTTGCTGTTTCCTAAGAGGTTAAATAGGTTACAGAAGTCTGAATGGCTATGTTATACATAAGATGGGAGACTGTTGCCAGGTGAAATCAGCAAATAAAATGACTACAATTTTATCTGTCTGATACACAAGGCTCTGCTTTATAAACATTACTCAACCAGGTTAAGATCCATAGGGAACAACTCCCAGACTGCTCTATAAAGATTATAGGTTATTTAGACATAGATTAGCTCCTAAAAGTCAGCTTCTGAAGAATACAGAATCACTTCAAAATTAGCATAATGTTTCAAATTGAAAGGTTGTAACAAAATCATGTCTATATTTATGCTATAGCTTTTCACGTTCCAAAAGTATGTCAGAGAATCCTAGCTGTTTTCAAGTAAAGAGGTGGATGGTATTTGTGAGTCTGAATCAGGGGTGAAATGTAAAATGTGTTATTACCGGTTCTGTGGGCATGGCTTGATGTGTGTGTGTGGGGGGGGGGGGGTAATGTGACTGGGTAGGCGTGGCCAACTTTTTTTTTTTTTTTTACTTTTCAAAGCATTTTTTCTAATGCTTTGAAAAGCCTCTGGTGATCGATCAGGCAACTCAGCTGGGATCGTCAGAGACTTTTCAAAGCATTTTTTTTACCACCTCTTCGGCCAAGAGGTTGCAGAAAAAAATGCTTTGAAAAGCCTTTGAGGATTGCAGCTGAGCCGCGCGATCATCAGAGGCTTTTTTTTTTTACTTTTAAAAGCATTTTTTCTACAATCTCTTCCAACGAAAAAATGCTTTTAAAAGTAAAAAAAAAAAAAGCCTCTGATGATCGTGCAACTCAGCTGAGCATGGTGGGGGGGGGGGGCGCGCAGGGATTTTTGCTACCGGTTCTGCGAACCACCCGCCACCATTGCTACCGGATCAGGTGATCCGGTCCGAACCAGGAGCATTTCACCCTGCTCTGAATCAATTTCATACCTGCCTAAGTGCATTCTTCTCAGGAATGATCTTTCTGGGAGGCTCATCATTATTACAATCTTCTCTTTCAGAGGAAGTCTACCCAGAAAAGAAAAAGAAAAAGAAAATATTAGTTCAAGTATTCCATTAAGGCAGTTACCTACATAATTAAACAAACATTTATAATACAGGCAGTCCTCATTTAGCAACCGCAATCGGTTCTATTGGCAAGGTTGCGAAGAAAATCATGTGACTGAAAGAAAGCAATGCTGCAAAGATCACTGGTTGTTGCTGTCTCGTTAAGCAAAAGTTCTCTCATGCAGTGATGCCAAAATTACTCTCGTTCTGGTGTGTATTGTTGTCAGTAGAAGAAATTGGGCACAAGTGCATACCCAGGTCAGAAAATTATTTTTTACTAACAGTTATTACCATCATATTTGGAAATGCTCAATTAATAAGGCAACTGCTAAATGAGAACTACCTACCTGTATTGCAAATATAAGTTTGTTGTTTTAAATTTCTACAATGCAAAATGCTTATTCTTTTACATATCTAAACTCGTATGTCTTACTCTGTGACAGTACAGGATTTAGTACACTGAAATCTCTTTTATGAAATTTAAATGAATGTAACAAAGTGGACATCCTATAAAAACAGAGGTTTTTATGTAGCATTTGTAGGGCTCAGAGTTCAGTTTTTTTGTTCAGCTAAATGGCAGAGACCCTATCTGCCTCCCACCACCCAGAAAATAAAATATACCTCTTTTCTGGTAAAATTCTGTTTCTGTTCCTACAGGTGATATTACAATGACATCACCCCAAATCATGAAACCCTCAGTAAGCAAAATAACAATAAAAAAATAAAAATAAAACTCTTGTTTGTTTTGCAACCCACAACAGATATCTCCAAATCTCTTGTGAGGTCTAAGCTAGCTCTTACAATGGAGAGCATGTTTTACACTTCCAAGCCAAGCCACTGCCCCATTTACTTTAGCACTACCTTATTCTGACATACTAGCTGTACCCAGTCCTTAGTAGCTCTGCCACTTGATTCTGTGAAGGTGCCACAGACTGAACCAACTTACTTTTTACCATTTAGCTTCTGTCCTTCTCATCCATGATACTAAGATGACCATATGATTATTTTTAGTCACATATTTCCTAGCAGCAAATGTTTATTGTCTCAATGATACTAAAAAGCCATTAACAATTATAATTAACTGTGTTGTGCTAATTTTATTTAATAATCTGAGAAGCCACATTTTAATTTTTTTCTGGTGGCTAAAAAGGTGATATTAAAATGTTTGTAAATAACTAAGGTATATACTAATTTTTGATTGCATTAAAAATAAAAATTCCTACCCAAAACACTCATTTGGACAAAATTCAATAGATCAGGGGTTTCCAACCTCTGGTCCCTGGACTGGCACCAGGCCAAAGCATGCCAGAGACTGGGCCATGCAAACAAGTGAAACCCCATCCGTGGGATGCAGGCAGCTTGCGAAAGCATGCTCCCTCTGGCCCACAGAAAAACCTCTCTCCACAGAACCAGTCCCAGGTGCCCAAAAGGTTGGGGGCCACTACAGTAAGACAACACAGTGTCTCAGTCATGATTCTTATACTTTTAAGGACAATCTTAAGTCAGAAGACTGCTGACATCATTCCATAAACACAGAAAATATGGGAAAGAAAGAATCAGACAGCAAGTAAGATAAAGGATGGAAAAAGTTTACACATTACATTTTTAGCCCTTTAAAGCGCTCCATGGCATGGGACCCGGGTACCTTCGAGACCATCTTCTGCCACCAATAGCCTCCCACCGACCAGTTCGTTCCCACAGAGGGTCTCCTCAGGGTGCCATCAGCCAAGTTATGTCGGCTGGCGACACCCAGGGGGAGGGCCTTCCCTGTGGGAGCCCCAGCCCTGTGGAATGAACTGCCCCCAGAAATACACAAGATCTCCGACCTCCGGGTGTTCCGCTGCGCATTGAAGACCTTGTTGTTCCGCCAGGCAGGGCTGTCAATATAATAATTTTAAATTGGGGTATTTTAATTTTTAGAGTTTTAAATCAGCCAAATCTATTTAATTATTTTAATTTTTAATTATTGTTGTGTCTTGTGTTTTTAAATTGGCTGTACACTGCCCTGAGTCCTTTGGGAGAAGGGCGGTATAGAAATAAAATTATTATTATTATTATTATTAGGTTGATATTACAGTGTTAATGCAACTGGAATTTTTAAAAAAACTTTAATTTTGGATCCTATTTTGCTTTGATGTCCTTCTAAATTATATTACTAAAGACTCTGGAATTCTATTGCCTTTATGTTGCCCACCCCAACATGCTTGAAGTTTACCAATTTCATCTTGAAACTAAACAGCTAATTTGAAGCCTTTGTTTTATTCATTATCTTTATAGGTGGCAAGACTAAGAGGTTGGCTGAACAAAGACCAGACAATGACTGCCAAGTGCATATGGTGGCTCACAGCTTGCCGTCACCCTATTCTACTGCACCAACACAGCAGACTATTAAAGAGGAGCGCTGCTCATGCACTTTTGTCAGCAAGTTAAGTTACGCTTGGCAAAGGCTGAAAAACTGGAAAACATTAAGCTCTGTAACAGCAGCAAAGATGGAACTCATTGCTTAGAAACTGGAAATCTTGGTGGACAACAAGCCTTAGAATATTCCTGAAATATATTTTGTATTGTAACCAATCCCAAGACAAAAAATAAATTTCAAATGCTAGTTGTTTTTTAGGTCTGTTATGCATCCTAACAAGTAAAATAGATATGGACATCTGTGATCAACACTTCCCACTGAACTGCTTGTTGACTTTCTTATAGCAATTTAAGAGGGCCAGGGCTAGATTTCTGATTCAGCAAGATGATTATTCTTCAGAGGAAAAAATTAAGCGATTGTTACTATCTTCTACTCTGCTGATCAGTAAAGAAATGCTTTGCAATGAAGTACAAGGAAGTTCAAAAATTGTGATTAAATTAGATAATTATGAATATAACCATTCATTATATTCCTGTTGCTAAAACTTTCTTCATTTTGAACGTACAATTTAGATAGAAAAAAAAGTCATTTTGCTATTGCTATTCTTAAAAAAAATTAAATCAGAAATTATATTCTCTCTAATGTATGTGTCATCGGACATCATGAATTATTAGATCTTTTGACTCGGTTTACCATATACATATACATACATTACATATGGTCTTTTGCTATTTTCCCCCACATTTAACAATTCAGAAAAAGGCAATAATTAATGATATAGTCCCACATGGCATCAATGAGAAGAGAATATTCTGAATTATTCTATAATTGCCACATGATATTCAAGAAAGTAATGAGATGGTGTGGTTGATATTATTTTTATCTGCTTTAAGGAAGGCCTGTATAAATAAATGTAATATAATTATAACAATAAGTGGTAACTTTCCTGGGAAATTTTGTTTTCTGGCTTCAACCCTAACCCTAACAAGATTAAAGATAAGAAAGCATAAGAAAATGTAAAGTAAGCTAATTTTGTGAGAGATGTGTTCTATCTCAGTAATCAATAGGCGGACAATACTTAAATTGCTACTTGCAAAGTGACCTAAAGAGGAACAGACTTTTGAGAAAAGTCATTTGTTTTACCTTGTAATGAACACAACAAATCTGCCTAGCATGTGACCACCTAAACAACCATTGTACACAGTTCTCTCATGAAATTCAGTCACACCTCTCCAAAACATCCCTACATAGTTACAATGAAGAATCTGAACATAAGGCAAATTGTTGCATTAAATTCATCTGCTAGAATCAGAGGCAATGGATGTATTAAAAGCCTTTCAAGATTATTAAAAATGCTTCTTGTCTCAAGCAATAATCTTGCCAATGGAAGCATTGGGGTTTTATTTCCTGAGGATGGGAAAAGTAGAGGCTTGCATTTGTCAGCACTATTAATAAACCATACAGATGCAGCACTTTTTGAAAAATCTATCTGCATGTGAAAGCAAGGAACCATATATACACAGAGCGCACTTCTTTATGCTTTCAAATCCTTAATCCTGTCTGGAACTGTCAGTGGGGGTTAATGGTAGCTTTGGATAAGAGAATTCCAATCTGGTTGGCAGATGGATAGGTTGGTTATAGCTGCATAACTATGTCTTGCCTACAGGCACAATTCAGAACACTGTTAAAGCAATATAAAATCACTGTCAAGCTGAACCATTTGGATCAGTAGCAAGGAGAAATAATAATAAAAGGAGTTCATTTCTGGGCCTTGTGTATTCACGCTAGTATGCAGAAACTGATTAATTGTCATCATGTGCTGGTCGGCTGCACCTCAGATTCCTACTTCTGGAGTAGATTTTGCATGCTAATATAATCATTTCCCCTCTTGAGACATTAGCAAATAATCAAATGAAAAACTGGATCATAATTTACTGAGATTCAGGCAATTTTCTATGCAAATTTGACTTGTTATTGCTGCTGCCTCGTTAATCTGAATGCCTTTGACAAACTCCTTTGATTTATGAACTCATGACAACTCCAATGTGTATATATTTTGCTAGATTGACATTATCATTAAGAGTGGGTGGACTGAGCTCATATGAATGGCTGATTTTATTCGCTGGTGTCGGCTGCTCAACAGCTGAGCATCTCCTTTGCACAAAGCCCCCAAGCACAAGGCTCTTCCCATCTACCCATCCATTCATCATCTCGATGTTAATTGGCCCAGGCTTTAAGCAAATTTTCAACACGATTTAAAGGCATGATGACACTGATTACTGACCCTCTGCCATACGGTGTCTATTGATTAACCTGACAGAGAGAGAGGGTGAGCTTGAGGGGAAGTAAGTGTATGGGGATTTACAGAGAGAGAGAGAGAGAGAGAGAGAGAGAGAGAGAGAGAGAGAGAGAGAGAGAGAGAGAGAGAGAGAGAGAGGAGGGAGCGAGGGAGAACATACATACATACAGTATATATGTGTATGTGTGTGTATACACATACACACACACACACCTATATATTCATTCATATATACATACATACATACATATATATACTATATATGTACTTGTGTGTGTGTATACACATTTTATTTGCATTGTGTATGTGTATGCATGTGACTGATAGTTACATGCATATACATACACAATGCAGATAAAATGTTTATCATTAGTCATTATCTCATGAACCAGAATTTGTTGGTCTTTAAAGTCTTTAAGGACTGCACACACTAATTAAAATGAAGGCTGCTTTGAGAGAATAAAGCCAGTTACAACTATCATGTCAAATATCGTATCAGACTATGGAAGCAGGCAAAGCTAAATGATAGAATTAACTGTGTCTAGTCATCATGAACACTATTGGTATACAGAAGTAAAAATTAGCAGCAGCACAATCAGATCACAATTAATTCCTTAAGTAAATCAAGAACAATTAAAGAGATTGAATACAGCATTCCAGACACTTTGATAGACTCACATTTGGTCTTTCAATACAGAAGAGGCTTTGGGGGAAAGAATCCAAGTTGAATTTCACCATCTTATGGGACAGCATAACTTAAGTAAGGATTAGAAAATTAATTTGAATTACCTTGTGACCCTGTCCACAGCACACATTTAAGACAAAGGGGAAATAAATACTAGTCTAATAGTTGCAGAAGAATAAAGTTCCTACAGTCTTTGTAAATGATAGATTGAAGCAAGAATCTTGTTACTGTAAAGCAGGGGTGTCAAACTCGTGACGACACATTGTTGTCATGTGACGTATTGCAACTTCCCCCCCATCGCTAACACCGGGGTGGGGTCGGGGTGGCCAGCGCATGATGCATCTGGCCATAATTTTGACACCCTGCTATAAAGGGACCATCAACCTCTGTTTTTTTCTTATGTGAGCTTTAGTAGTTTATAAATTTCAAAAAATATTGACCTGAAAAACAGATAGATGTGTGATACATCTTTAAAAACAAATCTCTTCAATATCCAAATGTCTCCTACCCCAAGAAGGTAAATTAAGTATGTTGAGGACATAATCTCTCCAATGCTTGAAATTTCCAAAGAATAAGAAAGCAGATAAAGATCTACAAACCATAAACTAATACAAATAATAGAAAATAGTTGGAACAGGGGATTTCTTCAGTGAGAACATGTAAACAAACTATGTAATTCATTACCATAAAGTGTGAATTGTGAATTGTAAAATCAAGGAGAGTGGGACAGGCAGGAGAAAATGGGGAAAGTATTTTTCTCTGAAGCATTTCTTTTGCTTTAAGAACTGAATATACTGCCTAATGTATCTCTAAGTGGTCAGAGATAAACATAGAATATTGGCTTGAAAAGAGTCACTAGATTACAGATCCTCGCTTGTATAGACCAGCAAGATGATGTTTGGAGCAAGACTGAACTTCAGCTGCACTTGTGGCATACAAACCAAAATGTACCAAATGTGTCCTCATAATTAGCAGGGAATGCTGACCTTGGCAAAGCCACATCTAAGGCTACTCATCTAGTCTGTACCTTCTCTATATTACTAAAAAGTGTTATACAAAAGTTTAATTGCCCAAAGTCATGATAATGAAAGTCAATTATCTGTCACCCTACCAGCTGAAAACCATGGCATATGAAAGACCGCAGCTTGGAATGTAAGAAAAGTAAATTAATCGATCAATGGAAAAAATGAAAGAACAAACTGTATATAATAACTGTAAAACTAAGAAAGAAGAAACATAGAATTGAAGAAAACACATAGAAAACTGAAGGTGTAGGTATAGTTATAAAAGACTAATTTATGATAAAATAGAAATTATCATTTAATTAATACCAGGATATATGAACGTAAGACTCTATAGGCTGGTAATACAGGTGTCGTCTTACAACTATTCATTCAGTGATCATTCAAAGTTAAAATTGTACTGGAAAAAGTGACTTATGACCGTTTTTCACATGTACGACTGTTGCAGCATCCCTATGACTTTGTTTTTTCTTTGAAGATGTTTTGCTTCTCATCCAAGAAGCTTCTTCAGCTGAAGACAACCATGACTGAGAATCTCCATAGACAAAATGATTTTATTTACATATGTAAATAAGAGCCATAGAATATAATTTCAGTGACTTTTATTTACATAAGTAAATAACAGTCTTCGAATATAATTTTCCACAATTAAGCAAAGAACATTTGCTTTCTCTAATCAGGACATTTAATTATTTTTGTTTATTCAGACAACTGTACTAGAGCTGTTTCATAATATTTCTTAATAAGCGGTTAGATTACATCTATAAAAACTTAAAGGATATTAAGGCTTATCAGCTTCCAAAATGAAATATCCTTTTAAAATCCTCTTCATCTTCCATTTGATTTCTAGCTTTTTACTTTTTTCGCCGAAGGGTATATATATTCTATTTACCAGTACTTAAAATTTAAAATCACATGCTAGGAAAAGCAAAACGCCAAAAAAAAAAAAAACCTGTTGAATTTTACTATTGTAAACTACTATTGTTGGTAAAAGTGCAAATACCTAAATCCCACTGTGCAGCTTACTTTAAACTTGGAACATTAGTAATACAACAATGTAGCAAATCAACTGGAACTAAGTTTTTGTTCATTTGAAATTCTTTTCAAATTCTTTTGCATTACAAATCAGTATTTTTAAAATGCTATATCCTAGCACATAGAAGAATAAAATTTAACAATGGAATGCAATAGAATTCAAGACTTTTTCTGAGTATTGGCAGAGACATATACAGTAGGTTGTTTTTCTTGTATAGCAGAAAGCAGGGTTAAACATCTATGGTACAATGCCAAGAGACATTCAAAAACATTTTTCTAGAATTAACAAGAAGCAATAAGATTCAAGAGGCCTGGGGAAACTTAACAAAAACTTTGTATTAACATTCTGTAGTCACAGGTTCATAGTCTCTTCTTAGTATCTATTATGGCTTCATCTGCAGGAGAACAGCAGGTACTCAATTAATGTATTCTAAGATTTGCTAGTTTCATTGCACCTTTTGTGTCATGTTCACAAAGACTAGTTAACTTTGATATCTATTATATGACCTTAGATCTGATTATCCCTTAAAATAACTGAATCCTCATTTCCAGCTCTGTTTATAAAATATATAATCATAGTTCACAGATAATGGTAGTCCATATGATGGCTTATGTCTAGCCTAATACAGTACACAAATCATTTCACTGTGATTTATAAAACAAAATGGACATATTTGCACATCATGCTATGAAAAAACATGCCTTATATCTTACGATTGTCCTATTTTTGAATTCTCATGACCACTGAACAAATGCCAAATGGTCTATGTAGTTCTTAATATGTACCTCATGTCCCAATATTGCTCCTCACACATGTAAGAACATCTTTAGAAGTAAGAACAAAACTAAATAGGCACCAATAGGTTTGAAATGGGCATCATTGTAGAACTTAGAAATGTCTAAACCTCGTGATTCTAGATTTCAATTTCTTCCTAATCAATATCATGCCAGACTAATCTTATTACATACTTTGACAAAGTGACAAAATTAGTGGACCAGAAGAATACTGTCGATATAATTTACTTGGACTTCAGTAAGGCATTTGATAAGGTAGACCATAACCTACTCTGTTCTAGGCCCAGTACTCTTCAACATCTTCATCAATGACTTGGACGAGGGATAGATGGGGAACTCATCAAATTTGCAGATGACACCAAGCTGGCAGGAATAGCCAACAGTCTAGAAGATAGGCTTAAGATACAGAAGGATCTTGATAGAGTTGAACATTGGGCGCTATCGAACAAAATGAAATTCAACAGTGAAAAAAGCAAGGTTCTACATTTAGGGAAGAAAAACAAAATGCACAGGTACCGTATATGCGATACCTTGCTCAATAGTAGTAACTGTGAGAGGGATCTCGGAGTCCTAATGGATAACCATTTAAATATGAACCAGCAGTGTACAGCAGTTGCCAAAAAAGCCAACACAGTTTTAGGCTGCATAAACAGAGTGATAGAATCAAGATCACGTGAAGTGTTAATACCGCTTTATAATGCCTTGGTAAGGCCACACTTAGAATACTGCTTTCAGTTTTGGTCATCATGATGTAAAAAAGATGTGGAGATGATGATGATTAGGGGACTGGAGGCTAAAACATATGAAGAACGGTTGCAAGAACTGGGTATGTCTAGTTTAATGAAAAGAAGGACTAGGGGAGACATGATAGCAGTGTTCCAATATCTCAGGGGCTGCCACAAAGAAGAGGGAGTCAAGCTGTTCTCCAAACCACTGAGGGCAGGACAAGAAGCAATTGGTGGAAACTAATCAAGGAGAGAAGCAACCTAGAACTAAGGAGAAATTTCCTGATAGTTAGAACAATTAATCAGTGGAACAACTTGCCTCCAGAAGTTGTGAATGCTCCAACACTGGAAGTTTTTAAGAAGATGTTGAATAACCATTTGTCTGAAGTGGTGTAGGGTTTCCTTCCTAAGCAGGGGTTTGGACTAGAAGACCTCCAAGGTCCCTTCCAACTCTGTTATTCTATTCTACTATTACTCCCTTGCACAGCTCCAATTTTCTTATAAATTACTTGGAGAAGAGAGGGGCTTTTCTTTCAGAGTACCATATTGCAAGTTCCTTTAGAATGGTTTCTGGCTATCCCGCTATTTCAATTCTATTTTCTATGAAACAGTTGAATCACAGAGGAAGCTGATCTGAAATGTTGTCCTGAATAGCAAGATGATACAACCAAATTTGATCTATAGCTCCCATTTTTCTTTTCAATTTGAGATCCTCTAAATAGTGAGATAGACTTGCAGGCATCTGAGCCATATTCCCATTCACTTCTTTTCCTATTAAGCAAGATTATCTTTTTCCTATGTAAAAGGAATGTTGTGCTTACCTGAACGTTCTTTCTATGTGCGCTACATGAGAGTCCAAGCAGTGGGTTTAATCTCATCTGATTGGCCAGAGACTGAGTTAAAATTTGCATAAACATGCCTCCTTCCTCCTGCGAACTCGAGTTTGTTAATGAAGTCTGGATCTGGAAAGGATGAAACCTGCAATGAGAAAAACCACACTCTGTCCAAGACCCTGGACCCTCATGAAAAATGGGAGGGTTTGGACTCACGAGCGCACATAGAAAGAATGTTCAGGTAAGCACAATGTTCCTTCTCCTGTGCACTGCTTAGAGAGTCCAAGCAGTGTGATATACCCAAGCTAAGTATCCCTAGGCTGGGAAATGGAAACGTCCAGGTCCCTTCAGTTGGAAGAACTTGCGGTAGTATCGCCACCCAAAGGATGCCTCGGCCGAGGCAAACCTGTCAATCTTGTAATTACGGGTGAAGGGTAAGGGGGAAGTCCAGGTAGCCGCCCGACAAATCTCAAGGATTGAAGCCTGAGTGGCACAGGCTGCTGACATGGCCGCGCTTCTCATTGAGTGAGCCATGATGTGAGACGACCAAGGCCTGGCCTTCTGATCATAAGCCAGGGAGATACAAGCCTTGAGTCAACGGCTGATTGTGGAAGGGGACACCTTTGTGCCCAAGAAGCTAGGTTGGAAGGAGACAAATAACAATTCTGTACATCGAATAGAGGCCGTTTGGTCAATGTATTTGCAGAGAGCCCTGCATACATCAAGGGAGTGCCACCGTAGTTCCTTGAAATGTCTGGGTCATGGACAAAAGTCAGGTAGAATGACCTCCTGGGCCCTATGGAACCAGGAGTTTATTTTCGGAACAAATGTGGAGTCCAGGCGGAGGACAACTCTGTCAGGATAAAATGTACACAAGTCTGTGTGGACAGATAGGGCCGCCAATTCTGAAACTCTCCTAGCGGATGTAATAGCTACAAGAAAGGCTACCTTAAAGGTCAGAAGCTTGAGGCTGGCGGTCCCCAAAGACTTGAATGGAGAGGCGGTAAGAGCCTGTAACACAAGAGAAAGATCCCAGGAAGGATATCCGTGTACTGGCAGAGGTCTTACATTGGATGCACCTTTCAGGAAGCTACGAACCTTCGGATGACGGGCGAGGGATTCCGCTCCGGCCCCAGGCAGAACAGTAGCCAGAGCAGCGATTTATCTGTGGAGCATGTTGACAGGCAAACCGGCATCTCCTGATTTCCTCCTGAAGGAAATCCAGGATATGCGGAATGTCTGCCGATGTTGGGGCGAGACTTTTCTGGAGAGACCAGCGGCAGAAGGCAGCCCATGTGGCACTGTAGATGCGGGATGTCGATGGTCGACGAGACGCTAAAATGGTGGTGATTACACTTCTAGAGAAGTCCCTGTGCAGGGTCTCCCGTTCAAGTGCCAGATGGCCAATTGGAGCCACTGCGGCTCTGGATGTACAATGGGCCCCTGGCACAGAGAAATCCTGTCTGGAGGAATCCTCCATGGCGGAGAGATCGAGAGATTAATGAGATCTGCAAACCAAGATCGACGGAGCCAGTGAGGTGCCACGAGAAGGATTTCCGCACCCACTTCTAGGACCTTCCTGATGACCCTCGGTATGAGAGGGGTTGGGGGAAAGGCATATAACAGGCCCTGTGGCTACGGACATCTGATGCCGTCGGCGCCTTCGGCTCCTGGTGTCTGGAACCGGGTGTAGAACTGTGGAAGATGGGCATTGGATGGGCTTGCAAAAAGATCCATTACAGGAAGACCGAATTTGTCCACTATTTGATGAAAGAGGTGTGGGTGAAGCTGCCATTCTGCATGATTGATGGTTGTTCTGCTCAACCAATCCACTTGGGTGTTGGAAATACCAGAGATGTGACTCGCCTGTAGTGATAGAAGGTGCTTCTCTGCCCACAGGCCCAGCGCATCAGCGCTCTGGAATGCATACCCCCCTGGTGGTTCACGTGTGCCTTGGAGGTGATGTCCATTAACAACAGCACATGGTGACCCAACAGTTGGTGTTTGAAATGACATAACACCAAATGCCAGCCAATTGATGTTGTTGAGGAGGTCAGTTGGTGACCAATGGCCCTGGGTCACCTGAGAGTGCAAATGAGCGCCCCAACCAAACAGGATGGCATCTGTGGTCAGGATGAGATGGGAGAGTTCCTGGAAGGAACTTCCCTTCTCCATGGATGCTGATGTCCACCATTTCAAGGACTTGTACACCTTTAGAGGAACTGGAATTCGTGTATTGGCATTGCTGAGGCTGATTTTCTGACTGGGTAAAAGAAGCCACTGAAGAGGGTGGGAGTGAAGCCTCACCCAAGGTACAATTGCTAGGCAGGAGATCATTTTGCCTAACAGCTGAGCACCAAGGGGACCCATTGGCGGGCCCTGACTTGTCTTACTGTGGCACGGATGCTGGACAAGCGTTCCTTGGAAAGGAAGATGAAGCAGGTCTGAGTATTGATTTGTGCTCCCAGATGGACCAGGGAGGTGGAGGGAGTCAGGTGTCTTTTCTCCCAATTGACAGTGAACCCGTGGTCTTGGGAGGTTTCAAATCGTGACCTGGAGGTCCAGGTGTGCTTGCTGATGGGATGACGACATGATCAATATGTCGTCTAGATAGCACAATAGGCAGATGGGCTGTGCCTGCAGGTGGGCAGCCACCACATCGAGAAGTTTCGCAAAAAGGAGAGCAGTGGGGTCTAGAGGGTCCGAAGATCCCTCTTGTTGCCCAATAAATGCCCCCATGTTGGCCGTAGTCTTGGCCTTGAACAATAAAGAGTGAAAAAGGTATGATGGAACAGACTCATGGTAGCCGGTTTGTCGAGAGTAACCCTTTCATTGTCTGAGAGATTGTAGTCAGTTATCTCTTCCTCGCAGACATATGACATATCAGAATGTTGTGAAGGCGAAGGAGAAGGAGGCTCCAACATGCCCTCTCTGCCTACATGACCCAAGGGTGGAATGGGTCGTAAAGGAGGCTCAGCCGCTTGTAATGGGCCTAAAATGCCCCGTTGAATGAGGGCAGCATCGATGCTTCTGGAAATGGTTTGGGCTACCATATCACACATTTCCTGTGACAGAGAGGGGCCCATGTCTTCCTCTAGGCGGAGCCCCGCCATGGTAGGCGTAAACATGGCTAAAGCACGGGAAGACCTGCGGGGATGGAGACATCCTGATTCTGGCAGGTGACCCAAGATAGGATCCGGGTTCAATTCCTGCCAATCCTGCATGTCAGCAGATGCATTAGGAGACCAGCCAAGCTGCTCCGATTGTGTGTCCTGGACCAAGGATCTCTTGTCCAAGGAGTCAATTGATTTCCTGCTGCACTCAGGAATTGTAGAACTCTCGGCCTGTTCTGCCCTCTTTTGGGCTTTGTCAAATTACTTCTCCAAGGCATGTTGGCGCCTTTGAGCATCCTTCGCAAAGGCAGCAGAGGAAGAGGCCAACACAGATGGTTGAGGCCTAGACTGTATGTCCCTGGAATGAGATCTCTCTGTTTTGCTACATGAGTCTTCAGATACACGATGCCTGAGAGAGGAGGAGGCCGAGGTGCGAGAGTGAGAGCCGCCATTTTGAATCACACAAATAGTCCCTCAGGGAAATTAAATTTGAGTATGAAGGTGACCCAACATAACCAACAGTCTGTGTTGTGGTCCAGTAGATTGAAGGTGGCTGGAAAGCCCAATACACAGAAGCTGGCACTATGGTCCGAAAGCATAATTAAAGGGCAAGCACTGTTAAATCTGTGGAGCACAAACAAAATGGCAGGAAGCTGACACAACAGTTCCAAGTGCCCAATTCGCCACAGTTAAGCTAGGAAACTAAGAATCTGACACCATGGATCCTGTCCCAAATACAAATTGCGCAGGGCTGACACCACGGCTCTTCATGCGCCAAGCCGCTGCTGGCAAGAATAACACTCCTGACAGGGGGAATAAACACCACCTCTCGTTGCACATTAGATCTTCTTATGCCAAGACTGCAGCCCTTGAGGAGAAGAAGTGCTAAGCCGACACCACCACTCCACATGTGCCAAATGCTGCCGCCAGAGTCACTGCCAGTAAAAAGAAAGGGCATAGAGCTGACACCATGGCTTTTAAAATGCCAGGCCGGCTGCAAAATTCAAACCCGTCACAACCACACAGGGCCAACACCACGGCCCTTCGAGCACCAGAAACCTGCCGTGAAGTGTATTGAGGCAGAATTAAGCGGCATTGGGCCGACACCATAGTTCTCTGCGTGCCAAAACTTTGAGGAAACAGAGTACGAGAGACCGCCGATGGAGTACAATGAACACAGAGCCGACACCACAGCTCATAGCATGCCAATCCAGCCGCAAAAACTCATGAAGAGCTGGTTCCTCGAATCCAAACATCGTGCAGGCCTTTGCCTGTGAAGAGCCACTGCTCGAATTCCCGCGGCTCAGCTGATCAGTGCAAGGTCGGGGGAGTGCCCCAGAGCCACAGTCTCTCAACAAACCAAGAACAGTTGATAGAAATCCAAACTCTTAAAATGCAGTTAGAAATTCCAAGCAGTGGAGCTAAGAAAAGAACAAGTCTCTCTTGGCCGACTGAGTTAACAAACTGAAGCTCGCAGCAGGAGGAGGTGTCTTTATGCAAATTTTAACTCAGTCTCTGGCCAATCAGACAAGATTAAACCCACTGCTTGGACTCTCTAAGCAGTGCGCAGGAGAAATTACAAATTTTAACTCATTATCAGCCATCACTGAATTACTAAAGATACGTTTGTTACTTACTGGCATGACTATCAGTAAGCATACAGTAACTATATAGAGACTATTATTATACAAGTATAACCCTTTCATGGATTACTGCCTTGTTGTGGTGAAGGGGCTTGCATAGCTCAATGAAGCTATGAGCTATGCCCTGCAGGGCCACCCAAGATGGACAGGTCATAGCACAGAGTTCTGACAAAATATGATCTACTGGAGAAGGAAATGGCAACCCACTCCAGTATCTTTGCCATGAAAACCCCATGGACAGTATCAAAAGGAAAAAAGATATGATGCCGGAAGATGAGCCCCTCAGGTCGGAAGGTGTCCAATATGCTACTGGGGAAGAGCAGAGGGCTAGTACTAGTAGCGCCAGAAAGTGTGAAGCGACTGGGCCAAAGCTGAAAGGACGCTCAGCTGCGGATGCATCTGGTGGTGAAAGGAAAGTCAGATGCTGTAAAGATTTTTTCTCCATAGAAACCTGGAATGTAAGATCCATGAATCAAGGCAAGCTGGACGTGGTCAAACAAGAAACGACAAGACTAAACATTGACATCTTAGGAATCAGCGAACTAAAATGGACATGAATGGGTGAATATAATTCAGATGATCATCAGGTATACTACTGCAGGCAAGAATCCCTCAGAAGAAATGGAGTAGCCTTCATAATCAATAAGAGTAGGAAAAGCAATACTGGGATACAACCCCCAAAATGACAGAATGATCTCAGTTTGAATCCAAAGCAAACCATTCAACATCACAGGAATCCAAGTCTATGCCCCAACCACTGGTGCTGAAGAAGATGAAATTGACCGGTTCTATGAAGCCCTACAGCACCTTATAGAATTAACACCAAAAAATAATGTCCTTATCATCATGGGGGATTGGAATGCTAAAGTAGGAAGCCAAAAGATAACCGGAATAACAGCAAGTTTGGCCTTGGAGAAATGAAGCAGGGCACAGGCTGATAGAATTCTGTCAAGATAATACTATGGTCATAGCAAACACTCTAACAACCCAAGAGACGACTCTACACATGGACATCACCAGACGGTCAACACAGAAATCAGATTGACTATGTGCTATCTGCAGCCAAAGATGGAAAAACTCTATACAGTCAGTAAAAATAAGACCAGGAGCTGACTGTGGCTCAGATCATGAGCTTCTTGTTGCAAAATTTAGACTTAAATTGAAGAAAGTAGGGAAAAGCACTAGGCCATTCAGGTATGAACTAAATCATATCCCTGATGAATATACAGTAGAGGTGACAAATAGATTTAAGGAATTAGATCTGATAGATAGAGTGCCTGAAGAACTATGGACAGAGATTCGCAACTTTGTCCAAGAGGTAGCAACTAAAACCATCCCAAAGAAAAAGAAAGGCAAGAAAACAAAATGGTTGTCTGAGGAAGCTTTGCAAATAGCTGAGGAAAGAAGGGAAGCAAAAGGCAAGCGAGAAAGATACACCCAGTTGAATGCAGAATTCCAAATAATAGCTAGAAGAGATAAGAATGCATTCTGAAATGAACAGTGCAAAGAAATAGAAGAAAACAATAGAATAGGGAGGACCAGAGATCTCTTCAAGAAAATTGGAGATATGAAGGAAATGTTTCATGCAAAGATGGGCATGATAAAGGACCAAAATGGCAAAATTAAGAAGAGGTGGCAAAATTACACTGAACTACTATACAAGAATGAGCTTAACATCACTGATAATCACGATGGGGTGGTCACTGACCTTGAGCCAGACATCCTAGAATGTGAAGTCAAATGGGCCTTAGGAAATCTGAGCAACAGATGGAGGAGACAGTATTCCAGCTGAGCTATTCAAAATCTTAAAAGACGATGCAGTAAAAGTGCTACACTCAATTTGCCAGCAAATTTGGAAAACCCAACAGTGGCCACAGGATTGGAAAAGGTCAGTTTACATTCCAATTCCAAAGAACGGCAATGCCAAAGAATGTTCAAACTATCGCACCATTGCACTCATTTCACATGCTAGTAAGGTTATGCTTAAAATCCTATAAGCTAAGCTCCAGCAGTATGTGGATCAAGAACTACCAGAAGTACAGGCAGGATTCCAAAGAGGCAGAGGAACTAAGATCAAATTGCCAACATACGCTGGATCATGGAGAAAGCTAGGGAGTTCCAGAAAAACATCTACTTCTGCTTCATTGACTATGCTAAAGCCTTTGATTGTGTGGATCACAACAAATTGTGGCAAGTTCTTAAAGAGATGGGAGTACCAGACCATCTTATTTGTCTCTTGAGAAACCTATATTTAGGTCAAGAAGAAACAGTGAGAACTGGACACGGAACCACTGATTGGTTCAAAATTGAAAGGAGTCCGACAAGGCTGTATACTGTCGCACTGCCTATTTAACATATGTAGAGCATATAATGAGAAGGGCGGGGCTAGATGAATCAAAAGTTGGAATTAAGATTGCCGGGAGAAATATCAAAACCTCAGATATGCAGATGATACCACTCTAATGGCAGAAAGTGAAGAGGAACTAAAGAGCCTCTTGATGCGGGTGAAGAAGGAGAGTGCAAAAGTTGGCTTGAAACTCAACATTAAGAAAACTAAGATCATGGCATCCGGCCCTCTAAATTCCTGGCAAATAGATGGGGAAGAAATGGAGGTAGAGACAGATTTTATTTTCCTGCGCTCCAAAATCACTGCAGCCAAGAAATTAAAAGATGCTTGCTCCTGGGGAGGAAAGCTATGGCAAAGTTAGACAGCATACTAAAAAGCAGAGACATCACCCTGCCAACAAAAGTGCGTATAGTCAAGGCTATGGTTTTCCCAGTTGCAATGTATGGCTGTGAAAGTTGGGACCATAAGAAAGGCTGAGCGCCAAAGAATTGAGGCCTTTGAACTATGGTGCTGGAGAAGACTCCTGCGAGTCTCTTGGACTGCAAGGCGATCAAACTGGTCAGTCCTAGAGGAAATCAACCCTGACTGCTCTTTAGAAGGCCAGATCCTGAAGATGAAACTCAAATATTTTGGCCACCTAATGAGAAGGAAGGACTCACTGGAGAAGAGCCTAATGCTGGGAAAGTTTGAGGGCAAAAGAAGAAGGGGACGACAGAGATTGAGATGGCTGGATGGAGTCACTGAAGCAATTAGGCGTGAGCTTAAATAGACTCCAGAGGATGGTAGAGGACAGGAAGGCCTGGAGGAAAGTTGTCCATGGGCTCGCGATGGGTCGGACACGACTTCGCAACTAACAACAACAATTATACAGGTAGTTCTCAACTTACATACATTCATTTAGTGACTGTTCAAAGTTACAACAGCACTAAAAAAGTAATTTATGACCAGTCTTGACACTTATGACCATTGCAGCCATCCCCATGGGCACACAATCAAAATTCGGGCACTTGACAAGTGGCAAATATTTATGACAGTTGCACTGTCTTGGAGTCAAGTGATCACCATTTGTAACCTTCCCAGCTGGTTTCCAACAAGCAAAGTCAATGGGGAAAGCCAGATTTGTTTAACTACTGCACAATTCACTTAACAACTGCAGTGATTTGCTTAATGACTGTGGCAAAAGAAGTTGTTAAATGGGGCCTAAATCATTTAACAACTGTCTTTCTTAACAAAAGAAATTTTGGACTCAGTTGTGATCATAACTTGAGGACTACCTGTAGACAATGCACTACTGTGCAGCTACAAAATTGAACTCTTACTGAATTCACAAGAGTATCTATTAAGACAAGATTTCATTTAAATCCATCAAAAACCACAAAGGAATGTAAAATATGGAGACAAATGCTGAGAACATAAGTATTGAAAAGGTACTATTAAAATACTATAATTAGGAAGTAAGAAAACTCATAAATAACTTACAATCATTCTTGTAACAACTATTCAAAGTTATGACAACACTGAAAAAAAAATAACTTATAGCTGGTCCTCATACTTACAACCATTTTCTGTGTCCCTGTGGTCATCATGATCAAAATTCAGGCACTTGGCAACTGGCATGTATTTATGGTGGGATCGTTTGATCACAATTTGCCACCTTCCCCGGGGACTTCTGACAAGCAAAGTGAATGGGGGAAGCTGGATTCACTTAATGACTGTGGTGATTGTCAGACCTTCCAGGTAAATCAGATAAGAAACATGACTATATGAGCTAAATCTACTTTATTGTAAGGCTACATTAACATAATCTTACAAGTCAGAATATACACAATGTCCTAATGCTACTTTGAACTGTTCGATCCATTAAAGCAGGTCCTTTCTAAGTTTCTTTCTCTTACTGTTAAGCCACGAAAGGGGTGGGGGGTGTTCTTGCAATGGTGAAATCTAAAATTTGTTACTACCGGTTCTGTGGGCGTGGCTTGGTGGTGGGGGGTAATGTGACTGGGTGGGGGTGACCAATTTTTTTTTTAACTTTTAAAACCATTTTTAAAAAATGGTAAAAAAACGCTTTCAAAAGGCTCTGACGATCCCAGCTGAGTTGCCTGATTGGCAGAAGCTTTTTTCTTTTAAATGCCTCTGACGATCAGGCAACTCAGCTGGGATCGTCAGAGGCTTTTAAAAGAAAAAAAGGGTTTGGAGCGATGGAAGCGGCCGAAGAGGTTGTAGAAAAAATGCTTTTAAAAGTAAAAAAAAAAGCCTCTAATGATTGTGCAGCTCAGCTGGGTATCGGGTGGGGGGTGTGTGCAGGGATTTTTGCTACCGGTTCTCCGAACCACCCGCCTCCATCGCTACTGGATCAGGCAATCCGGTCCGAACCGGGAGCATTTCACCCCTGGGTTCTTGCCTCTTGTCTGATGCTAGGCAGCATTTCTTCCCTCTTTCCTCAAGGTCATTCCCACATTTCATTACATTGATTCGCTTAACAACCGTGGTAAAGAAAGGTCTTATTCAGGCACGACTCACTTAATGACAGTGTTGCTTAACAATGAAAGTTCCAGTCCTCATTTTATTTATAAATTGAGGACAACCTGTATTGCTGCACTAACACAACTGCCTACTGTTCAAAAGAGATTGCTTCATGAGTTAAGGGATCGTTGGTCTTACACCTACCTATCAAAATTACTGACCACTAATAAACTGTACCTGAGTGTGAACAAAGATTACCACTACAGTGCATATAGGAATACACCAGTACACACATGTAGTGCCATATGAATGATTTTAAAAAAAAATTCAGTTCGAGAAAAGAATAATTATGGTAATATTATATTGAGAATGGCATAAGATCCCATGTCAATCAAATAATAGTGGCTATCCCAACCACTTACAAATTTTACAAATATAAACTTTGAATAACATAACTCTCATTTTGGAATCTTCAAGAGCTTGAATAGCAAACAGAGTTTTCTCATTAGCAGTTATAGGAATAAAAGTTTTTCTATGAATCCTTCAAAGAACTGCAGTCAAGGAAGTAGAACATCTATCAGAAAGAAAACAACTTTAACCCATGGTGTATTAAAAGCCCCTATTCACTCCGTCTTGCTTGGACCTGAATGGCCTACTAAATTTACAACGTATCTTCTTTTAGTTAACTTCTGAGCAGGGAGGGGACCCAGAGAAAAGCAAAATGTACTTAAATGCTGGGCTTCCCCCCCCCTTTTGGGCTGAATGCCTTTCATCCAATAAGACATTCAAAGCAGTGACCCAGCAAATAGATTGAAAAAGCAATCTTCCATCTGAGTGCCACATTATCCTTCCTATTCAGTATTCTCTATGAGTGATCTCAATCAAGTGGATGTGTGTGTAAGAGACAGCGCAGCCCATTGCTGGGTTAATTAAACATTTGACTTTAACACCATCCCATCATTAAGCAAATAAAAACAGATAACTCAAATCACACTTCATATACAAAATACACAACACACATCAAAAATTTAGAGAACCACTAACCCCCTTGAGAAGTTTTGTCAGGAAAATAATCAGTTTAAATCCTGGCTGGTTTATCAATTATTCCATTGATTAAAATGGGGCAATTATGCAAGAGACTAGATTGCCACATGGGATCAACATCAAAGAAAGGCTAAAATAGTTTGGAAACATGAAGAGACCAATATGAGCTATTATAACTCACTTGAAATACACAAATGGGAAAATGTATGTTTTGCTTGTTTTGACATACTAGAAAAATTGCGTAGAACACAATTACTTATTTAGTTTTGAATGCATATCATGGAAGCCAGGCATGTCTCTCTACATTTTCATAAACAGTATTATATTTTACTGACAATGATTAAACAATTGAACAAGGATGCACATTTTCACATAATTATTTATTTATTGAACTAATGTATACAACTTCCATGAATAAGAAATTATGGCCACAGACATTTCTTCATCATCTACATAACTTATAATTTGAAGACTAAGGCATTTATGGAAACTTGGGAATAACAATATTTATTTTATTCTCTGAATTCTCTTATCTTGGAATGATTATTTCTAGGAAAACATTGTTTGTTAAAAATGTCTACTTCAAACTTTTAAACTCAAATTAAATATTGAAATAAATAGGTGGTTAAAAATTTCCATGAGTTTATGGGGTACAATAAGTATTGTTAAAGAATAAACATTATATTGATATATTGTATATCCCAAGAAGTGCTTTTATGTAAATTTATCTTAGATACATAATTATCAAGAAAACTTGTGAAGATACATAGATCCCAAGGAATTATCTAAACTGCAACTTCCATATGAAAATTGGGTGATGGATTTTTTTTAAACTTTTTTTTTATGTTCAACTTTATCACTTTCACTCTCCTTTTCCTTTTGAATCCAAACAAATTTACTTCAGAAGATATTATGGCACAACTAGAAAATTATTACCTCTCTCTTTTCTACCAAAGACCTGGTTCTTCTTTTAGTCAGAATTCAGTTGTTGTTTTTTTCAGAATTTAAGGATACAAGACATATTTGAAAAATGTGGAATTGGACCTATAGGTTTGATACCTGTTCATATGAACCAGTGGCACTTTGAAATTATTCTAATTTAATGTTTACATGTAACTCTTTTTCTGTGGTTGCTGTTGAATATTTGGATGGAAAATAGTATTACAACTCTTGTCCGACTTATATCTAGTCCTTGATTTATGACCATTCTTTTAATGACAATTTAAAGTTAAGATGGTGCAGACAAAAGTTATATGCGACCAGTCCTTATAATTATAACCATCATCATGTCCCAGTAGTCATGTGATCAAAATTCAGGAGCTTGGCAACTAGCATGTAGAATGGTTGTATTGCCCCAGGTCATGTGATTGCCATTTGTGACTATCCCAGACAATTTTCCAGCAAGCAAAATCAATGGGGGAAATTGGGTTTGCTTAATCTACAAAAAAGTTGTAAACTTGGATGCAACTCCACAACCACATTGATTATTCCCAATTGTGGTTGTAAGTTGAAGACTAACTGTATTAATGAATCCTTGACAAATGTGACTTTTTGCAAGAATTTGGATTGTCTAAAACTATATAAAGATAATGTATTAAATTTTCCAAACCAGAAACTTTCTGGTTTCTCAGTTTTGGAACTGATAAGTTAGCAGCTCCTAAAACACCAAAAATAATTTGGAAAGTATTTTGTAAGAGTCTAAACTAGAGTTTATTTCTATGGACGGCTGATGAGCATTATAAGACACAAGACCATGATCTGACTGTTGGGTCATTGTTTCAAAGGTATCTCCATACCAACACACACATACATACACAACCTCCCCATCCAAACTGCATCTCTGGTGCATCCTCCTCAACCTGTACAGTGACTTTCACACACAAACCTGCATCCTTGTGCACCCTTCCTCACCCATGCAGTGCCTCTCATACATCCCTTGCACTCTTGCACACCCTTGACTTGCACAGAGCTTCTCACACATGCCTTTGCACCCTCCATGACTCATACAATGCTTCCATGCACTTCCTCTCTCCCTTGCACATCTAACAACTCCCCTTCATCCCCATCACTCTCTCTCCAACCCAGCAACAGCCACTTATCTAGCTGCCAATCTAGTTACAACTTCCTTCCAGCTTTCCCACTGACTTTCCTTGTGGGAAGCTGGGAGGTAGCATTGAAAATAATGATAATGTCACCATAGTAGACCATGGCACAACTTTGCTAAGTGTGTTTGTCCACTTGAGGTATGTTGATTCAAAACTTTTTGGCCTAGGATGTACCATGTCACTCAAATGAAGGTCAAACCAGGGGGGCCTTTGCACAGGTGCGTCTTGTGCGCCAATTGCGCCCTTTTCTAGACTGGGATGCCCTCGCCACGATCACTCACACCCTCGTTACCTCTAGGTTGGACTACTGTAACACCCTCTACATGGGGCTGCCCTTGGGATGCGTCCGGAGGCTCCAGCTAGTCCAGAATGCAGCCGCGCGGGTAATTACGGGGGTTTCTCAATACTCCCATGTAACACCTCTCCTGCGTGAGCTGCACTGGCTGCGGGTGGCATTCTGGATTCGTTTCAAGGTGCTGGTGCTTACCTATAAAGCCCTTCATGGCTTAGGCCCGGGTACTTGCAGGACCATCTCCTGCCACTCTCCCATCGTCCCATGAGCTCTCACAGAGTGGGCCTCCTCAGGGTGCCGTCAGCCAAACAATGTCGGCTGATGGCCCCCAGGAGGAGAGTGTTTTCTGTGGGAGCCCCGACCCTCTGGAATGGATTGCCCACCGAGCTTAGGACAGCCCCCAACCTCCTTTCCTTCCATCGCAAGCTGAAGACATGGCTCTTCCGTCAACTCAACTGATCCGTTTGGGTGTACACTGTTATAATTTTAAACTGTTTTAATTGGGCTGTTGATTTTAATTTAATTTTATTGTGATTTGTATTGGAAATTGTCATTTTGTAAGCTGCCTTGAGTCCCTCGGGAGAAAGGCGGCATATAAATCGCAATAATAAATAAATAAATAAATAAATAAACAAACAAACAAACAAGCAGTATATTGATTAGTAATTTGCAAGAAATTTGCCATAGAGTTGGAATATTCTATTTTAAAACATGGATAATTTTGTATTTTGGAGAATATTCGTTATGTTCCTACAGATAAAACCAACTCATCAAAATATTATCTTTATACTTTCTGGCCACCTAAAAGGATGTTTCAGAAGGCCTAGATCAGTGATGGCGAACCTATGGCATGCATGCGAAATGTAGCATGCAGCGCTCTCTCTGATGGCTGGCGAGTCATTGCCCCAGTTCAGCTCTGCTGCGCATGCGCCTCCCGCCAGCCAGCTGGTCTTTGGATCTCTGCCGTGCATGCGCGGGGGCGGAGCACATATGGGGGCCCATGTGCACATGTATGTGGGGTGGGGCGCATGCAGGGCCACACATGTGCATGCACAGGGGGTAGGGCACATGCAGGAGCCCGCACACGCATTGCATTTTGGGGCTTCATGCATGAATACTTTGGGCACTCAGTACAGAAAAGTTAGTCATCACTGGCCTAGATGTCAACCTTTTTATAGCAGAGATGTAATATTAAAAAATGTTGTGTTCTCACCTAACTTTTTTGAGATTTACTGTGGGGAATTAACATTTGAAAAAATTGGAAAACGTATCATGTGAGTTAATAATTTGAAGCTATGTGCCTGCCATGCATGGATTCTAGTTAACAGCAAAAATATGAGGTGTAACAAAGCCATCTCAAAGAATACACTAGTTCATATTGGCTTTGCTATAAGATAAAATATTTCAATCTTCATGAATCAACGCAACCATTTTTCTTGACTCCCCATATCACACAGATATGCTTGCTGACTCCTCGTTCTCATAAAATTTGGGAACACCTACGTAAGAGAATAGGTAGGCTGTGGGCTATGATAGTTGGGGACAAACATGGTTGTTATAGAAATGGCTAGTATTTATTAGTATTTATTAATTAAAATGTCAAAGTAAAAAAAATGAGGCTGTAATTTTACTTCGTATTCTACTGCACTGAAAAAAGTTGGATGTCAATGCTATTTTTCTTTTCTCTTTATCCTACACTTCTTCTTCACCTTTCTTTCCCTTTCTTTCCCCATTTCTTTACTATCTTTATTTTCAGTTGTATTTTATATTATGATTGTGTGTGTATGAATGAACTCTCATTCCATATCTTATATGCACTAGTTTATTACTGCATTATTTCTTCTCCCTTCCCCCCCAAATGTTCTTTATATTAACATTGCCAGAAATTTTACAGTCACTTTAAATTCAGCTAAGCAACCCCTGAATAACATAGGTCACATACATTTCAGGCGAATCTGCTTTCACCATCCCTGTTTCCCATAGAAATCTCATTTGGGATGGAGTTTTCATTATGTCAAGTCTAGTTTAAAAATTAATTTTAATGCTAAGAAAAGAAAAATCTTAGAAACAATAGCAGCTTTTGCTAGAGTAGATTCAACTAGTCTCTATAGCAGTCACATGTATACAAAATCTGATAATTAGCTCAGTTAACTAAAAAAAGCAGTGAAGATAGTATTACACGCAGCATGTAACATAAAATATCTGTAAGATCTACACGTATGTTGTCATATTAAATAAAAAACCAAGCTGACAATAAAGAGCCAAGTAATGGACTCAAATGGAACTGCCATAAATTAGTTGCAAATCTTAAGGAGAAAAAAATTATAAAGAAAACACAAAGAAAAGTGTACATTACTGTACATAGGTTACACATATAAGCTCCAAAGAACTACATGCAAATCCAATTGTACTTTAAAGGTTTTTCCCCCCTTCAGATCCCCCATCTTTCACAAGCCATCTTAAAAACAAAACAAAAAGTCCCGTTATATTAACATGCTGTATTTTACCCTCACCGCTAGAAATACTAAGGGTACGATTTGTAATTGTATTCTTTTAAGAGGTTTGTTCTCTGCAGCTGTTTTCTGCTTGCAGTGTATTTTGTGTAATCAGCACATCATCATAAATACATTGGCTGTTCCCCTGAGGGGAGCTGTCAGTGTTTAATTTACAGAACAACCTGGCCAATGTGAATTCTAACGTTACATCACTAAAGCAAAGAGTAACCATACACAAGGAAAACAGGAGGGGGAAAAAAAGAGGTTTCTATGAATTTTTATGTCAAGAGCTAGTCCCAGGACAATTTAGGTTCAGAAATAGATTGTTTTAAAAAGCTTTTTGCACAGTATATAAAATGGATTCTTTACTGCCTATAACTTAACACTCCCCTGCAGGCATTAAGGCAAGTTGGCCTTGCTACAAAAAAGACTTCTGTTTCCAATCAGCAGGGGGCAGTAAGAAAACAATGCTTTCCAAAAATTAATGAATGATATTCCAACTCATTCTCCTCTCTTTGGTTAAATGATGAAGCACTAAGGTACTCCAAGTTTTTGATTCATGCCTTGTCGTTCAATTTCTGATATTTTGAATGCATTCTCTAAGAGTAAATGTTGTAAATATCTCTTTATCTTTTTTTTTTCAATTGCTTTATGGAACAGCATACTAAATTTCCATTTCAGCCTAATGATCAACAAAGGTTTGACTATATCCTTTTCTAAAAAGCACAGCACAATCCCAATCTGGAAAATGTAGCTATAAATACACTTCTGAATCACTACAAATATCTGGACATCCTTCAAGCTGGCAACATCAAACACACTGAAATCAAGGAGGAGGTTAGAAGCGAATACATCATGAGTGTAGAAGTACTTAAAGTCCACATTCAATGGAGGAAATACCACCAACGCAATTAACACCTGGTCAATTCCAGTCATTAGATACAGAGCTGGACTAGTGGAATGGACTCAAGCAGAGCTAAAAATACTTGGGTAGGAAGACCAGAAAAATAATGATAATGAATCATTATCCATGCAGTGATGTTGACAGACTCTGCTTACCAATGAAAATAGATGGGTGTGGAATGTTGCAAACACACCATACAGTTGATGAAGGGAAAAAAGGGCCATTGGAAGAATATCTGAAGGACAGTGAAGAACATGCACAAAAGCTAGTATACCATGAAGGCCTAGTGAGTACAGGAAAGACCAAAGTGGTGTAGAAGAAAGACCAAAGGAAGAATAGAAAAGAGACTTGACAAGGCAAAGTGTTTATAACCAATGGGGGGAAAAAAAACAGGCAAAGCCAATAACAACCAGATCTGATAATGACCAAGAGCGGAAAGTTAAAGAACAAGACAGATTCTGGCTGCACAAGATCAAGCCTTAAGAACAAATGAACACAAAGCCAGAATTGAGAAAACAGCAAAAGACAGCAAGTGCCACTTATGCAAAGAAGCTGAAGAAACAGTGAATTACCTGGTTAGCTGCTGCAAGAAGATCACAAGGACTGATTACAAACAACAGCATGACAATGCAATAATGCAACAATGGTGTATTGGAAGATCTGCAAGAAAAACCATTTGCCTATAAGATCTGATAAGACCATAAAATAGAGAAAGTAATAAGAAATGGACATTTAGACTTCACCTGCCACATTACACCCCAGATTTAGCAACTGTTGATAATAAAGACAAAAAGGTTTGGATACAAAGACCTGCAAATAGAAATAAAACAACAATGGCAAAAGAAAGCAGAAGTAGTACCAATAGTCATATGTGTCTTGGGTGCAATTCCAAAACAACTGGAGCACCACTTGAACACCATTAGCATTGACAAATTCACCACCAGTCAATTGCAAAAGACAACTTTACTCGGAACAGCTTATATCCTGCAATGATACCTCTAACATCAAATATCCACATCTGCCTATCTCTGGTTCTCGGGAAGGACTCAATAGGTGAATAAAAATGCCAAATCCAGTTTGAACATCTGGCTGACTCTATAACAAACCATATAAAATTAAGCAATATTTGGAAACAGTAATTTATTAGAATTAAATTTGAAAAGAAAATTGCAGTTCTCTTAATAATTCCCTTATTCTCCCCAAACCTAGATCCACAAATGCAATCTTTTAAGAACCTCGGTATTAAATTTTCCTTAAAATACCATCCTAAGAAATCTCTCAATATTTCTCTTACTGGTGAAATGTGGCAACTGTTATCTAAACACTTTCAGATATGCATATTTAGAAGTATGTTTTGCCAACTTAAATATTTTCACCCAAGTTAATAAAGACAGGGTCAAGTCTCATTGGGCTGATAAAGATACATCAACCTTGCACGTCCTTGAAAAGGCTGCACTGTTAATATGTGCTTTAGAATAATTCATAACTATCCATCATTCTACTTCTTTTTGAGGTAAACTGTATTATACAGGAACACAAAAAAGTAAGAGGTATTAATGGGAAAAGACAGAAGAAAACATCTAATCTGCATCAATAAATGTAATATTATCTCTCCATCTACATTTAATCTTGCAACTCATCCTTCTTTCCATGCACTGATTCACATATTGCTTTTTGTTCTTTAAACTCTCACCTTTCAACAACATAATCCAGCCACAACATTCTCAGTCTTCACCTTTGTCTCACTCCATTCATTCTTGCTCCATAAATTTGTTAAAGTTTATATTTATTCATTTTTTTCTACATGACCAAGTAACTCAATGCACATCTTTTATAATGGTTACCTTTTCATTCAATTAATTTTGTACCTATTAATTCTTTGTATGTTATTATTTTACCGAAAGAACTTCTTACATAAGCAAGTCCCAGTACAACAATTTTTGTGTGTGTTTTCCAAACATATCCTCCTTTTAATTCGACGTATCAAAGAAGCATACGTCTATGCAAAGTCCTTTTTATTTCTTTCAACATACAATACTAGCAACAGAGCAAATACTGTTCATCACTTTTCTAAAGTGCTTACACATCTATAAATTCACAATCCTTTCCCCCATAATTAGTAGTCTACAAAATTATATACATTACATACATTTACTTGTTCTAGTTTTTTGACATTCATGTATAACTTGGAATCACTCAATTTTCACTGTCAAATACAATTATCCTGAGTTTTAATACACTTACATAATGTTCCTCACAAGAAAACATTCCATAATATAGTCCTCAACTTACAACCACCACTGAGCCCAAAATTTCTGCTGTTAAGTGAGACATTTGTTAAGTGAGTTTTGCCCCATTTTACAACCTTTCTTGCCACAGTTGTTAAGTGAATCTCTGTAGTTGTTAAGTTAGTAACACAATTGTTAAGTGAATCTGGTTTATTATTATTATTATTATTATTATTATTATTACTTTACAGTAACCACACCGTATTCATGCTTTCCATATATTTTTTAACTGGATTCTACAGGTTTCTAATTTGCGCCAGTTCCATTCTTCAACACATATCAGTCTCATACATATCTCTAAAATATTCCTTCCCGCATAATATCATCTCAATTTCATTCCAAACAATTGTATTAGTTTTATTCTCACTTTCATTCTTTTTTGCTGGAAGCTCCTTGTTTACCCACTTCATCACTTCCAAAATGATTGCTATGGTCATTAAAATTAGTCCACATTTTCTCTACTTTTAATCATTCCCCCTCCCCTTGGTCTGCAAAACAGCTATCTACCTATATACATTATGATTATATGCAATGATTCACTTAATGACAACTAGAATTGCCATTGCTTAAATCTCACTGTCATGTTATGACATCACATAGTGATGGAATTTCTGGTCTCAATTGCTGTCATTTTGGAAATATCCCAGGGGCTACAAAGTTAGGAAACAGATTAATTTCAAGATCAGTACCCCATTATGCTCCTTAAAAATTTTCAAAACCTTATACGCTCTTTTTTTTCCCACTAGCAGATAAGATGTTTTCTGAGAATCCACAGGATTAGATCTCCTGGGGAAAAAAGTTAATTTTAGGAAAATAGTACCAAACTCTAGTTTCCTAGGAGATAAAGTCCATCTCTAAATATAAAATAGCATTCTTAATACATCTAGATTTTTCCACAACATTCTAACATCTTTTATTATTTCATTTTCATCATTTTTCTTTGGATAGTAACATTTATCATATGAATTTCAATTTCACTCATCAGCACATTATTTTGAATCCCACACAAATCTTTCTTTCCAACATTGCATTTAGTGTCATTAAAAAAATATTTCACTACTTTTCATTCCATTTACTTTTCTGGAAGTTCCTTATTTAATCGTCTTCACCATTTCTAAAATGATTATTTCCTTCAAGATTGCTCTGCAGATTTTTCTGTATGCTCTTGATTTTAACCATCCTTTCTTTTCTTTGACTATATTTCTTTGCAGTTACTTCTCCAAATGAGATTTAAATATCTCTCTTATCCTCATTAGCAACACTGAAGCTGCCTGCCTCAGAGTTCTTGCTTGCATTTTTTTTCTTGCACTCATTTTTTGCAGCTATCATTCTCTTATAAGCACTTTTTCTTCATCCACAGCCTCTTTCTCTTCATTATTTTACCAAACATTAAATTTCACAGCATGGTGCAGCATGTTACTGCAGCATGGTTCTTCTTTTCTATTTCAAACAGCTTCCACATCGTTTCTTATATCCCATTCATTCTGATTCATTTTGTTGGGAGATGAATCTTCTAATTTTTTTTTTCTACAGGATTTATACCTTCCTGGAGTCATTCTATTTTCTCTCTCCTTTTACTCTTGCTTTTTTTTTCCATGTTCATTTTCTCCCAAGATCTAATTCTAATACTATCTCACATTCAGAACATCTCATCACTCTTGCACCTTTTAGTAATTATCTTAATCTTTAACAATGAACAATCAAATTAGCAGATCATACAATCTATTCCTTTCCTGTGTCTTATCTATGCATGAACAATTTATGTGTGACCATATTCAAAACGAATAGTTCTCTTTTTAAGCAGGTATTGACTGAACAGTCACTCTTCTCATACATTCTTGTCTTAAAAAATATTTTTTTCACTTTTTTTGTCTCTTTCTTACCCAACCTAACTTCACATCACGAATCATATTAATTTAGGATGTAGATCATATTTACAGTTGTCCTCAGAATATATCTCTAGATAGCCAGATGTGATGTCCAGTGATTTAAGTGGGGGCCAGATGGATTTGTTTATTGTTTTACCAAGTTCCCCGTTATGCAGCAGCACCCTTAAATGAGCTGCTAATCTCTGTCAGGGGTTGGTGGTGGAGACCATTAATTTTGGGAGATTTCAACTGACCCTTGTTTGGTAGTCAGTCTGATGCAGTTCATTAAGACTTCCTGTTCATCTAAAACTATCCCCAATCACAGAAGGCTTAATTCACCTAAGTGGTCATATGCTGGGTCTGTTTTATGTTTTAGGGCAGCTGGAATGTGATCTGAAGGTGGAGAACATAATCATCCTCTGACTGACTTCTCTGTGTACTTACAGGCATGTTTGAAAATCTGTAAGACAACTGTACTACTATTTTAGAGTGGATTCCTTCATGTTCTCTGAGCTTGGTTGTTTGCTTGCAGATGTTCATTACTCAACTAGTTAACATCATCAGTGATATTATGTAGTCTGGTAGTGAAACAACGATTCAACAGCTCAACCCTGAGCTACATATATTATCTTCTATTGCTATGACTTTAGCCTCAAATACTTTTCAGTCCACCTGATAAATATTTATCTCCTTTTTGCACAGAAGAATCTTAAGCTGACAGCTAAATTTCTTTTAGTGTGTGTGTGTTTTTAAAGAATAGGTTTGGGCTCTACAGGACTTTTCAGCCTGGATTAACAATTCCAAATATTTGAAGTTTGAGGCTATTGATATAGAGCAGATCTGGGCATTTTACAGCCGCAGGGCTACATCCAGCCCTTTGGTTATCCCTGTCCGGCCCATGTGAGGTCAGTGGCAAATTACAAATCAAATGTAAATAAGTATACCACAAGGGACAGAAGAAGCTGAACTGGGTCCAGCTCTGCGCAGTTGCTGTGCACTTGTTCAGTCAGCTGGCAGCTACGGAAGGGCAAGGAGAGAAAATGCTTTCCTGCACCTCAGCAATGCTCGTCGCTCACCTGGGCAGCCTAATGAAGTCATTGCGTGAGGGATCCTGAGCTCAGCCACCCACTGCAAGTCTTACAGGCAAGTGGCGGAATGCAACTGGGAGCTAGCAAACGATATTAAGCAGAATTAAGTACAGTCTACTGGTTCAGCCCCCCCAGAACAGTCCCAGTTTCTGATGTGGTCTCTTGAGAAAATTAAATGCCCTGATGTAGAGGTAAAACAGCCAATGAGCTTAAATACACCCTTGTTTAATACTAGCAGCTGGAGTTAGCAGCTATATTTTAAGAAATAAGCAAAAGCAACCTTTAGTTTTCAGGCAACAGTCAACCTTTATTTTTTGTAGATTTAATAAGCATCTTCTATGTGGCACATATTAGAACAATTTGCTCCTTTTAAATGTAAATAATCTGTGAATATTTAAATTCTTTATACCTGATAAAATATAACCTATTGCTAGATTTTTGTGAAGTTGGCATGAAGAGACAATAAAAACCAAAGCTAATTTATTTAGTAGAATCTGTACTCTAATTATTCACTACAATATCTTTTATTTTACTTAAATAAAGAATATATTATTAATTTAGAAGTCAGACAGTACCAAGAATTGCCATTAGGTAGCAGCAAAGGATACTCTATTTCCTTATTCCTCTCCATTTTCTTACTTTCTCACATAGCTCTGGATTTGCTAATTTCAAAACAGCATGCATATCCACACTCATACAAAAACTGGCCCTAATTCAGTTAGTGTAATGTGCAATTCTAGGAAAAAAATTCAATTACTGCACTGAGGAGTTTTCCAATACTACTGATGTTTACAAGCCTCAGAAATGTGGGGTTAACTTTAAGAGTACCTGTATTCCATCCAGTTGTTCCTACATATGTCATTTGTCATAATACTTATACCTAATTTTCTGTCTTATAACAAAGAAAGGAAGAAATTCTAAATTTGACAGACCTGAAGCTAAGCAGAAAACAGGAAGTAAATGGCTCTATGTTTTATTTAAAAATTACAGATTCTTGTTTGTTTGGAATTGATGTTATTTCATCAATTGTATTTTTCCCTCAATCGTGTGTGTGTGTGTGTGTGTGTGTGTGTGTGTGTGTGTGTGTATCTTCCTTCAATACATACATGCACACATTCAAGTCAGTCTATAAAAGAGTGACTAGCTCAAAATCACTCAGGACTTTGCACATAAGTCAGGACTAGGCCTCCCAGTTTCCAGCCTGGAACCTTACTCACTATACTAAGATGTCTCCTGTGCCCCCATCAACCCTCAACTGCTCTCCTCTGATCATGATAAATTTCACCAGAGACTATGCCATCCAAAAATTATAAGGTATTCTAACACATTGGAAAGTAACTAGCTTAGGGAGACAAGCTTTTCCCTTTGTATGATTGTCTCTACAACATATGCACTTCAACTGCATATTCCCTCAGATAATATGCTCACTCATTCTACTACATAGCAACATGCATAGTCAGCTTCAATGGATAGCTAATATACTGGAAAGCTAAGCTTTATCCACAACCGATGCATGTAAATATGAATATCAAATGCTTATTTATTTTCAGTACTATCCGTCACTACATTTAGGTTCTTTGGGAGTTGATAATGAGAAGAAAAGAGAGGTCTCAAAGAACTTAAATATATGTAATTTTTAAGGCCAATGTTTAAAACTGAATGTCAGAAGTATGGTGGTTCAATATTTCATAGCCAATACAAGAAATGTGCAATGCCACTGCAACTTTAAATCTTGATAAATCCCCTATGTCAGCCTCTCCTTCTCATTGAAATGCCAGAGGGAGCAGCAATCAGAGAGGAGATGTTCAATGTGATAGAGGTCAGGACACTGGTGGATCAACGTACAAGGAACACGACCTTGTTTATTTTTTTCTCCAGTATTATTGTTTACAGGGTGCTTTGTTCATGTACCTTGTGGTTCTTAGCTAAAAGATGAAATTACAGCCTAGGATGGTGCACTCAGGCACACATCCAATTTGTGTTTCCATCTCAGAAAACAAAAAGCTTTGGAGGCCCTCAGGCTGCCATTCAAACTTGGAGAGGCTGACATTTTTAACAGCATGAACCAGAGACTGGCAGAGGGAATGATCGAATGCATTTCTAACTTGTCAATCAAAGATCTCACCTCTGCTGTCTTGTAAACAGTTGGGAGCCATCTAAGTACATTCATAAATGGGGACAAGTACATTCAGTTGGGGGGCTGAAGCCATGGCCATAGATTGCTAGCACTTGAAATCAGAGCCTAGTGTAATAATCTCAGCACAAATAACTTGTAGATTTTTCACAGTGCTGCTACAGCAAATCAGAGTGGACAAGGTATATAGACTTCAGACAATCTTTTTACTATCTTGATGGATATTTGGTTCAGGGGATACTTCCAATTATATTCAGGAAACTTCCAATTATATGCAAGAAACATCTTGTATTAATAGAAAACTTTACCTTTTTTATCAAAAGACATCACTTTTATTGCAGATGCTAAACTAGAGCTACATGCCAGAACATGACTTGTTTCATTAGTAACAGTGATTTTTTTTTGTAGTAAATATATAACAAGAAAAGAAAAGAAAGGGGCAGAATTATTGCTTGAATGCTTATTGCTTGAGCAAGTTCACTGGAGAAGAAAAAATTAGGCGCTCTCCAGGAGAACAAATAGTAAACAATGTGCTAAAAATACAACGATCCAATAAAGCATTATGGGCAATGATGTAAATAACTTTACAATCAGCAGGGATTAAGCAGCCCTAGATGTTGCAACTTCTATAACATGAGAAAAATCTACTGATACACTCCATGTACTTAGAATGTATTAAAAGAAAAGCTTAATCTCTGAGAGTAACTATGCTGAATTATTGAAAAAAATCTTATTTTTAAGAGACCAAGGCAAAGATGGGTATGACTAGAGGGTCGGAATAAGTAATTTTAATTCATCTCTAAAATTTATTTCAATCCACATTCAAAATAAGCCAAGAGAACAAAACTCCATCTCAGGCATATCTAGCAAATGCAATTCATTCCTGCCCTGCTAAGTACAATTGTATTTTTTTTCTAAAAACTGGCAATTTGAGGCTATCAAATCAAAAAAGAATTTTGCAAATTTAACTTTTATGTTTCTGAAATGCTCAGGGATTGCTGTTTGCTTGGAGGGTATCACTTTTCCATCTTGTTCAAAATCTTAAGAAAACTGGTTTGAGCAACAGATTAACTGCAAAAGGGTCCAAAAAGCAGGTAAACGCCATTAGCATCTGTTAATATTTTAAGCTAAATAAAATTAAATATAAAATTAAAATTAAATATAAAGTGTTCTCATCCACTTACGCAAAAAAATAAGACTTTGAACAGATATAATTTCTGTCAACCTGCCATCATTTAATGTTATTCTAATGTAAGCCACCCAATCATCTCACTGTGAAATAGTCAGTAAATAAATTTAATAAATAATAATGATAATAACAATAACTCAAGTATTTGCATTATCTAAATGACAAGCTCAATTCAACCAAAATTTTAAGGAAGATATCTTACTTACTCCAGGAACCAAACTACAAAATCTCCTAGTCCTTGCATGCCCAAAATCTGTTACCTTCTTTAGAATCTTCATTAGTATTTTGTAACTATCCTTGAATCCAGTGCTCAGAAAAATTAGAAAATTAAGTGGGTGCTGGCCTTCTATTACAACAACTGGTAAACTTCCTAATACAAGAGAGTTAAGATATCTCTGTCACTTTTGTTGCATACACATAACATATCGAGCAAGCAACATTACACAGAGCAACGAAAATGTAACAAATAATAAAACAAAAAAGTTATAGCTATATTAGATATACTTATAGACTTAGATGTGCATTGATCATTATAATGAAATATAGTAACCCTTCATTGAAATATTTGCATAAACTTTCTATATACAGTGTTTGAAGATGTATTGGAAATGTCCATATATTTGTTTCATTTCCCTTTTGCTTTTTCCCCTCATTTCTTTTAACTAATTTAAGGCAGGCATACTTACATTCATACTTATTTTGTATGAAACACTTGTGAAATAAAGAATCTTCTCCTAAATCACATCATTTTCTGCAAAATTCACACATGGTTCCTTTACATGGAATTACCACAAACCTGTAGATTACAATTTTCATACATACCCACAACACAGATGATACCAATCTATACTCACTAGTATATATTTCATTTTTTTCATTGAGAATTAAACCTACCCCTCTAAAGGGTAAGGTACTGTATATAAACAGAGGACAAACCCTTCCAGCACTAATGATGTTTACCTAGTCAATTAATCAAATGTCTACAAGCAAACAACCAAGCTCAGAGAACATCAAGGTCTTCACAATTTAGCCATGGGCTACATATATTCTCTTCTATTAATCCTTTATTTTCGTAATTTTTTTAACCTTAAGCTTCTCAAGTGCTCTTCAGCTTATATTTTATCTCTTCTAGTACGATGGATATCTAGCTTACAAAGATCATTTATGGAAATTAAAAAATCCAAATCATTTAATCCCTTAAAAATCCTTTATAAAAATGAGGTACCAATTTACAAATAATTAATGGTGCCACAAATTGCCAATCAACTTTCTAAAACTAGAATCCAGGAGCAAATAACATCTTGGATTTATTCAATCTATACAAATCAAGGCAGAAATATATGAAGATAATTAAATTCTAGCCTCTATTTCTCCTTATTGAAAATAGATAAAATGTCCCTATTTCTTTAATTAATTTTTATTGATAGATATTAATTTTATGTAATAGAAAAACAATGCAAATTTAAGAAAAAGAAAAAAGAGCAAAGAAAATGGTGAATAGATTTATTCATTTATTTATTTTATAGCCCCGCTCCCATCTTACCTCAAGGTAAATAAATAGATAAAGAAACAGAAAAGAAAAATAAAGTATAAAGAAGTGGTTTCTGATCATCTTTACAGCAGTTACAAATCAATCTATCATCTATCCTCCCACTTTAAGGTTGCATCATGATTCTGTCTATATTTTATCCTTTCCAATCATCAATCCCATAAATCACCAGTTCATTTTTTTCATTTTCAGAAAAAAGTCCAGAAAGGGTTTTCAGTCACTAATAAATGTCCATCTTTTCCCTAATCAAACAAGTCAATTTTGCCCTTTCTGCAAATTTGATAATGTAAAACAGCCATTCTTCCATTGTAGGTAGTTCCAAATCTTTATGCACATACTGGTAATAATCTTGCTACAGTTACCATATATAACACCAATTTTCCATGAGACTTATTAATGTCCCTATTTCTGAAAGTTGTGCTAGATAGTCAAGTAAATAAGTAGACATCTTAAAGTCTATCAGTGCTGAATACTAGGTCAACTACAGGAACTCCTGTGGAATGATCTAAGATGTGTCAGCATTATTTTCACATCACTCAAGGCAAAAAGCCAGATTTAAAATTAAATCAAATCTTATGTTCTTGGCCACAATCTATGGACTTACCCAACTAACTGTCACAATGATTCATGAATGTCAGGAACATGATGAAGCAGCTGTTCCACGAGGTTTCCCCAGGTACTGATGGCACAGATTTCTGTTACCACAAATTTATTTAATGTTCTGATACATCATATCTCACATATTTCTCTTGGAAGCCAACATATAATCATTCAGATTTTTTCGCTTTCATTTGTATTTGCTTATAACTCTCCTAAATAATAATTTCATTGCACAGCCTTATGTTTAATTCAGTGGTTTTAAAACCAAAAACTAGGATTGTGAAAGGAAAGTGTAATTTTGCCTTATTAATTAAAAACTAAGGAGGAGTGAAAATGCCCAAGATCAATTAAAGTCTATGGGAAGATTCAGACTATCTTGTGGGAAACTGCCTACTTTTTTTTAGACACAAATTATTTAATCTTGTTTTGTACTAAATGTAAAAACAACTTCAGTTACTTCTGGATTTTTCAATTTTGGGTCTTTTGGGTGAACAGATTCTTATAACGAACAGTTATAAGAAGAATCTCTTTCATATACATACCTGAATACATATATCTTTCAACATGAGAAAATAGAAGGATATAACATATAAATTGATATGTAATGCATATCAATACTTCCTATTGATACACATTATATGTAGTACAGAGACTCCTCAAATCTACAACCACTCATTTCGTGACCATTTGAAAGTTACAACGGCACTGAAAAAAGCAATTTGCAACAGGTCCCTGCACTTGCAACTCCACAGCATCTGCATGATTGTGTGATCAAAATTCAGAAGCTTGGCAACCAGCGTGTATTTACAGTAGCTGCAGAATCCCAGGATCATATGATTACAATTTGCAACCTTCCAGTCAGCTTTCAACAAGCAAAATCAATCTGAAGAAGCTAGATTTGATTAACAACAGCATGATTCATTTAACAACTGCAGTGATTCGCTTAACAGCCATGGCAAAGAAAAAAAGTTGTAAAATCGGGCGCAACTTACTTAACAGCAACCTTACTTAACAATAGAAACTCTGGTTCCAATTGTGGTCATAAACTGAGGACTACCTGTATTGCACAACTCCAGCTAAACACAAATACAGGTATTCCCAAGCTTACCACCATTCATTCAGTGATGAAATTACAAACACACTGAGATACGTGACTCACAACTGGTACTTCAAGTTTTGGCCATTGCAGCAACTCCATGATCAAAATGTGGTGCTTGGCAGTTCTGCACTTACACCCACAGGCGCGCTGTATCTCCACCCACCTATGCCCTTTTTATGAGGTATACCAGAGGTGGGTTTCAGCAGATTCTGACCAATTCTGGAGAACTGGTAGCAGAAATTTTGAGTAGTTCAGAGAACCAGTAGTAAAAATTCTGACTGGCCTCGCCCCCATCTATTCTCTGCCTCCCAAGTCCCAGCTGATTGGGAGGAAATGGGGATTTTGGAGTAACCTTCCCCTGGATTGGGGAGGGAATGAAGATTTTACAGTATCCTTCCCCTGCCATGCCCACCAAGCCACGCCCACCAAGCCATGCCACGCCTACCAAGCAACACCCGATTTTGCCACACTCAAGGGCGGGGCTGGAGCTGGCTAAAGAGTGGGGAAAGATAGGCAGTCCCTCAACCACAGTGTCTTAAAATGCTTCTCTTCACTTCCATTGCAATTTTTCACTCCTTATCTAATTGGGACTTTTATTCCTGGCAACCAGGCAATTTGCATGGAAACCACTAAATAGATTGCTAGAGGTGATCTCTTGATTCCACAGGAGAGCTGCGTGGTGCTTTTAATCCTCAGGGAGTCAAGCCAAAGCCAAGAAAGAGTCAGCTGTTGCACTCTATTGCTCTTTTCTTAGCTGATGGTCAGAGGCCACCATCAGCTAAGAAAAGAGCAATAGAGTGCAACAGCTGACTCTTTCTTGGCTTTGGCTTGACTCCCTGAGGATTCTCCCTTTCTTGCAGGAAAGCACTCAGGTGTTATCCGTTGGGAGTTTTGCTGGAAAAGGGTATTTCCTTGCAAAGCACTTAGTTGCCAGGACATTTGGATTTCCTTCAGAAACACTGCTTTACACGCCACTGTGGAGGCCTCCCAGGCACTGGCCCTTTACGGGAGAAGCGTGGCTGCTTTGTGCTGCACCTGGCGCTTCCTAAGCATTTGGCACTCCCCAAGGCATGACGTGTTTAGTCGTGCTGCTGGGCTAGACTGGGTCTGAGGCTTCTCGGGTTGGCCTAGCTTATTTTCCAAGCTTTCCCCTGCTCTCACCACACTACAGCACCCCAACTTGCATGCAGCCTGCCACGGCCACCCCCTATCCCTGAGGCAGTCCTATGTTCTTTATCTGGGACTCCATCCACTTAATGATCCACAATTCTCACTTAAGAACAGCAAGGGGAATTGCTGGGATTGTGATTGTTGAGTGAAGCTGTCAGGTGACATCTCACTTAACAACTGCTAGTCCCAATGGTGATCCTAAGTTGAGGACTATCCAAAAGATCAATTTGTAAATTACAATGTTTGTCTGTTCATTACAATATCACTTAATAAAGTCTTGATCTTTTGAATAGTATAATTTAGTAAAAAAAAGTTTTAATTTTTTAATTAAAAAACGTTTTAATTTCAATCTCAGAAAAGGCAAAAGTCACCCTCCAGAAATATACCCTTCATTCTGTGTGAAGTAGGGGTGTAAATGGAATATGGGATAGACAGAAGGCAGAGAAATAAATTATTCCAGAATCTATGACAATTAACCTTATCTGTCTACCTTCTTCCATTGTCAGTACACCACTAGGAAAGCAAGAATAACAGCACAAGCCAGAAATCAGACAGCTTGAATATGAAGTACCAATTTTTACCATATTTATGTTCTAATTTAAATATCAAATGGCTTCCTGTCCAGGCCAATCTTTCTAAGCACAACTATACCTAATTTGCAAGGATCAGCACTGTATCTTCTTGTGAGATCTTAGCAAAAATATTTCTATCAGAACCATCAATCTTTCTGTGTTAATGGCCAACTCTGGATCTCTGCAACATGAACAACTGGAATGACATGCTTGTAAAAGCACTAGCAATAGCAATCATAATAAAGATGAAAGAAGTTATGAAAACAAACAGGATCACAAACCTCAGACACCCAGAGAGAGACAGAGTGAGAAAGTACCTGAAAAGTTGTGAGTGTGCCAGTCCCTGGGTTATACAGGCATCGCAGTGAGGGCATGCTGTCCGCCAGGCTGGAGCAGCCCAGCCAAAGAGACCGGGGCATAGAACACTGCAGAGAAAGGACAACTATGAGATGGGACTATATGAAACAGGTTGGTACAGAATATAAATTTTTTTTATGTCTGTACAGTTTACTCATTGACATATGATCACAATTGGGACAGGAATTTCTGACATACGTTGTTGCAGTCATAAGTCAGTCAGATCTAATTTTTAATGATGGATGTTAAGTAAATCACCATAGTAATTAAGAAATCCAGTTTCCCCATTGGGTGCTTTTTGCTAGAAATTGGCAAAAAAGGTAACAAATCACAACCCCGTGACTGCAGGAGGCCGCAACCAGTCATGATCCAAGCCAGTTATCAAACACCCAAATTAAAATCATATGGCCATTTGGGGGGTGGGAGGTGCAATGCTTTTAAGTGTAAATATAGGCCATAAGTCACTTTTTCCAAGGCTGCCGTAAATTTGAACCATCAAAGTTAAACAGTCATAAATTGAGGACTGCCTGTAATTTAAGTTCTTAGCAAAATTACAAGTTAGTGTTAAAGAAACTGGAAAAGCTTCCACACACCCACACATTAGTGACCTGTATGTTCCCCTTAGAAAAAAACAGAAAGAAGGGCAAGGTAGGAAATACCACACTACTTGCACACACAAATAAGGCTAATTAAATTTCTCATTAACATTTCATACTATTTTGTCTGCAAATGTATTCTAATTCAAAAGAGTCAATTCAATGCTTTTAGCGGAGCTGAATTACTTGTTCTTTTAACCCATTAACCAACTAATTAAAGCAAATATTATAAAACCTAGCGTAAGTATAATCAAGCTAATTCACTGACCGATTTTTTCTTCATAGAAATTCACCTGGACCTTTCCCTGTGCATCTTAATCATGACTAGTTTTCATCATGGCAATACCTTAACTATTGTTAATATTTATCATCTATTTCTACCCAAGGATTGAAACAGATTAGCAATAAATAAAGTTAACATTTGTATCGATACGCTGAAAATTGAGACCAGAGATAAAAGGTAACATTTATATTTTATACAAATACCTTGCCTTTTTTTTCAAAAAAGTGAAGGCTAGACAAGTTTTTTCTTCCATTCATAACAATATACTTAGTGTCAACTCGTGAAACTTCCCTGACCTGCTCCTGAGTTACCATAGGTAGGGGGATGGGAAATTGCATCTCGCAGCTGCACCAAGGAATTTACTCCTAAGTCATAAGAAGATGCATTCTGGCTGAGCAAGTCAAGGCCATCTCCGTAGATACCAACAATGCCTGGAAGGGAGTGACTTCTGCAACTCATGAAATTACCTCATTGGGGAATGTGACCAAGTGACACACTTTGGGGGGAGGGGGAAACAGGGTCAGAGGCAAGGCATGAAGGGGGTGAAGTCAGAGTTGGCTTCTATGATGCTCCTTTACACACCTGAATTGTTACAAAAACTGACCTTGCTACTTGGCCATAATTAACAGGTGGTCCTATTAACAGGTGGACCACCTGTTAATTATGCGATAATTTGATTATCTTCTGCTTTGAACTCTACCCGTTCTATGCATACAGTTACCATGAATTATAGAATATGTTTATAATTAGCACAAGTGTAAATTCAAACAAATTTAGTTTATTCAGCAAACTAGATATACTACAAAATTTAAACTCAATTTCAGTCCCCTCCTATTTAACTAGCACTTAGACTTATATACCACTTCACAGTGGTTTACAGTCCTCTATAAGTGGTTTACAGAGTCACCATATTGCCCACAACAATCTGGGTCCTTATTTTAATAATCTTGGAAAGATGGAAGGCTGAGTCAACCTTGAGCCTGTCAGGATTGAACTCATGGAGTAAGCAAAGAGTTAGCCCTGCAGTACTGCCTTTTAACCACTGCACCACCCCAGCTCTTAACACCCATAGGGATGAAAAATCCCTTAGCAAAAGTTATTTGCCCTAATAAATTTTGTATTAATTTAGCTACAGCAATTTACAAAAGCAATCAAATGAAATCATTGTGCAGCATCAAACCAGAGTTTTAGGCAAATCTGGCTTGGTGTTTTGTGCAAATTTAACTAACTAAAAATCCTATTTGCTCTGCCTCTAGAATAGATAATTTCTAGCATGCAATTATTTTTCATGAGGAATGGAAGAAGTCTGTTTGAAATATCATCACTCTTTAAAAAGTAGGAGCTATGTTAATCTGATACCAAAAAATCAAGAGTCTGGTAGCACCTTTTTCAATCAACCACTTTAATTTTTTTTTAAAAAAAAATAAGGTTTTACCATTCTATTTATCTGATGAAATGAAGTGCAGACAACTAAATTTGTTAGTGAAATAAAAAATATTATCAGCCTCTTTATTTTTGGGTCTTCAGCAAGTAGCTTTGAAAAGTCACAGTATCTATCAAGCCCCATTTCCATGATTATACCCATCTTCCTTTTTCTAAATACTATGTTGTCCACTATCTCTTGTTATTTTTCAGTTGTATCTGAAATTGCCACTCCCACCCTAAAAGCATCTCCTTGTTTCTCCCTATCTTCTTTGATATTTGTCTTATAGCCCTACTCTTGATAACCTTTTGTCTCTGGCTTTATTTCAGCATCTTTTTGGAAGCAGCATCTTTTTTATAAATAAGACACTGAGAACCTCTTTTAAATTAAAAAAAAAATCTTAGGTTTTTTTTCATCCCACTCATCATCTCACTTTCAGCAAAAGATCTGTGTTCCAATTTTAATGCAAAAATGCAAAATATATCTAATGAATTTATACACATAAAATTGTTGTGAGAAAAATATTTTAATTACTACTCCAGTCTCATTTTCCTTCACTTCTCTGTCACTTCAGTACTATAGTTTGGTCTCCTGTATGAGCTCCTATGCTCTAGACCAGGGTCACCAACCTTTCAGACCTCAGGGACCACTAATATGATCTGCCTAAATACTGGCTGGGTGGGCATGGCTAGGTGGTCATGTGAATGCGTGGGCGTGTCACTCGATGTCACTCACATTGAGGGACACATTGTTGACCTCTCCTCACTCCTGCCCTCCCAACCACTCCTTGCCTCCCCACCCAGGCTCCTTAGGCCCTCTACAGAAAGCAGTTGTTGGAGCCACCATGAGAAAGAGTTGACGAAACAGCTGGCTCAGTTCAAATTGGATCTGACAGAGAGGAGGCTCAGCAGAAGAAAGACCTGCAGGAGTGCAAGACCAGGTACTGGTGCCTGGAGGCTCAGTTGGCTGAGAGGGTCAGCTAGTTCCAGACCATGAGGCAGTCCCACTGGAACAAGGCCCTCCAGATCTATGCCATCAGCGGCACTTCCCTCCAGCCTTCGCCCAAAGCCCCGCACCAGGAGGTTGAAGCAGACCCAAGTCGGAATTTCTCCCCCCACTCTGACCCCTACAAAAAGACCCCAAAGGAGGAGATTCTCTGCAGCAACACAAATATTCATTGCATGTATCTGTCCCAGGGGCCCTAGTTTGAGGAACCCTGATTTAGTGCAATATAAAAAATGCAAACAATTTTTTTGCAGACCACCAAAATTTTCTTGTGGACCACCAGTGGTCCACAGACCACCAGTTGGTGACCATTGCTCTAGACCAGGGCTCTCAAACTCCCGGCCCATGGGCCAGATGCATCACATGATGGTCACACCCACACCCAGTTTAGTGAAGAGGGAAAAAGTCCTGATATGTCACATGATGCAGCAGTGATGACGTAAGTTTGACACCCCTGCTCTCAACTCAATGCTGAGTAGATTTCATGTCTGTGACAGCTCTATCCAGTCTGCTGGACCCTCCCAGATAGACAACTGGGTACCAAAACACTAATATAAAGCAGTCTTCTTCCTAGCAATTTATTCTGAGTAGTAAACCTGAACAGAAGCTGGGTTTTTTTTTCCATTTAAAAAAAATTCTTTGCCTCTGGAACATTTCAATCCATAATTTTATCTCATGACCATCAGAATTCCCCCAGAGATTGAACTCCATGTACCTTAGAATGGACATAAATTCCAATGACTGCTGCAAGTTTTCTCCTTCCTTAATAAACCTCTTCTTGTTTTCCCTCTTTGCTGAAATCCCTTTGGACTTAGTTCTAAGGACCTATATAGCATGTCATTTTTTATCCTATAACTTTTTCCATCCTATCTAATCTACTTCTCCAAATGTATTCTGATATTTAACTTAAGTGCTCCTTGGTGCTCTGTCTACTCAATTCCAAACATCTCACATTTCTTTCCAATATCTGTGCACTTCATTCTATCTTGCTACCTATTTCCTCCAAACAGTTTAACAGGCACAAATCTCTGGTTTTCTCCTAGATTTCTCTGTTCCCTCTGCCCTTGATGAATCAGTCAGAAAATGATGCTTCTCCCTCTACAATATTTGAAAGCATGATTCCCCTTTTAGTTCATTCTGCAAACATTTTTTTAGAAAAAGATTGGTCCATGCCCTGCACATTTTACTCTCTAATCTTCCTTTGCATTCATTCACCCTTCTCCAGCATTCTGTTATCAAAATCAGATACATAATCTGACCACATAAGGTCCTTCCTTAATTCTAAATACTGGCATTTTTTTCCATTTCCAAATTCTACACCAATTTCTTTATTTTTGTATTTGTCCTGTGCCTGGCCTCTTTACTGTTAAATCTCCTTCAGATGCCTGAACATTTCTTATTCATACCACAGTGCCTTTTCTCCACGTTAGTTATCTAAACAATTACCTCTCAGACTAATCCCCACTTTAGTTCCTCCAAATTTATCCTAAAAACCTATGTTCTCTAACAGTTTCTTTCTATATCCTTATTTCCACTTTAAGTGGTTTTGGCTGGGAAGATAATAATTAAACTAATGAAGTGGCCTCTAGATTACCAAAGTTCATGCTGTAATACATTTTTCATCAATAGCCTACTATTGCTAACTCTAAATTAGTGCAATGTAATGTGGGTAATCTAGATTCCTTTGAACAACTACCGATCTATCACATTTGCCTGGAACATGCTCCCAGAAACCAGTCTATGGAATCTAACAAATAATTTTGACATCGTAAATAAAATCCTAAGAAACACTAAAGTGCCTTAAAGCTTCCTAATACATTTTATATAGCTTTTGTATTCTATATCATATGCAAAAAACAACAAACTACAGAAAATCCAGATACTGTACAATTATAAAATAATAAATACTTAGAAGGCTTGAATGTAGAAATAAATGTTTAAACCCTTCTTCAAACAAGGATTATTAAAAGAAGCAGAGATGAAGTAATCCACATTTCTAAGGGGAATTAGAAAGGGGGAAAAGCCCCAAGAAAAGCCTTGCTTTAGCTCACAGGTGTCAAACTTGATTGCATCACATGACTGATGTGACCTATCGTGACTTTTTTCCCTTAGTGGAGCTGGGGTGTGGCCTGCGTGTGATGCATCCGGTCCACAGGTTGCTAGTTTGGCCTCCCAGCTCTAGCTGATTCCAAGTAGGCCGCCACCATTCAGGACACCACCTGCAAAAAAATCCTTAGAAAGCTATGAGAGCTTTAGATTCACAACTTAGAGGGGAAGAGGTTCCTTCAGGTAGGCAGGGTCTGAGCTATTTAGGAATTTCAATGCTAATAAAAACACTTAGAATTTAATATGGAATTCTACTACTGGTTGCATGGCCATGGGAAGGTGTGGCATCACATTTTATGATGACCAGAAGTGCATTACATTACACTCATTTTGGGTCCTTCATAAGTGACCAATCAAGGATTACATGTAGCACCAAAGAACTCCAACCAGAAGCCTTTCGAAGTGCTTGAGAGCATCTGACCTTATGCCAATGGGTGTATTTTCCTTAGCAAGAAGTCTACTCACACTCCTATTTTACTACATTCTAGAATATTTACTATATTCTAACCTTGTCTCTTTTAAAATCTTTGCATTATGGGATAAGCTGTCACTTCATTTTAATAAATCAGTAATAATCTTTTAGATTTTCCCATTTGTTATGTGCTAGATGTCTCAAAATATCATTTAGACATCTTCCATATACAGACCTTCACATAGGTTCCCAATTTTCCCAACCAAACATATGGTTGTGGGGATGATAAAAGCTGTAGCTTCAGCTCATTTGAAAGATAATTAAACACATTTATGGTTCCAATTCTAAATACACTTCCTAATGTGAATTTAGGATTAGAACCATAAATGTGCTTAATTCTAGAGAATTTACCATGCTGAATAAAACAACTTCAGAATAAGTAAGGAAAAAACTACTGAATAGATACAAGCACAAGAAACAATACAATAAGTATAAATGTTAACTAAGTTTGCTATTTAAATACAATATAACAGAGAAACAAAAGCAATGAATCACTTTATCTATGAAATCTGAGGAAAATATACCTAATATATATATTAATGGGCTGTTTTGCAAGAAGCTGAGTTTATCTTACTAAGTTTTGATGCTCCCATTCCCATCTTTATTTTTGGAGGAAAACAAAGACTTTAGTTCAAAAATTCTCACTTTTTAAGCAACTTCGTTGCTAAATAATCTCAGATTCCTTCAAGGAATAGCTAAAAAAATCATATATCTGATCATTAGAGCTCCTAAAACTGTATATATGTATATGTGTATGTATGAAAGAAGGGAGGGGAAGGGAAAGGGAAAAGGAAAAGGAAAAGGAAAAGGAAAGGAAAAGTCTTTACTTTCCATTCAACTTGATAACTGAAGCAGTTAATATAAATAAATTGAAGCCAGCTATTAAAATATAAAATAAGATTTTATTGCATTTGTAAACATTCTCATTTAATAATCACAATCAATTTACATCATACGAGTCTGAACTATAATAAAGTTACAATGTTACAATACAAAATCCTCACAAAAGCATCAGATGGAGCAAAATTTCTTAGCAAATATATAGTCTGATTGGACACCATGTTTAATATACCTCCCAAAGCAGTTAATTTTAAGCTCCTCACTCAGACTGCTGCCTCCAGGCACTGCCCATGATCACCACTATAATCAACTCGGCACTCCAACAAAAACATATGCTTCAAGCCATTTAGGGCTTTAAAAGTCAACAGCAATACCTTGAAAACTGGCAGTCAGTGAGGATCACTAAAGGTAGATACAATCATAAATAATTCCAAGGATTGGGATGAAAAGGTGACTCTGCTTAACTCATTTTCCAAAGGCAGAGAGAAGACACAAATGTAACATCTAACAAAAAGCATTTCATAGCCTACACTGTTCTAACTTAAGATGTTTAGAGATTATGCCATTCTCAACGGAAACATTATACATGACAAACAGACTAGAGGATCTTTTGGTAGCGAAACTTGCAATCAAGTGCATAATATATGAATGCAGAAGGGGATTTTTTTTTTCTTTTGCAGAATAAAAAGCCAATACATTCTGAATTAAATTAATTAACAAGCACACATTAAATTGCCAAATAGGAAATTGCCAAATAGGAAATAAGAATTAAGAAGACACACCTTTTCCTTTTTCCCTATAGGTTATTATAACCAATTAGGTTATAATAATTGTCCCCAAACTCTTTCTATTCGCCATAAAGTTTATATAATCCAATGCAGTCTCCTCTCTTTTTAAAGATTTTAACTCTTGTTATGGTTAAAAATAACCATAATAATGTGAAATATTGTATTTTAATTTGAAAATGAAAAGGGAAGAAATCCAGAAAGGGCTCAAATAAACACTGCTAAATTGACACAGGAAAAATAAGTAGTACTACCTAGTGTTCATACAAAGAATTCCTTTTTATTCTATACTGGTCTCTGTGGTAACAACAGGGTGCCTGTATTGTTGTTATAACTGCTTTTGCCTTTATAGAAGGACAAAGGTTAATTGCTTTTCTGGAGGTCACCCAGCAAGCCAACACTGGAGTCAAAAAATTGGACCCAAACTTCCTTATTCCAAGGCATTATTTAACTATTTCTTTGCAGTTATTTCTTGTACACACAGCATGCTTTAGAATCCATCCAGAGTCTCGAAACCAATAGGATTGACAAATCCCTTAATCCCTGCATGGAAAAGAAAGTAGCATAAAAATAAATTCAGCAGTGGGGTTTTGAATCATGCCTTAGTAGACTACTGCTGTATGATAGATTCCATAAATTCAAACACAGATCGACAACAGTTACTTTGTTGCAAGCACACCATTCCATTCACACTTGAATGACAATAAGGAATTTCACAGCAAAGCCATAATATGGCCATAATATTTGGAGAAAATCCGCTCTTTCCATAAATGCTAGAATATTCAGGGCTTCCAAGTGTAAAAACAGTGCAGTACTGAATAACACAGATTTTACATCTTTTCTCCACAGAATTTTTCTTAACACATTCTATAACTAGTGAAATTTAAGAACAAACTTTAAATATCGTGCATTATCTAACTAATCCAATCCAGAAATCTTTGGCATGCATTTTTGAGGATATATCTTTAACTCCCAGAATCAATTGTCAAGGTAAGTGCTGTTCTTAAAAGGCACTCCTTCCCTCACCCCTTATTTGAATTCAACTTCAATTATTTCCAATCATTTCATCTAAAGCAATTTTCAAGCACTTGTTAAGGGATCCTCTCCCTCACTGGAATTCCAATGGAAGCTAAAATAAAGCTGTGCATCATCAGCTATATAAAACCACAAACAAATTTTTCCAATGTTTCACATAGATATTAAGCAGCCCAAGTGATAACAACTTATGAAATTTCTCTTATCGAATTCTGGATATTTTACTTTTTAAACACTATCAATTAAATAATTCATATGCAAAAACAAGAGAAGGCTCCCACCAAAGAATCTTGCAGGCTAAATCCAAGAGCTGCGGGGAGGGGGAGGGGGGTGGACACACAACAAATGTGAGATAAAGGGAATAGATACTACCCTTAAGGCCTCATAGAGAATTATCATTCTCAGCATTTGGTGTGTGTTTTAAAAAAACAAGCCTAAAATGTTTTTTTTTTAAAAAAAAAAAAAAAAAAGAAGAAGAAGCCTTTAGCCTGAAATGATAGGAAATTCAACTAGACATTTTTTCTAGTTCTGTGTTTTCCCCCGATTAAACTAATTATCCCTGTGGAAGTATTTTCCAGGCATGCGCATATGCACCCTAAAGATTTCAAAAGGCCCTTGAAGCAGAAGGGCTTAGTCTGAAAATAGCTGCTTTGAGAAATACTTCACTGAATAATTTGCACAGGCCCAATAAGCATGACTAGGTGGCTCAGTGGCTAAGATACTGAGCTTGTTGATCAGAAAGGTCGGCAGTTCGGTGGTTGGAATCCCTAGTATAGGTCTCCTGTGTGAGCAGGGGGTTGGACTAGATGACCTCCAAGGACCCTTCCAACCCTGTTACTGTTGCCAAGCATGTTTCTTCCTACCTTCTAACAGGGGTAGGGATAGGGCCTTTTACAAGTATGCTTCATATGAAATTTTGCCCATTACTTATGAAATATTATATCTTTTTAAAAAAAAGAGAAGGGAGGATAAGTGGTTATAAACTTTTATGGAAATACTCACCACAAAATATATTGTGCATTTTATCCAGTTTTCAATTGACTCACTACAACTACATTTACTAATCCCTCCGACAATACTTGTTTAACTGATAGTATAAAATTGTAGTTATTTTTACAGTCAGTGAGCACTCACAATATCTAATTAAAAACAACTAAACTCTAGCCCTACCAGATTGTCTCAACCAAATTACAATCCCTTAGTTCCACATTTCCTAAATAAAATGACAATATATCTACCGGATAAAATATTGCAAAGAGATATAAAAAAGCAACATTGTATATATCACATTCTTAAAAAAACTACATAATTTTTACTCTAGTTACTGTATAATTGGAGACTTCTATGGAAATATCTGTCTGAACAGGTATTTTAAAAATGTGACATACTACCACGCTGTGCATGGAATATGCAACAAACACATTCATTCAATAGGATGCATCTACTCAAAACTGCCAGTTTTACTGTCTTTAATAAGTACAAAAATCCTCCAAGTGCAATATGCGGATTTGGTGACCTGTGGAAAGTGTGTACAGGTAGCTCATTTAGCTACCACAAGTAGGATTAGCAACTCAGTTGTTAAGTTAAACTGTCACTATGTGAAACTGCAACCATGCTTATGGTCTTACTTCAGCTTTTCTTTGCTTTACAGACCTGAAAAAGTCATAAATGTAAGGAGTGGTCATAAGGTTACTTTTTCATTGCTGTCATAACTGTGAACATTAAATATAGCAGTCACAAAATGAGAACTGCTTCTTTTTTTCCTTGAAAAAAGTATAAAAGTGTTTACACTGAAAAACCTATCACCAAGGCGCTTATAGGTGACATTAAGGTGGCACTACGGGAAAGAAAACTGTTTTAGCCAGAGTAAGAACCAGTATTTAGGAATTGAAGGCTATTAAAAATCCTTTCAAACACTAAGTGTGTGAGAGAGTGATGCAATCTTAGCTGAAGGGGGAAAGGACAGAATAATATAGGAAACAAATGGTGATACAAAATTGATCTGCTAGCTGGAGGGATAATATCAGAGACCATTGAATTATGCCATGTTGGAAAAGTCGGGCAGCAAAGATGGCAGAGATGTGGAAAAGGAGAGTATCTTCCAGAGAACCATGGTGATCTGAGAAGCCACAACTGGAAGAGAAGCTGGAAGCCCATTTTTGTTCTCTTTGCACTCCAGACTGTGATCCAAAGAAGAGGATTGAAAAAGACTGAGCACACCCATGCATACAAAGACAGAAGGAGATATACCGGTAGATGGGAGTAATTAAAATCAAAACATGGAGAGAATGGCAGCAAGGGCAGGCAATGGGTGAAAGCAACTGCTCAACCAGTGGGTAAGAGTGGACTAAATGAAGAGGGTTTTGAATAGGAGGAAGGAATAAATGATGAAAAGGATGGGCAATCGTGTATCAGTGAACAGATTAAACATTATTGGAAATTGTACGAGACACTTCCCAGGGAAGCAATAGCAAACTAAGATGGCTTCACTTTTAGTGGAGCTGACAATCCTGGTGGACAGTGGAGCAGGTGAAGAAGCTGGCTCCCTAAGTTCCTCCCAGATAAAGGAGACGGGATTGTTCAAAGTGCTTCTTACAGATGCTCCCTGTGATGAGCGATCTCCAGAGGATTTTAGAGCTCTGGGAGTTGGGAGAGACAGCTTTACCCAAGCTACAGAGTTCAGAGCCTTTCAAAATGATACCGAGTTAGTCCAATAACCCTCTTCATCACTTTTATTGGAAACTGCAAATGTAACCTGCTTTTTGGACATTAAGAACCTCCAAAAGGACAAGTTTTATTACAATGGGTGATATTCTTCCAACCCGCAGCAAAAGAAGATTTATGTAAGTTTAAAACTTAAAAAGAAAAATGTTACTTAGAAATAAACAGTGAAAGGGTGACTAGAATGTTGATTCTGGAAAGCTTTTAAATGGACTATGGGGCCAGATTGACTAGAAACATGGTTTTTGAAAAGTTATAAGAATATTTCCTCTCAGTATATATGAAGATTTGAGTAAGAAATCTCTTCCTGGGAAAATGTTTTAGATGAGAGCAAAGGTTGATGAGATTTTGAAGGCTAGTTACTAGAGGCAGCCATAAAGACTTAAAAGATTGTATTAAAGGAGAATTCTCACTTCCCCAGAATGAAGAAAAATATTTTAATTCTGGAAGAATTTAAAGATATTTGGCCACAATGTATCCAAAAAGTACCCTTAAGACAATGGCTATCCAACCTTTTGGCTTGCCTGGGCTACACTGAGTGAAGAAGAATTGTCTTGGGCCACATATAAAATATATAAAATAGTTAATGTATATAAATATCACTAAAATCACAATAATTGTAAAAGTCTATGATCTTGCGGAGCTGCATTATTAGCTGTCCAGGACTTCATGTGGCCCATGGGCCAAAGGTTGGTCACATTTGCTTTAGACTTTTTTTAATACATAAAAATGGAAGAAATACCACAGCTATCGCTGATATAACTGAGAATCAGGCTGTTTTGGGTATGGTTTTAAAAATGGCATGATACAAGAATGATGTTGACAAAAATGTTATACAGGATCTACAAATGAAATCTACCAAGGTAAACAAATAATAAACCAGAAGAGTGACTTGGATATGTAGATTTTAACTCAGAAAAGTGACCTGGATAATTTTTTTACCTTGGATTTACAAAAGAAATGTATTATATTATTTAATGAGAAAAGGAAAAGAGAGAAGCTATCAGCTTTTCCACCATTACCTAAAATAAATAATTAAGACCTTTAAAATGAAGGTTTACAAAGTTGGCTTATTCAATCAAGGTTAAACTATATATGATCTTTTTAAAATAGATTTTAATGGGTTTTCTTGACTAGGACTGAATGATGACATATTAAAGATTTGTTTATAGACAAATATAAGAAGTAGACTGTTTCACTGTATTTTTAGAGAAAGTGATAAATTATATTAAAATTGAGAGGAGATGAGAAGAAATGAATTTGTGGGACATCATTTGAAGGGATTAAAAATTAATATTTTTAATTTATTGTTTTAGTAGCTCTTAATGGATTTTTTATCTGAATGATTTAAAGATTTATTTAAAGGTACAAGATGAGGTGTGAAATATTTTCTTTCTTTGGACAAAATGACAAGATATTGTGTAAAGTATAGCCATTTCTAGGCAAAAGAGGTGGCATATGAATTTAATAAATATTATAAAGGGCTGAAATATATATATATTCCACTCTGGAATCTCTTAATGGACTTTTGCTGATTAAGATTGAAAGCCTTTATTATTTATTATAGATAAAACAGGAGATATGGGATGAAGAGATTTTTGACAGAAATGTTAGAAACAATGTTGAGTTATTGAAAATATTTTTATTTGTCTTTCTGAAGAGAGAAGATATTTCTATATTTCTTTTTGCTTTGTTTCCTTTTTTATACACTTTCCCTTTGCCCCTCTCCCTCTTCTCTTTCTTTTTTGCCTTTTTTCCCCTTTTTTCCCCTTTTTTAAATATTTTCAGCCCATCCAAGGGAAAAAGTGCTTGTTAGGAGACGTCAAGTTTCAAAAAGTGCAGTAAGAGATTATTTGAAGGCAAGCTGATGCCTTCAAAATGATTCGTGTGAGTTTTCCTACAAAAAAAATCCCTCCACATATTTGCAACCACATATTTAATATTGAAGAAATATCTAATATATGGCTTTTCCAAGAGGAGTAATTCTTTAGAGGTTTTTTTTTTTTTAATTTTGATTTATATGCCGCCCTTCTCCGGAAACTCAGGGCGGCTTACAATGTGCTAAGCAATAGCCTTCATCCTTTTGTATATTTATACAAAGTCAGCTTATTTCCCCCACATTATTTATTCCTTTATTCCCCCAAATTGGGTCCTCAATTTACCTACCTTAGAAAGGATGGAAGGCTGAGTCAACCTTGAGCCTGGCGAGATTCAAACCTGCAGTAATTGCAGGCAGCTGGTCTTAATAACAGGGTGCTTTAAACCACTGTACTACCAAGGCTCTAAATTTAAATGCAAGGTTTTTTGTTTCTGATAATTTACAGTCCTATACTTTATAATTGCTGGATTGCATTAATTTATTTTTTGGTGATTTTGATGACTATATTATTATAATGTTGTATTTTGTTTTACTGTAGAGAAACATTAGAACATAGCAGCATTAAACATTTGCAATTAGTAAATAAACTAAATCATGGCTCAATAGAAAACCTTTGTTTAGAACTGATTACTTACATTCTCCAACCTCATAGAAATCAATTTAACATGTTTATTATTTCCCTTTCCATAAAGGTACAAACTTTGTTATTGCAATGAACTATAGTTGAATTTCATTGCTTACTTTCATGTCTGAATGAAACCTATCGTTTCATAATTTTATGAATGAAATCAGGTTTTTAAATGACTGGTCAAAGAAAAAAGCAAGCATCTTTTAAACTATTAAAAACCATAATATTTTCCCCAATCGATACTTACTATTTTAAAAAATGGCATCAGTATGCTGAGGGTGTAATGTTATTGGTCAATGGACAAGGCATCCAATGGAAAAAGTCGAGATTAATATCTTAAAAAGGAGCATGGACATCTGTTTCTCTCCAAAACTTGTGCTCATAAACCGAAAGGGCAAATTTGTTCACCAGTCACAACTATTCTTCATTTTAGTATACTACATTCTGTAAAAGCGTATTAAGGGTAGTAATACCTTGTTTCCCCAAAAATAAGACCAGGTCTTATATTAATTTTTGCTCCAAAAGACGCATTAGGGCTTATTTTCTGGTTAGGTCTTATTTTGGGGGAAAATACGGTATTAAATGCATCTATTTGGCTGACAATTTTAACTGGGGCTTATTTTGGTGGGTAGGGTTTATATTACGAGCATCCTGAAAAATCATGCTAGGACTTATTTTCCGGTTGGGTCTTATTTTCGGGGAAACATGACTGATCCCTCATAGTTTCTGCTCAACAGTTATTCTGACTTTAGGTGGCTAAAATTATTCAAATCTAGTCAGTTATTTTTAAATAAAATGTCAGCTTTATTACTATTTCACTGACTGACCAGCTTTGTAGAAATCCATTTTGTTTCATTTTTATTTATAATATAAATTAGTTTAAGATCACTTTTACTAAGGTACTTATATTTAATGTATAAATCAGACACCAGATCGATAGAAAGTAATGCAAAGGGAAAACACTACTGCCAGTGAAAGAGACAATTTGGAAAACAGTTTGCACATAAACCAAGATTTTGCTAAAGGCTTTGTCAAGCTAAAGGATTTGCTACAATGTTACTTTTTAATAACATTTTCTTTTTAATATTTTCTTCATATCATAATTCAATTCTCCTAATTACACTTTGCCACATAATAATTTAAAAAACAAAGCCAATTGAAAAAAGGGGACAAAGAACAGGTTTACAAGAAAAGGCAGCATATTTATTTTAAAAACACAAGGAAAAGAAATATTTGAAAAAATTTGTAGTCATTGCTGAAAAATACCTGAAAGAAGAGGAAAACTATCCCCATTGCAAATAAAATACTGCAAATAATTTCCACCTTATTTACTCATTTATTTTGGATCAATATGTGGACTATGTAGAATCCTTGGGGTATTGCTTTCTCTCCAGCTATAAAAATAACTCCCCAGAAATACTGCATTTAATACAGGTAAAGGTGCATAAGTTACTGTCATTATTCACTCAGTGGGTAAAGACTTTGATAAGAATAGGAAAAATACACATTCAGTTATAAATCATGCATTAAAGATTCTGTTAAGGATTGGAGTATCAACAAATTTATTTTCACAAAAATAACTATGTGCAATATATATTTAAAAGAAAAGTGAATACATTTAAATTTTCATCAAGTTATTTGTATTCATATTAAATTCAAGAATTGGAATGGAACAATTTATAATGGTGAATGAGTAAACTCAGTGACACTCTTATAAAAATGTAACTTAGGCAAGTAATGTGACCATAAAGTCAGGAAATATAAAGACTTCAACTGTGATTTATTTAACCTGATTAATTTAAACAGGCAAATTCATATTCCATGTTTTAAGCATTTTTTTCTGATCCTACATAAAAATAGTCTTGAAAAGAAATAAGATGACTAATTTATTACATGATTAACGTAGCTACTCTATCCTAGTTATAGAATAAAAACATATTGACTAATAAATTTGTTTCTTCTGTACTATAACATATAAGTATTAGAAGTTATTTAATGATTAGGTGCACTATGGCTCAGCAGGTGGCAGCACCTGGTTAAGAAAGTTAAACATGATCAAGCTTGGTTAATTCTTGACTAGGGAACTCCAAGGCTGTATGCTAGACTAGGATGCTGAGAAAATGTCCCAGAGATATGTAGTGGTAAACTACTTCCTGTATTGTTACAAAGAAAATAGCAGGGACGCATCCATGTGCTCATGAGGAAGTGAGCTCAATTTGAAGGTTTGTCTCTCTTTTAAGGTAAGGTATACATACTTCATTTAAATTTTATTACTCCTAGGTTCTATTTTTGAAAGAGAGAACCTAATAGTCCCTTGGTAATTCTTCACAACATTCCATCAGATTTACATATTAACTAAATGGATCCTTCAGTCTATCTTCCTGATTCTAGAGCCACATATAAAAAAATTTGAAAGATCACTGAAACACTCAAAACTCTACCCTTTCTTTTAAAAGTTTATTTTATATCCTCCTGCTTAATTTATTGGATTTTTCAAATCAGTCTGCTTTATCAGAACTCCAAAGAGAGATTTATTTCAGCACAATGTTCATTACTCTAACTACAAACATGGTATGTAGTTTATCTTCATTGTTTTAGTTTTTCAATAACAATGACATAATTCCTAATTCCTTTTCATCTCTACTGCATTTTCCCACAAAAATTACTATCACAAGTATGCATGTGTCACACATGCAAAGTTTAAAACAGGATTCTTTGGGGAGAATTGTTATACTAGATTTGTTTTAAGATGCTGATAGCAATTGCCAGAGCCAGAGTGCCGAAACATCTAAAGCTTGGCCTTTAATAATCACCAAAGTAATATAGCACTAGACTACGTCTGAGCAGGGACTCCCAATAGTGTCAGATTGTGTCAAACTGCAGGATTGTTATGGGATATGAGCAAATGTCCACACTTGTTTTACCCAATCAAATCTGAATTAGGCTCTAGATGTAAGTCTCCTGTGTATTAACCCATTGCCCTCCCTGTTATTACCACCACTACAGATCTTCACACTTGAAGGTTAATTTTAATTTGGCAATTTAAGTTGTTGTTTCCCATCTTTCTAGGTATTGTTCCACTCTCCCTTCTGATGATCCTTGTTTGAACTTTTACTCATGAGAAGTGGAAATGTACACAGCATGCAGACACAAAACGCACATGAATACAGAAATGGCACTGGTATTTGATTACAGAATAAGAGTTGAATTCTGTATATACTTGACTAATGAAACAAGCACATGTTTCTGGTGCAAACTCTAACCATAAATAAGAAACAGTAATAAAGTCCAACCTGTTTTAGCCATGCTTGGTATCCAGAAGATGTAAGTTGGAATCCATCTTTAGGCATGTGTATTCGTGGCTAGGAAAAAATAGACATAAGAGACCTCCTTTTATATTGGGACCTGGCTATTCTAAACTTTGTTCCAGGTGATAATAAACATCAAACATATATTCTGATATAATTTTCAAGTAAGGTATAAGTGCAAAATACAGTAATAGAACTATAATTACAAGGAAAAAAACCTTAACATTCTATAAAGGCTCCATCCCAATAGATTTATCAGTATAGTAGACTAAAATCTTTGGTAAAATATAATAAGGGACATACGACTCTCACCTCAACATACTCTGCATCTAATCTGATTTGGAGCAAACATTTTGATTCAGGTTACCCAATGAAACCACTTCAGGTTTTTTGCAACCCTTTAAGTCATTTTCTGCAGAGTACAAATGTAACTTTTTCCCCAAGCTGGCAGCGCCTGGATTGGCTGTGGCTGCATCGTACAGGTTATGAAAACTGATGTTCACATTGCTCTAAAATATGAAAATGTAGTACTTGCAAACTTTAACAATGCATTAGTGATGTTTGGATGTATGACATACGTGTTACTAGAATAAACAACAGCAATAGCACTTAAGACTTATATACTGCTCCACAGTGCTTTACAGCTGACTCTGAGCAGTTTACAATGTCAGCATATTACCCCACAACAATCTGGATCCTTATTTTACCAACCTCAGAAGGATGGAAGGCTGAGTCAACCTTGAGCCCTGTCAGGATCAAACTCCTGGCAGTGGGCAGAGTAAACCTGCAATATTGCATTCTAATCATTGCACCACCACCAAGTTAATAGAAGAATCTAATACACAGATATTTGGTATGGGGTGGGTAGGGAATGACTCAATGTCATATATATTTGTATCTGATGAAAGGGTGGACTGTGATAGATTGGGATACACGTTTCATCCTTTTTTTTTCCTCATCACACTTGGTAACTGATGCTTGAATGAATCTGTAGTACATAACAGGAAAGTATACTTCTTTGGAAAAAAAAGCCATAACTTTAATAAAATAACAATAGATTAATTGAAAAAGCCAACAGTCTTCTATATACTATTAGGAAAAGCAAAAAAAAACCCAATTCTTAAGGCAACTTTTCCCTATTCCATTTCTGTTTTATCCTATATTCTGGCAGGAACTATAAGTCTGAGTTTTTAAAAAGACTCTCATTCAGCGACTTCTCAACGGACTTTACACTGTCAATACAGAATTATCCCAGTGCTTGTTGGGAAAGCAAAGTCTTTAGTGCTTTTCAGAAGGCTAGGAGGGTAGAGGTCTGCTAAAATTCAGGGAGAAGTATGTACCATGTGGCATGGGGTGCCATGAAAGAGAGGTGCTTCCTAGCTGCCTTAGGGTGGCAATGTTTAAGGTAGGGGATCAAGTGCATGGCTACCCTAACTAATCTGATAGGGTGTGTAGATGTTCTTAGGGAAAGGTGGCCCTGCAGACAAGCTAGCTCTGGCCATATAGAATTTTAGAGGTAAAAACAGGCAACTTGTAAAACTAGGGGCACCCATTACTATGTTCACCACTGCATTCTGGACAAGTTGTAGCTTCTGGGTGATCTTCAAGGGCAGCCCCATGTAGAGCATACTGATGTTAAACTGCCATGGTATGTCAGTCAAAATCCATTTTGAGTCACTCATTTGTTTGATTTTAAAAAGCTCATCAGTTTCAGTATTGAGATCTGAACCAAATCAGGTTGATTCAATTCACATTTTCCAGATAATGTAGAAAAATTGCTTTTATACATGCACAGAAATTGTCTGAATCTCGTAAGTGTACCCACATATATCTGTACATATATCTGTGTCTAAGATACTTAAACAACATAAATAGGACCATGTCAGGAGATATTGTAACATGATCCTACTCCCTTAAGAAAAGCAGTAGAAAATGGACCAATAGCATTAATTTCATTTTAAAAGGAGATGACTGGACAAAGTTTGTTTTTAATTGTCAAGATTGTAACATTTCTTGCCTATGTTAAGAACTCAACACTCCCATGTATTTATTATAAAAGTAATACTGCTAACCAATGTTTTAAAAATCCCAAGATATCCTTTTTTATTATTTTATTTTTAAAAAGTTTTTTATTAATAATGCAAAATTAAAAAAACATTGGACATAGATATGACATCACTGGTTCCAAACATCTTCCGTCACTTTACAATAATATTAGTACTCATATAAGTACTCATATAGTTTTTAAACATACATTTATCTATAATAACATCTATATTTTTGTTCTAACACTATACATTTGTCTTGGCTACCCTCTTGTTATCTATCCAAATCATAAAACTGTTCCCATATTTTGTAGTACTTCGTTTCGCTTTTATCCTTGAGTTCCAAAGTGAGTCTGTCCATTTCTGCGCAATTAAAGACTTTCAGTAATAATTCCTCTTCAGTTGGAATATCTTTCTCTTTCCATTTTTGAGCGAAGGCTATCCATGCCGCTGTAAGTATATGCAGTAATAAATAATGTGTATCTTTCTTATATTTTCTTTCTATAATTCCCAGTAAGAAAAATTCCGGTTTGACTGCTATATTTGTTGACAAAATTTCTTCCAGTCAGTTCTTTAGTAAATTCCAAAATTTTTGCACCTTTGGGCATTCCCACCACATGTGGTAGTAATTCCCAATGGTCTCTCCACACTTCCAGCATATTGAGGATTTTCCCTTATTCATTCGTGCTAATCTTGGGGGGGGGAGAGGTGCCAAAAAATCCCAAGATTTCTTGACAACAATTCCTCAACCATGTCAACATAATTGTTTTGTGCAGAAATTGAAACACAACCTTTCTACACACATTTTACAAGCATGATTCCATTTATCATCAACACAATTCAGTGCATTATCCAGCTAAACTATCTTCAGCATTTCACTTTAACACTAAAATTCAAACGTTGTTTTGAATATTTTACCTGACTTTTAAGGTTGCCTTCTCAATGTTCTCCCTCCCAGTGTTATAAAGCCATTATCTCACTCTGATTTCATACCGGTCATCATTTTCCTGCAATCTTTAACGGATTTTTTGTTTTATTGCCTTCCTTTGCTCCTTCTTCCACAGTTAAGTTAATGGATCTGAGTAGTCTCTAGTGAGGTTTGAAAAGGCTGTTTTCTCAGAATGAGTCAATATTTTAAATTCTATGGAATGCATTTCTTTTTTTCTCCTAAAAAAACGCAGTTTTTAAAAGACAGACATTAAATTACAGGCCTCAGTTCCTATTTTCAAAGCCTAATACAACCCCTGAAGGCTTACAATATTTGAATCACAGCTGGAGCCATGGTTACCATACAGTTTAAATATCAGCTTCTTTACTGTGCAATTTGTTTTAAAAATCAGATCAGAGGTTGTGTCATAAACAAGTGCTAATTATGTAGCAAGAAAGAATAAGGCTTTTTGTGCAAGAAAGGTTCTTAAATATCTGCCTCTCCTCCATACATAAAAAGGAGAAATAAAGCAAGCTGAGAAAATTATGGAGCCAACTCTGGCATCACATATAGAGCAAAAAAAAAAAAAAAAATGTGGCTGACATTAACCTTGCAGTGTTATTCCTTTGATATGAGAGTCAGGGGGCTACTGATTATGAAAAATTCCCTGCTTTAGGTGAACAATGTCAAATAAACACAGCAATATGATTTTGATCACATAATTCTTTAAGGAAGTCTAGTCCCATCCAGCAATCTTGCTTCAAGGCTCTCCATTTCAAAGCTACTGAATTCAGAACTGCAGCTTCCTTTTGGTACCATAGAACTACTGCTGGGATGGAAGAACATTTATTATTTTTATGTGGTCCTTCGCACAGACATATTTGTTAACAACAAGAGCACAGTAATTTATTATTATCCATTATTTGTTAAATTCATTTATGCTTAGCTAAATGCTTAGCTAAGAATAAATGAATTTTTAATACAGTTTTTACAAACACTTGTCACCGCTTCAGCATTGCCATTTAGTGAACAGGACTGATGTTTTTTCTCAGCAGGGGGTGATATTTTAATGATGCAATGCTGTACTTCCTAGAAGACAGACAAGCCTCATGAGGCAGATTATAGGACTACAGAAACTCTAATTCCATTAAAAGTAGACAGCACAAGACCATTTTTAAAATTAATTTTGTTTAATGATAAAAAGTATTATAACAGGTGGGTAGCCAATTGTAAAATTAACCAAAACATAGTTAAAGGAACAGAAAAACGCTAGGAAAGCAAGGGATGTTTTCATTATCAGTGTATTTAAGACTCGGTAGAAATATAGACACTGTTCTTTGCCTCCTCTTTCCTATCTACAAAGCATCCATGTTCTTTTTTAAGCTGCCCATTAGCCAATTGATACTTGACGACATAAGTGAAAGTTTCAATTTAGAGGTAATCTTGCAGAGTGATTTGTTTAATTACTGTTGTACTCCTATAAAATGTTTGAATATTTCCAAATGTAGTAATTATTTCTGGCATGAAAATAAGCAATAATATCTTCTATTAACTAACTTATGTGTTGCTTGTCCTACTTCTGTGGAGTGTATAAACGATTCTGCATGTTCCATCCCATTTTCCATTTGTTGGTGTCTTTAATTATATGGTTGTGACTGCCAATGATAAAAACTAGGTCTGAGAAAAAGTGAGAATTGGGTGGTATTGTTTGCATTTATTAAAATGGGAAATCTAAATGGCTGCCTCAGGTTCCCTAAAATTGTTTATTTAGTAATGTCTTATAAATATGTGAAAAGCTATGGATCTTAACTACACCAGTCAGGACAGGCTACATGGTCAAAAGGTAAAGATTAAGCTAAAAGGAATATTCTGTTCTGCAGCATATATATTATCATGTCCAATATCTGGAATGTTTAAGAAAATCCGTAAGAAAATCTCTGAAAGAATTATCTTTGACAAATGCCAAGTGCTTGATTCAATTCCCCACAAAGTGGACTTTATCAGTTATGAATGAAGGCGAATATACATGTCCCAGGATAATGTTTCAGGATCCAATCTGAGTCAGTCTCTCACATTCTAGTGAGAAAGAAGTTCCCTGAAGATGGGCTCCAGCATGGGTCCGAAAGCTCAGAAGATTAAATGTCCAGTCCCAGTGACTGCCCCAGATTGGCTTTGTTCCAGTTGTGCCTAGATTAGCTGTAGTTACAACAACCTTTTAAAAAACAGTCCCACATAGAGAAAATATGTTTTGCAAAGGTATCTAGAGAATGATTGGTTGCACAAGAAACAGAAGTACTTTTAATTAAGGTGGAAAACTAGCTGCATAACAATACAATATTACAATGCTTGAAATAATATATGAATGTTCACTCTGGTTCATTAAAACAAAAATAACACAACTCCATAGTTGGGCAATACTTGCTTGCAAGTAACCAACATTCCACAATTTCTCTGAGTTCTCACTACTTTTCAGCAGGCTAAAGATTCAAAACCCAAGGAAGAAAAAGCTGTGTCACAACCATGAGGTTTGCTGTTTAGATTTATCTTGGAGAGGTGACATATTATACAATTATTAGGAAACAATATTTTAGTGCCTAAGATTGAAGGGAGGGAGAGGAAGAGAGAAAAGGAGAGAAAATTGATTTTATACCTCAGTATCTGTTTCAAATTACACAGCATTTACTAGCAAAATAGCAAGCATAATCCCCTCCCTTCCCATTTCTGAAAACTGAACAGGTTCACTATAATTCAGATTTGTTTCTTACCTTATGTGATGTATAGAGCTTTCTGACTAGGATCAGACCTTTATTTTTCTTCTCCCAACCCTCTCTTTTTGTATCAGCTAGCCTGATGAAGAATTACAAAGTCAAAAGTTTGTACACTCTTATTCGCATTTTGCTTACCTCTAATAAAAGTATAAAATCCACCTCTTTTATAATTCTAATGCAAATTTACTTTGCAGTAACCTGTAACAAAAATACTCCCTTAATCTATCTATCTATCTATCTATCTATCTGTCTGTCTGTCTGTCTGTCTGTCTGTCTGTCTGTCTGTCTATCTATCTATCTATCTATCTATCTATCTATCTATCTATCTATCCATCCATCCATCCATCCAGCTATAAAACAAAATATAATGATATATTGGAATAAAGAAATAGAAGCATTCTCTCACAGATTCAGTCATAAAAAGACACAAGTAATCTTCCATCCTTTGCAAATAAAACAAAACATAAACTATTACTCTGGGATCACTGATCACTTTCCCATCCCACACAACAATGAACGTAAAGACTGCCCAAAGCATCTATGTGCTGATTTTCAAGAAGTCCAGACTTCTTCTTCCAGGTTCTTCATTCACACACAAAGAAAACTCTACAGATAGTCCTTAACTTACAACCACAATTGACCTCAAAATTTATGTTATTAAGCAAGACAGTTCTTAAGTGAGTTTTACTCCATTTTATGACCTTTTTGCCACACTTAAGCAAATCACTGAAGTTAAGTGAATCATTCAGTTAATTAAGCAAATCTGACTTTCCCCATTGACTTTGCTTGTCAGAAGCTGGCTGTGAAGGTTACGAACGGTGACCACATGACCTCAGGATAGTGCAACTCTCATAAGTACATGCTAATTGTCAAGTGCCCGAATTTTGAGCATGTGACCGTGGGGATGCTTCAACAAGCACGAAAACAGTGTGAAAACCAATCCTAAGTCACTTTTTCATTGTAAGTCTGAATGATCACCAAATAAATGGTTGTAAATCAAAGACTACCTGTATTACCTTCACTTTCCCTCAGTCTAATCTTGTGCTGTCTCTCTATTGCCTTTGCCTTCCCATCACTCCTACCTAGTCAAAAGGTTAGCATCCAGTATTGTTTTGATTTGCTTCTTAACAAGAACTATAATTTAGCACTAACTACTCATGAGAAATTATAGTGCTGCTGGCTGGTGAATAATTTGCCAAGGAAGACCCGCTTAGCCATATAAAATAAATATCCACCTGCATATACTAGCACTAATCAGGGCGTGAAATTAAGCTTTTCATTCAGTACAAACTAAATGCTGCAAGGCGGCGATTTAGTGGAAACAAATATTAAGGTCAACCTATTCTTCCTATTGCCTATATTATAGATGCTAAGAGAGGGCATGGAGCACTAATTCCACTTTTCTCAATCCAAGAAGCTAAATACTTCAATGATGTGTTAGCAAATTCACCATTTGCTTTTTACTAATTGCATATAGTTAATGAAGCGAATGAAACAAAAGCCTCCAAAACATTGTTAACTTGATCCCTACATTTCCTTTGTACTGTAGCTCAAATACAAGAATAAAAATCCATTTGCAAACCTTAGAACGAAGATACAAAACATTTATTATTTAAATTTTATATAAATTCTGAAAGAATAAGGAACCGATTTGTACAGTAGAACTGCAATGCACTGGAAAACATCCTTTCAGTTATGATGTAGGCAGCCAATTCTTGTACACAGCTGAAAAAGTTCCCTCCAAAACATAATTCCCCAAATGTGCAAGAGAACAATATATCTACGTGGACATAAACAAACATGGATCTGTCTACACTGAGTTTCCAGCAAGTGTTCCTAGAAATAACCAAGTAATATATGACATTTACTCATTCTCAAAGCACTGTGATACCCTAATGTTTGCTTTAGCACTACTGTCAGCCTATATTTACAACCTACTCTTTCCTAAAGTTTGCAGGAATAACCAAGTAGAGAACAAGAATGGTACTCCCATTAGAACTACAACTGTGGCATTTTACTATTTTTACTTGTAATCTAAATAAAATATTTCAAAATATTTTTAATCAGGTGAACAAATGTTAATAGAACATACAGACTGTTAATACATATGTATATGGACTATTAAGACAACTCTGATTATTAATCAAAGCATCTTATAGTTATCTACTTAATCAAATTATGATTGTCATGCAGCTTAAACCAATCTGGCACTTTAGCACTCACCTGGTCTATAGACTGCCAGAAATGAAGACAACAATATCACTCATTCTTTTTCTCCAATAGCCCAGTCTATTCTGGTCATGGAAAAGAAGAAATTCCACTTATATCCACCACACAAAATAAATAGAAAGGCTAGGTGCAACCATTCTGTTTTCTCAGTTTTTTATGAGTAAAAAACTAGAGAGCATTTATAAAAATAGTGGTATTTAACAATTGTAGACTTATCTATAGATAGCATAGCATAGCATTTAGACTTATATATCATTTTACAGTGCTTTACAGCCCTCTCTAAGTGGTTTACAGAGTCAGCATATTGCCCCCAACAATTTGGGTCTTCATTTTACTGACCTCGGAAAGATGGAAGGCTGAATCAACCTTGAGCCTGGTGAGATTCGAACTGCCAAATTGCAGTCAACCGGCAGTCAGCAGAAGTAGCTTGCAGTACTACACTGTAACCACTGTGCCACTATGCAGTGTAGTCTCTGTGATGTAGTCTCAATGTACACTGTGATGTAGTCTCAATGGCTCCAGATTAACTCAAGATGACAACTAATCAACCTAGCTATAGATACACAAACACTACTATCAGATGTGGTTTAATAACAGAGCACTAAAGCTGCACTAATGACAGAAATGGGTTAACTGCATCCTGCTTTGACCAGAATGCCATCCTAAAATAAGGACCATAGTACAGTATTCTCAAGACTGACAAACTAATCTGATGCCAGTAATTGACAACACAAGAAAGACTTGACTTATCAGCATGATAAACATCTAAATTTACCCTCTTCCAAAACTCAGAGATACCCACATCTAAATTATCACTGTGATACCTAATTTACAAATTAAAATCATATTCGACTGCTAGATTCTTCAAGAAATATTTTCCACTTTTTGAAGAAAGTGAGAAAAAAGAATCTAAGGATCCTTCATAAATTCATGAATTTAAAGTCTGTGAAATGGTAAAGGAGATAATAACCTCAAGAAAGATGCCATTGGGGATTTTAATAGAAATTCAAGAATTTTTGTTGTTAACTTGGTTACTTAAAAACCTTCAATTCAAAATAAAAAATGTGAAACCAAGAAGTATAATTCATGTCTTCCAATTAAATTATCCACAACTGTCTTTTTTAAAAAGGCATTCAAAATATGACAGAACTAAGACAAAAGAAATCTAATAATGAATTGCAAAGGTATTTTTAATTAGACATCTAAACAAATGTAGTTTAGCTATGTGCACTGCTAATTATGTAAAACCTGAAGTAGCTACTGGCCGATTCAAGAAAACAGATGTTGAATCACAGAACTTTGATATCATTCTTAAATACCTTTGAAAACAAGGATCAGAAAATATGAACTGTTATTTAAAAAAAAGGCTTTATTGTATTTTTATAGCATATTACATACCTTGTAAGAATCCGTTTGTTTGCATGAATGTCAGTTTTATTTTCTGTCCTTCCCTTTTTCCTGGCTATTTACAAGCTTTGTAAGAAATTGTTCTTTAATTAAGTCTAAGCATAGTTTTATATAAATGGATTCCTGGAATTAAAAACATTCAGACTTAAGAAATGATTGTTATAGAGACTGTAAGAGGCCGTAAAAAAAAGAATGCCACTTTAAACAAAGATTTCTCATTTTAATTAAAAAGATAATCATCACAACATTCCTACATTTAGCAAAACCATTTGAAGCTACTTTGGAAGAAAAAGAAATTCATTTTTGATGTAGTCACACATAGAGGACTTTAGAACTTTATTTACTCAAAATTCTGCCTATTCCTCTGTGCTTTTAAGAATCATGTATGCAATTTGAAATTTTTCTCAAAAATACACATTGGACATTAATCTCATCCATACTATCCTTGCAAATTACGGTGCAATTTATGTCAAAACAAATTTAAGGAACTGTTCTAGGTTTATGGATTTCTTAAATTAAATACTTCAACATAAAATATTTCAGATTAACTATGAAATGTTTATTGGATTTATAGTGTACATACTGAGCACAGCTGTTCTAAAATGTTAAGCATCCATCTTTAAAAAATACATTTAAGAAACCAATATGCACATGATCCTTACATACTGAAAGATGCATCCACTATAATTATTACAGCTGTATAATCCTTTAAAAATGCGCTCAAAGATGTTCAGGAACACATAAGAAGCATTTCTATTTGAATAATGAAAAATAATGGGAACCTTTTTTCCAAGTTTGCACAACTCTCTTAGAAGATGTTCCTGGCTTTCTTTGTATGCATGTATATGAAAAAATGCAAGCTAAAGGAAATATAAAATGAATGTTTGGATTAATAAGATTTGAGCAGAGATATAAAAACCCCATTCCTATCACTTTTTCAACATCGTTAAAAGGAGGAATTTGGATAAAGACCAAATGTGTAGGGAGGATTATATACGTAATAATGGAACCTAACTTTACATTCCTAACAATAAATAGACACCTGCCAAATAAAAACTATGCATAATGATCAAACAACGACAAAATACATTAATGGTTATTAGATATTTTTCATATATCCATCCATCTAGTTGGTAGGCAGATCTGAGAATATATTTTGGCTACAAATACAGAATCGTTGCCATAGCGGGCATTGCAGTCATAAAACATCAATTTGCCAAAAAGCAACCTGATGGCTGAGGTTGCTCCTTATCATTCCATTTAGTTCTTCAGGATAATATCTACCATCTTAACTTCTTTGAAGTTTTCAGTAAAAAAAAAAAAAAAGTGGGCACAATTTCATGTGGAATATTGAGCTACACTTATCCCTTTTATTTTATGAGATTGCCTCTATAAAATGTGAAGCTCCATATTAATTTCCTGTGATTAAAAATGGTAAAAATGATGGAACTTGATGAGATTTGTAAACATTTGTATGTTTTTTAATTTTGGCTGTTCACCGCCCTGAGTCCCTTCTGGGAGAAGGGCGGTATACAAATTAAATAAATAAATAAATAAATAAATAAATAAATAAATAAATAAATAAATAAATAAAATGATTAAATCAACTTCTTTCAAAAGAGAAAAGATTATATAGTACAGTAATGGCAACATTGCCATCGTGTGGAAACATTGCACGCATGCGTGCTCATCAGGGCCACGCTCCGGAAAAGCTGAACTTCCGGGTTCTAGTGTGCATGCGCTCAACGATCAGCTGCTATGTGCGCAAAGGACAGCTGATCGTTGCACACGCATGACCACCAGAAACGTGGAAGACAAACAGGCAAGGCCACGCGTGCCAGGCGCCATGGCTTTGCGTGCCACTTTGGGCATGCATGCCATAGATTCGCCATCACGGATATAGTTCCTTTAGTGCTGACTAGAAGCCCTTTCTAGACTTTTTGCATGAAACAAAAACATTTGTTAAGTGAGTTTTGCCCCATTTTACAATCTTTCTTGCTACAGTTGTTATATGAATCACTGGTTATTAAGTTAATAACACAGTTGCTAAGTGAATCTGGCTGCCTCATTGACTTTGCTCGTCAGAAGGTTGCAACAAGTGATCACATGATCCCAGAACACTGCAATGGTCATAAATATGAGACAGTTGCCAAGCATCTGAATTTTGATCACATGACCACAGGACACTACAATGGTCATAAGTGTGAAAAACGGTCATAAATCATTTTTTTCAATGCCATTGTAACTTCAGTCACTAAATGAACTGTTGTAAATTGAGGACTACCTGTACTGCCTTGCAAGGGCTAATCTAAAGAAATGCTATTGTACAGATTACCATGAGTATGTTTGAGGTAACACTGGACTTTGATTACATTTAGGGCACACGGACCAAAATGTGCCAGAACTAAAAGGTATAATATCTTATGGCCAGTAGAAATGCCACCTGCATCATAGATACAAGTAACCATGTTCACACTTTATTTTTTAACTCCTTTTCAATACATAGTATTGTTGCTTATCATGAAAGGAAACAATGTGATCAGTATATATTAAACAGCATGTATCTGTGTATGTATATAGGTTTCATATTCAGGAATCTTCAAAATAGGGGATAAGATTAGGTGGGGCATGGAGTCTGACAGAAATGAAATAATTTGTCTGTGGGAAACCTACTTTCATAGATTTGGACTACAACGCTCACATTACTTAGAACTGCTGGCTGAGGACTTCATTATGTTAAACATCTGAAGGGTACTAATTTTACTGCTCTTGGTATACAAAGATAGTCTCTTAAAGTTTTATTACTGTAAGAATTACTGGCTACACTACAGCAACACTTAAAATGTCTAAAAACGTTTCTATTTTTCCTAACCAAATATAATGTATGAAAGAAATCATGTAAAAGGACTCCATCAGCAGTACAATTCTCCAAAAACTAAACTGAGCATGGTATGATAAGAATGCAAAAGAATCAGAGTTTAAAAATGGACTGAATTAGCTAGGAGCAAAAGAAAATAAATATTTCATAAAAAATCTCCCCCCCCCCCAAAAAAAATCCCTGTGGAATAGGAAGTTAGGAGGCATCTCAGAACATTGTCAATTGCTCCATTCTAAGTCCATCTCTATCCTGGCCATATGACCCAGGACAGAGCATATGCAGTGCATGTACTGAAACAAACAACCTGAAGTGGAAGCAGAAACACACGAACTGTATAATGACACCACATATTATTTCATTGCATACAGACAGTTTATGGCCACAATTAGTAAATGAATTGATAAGAATTTAAAAAGTCATATTCTGCATGCTTTGTTTTGTTCTTGAGATAACTTTAGCAACTTAATCAATTTTAACTTCAATTCAAAAGAGGACCCTCTGAATTTCTAACCCTGGTCTGCAATAATTTTGCTATAGATATACAAATATAGATATTTTTTAAAATTCTGTGGTAAAGTAAGAGAAATTTGAACTAGAAATAGGGAAAAATTGTGAAATATCTATGTAATTGATATTCAAGGTCATTTCTGAAGCCAATGGCATGTAATAAGCTGGGTGATCATTCTCTTGCTTGTTAAACAGTTTATCCACCAAGAATGGACATGAAAGATTAATAAACCAATTCCTGTCCATGGAAAGATAAAAACTCCACTGGAGAAGCTCCTAACCTATCATTAGCATTAAAGACATTTATGAGACAAGCCATATACCATATAATTGTGATTGTCTAAAACTCTTAACAAATAATATATAATTACAGCATACAGCAATATGGATGAAATACAAGTTTTCAACAGGGATGTCCTTGAGGGTATTAGTATTCAAGGCAGTAACGTCATAAACTAATCCATGAAGCTCACCTAAAATATTTGTTTCCAAATAAGCTGAGTAACTGGGAAAGTCCTCAAAAATATTTGAAGGGCAATGATAGTGATCACTAATAATGCTAAGGATTGGTGCCAAACAACTAATCAGAGTGAAAAGTTAATAAAGAGATTCCTTGAAAATGATTCAATATGAAGGAGATGGGATAGGGACTTTGTCCAAAGATTACCAAAGATCCAAGACCCAATTCAGGTTAAATTACAGAAAATACAAACCATCTATGGTATTTTTCTTATATTTGCATAAGCTCTGAAAATCTTTTCAAGTCATTTTATAGTTTTTATTCCCATATGCTAAGTAAGTAATATATATTTTATCGTAGAAAAGCTGGAACTGCCCAGCCTACATCCTCAGAATACCCTTTATTTACAATATGATACTATTCAGTATTTTATGTTTAATTATATCCTTATTAAAGCTGGTTTATACAGAATATGTATACTCAATAATAACTAGTCAAGAAACTATTTGCTTAAAAATAGCCCAACCTGAAAGGATTTAATAGTGTATTATTGTTAATGCAGTATTTTTATTATTGCTTGTGGCACCCTTATATTACATACAGTCTGCAAGATCAAGAAACCAGAAAGCATAGAGTAGATCTCTTGACCAACAATCCCTATGCTTATACAACATACCTGGAATCAAAAGAAAAGTACTTCATTTGGCATTGCATTGTAATAGGAATTCTCTTCTGAAAAACATTTTGATGCAACTCAAATCAATCTACAATACCTGGACAAATACCCCAAAAAAGCCAGCGGTTAGGTTTCTTTTGAAGACGGAACAGCAAGGATGGTTGGCTATCTTTTATCTGTTCAAGAATAGTTTTGTTCCTTTCTTTTAGCTTTCTTACTTTTTCCTTCCCCACAAACTCTGAATGAAAGTTTTCTCCTTGCGTGAAACATTCATCACACTTGTCTTCTTCTTAGAGAAAGATATTACGACCTCTACAGTTTGCAGTTGAGAGAGACATTGAAAAGATCCATACACAAGCAGATGCATTCACACCCATGCAAAAAAGATCAACTATCAGTTTCTAAAATGAAGGGAACCTCTGTGAAAATGCCCAGAAGCAGCATAGAGAATGAGGGATAGGAGGAAAAATCACTTGAGTCCCTACTGGCTGACTGAACATGCTTGTGAGTTTACTGCTGACTCCATCTGCTCTTCCTGATTACAGTATCCCAAACAATTTGGGCAAAAACCAAGCAAGAATTGAAGCAATCTGCCTCCACCCCCATTGTATAATTAGGCAAAGTAGTCAAAGTGATCTGCTGTCCCTCCAGAGGAAAACATTTCTTCCCCAATAACCACAAATATCCTGGGAAAGGGAGGAACATAGTGTTGGTCAGAAAATCCCCATTCACCAGCCTGTGTTCATAGCCATTCAACAAGGGCAAAATTATTCTATCAAAGTAAGGAACAATTTATGCCCCATTTAAATAAGAGCACCAGAATGCAGCACAAGAGGTGGAAAAGACAAAGGTTGTGCTTCCAACTAATACTTGGAAAGTTTTTCAAAGGAAAAACCAGAGAACTAAATCTGAAAATGTTCAAGTCACATTTACTAATCTTGCCTTTAATTGTTGACTGCTCCTCTTTAGGCTGAATGACCAGTATTTTTACTAATAATGGTTAACAAATGATTGTATGCATAATCAGAAAACAAGAAATGGTCATACCCTTAATCTTTTAAATCCAATGCCATAAATTGGTGAAGACTTGTCAGGAAAACTTCACAAATAAAGCTATAATGGTAATTCAGGGTTTATCAGAGATTGATTTCACCTGGTGGTCTTCCAAGGACCCAAAGAGGAAAGGGTAGAGTAGCTGCTTGTTAAATGATTTTAACTATTAGGTAAATCAACTTTTGATTAGTATTGTGCCGATCAAGTATAGCCAATACAAATAATGATGAAATATATAAAACTTTGATTTTAAGAACATTTCAAAACCCAAAGATATACTAATTGTAGAATCTGCAATCTTCCAAAAGAAATTCTAGCTTTAAATCACAAAAAATTACTTGGAGGTCTTTCTTCCCATAGAAAAATCCATTTTTCAATGTTTTATGAAGATAAATACAGGTATTTTTAAAATAGACCAAATCTATCTGGAAAATGGTATTCCAAAAAAGAAAGTAGGTCAGGAATGTTTCTTATGAAGGGCAGAAGTATCTAATATCTTTTCCCTCATTAGTCTATTTGTCCAGATGATAGATACAATAGCCATAGGTATGAGAAAACATATCATATTCATTAACATGAATATATAACAATAAAGGAAGTATATCCTAGACTACCAAACTCATATGATGTCCTTTCAATAAATACAGGTTACATTCTCAAACGTGAGTAACAAAAAACATTTTGGCCGGAAGCTATTATTTGCCTCTTCAAAGGTATTAACTAGACTAGGCAGTAGAATAGATTTTAGCTTCCAAATCTCAAATTTCAAATATAGTGACACTGAAAACTACTTTTATGTATACCCTGGCAGTCTTTCATCAATCACACCCTACAGCAGCAATAGTTTAACACTGTAAATTTATTCAGCTATTTTACACTTTCTGAAATTGAGGCTTAGCTCTCCCCTCTTGTTTTCAATATGAGAACATACAATTTTCCAATGCCTGCAAGGATCAGTTTTCTGACTGTACATACTGCCCACCATAATTCCACTGCCTTACAGCTTGTTTCTCCCAAATTTTGAGAGATTACCTTTAAATTGTATAATATGAAAACTAGGAAACATGCAATACCTGCAAGCTTTATAGGAAAAATACATGTCACTGGCTCCCATGAAATTAAAACATTGCCTATTGCTTTGCCATACAAGGCTTATGATTTAGGCAGACCAACCACTGAGCAGCATTTTGGTTTGGGTGGCTACCTTTCTCAAAACTCAGCAATTGGTAGTACCAGTGCAGATATTGGATATAGTGGTTATTGAATAAATGTATTTGTATCCACCATTATTTATACAAATTACTCAAGGCAGCAAACATATTCCATACACCTTCCTCCTCCTATTTTTTTGCACAACTACTTTGTGAGCTGAGTTGGGTTGTGAGAGAGTGACTGGTCCAAAAGAGATGCTCGGGAAATGCAGATTTCTTGGCATATCAATGAAAGCAGGATGAAAGCCTTTGGGGTAAGGTTCGGCAAGCTTAAACATTCAAAGAGCCTTTTGGACCCGTTACCCACACTGGGAATCACAAAACTCTTTTGACATCTAAAATGAAGATAACACTGCATATATCTTTTTTTTACCTTTATGCTATGTATACAAAAACGATAGTGTGTTGCATTTATGAAATCAATGAACTGCTACAGAGAAAACAAATTTTTATTTCAAAATGTTTCAAAAACATTTTGAACTCTGAAAAAAGAAATATGGGTTGAAAAGCTAAATAAATCACGTGACAGTGGGTGTCGCACATTGGTGGTTGTGACTCATATTTTGAGTGACAGGGAGCCGCAGCAGAGGGATGAAAGGTCACATGTGGCTCCAGGGCCGCGGGTTGCAGACCCCTGCTTTAGGGCAACAGGGAAGAAAGGTGGATCAGGTATAGCGTATATTGCTTTAGATACAATTTCTACTCAGAGATGACTCTATTTACAACACATGACAAGATTGGAGGTAGACCAATCTTGGTTTCAGGGGAATGAGGGTGGAAATGTAGTAGTTTCTACACAAACTCACCAATTTGTGTGTACCTAGAGAGAAGAATGTCCTCATAGCTTTTGCTGTCATATGACATCAAGATGCAATAAGGAAAGGCAGCAAAGACTGCTTATCATAGAATAACAGCCTTAAACATATACATCAGAGTAGAGATTATACTCCTTGGTTACATTTAGCAACCATGTATCTAGCCTTTAAAAAACCCTCTCACAAATAGAATCTTTTTCCAATGCAATGTAACTAATCTAACATTCTATCATACAATATTTATAACAGAACTCAGCATTTTACTGATAAAAATGCCCTTCTATCATGATCTACTTTGTAAATTGCAAACCTCTTTGATACCAAACACTACATAAATTCTTCTGTATCTTAGTTAGGCTTGCTAATGTTTTTTTTTAAAAAAACATTTGTATAAAATGCTTCTTATCCTGTGTTGTTCAGGTGCTAATCTAATCAAGCCCCTCAAAAAATAACAAGCATTTTCATTTTTCCTAAATCCCATCCCATCTTCCAACATGTACCTCACAATGTTCTGATCCAAAACTTGGCCTTCTGGGCTCCTTCATTATAAAAGCCAGGCCTTCAGTCCAGATTCCTATAAAACCCGTTATTAAAAAAAAAAACTAAACAGAAAGAAAACCCAAATCAGGGAACTTCTTTTCCACTACAACCGAGGATCATCTATGGAAAGGGGGGGGGGGAACCTGATGGAGAAACCTACGATTTGCTTGCTTTCCTTTATTTTCTCAGTATCCCGTAAGAATGTCAATTTCCCAATGTTTGTTTTTTTTCCTCTGGACTCATTTAAAAGATAACTGTTGCCCTTATGACTTGTTAGTGAACCCGTATAAATCTCTCCTTCTCCACAAGTCCCCATCCTCCTCGGCTTCCTACGGTACTACCATTACCAGCCACAGCCATTGCCAACCCCCTTTTCTCCTTTCAATCCCCTCCCCACTCTTTTCCTTCTTACCATGAATTTCAGGGCTTTCTCTTGTACCACAGCCTCGGCGGGGTCCATAGCCTCGCCAATTCGCCTCTGGTGTAGCTGCCGTTCCCCCGCCAGCTCCGGGCCTCAGCCGGCCTTGGGCCTAACGCCGCCCCTCCCCCAAGCCTCCCTCTTTCTCGCTTAGTGCAAGGCCGCAGCCAGCGCGGTTAGAGAGAAAGCTCCGTTGTTCTCCGGCTCCTGTAAACGGGAAATGTAGTTCCCGGGAGCTCCTGAGAAGCAGCCGAGACTGTCCAAAACACTACACTTCCCAACAACCCCTGCTTGAGAGGAAATGCTGCACTAATCGCCTCTTATGGAGCACAAAAGTGGGGGCTCCTAGAAGCGGCTGTGCGATCCTTTTGAGTACAGTAGCTGAAATAGGTAAAGGTGGGGGAGGAGAAGATTTCACGTTTAATCTTCCTATTCCGAAAGAGAAAAGGCTAATGAAAACTGAAGTTTTTTAACGAAACTGTGTGAATTTGAATTTTAGGACAATATGTTGGGCTTTTCTATATATATAATTACATATATACATCACTGTATATGTAATTGTACCATTGAACAGAATTGGCTTGCAGTGACTAAACCCTGACCAAAGAATGCATTTGGCTTAACACCTCTTATGGATCAGCCGTTGTGATGTATAAACATAAGCCATGTTAATATATTGTGCGACACCAGCTGTGTTTATTCAATGAGCATTAGCTTAAATATACCGTGGCTTAGCATGATATATGGATTTAGTGAAGGAATTAACATTTTTAATTAGCTGTTCAATAAAAAGTGACTCCAATATAACACTGTGTGTGTTGTTAGGATTGTTTTAACACACATACACCCACCATCAAATAATTGCTGAGGCTCAAGTAACTCAAGTGGACCAGAAGCCCAACTTATTGAATAGCATCTCAAGACCAACACAGAGGGGCTCACTTCGATCTTCTCTTTATATGCAAAAAATAAAATAAAAATGTTGCAATAGCAATCCTTTGTCATGACTCTTGTTTCCAATTGTAACCATTTTAGTCTCCTGCCCAAAATAGCTGGTGGTGTACTGGTACTCATTTTACTCATTCACCTGTTTTCTTTGGAGAGTCATGAGGAATAGGAGTCTTAGGTTACAGGAAAGCAAATTCCAGCTGAATGTTGTTAAAAGTTTTTAACAGGAAGACCTAATTCACCATATTAACAGCAGAGCTAATTACCAAGGATGTGATGGAATACACTCAACTTGAAATGCTTTAATTTGGATTTTTAAACAGAATTGTGGATTAGTTTGTTAACCAAAGTGTCCCTTATATCTCAGTGATTCTTTTATCCTATTAATTAATCCTGTATTGTCAGTCAGAGAAAAGTCACAGCTATTCCTTGGAGAAGTAGGGATAAAACAAGCAAGGTGTGATATCAAAAAGTCTGGTTTCCTATCCACTCCCTGGCTAAAATCAAAGTGCTCATGGGTACCCTTTAAGGTTTTGGATGGTTAAAGGTTCTAGCAGAATGTCTCCATTACCAATCAGCTGTATAAATCTAATCTGGCATTAGTTTATGATTCAGCATGTTGTGAAAACCAGAAAGTTGCACGAATAAATCATTCTTTTTGTTTGTGGTTCAAATAATCAATTGTTTGGTCATCTACTCAGATTTGCAGACGCCTGTAGGTGGTATTACCTGAAAGGTGATAAGTTGAGCTAGCCAATAAAGAAAATGAAAACAGCAACATCCAGGGTCTACAACTATGCACCCCACCCCCATATTTTAGGTTCCAATTTCCCCAGGACACTGGCTGTACCACAGCTTTATAAATAGCCTATGAAGTCTCCCAAAACCTTTCTCTTCCTTATGTCCTTTTCTACATTAGCTATTAAGTTTAAAAATATTAGTAACTCACTAAAAACTTGGGAAACATATATCTTACCAGGAATCTATACTAGGACTGCAAGCTAAGCCCCTTTCAGAACAAAATAACAGAGTTGGAAGAGACCCAGTCCAACCTCCTGCTCAAACAGGAAACCCTACACCATTTCAGACAAATGATTGTCCAATCTCTTCTTTAAAACCTCCAGTTTTGGAGCACCACAACTTCTGGAGGCAAGCTGTTCCACTGATTAATTGTTCTCTTCCCTGCACTCTTTCTAAATCTCAACATCTGTTATATATCATGGTAGCCAAAACTGGATGCAATATTTCAAGTGTGATCTTACCAAGACATTATAAAGTGGTACTAATGCTTTACATGATCTTTGTTTTATCCCTCTGTTGATGCAGCTTGGGACTGAGTTAGCTTTTTTGGCAGCTGCAGCTCACTTCTGACTCATTTTTAAATGATTGTCACTAGAAATCCAAGATCCTTCTCACAGTTACTGCTATTGAGCCAGACCCCACCTATTTTATACCTATGCATTTGATGTAGAACTTTACTTTTTACTGAAATTCATTTTGTTCGATAAGGCCAAGTGTTCAAGTCTCTTGCGATCCTTCTGTATCTTAAACCTACTTTCAAAAATATCCTTCAGTATGTCTAATGTTAGAATATTTTGCTTTATTCTATAATTGTAAGTAAAGAGTAAGTAAAGAGCCAAAATGGCACAGTGGTTAGAGTGCAGTACTGCAGCTGACTGCTAGTTCAGCAGATCAGCAGATCAAACCTCACCGGCTCAAGGTTGACTCAGCCTTCCATCCTTCCGAAGTGGGTAAAATGAGGACCCAGATTGTTGGGGGCAATATGCTAATGCTAATGCAATATGCTATTATGCAATATGCTATATGCTAACTTTGTAAACTGCTTAGAGAGGCCTGTAAAGCACTATGAAGCGGTATAGAAGTCTAAATTAAAAAAAAAAATCATGTGTTGTTCTCCTTTAATTGTAACCTTTAGTTCGCTCTACTGTCCCAATTTTAAAAATCTTATCTTACTATGTTTTTTTTTCACAAAAATGCAAAACAAAAGCATTTTTCCACAGGAAAGATTCTTTATAATTAATTCCAAAATCATATTTTAAATTTATCTGAACTCTTACTCTGTTTGTAACTTTTTAAAATCAAAGTTGTAATACCCCTTTGCTGCTTATTTAAAAAAAAAAAATCACCACATTTCTTTAAACTTTTTTTTGCTAAGGATTGAAGGAAACCTACCTGGTGCTGTAAAGACTTGTCAATCCAAAAGTTTCTAATAGCTGAAAAGCAGTTTAACAAGCAATTTCTGAAAATGATAAGAAAAGGAAGAATGTGAATTTCGTATCCTTTCAGATGTACTGACCATAGTTTGAGCAGGATAGCAATTGTCTCCCAGAGCTCTAAACCTATTGCACACCACTTTCTTGCAGTGTCTTCATAAGGAGCAACTGTTTGGAGTACTTTTGGGAAATCTCAAATCCTCTTTTTCCCCAGATTGATTTCAAAGAACTGCACTCTTTAGCAAGTACCGATTGGGGAACGTGCTTTCCTTTCCACCACAGTCATTGGCTCCACTTTTTGCAGAGCTGCCTTCAGTCTTCCAAAGTAATATTGTAAAATTCACCATAATCCTCTTGGTCAAAACAATCTCACAACAAATTATTTAGTGTAATTGAAGAATCTTTTTCCAATTCTAAAATTTTATCAGCAGAAAACTGATATTACTATAAATACCAATTATAAATTACACCGAACAGATATGTAATCAAGAAGCTAAACAGATTAACTGAGCAGTATGTCAATAAGTTATTTTATTTAGAAAGTTGTTTTATTTATTTGGTATAGTGCAATCGTTAAGGTGCTGGATTGGCAGCAGAATATGTAGGTTCAAGTCCAGCATCAGCCACAGAAGCTAATTGAATTAGTTTAGTTTACTTTTTCACATACTTTGGCCACCTAATGAGAAGGAAGGACTCACTGGAGAAGAGCCTAATGCTGGGAACAATTGAGGCAGTGGTGAAATCCAAATTTGTTTACTACCGGTTCTGTGGGCATGGCTTAAGCGAGGTGTGGCCTGGTGAGTGTGGCTTGGTGGGTGTGGCAGGAGAAGGATACTGCAAAATCTCCATTCCCACCCTACTCCAGGGGAAGGATACTGCAAAATCCCCATTCCCTCCCCACTCTTGGGAGAAGGACATTGCAAAATCTCCATTCCCATCCCACTCGGGCTAGCCAGAAGTGGTATTTGCCAGTTCACTGAACTACTCAAAATTTCTGCTACCAGTTCTCTGAACTGCTCAAAATTTCTGCTACTGGTTCTCCAGAACCTGCTGGATTTCACCCCTGGATTGAGGGTAAAAAGAAGAAGAAGAAGGGGACAATAGACAATGAGGTGGCTGGATGAAGTTACTGAAGCAGTCGGCGTGAGCTTAAATGGACTCCGGGGGATGGTAGAGGATAGGAAGGCCTGGAGGAACGTCCATGGCTCGTGATGGGTTGGACACGACTTCGTGACTAACAACTTTTTCTCAGTCCAACCTATCTCTCAGAGTTGTAAGGAAAAATGGAAGATGGAAGCACTGTTTACATTGCTTTGAACTTCTAATGGAAAGGTGAGATATATATTTAACAAAATTATTAAAATAACAATGAAGATTTTATGGTAGAAATATAGTAGCAGCAGGAAAAAAAATATTTACTGTGTGCTTTCCTGATCATACCATCCTCTTAAGAATTTCAGGCCCCAGATAAGAACACCTGCTGTTTCCCTGAGGAGTTGAATATTTGCTATACAATCTAAAAGCAGCTGTAACTGTCGGTCCAAGATAAATTAAGGTGTTCTAGTACTGGAATGATCATATAAACATCTGTAACAGCACAGAGGATCCTTGGATTAATCAGGAGAGGCATCTGCATGACTGACAAATAGAGACATCAGAGTTGTTGAAGCAATTATGAAAGATCTGTGATTACTTTTTTTATTGTGTATGAGGTTTTTTAGTTTAACTTAGAAAACTATCTACACCTAAGGATCTGGTAATTGTAGACATCAGCTCTGCCTATTTTTATTTTGGGAGAATTAAAGACAATAAGATTTTCTGCAGGTTAGCAGCTACAGTAGAACCTCTGGTTACAAACACTTCTGACCACGACCAAATTGGGTTCCAACCAAAAAATCCACCACCACCACCCCATGGCCGAGTTCCCCTTCCACGCTATTTTTTTTTTTTGTAAGCGCCAAATTTCCAAAATTAGGTTTGGGTCACGACCAAATTGACCAGAGGTTCTACTGTATTTGTTTTTCTTGTCAGAAAATTAGAGCTTAATTGATTAAAAGAAAGTTGAAAGGTATATTTTAAAGCTAATTTATAATGCTGCAAGGAATCTTAAAACTGACAAATGTGGAGCTCTTCCCTCCTCGGTGCATTTTCCAAGGAATCCCACCGTATTACAGGATGTTCTTGTTTCAGATGGAATTACAAATTAATGTTTGGCATTACTATCACACAAACATTTTTTTCCACACAAACATTATTAAAGACACAACCACATAAGCCCTATACAGCAATTCAAAATACCCTTGCAAAATAATATTTAAGGGTGCTTCTTCATAATGTAATCTTCTGCTCATATCTATTATCTAAGGTCAGCTAACAGGTTGTATCATGTTGTTTTCAACATATCTTGGCACAGATATTTGATTTTTGGTGGATTGGCAGCAACTAAGGTGATGACAGAGAAGAATCTGGAACTGCCCAGGTTCTGTGAGCTACTTTTGTCTGCTATGTGTATCTTGGCTTTGTTCTGGTCACTGAGGTAACATCCCTCCATGGCCATTTTGGCTTTGACAAGAGGAGAGATCAGGTATCAGCCATCTGTTTATTCTTTTCACAATTAAAGAATTAGATTCCTTTTCCTCATTTTAAATAAAGGGCAATAACTATGAAAGAGCAAATTGAGAAGATAGATGATGGTTTAGAGAAAAATAATTCATTATTTCCTCAAACTTTTTTTTAAATATAATTTTATTAAGAGTTTTTTTAAAAAGAGCAAAAATTAACACAATCTAAAATAGAATGAGGAGGGGGAAAAGGAAGAAATAAAAGAGAAAGCTAAGGTGCAAAAAGAAAAAAAGAGAAAACAGTAAAAAAGAAAGAAAAAGGATATAAAGAAGTGACCAGAAACCCTAGTCTCTTTCCAATCAATTGATTGGAAAGCCTTTATGGACTTCTTGTGTACAACATTAAAAAAAATGAATTAAATATTCTTTGATGAATAGATGGAATAGATTATATAAAGAAGAGAGTCATAATGTAACTTTACAGAAAAAGGTAACTATGCAGTTGTATTTACAATTGCTATAAAGAAGCTCAAAAGTCATTTCATTATCTCCTCAGTCCTGACTTTATTATTCATTGTGCTTATTCTGATTTCCCCCCCACCACTGGCTAGTCTCATAATCTTTTTTTAAAAACCTGACTGTGGTAGGTTGTTGTTATTGTTGTTTGCCAAAGCCAACTAATTCTAGATACGTTGTTACCATAACAGACATAAAATCCAAATGAAGCCTCTTATCCAAAAAAGGACTACATAACAGTATGTACCATTGAAACATGTGGATGTGTACTTAGAATCTTCAAAACTCTGAAAATTATTGACTATATGGGGAGTGACCATATAAACCATATAATTAATTAAATTCAAATTTTATTTATTCATTAACTTACTTTTAAAAAATCTGTCTCAATCTTTGAAAACTGGAACAACAGAATGATGCAGACAACAAATATAATTTTAGGTTAAGTTGTTTTTTCAGTCTCACCTAGTTCTTTGTCATAGTGCCACCTACCTTTTTGAAATACCAGACCCAGCAATGCCAGAGTGACAGATGAGGAAGAGGAAGACATGTGATAGAAATATTACTGACTGAGAGAGGTGATGGAGAGAATGTGAGAAGGCAAGAGTGACAAAGCAACAGGAGACCAATGGAGAGAACAAAGAGGTGGGAAAATGGAAGAACAAGAGAGAGTAAAAAAGCCTGAGTGGGTCTTTCAGATAGACAAATGAGATGGGATGCAAAACTTGAGCCACAAGCTGAATGAGAGCTTCTTGATAAAGCAGGAGGTGCAGAAGGGCCTCTTGATAAAGCAGGAGGGGCTCCCACCACTTATCTCCAAATCAAGTTTTGACAGAGTGCTAAATCTCCTGTCTGTCAAAACTGTACTAGCTCTATCCACTTTAGCAAGAGTGATGGCTGCTTGTTTTTCCTACATGGCAAGTGGGAATGGGAATGCTGGTTGGAAAGAAAACAATGTAGGAAAAGAAACACAACCATCAGTTGTAAAGATGGAAGCATTTACTATAGCTCCAAGGAGGATGCCTTGCTTTCTACCATTCTGGAATCCTGGGGGTATGACATGGATGACTGCTTGTCAGCTTTGGAGAGACAAAACCATTTAAAGACTAAAATAAATTCTATATAAAAGAAGAAAGTGAGAAAAGACATAGTGGATAGAAAATAATATATCAGTAAATAAACATATATTTCAATTCTCATACAATTTAAAATCCATTATTTCGTTATGTCATTGATTACATAAGTAATTGAATGCATAAAACAAAATTCATGATATTCTCAGAATGTAAATCACAAAATTATAAACATTAATATTTATACTGATTTAAATTATACCACTATTTATCATTACCTAAATAAAGGCACATCTTATAAAATAAAATGAAAGAAAGGTCACCAGATCTTATGCAGTATGTCCATTATTTGGAAGTCTGTAATTATTCTCCTGCAAATAAACTTGTCCAACAAGACCAATTTCCTTCAAGAATCTCTGATAAGCTTCCAAGAAATCCTTGAGTTTCATACATAACAATTATTTTTTAAATATTTGTTCTTATTTACATATGTCAGTATATATACTATTTATTTTATAGATGCTTGCTTAGAGACCTCTGAACATTTGGGAACAGTTTTAGATATGTTTATTATAAATATTAATTTTATCAATTCCATTTTTCAGTTATCTTTACAGCTTGTGTCATTTTAATGCTGAAACAAAAGATGACCATTGCAGTAGTAGTATCATCCCAGAGGAAATACATGTAATGGATTGATTATTGATTAATAATTGATTATTAAATAATCAAGACAATGATAATCAGTCTTGATTATTTTTGCATTAAGATGTTACCTCAGATTCTTCATCAGAAATGCTCATCCCTTGGATGTATTCAATATAAATAGAAAGTGGTTTGAACAAAATTCAACAAGAACAATTGTCAGCTGAACACTAGCATTCTGAACGCTAAAATATTTGATAAAATATTATTCTAATCAGTCTATTATCCCTCCAATATGAAACAACTCTTAGTCATCAAACTAATGCCAGAATCAAACATGAAAGTCTGGTTGAATGGCTGGCACCATTTTTATAACCTAATTCTTAAAACAAGTTAAAGAAATCCTTAGAATTGTCATGGTATATCCAAATTAGTAATTTGAGTCACTTGCAATGGCTACTCTTCTTTGCACATTTCTTTAAAAGTGTTTTTACCACAGCAGAAGAGGGATAGGAACAAATTCTCTAAACTCATGGAGATTTTCACTCCTAATGTAAGAAGAATGTATCATAATTTAACTTTGTCCATTATGTATATGTTTGTGTGCATGGGGGGGGGGCATGTCTGTCCTCACTGCCATAAAATTATTTCCCACCTCCACACTAAAAAATGCTTTATAGGTAAATATTCAGTTGCCCTCTTCTATGGTATATTAGTAATAATGGGCAGTAATATATAGAAATATTTACTTGAAATTGGAGTAGCAAGTATACAATAGATGGTAGCCTTACTTGTCAAGTCAAGTAAACTAGCCCTTCCAACATAGACTAATGTATGATATAGGAACATTAAATAAATAAATACATTTAATGTTTAGAAGAACTGGAGTAGATGAACTAGACTGCCATGACAAAAAAAGTTAAATTCTTTACTTTAGTTTAAAAGGGATCAAAGAGAAAAAAAAGCTAGCTCAATTCAACAGCATAAAAACAATCCCAACAAGTCTCTTAGAGCCAGAAGAGGCATTTTAAAACCTCATGAATATTTAGCTTGTCCTCACGTAAAATATATGACTTTGGGTAAGGATCAAGCAAAGGAGGAGCATGATTTTTTTCTGATTTATGAACCCAGTGACGGATTATTCATAGCAGAGCAGCTGTGTGGAAAGATTCATCCACTGCAAAATGTGATTGTACATCAGGCAGTCTGAGAGAATGGAACTATGACTAATGACTACTTTACATATAAATGAGAAGGTTTGTCCTAGGTATATACACACACAGAGAGAGAATGAGAGGGAGGGAGGGAGAGAGAGAGAGATACTTTACTGAAGAAGCCTAGTGGCCTCTGTGTAATAACTGGGACTATAGAAAAGAAAATACCTAGCTAGTCTTATCCCAATCCAAAACATGTGCTTGGAAACTAACTGGAAAGTCAATCATTCTTTTGCTGCTCAACCATGAATTGATGATCTTTCTACAGATTCAGCCAAATGGAGTAAAGAACTGGCAAATCTCTTACCTATTCTTCATTAGAGCAGCCTTGGAGAGGAGCCAAGACACATGAAATCTCACCCTAAAATTTAGTGGTCCATTCAAATACTAGCTTAAAAAAAAAAATCTTTTGATGCCTGATGGAAACAGAAACGTGATGGGGTATAACATTTTTCAGGACCGAAGTATAAAGATTGTTATATTTTGCTTCATAGGCTGAAACTCTATACTTACTAATTTGAAAATAAGCACAATAGATTTATATCTGAGCAAAGATCATTACTATCATTTTAAAGCATAAATTGGAATGAATCCAGTTCTGATGTTTGTATTAATTAGAGTTTTTTTTTAAAAAAAGTCTTAATTAAGTGTCAAGACTGTACTATATTTAATAGCTGTATAATATCTCCTGACTTGAAAGCAGAGATTTTTAATACTGCTGGGAACTGATAACAAAGGAAAGATACTACAAACTTGTTTGTTTTTGTGAGCATTCTGAATGCATCTAGTTACCATTATATGATTCAAATTCTGGGATACACAAGCCCTTAATATGATCCAGCAGAATCCTTACTACGTCTTGGTTGGCCTTCTCTGTATTATAGCTTCCACTTGAAACAGTATGTTGGACAAGATTCTTTCTATTCAACTAGAAGCAGAATGGAACTGCTTTCTAGTAACCTCAAGAAGCACTCGAAATAAGCAAGAAAAAAATCTGGTTAAGAGCCAGTAACATTGTGAGAAACATTTTCTTTGATCAGAAACCTTCATTAGCAAGAAGGTAAACAGTGATCAGTAAGATCATGTTAATATTGATTACTGCCTGATTTATAGTGGAAAGTTCTCTATTCATGTGCAGCCACAGGACGCTATTTATCATACCTGGCTCAATCAGACCTCCAGACTTAGAGAAGGGCTTCTCCATTCAATTACTGGGCATTGATGGCTTTATGATATCTTACCGAAGATATCCTGGGCATTAAAAGTTAGTGAATCTAAGTTAAAAATGTTCTTCAATTGTTTTCTAAATGTAATTAATAGTACTTATTTGCAACAAAGAGATGAAAAATTTTCAGAGATGAAAAATTCACCTCAATGTCTAATTTGTTCTAGTTCTACCCATGTTTTCCCAAAAATAAGCCTGGGTCTTATATTAATTTTTGCTCCAAAAGATTCATTAGGGCTTATTTTCTGGTTAGCATTATTTTTGAGGAAATATGGTACTAAATGCTTCTGTCTGGCTGACAATCTTAACTGGGGCTTATTTTGGGGGTGGGTTTATATTACGACCATGCTGAAAAATTATGCTGGCCTTATTTTCTGGTTGGGTCTTATTTTCAGGGAAACATGTTATAGAATAAAGTTTAAAAGTTGATTCAAAAGGTTTAAGGAATTGATAGGTCATTTATTACCATTCTATTTTTTATAATTGGCTTATAGAAGACAGTGAAGTGCTTAAATGAAATAATTGCATGTCATTCATTAGAATGTCTTGACTAAAGCAGTGTAAAGAAGTGTTACTGAAAATGTCCTGTGCTAATGGACTCCATTTAATCTGATCATCAATTCAGAAAAGAATCCAAAAGCCTGGGAAAAGTTAAAAAAACAAGATGGCATCATTGAAACCAGAAACTATGAAAGTAAGCTGAGAAATGACAACTTGAGTTACTTATCCAGATAATGTCACTAAGTGTGACAATAGTAAATAGCTGGCTTCAAAGAAGTAGAAATGTTAGAAGAGGCTCTGAAAAATTTTAACATTTTTGATAACTGAATTTGCTTGCTTATATTCTGGTCACCAAACCTCTGACCAGAAGAACTTCAGCAGTTATCCCAAGCAGAACTGACAATGGTATATACGTTGCATTTAGGAATTTTAATTGATAAAATACATTGATAAGATATAATCTTGTAAAATTAATGTATTCATCATAAATAGTGATTTAATTAATTTTTTTATGTTTTAAATAATTATTTGTATCAATTCTACATTGAAAGCCTAGTATCATAATATTGGTACTCTTCTTAGGGGAATATTTTATTAGGGTTTTATGATGACAGATTTTAATAATAACAATAACAATAACAATAATAATAATAATAATAATAATAATAATAATAATAATAATAATAATAATAAAATTTATTTCTATACCGCCCTTCTCCTGAAGGACTCAGGGCGGTGTACAGCCAATTTAAAAACACAAGACACAACAATAATTAAAAATTAAAATAATTAAATAGATTTGGCCGATTTAAAACCCCAAAAATTAAAATACCCCAATTTAAAATTATTATATTGACAGCCCTGCCTGGCGGAACAACAGGGTCTTCAGTGCGCAGCGGAACACCCGGAGGTCGGAGATCTTACATATTTCCGGGGGCAGTTCATTCCACACGGTTGGGGCTCCCACAGAGAAGGCCCTCCCCCTGGGTGTCGCCAGCCGACATAACTTGGCTGATGGCACCCTGAGGAGACCCTCTCTGTGGGAACGGACTGGTCGGTGGGAGGCTATTGGTGGCAGAAGACGGTCTCGAAGGTACCCAGGTCCTGTGCCATGGAGCGCTTTAAAGGTGGTAACCAACACCTTGAATCGCACCCGGAAGACCACTGGGAGCCAGTGCAGCTCGCGCAGGAGGGGTGTCATGCGGGCACAACGAGGTGCGCCCATAACCACCCGCGCGGCCGCATTCTGGACCAGCTGGAGCCTCTGAGTGCTCTTCAAGGGGAGCCCCATATAGAGAGCATTACAATAGTCCAGCCAGGAGGTGACAAGGGCATGAGTGACCGTGCGCAAGGCATCCCGGTCCAGAAAGGGCTGCAACTGGCGGATCAGGCGAACCTGATAAAAGGCCCCCCTGGCCACGGCCATCATATGCTCTTCTAAAGACAGCCGTGCTTCCAGGAGGACACCCAGATTGCGAGCCCTCTCTGTGGGGGGCAAAGATTCACCCCCAATAGTCAGCGATGGCACCTACTGACTATATCGGGACGCCGGTAGCCACAGCCACTCGGTCTTGGAAGGGTTGAGTCTGAGCCTGTTCCTCCCCATCCAGACCCGCACGGCCTCCAGGCAGCGAGACATCACATCACATTTTCTTTAAGAGAAAAGTAATTGAAATGAATTAATAAAACAGCCAGAAGAAAGATTTGTAGCCAGGTTTTTCATTATTTGGTGAGTTTCATTGCAATTTAAGAAACACTCATAATTTCCCCGTATTTCATTGTAAAATTATATAAGTACACATAGCTTCCACATTTCATGATATAACAATGGCCTAATAGGTTCAGCAATAATCACCAACACATTGGATTGAAAGAAAGAAATTGATAACTACTTTTAGGGCAGAGTTATTATTGTTATATTCTGAAATAATTGCTGCTTCCAAAGATTCTTCAAAGAAAACCCATGTAAATAGATTGTAATAATCCAGTTTAGAGGTAATTGAAGGATATATCACAACCTCTAATTGTTTTATCTAAAATAGACATTTGGAGCATCATCTTGAGTTGGACAAAAGATCTCCAAATCACACCAGGTTGAATTCCTGTTGATTTCCTAATCAGAATCATATTTGTTTTATCAGGATGAGCTTTCAGTTTATCAAACTTGATTGCAAAAAATGCGATTTCCGTAACAGAGTGGTCAATGCCTGTAATGCACTACCTGACTCTGTGGTTTCTTTCCCAAACCCCCAAAACTTTAACCTTAGACTGTCTACTGTCGGCCTTACCTCATTCCTAAGAGGTCTTTAAGGGGCGTGCATAAGCACACCAGCGTGCCTGCCGTCCCTGTCCTAATGTTCCCTTTTATTCGTATCCATTTTTATACTTATATCTGTTATCAATACATGCTTGACAAAGATAAATAAATAATAAATTAAAATAAATAAAACAGCCTGGGGAGTAAAGTAGAATTCTTGAATTACCATAACACTCTTTAAAAATTGTACATATTAGAGGATATCTCTCAAGTCCAATCCCAACAGGTGATTTTGGATGATAGCCATGCTCAATGGTACTGCTGTAAGTTCCAGATGAACCAACAAGGATATACTCTCAACCTAACCAGCTCCAAACCAAGTCCTGTTCTTCATATCGTCTCAATGAATGTATAATGAATAGATAGATGTTTGTTACTATTAACATCATATGGTATAATAATATAGCCATAACCTGATGGTTTACATTGTTTTTTAGTTTTCTTTACCTATTAAATTGTTAACTGTTTCATTGCCCTGAACTTCCCAGAAAATCAGATAACTTTCTTAACAAAACCAAAAGTGAAATATGGTCAGTGGCAAGTATGTCAACTGCAAGCTCATTTCCCCTTTTAGAGTTTTTAACAATTATCCAGATGGAGTGGTAGGAAATTTCCATAAGTCAGATAGGACACAATTTAGGTTTATTTATCAAATTTATATGGCCATCCATCTCACAAAAAGTGACTCTGGAGAGCATACAACAATTGCTTAAAAAATAAATATATAAAAACAGCCATTATTAAAAATGCAAAAAATTCCTTTGTGGGGAATGGAGAAAAGAGGGATTGCAAATATTGTGTTTGCAAAGATACAGTATATAGAAATAAAATGCTGAAGCTGAGTTCAGGAGCTAGAAAACTGAGTTGTGCTGATAAATTCTTCCAGGAAAGGCTAAAACCAATGGTTCCCAAATTAAAAAGAACAGTTAATAAGCCTTTATCGGTTACCTGCAAGAGATTAATCAAGTATTCTTAATCTGGAAAGACAGGAAGAAAAAGTCTAGAATTTAAACATGAAGCTCAAACAAATCAACTGAAACATTGTAAGGTTTTATTTTTGCCAGCAATAAAAGTTCTCATCTAACCAAGTCACATATGAGAATCTTCACCATATCGAGCCCTGTGTTGAATATGGAGTTAAGTGTCAGGAGAACTGATATTTACTGCCAAGCCTGGTATGAAGTCTCCCATGAAATACAGCAACAGAAGTGCCAATAACATTGTGATTTGAAAAAAATTCTGAAGGAGACAGGATGATTGCCTTGTCAAAACTGCCATTAGATGGAATTTTCATGGTGGACTAAATAAATTATTGTAATACCTCTGATTGTTTAATAACTATAGGCCTGATGAATAAACTGGTCAGTTGTCAGTTAAGAGGGAAAATATAGTACTAAAATATTAATATCATCACCATCCTCCAACACACATCATAATGTAAGCTAATGGAGCAAGATGCTCACTGTATCAGTTTATACTTCAAACAAGATTCAGTTTCGTCCTTGTTGGTTGCTAAAAATGAAAAGTTCCAACAGATTGTTTCCTGTATATCATTTAGTCTTCCTGCTCTATTTAGAATGCAGATTGTGTTCTTCTGGGACAATAAATGAAAGTTAAAAAGCAAACTGAATAGGTGTACCAAAAATCTACTTTTAAAACTTAAAATGGTCCATTTGCATATAACATAAAGCAGTAAAAGAAAGTTGATTTTAAAATGTCTTTCATTGTTAGAGGAAAGCATCATTGGTTAATTCAAAATATTATTATCTAAGCTTAAAGTATTTAAGAAATGTCTTAATCACAAAACTGTCATCATGCAGGAATGTGCCCAGGCAAAAATGCTGCCTCAATTCATTACAGGTTGTACAAGACGTGTCATCAAAAAGCAGTGAGGAGAAGATATGCTAGATTGCTGAAATAGGACATAGCTGATAATTCATAGAATAGAAATGTGGTATGAAGACCACTGGATGGAGTCTTAATAGAAGAGCTAAGGTCATCCAATGAAAATCAGAATTTGCCCTTGAGTTAGGAAGACATTGCTCCAAAATTAGTTATAGTTGATAACAGACTTAATGGGTGGTCTATATTTATTTATTTCACTAATTCTTTCCCACTCCAGTATAAAGAAGCATATTATATTTCAAGGTCCAAAAGCTAGTAACACACATTATGTCAAATACACAATTTCTGTCTAAAAAGGGATTAATAACTTCACTCCTAAAAATTATATATTGGGGTGTGTGTGGGTGTGTGTAAACTTGACTCCCATTTTACTGAACTTGGTATGTATTGTATTTTTATATGGTTTTTATGTTTTTATCTGTAAACCATCCAGAGTCACTTTGAGAGTCAGATGAATGGTATCTAAAATTGAATGAATGAATGAATGATATCTGACACTTATGAGAGAACAAAGCAAATCCATTTGCAAAAATGTTTCAAAACAACAAAATGAACTGTAGCAGGCTTTTGTTGTGGTGGTTTTCTGAAGTTTAGTACATTCATAAGGGGTTTTGACAATTTTAAAAAATAGTTTATATTGTCTATTATATATGATGCGCAGTATAAGAGAAAGGGAAAAGCATAGAAAGAAGAAAATAAATTCAGGTATGTACTCTTGTACAAACAGCTTTAAAGATTATTTCTTTTTCTGTTGAGGGAATTATTAGATCAGAAGCATCTGATCTATTTTATTTTTTATATTATAATGGACATGTATTTTGTACTATCTAAAGGCCTTGGGCAAATTGCAATGTTCATTTTAAAAGTGAGCAGAAAAGAAATTCACACATAAATGGCTGCTTTCATATGGCTTCTGCAGTTTAGTATCTATCTTTGAAACTCAATTCCCAATCTGAAATATGGGGAAATTGGTGATTTAGAGCTTCCCCGCATCACTTTGTGTATAAGAAATGCTCATTTCTTTCTCATTTGAGGTACAATATTCAGATAGTGTCCTAGGGAATAGTTCTTCATTCCCCTTAAATTCACATGCTTGATTCCATTTTCTGAATTTAATTTTTTGATATATGGAAACATTAATACACTAACCTTTTACACATTTACTAGGGAGTTGAATTCAGTAATCGTTTGCTATAGGTAGACCCATATATAATTGCAATTAGCTTTTTTCCTCACCCTTCTTTATCCTTCCTAGAGCAACTCTGCAAACTTTGAATTTTTATTCTGATTATTTAAAAATTGCCATGTATTCTCTTCTTTTATTCTATTGTGGAAAGCTCTAAAATAGTCAACTAGTTTAATCTGGTTGTGTATGTAAAAAAGGCAGACGTTTAAATACCAGTAATTTGATAAGTCCAAAAATAGCTATTTTTCTTTTGCCTAGTAATAAGTTGTGGTACCAATTATGGCAAAGATAGTTACACAATTTTTGCATTTTTTTTCCTCATAGCAAGAATGCTGCAAACCTTTTTGCAAAAATGGTTGAGAAAATTTGGGGAAGGGAAATGAAAAGAATATTCAGGTGGTTGCTATATACTGGTTAGATTTTCCTTTTAAGTGAGAAAAACTATTAAATGCAGGAATGGACAATGTACTATATCATCAATAAAAGAGTCCTTTAAAATCTTTGTTATTAGAAAATCAGATAAAATATTTGCACAGAAGAATAGATTTTTTGGGAGGTGTATTTTCTTGGGTAGAGTGAAAAAAAACCTGTGCCTGCAGAAATATGAAAGGTACTCTCTTGTACATTGCTTCTAAGTCCTTGACTTGAAGTGGCTACAATGTGCTTGTACTATAACTCAAAATGACCTTTTGTACTGACATTAATATAGTAAAGATGAACAAAATAAATCACTGAAAAACACTTTGCTACTATTAAAATGTTTATAACACCTTAAGTATGCAGTCAAGATTCTGAAGCAACCAGTCAGCTCAAGAAAAAGCTTGGCAATTTCCCCCTTCCCCCTTTTTTATTCATGTCTTTGTCAATAGGCTGTGCTAGATTTAATAGTTCGGGGAAATGAGATATGGTAACAGCTCAAACATACTAGAAATATAAAGTGTCTCCATCTCTTTTGAGGGTCGGTTTGTTTTGTTGTTTGTTTTTGGTTTTTTGACCTCCCATGGAGGAAATGGGGTTGTAGGCTTTTAGTGGAACTTAGCAGGACCCTCTTCTACCCCCTTTCAGCTCACTCATGCTATTTCAATTAAGCACTGCAGAATTTAATCTCTTGCTCTTAATAAAGTTTATTGTTGTCTTGCCAACTCGCCTCCGGACACCAAAATGCTATTACTCCTAACGCAACGGGAAGGGCTATTTTACTGCTGCAAAGTTTCTAACTGAAGAGTCAGGGAAGAGAAACTCCCATCCCACAGCAGGCTGCAAGCCATTTGGATCCGGGGAAATTAAAGGCAAGGAAATGTGCAGGAGGCTGCAGGAGTGAGCCAGAGGGCAGAAGGGTATTGCAAAGGCTGACACATCCACATCCACAGATCATGATGCAAATACACAACCCACGCATGGCCAGTACACAAATATTTTCTTTGATAATCCCAATATGTCCCAATATGCAACTGCAGAAGTGAACTTGTTAAATCCATGTGAATGAAAAGTGATACATTTCTTTCTCCTGAAAATGTTTCTGCTTTCTCTGACACGCTAGCATTTTCTGTTCTCCAGCATGACTCTTTTCCATACTGAAAGAGATATATTTAATATTCCTTTCTAAATTTATTTCAAAGCTGCAGGAATTGTATCTTCATTCCAAAGAGGATTTCTGTGGGACTCCATCATTGCAGTCTTTTCCTTTCTTGTGGGATAATATAATTTCTCCTCCCTGATTTCAGATGAAGAGTTCACCTCTCAAGGAATGCAGAGAAATCCTTTTTAAAAAAAATTCAGTAGTGAACCTTCATTTAAGGAAAATCTTTCACAGCCCATATACCAATACTGTAGAGCAAGGCTTTAGGAACCCCAGTATCTGTGGGGATAGGAAAGCCCCAGAAAACAGCAAGGTTGCTTTAAGAAGTGAAGTAAGTCCTCAACAACAACAACAACACAGACTCTATTTACCAAGATAACTGACAGTTGAAGGACATTGGAAGAATATTTGAAGGACAGTGAAAAAGATGCACTGAAGCTAGCACACTATGAAGGCTTACTGAATACTGGAGAAACAAAACCGGCCTACAAAAAAGATCAAATGAAGAATAAAAAAGAGCAATGTCAAGGCAAAGTATTACATAGCTAGTACATACACAAATTAGCAGGCAAAGCAGATAACAAAACCTGGAAATGACAGTTGAAAAAAAGAGACAGAGGGGCTAATTCTGGATGTATAAGACCAAGCCTTATGAATAAATGCATGCAAAGCCATAATTGAGATGATAGCAATAGACATCAAAAGCTGCCTCTACAAAGAAGCTGAAGAAACAGTGGAACAATTAGCTACTGCAAAAAGTTCGTACAGACAGACTAGAAAACAACAGCATGACAAAGTAGCGACAATGATGCACTGGAATATTTGCAAGAAGCACCATTTGTCTACAAGCGAGACCTGGTGGGATCACAAAATAGGCAAAGTAATAAAAAGAGAAGAAGCTTCAGTGGAAGATCACCATCAGTCAATTGCAAAAGGTAACTTTACTTGAAACAGCTTACATCCTGCAATGATACTTTTAACATCATCCAACATCAACATCTCCCTACCTCAGGTCCTTGGGAAGGACTCAATATGTGCACAAAAATGCCAAAATCAGTCAAACATCTGGCTGACTGTGCCACCAACCATAATAATAAATTACCATATAATTATTCTAGTTGCCCTACAACCTGATATTTCTCTTTAGAAGATGTATTCTCTTGGTCATTTTCTTACTACACTTTGTTGTGTTTTTCTAGCCAAGTAACAAGCATATCGTCACAAAGTTATATACAATGAGTTAGGCTATGCTCCTACAAATAAAACAAAGAAAAAAAGCTAATAGCCAACATTGTCATCTGCTCACAATTTATATCTATCTCTATTTGTCTGCCTGCCTGCCTGTCATATCTCTCCCCCTCTCCCTCCCTCCCTCTCTCTCTCTCTCTCTCTCTCTCTCTCTCTCTCTCTAATCTATCTAATCTCAAGACTTTTTAAATGGTGCCAGGTGATAAGTAGTTGCCTACTTCAACTCTCATATTTGCAATGTTAGAGGAAAATTACTATTCACTTCCTTTTTAATTTGTTTTGCACTGAAGCTTATACTCATATATGCATACACACAAAGTATCAATTTATTCATATTCAAAGTTCTCATGAATTCTATGATTTGTCTCAGAGAAACAACATATGTCCAGTTCAAAGAACTCTTGTTCAGTTTGCTTACGCTAATACAGTTTTAACAGAAGCACACATTACAATTATTTAGATCTTTTCAGATGTCATACAAAGGAATCCAGAACCATGAGAAATAATTTATGTGAATTGTTTCCTCTATGAAAAATGTATCTGTCGTATCCTAGTGATTGTAGGAACTATAGTATCCTACCCTCATATTGTGTTAACCTACCCGTGTTCACCAGTCTACATAGACATGGACAATTTCTACTCGGGTGGCCTGTTTGCATACCTCTCTTCCTCCCTGGCAGTCAACTTCCACATCAGCTCAACCCCCATTCTTTGTCATCTATAAATTCCAGAGATTCCTCTCTCCCCTCCCTTTTCCTCCCCTTCTCTCCCTTCCCCTCCCCTCTCCAGGCCCCTGCTCAGCAAAGCAGGCCCCGCTTCCTCCACTCTCCTCTGCCTGACAGATGCCTCAGAGCCTGGGGCCGCAGTTAAGGTGACAAGATGCAGCCATTCTTTATGAACATTTCATTCCCGCTCGCTACACGACGTAAATTAGATTGGTGTGTTACATTCGGGCGAAAAGCAAGCGATGTCACTGCTGAGCCGGCCCATTGGATGGAGAGGCTAATCCTGCCGTGAATTTCATTATAGCTTTTATACCCTCAGAATTAGCCGGGCGGCAGTGAGCCTGATTGCCTTTCACTAGGGGTTGCTGGGGAGCTGAGCGGATTCCACTTCTGATGGGGAATGCTGCCGAGTGACCCCCAGCTCCCAACTACTTTGATGACTGTGCCTTTCCTTGAGAGGGAGGGAGGGAGGGAAGGAGGTTTATATCTATCCCTCCCTGGCTGCACCATAATGGAAGTGGAAATGGAGCCCCTCTGTGAGAAATGGTCAGAGCCTAGTCAGGGGTAATTGCTCCCTGTGGGGGTGCAATATGTCAGTGGCTCCTCTACCACCTCACACTTGCAGTCTTTAACTCTAGAAACTATTTCTTTTCTTGATTGTTGTTTCTCATTTACACCTTAAGCGCAGCATGGTAATTTTGTTCAGAATGCTGTGGTTGGAAGGAGAGGCTTTGAGACATTATATTAACCACGCCAACTAGTAACCACCTCCTTCTGAGAAGCAAAACATCTTCAAAGAAAAAACAAGAAAGTCCAGTGGCCTTTTGAAAAAGCACCTTTGGGTGCTATTTACTTCAGTTTTTCACCACTTATATATATCTTGCAATTGTTCACTCCATTTCTCCTGTTACATGTAACTGTGTTGTTATTATTGATAGATTAAAATTTAAATCTAAACTCTTAATGCATCATGCACTATAATATTGGCTGAAGATCATTTGAATTACAATCTATATAGACAAATACATGCACATTCATATCCCTGATCAGCACACTTCTAAATTTATTTATTTATTTATTTATTTTATTAAACTTGTATGCCGCCCTCTCTCCCAAAGGACTCGGTGGCTCACAACGATAAAAAACACATAAAGTTCAGTATTCAAATATAAAAACCAATACAATCCCCTTGAAAAACCCCTTCAGTCCAATCCAGCCAGGCCAAATAGCCATGTTTTGAGGTCACGGCGGAAAGAGCGAAGGTCAGGGGCCAAATGTTACAGAATACTGAATAACAGAGCTGGAAGGGCCCTTGGAGGCCTTCTAGTCCAACCCCTGCTCAAGAAGGGGACACTATACCATTTCGGACACATAGTTGTCCAATCTTTGTTTAAAAACTTCCAGTGATGGGACACCCACGACTTCTGGAGGCAAGCCATTCCACTAGTTAATTATCATGAAATTTATCTTTAGTTCTAAGTAGGATCTCTTCTTGATAAGTTTCTATCCATTACTTCTTGTCATATCCTCAGGTGCTTTGGAGAATAGGTTGACCCGATCCCTTCTCTGTGACAGCTCCTCATATATTGGAAAGCTGCTATCATGTCACTCCTAGCTCATCTCTTCATGAGTCTAGACCAGGGGTATCAAACTTGTGGCCCGTGGACCAGATGTGTCATGTGCTGGCCCCACCCTGTCCAGTTTAGCGAAGGGGAAAAAAGTCCTGATACATCACGTGACACTGCCGTGATGATGTGAGTTTGACACCCCTGGACTAGACATACTCAGTTTTTGCAACCGTTCCTCGTACACTTTAGAATCCATTCCCCTAATTATTGTTGTTGCTCTTCTCTGCACTCTTTCGAGAGTCTCTGCATCTTTCTTGTATCCGGTGTTGTGGCCCGTCAGCAGCCTGTGCAGCTAGTAGCCGATTCCGACAGCGAGGAGTGTGGTGTGGTGCTGCGCCAGCAGCCTGTGCAGCTGGTACTCAAGTCAGACAATGAGGAGGTTGGAGAAGAGGCAGGGATTCAGCCAGGGCCTTCAGAACCTCCAGAAGCTCCCATAAGTAAAGAAGAAGAAGAGGAGGAGCCTCTTCTTTATGCACAGACACGCAGAGCTGCCAAAAGGCAGGAGTGGCTCCTCAGGAGGAGGTCTCCTCGAGAGTAAGGCTTGGGGCTAATTGGCCACTCTCTTAGCCTATTTAAGGAAGGACGACGACTGAGGCAATTTGCAGGGAACAACTTTGTTCACTCTCCTTCGCTTCTTGATCTTAGTTCTCTTATCAGTTTCCTGCAAATTGCTTCTGGCCTTTCTGCCAACCATAGTAAGATTACGATTATTTATTCTTTGGATTCTTGTAGGCTGTTAAGAAAGTTAATTAACAGCCTTTGTTTGAAAAAGACTGATTTAATTTAGTAAACTAAGGTTTGTACAGACTTTGTGTGTGCTGTGTTCTTCGGGGTCTGTAGCTGGGGCAGAACATCCGGGTGTCTAAAACTGGACACAGTATTCCAAGTATGGTCTTACCAATGCAGTATAAAATGGTACTAATATTTCACATGACCTTGATACTATCCCTGTGTTAATGCAGTTTAGGATTACATTGTTTGAGCCACACTGCTGGCTCATATTTAAGTAGTTGTCCACTAGGACTGTTAGATCCGTCTCACTGTTACTGCCATTGAGCTATGTATCACCTATTCTATACCTGTGCATTTGTTTTTTTTGCCCAAGTATAAAATGTCACTTTTCTCACCACTGAATTGCATTTTGTTAGATAGCATCCAATGTTCAAGTCTGTCAAGACTTTCTTCTAAATTGTTGGCTATTCCACCAAGCTTGGTAACCTCTGCAAATTTGATAAGTTCCTTTTCTATCCTTTATTTAAATTGTTTATGAAGATGTTGAAGAGTACTGGGCCTAAGATGGAACCTTGGGATAACCCACTGCATACTTCCCTCCATATAGTTCTATTGGAAATTACACATTGAGTGTGGTTTGTCAGTCAGTTACAAATACATGTGGTCAGGGGTGAAATCCACTTACCTTTGCTACCGGTTCACAAATGTGAGTGTGTGCACCTCCTCCACGCATGCACAGAGCCTTCTGCGCATGTGCAGAGAGTCAAAAACGGGACATGATGATGTCCAGGTAGGTGGGCGGAGTCTCCCGCCGGTGGTGCTACTGGTTCGCCCAAACTAAATAGAACCGGCTGAATTTCACCACTGCATCTGGTGATGATGCAGTCTATTCCATATTGTTCTATCTTACCAAGAAGTAGGTTGTGGTTTACTTTGTCAAATGCCTTAGTGGACCACTAATTTAGACATTTTGTTGAAGACTGCAATAAGGTTTGCATTCAGCATGGTGGGGCATTCTGACAAACCATTTATAACATGTTTTCACGTTCACTTTTTGACATACCACTGTCTCTAAAATATTGATATCTTGTCTTTGCATATTTTGATCTTCCTCTAATCTTTTCAATTAGTCATGTATTACCTTGGAGTAAGGGTATTAGTTTTAAACCAATGCTATTAAAAACTGGAAAGCACTTATGAATGTTCAGAGAACTGATACGGGCCTTTTTGTAATCTTGCGAAAGCAAACATAGACACTTAACAGCTACAAAACACTTAACAAACACCACTAGAATTTTAGCAGGGAAGGAGATGGAAGACAGAAAAGAGCAGGGTAGATAAAAATCAATGTTTTTTTAAAAAAAATCAAAAAAATCAGATTTTTTTATTTAAATTGGTTTTTTTTAATTTAAATTGGATTTTTTTTTATTTTTATCGAATTTATTTTAATAAAAAACTTTTGGGGTAAAAATCTATCGTAAGATAGTTTTCTATTTAAGATACATAAATAATTTAATTTATTCAGCATGAAATGGAGCTTAGTTATGTAGCATGAGGCTGTATATTCTACAACACTGGGACTATTGGTGAGTCAACAGTGGGTCAAAGGAGTAGCAGAGATGACAGTTGCTCTTTAAAAATTATGATTTAAATCGAGTTGATTTAAATCAAGCCTTTTTACTAGTGATTTAAATCATGATTTAAATTGTGATTTAAATCAACTCTATTTAAATTAAATCCACCCTGGAAAAGAGTAAGGGTGGATAGGAGTATTAGGATTCAGATGAATTGAAATATAATTGTAATTGGTTCATCTTGTCACCCAAGCAGCTTCACTGAGGGTATGGAAAAGAAGTCAATCTAACTAAAGCAATGTGATGATTATTAAACAACCTTCACCCTCTTCCTTTACTTTGTTGTGTCACTCAAACAAAGTGGAGCTTGCAACATTGCAAAATTGACAAAAACAACATTCTGTGGATGTGGCTATATTGAAGTAAAGGTTGCAGTATTTGATCATTAAGGTTTTAGCCAAATAAATAAATTATACTATAAAACTTTGATAAAAATCCAGTCTAAAAATATTTATATTAAATGTTGCTATTTTGTGTTCTTTTCTCCACTAAAATATGTTATTCACAGTTCCTTCTTTACAATGGAAATAACTAATAGACAGATGGAAGCTGTAAGTAGCACCCAAAGCAATGTTTCTGCTGATCATATCAAAATGCTTTTAAATTGTTAACAGAAAAAAATTGTGTTATCTTAGTTCTTATTTCTCTATTTGAAAATTGATATACAATATGTAATTGAATATATTTTGTATTAAGCTTATATCTACGGAGCATGATCTATAATGCTAAGCCTTCCTCTTTCACCAGCTTTATTATGCAGCTGATTGTTCACAGCTTCCAAAACTACTTCCTGGAAAATACTGAAGAGCAGTAATTGGAGGTGGCAGAAATTGTCACTCTCTAATTTAGATTACCTTGTCTTTTTTTCTTGAAACAGATAATTGCTTTTTCTATGTAGCTATTTCATCAAATATCAATTAGACTTTTGCAAGCAACCCTTTAATATGACAATAATCTGAGTTTATGCTCTAATCACTGATGCAGAAGAAGAGGAGATTGATGAGTTTCTATGATCAAGTTTGAAATCAGCAGAACATGCAAAAAAGATGTGCTGCTTGTGCCTGGAGATCAGAATACCAAAATTAGAAATATCAAGGAGTAAAATGTAGTTGGACCGTACAGTTTCAGAAACCAAAATGAAGCAGGAAAATGACGTATCAATTTCTGTCACTCCAATAACTTCTTCATAGTTGTTTTCTGGTTGTTTCAAACAACCAAAACAATGCCTGTATACATAGATATAACCAGATGGAGTACATAACAGGTAAATCGATTGAAGTATTGCTAAAAGAAGGTGGAATTTATAGTATCAAAGATATGGCCAGACCAGTTTCTATAATAAGATCTTAAGCATATTCCCACAATTTTCAAGGACAACATCAGGATTTGCTTTGAAATCCCAAGCCTCATTGACAGAGAAACAGAGGAACTGTGTAATGAATAATAAAGATGTTGTTAAGGATGAATGTGACAATGATGCAGAAGAAAACAAACTGGATGTCAGTACAAACCATGGAAATTGTCAAGAAGAAAAGAGAAATCAAAGCTAAGAAAGATACAAATCTCAAGAAGGAAATTAACCAAAAGTTTCAGAAAGTTGCTAGAAAAGACAAGAAGCAGTATTACAACAGCATCTGTACATACATTGAAAATGGAAGTAGTAGAAAATAAGATACAGAAAAGATCAGGAGGAGGGAGGAATAGATCCAAAACCAAACAGATTAGATAAATTATTAGAATCCAAAGGAAAACTAGTTTCCAAAACTTACAAATACTTATTAGAATTTGACTTGGCAGAAGAACTGGTAAAAGGACAGATGATAGCTTGGGCAAAGAACATCGGGCATAATATACAGTTAGAAGATTGGGAGAGGGTATGGGAAAATAATTATAGTATGACAAAATCGGCAGCATACAAGGAGAACCATTATAAGATGTGGTATAGATGGTATCTAGCTCCCTCGAGACTAGCGAAAATGTACCCGAATGTAAATCCTATTTGTTGGAAATGTAAAAAAGCTCAGGGTACTTTTTTCCATGTTTAGTGGCTTTGCCCAGAAATAAAGAAATATTGGAAAAAAAATAAAAACATGGATAGTAGAAATAATAGATCAAGAAATTGAATTAGAACCAGAAGTTTTCTTATTAGGCATGATAAAAAGGAATATTAGAAAAATCATAAAATATTTGACACTACACATAATTACAGCGGCCAGTCTGGCTATAGTACAACTGTGGAAAACAGATCGTATGCCAACAGATCAGGAAGTAATTCAAAAAATCTACACATGCGCAGAAATGGATAAATTAACTCTAGAATTAAAAGACAAGGAAGACTCAAAATATTTTATAGTATGGAATAGATGGTATAAATGGATAAACCAAAGGAAAAAAGGGTAAAGATAAGAATTAGGGGAAATGCAAGTAATAATAAAAAGAAAGCACCGTCAGATAGATAGAACAGGTAAATAAGTCACTGTTTGTATATTTGTATATATGTGTTTATATAATCACATGTATTTAGTATGTTAGTGTAACTGTGGATTGAAAATGTAAATTTGTATATTTTCTCTTTTTTTCTTGTTAATATTTTTAAACTCAATAAAGTTTGTTTTTTAAAATTAAAAAAAAAAGAAAAGAAAATGGAAGTAGTTATGTAAAAACAAGGAAGTCTTCCAAAAGATCTTGGAACTCAAAATGAGGTTCTAACCTCAACTTGGAATGCCATAGAATACCGATGGTGTTTTAAACACCAACTTAAAAAAAATCAAAGAAAGATGAAAGTATATTGAAATACTATACACTAGAGGCCAGCATCTAAGACACTTTAGGAAATATTCCCAAATTATAAGAATCTCTAGTATTAAAAGATGAGGTTAAATCAATAATTCAGTTCTTACCAAGTGCATTCAAATAATGAATATCACTGAACAGAAGTGATGTGATTTGAGTTCTTTCTGTGTCAGCTCTAATCTTTGGTATCTCCATTTAAAAGGAAAACAAATTTGGAATTAATATAAAACTTTTTTGCCCAAGATGTTGGGCTGCTGCTATACTATTGCTGCTGCCAGTAAAAAATAGTGAGGAGTGGTTTAGATTAACAAATATTCTGAAGTGGAATACAACAAGACAACTGTCTTTAAAAGTAAGTTACAATAAGACATACTGAAAGTAACAGTAATCATATAAAGTATGCAAATGTAGTTTACCTTCACAAAATTGGTAAACTTTACATTTCCTTATGTTTATCCTACTTTTGTGGGTTACTAAACTACTTACATCTACAGTAGCAAACAGTACCTATAAAATCTAGACACCAGAGGAAAGGTGGTTGATTCTGTGTCTTCCTTTTCGTATTAAATATACTTATTTATTTAATTTTAATTCAATTTCCATTTTATTTGTATAACCCACTCCTGGGGAGAGGGTGGAAACAATCATGGCAAGAGATTTAAGAATATAATAGCTGATCAGATCTAGATAGTTTTGAATAAAATAATTTCCCAATTAACCAGCTACCATGGTTTATTGTAGAGAGAAATGAGAGGAGAACAGCCTACTTGATGCTTTTTTAATGACATATGATTTCACTGACTACTGATTCTTCTAGACAGGTTGCCCAAGTTAGTATGGATTATAAAGCTTTAAAGTGGTGCTATTAATACTTGAATATGATGAAATGAGTCTACAAAGGGGGAAGTGATATGATGCACTACAATAACACAGCAGGTACTCAGGAAAAAGGGAGAACATTCCAAGAAGTGGGGCAAGACAACAGAGCAGAATTCTGAGTTGGATCATGGGAAGAAGAAGAGATTTAGGATAGCCACTCCCTAGAATCTCCCAGGGTATATCTATTAGTTTGGGGTAGCATAGGTTTAGCCTGGCAAGATTCTGTCCATACAGTGTAAGCAAATAAAGAACTGAACTTTGGCGGAATTCATTTGCATAGTTCTTGGGCTAGGGCTGACATTGGATGACCATCACTAAAGGGTTATACTTGGAGATTTCTGCTTCACTTCATGGCTGTGAGGTTCCACAAGGTTGTGTTTCATTCTTCATGCTGTTTAATATTTACATGGATGAGATCGGTCATATCTAGTTTATACTCAGGCTCAGCAGTAAATCACAGGTCTGCAGAAATTTAGCCTTTAATTTAGTTCTTTTATAAACACTTGCAGACATAAGTCAGTAAGATTAGAAACTGATTGCAGAGATGAATCTAGCCTCTAATTCAACAGTTGATTATCTTCTGCAGAGCAAATATTTCACACACACACGCACACAAATATGAGTGAAAGCCAGTGTGGTGCAATAGTTAACGTGCTCGTATAGGAATGGGGACAACTAGCTTTTCATCCCCCTAGACATGGAAGGGGCCTGGGTGACTTTGGGCCATTCATTTTCTCTTAGCCCTAGACTGGAAAGTTTAAAAAGGTCTATTGTATCTACCAGCCTGTGTTATAAATTATGCTTCAATGAAGTGGACTTAATCCTGCAGTGGATTGATTTGGCATAACAATAACAATAAGAGACTATCTGAAATAGAATCACTGCTCAACACTATCTGAATATGCAGTCAAAATATTGCAGTGAGATTTGGACTGGACAAAGGTGCCAACCTTACCATGAACAGGAGAAAAATATTTAAAATTGAAGGAATCAAGATGCCCTATGGAAGTAACATCAAGAATACAAAAAAAAAAAAAAACAACCCAAAACCCCCACAAACAAACCCCAAAACCACCCTCTAACAGGCAAAGTAGATGAAGCACCTTTTACCAACTGAGGCAGATGCACTTAGCTTTAGCTACAGCCTCACTTGGATAAAAATAGCCCTGTAAAAGAGATCTACATCCTGGTCATTTCATATTTAGTTTACTCTAATGCATTAGTTGTACAACTGATGTTGAAGGGAGTTTGAAAATTACTGTTATCAGCAGAATGCTCAACAAGAGTACTGATTGGAATTGGACAATATAACATACCAGGGTTTTATGTTTTATGACCTTCCATGATTCCCAGTTTATTTCAAATTCCAAATCAAGATGTGTTTTATAGGTTAGTATGACAATATCTGAAAGGATGCCTCTTCACTTACCTTTCCACCTATACCCAAAAGTCATCTTTAGGTGGTCAGATTTTGAGTATGTGTGTGCCCGACCAATATGTTTTTATTCTTCTAACCTTTTAGTAATAAATCTGTTGTGCTTTCTAACCTTCTTATTTCATTGTTAGTGCTTTGATGTTTTATTCCTTATTTTATTCTATATAGGTTATATAATGTTTTGATGAAAATTTACTTGTATATTATTGCATATTTACTTGTATATTATTGTTAAAATTCCTGAGTTTGATTCTTAATGACTTTCCGTTTTTCCTTATTTTATACTATATCGGTTATAAAGTGTTTTGATGAAAATTTGCTTCTTGTATATTATTGTTAAAATTCCTGAGTTTGATTCTTAATGACTTTCAGTTTTTTAAATAAAAGGTGGTATATGAATACTTTAAATAACTGAGTTTTGTTTGCAATGTGGTGCAAACATGTGCAATGACCCTGTGGTGATGTAATCATTGCTATTTAAACAGTATCCCAAGTTACAATCCTTGATGTGGACTACTTCACTTGTCCAACAGTAGGGACATTATGGACAACTCTTTCCTCTAAATTATTTCACAGAGAAGAGGTGAAGTACCCATTAGGCCAATGCAAAGTGAGTCAACTTTACTCAGTGAGATGCTTCACAAACCTGGAAGTGACACAGTTCTCCTTAATGAAACATCTCAACGTCACTTGGAAGCCTCCTCCAGCTGTTCTGGCAGGGTTCTCTGTGTATGTACAGAAGATTTTTGTGGCTATTGTAATTGTCAGTGCTTCAGAGTAAAATAACAGAGCCACTTTGTTGTTTGAAATGGGAAACTGAATGCCGATTTGAAGGTGTGCTTTCTCTTGAGCACTGCCCAATTCTTTTCAGCTAAGTGAAAGGTTTTACCGGGGAGTGAGTGGGAAAAGAGAATGTACCAAAGCCAGCCTGCCTTTCTAAAACAAAAAGCAAAAAGCACTGAACAATCACTTAAGAATTAGAAGAGGAAGAAAAACTTCACAGTTGGGTTTCTTTATTTTGTCCTGCTAGTCTTCCGTCATCTCTAAACTGGCTCCAGGTGAGCTGTGCAGTGCTGACAGATGACACTCTTCTCTTCATCTGGGGCAGATAATGCCAGAAGAACTGTTAAGTCGCTATTAGCATGCAAATAATGTGAGGGAGCTGAAAAACAGAGAAAGTGAAAGAGAATGTGTGTGTGGGAGAGAGAGAGAGAGAAAGAGATGGAAGAAGGCAGTTGTTTTATTCATGGCTGGTGATATTACAGACTGAGTGAAAATCACATTATCGTAATGGGAAAGTTAGAGTTGCTGAGACGATGCCCTGAAGCCTGCACACTGATTGGGGTGTGATTGCTATCTGTATTTATATGTAGAAAGCAAAGTTCACTCTCAGTTCAAGATGGTGGTGTCTGCTTCTTTCATTCCATGTATTCTTCAACAGAAAAAGGTGGAAGATAGAGGAAGCAAATGTGAACCTAATCAGATGGGGGAGGGATTTCCAAATTGCACAGGCAATCTGACCCTCTATATACTTTCCACACTGCCCTGGTTCACACCTAGGTAAATCTTTAAAAAAAAAACAGCTGCCAAAAAGCTGCAAGAGAATGGCAGTACAGCTTAATTGTAAACAACCCAAGAGAAAGCACATGTTGGAGGAAAAAATAGCAAGACCAAATGTGCAGAAAACCTTGTGAAGTATTTTCAACAAATCTGCAGCAAATGCAATTCAGAAGGATCACAATCTAAGTTGGCCATCCTTGACTTAGTCTCTATTAGCAAGGCCATTACTAACCTCTCCTGAGGGGTATTATTAGAAATGAATATACACTAGAGATTTTAAAGATTTTTTTCTTTGCTCTCCTCTGAAGATCATCAACTGATCTAAAACTGGGGGAGCACAAGGCCACAGAGAGACAATATATTCTCCCTTCCAAGAAGAATATCATGGCAAAGGAAAGACCTCTACACCCATCCTTAGGCCAGAGCTGTGCAAAGCTGTATCTCCTTTATCTCTCTCTGCTAGAAATGGCTAGCTTATCACAGACTAAAGACCTAAAATGATGCAGATAATGACTTGTGTCATATTCCTAGGAAGCTAAAGTCATTGGGTACATGGAGGCATGGAGAACATCAGCCTGGTCCATAAATAAATTATAGACAAGGAGACTATAGAAGGAGATTCTCTTTCTGCCTAGAAGAACATTGTACTCAAGTGGCTTAACATTCTCAGGCTACTGAACTGGAAAAAAAAGTTATTGACTTAATCCATGGGTCAAGAGAATCCAAGACTGTTTGAATGAACTCTAAGCCTTTTCTATTGGTTTCATAGGTTTAGACATGGCGAGCATGCTCTGGATCCCATTAATACAAGAGTATTGTCTCGTGGCTGCCTGGAATCATCTCTGCTGTTCTCTACCAGAGCCACCATCTGGCTTCAACCATGCTATTCTATAGTAAAGATTTTTAAAAATGACTTTTCAACAGGCAAAGGCCAGGACAATTTGCGATCCTGGCTGAGATACGAAGAATGGTTTGAATTTACCTGTATGCCTTTTTACCTGACCCTTGACTAATACTGCAAAAGAATGCAAATGCTGGTTGTGAATGACCAAGGAATCCACTTTAAACTTTATAAATCTAAATGTAAACATTCAAAACTAGAATGGAACAGTCAAGATGAGGCTACTCCACTAAGTAATAAAAATAGTAAAAGTATAGCCAAAGTATGCTTGTTGATAGAAACATTACAAAACTTATGTAGTGGTGACAGAATTAGCAACTGCTGGCAGAATCTCATTTTTGTTCCAGGTTAAGTAGAAATTTGATTCAGCACTAAAGAATGCTATTTTTTGTTAAACTTCCACAGATCTAGGATTCTTTCCAAAGAGTGCTAAAACTGCACTAATAAGACTTGCATATTGTGATAGCAAATGCTAATTATGCATTGTGTGAGCAGGTGTAAAAACTAGGTCTACAATCTCTTTGGCAGCTCAAATGACCGGGGGGGAGGGGCAACTTCCAATGGTCAAAGAGGAGGAAATTGTGTAGTGCAGTCTGAAGTAGCCAATACAAGCTGGACAAATTCTAACTGACTTCATTAGAAACAATTTAATCTGCCAAGTGTGGCAAATGATATCTATGGCCAAAAATGGGTTAGGAGAATAGAAAAAAACATTGTGTGATGACCCGGGGAGTGGCACAAGGGCAACACAGCCAGAGAATAAGTATGAGTCCCTTTATTAGCTCCAAACTTTGCCCCCAACGTCCCTTTACTCTCCGGTCTGGAGAAAAACTCTTCCACAAACCTGTAAGCAGACAAAACTTCCAACTATACATCCAACAGGACAAGATAAGGTAATTAATCTGGCAGGGCAAGCAGGATAAGAAGTCCAGACTTGAAGTAGTACCGCAGTAAATCAAAACAGTTGAAAAGATGCCAGGAACTCAGATAAAGCAGTGAACATGAACTCAGTGTTTGTTCCCAACAACTGCCCCTCCCATTTGCCTCTCCCTTTAAACTCCAGCTCCAGGTGTATCTTGTGAAGGGAGTCAGGGCCCTCTCCTCCCTCATAAACCACGCAACCCACGTTGCTCTCTTCTCCGTTCTTCCTTGCGTGCCCTAGGATGAGGAGGGGATGAGCCTTGGTCTTCATCAGAACCCCCTCTCCCTTGTTCTACCTCTCCCCTGCTCTGCTCAGCCTGACTTTGCTCTTCCCCAGTTTCCTCCACAGCCAAGGGAGCCAATCTCTGGGCTCTCTGTCAGCTGTTCCTCTTCCATCTCAGAGTCAGACTCCGACAGGGACATGACACATTGCTTTAAACCTGGAATAGCTTAGGATGTCTGAAATTGTACCTGTTAGATTTATATCTAATAAATCTGTTCTTCAGAAACTAAGAATGGTATACATCAAGCTCCCTCTTTTCATTTTTACCAACAACAATCTTGTGGAAAAGCTTGTGCTGAAAGAGTGTGACTGACCTGAAATCATTTAGTGAGGTTCCATGAAAGCAAGAGTGAACTTGAACCATGGAGCTCCCCAGTAGACATCCAACATCTTAACCATTGCATATAGTATCTGTCTTAAGTTGCATGACTATGGGCTGTGAATGAGATGAAACAATTTAGGAAGGAAGGAAGGAAGGAAGGAAGGAAGGAAGGAAGGAAGGAAGGAAGGAAGGAAGGAAGATCAGAGCACAATTATGCTCTGATAAAGGAGACATAAGGAAGGACTTTTGTCACCCATGATGCTGGAGGAAAATCAAGTACGGTAATCACAGCAACAATAGAGGCAGAATAGAATAGCAAATGTCAGGCTGGTACAATTTTGTGCTGCATCAAAGATGGTTGGCTAATATTTCAACTCAGCATTATTGAAGATCACCATTCTCTTGCTTAGGTCATCTCTAAGACATAACAATTTGAGCATTCACTCCTACCCATTTTTTGCAGTCCTTAAGTGGGCAGGCTCAAATATATACTGAAATCTTTGAGTGACAGAATATAGAGGATAGAAAAGACTATATTATAAGAAGTCAAAAGCAACTGAGATAATCCTCCCCTAACCAAGATCTTTCAGGTGTATTATAGCTGCCTGAAACATTATTTGAAATCCTTTTTTACTTTATTAGTAAGGATGGGGATGGGGACAATTATCTGAATCTTTTAGAATGGAAATATTTTAAGTTATACTACTTTTTTTTCTGGTGAATTGGTGATCCCTGGCTCTTTTTGTGCATTTACTCAGTTATATTTCTGTCCCTTGGCCTGGTAGTAGCTCTCTGGCACTACCTTAGTATAATGCAAGTGTAAATCCATCAGGTTAGTATATCTTTGTGTCCTCCAGGCATAAGCGGATTTAGAAGTAATCTTGTCTTTGTCCAATGGGCATAACTTCTAAAGCTAACAAACTCTATATGTTTCCCTTCCTGCCCATGGCTAATCATTGGGTAGTTAGTATTTCCCTCTAGAGAAAGAATCTTCACTGCTTATTGGTTGTGAACTATATGGTACTAAATAAAACCAATGTCTTTTGACATACAATTCCAGATCCTGCTCTTACTTGAGCATAGATTGACCTCTCTGCAAAAGGGTGATTTAGCTTCCCTTAAAGCTCTAGATAGGGGGAAAACACAATTATTTGCCAGCTACCCAGGAACCTCCTATTTCACAAAGGTTAGAATCAATAGTAGCTGATTCCCTCAAATGGGGACCAACCGTTAACTCGTTTCTTCTTCCTCCCAGTACATCATAAGTTCCAATTGTACATCCTTTAACTCTCTGACACTTCGATGGTACAGACCTAGCTTCAAAAATTCTTCTTCCTTCTCCCCATTTTGATTTTTTTTTGTTTTTTTAAAGTATCATTTTACCCAAGATCTCAGAAACAAAACAGTGTTTAATTACTTTCTAAATCTTCTGTTCAATGCACTGAGTTTTTCTATTAGTCGAAAAAAAAAATACCACAACCCATATTTCTCATGTTTTTTACAATAGCATTCATGAAAAATATCAAAACTACAGAAACAACAATTTTACTCAACTGTAATATTTGGGTTGGAGACAACTTGCTGAAATATACTGTTCCAGTTTGCATCTCCTGAAGAAAAAATGCAGGTTATAGCAGCCAGAGAAGTTCTTCTCTGGATGTTACTCATATCGCATTCTGTTCTACTATTGACAATGAACCTATTTGCCCAAAGATAAATTTGCAGTGCTTGACTCTGAATCTTGCAATCAATTCACTTTTGCATCTGATAAATTTGCAACAAAGCAAGCCAGAAGGGCAGTGGGTGGTATGCAGAGGCAACAATGGGAAATCTGCATGACTGAACACATGGAAATGTATGGAAATTAGACATGGCTAAATACTTCCGCTCTTCCCCCCCACCCCTTCCCCTGCAGGGTGGTAATTCTAGCTGTGTACAGATGGGGATAAATGTTAATAATGATTAACTCCATCAGTGCTAGAATATGTTCACTTACATTAACTTATTGAGATTTGCCCATGAAATAAGTGGCAGTTACATAGGAATTGGTTGAGGTATGGTTGTTACATTTTTATAATGACATTTTATCAATGTTGCTTTTGATGTTCTTTTGTGTTATTATTAGTGTAAGTTGCCCAGAGTCTCAGATAGAGTGAGTAAGTGAATGTAAATAAATAACTCTATTTCCTTATGTAGGTTTTTATGATCAGCTTAAATTCAGATTTTATTCTAATATGCAGCATGAAGAATAAAGAGAATTGTAGCTGAAGTTTAAGTTCCAATGCTGAACATTTATAAAATCCAAAAATCCATATTATAAAGGTTGAAAAAAATTGTCCTAAAATAATCCATTCACTATGCCAATTCAAATGTCACCAAAAAAAATTTTTTTTAAAGATCTGTAAAGTTTCGAGATGCATTATATGATGCTACCCTCCCTTCCCACACCTCTGCAAAAAAAAAGAGGGGGAAAAAAAGATTTAGGAGTGAAATTACTGGAAGTCATGAAATCTCTATGGGTCGCAATCCCAATAATGTCAAAAAATGTAGTAGACAATAATTTTCAAATTAGATCTTTGGTCTAAAACAAATTAAACTCAGAAATAGTTCTGGGAACATTGAGGTGAAGAAGGAAATAATTATCAGTCCTACATTTTTAAAAAATATAAAATCTAAATCTTACTGAGTTTAGTCATCATCAAAGGTAAACCAGCAGGTTTCTTTGTAAGTAGAAAATTCTTATGATGACGCAGAAATTTTTTTAAAAATGTTTTTAAAATGTTGATGAGGGTGAATGCTATTGCAAGCCTGAAGCAAGCAAAGAGCTATGTCATTTTTATTTGTCCTTAGATTTGAGGTACAGGTAGCACTCTTGAATAACCATTTGTTCAGCAATCGTTCAAAGTTATGATGTCACTGAACAATGATGGTTGTCATAGTTGTGGCTGTCCTAGCATCCCCACAATCATTTAATCACAGTTTGAGCTCATAGAAACTGGCTCACAATTATAACATTCGTTGTGATTGCCATTTGTTACCTTTACAGCTGGCTTCTGATAAGCAAAGGCAATGGGGAAGCCAGCAGGAGGTTGTGAATGGCAATCATGTGATCACAGGATGCTACGACTGCATGGAATTTACCAAATAGCAGCTATTACCAAAAATTCTGCTATTGATTCGATTGTCTGTCTGGTTATACTTTGAGAGATTTATAGACAATGATACTATCTTCAGAACTCTGATCTAGAATCAAGCCAAGAGAAGAATTAGATTTTGACTGATTTGTTATATATAATCAGTCTCTGAGCAGAAAGCTTATCGTTAAAGTCAATGCACTTAAACAGATTCAAGGTAGAAAAAAGCTTAAGAAAATGATGCTGGAATCTCATGAAGAAAACATCTTAAAAAGATAGACAGAAAGTCTATCTGAAAGTTGGAATTCAGATCCAAGGCTTTTAATGCAAGGCAATCTAAAGTTCTTAAAATTTCCTTATAGAGCTTTGGTATAAGCAGCCTTAGTGGTCATTATGGAAAAATGTTTTGTAAACTGTTTTCTCCTAAATAACTTCATTCAATTGAAATTGAAGCAGCATTTTTTGTTCAAATCTCAGTCTTATTTTTGACCAAGCTAAGTTGTGATAGGAACTTAGGAAAACCTAAGGAAAACCATTCTGGGAAATACCTTGAAGCTCTCCAAGCAAGCAATAACATTTTGGAAATAAATGAGGGGATTAGTCTCAAAAAATGTATGTTACTATAAGTGAATATTTAAAATTTCAAATACAGAATAATCATGATATACATAGGTGGATGGAAAAAATACCCATGAGTTTATGGGGTGAAATAAATATTGTGAAAATGAATATATCATCCCAGTTGGTATATATTGGAGAAGGGATATTAAAATACAGTAATTTAGACAAATTGAGAAGTACCCTGTTTCCCCGAAAATAAGACCTCCCCTGATAATAAGCCCAATTGGGCTTTTGAGTGCATGCACTAAAATAAGCCCCCCTCGAAAATAAACCCTCCCCTGAAAATAAGCCCTCCCCGAAAATATTTAAATGCATGTGCAGCCAGTCCCCACCATTTACTCTGGTTAGGGTTAGGGAGACAGAGCTAGAGAATCAGGTAAGATGGCAAGAGGAGCCCTGCCTTGCTCCACACGCCCCAAAATAATAAGACCTCTCTGAAAATAAGGCCAAGCGTTATATTTCAAAAAAATATACGACAGGGTCTTGTTTTCGGGGAAACATGGTAGATGATTACAGTTTAATGGAATGGTCAGGCTCCAAGGTTCTCTTTCTCTAAACTCTGATTCCCATACGATTATTTGGGGGGGGGGTTACTTTCCCATACTTTCAGTTGTACCATTGGGCATACATTTGGGGTTGTTTTGGAATGAAAAGGAGACTAAATATGCACCACTATGGGCACATCTAGAGAATTATTTTTTGGCACTTTTGAAATCTTGGCAATCTTGGTTCTAATTATATTCGGAATTTAGTTGCCCTAACATTAAAGGCAGCTTCATATATTGGATGTTATGTAGAAAGAAACTATAATTTGATTCTTATTTTCATCAGAAATTTACCTTTGGAATACCCCTAATTCTTACCTAAAAATATTGGATAAAAGTGATTTGTGGAAAATTTGAACTAAAAATTGAATTAAAAGCATTTTTTAAAATTTATCCTTATGACTTTGAGAAGTTACAAAAATAATATATCCCAAACTGCTGAAAAGCATTATTTCAGTTAAAGTATTTGTTATGATATTGATTTAGATTTGATGCCTCAGGAATTCCTATGATTTTGAACATATTAGTCAAAGGTTTTTCAAAAACAAAACCAACTACTCTGTTTTATTTATAACTCACATTTTTACAAAGATTTTGACAATTTACAAGAGATTTAGAATAAATCATTGGATGCTCCAATTCCAATGTTAATGGCTCCAGATTTTTAAAATATTGAATATGTTTCTTATGATCTTAAGATGAAGCGAATTCATTTGGGGAGGGGTCTATTGGATTCCTCAGTAAATGTTTAACAGGGCAGTTATCAACCTTTCTGTGCTGGAGATACAATAAATTTTAAACTATATTAGCATACGTGATTTGGTCATGCCCTCTGGTGGTTTCCTATCAGATAGATATTCTCAATATGGTCAGTTAAATTTTAGTAAGGAAAGCCAGATTTAAAGAAGTTATTGAAATATATCTATTTCTGAAGAATGTTGAGCTTATCATGCTTGGATTGTTTCAAAAAAGATTGTTATATGTTCTTGGGAGGTTTTTGACTCATAGGACTGTAAGCAATCTCCATCCAAAAGTGTCATTTCCATATTGAATCTTTACCTTCACATGGAAAAAAATGAGCTAAATGCATTTATCCAATCTTTGCAAAAGTTCTAAGGAACTAATATTACAGGAATACAGTGCCTATAAGTTTTGTTTGCACAGGTCATCATGCTGTACACAGGTTCTGCATCGATATACCACCTGGACAGACATTTGGTAACATAGTAAGCTGCCCAAATACCATAGAAGCGCCACAGTTCTAAATATTTCAAGTTAAGTGCTCTGCTGAAGCAATATGACAGTGTAGACCAGGGGTGTCAAACTCGCAGCGTGACGTGACGTATTGGGACTTTTTTCCCCTTTGCTAAACCGGGCATGGGTGTGGCATGATGCATACAGTCTATGGGCCGTGAGTTTGATGGCCCTGATGTAGACTGATAGCACATTCTTTTCCCTGCTTATCAATCAAATTAGCAAAATCTGAAATAATTTAAATGCAGTTTTAGACCCACTAAATGCTTTATGACTATTATCTCAACCATCGCTCCTCATGTTTCTTAGAGTATTTGGTTCTACTTGGCTAGTTTCTAGACCATCGTGACTAGTTACCAACCACAAGAGCCGTGGTGGCACAATGGTTAGAATGCAAGTACTGCAGGTTACTTCTGCTGACTGCCTATTGCCAGCAGTTCAGCAGTTCAAATCTCACCGGCTCAAGATTGACTCGGCTTTCCATCCTTCTGAGGTCAGTAAAATGAGGACTCAGATTGCTGGGGGCAATATGCTGACTCTGTAAACCACTTAGAGGAGGCTGTAAAGCACTGTGAAGCAGTGCTATTGCATTGCTACCATACTTAAAATAACAACAGTCAAAATTCTCCAGAGGCAATTTTAAGTCTGTAAGTGTAAAGAAATGTGCACGTACAAATGAAACTTCAGCCATATCCTTATTAAAAGATTAACTTAAAATGATATTTTTAAAATAATATTTGCAGTAGTGGTATATTAAAGTCTTTCAATATTCTATTCATGATTTGATATTATTTACGAAAATATTAATTTAACTACATTTCTTTTCATTTCCGTTCAGTAGCTGTCAATAATGTCATTGTGAGGCCAATTCTGCTTGGCAGTGCAGCCTTGAGATGCTTTATTATATACAGGGTTAGAAATAATCAAGAAAAAATATGCTGAATGAACAAACACTGCAGAAATTGGGTAAAGAATAGAACTGAGAAAAAGTGGCAGAGTTGTCTTATCAATGGGAGGATTTCCACACTACTGAAATTGGTAATATTATAGCATTCCAAATGCCATTCATATTAATTGCATGATGGGTAGTTCACATGTAAACATTTAACATACAGCAAGACTCTATATTGGTAGCCTATGCATTTAACAGAAATAAATCCTTGATAGTACAGTGATTTAATGCACCCTGTTATTAACACAGCTGCCTGCAATTTCTGCTGGTTCGAATCTCTCCAAGGCTCAAGGTTGACTCAGCCTTCCATCCTTTCTAAGGTAGGTGAAATGAGGACCCAGTTTGTGGGGGCAATAAGCTGACTTTGTATAAAATATACAAAAGAATGAAGGCTATTGCTTAACGCATTGTAAGCCGCCCTGAGTCTCCGGAGAAGGGCGGCATATAAATCAAATTAAAAAAAAAATATCCAACTTTATTGAATGCTTCTAGATTTAAATAATATAAGATATTGTGGTCTTAATTAATTTTTATTGTCAAATTATGATTTCAGAATTCAAAGATAAAGAATTGTACAATGGATATAGGGGGAAAAAAATCCCACATGCTATTTACACATGCATTTTTTTCAAAGGTATTTGGTTATTGTACCTGAAGGAGAAGTCAGCAGGCCTACCTAAAATCCCTGAATGCTAATGCAAACCTGAGGCCAATGAATTTTTCACAAAGGTTTCCAATACCACTCTTAGATTGGGACAATATACTTATGTATATTGTCATTGATAACATTGGGCACATAAGCCAATTTACTTCTGTTTCAGCTGTGGTACAGAAAAAAAAATGCAAATCCAAGTTTAATATGAATAATTAGTGCTTCATGAAGTTTTTTTTTAGAACATTTGATCATTGGTGGGAACCAATGATCAAATTACCATTGGTGGTAATATGTCCCATGGTAACATGGGACATATTACCATGATATTTTATCAGCCTTTTTCCTAATCTAATGTGATACAGTTTGGAGGGAAACCATTAGCAAGTATGAAGGGAAGGTGAAATATTGGGCACTTTTTTCACATCACAGTTTCAGTGGGAGCAAGGAATTCTTGTATTTTCAACATTGTGAAATCCACTGCAATGAGAACACATATTGGTATGAAACTTTCATAAGGATTTAGGAATGAAAGTAATGGCAGGGTTTAATTCCCAAAGCACAGACCTTCCTCTGTCTTTTACAGTGGTCTACCAACTTCTGCCATTTTTCTATTCCTCCCCCCTTTCCCATCTAACTTCATTCTCTGTTTCCATGGTGTAAACCAGACTCAGCAGCTTCTTACACCTGCTGCTACCTGCTTCGCTGACTCTGCTAAAGCCCACAGATGTGCCTGTGTGATTAAATGCAAGAAATGGAAGATTAGTGAAGAAATGCCACTGAGGGGGTCCTTACAGTAGTGGAGCAAGCAATACAGCTGGAATAAGATTTCCCTGTGCTCCCCTCACTGTTGTACATGAACACTGGGGAATTCAGGGATGGAAAGAACCAGAGAGGAGACAGATTAAAACAAGGTGTTAATCAACTTGCTATAGAAAAATAATGTGAGGGCTTTGTGATTTGTTCAGCAAAGAATGAAATGGAGTATCTGTACTAAGGGTATCTGTACTATAGGGAAAAGATGAAGTTAATAATTCAAGAAGCCCTGATTGGTGTCTAGAGACTTGAGAATCTGGACTGGGTTAAACAAGCTGAATAAATCCCATCAGGTCAAAGTTGCTAGTCATTAGGACTAGCAGCTTAGTAAAATCAGTCCTAATAATTATTCTTGACAGGATTGTGCTTCCCTTAAAGGAGATGGTTCATGACTTGGAGATTCTCCTGGACTTTTTGCATTCATGTCAGAAGCACCAAAGTGCTTCAGGATTGAAAGGATTAGCCAGTGATATCACTGTTGCCCACGGGACACCCACAGTTGGGGGATCCTTTCATGTCCTGGCAGGAGCTAGAGTGAAGGATGAGAGCTCATCCTGCCCCACAGCAGCACTCGGGTCTTGAATGCAGTCTTGCTAATCTCCAACCCATCATTCTAACCACAAGAACCAACATGCTCCTTTTCTGCGACTGAAATAAGGGAAACTATGTTTGGGGTGTCTTCCGCCACTTATACCAGTGCACCAATTGTGATCCAACTTGAACCAAGATGCCCTGAAAAAGTATCCGTGCTCTGATCATAACTTGACTAGACTATTGTATTATGCTATACATTGGAATACATTTGAAGATGGTCTAGCATCAGATGAAATAACATTTGCTAGCTAAAATAAAGACTTATGTGAAGTCACGGCATTGGTTGCTAGTTAACTTCTAGGCCCAGTTCAAAGTGTTGGTTATTACTTTTAAAGCTCTTTATAATGCAACTTTGGGATGTAACAGGCAAACCAACTGTTTGATCCTATCATCAAAGCAAATACTCTTTCAAATTCTTTCTCTCTGTGAGATGCAAGTGCAAAGCAATAGGCCTTGTCAGTAGCACCCATTGTAGGAAAGCCTCTCCATGTGGCAGTATAGTTGATTGTAACCCATTAGGCATTTACAAAAAAAGCAAAGACTTAGTTGAACTCTTAGATTGGGATTGGGATTAGGATTGGGATTGGGATTCAATTAATTTTAAAGATGATTTCTTTGGGATTTTTAAAAATGATTTTACCGTAAATACTGAACTTTACATTTACTTCTATTTTCAGTTTTTACATTTGACTTGTACCTTTCCCAGTGTTTGTTAAAGAGTGGGGCAGGGTATAAAAGAGAAAGGAAGGAAGGAAGGAAGGAAGGAAGGAAAAGTTTTCTTTGAAAATAAATCCCAGTCCATGCCATGAAACTTGCTTCTGTATATAAATCTTTAGGATTGGAGTGCAAAATTTTTGTTGTTAGATTGGGTATAATATTGGAATAGTTGGTCAATAGAAATAAAAAAAATTGTTTAGGGTTTCTTTAAAAAGGACTTTTGTAATCTAATAATTGTATTTAGTATTTATATGATGCTTTAAAGTACTCAAACAAACATTTCATCTTTTCTTTCTATGGTCATTATCACAGCTCTTTATGATTTCTTGTTATAAATTAGGGATATACAACATGGTACTGCTGTTGATCCTTGAATGCATTTGTCAGTACTGTCAGGTTTCACCTAATATTCAATGACTAAGTAATTTGAGATCTATAATTTCCATCTTGAAACAGACTGACTGATTGACTTTCATTATTATAATAATGCCTAACTTGGGATCTTCATTCTTCCTCATCACCTGCTTTTTCTGGAAACCTGGAAAGCTTGCACAAAGCTTTTACCTCTTGCTTAAGATCAACAAGCAACTATGTGGCAGAGACAAAATTCAAGCTGGAGATTTCCAATCACTACACATTATGCCAGTGACTGGTTGATGCCCCTGAGCTTGAAATGTCTTATTATTCTCTGTGACAGATCCAATGACTATTAAACATAAAGTAAATTATTAATCATATTCTTTACTAGGGGAAAAAAACATACAGATAGCAAGGTACAAATAACATAAGCAAGAAAGAGACAATGATATGAAAACAAAAGAGGCAAGGTACCAGCCAAGAAGATAACTGTCATATGTTAAAAGACTGATGACCAGTGTCATCAGCAGCAGTTCTAACAAAGGATCAATAAATAACAGAAATATGCATATAGATTAGAATTTCTGCTATTCAAGACAATAATGCCTGTTAGTATATGGGTTTAAAATGTCCAAATTCAAATTCAATTCTTTTCATTTCCTTAACTCATAAGCAAAGATCATGTTGAATATTATATCAGTCATATCTGTTTTGTCATATATATTTTGCTAACTGAGATTTGAGTTATTTCTTTTTCCTGTATTCTATGTCAGCACACTACTATTATCTTCCTAAGGTGCTGGCGGCTATAACCCAAGGCCAAGACAATATTATTGGGGGTGGGTGGGTTCATTTAATTTTTAAAATCTACAATCAGCAGGTGGATGGACTTAGTTATAGGGTCAACAGGTGCAATGTTGAAAGACTTGAAAGACAAAGTAAGGGACAGATCATCATGGAGAAAATCTAATTATGTCAGGGGTCAAAAATGACTTGATGGCTCATAATCAATCAATCAATCAATAAAGAAGTCTGTTGCCCAAGGACATGGTCTTGGCTAAACTTTAAGAAGCAAAGCACTGTCAAAACCAAAAAAGTAATATGAAAGTGTATTACCATTGCTTTTTCTCTTGTTCTGAATTCTAAATCAAGACCTTCAGCTTTGTGATTTTCTCACAGTCCATGTACTAACCTGGTCTGGCCTTACCTATTCAGCAGATCTTGAGCTTGACTTAAACAACTTTACCTTTAATCTTTCCCTCATCATAATAGAACGCATGTTTCAAAATTAGACCTTATAACGATCTCTGAGTAGTTATTTCTGGCTGCACTCTAAGCTCTATATAAAAAGTAAGTTAGGATTTCAGTAAATGGCTATCTATCTATCATCTAACCATTAAGAACTGTAGTAAGACATATGGTTCTTTTTCTCTGCATAATCTTTATAATCTCTTATGCAAGTCCTTCATTTCCTCTAGCTTCAGGTGCCCTCTTGCATACACCTTTTAGTATGAAAAGTTATCTGCCTCCTCCCTTCTTCTGTGTCCTGCATCTTCCCACATATCATAAATCTTAATTGCATCTGTGATTTTTTCCCCCTGCAGCATTAATTAATCATATTTAGGCCTCTTACCAGCTGTTGCTGCAAACTAGCCTCCTCCCAGCCCAAGGCAGGTGCCTATTACTGTGCAGAAGCTCAATCAGTATGAGGAGGGGTTTTTCTCCCCCTTCCCCTGCCATACAGAGATACTAATTCATCTGCCCTGCTTGTCAAGACTCTGCCTTCTCTGTCTTTAGATATCTTCCACTGTTACTCTCCTCCACTTGCTCAGAATTTCAGCTCACGTGATCTAGCTGAAGAATCAGCCATTCAAACAATACATTATGACAAGAATGAATGTTTAGAACAATAACAGCAGTGTTAAAAATTACACAGAACTCTTCTTCAAATGATCAAAGTAATGGCAAATAGAAAGTTTTCACATATTGAGAGAGGCTAATTTAAAACAGGATAATTCTGGAAGGAAAGATCCTAGTCTTTCCTTTTGCTATTGAGCAAAAAGCATTGTGCAGCTCTTCTCTCTGTTCCTCTTCAGTGATTTTTCCTTTGGAAAAGGAAATTTCTTTGGTAAAAGAAGCCATGAAAGAAAACAAGAAAGATCCGAATAAATGATGCCACCCACTCCCCTTGCAAAAAATTGTGAATAATAAAGTCCAGCAATTGCATAACAAATGTTCCATCTGAGAATTTGGTTGATAAAACATTTTTAAACCAAAACATTGAAAATGTTTATGCTCAATAGATTAGCCAATCCAAATAACTTTATTGGAAGAATGATAATAAAGAGTAATATAGTACCTTACTCGTGTGGTAATAAACATACTTAGCCTTTAAGTTACCACCCAAGTCAGGGGATAGGGGGTAGATATTGAAGTACATTAAGTTTGCTATCCCCCTGGCACAGGGCATTTACATATCTTCTTCATGAAGCAAGAAAACAAATAATTTCAATGAGATATAGGAAACATACTACAGACATAGCTATTTAAAACAACCAGATTAATCTATTCAGTCAGGAAAATATTCACAGTTCTATAGTTTTTTTCCCTCTTATCATACCTGTAACTGAAATGCTAGTACACTTAAAATAAGTTTTGAATATAATTAGCTGAGGCCATATTGCAAAATTTAAAGTCCACAGATTCTTTTGTCCACTCTCTCTGTTTTCTTTCTCTTTTGTCCTTTTCTTGCCTCTTCATCTCCCTCTCTTGCTTCCAGTTAGATAGCTAAAGAGCTAAAGGTAGAGCTTTCTCTGTGGGTGATCCCACCCTCTGGAACCAACTTCCTCTGGGGCTCCGATTGGCCCCTGACCTCCGCACCTTTCGCCGCGACTTAAAGACATGGTTGTTCAGCCTGGACTGGGGGGGTTAACGTGTATTTTAACACGCTTTATTCGGATATTTTATTGTTGTGAGCTGCCCTGAGTCCTACGGAGATAGGGCGGCATATAAATAAAATAAAATAAATAAATAAAATAAAAATAAAGAGCTATCATATTTGTCCACAAACCATAAAAAAAAGGCCACCTGAATGGTTTCTGCTAAAAATGTCAGAATGAAAATAGCTTTGTGTATGCCAGTGGTTTAGGAATTGTTCCTGATAATAATCTGATGTCAGGCCTCTCCTCTCCCTCTGAACATTTGGCAAATTTGTACTTACCTTCTCCTCTAATTCTCGAATGCTGTACGGGTGAAGGAAATCTATAAGCATTTGCTACATTGAAAGTATAATGAGGAAAGGTGGGGATTGTAACAAAGAGACAAAATCAGTCACATCCTGTCTTCCCTGGCGCAAGGCTCTGAAAAGAAAATCAATATTAGACAACTGGGACAAAGTATACAAATAAACATTTATTTAGTCACAAAATATGTGTATTCTACTTGCTAAATTTATAGGTGCTGTTAGATGTCTTCATGTATACATTTTTAATCAACTGTCTATATCTAAGGATCCCTAGATTTGGAGTTTATGTAGCTAAGGGAGCTTTGAGCCTTATTCAATTTACTTTTTCTTACTGAGATTAAAGGAAACTACTATCAAAGGGCAAACCAAAAGCCTAAATTTTTTTTTAATGTTCAAGGTGAAGAGGATTAATTATTAGAAATCACATGTGGGGCTAACATTGTCTACTACTGACTGACCCTCTGTCCTCCTTAAACATGGAGGTGCACTTCTTTTTCTTCTCCAATATTAACACTTTAGTATGACTGACATTCTCTTGGTCATCCAAGAAGCAGGGAATAGCTCAGATTTTACATAGCAAACATTACATTGCCAGGATAATAGAACATCAGCCTTCTCAAGTGGATTCCATGCACATTGAATTGGAATGCCATGGGCTAAAAATATATGCCTTCTATAGATCTGTTTCAATCACCTTTATGTTCTGTGTAACTGCAATTCACTTGCTTGATATACTTAATTGTGTGCTCATCACTACAGATGGTCAACCTAATAAAAATGGCTAGTTAGAATGTAAGATGTGAATCATTACCATTGTTTGACAATTCCATATCTTTGCTACTCATACAGTTCCATGGGAAAACCAGCATATTGGCAGAAGTATTTATACTATGCCTGAAAGCAGTAATGCCACCTGCTGTTCATGTTACCACTTTACTTAAACCTGCTGATTATGACCTAGGAATCTGTTCCAGTAGCGCTCTACCTCTCTGTCTCTGCCTGCCTGTCTCTTTTTCACTCTCATTGTTTTCACATTGTACCATATGTTCTCTTTCCCTCATAAATATTGTTCTATTGTTGTATCTATTCCACTGAGTTACTGCCATGCGTCCTATTCTTGGGCTGGATTAGCCGCTGAACTGAGGGGTTGGAATGAAGCTTTCTAAACTATCCAATCCTTTGGCAGTTTGTACAAATTCCTCACACATATTCTGTTACACTATTTCCATTTCCATTCTTAGGGAGTTTCATTCTGGAACAGGTATGATTTCCTGAAATCCATCCTATCACACCCCCATAGAACTTACAGCACAATCCTTTCTATTTTTGATTCCTAACACATTAAAAGATGTTGGAGGCTTGTTGTCACATACTTCGCTGACTGATTGTACCCATAAACAGCATTTAAAAATCTGTATTCATAAATTCTCCTCTTCAGTGTTGCAGGCTGAAGCATACTATGCCTAAGTATTCCTAAAATGGGAATCTGGCTTGAGCCACAATTAGTAAAGAAGATTTTTAACAATAACAGAAAGGAGATTTATTGGAGGAAATACATTATAGGTAGCCCCTTGATTTACAACCCCAATTGAGTCCAAAATTTCTGTTCTTAAGTGAAAGAATTGTTAAGTGAGTTTTGCCCCATTTTGTGACCTTTCTTGTTACAGATGTTAAGTGAATCCCTGTTGTTAAGTCAGTAACATGGTTGTTAAGTGAATCTGACTTCCCCCTTGACTTTGCTGTCACAAAAGGTGATCAGATAAAGTGAAACCTAATTCTATAATCCAAATACGAAGTAATTGCAGACAAAACTTCACACAGTTATCTTTGTTCTTTCATGAAATGTCTCTTTTGCAACTTCCCTGTGTTTTCCCTTTCTTTTATTTTATGAGAAAGTATTTTGAGGGGGGGGGAGGAAAACATTTTGATTAGTAACACTTGAAGCCTGCCATCTGGACCCACTGTTCAAGACTGAAGGGTTTGGAAAAAGGTAAAATAGGCAGGCAATTTAGATAATAGTCCATTCAATGATAATCTTGAAATGCATTATCTAAATCAGGATATAGACTCAGATTATTTATGTCAGCAGTGAAATAGGGTTTTTCTACATCAAAACCTTAAGCTGTTTGATTCCTATGCATAAACCAACTGGAAATAAAGTTGGCTTAAGAAATCCTTCACTGGATTTTACATTCTTTACTTTAGTACAGGGATGTCTGATGTTGTGTCTTGACTATGCTTACCATAGTCCCTAGCTGATAGATTCCTTGCTTCCTTACTCTTCCTTCTGGGTTGAGAAAGCAAGGATCCATCACTTTCTTTGCTATGGGGACATCTTTAACGACATGTAATTTGTATTGTACTGATGGACTTTTTGTATGAGACCCACTGCAATGAAACTTATATTTGACACCTTCCCCTTTGGAAGGAGGGAGTCAAAGAGATACCGTTTTATCTGTCAGTTGGGCTAGAGGATAAAGAAAGAAAGAAAGAAAGAAAGAAAGAAAGAAAGAAAGAAAGAAAGAAAGGAAGGAAGGAAGGAAGGAAGGAAGGAAGGAAGGAAGGAGGGAGGGAGGAGGAATAGAAGGGGGAGGGGAAGGGGGGAGGGGGAGGGAGGGAGGGAGAGAGGGAAGGAAGGAAGGAAGGAAGGAAGGAAGGAAGGAAGGAAGGAAGGAAGGACTTTCATTTTATCAGGGAATTTGCAAAAACCAAATGAAAACAAAGCTCAGACCTTCATTTTTGCACTAGTGATCTTGTTAACCAAAAGGATCCAGTGGTTGGAGATCGTCCAGAGGAAGAAAAGCATCCTAGTAACCCAGAACAAAATGGCCAAAAAAGCCCAGCAATTGGTGATGGGAGAAAGGACATTTATGCCACAGAGCCCAATAGCAATTAGAACAGAGCCTTCTGCCTACAATGAAAGGAAGTGAAGCAACCAAACAGATAACAGCATCTGTGCCAGCAGAACTAGGAAAACATTATTTTTGACATGTAGTAGCGAAAGACAGATAAGATTGCTTTGGAACTACACTGGGAGTGGATAGAGGACAAAGTTATGTGTTCCTATCCTTAAGGAATGGTTAGTGGCCCCCAATCGCACTGGAACAAGCAGCTGTACAGATCAGACCATAGTAATCCTCCTTATGGATCATTTCAAATACTAAAAATTTATTATGTATGTTATTGAAGAACTTAAATTCACCAAGATGTTTGAAATATAACAATATACTTTTGTTCTAGAATTCAGCTTCCTTAATTTCCAAAATTTCTGGCCAGCATGGACATTGCTGAGAATTTTAAAATCCATTTACTCCATTTGGAAACACATCCCTGTATGGGTAAATTGTTCTAAAATTGCCATTCTGCTGGGACAGGGGAAGAAGGGGAAGCAGTGGCTTAAGTTCAGTCAAGGCAAGAGTCTTTTCATGAACAATTGTTGACCTAATAACTGAATTCTTAGGAATAACGTTTTCTTGTATAAAAAGCACATCTTTGATACCAGGGGTAAAATCCAGCAGGTTCTGACAGGTTCTGGAGAACTGGTAGCAGAAATTTTGAGTAGTTCTGAGAACCAGCAAATACCACCTCTGGCTGGCCCCAGACTGGGGTGGGAATGGGGATTTTGCAATATCCTTCCCCCAGGAGTGGGGAGGGAATGAGGATTTTGCAGTATCCTTCCCCTGCCATGCCCACCAAGCTACACCCACCAAGCCACACCCACAGAACCAGTAGTAAAAAAATTTGAATTTCACCACTGCTTTATGGCAATTCCTAATGGAGACACCTGATAAGACCTCCTCCTCATCCCTGTCTCCCCAAAGCTCCTTTTGTATTTTAAATCCAATCTTTACTATCATAATCTTTTTCTTTAGAAAAGGAAGCCAAAATTCTTGAGGGAATCAGGAGAGGAGATATGTTTACCTCAAGAGTTTCCAGAGCAACATTTTAAGAGGTGTTAATTGAAGACTGTGGGCTGGATCCAAATATAGGGTATTTCCAAACTAATGATTTACAGCATCCTACGGTCTTAGCACTGTTGTGGCAATATAAACCCTATCTTCATTAGTGATTTATCATATCAGTGATAAAAGATGGCACGGAAATGGCTGCAGTCATAGTTAGGACAGAGCCTTTGAAATCCCATGGATTTTTACACTATACCTCAAGGAGTCAAATGTAGATGTTTACAAAACTTGCAAATAGAGAAGAGCTGGTTTTCTCCTCTTATTATCCATGATCTCCAACTGGTAATAGAAAAACCTACAAGGACATTGTCAATATATGCAAATATGGCCATTCATGTTTTTTGGGATCCTTGACTGCACAGGATTTTCAGTATCTAAGCCATTGAAACTGCATTCAAGTGAACTCAGTTATAATTTGACAGCAAAAAAAAAAAAGAAGAAGAAGAAGATTGAAATGGATTTTCAAAGCTCCCTTCCTCACAGATTTGTAGAATACCTGCATCAAACTAAATCTGAAACTGACACAACAATTTCTCTTTACTACATAAAACATATAATAGTCCATTCAATGATAATCTTGAAATGCATTATCTAAATCAGGATATAGACTCAGATTATTTATGTCAGCAGTGAAATTCTTTGCAATGGATCAGTCCAATTAAACTGGAGTAATTTAGTAAAATTAGTACTTGAAATTTGTAATTAGTATGTTAAATAATTACACTGATTTATAAATACTAGAAAGTTTTATTGATTTTTCCATACTGACATAAAACCACATAACAAATTATTCTGTTTCATATTATGTACAAAAGGATATTTTATATGGATACCAATTATATGCAAAATCAACAGCTCATTAAAATATTTCCTCAAAATAAGATCTAAACACGTTCAAGTAGTAAATCAGGATGCCAATATTAAAACAATTATCATTGTTGGATGAATAGAACAACCTAATCAGCAGTGTTTTAAAAACCAGTTTTTACTTTATTGCTTGGTTGAAAATAATATCTAGATATCTGACCAGTTCCTTATATTCATCTAAAAATTATTTGAGAACATCCTATTGCTGAAAATTCAGCAAAAAAATTAACACAAAATGCTATGCTGATTTTGAAAATTCATGTCACCTTTGTTAGATGCATTCTAACACCCTCAGGAATGTTTTAATTCAAACTCCTGCACTGAGCAACCAATTAGATTTGATAGCCTAAAATGCCATTTTCAGCTGTATTTGGTAATCTTTGTGCATGCTTCAGTTTAAAATTTAGTGCAATTCCTAAACCACTTGTGTCCTATGCTGCTCCTAGATGTTTCCAAAACCAACTTCAGAAATTCCTATCTGGATTACAGGGGATTAGTAACAGATTCAGTTTGGTACTCTGTCTAGACTACAACCACCAGAAGTCATTATTGGCCATTCCTTTGGTTTTTGCTCTTCACCTCCATTCAGGAAAGGCAAGACTTACTGGCTGATGCCTTTGGTAGCAATGCACACTTTTTACTACTGCAATATACAAGTTTAATAAATTATGATTATTACAATATCCAAAACAATGGGGAAAGTGTGTTCTTATGTCTTTTGTAGGTCTACTGAAATTTTGTAGCAAGGAGGAATTATAAACTCGGCTTCATAGAAAACAAAGTAATGTGGGGAGGAAAGGGAAGGGAAAGAGAAGGAAAGGGAATGGAATGGAATGGAAGAGAAACTTGGCAGTACAGCAGGCAGAAGGTAGGAAAGCAAGAGGACCTTGCTTCATCCAGGCTGGACAGAAATCAAAACTGGGGATGAATGAAACATGAGCACCTAGGGTTACAGAAAAAGATTATTAGAGAGAGAGATTTTTTTAAAAAACCAGCAACTTCCAACCAATCAGCAGAGAAGCCCCGAAGTCCAGGGTGATATGGCTGCCCACAGCAACAACAGATTCTGGAAGAGAAAAGGTGCGCAGGCATTGCAGCCAGTCAGAGCTGGGCCAGTACTAAAGTGCAACAAAATGCTGGAGACCATCTGCTCTGAAGGGTTTAACATGGCTCAGGTCAGAAAACCTCAGTTTTGAATCCCTGCTGGAAAATACAAGTCTGGAGTGCATTTGTAGTGGGCTGAGCAAGGATGACAATCATCCATTCCTGCATAGAAAGCAGTGAATGGCCCGTACTGCCATTGGCAAGCAAAAGGTAAGGATCTGTTCTTAATTTCCTAAAAAATATAAATCAGTATTTAATGTTGGTCCTCATTACTTTATGATGGGGCAGATTCTCTCAGTAACTGAACTTTTTGAAAACAATGCTAGTCTTTGAAAAATTGAAGGGCTACTTCAATGACAAAGAAAGCAAAAACAATAGAACAATCACATGCTTAGGACAATAAATGCTTTGGAAGAGACAACCTGCCTCTCTGAGGAAGAGATGGAATTTGGGAAAACGAAGTAACCTTAAATATGGGACATAGGAAGCTAGAACCTCTCCACTTCTCTTTCCCTTCTCACTTCACATGCTTTAGACTTTAGTTCAATCTTCCCCCATAACCATAACTGCTGGCTGAGGTAATTTTTTTTTAAATTTGATTTATATGTTGTCCTTCTCTGGAGATTCAGGGCGGCTTACAATGCGTTAAGCAATAGCCTTCATACTTTTGTATATTTATACAAAGTCAGTTTATTGCCCCCACAAACTGGGTCCTCATTTAACCTACCTTAGAAAGGATGGAAGGCTGAGTCAACCTTGAGCCTGGTGAGATTCGAACTTACAGTAATTGCAGACAGCTGGTGTTAATCACAATGCTTTTAGTCTGCTGAGCCACCAGGCCCCAGGCCCCAGGAATTGTTATTTAAAACATCTGGACAGGATGGAGGGCACTGGTTTGGACAGGGTCTTCATATTTTTATGTTCTCCCTTGCATCAATAAGAACAGATATTTGCTTTTCAAAGAATGATATCAAAACATTCTTGGGTCTCTATGGCACACATCTATGCTATGACGGACGATTTATTCCATGTTTCACGGTGCAGTTGCACAAACATCTATTTCCAAATGTCCCTGCCAATAGTATCTGAGGCCAGGAGATGTACAGGCGGTGGAATGAATGATGACCTTCCATTTTTATACCACTGTGGGCAAAAACAACAGGTGATGATAGGCAGCTTCATGGGAAGAAGAGGAGGGTACTGCAAAGGGCAGGGACATCCAAAAGGTGGAAGATGATAGACGCTGTGTCATCACAAACTTTTCCTCTTAGCCTCTTGCTGAACCCAATTACGTTAAGGGAAAGGAATATGTTGTAGTATGACAGAGTTTTCACTTTGATTAAAGACCTCCAGCCTCTTTTGCAGGTGGCACATTTCATAATTCACTCCTGGAGATGGCTGGGTTTTATAACCAATGAATGGCTAAGCTCTTTCTCCTCTCATTCCCTGCCTCTTGCTCTTTCTCTCTCCTTCTCTTTCCCCTCCTGCATCTACTTTCTAGTCGAGACCAAACTGGGTTTAACTAGGCCTGAATAATTTAAGAGAGTTATTATGCTCCTGTGTTTTTCCCTTACTGTCAACTGTAAAATCCATACAGTAGCTTCGGGAAATGGGGGTAATTTGAATTGATAATAGGAAGCACTGGAAAAAGTCATCTATTGCTGTGCAATGGTGGAGCAGATGCGTGCTAAATCTTGTATAATGAAAGAATATGCCGATGTCAATTATGTAAGAAAACGACTTTACAGTGGTTTGAGGCAATGGGTTAGCATTCTGCCTGATATTATCACATAAAGAAACACCCATCAAAAGCTCTCATAAATATGGAACGGCAAGTAAGATTACATTATAAATTTGAATGTTATGAATGTGTATGAGAAAGACAGATAGAGGCAGAAAAAGAAGTCCACTTCACCACTGAATAGTAAAGAAGGGCTGTATTTTAGAGTTTACATTAGAAGCATTAAGAAGAATGCAGTGAGGACAACAAAACCAGTCCTGTAATCTTGCAAGTGAACCAAAACGTAGCTCTTAAGAGTTGCTGTTTTCATATTGCCCTAATAAGCAATCAGGAGTTCTGCTTTGTGGTTTAGGGGCAAAAGGAGATGAAGGTTAAATTAAGGTGCACCTGTCATTCTCTAGTCCCCTGCTCAGTTTTCTCAATCTAACTCTGCTGCTGTTTCCTTTCTCTCCTTTTAAAAGTCTCTAATGTCTTTGTTCATCATATTTGCAAAGTTGCCATCATTGTTGCTTTGGGAGGAAGCAAAGGAGGCCAAGCATTTATTCAGTGGTCTGCAACTTTTTTTTGACTGAGTTGCAACTAGTCTATCAGTGTCACGACAGAGCTCATATTTCAAAGATAGTTGAGTCTCTAGACAAAGAAGTAGATGGGACCAAGATAGGAATAAACATTGATTTACTATAATAGATGTTTAAACATAATGTTAATTTCAACTAAATGCAATTAATATAATTACTTCCCATGTGTTTCACAATTTTCTCTAATTCCTGGTGCTAATCTTAAAACAGCTGTACTTATGGCTTTTAGGCTTATCGGCCCTGCCGATAAGCCTAAATAGGACTCTATTCTCCTAACCTGTATTTAAAAAGAACAGAATAGAATTCTTTATTGGCCAAGTGTGATTGGACACACAAGGAATTTGTCTTGGTGCATACACTCTCAGTGTTCATAAAAGAAAAGATACATTTGTCAAGAATCATATGGAACAACAGTCATATGGAACAAATAAGCAATCAAATCATATTAGGAAACAGTCAATATAAATCGTAAGGATACCAGCAACAAGGTTGCAGTCATACAGTCATAAGTGGGAGGAGATGGGTGATAGGAACGATGAGAAGATTAATAGTAGTGCAGACTTAGTAAATAGTTTGACCGTGTTGAGGGAATTATTTGTTTAGCAGAGTGATGGCAATAGGGGAAAAACTCTTATTGTGTCTAGTTGTTCTGGGATACAGTGCTCTATAGGATCATTTTGAGGGTAGGAGTTGAAACAGTTTATATCCAGGATGCGAGGGGTATGTAAATATTTTTACAGCCCTTTTTTTGACTCCTGCAGTATACAGGTTTTCAATAGAAGGAAGGTTGGTAGTAATTGTTTTTTCTGCAGTTCTAATTATCCTCTGAAGTCAGTGTCTGTCTTGTTGGGTTGCAGAACCCAACCAGACAGTTATAGAGGTGCAGATGACAGACTCAATAATTTCTCTGTAGAACTGTATCAGCAGCTCCTTGGGCAGTTTTGAGCATTCTGAGGTGGCGCAAAAAGAACATTCTTTGTTGTGCTTTTTTGATGATGTTTTTGATGTTAGGTGTCCATTTTAAGTCTTGAGATATGGTAGAACCTAGAAATGTGAAGGTCTTTACTGTTGATACTGTGTTGTCTAGTATTGTAAGAGGTGGAACTATGGGAGGGTTTCTCCTAAAGTCCACCACCATTTCTACGGTTTTGAGTGTGTTCAGTTCTAGATTGTTCTGGTTGCACCACTAGGCTAGTTGTTCAAACACCTGTCTGTATGTGGATTCATCATTGTCTCGAATGAGACTGATCACCGTTGTGTCATCTGTGAACTTCAGTAGTTTAACAGATGGATCTAATATATCTATTAGATATATAAAATATAGAAGTGGAAGTAAGTCTGAGCCTGAGCATGGAGTAGTATATGTGGAATATTTAGAAACACTATAATGTTCATGGGACAAAGCTAATTTTAGAATTGCAACCCAGACTCTTTAAGGAGAGGGAATGTTAACACTCTGGAGATCTAAACCTCATACAGCCTCCTTATAAGCAGATGGATTTGGAACATCTCATGACAGTCCAGAACGGCAAAACTTTCAGCAGCCAGTTAGCTTACAAATGCTAGTAATGTTCATCTGTCTGTCCACCTGGACAGAATAATATTTAAATTGTGTTTTGTTGCCTAAAACCAATACAAGAAAACATTTAGCTGTAGGAAGAAATTGCACAAAATCACATCAAAAATACTGCAAATTTGGTTCTGAAATTGGATTTTATTTCTGTCCTGGGATTGTCCCAGTATATTTGCTTACTTTAGCCATTTACTGTATTTTTCGGAGTATAAGACGCTCCGGACTATAAGACACACCTACCTTTTTTGAGGAGGAAAAAAAGAAAAAAAATCTGCCTCTGCCTCCCAGCAATTTGCTTCCTTGCAGCAAACAGCAAACAGCCTGCTTTAGTTTCATTTTCAACACAGTCTGATTAGCACAAGAAAAAAGATCTGCCTCTCAGCAATTTGCCTCCTTGCAGCAAACAGCAGAGGCCCACGCAGCAATAGGCAATGGCAATCCCTGCAGCCTGAAACAGCTGAAAGTCCGGAGGCCGATCCAACTGACAATCAGCTGCTTGTGTTAATCAGGCTGTGCTGAAGCTGAAACAGGCTGTTTGATGTTTGCTGCAAGGAGGTAAATTGCTGGGAGGCAAAGGCCAAAGGGTGGGGGCTGGCAGGTGGGCGGATGGGCGGGGCTACATTCGGTGTATAAGATGCACACAAATTTTCACCCTCTTTTAGGGGGGGGAAGTGCATCTTATCTCCGAAAAATACAATAGTTTCCTCCCATCCTAATGGAGAAATGTTAGGCCAAGCACTTGAGAACATTATCTGAAACACTAGCATTGGGTTTGATTATCTTTATATTGGATGGAGTCAACATTTATTGAGATGGACATAAAAGCATGGAATCTTACTATGCAGATTTATAATTATAGAACTTCTTTGTTCTAAAAATTATCATTTAAACAATTAAATTCATTGCACCACTGGAGTAGGAAACAATATTATTTCTGATTATCTTCCAGGTATCTAGAATTAACCAAGTTAACCATGATTTTCAGAATATTCACTGGGGAGAATCCAATGGTTTCAATTTTAGAAGGGCAACTAGTTGTTTTACACTTTTTAAACTTGAATTTTATTAAAGATAGTACCTTGTAATCAATACCTTTGGGAGAAAGACTTTTGCTATTGGCTACAGTATGTGCAGGTCAACCATGCTCCAGCCAACACATATTCAGTATCAGTCTGATGCTTGATTGGGCAAGACTGGCTGTATGAACACAGCCTCCTTTTAGGTTAACACTTTAGAGGAACATAGATGTACACGGGGGTAGAGGCATAATTGATGTGGTTGACAGGCTGGGTATACTCGTAGAAACCACTTAAGATATGCATTGGTTTAATATATGATTGGGTTATATGATTGGGTTTATAATTAATACTTAATATATGATTGGGTTTATAATTAATACTTAATATATGATTGGGTTTATAAAGAGACATAAAGTGGAGAGGGGTGAGAAATAATAAAAAACTGTGTCATAATATGAAAATCGGTTTTTAGGAAATGTTGTCCAGCAAATGTGAAAAGTGTCAATTTAGGAAATACCAAATTATAATGGCAGATGAAGATGGGAATATTGAATAACCCAGCCTTGAATCTTACGGGGTGACCAGTTATGATCTGTCAGTTAATACCAGAGTTGAGGATAATTCACATAGTATCTTCCCTGGGCTTCTTATATGAAAAGAGAAGGAAAGAGCCAAGAGCGAAGAGCGAAGGGGAAGGAAAAGGAAGAGGAAAAAGAAGCATTTTTTGTATCGCTAGTGAGGTGGGTATGAGCCCATCATTCAAACTTGTGAGATCTTCATCTAATTTTTTCTATATCTACTAAGGCAGTGGTTCTCAACCTGTGGGTCGGGACCTCTTTGGGGGTCGAATGACCCTTTCACAGGGGTCGCCTAAGACCACCGGAAAACACATATTTTCAAAGGTTTTAGGAATAATTTTATGGTTGGGGGTCACCACAACATGAGGAACTGTATAAAAGGGTCGCAGCATTAGGAAGGTTGAGAACCACTGTACTAAGGATTTCTTGTTCACATTGTTCTCCACATTTAAGTCAGGTAAATTTTGTTACAAATCTTGATGCCCATTTCTCTGCTAAATAGTCTGAATTTCATATCCCCCAATCATTCTCCATGGAAAGCTGATATCCCAGCCAGGGCCATTTGCTTTTCCAAGACCCAGTACCATTCTGATTTGCAAGGCTGACAAACTGAAGGGTAACTTTAATCTTTGACTGTGACAAATGCAGTAAAAGGAGCTATTTAATGGTAAAATACAAGAAAGATAGATTTTACCAACCTGTAGTAAAGGAAAGGTTGCAAGAGTCTGTCAGAACATGATTTGTGCCAGTCATTGGAAGAAAAGGAAGACAGTTCTGGCTCCCTCTGGTCCTCTCCAAGCAGATATTCTTCTCTGATAAAACAAAGATGTTGGCTCTTAAATCTAGCTATCTTAGATGGAGAATGACAGCTTATCTACCAGGCTAACATATGACCTCATTCAGTAGTTATTGCCAGAAGCACAAGGCTGGATAATTTAATATTCTAATAGAATTCAAATAGCCTTTAAACTAACAGGGATAACAACTCTATTAGCTGCTATGCTAAGAGAGGAAAATAAAAAGGCATTGGGAACTATCCAAAGATTCATCAAATTCTGACTTTGACCAAGACAGCCCCATCACCAATTCTTTCTCCTGGTATTTATAATTTCTTGACACAAATAAAGTAGTGAATAAGAAAAGGAACATATGTTGTAAAACAAAGAGACGATATGTGGAATACTAAGAACTAAATATAGTTGTGGTTTACAGTTGGCATCAACTTTTCTTTTTAAAACAAAAATCCAGTCATCTCCAATTTGCTTTGGCTTCAGTTCCCAATGGTCACGCTGTCTGTGGTAGTCTCAGCCCATCTAATGGTGCCAAGTTGGAAGCTACTGCAGTAAACTTTTGCCTGAAGAGTTTGTTTCCTCTATTAGATGGACATCTGGAACAGGTTCTCTGATGCAAATTGTACTTTATTGTAGACTGCTAGTGCAAGACAGAGATAGCATTCTAATTTTGGCTGGGAGATCTGAGTTCAAATCCCTGATCCACATTGAGCAAACCACAGATTGCTTATACAAACCTGTATGACTGATAAATAAGACTGAATAAGCCCAAATATAGGATTGAACTCTCTCTTAAACTAAAGTCTGAATTCAAGCCAAAATAGTTGTGGCAATGAAAAGACAAAATGATGTATCACACCACATTCAGAATAAGAATAAGCTGGGAATTGCCAAAGTTGATGTTTTCTGGAAAAAGTGTCCAGGAAAGCATCATGGTAGTTCTCTAGGAGAGAAATATCATCTTTTTGTCATTAAGTCATTCCCTCTCTCTTTTTGCTTGTTACCTTTGCAGAAAAAACCCATTTGTGCTCATTACACTCTGCCACACCTGTTTTTGTACAGAAATAAAGTAGTCATATTGTACAAGAAGCCTGGTCAGACAAAAAGCATAAATAATGCAAAACACAATAAGTGCATGCAAATCCACTAATACACACAATATGTTTTAAAGAATGGATATGGATTGCTGAATTTGGATTTGGGGTAAGAGGGGAGACTGCAGGGTGTAATAAAGGAGGATGAAATGGATGAAAATGATATTGTTAAAAGCCTTCTGCATCTGAGTTGCCAAAACAGGTCATTGCCTAGATAGGGCTATAAAGATTGTGCTATAAAGACTCTTGCATGAGAAATAAAATTGTTAATAATGTCAGCTTCAGCATCATCACTGCTGAGCATCTATATTAACCCTATTATGGAGATGAATGGGGCAGCTTATGCTCAGACATATTGCAACACACTCTTTGAGGACACACACATTCTAGGTCAAGCCCATTAAACTAAATCACCGCTTTTAGCTGTGGCCTGCAAGGTGCAAATGATGGAGAATCTATTCCCATGCTATGCCAGCAGTTAATCAGGGAGACAGAAAGAAAGGTGGGCAAGTCATTTATCTGGCAATATTCCAGTTGAAACTTTTTTAAAAAACAAAACAAAACAATGCTTGAACTACCATAAAACATCATGGGAATGTAATCAGATTTAACACATGTTCCTTAGTCAAATGAATTCACATCTTATTTCATTCTATTTGAGTACTGTAGTGCCAAATACTTCAATTTTGATTTTCTGACTCTTCAACAAGTTATTTTTGGCCCTTTAAGAAAACTCTAATTTTCTTGCTTGCTTAATTATTTTTTTAGTCTTTCATATAATTTCTATATTGCTTTTTTGGAACTTCTCCAGATGGTCGTCCAGTCCTGTTTTTAAAATGAAAGAATAGTAATTTGTAGAAGGATCACTTCTACATTTTATGAAGCCCAGATTGTAATAGACTATGATTTTCAGCTGTAGTTTCTAGATGGCTGCTTTAAAAAGATATTTTCTGGATCAATGGATTCTTGGTTACTGCAATTCCAGTCATTTAATTCTGCGATACTTATTTGTTTCTGAATTCCTGATATGATTATGAATGACATCTTTATGAATCACATCACATTTCTAATTCAAATCAAAAATTAGAGTTTTCTTTTCAATAGCAGTAGACAGTATTAATAGTAGATCTTCAAAAAGTAAAGCAGAATCACCTGTGATGGTCTATAGCATCACAGGTATAGTGTTTTGAACTTCAGTTTCCTTTGACAAAACTGCAAGACATCAGCTTGGAGAAGCTCAGTTGGAGACAAGAGATTTTTTTCATATTAGCCCTTAGTTTGGGAAAGCCCTGTGTGTTAGGACTTTTTAAAATTTATATTTTATCTTCAGGAAACATGGTCACTTAGATAAATACTTAGATAAATTTACAATAGATTATAGAAATTGAAACTTTATTATTTTTTAAAAAATCATCTGATCCTCAATAAAAGTATTTGATACATGGGAGCACTGATACTTGCACATGTAATGAACAGCTACTATTAATAAAACATTTGACTCCAGACTCGATATCAGATAATAATTATTCTTTTGAGTGTATGTATTTTTCAAACAGTGAAGATTAAGAGAATGAATGAACCAGGCCTTATACAAAACAAAGAGCAAAGCCAAAATAGAATTCTGGTGTTCATTTTGAAAAGCCCCAATGCTATTAATTGGACACCACAGGCCTATTCTTTATTCTTTGATGGGCATTTATTGTTCTGATTGCCATTTGTTTTAATGGAAGTCTAGAATTCTGGCTGAAGGTTAGAAAGTTGCAGCCCTAAACAGACAGATCTCTGTGTTTGTGCACAGCACCCATAAATAAAGGAAACGCCACTGGATGTGATCATTGTCGTGCCCCAGGGAGGAAACAGCTATTAGAGCACTTACCGACATAGCGGTGTGTTACCTTGATAAGCCTGCTGGAGCTAGCAGTGGCTACAAGAACCAGAAAATTGCTGATTACTTCCTTCCCGCTGGGGCTGTTTGGAATTATCTGCCAATGCATCCTTGCAGTGTAGAAAGTGCTGCTGCTCTCCATGGGAAAAGAGAGGTGTGAAAAGGAGCAAAATATTGTTGCATCCTTTCTGTGCTTCTTTCTGTGATGAATTGCAGAAGATCTTTCCTTGCTGTTCAGGCTTGGTAAAGCTTCCTCCTATAGGGCACTGCAGTCCATCAACTTTGAAGATAAGCTGTATGTTCACTCTCACCTAAGGGCAGGATGAAGTTGAATCCAACTGAAAACATTTCCTGATTATTAAAAAGGAAAAGAGAAAATAAGCACATGGCTGACAACATGCTGCTCTTAGCAAGTCCCAATCCAGCAATAGTATAATTTCCTGTCCCCATGTAAAGGATAGATAAAACAGAACTCATTATCTTGATAGCTTTCAGAAATACATGGTTTTTGCAATTAATTTCTTTGGCATGAGAATACCTGATGATGAGGGAAGGAGATACCAATATGCTCAGTACCTACTAGGGATCCCACTTGGCCTACTATCTGACTTTGATAGGTGGCATTTGTTTTTGCAGATACTTCTGATCTTAAGATCAAAGCTCAGCCCTCCCCTAACTTGGACATTATCTTAGCTCAGTCGCTGTGCTGCCCCACTCCCCTCCCCCACACATGGCTTTTACAGGTGTTTATTCAAACAGCCTTGGAAAGCACCCCTGTTACGCAGGTCCAGATTCCAAGCTCAATACAGCAAGAGTCACTGGGTAACTGAGTCCAATGGGCACACAATAAATCCAGGAAAGCAGTCCAGGAGTCAAACAGGTCAGGATACACAGCACAATCACACAAGGCACAAAACTGGGCACATTGCTCCAGCAACACTCAAGTCATGAGGGCGGAGTTAAATAGGCAATGCCAGTGCAGCCCTTAATGAGAGGCAAGTTTGCCCCTCGTGAGTAGTCTAGCTAACCATCATTGTGTCTGTCTTCTCTCTGCTCCATGTGTCCTTGGATTAGGAGGAAGTGTGGACTCCATCTCCTCCACATTGCTGACGGGAGCAGGTGCTCCTGGTCCTTGCCTGGAGCCTCCTGGCCAACTTACTACAACTGTGGTTCACCTCAGTCAGCCTCCATCTGTCGCTCCTCTGATCGACCCAGCTGAGATGGCTCCATCAGGCCAGGCCAGCATTCTCTGAGCACTGATACTGACCAATACTCCGCTCCACGTTTTCCTCTGCAGACTCAAACTCACCCTCCTCCTTTGAACTCATGCCCGGAGAAGAGTTGAGGAGTTGATCTATGACAGTCACATACTGATCTCCCCCGAGTCATACAACATTGTCTCCATCAATAAAACAACTTTAAATTGTTACTAGATAAAATAATTTTAAAGAAATAGTTTTCCCATTAACCTGGCATTTGCAGTCTCAAAGTGTGCAAACGTGTTATCTTGGAGAACACATTCAGCTGACTTGTGGCAAATATGGATGTATCCTTTCTCCTCTGGTTAATAGTCATTTTTCTCCCAGCATTTGAATTCTCTATTAGCATTATGTTTTCAGTTCCCTTTCACATATCTCACCTGGGATTTTCTAGAAGTCTCTACCCCCAAATTAGCTAGTTTTTAAACCAGAAATCAATCAAAATTGTTTTGGTGCTGTCAGATATACATTTTCTTCAATAAATATCAGTGTACATTTCCCTATGCCTGTGCCAAATAACTGGCTGTCTTCTGGTATGTGGGTAAGAAAAGGGACATCCAAGTGATAGCTGAAAATGTGAACCAGCATTCCTCAGATGGTCACTTTCCAAATCTGGAGGACCACAACTCCCAATATTCCAATTCATTGTGACTTTTGTTCTAGAGGTTTTAGCTTCCAGACTGCTTGATTCCTTTTTTTTTTTATTTACACTTTCTCTAATAATGATTGTCTCTGAATGGACCCTCAGGTACAAAACATATGCTATATGGATAGGAGAGAAAGAAGAGATAGACATCATTGGAATGACTGTATCTTGATTCTCTTCTTTCATAGTCACAGATGGTCCAGTGGAAGGGCTGAACAGAATGTGCCAGAAAAGTTAGTTGTAACTTTCTTTCTTTTCTTTTTTTTTGCCTGCCTTAATGGGCAGCTTCTTGTGGGAAAGCAAAGAATGTAGATAAGTCATGACTGCAACACCTTTGGAACTGAGCTGCAATAGAACAGATGGCTGGAAATGGGAGCAAAGGACTGGTCTCCTTCTGTATATAGGAAATGTACAGAACATATTTACTAGTAAGGCTTGCAAGATGGCCAAAACAAGAGGATAAAAAAAGAAGTATTATATTCATGTCTCCTTTCTCCCTTCAATCAATCAAACCAACTGTCACCTTACAGATGGCTTAATTCCTTCAACCATGCGTCTCAAATCAGGGTTTGAGACTTAATCCAAGACTGAAGTTTTGATAGTTTACATATTTGGATATTATGTAGGGTGGGCCTTGCTTAGATATCATTCCTAGGAAAAAGTGGTTGACTATAGGATAGGAACCCAGTTAGCTGGGATTCTCTAAGGCCTCCCTTTCATCTTTCAGATGGATGTTGACCTCTATGGGATTTTCTCTGGTTTGAGAAGGCTCAATTTTTGACATTTTGAGGAATTTTGCTAATGTGGTTGGTTTTCAAAACTAAATATGCAGCAAAGAAAGCTGTTTGTTCTTTTTTCCTCCTGGTATAAGATATATACAGTATATATGCACATTCATTTCATCTTTTTCTCTGAAACAATGCCCAGTTTTCGGCGCCTTTGCTAAGACTATAACAATACAAACAATACCTGCTTGCATTTACCTTTAGGAGGTAAAGTCTAGCAAAAAATAAATAAATCATCATACAAACTTAAAATGGTTTAGAAAACGCAGCGGTGGCCAAAGGACTAGAAAACATCCATTTATATTCCAATACTAAAAAAAAGGCAGTACTCAAAATTTTACATTCAGATTTCAGGAAATAGAGATGTTTACTACTTGGGATAAAGTCTATGACAGATCCACAAAAGAAATTGAGGCACAGAGAGATTATACTGACCACAAAGTATGTTTTCCAGACCATGGTTTTTTTTTTGCATGAATAGGAAAGACAAGAAGCAGGGGATGGGCTAATCAAGTTTTGCAGTGGCTGCAGCCCAGCTAAACCCAGCTGGGCTGCAGCCCAGCTAAACCCAGCTAATTCCATTGCCAGTTCACTATAATCCAGATTAGAATTTCTGAAACTGATGTAAGAGACATCTGAGAGCATCATAGGAGACAAGTGGTTAAGGCTGCAGTACAGAATTATCCTAAAGAATTATCCTCTTTAGCTGACCTAGGGGCTGCATTTTGTTTTCCTTTTTTATTATTTGCATTTAATTTAATTAGGTGGCTTAGCAATATTTGGCATTCCAGCACTTTTGGTTGGGTGATGGTTCACTGCATTGTACAAAATTGGTTAATGTAGGCAATCAAGTTAAGTATTTCTTCCAGCCCAATAATAAAGTCCAACAGATGTTTCTGCCTCCTTGCTTAACCATGCTTGCTCACCAGCCATTATTTTTGAGCAGTGGAACATGGAATGAAAGGACCCTCTACCTTCTCACTCAATGGTTTTCTTTTGCATCTAGATAAAAGGGAAAGTCACTTGGTGATGGAATGAGAGCTACATTCAGGGCTTTGAAGCCAAGCATGTCACCCCATGTTCATCCAAATTGTAGCAGGTAGGTGTCCAAATCTGTCAGACCAATGAACACATTTGAAATGGTTTCTGAAATGGATATAGCCAATCACAAAACATCCTATAACAAAATATGTAAATAAAGCACATGATTGCAACCCCCCCCCAACACTTTTTATTTTCTAAAAAAGGCACCATTAGGAATGTAAATTATGCTTGAGACTGGTGCTTTGCTTTGTGGCATGATAGCTTCCCATTTGGTACTCAGGAGCCTGATGAGCATGAAGGAATATTGTGTAACTCCTGGTGCGGTACTGGACTCAGCAAGTAGCAGATGCTGATGCCAGTGACAAAAACTCTGGTCCCCTCCATTTCGTAGGTTGACAAAGACATCTCATCACAATGAGAATTCACATTAAGTAGAATAATTTAGAACAATATCAAGCAAGAAAATGCAAAATTGTTTGCAATCCCAAGTACTTCCCAGAAAGCAGGGAACTTAATAAATATTCATCAGTAAATACTCACTAAATACTTGTCAGGTTGGACTCTAATTAAGAATTCTTAATTTAGTGTTCAATACAGGAAGAATAACTCCATACATAAGATTAGTTATGAAATCTCTACCTATTCATTTCCTTAAAAAAACATTGTGAGGTCTAGAAGACCCTTATAATATTATATAGATATTAGATTTTGCCACAAGCCGTTGGTTTGCCATTCTGAACACAGTATTTGGTTAAGTTTGTTTCTCAGACAGAAGCCAGTGCAAATCTGATTCTTTCCTGAAGATGGTGGCAATGGCATATGAACACCTCCCAATGTATCTGCATTCTGCCCCATAGTGTGATACCTGTGGCCACCGTGTGGCAAGGTGGTGAACACACAGTATCACAACAGCTTTTCCTGAACTGAATTACATATGTTTAAGTAAGCGAACAGCATCTTGATATAGGATTTTACAGTTTAAATCAGAAAATGAAAGGAAAACAGACACAAAGGCAAGAAACACTCTTAATGAAACCCCAACTTCGATTCTAAGCATCTGATGTACTATTTAGACTGGCGAAGCACTAAGCATTTCAGATGAAATATAACAACAAAAAACAATCCAACAAACTGTAATGTCATCTAAGTAATAGTTCAAATATAATCTTGGTGATTAATTGTGTGTTTGTGTGTATATTAGATGACCATGAGTTCGTTTCATGTTTATCTAACTTTCAGAGTATAAGTATAAATATACTATATGTGCCTCTTAGCAGAGTATGTCAATATGGGTTAGAAAGGCTCTAAGCCAGTTAGAATAATTTATTCCTCCATCTCTCTAAAACTGCCCTAACTGATACTGTAGTACCTCTCCAATTTCCAAGCAAAGGTCTTCCATATCACCTGCTTTCAAGGTCTTCTTACTGGAGATGCCAATGACTGAAATTGCATACAAAGTACCTACTCTCCTTATTGAACAACGATCCCTTCTGTGGGGGCTATGGCTGCTGCTGTTCTTGAACATAAGCCATGTTGTGTCTAGCAAGCTCACTTGTGCCAATGAACCACATTTTCTGGACTATGATAGCTGTCAGTTCTGCACGATTGCAAACCAGATACATCAACTGTTAGTGATTTCTACAACAGCCAATTTAGACAAACATATACCTGGATGCATCTGTATAAAATAAATGTTTTGGTTGGCATTATTTATGGATGAATTACCTCACAAGAATCTTAAAGTATTTTATAGTATATGGATCATCATTTTAATAAAGCCCTAGCCTCATTTTTTTACCTTTCCTTAAAAAAACTACTTTATTTATTTATTTATTTTATTAATAAATAATAAAAACTACTACAGTATCTACTAAAGTAGCGTGCTCAGGATCTGTAAAAAGGTATCTGAATCCTTGTTCTACTTATAAGTTTACACTGAAAGAATGAGAAACACCAACTAGTTTTTCAATATTCAGTTTTGCTCTCCAATTTTGTCCATAGTGAGATATTGTGGTTCCAAAGAAGATATGCAGGTTTTTGAATCTCTTCAAACTAGGATCAGATAATGGTAAAATATTTCCTCTGATCCAGCATATTCCAATAAAACCTGGAGCATATTAGGTCTGGCAACATGTGAATACAGATTTCTGGCACATGCCATAGCACAATAACACCATTGCAGTCAAGATAATCTGTAAGACTTTTAACATCCTCCAGAGCATGCCTCCCCTTCCAAAGCAATCTCCTGGAAGCCTCTGTCATTGTGCAAAAAGTCCCAGTGTCCACCTCAAAATCCATGATGCCTGCCAATGGTGCACTAATGTTCTCAGATTTGTCTTCTGCTCTGTGACAATTAAACCACCAGAGTAAAATGCAGCATGGCAGATCCGAAAGTAATAGTTTGAATATGCATTAGAATGAATAGCCACTACAAACAGAATGTTTGTTCAAATGCATATTGTAAAAAAATAATAATAAATCCATCAGATTTGGGTATCTCAGCTTTACCCATTGGGGAGACTTATAAGCATATCAGGACTGCAACTTTCAGAGCTCCCAACAATGTGGATGGCATATACAGATGTGTGCTGATTTTTTATTTCATTTTAACATATTTATACAGTAGTCTCTTAGTGCATTAGCCAGAATCTCGTTGTATAAGCAAAATAATTACATTTAAAAATGGTGCTGGAACAAATTAGAATGATCAGTGATTGTAAACAGGCATTTAAAGAGTGCAAGAAGCTCTGTAATAAGGCCGTTGGTGGGTGCTGTTTACCTTGATTACATTCAAGGATAAAAATTCTGCACTCTTCTGTTACACATAGAGAAAAGTTTCACGCATCCAAATGAGCTGTTTCATAAAGTATATGCAAAAATAAATTAGTTAAGCTTTAAGGTGGAACCCGACATTGTTGTTTTTTGTTACCACAGCCTTTCCCCAGATCCTCTTTTCAAAGTAGGATTGGTGTGTGTCCTGCTCTTATTTCATTTATACCGATCTAGCAGGAAGAGTCACCTAGAGACAATCTCTCCCCCTGAGGCTGAGGCTGCCACAGTGCATGTCAGTGATGATTTAATCAGCAAGAGAGATATAGAAACTGCCAGCATTGACGTTAGGGGACAGGTAGAGGAGAGTGAAGAAGTTAGCAATAAGAGGTAAAGGTATAGCTAGACTCTATCAGGGTGAGAAGCACCGATCTGGGGACAGATACAACCACAGCTATCCACAACCTGGCACACTTCACATCTGTTGAGATTGGAACACCTGGAATTCCAGATCAATATGGTCTTGTCTATTGTTCCCAGAAAATTTGGAGGGTTCCAGTTTAAGATAAACTGATACAGGCTCTTGCAAAAGGGTACAAAATAGGGAATAAATGTGAAGAAAACTCCAAGGTTATTAATAAGGGTGTATAAAGAAGCTCGGTTCTATGATTCCATTGTAACCGAATTCTGAAGTTTGCATTTAAGTATGCGTGTATTTCTTTGACAGGCAGTCACAGCAATTTTTTGCTTGCTGCCATTATTAAATATAATAATCAGTACACAAATATATAATAAATACTACAAACATTGTTTCTAGAAAAAGAAGTAAACATCCATAGGAAATACGGAATAGAGACTGATAAACACTCACCCTGCTGCTGAATTAAACTCAGGAATTGGAAATTAGTCTTGGAATTGGAAAAATTTAGTCTTTTCATGATTTTGTCACTTTGGGAATTGACATCAACATCATTTTAGTCTATATCTCCAGTATTTGGAGAATTGTGGATTTGGGAGACATGAGAACTAAGAAAAAAAATAATGATGATAATGCAATACTGGAAGAACAAGAAATCTGCACCTGATTTGTAGCAATTGGTTGTTTTTATTTTATTTTATTTAAAAGAAGTATGTGGCTGTCCATTTTGAGCAACTCTGAGTGACTCACAACAATAAAAACTTAAAGCAATCAGAAAACAGTAAAAACAGTAAACAATAGTTACAATGGCACTGAAAGAAAATGACTAATGGCCTGTCCGCATGCTTAGGATTGTCGGAATCCCTACAGCAGAGGTCTTCAAACTTGGCAGCTTTAAGACTTGTGGACTTCAAGTCCACAAGTCTTAAAGCTGCCAAGTTTGAAGACCTCTGCCCTACAGCCACATGCTCAAAATTTGGGCCTTTGACAACCAGTATGTATTTATGACAGTTGCAAGCCTTGGGCCAAGGGATTGCCATTTGCAACCTTCCCAGAGGCCTTCCAACGAGCAAAGTCAATAAGGGCAGCCAGATTTGCTTAACAATCATATGGTTCTCTTAACAACTGTGGTGATTTACTTAACAACCGTAGCAAACAAAATCAGATGTGACTCACTTAACAACCACATCACTTAGAATGGACATTTTGGTCTCAACTGTGGTTTTAAATCGAGGATACTTTATTTAGGGTTGGCCTAAATTCTTTTGGACTGTCTTTATACTGTAACATAATTTCCAGAAATTTTCTTTCTTTTTCTTGTCTCCCTTTATTATCATCGCTATTAACTTTTTTATATTGTATATTATATTTTTTGTATTGTATTGTATATTATATAATTGTATTGTGTTCTTTATACTGTTATATGTCTCTGTTCTTTTTTTATTGATTAACATAATAACATAATAAATTTGTATATTATATTTTTGTATTGTATTGTATATTATATAATTATAATATAGTTATATATATATAATATAATTATATATATTAATTACATTATATAATTATATTGTGTTCTTTATACTGTTCTCTGTTCTTTTTTTTTATTGATTAACATAATAAATTTGGGAGAGACAACTGATTCACAATGACTTCTGCAGTGACATGGCAACAGCCGAGCACCAAGTCAAATCTTTTGCAGCTTTATATTTCTCAAACCGAAACAGGGAATCTTCAACCTACGGGGTTAACTTGATCCCCAGAAGTCTTTGCACTGACAGCATGTTCCCTTTTTTGACATCTCACTCTCTTTGTTTATCATCTGAATTTCAGTCTAAGTTCTTGTCAGAATCTAGCTTGCCAAGCAGCTTTCAACAACTTGTTTGGGGTTTTTTGCTCTGGTCCTTGTTTTAAATTTCTAGAATACACCAGTCTTAACTAAATAATTTCTGGGAAATGTGTAACTTTCTCCAATCACATATATAAAAGAATGCATGGGTATTGGATATGCTTCCTTGTTTCTGAGATATTTATAGTGAATGAAAACCTGACTTTGGGAGTAGGAAGATAATCAAGAGTCATTCTCTTTCTTTCCTCTGTATCTTGGCTGATTGCTTAAAACTTGATTTCTGAGTTACTTATACTGAAAACTTTTATTAGCATCCTTAACTAATGGCATAGTCATAATATCTCAGTTTCCAGGTCAGTAGGATTTGATGAGACTTATTTTGGAAGTGGATATGGATAATATAATTTTCTAAGCTCAATTTTTTTCTTAAACTCAATTTAGTGGGATTTACCTTTAATAGATATGCATAAGATTGTATTCTACTTTTTGAAGTAACTACATCTACCAGATCTGGGCTGGTAAAATCTAGATGGTCACTAGACAGCAGATGACAGCAGAAAGGCTTCCTTTTCCTTTGTCTTGCCATATAAAGGTCATCTGGATGTTTGCAACCTAAATACGGTAGCCACAGATTCCCTGATATCCTGAAACTGTTTTCTTCTTAAAATTCTGGAACTTAGCCCTTCCTTACATTCTCCAAATTGGAAATGGATTCTGGAGCTGAAAAAAAGTTCCCCATTTCTGGCTTACATCAATGGGTGTCAGCTTTCCACATGAGATTGATTCTTAATTCTTAATTCCATATGCAGATCATGTACTCTGCCACTGGAGTTCTGCCCATCTTTACAAAAGTGATAAAGATAGTCAAAGCAAATTGAATTTCACAGATCTAGAAAATGAAACTATTGACAAACAATGGAGGCTTCTATTAAGATTGTGCTGTGTTATTTACATCTTTGCATATATGTAGATTCTGCCATTCTAGGAAGTAAGATAACACATGTCTACATTATTTATAGGGTTGCTGAGGATCCCCAGTAGTGATTACAGTATCTTCTAGTCTAAATATTGATTCAGTGATGGCTGGGTTTTGTTAGAAGATTCTCTGAGTCACCAGGAGAGATTCTGTCAAAATAAGAAAAGGATCACAGAAAAGGCTGGCAGGATAGGAGAGAACTGAACAGGATAGCTGTTCAATATTCATTTTCTTTGAAGAGATAAGTCTTTTATTTGTCTTTAATTTTTTTCTTCTCAGTGCTATCTTTATTTCCTCAGGAAATACTTTTTTTCTTCATTTTTTAATTCAAAGGACAGGTTTAGGTGTGTGGCCTTGAGGAAAACTTAACCTCTTTTAGCCTCTGATTAAAAAAGAGAAAAGGGAAGAGGTGTGTGCACACAGTGCACAACAAACCAGAAATTCTCTGGAGGGCTAGAAACTGGTATATTAATCTCACCCAGGCGCAGGCGCGTGCAACAAACACACACACATGCGCACCACACATGCTATCTCTCTGTCAAGTTCCTTTTGTGCAGTTCTCACTCATCCTTACACCTCCTCTCTGTCTCCTTGCCTTTATTTATACTAAAACTGCTGCCAGAATAAAACATCCATGTAAAATCCAATTTCCTCTGAATCTCTCTCAGAGACGAAGCCTTCAGACTGAGTAGGTAACCTCCACAGTAATTGCCTGAACCACTCCTGTTTGCTGGAAAGGTGAGATCCATTTTTCAATTATCTATCTGCTGTGACAGCAGCCAGCCACCCAGCTAAGAAGAAAGGGAGAGAGAGAGAATCCAGCCAAACAAGAGCCGTCTGTGTCAATCCTAGCAAATGGGAGGTAGGATAGATGCGGTCACAGCTCCCACCATCAATATCCTCTAATATAAATGTCAGCGATGCCATTTTACCCACACTCATTTCCCACACTGCTGATTACATTATCGTCTAATAGAGGGGGCGCCAGTCTCACTGCTTTCTTTCTAACCCTCCTTGCGGTAATGTGTCAATAGCCTGCCTCCATGAAACAAGTCAATTTTCTGCAGGCTTGGCAGAGGAATAAATCTGACGGATATCTGGAGAGCTGGAGATATTTATACATGCCTGACTCTTGCTCTTCTCCCCCCACACATACCAGTGTGTGTGTGTGTGTGTGTGTGTGTGAGAGAGAGAGAGAGAGAGAGAGAGAGAGAGAGAGAGGGAGGGAGGGAGGGAGGGAGGGAGAGAGAGAGAGAGAGAGAGAGCGCAAATGCATATCTGTGTCCTCAGCAGAATTGAATGATTTTCAGCCCAGACTCAATAAGAAGAGAATTTAAAGCAGTCCCACAGCTTGGCTTCCAGTAACAGCCCTACACGTTTATTTTCTTTCGCTTAACAGGAAAGAGAGAATTATGGTGGATTTATATGACAAGGGCAACATGGCACAAATGCTTTTTTCTGAGGAAGAAAGGAAGGAAGGAAGGAAGGAAGGAGGGAAGGAAGGAAGGAAGGAAGGAAGGAAGGAAGGAAGGAAATAAGGAAATAAGGAAATAAGGGAATAAGGGAAAGGCTGAAAATGGTTTTTCAGGTTAAAGAATGTATTTTAATCAAAGGATTGTTTTTAAAAAAGCAAATAGACTACTAGTAGTACAGCTACATTTAAAATAAAACAAAAGACCAGGAGCCAACCTTGTGTGATTTATGGATTAGGTGGCAAGCACTTGATACCATCATAGTTTTTATAGTTGGCAAAAGCCATAATTAATGCTGTTTAAGGTTATAGTGTAGAAGTTACATTAAATATCTTTATGTAGCATTTGTTATCTTATGAGATAGTTAATGTGGGTGCTGTCTTTGTGCTGTGGCTAATGAAACAATCTTGTCTACATTTCAACAAATCCATTTTGGAAGTGTCTATCTTGAAAAATATTATCCTTCCATTTTTAGAACAATAAAACTCCTTAGCATCACAACCTGGGAATTTTGTAGTTGCAGTCCCAGTGTATCTATAAAATCCAGACTGAAAAGACTGTTTCAATATATGACATTAGCAATCATATACAATAATTAAGAGTAGTCCTTCATGGAAGCTATAATGCAAAATAAGGCCCTAACTTTTTTTACAGTCTTCCATTCTTATTTGAAGAAACTTTGGAACAAATTGTCAAACAGAAATTGCCTGTCCTTAAGCTTGCCTCCTATTTGATCCTGTACATTGAAAAGACAAGTAATTGAGCCCAGTCACATGCCAAAGTTATGCTCTGGCACCCCGAGCAATGATTCTTTCTTGAATAATATTCTCTGATAATTTTCTTTCAAGCATGCATTAAGGAATATGTGGTAAGCCTGGGAATGGCTGAGGTGAAGGTGTTTTCCTACCATTCTTACAAGAATTGCAATTGTCATTATAAGTCATAGATAGATCTTTTCAAGCTAAGTGGGGAGATATGTAAATGGGGGCATATATTACACAGCGCAAAGGAAGGATTTCAAGTGGACGTATCAATGACTTTCAGCTTTTTAAAATTATCTGAAAAATATTCATAAAGAATAGGACAATCAGTCTTGATGAGTATCAGGCGGTATGCTTTGCTAACTGTCAAGGATCAATAAAAGCACTGTAGACTTTTTTTTTAGATTATCAGATTTAGGTTGCAAATATTCAAAAGGCCACAAGGTGGAAGCAGAGAATTAATTTTATGAATGGTTTTGCTGCCATCCAGTGGCCATCTGCATCTTGGCAGCTCAGATGAGGTAGCCCTATCAATTTTCTCAGTACCTTATCAGCTTCCAGGATATATTTGAATAATTACTTTTTGATTCAGAATGCAAACTTCTTTGCCTTTGGCCTGGTCCAATGGTATGTATGTATGTATGTGTGTATGTATGTGTGTATGTATGTATTTATTTATTTATATGTGTGTGTGTGTGTGTGTGTGTGTGTGTGTGTGTGTGTGTGTGTGTATGTATGTATACACATACACACACAATATTATTTGCTATAATACATTTGTGTTATAACAGGCCATATAGCTAACTATATTTGTATAATATACCCCCCTGACTTTAATCTATAAAGATGAATTATACTACTTTTTTCAAATAATTTAATAGAGATTACAGTTAAAAAGATAAAAACTACAGTATAAAAAAATATTGGAAGGAGGGAGGGGAGAGAGAGAGAGAGAGAGAGAGAGAGAGAAAGAAAGAAAGAAAAGAAAGAAAGAAAGAAAGGAAAAGAAAAGAAAAGAAAAGAAAAGAAAAGAAAAGAAAAGAAAAGAAAAGAAAAGAAAAGAATTAGGATGTATTAATACTAGTGAGAGAGAAAGCTTCTACAATAATTTGAACCAATACATTTGTACCTATACATAGGTACTCTCTCAAATGTGCAAATAAATGTCTTCTTTAGAGCTATCTCCTCTAACCTGGTATCTTTTAGATACAAGGGATTTTAATCCTCATGATTCTGACCCAAAACAATATTTGTTTTCTATTGATTAGGAATTGGGGCGGGGGTTGTTGTTGACGTTCAGCATATCTATCTAAAGGGTGCCAGGTTGAAGAGGTTTGTTCTAGAATCCCTCCTCTTGTCGAGTGAATAGCTCAAATCACTAATGTGGTAAAGAAAAAGTACCAAGCTACATCATGTGCAACCAACCTAGGAACAGCTGCTGCTGTTAGTGCTCTCTTACATCTATTCAGGAGAAAATCTTTAGTCGACTTTTCTATTTCTACGAAAGAGAACTAGAATGATGATTGCATCTATTGTCCACTTTCACCATTACAGGTGATGTAATGGTGAAAGTGGACAACTGATATGACAAGGAGAGAGGGAAGCAATTAGCCTATCCCCCAATTATTTCCAGGCCAGCTTTAGCCTCCTGCAATGCCACATCATGCTTTCCTTCTTTTCCCTCTAAAATAGCAAAGAGACAGACCAGAAACAAAACAATGGGTCGAAGCAACCAGCTATCAATTAACAATGATTGGTCTCCCTAATTAAAAATAAATATTAGCAAAATTTGGGCAGCCAAGCCCTTCTCTACTTATATTTGCTTTGATAAGATATGAGGGAGTGAGCATTGTTTTAAGCCAAGCACTGACAGTTTGCCATTATATAAATTGCTTTTCTCTTAACTTGGGAGCAATCTGTGCATTGTAATAAGAGGACATGTGATCAATGAACACTCATGAAATAAAAATAAGATTTTTAATTGTTTTAAAAACATTTATTATCTTGCATTACATTCTATAATGGGGTATAGATCAATAATTTAAACATTTGCCCATATTTTAAATAATTCAAAATTTATATTTTTATATCACAGCTTTTTCCAGCCTGATACACTCCAGAAGTGATTGTCTACAAGTCCTAGAACTGCCAGCTATCATTCACAAAGTTCTGGTGTAAAAGGTCTACAGTTGACATTGGGAGGAGAGACTCTGATGTATTAATCATAAGTGTCTGATGCTAAGAAATATTTCTTTTGCCAATAATTCTTTCAGACATGGTGTTCACAGAGTGATACTATTATCCTGTGAAAGAGCCAGAAACATTTATTTTATCATCCAGAGAGAAAGTCAACATGAAGGATGCTAGCTAGTCTAAGAAATTCTGGAAGCCCAGACATCTGCCAAGTTTGCTAGCTGACCATTGTTGACAGCTCCCACACTTGGCTTTTCCTATTTCAAATACCATCTCTACAGTAGTTTTCTGCCTCTTTCCTAGATTAGATGGGGACTTCTCAGGTTGTCTGTAGTTCAGCTGATTATCTGTTATGTCAAATGATATTCTTGCAAATCAAGAGAGCAAACTGAAGCTCATGCAGACAATCTCCACAATGCCCATCTGAGAGATACCAACATCAGCCAAGCCTCCTACAATCTTCCCCATCCCATTGGGACCATCACCTCTGGTGATTACAGAGAATGAGGTGCAAGGTCTATTTCATAGACAAAAGTCAGGAAAAGCACCAGGGCCAGACAAGATAACTCCTTGCTTAAAAGCTTGTGCTGACCAACTGGTCCCCATCTTCACCCACATCTTTAATAAATCTCTAGAGATGTGCTATGTTCCTTCTTGCTTCAAACACTCTACTATCTTCCCAGTGCTGAAGAAACGTTGCTCTGACATCTGTTGTTATGAAGACCTTTGAAAAGCTAGGGCTGGCCCACCTGAAAACCATCACAGATCCGCTGTTAGATCCCTTACAATTTGCCTACCAAGCAAATAGATTGACAGATGATTTTGTTAATATGACTCTGCACTATATCCTACAACATCTTGAATCTCCAAAGACCTATGCAAGGGTCCTCTTTGTAGACTTCAGCTCAGCATTCATTACCATCATTCCAGATATTCTTCTAACTAAACTAAATCAGTTAGCTATACCTGACCACACTTGTAAATGGATCATAAGCTTTCTAACAGACAGGAAGCAGCTGGTGAAGCTAGGCAAAATCACATCTGATACCTGTACAATTAGCACAGGAGCCCCCGAAGGCTGTGTGCTCTTTCCACTTCTCTTCTCTCTATATACCAATGATTGCATCTCAAAAGATCCCTCTGTTAAAGTTAAAGATGATACAACAATGATTGGTCTCATTCAAGACAACGATGAATCTGCATCAGTGGTGGGTTGCTACCGGTTTGCCCCGGATCAGGTGAACTGATAGTGGCAGGAGGAGGCTCCACCCACCCGCCTGGATGCTTCTGAGCATGCGCAGAAATGTCGCATGCGCACATGAGCGCACGCATGCCCACTAGCAAACCGATAGCGACGGGTTTTGAAACCCGCCCCTGATCTGCATACAGACGGGAGGTTGAACAACTATCCTTGTGGTGTAACCAGAACAATCTTGAACTAAATACACTCAAAACTGTAGAAATGGTGGTAGATTTTAGGAGAAACCCTCCTGTACTACCACCTCTTAAAATACTAGACAACACAGTATCAAGAGTAGAGTTCTTCAAGTTTCTAGGTTCTATCATATCTCAAGACTTAAAATGGACACCTAACATCGAAAACATCACCAAAAAAGCACAACAAAGAATGTTCTTTCTGCGCCAACTCAGAAAGCTCAAACTGCCCACAGAGCTGCTGATTCAGTTCTACAGAGGAATTATTGAGTCTGTCATCTGCACCTCTATAACTGTGGTTGGTTTGGCTGTGCAACCAAACAAGACAGACACAGACTTCAATGGATATTTAGAACTGCAAAAAAAACCCCACAAACAATTGCTACCAACCTGACCCATCACATCCTGGACATAAATTGTTTCAACTTCTACCCTCAAAAAGACACTATAGGGCTTTGCACACCAGAACAACAAGACACAAGGACAGTTTTTTCCCAAATGCCATCGCTCTGCTAAACAACTAATTCCCACAACACTGTCAAATTAACTACTAAGACTATATTACTATTCTTCTTCTCATCCTTACTAGTACCTATCTCTTCCCATTTATGGCTATATCCATGTTGCTTGTATCTTTACAACTTATATTGTTTTTATTGTTTCCTAGTATGATTTGACTGCTTATTAGTATCCTATGACTGTCACTAAGTGTTGTAGCTTATGATTCTTGATGAATATATTTTATTTTTTCTTATGTACACTGAGAGCATACACACCAAAGACAAATTCCTTGTGTGTCCAATCACACTTGGCCAATAAAAGAATTCTATTCTATTCTATAAGGCCCTAATAGCAGATCGTTGTTACCAGGATGAAGTGTTTTTAGAGATGCTAACATTTCCACAAAACCCATAAAACCATGATGGGTGCAGTCCCATAAAACCATTGATGTGGTTTCCAGAGTTCTCCAAATGCTGCTGAATTGTGATTTTTATTACCTGTGAAAATTATTAATTACATTATTTGTATTTAATTAACTTTTTCTCTTAGTCATACTTATAAGACACACACACACACACACACACACACACACACACACACACTTTAAGTGCCAAGCACAGCGTTCAGTCTGGAAAATATTTCTCTTCCTTATCCTAATGGATTATATGTACCACTCCTGGATCTATTGCTATAATTAAAGGCTTAAGCACCTCTGGTTCATGGAGCATCTTTTACCAACTTCAGCTAGTATCACTGCTATAATGTCCTCTAGAAAGGGGATAATTTAGTTTTAGGGGTCCTTCCTCTAGTGACCATTTGCTCAGATTACTGTAATATATTATACAAAAGGCCAAACAAGTCAAACAAGAAACTTCAGCTGGAATAAGGCAGCAAAAGCTCTAATTCCAATAAAATATTGTGAACAAATTATCACAAGACTGTGTGAAGCATTGATTTCAAGATTCAGTTCAAAGACAATTCAATTAAATCTCTGAATCTACTTGATTTTCCAAATTAGAGCAACAATTTGGATTGAATCATCAAAATGAGTCATATCTTTGAGCTGACTTTTTTGCATGAATCAAGGTTCTTTATAAAATTCAAATGAAATTGAACCAATTCGACTATTTGAAGCATCAAATCAAATTGATTTAACACACTGAATCAAATAAATTATTCAAATAAAATCAACAATCTGAACTAAGCTGATTTGATTATTACATTCCGCTCTAATCTTCATTGGTTTCTAATTCACTCTAAATTCAATCTGAAGTGCTAGATTTGCCTTATAAACCAAATATTTTTCGGGAAAGAATATTACAAGGAACGTATCTTCCTTATTGTTCTTACTTGTTCTCTTTGGTCTTTACTAAGAGAACTTCACTTCTTTCCCTCTAAAATGCTTAAAAATATTGATTTTTAAAAATAATGCTTTTCCAAGGATATTTCCTTTCTCTAGAGAAGTTTGCCTATATTAATATTATTTCAGCATCATTTTTTTTAAAATTCCCCCAGTCTCTTAACATTCCTTTGATGTTTTGCATTTAATTGTAATATCATTTACTAGCATGGAATTCTTAGGGTAGTATCACACTTATGACACTTACAAAATGAGCCGAGGTGGCACAGTGGTTAGAGTGCAGTACTGTAGCTAATAGTTGCAAATGCCTGGACAACCACTAGAGTTGAGAGTGATACTTTGCTCTCATCTAGTGGTCAGTTCAGGTTTCGCAGCCCAGATTATTTGTTTATCGATTCCCTAATATGATTTACTAATAAATATGAATAGATGCCAAGAGGTTGCTGAATGGGACACTTCTGCCTGTGGATCCAAAACAACTGCCTCACTCGCCTTTGCTTTCTTTACACCATTGGCTGCTTCTTACTGTTGCTGTAAATAACTTCGCAGAGAAGTCTAATCCTTTTGCAGTTTTAGTTCCTTGTGCTGCTTGTAGATATTTGCTTGCTATAACAATTTCGCTTTTAACCTGTCAAAACAATTTGGATTGAAAGGTAGGTAATAAATATAAATGCTTAATGCTGTGGAGATCGGATCGTTGGGCAAACTGGTCCCTGAGCTGCTTTGGTTTGGTCTGGTCTCTCTGCGCTGCTCTAGATCATTAAGGCAGAAGGCAATTGTGACAGGAATCTGCCAGCATCCCTGCCACTGCCTCCCAGCACACAGAATGCTGACATTTCCTTTTTGTTCAGGCTGACAGCAAGCACCTGGCATGCTGTGTGCAATATTGCTGCTGCTGCTGCTTCTGTTATTCTCCCCACCAACACTTTGCACACGCACGTGCTTGCGTGCGCACACACACCCATACTTCCCTGCAGGTTTAAATAAATGCAAACATATGCTGTCATTAATAGAAGAATCACTGCTGTAAACATGAGTTCTTTTTTATTTGTCCTTTTCCTTCACCTCCCCTGCTAAGTCCGCTGGGAGAGAAGGGGTCAAGTAGGGACTGCTCTTCTCCTTTTGTTTAAACCCTCCCCCCATTTTCAGGGTCTGAGCAGGCAAGAGAAAAAAATGAATTAAGCTAATTGGTGTGCAAGGGAGTTGGGACAATGGCTGGCTGTGTGCTTCTGGGGGTTCTCCGGCTTTCAGAGACTTCAGCAAATCAACCATACAGACTTTCACTTTCCTTCACTGATTTTTTTTTAATCTAAGAAATAAAAGGCATAATGCACAGGGTAATTCTTTTGCAGAAGTATGATCCAAATGAAAGGGAACAATTTAGTTCCTAGCCAATGGTGGCAAAGGAATGCATTAGCGCAAAGGCACCAAATATTTCCATAATTATCGATCATTGTCTGAAGCTAGAAGTTTGAATTGGGTATTTTGGGCTTTCTTATATCTTCCTGAAAGGTTTTTCTTGTGCTGCTGGGCGTCTTAAAGGCACAGGGGACATTGATAAGAAGAAATAGCTGAAATGTAATCGATGAAATACTTATTGTGACTATGATTACACTGTGAAATTCTAGAGTTGGAAGGCAGGGTAGCACTTTGAAACTGGAATGAATGTGCAGACTGGCTATGGTGAACATACAGGCCAAGGATTAATCTAGTTACCAATATGTTCAAATTGAATCAGGGGCTAAAGAAAGCTACCTGACAGAGCCAAATCTAAATGGGCAAAACTAAAGAAAAAGTGAACACTTTGACTTCACAGCCAAAAAGGTTTTTTGTTTATCATGACTAACTTTATTAATGAATACCAAAATAGAAAAATTCCAAAGGATATATTTTGGCAGTGTGCTGCAGCTGCCAAAAAAGCCAATGCAGTCCTAGGATGCCTAAACAGAGGGACAGAATCAAGACCACATGAAGTGTTAATACTACTTTATAATGCCTTGGTAAGACCACGCTTGGAATACTGCATCCAGTTTTGGTTTCCATGATCTATAAAAGATGTTGAGACTCTAGAACAGTGATGACGAACCTTTTTGGCACCAAGTGCCCAAACCAGAATGCGCGCACGCATGCAAGCACACACCAGAAATCCGAAGACCAGCAGGCCAGTGCGCATGCACATGCTATCCACCTGGTCTTTGGGTTTCTGGTGCATGCATGCACAGTGTCCACCTGGTCTTTGCACGCGCCAGAGTGCCAGAAACCCGAAGACCAGTTGGCCGGCACATGTATGTGGATTTCCAGTGCTCCAACATGCACAAAGATTAGTTGGCCAGCGTGCATGCAGAAACCAAAAGGGCAGCTGGCGATGGCACGCATGCCCACAGAGAGGGCTCTGCATGCCACCTCTGGCACATGTGCCATAGGTTCGCCATCATGGCTCTAGAAAGAGTACAGAGGAGTGCAACAAAGATAATTAGAGGACTGGAGGCTAAAACATATAAAGAATGGTGGCTGGAATTAGATATATTTAGTTTAATGAAAAGAAGGACCAGGGGTGACATGATAGCAGTGTTCCAATATCTCAGGGGTTTCCACAAAGAAGAGAGAGTCAACCTATTCTCCAAAGCACCTGAGGGCAGGACAAGAAGCAATGGGTGGAAACTAATCAAGGACAGAAGCAACCTAGAACTAAGGAGAAATTTCCTGACAGTTAGAACAATTAATCAGTGGAACAACTTGCCTCTAGAAGTTATAGTTGCTCCAACACTGGAAGTTTTAAAGAGACTGGACAACCATTTGTCTGAAATGGTTTAGGGTTTCCTGCCTGAGCAGGGGGTTGGACTAGAAGACCTCCAAGGTCCCTTCCAACTTTATTATTCTGTTCCATTCCATGCTGTTCTGGAATCCCTCTTTGTGAAGTGTTACTGAACTGGAAAAGGGAACTTAGTCATTCTTGATAAATAGATGTCAATCTACAGTGTTGATGGCCTTACTAATTCTTTTCAGCCTGTCTGGTAAGGCTGATCTTACCATTAGGCAGACTTAAGCAAGCAACAATTTTTGAACTTATGAGAGAACTGCTACTTGTTATTTAATTTATTAGCATTTTATTTTTTACTGCCAGCTATGGGTAAGGCACTTCTGAGAATTCCTGCAAAAAAACTTGGCTGGATTTAAGTTCTTTGTCTTTTTTCAAACCTGGATTTACTACTTTAATAGGTTGGTTCTATGTACCAAATGTACACCCTGTCCTAGCAAGATCAGTCAATGCTATAATATACATTTCTAATAAAGAAGAAAAGAAAGGTTTTGCCTCACTTCATTCTTGGTTAAATTGAGCTTTGACCATGCTAATTAGATACTATATTAATTGCTGCCCGACTTTACCTGAAAAATTTCATATTTGAGAAAACTATCCAAAAACAATGCTTTTTATGTCCCAAGCTCATCTATATGCCTTCAGATTCTCATTAGCATATCCAAGTCTTACACGCCTTCAAATTCTAGAAGTTAGAGTTCTAGCACATTTGAAAGGGAAGCTTGGTATAAAACATCTTTAAGATAGGAAGCTAAAGATAAAAATGTTCATTAATATTTAAAGGGTTGCATAGTTGGATGGTATTAATTTTGCAGCAATCAAAATAAATCTGAGTCCTAAAATTACCACTAAAATTAGAAAATCAACCCTAACTTCAGTGTGCCGTGAAACCAGTACAGCACCTTAACTACTAACCATGCTGATTTAGCATATCTACTACACGTTACAATGTACACATAATTACTGTTACAATGACTGGGTCAAACTGGGATCCAAGTCCCACTTAAAGATCAAGATGCCTAAGAAGGCCTTGAAGGTACCCATATCAGTTAGCATCAGAAAACATTATAAGCAAGGATACTGGCTCTGTGGTTTCCTCATTTTGTGAGGCATTTAATATTACTTGTTACTTTTTTCCAGTTTGGTGCCATCCAGATATGTTTGACTTGAATTCCTGTAATGCTCTACCTAGTAGAACCAAAGGTGTATAACAATAGGAGTTGAAGTCCAACTCATCTGGAACTCAGTACTTAAATCTAGAGGACATCAGGCTAGGGAAGCTGAATTAAAGTAATTACCCTGTTTCCCTGAAAATGAGCCCAACTGGAAAATTAGCCCTAGCAGGATTTTTCAGGAAGCTCGTAATGTAAGTCCTACCCCCAAAATAAGCCCTGGTTAAGATTGTCAGATGGATATACCATATTTCCTTGAAAATAAGACCTAACCAGAAAATAAGCCCTACTGTGTCTTCTGGAGCAAAAATTAATATAAGACCCAGTCTTATTTTTGGGGAAACATGGGTTATTTCTACATTTGCATTTATTCATAATATTAACATACACATATTTGCTTTGTGCAAATTTATATCCTCTTATTATCTGTTTTCATGATGCATTTCCTATTTTTAATAATATTTAAATAACTATTGTAGATAAGTGCTGGCAACTGTAATGAACTGAGACATTAATTAACAGCCATTGATATTTTTGCTTTTTTCTAGTGTTCCAGTATTTTATTTAACCCATCATGTCAGCCCATGGACATAACTTCCAAAGAACAATATTGCTATGTTGTGTAAAAGGAAGCAAATATACTCATGCATATTTTATCAGCTAGGAAAAAAAGAATCTTCTTCACTATTGCATTCCTTTTTTTGTCCATCGTTAACTGCTCTCCATTTGTGTTTTTTATAATAAGGTGAGGCTGAAAGGAATAGCTAATTGATGTGTTAATTAATCCCACACAGCAAAGGGCAGGCATATGCAAACCAAGTGTATGTCAGGATAGCAGCTGCTAGAAACCACAAGTGGGGCCAGAGGGAAACAATGGCCTCTTTCACAACACGCTTCCTGCGATCAGTGCTGTCATTACAGCATCACCAGAGCCTTGCTGGATCACACAAATTGCCCATCTAGTTCACCAATCTATTACCAAGGTCAGCTATCTGTTGGAATCCTACAGTCACAACATGAAGGCAACATCCTTGTCTATAATAAAGTCCTTCAGAAGTAATACTACTTCTGCATTCGTTACATTTATATAAGTATTTTCCATGAATTATTCTGAATTTGATGTTTTTACAAAATCATCATCATCATTATCATCATCATCATCACAGTCATCTTTGTCACATCTTGTAGAAAATACAAATCAAGAGACAGTTCTTTATCCAAGTCTTAAGCAACACTTAATAACAGTACTAGACAACTCATTCCCCATTGGGTCATCATTTCAGAAATATTTATCTAAACAGAGAAACAGAATGACCACTTGTGGCCAAGAAGCACTGACAGCAGGAGCAACTTCTGACTTCCTGCTGGCTTCCTCACTGAGTTTCCTTGTGGGAAGCTCGAAAGGAGCATCAGAAATTTTCCTTCCTTCCTTCCTTCCTTCCTTCCTTCCTTCCTTCCTTCCTTCCTTCCTTCTTTCCTCCCATCCTCCCACCCTCCCTCCCTTAAATACCTGCCAGCTTCTCCATTTATTTTGCTTGGGGAAGCTTGCAGGCAGAAAATCAGTTGTAGAAGCCAGCAGGGACCTGCCAATTGAAGACCAGCAGGTAGGTAAGTAGCTGCTGATGGGTTGGGGAAGGGAGTGAGTTGGAGTGAGTGGGCTGGTGCTAGGGTTACATGATCTTAATTTTCAATATTCCATGACAATTTCTTAGCCAGTCTCACAATCTCTCATTTCCTTTCCCCTCCCAGCAGAAGCCACTTACCTGTCTGTTGGAAAGAAAAGGAAAGAGAAGAAGAAAGGGAGGAAGGAAGTTGGCGGGAAGAATCCTTGTGTACCCTTCCCAGCACACGCCATCCCCTGCATGTTCTTCCGACCTGCCCTGCCCCTGGCATGTTTTCTAGGCCCAACTTCATATTTCATTCCCTCAAGATTCAAGGGTCCAGGATTTTGGACACATTCTGTAAACTACCCCATTTGAGGTATCTTGGTTCAAAAATTGTTGCACCGTTTTACCCAGTTAAAGGTCATGAATTTTACTAGTATATAGATTTAATTATCTTTTCTAGTTAGGTAACATCCAGTGCTGGATTTCTGTTTATACAATGCAACTTAGATGAACATTTCCCTTCTCTCCTACCACACTTTTCTGAAAAACTGTCCTTCAGCTTAAGAGCAGGTTTTGGAAAAGTGCCATCTTAGGTTTTTCAGTTATTCATTTTTATTCACTATACTGACTAATTTTGGATAGTCCAGAAACAAAGCTAAACTGGCCACCTCTCTGATTTCTTGATAATTTATAAATGTTAATTAGCATTCAGTCAATATAGCTCCTTAGGCAGCCTTGCTGGCTCCTTTGCTCCATTTTGAAAACAGATAATTGATTTGTACTATTAGCAATAGCACTTAGACTTATATACCACTTCACAGTGCTTTTACAGCCTCCTCTAAATGGTTTACAGAGTCAGCATATTGCCCTCAACAATCTGGGTCCTCATTTTACCGACCTTGGAAGGTTGGAAGGCTGAGTCAACCTTGAGACTGGTGAGATTCGATCTGCCAAATTGCAGTCAGCTGGCAGTCAGCAGAAGTATCCTGCATACTGCATTCTAACCACTGCACCACCGTGGCTCCTATTGCTTCCTTCTTTAAATTGCCAATCCCCAGCAAAAGATGTCTTCTCTAGAATTTCTTCTCTAGGAAGTGACCACTTTCTATCCAAAAGTCTTCATTCTGAAATAAGTAACAGATACCTCAAAAAAAGCAAAAAATGGCAACTAAAAGTAAATATAAAACTTCTGAAAGTTGGTAGACAAATATTGCATGGACTATGGAGCAGACTTGAGATCAAAGCAATTTGTAAGATCCATAGATAGTTCAAAACAAATCTTGAAGCTTTGTTCTGTGATGACACCCGGATATATAATCCAGGATGAAGAATGTAATCATTTGCAGTGTCTCTGCCTAAAGGAGACACTCCACAAGATATAACTGTTGCAGGAAGAGTTCATAAGAAATTACTTATTTGTGATTCTCACTAGTTTTCTCCCTGACTGAGCTAGACTGTATGCAGCCTGAAAGCAAAGCTTTTGTTAAACGTAAGTCCCAAGATATTGGCATATGACAGCAATTATTAATGCTCACTAAGTTTTTGTTGCTGCTGTAAGCAGAGTAAACTGCAGCCGTACCTTTCAAAACCTTTGTTACAGAAGGTCATTTAATGTGTTATGGTGTAAATATATACCCACAATCTTTATCTGCACATGGGGGTGGGGGTGATGATGGCAATAAATGACAAACATTACATTAAGCAATAAACAAATGTAAGGTGCAATTTGTTAAAGTAGATACCTTTTTTAAATTCACACACTCAGTTATGTGTCTGCTGATTTTGCATGAGTCTATGTTAATGACACCCATGGTAAGCGTTTAACTATTCTTGGCTTATCTCCAAAAGCAGGCACGAAATAGCATCAGACCATCTTAGAACTTGGATGGAAAGATGATTTGGATACTCCATGGTTGTAAATTAAATTGGGAGATTAAAAAAAAATCCCAGATAGTGGCAAATAACTTCTGCATAGTACTGCTGGCAAGACATGTCCATGTAAACTCCAGAAGATGAAGAACTTATGTGATTAACAGCTTATACATTTATAACATCCCAAAGACATTAATAAGCTTTAGAACATGCTGATTAATTTATTTTGTTGTCAGGGTACAGAAGTGGTGACATTAGCAGTGGGTATCAATATGTTATCACATTAACCTGTGAGCTTCATGAAAGAAGTCCACTCTTCTGAAGAGCAAATTTGATAGTGTAGAATGAAAAGAATACAAGAGACTGAAGTCTCTTCCATGGTGACAAGGTTCATTATATAAAAGACTATAGTCCTGCATAGGAAACTATGCCCTTTAATTTGCCCTTAATAGACATTTAACATAGGCATTAAAGATGGTTAAAGGGAAATACATAACTAATCCTTGGTGGTTTGGACCATTTCACATTTGCGCATCAATGTGATGGAGAGGAAATTCCACTGCTCTTTTTAGTTAATATGGTGCTTGTTTTCACACACCTGCTGTTTAGTGTGGCTGTTATGCAAAGTTTCATTTTCTTCCCCCACCAAGTCCTCTGCTGAAAGTCCTTCTTTAGTCTTTCATTTCTAGACCTACAGGTCTTTCAGTCTGGGATGCCTGACTCCAGCTGTGAGCATTTGGAAAACCAGCCTATCGGAGAACATTTAGATGCATAACTCCAGATCCTAAATGACACTTTGGCAACATTTCCCTGATGTTCTGCCTTCTCCTTCCCTGGGTTTTCATAATGTGTCTTTGCACTGCTCATTGCTGGTAATGAGGCCCCGCCTAATTGCCATTCAATAAACTCCAGTTAAATTAACAGCTTCATCAGATGAACATCAACATCTGCTCTGTGACAGCTACAGCTCTCCCCCATCTTCCAATCCTAATGCCCATGATATTCAGTCATTGATTGACAGCCAACAAATCAAAGCCATGTGTTACGGCTTGGCCTCAACTGTTACCAGTTGAGCAAATAAATATAAATAAACATATATGTGTTGAGCAAAAGAGAGATTCTAGCTGTGTTTAAAAGCAATCATAAGAATATGGGTATATCAGTGGATCATCCATAGCTAAAGAGGTTAGCCTCCTATATTTGGGTTGCAAAAATCTGGAAGACCACAAGGTGCTGTGATAGACATAGAGAATATTCTAGCTATACTGGCTGACTAGTCATTATCTGACTTTTAGCTACGCAGATCTGGTAACCTTTGCTTAGTAATTGAGTACATCCATTCAAAGGGGTAAGTTGTGGGGAAAGTATGCATGTATCTTCTTAGAACCAGATCAGTCCTGTGTATATTTCTCCCAGTGGTATGTTTTTCCTTTAAAACAACAATGACAAGAAAACAGAAGTAGACTCAGAGGAGGCCTGCTTAGCTAGATAAATTGCTGGTTGAAGAGAAGGAAAATATGTCCACCCTTTCACATAACAATGGCTAAATTTGACTTAAATACCTATAATAAAATAACATCCAACATCCTATCATATTTGAGCAAAACGGATCAATTAAGGAATCAGGACAGGCTATCTGATATAAGATGAGAGCCAATGGGTGAAAGTGTTACAGTGAATGTAACATTGAGTTACATTCAATAAGGATGAATTTTCTACCTGTGAAAACTATTAAGCAGTGGGACAACTTGCCTCCTCAAGTTGTAGGTCACTCACGGGAGGTTTTCAAGAAAAGATTGGACCACCATTTGTTTGGGATGGTATGAGGAATTGTGCTTTGGGATGGAAATTGAGCTAACAGACCTCCAAGATCCCTTCCAACTCTATGATTTTTCAGTCTTATCAGGTAGGCTAGACAGGAAACACAATCAAATAAGCTAATTCTACTTTATTGCAAAACTATTTAACAGAATTTTGCAAGTCTGAAAGTACAATTCTCCTGACATCACCTTTATAGCCCAAGAATGTAGGGAGGATCCATTCTGAGCCTTTTGCTCTTCTCACTAGGCAGCTGCAAGTTGAGTCTCTTATCTGACCATTCCCTAGGCAGCATGCCTTGACGCCATCCCCCAATGTCACTCCCACATACCATTACAATGATTTTATGATGATTTCTCACCATTCCTGTCTGGATAGGGATGGAGAGGTTGCCACTATACTCCTCATACTGTGTATCCTGCCCAAAATTGTTGCATTACTCAGCCCTACCTTGGATTTTGCTATTTTATGCTAAAAATAACCCCATTATTAGTTTACTGCTTTTGAATAAAGTATGAGAGATTAATTCTCTCTCCCCTCCATATAAGTGTATATACATTTATGGTTAAGTTTTGGACTGTAAGAGGCTTAATTGTAATTTAATTTACACCTGTGTTGTTCATATACGTATTTATTTATTTTTATTTATTTATCATATTTGTATACCGCCCTACTCCCGAAGGACTCAGGGTGGTGAACAGCCAAAATAAAATACAGAGACATACAAAAGTTAAAAACTATTAAAAACAGATTAAATAATTTAAGCTCAAAAAAATTAAAAACATCCAATTTATCTAAAAAACATTTAAAACCCAATTTAAAAGCCAATTTAAAAGGGAGAGTTAGGCCAGACCAGCCTGTTGGAATAAAAACGTTTTTAGGGCGCGGCGGAAGATGCGTAAGTCTTGCAGATGAGTAAACCATAGTAGTATTTTTTTTTCAAAAACCATGTAGCAACGTTTAAGAATCCGTCTTGCTTCTGATTCTGTGAACCAAATAACCATGCTCTGTGCCATATATGGATGACCTTTTGAGAGCCAAATGCATCAATTAACATGCGGTGGGGGGGAGTTAAAATCTATAAAATGGGAGCGTCACATGACATACAGATGTGGCTTATTTTTAGGAAAAACCGGGTTCTTTTTACTGTGATATAATTGTTACAGAGCTCACAGTATTCTTTTTTAACTTTACCCGAACTTGAAAAGGCAGATTTTAACTTTCCTCAGCCATGGTCTGAGTCAGTTTAAAGAAATGTTGAAAGGAATCTTCAAGGCAGCATGTAGCTTTCTAGTTTTTGCTTACTCTTGTTTTATGCGAGTGTGTTTTACCCTCAATGTTTAAATCATTTTTCAAAGTAATTATGTAGGTTTATTTTACTTTTGTCAAAATAATTTTAACCAGTGATTAAAATGTGTTCATTTCTTTTGCTTGTATATTGTTTTAAATGATTTCCTTTTATTAATCTTAAAAATTACTCTCTTCTATCATTAGCCAACTTTCAGCATCATTAGAAGTAGAAGAATATATATAGACATATGATTACTGTTACACATTTAATTTCTGTACTTGAATATATTGGATATATTGTTTTATGGTTGATTAGTTTGCAATTATTAATTGATATAAAATTCATTTACATATACTTTCTCTCTACTGAGCTGACAGTCCAGTATATTTACAAGAAATATTACCCATGCTGCACAAGGATGGATGGCACTGCCCCATTAGGGGGGAAAAGCCTCTTGCTTCTCCCACTGCTTTGAACAGGGAATGTCTACATTTTAATTGCAGCTACATGTCCCACATATTTGTAAATAAACTCTAGCTAATATTAAGAGAGTGCTTTGTGCATAGGAAGGCCAAGCAAGCCATTTTAAAAGGTCACCTACATTATCAACTCCAAATCTAATTAGTTACTGCTTATCTGTAATGAAGGCTTGTTCCTGGAGAGCTCTGGGGAAGAATGAGCAGCCATTGCAAATGCTCTTAAAATTTCCTCTGGAACTAAGAAGGAAGAATTGGAATTGAAAGTATAGTTTTCATATGGAACAGTCCTTTTCAAAAACAGACCAAAGTTTTACTAAAATAATTTGTGGATTATTACTATTTTAGTAACTGCCAATTGAAATTTATAAGTTTGCCATTTTAATTAGTTTGCCATTTTAATTAGATTTTTTTTAAAATATATCCGTGATACTTAATAAACATGTTTTGGAACAAATCTGGCAGTCAAGAGTGATAATAAAGAGCAAAACTGCAGTCTCCTTTACTTAATATTTTTTCCTCAGATGTTGTTGTTTTAATAACCCATATCAAGAAGAAGAACTCTGTATTTTATTCAAGGCATCAAGACTTAAGTCTTCAGGAGGCTTAGCCTATCAGAGATATATTGACAAAACAGAGATAGGCATATCCAAGACCACCCAAAAACTTCATGGTTCATTTGAAATTTAGGTAGTCCAGGGCTCTCTGGAATAGCTTAACTCAGCTTTCCCAATTTATGTTGTAATACAGAATGGAAATGAGAGAACTGGAGTCCAATAAACAGTAATTATCAGGTTGGAGAATATAGACTTGATCAAGTCATCTGTTCTGAGAGTTAGATTAAATCATGGGGCTATCATAGTATTGTTAAAATAGCATGTTAACATCAGTAGTAAACCAAACCCAGCACTACTGTATAGTCAGAATAATGGTTCTGGGGAGAAGAAACCAGTTTTCAAGCTTCCAGGATCCCAGTTTAGAAATTAAGCAATACTATAAAATGATCACATACCTCCCTCCCTAGTCAACCCACTTGGATTCTAAAATCAGATCAGTTGCAACCCAGCTAAGCTGAGACCTTTCTCTGCTGAGCCTACATTGCTAAGAAATTTTTATTTTATTTTATTTTTATTTATTTATTTTATTTATTTTATCAAGCATGTATTTTATGACAGATACAAGTGTAAACATAATTATGCATACATGAAAAGGATACGAATAAAAGAAAACATTAGGACAGGGACGCTAGGCACGATGGTAGGCTAAGAAAATAAATATTTTCTTCATACAGCCATCCATATAAATTCTAGTCCAGTGATGGCGAACCTTTTTGGCACCGAGTGCCGAAAAGGGAGCATGCATGCACGTCTGGGCCGCAACCCGGAAGAGGAGCTGCCCAGGGCACATGCACACGCCAGAAAATGAACTTCCGGTTCCAGCTACTGTACTTCTGGTTTCAGCCAGCTACTCTTCTGGGTTTCTGGCATGCATGCGCACATGACGATCAGCTGGCCAGCGCATATGCTCATGCAGGAAAACGGAAGACCAGCTCTTCTACTTTCCGGCACTGCTACATGCAAAAAGGGCAGCTGATTGTCATGCATGCATGCGTGTCAAAAACCTGGAATGGACAACGCTGCATTTGCAAGGCCACATGGCTCCATGTGCCATTTCGGGCATGCGTGTCATAGGTTCGCTATCACGGTTCTAGTCTATCGTTGACTTGCTCTGTGCCATCTTACTTCTTACCAACTAACCATACAAAGAGTCCATAGGCATTTCCTCATTCTCACTTCCCCTCGTCAGCTAAGTAATTTATGATAGAAGCTAAATGTTGTTAGTGTGGTACATTCTAAACTCCCTTGTTCTTTCTTCTCATAGCAGGTGGTACTATCGTGAAGGGGAACATGCTTAAATATCTCACATGGTGTTTTACAATCTCCCATCTGTGGCAAGACACAGGTGGACAGCTTTGCAATAACACTTTGTGCAACCCTATGGATTTTCACAGCAATCCATTTTCCTGTAATCCAAAAGGCTGCAGTGAGATGGTGTATCTAGCATCTGCCTTCAGAGAGGAAGGATACACTTTCAAATAGACACCCATCCATTAAAGGAGCAGCCTGCACACCTGGGAGCAGCTGTGAGATATGTGTGTTGGATATTTGTCAAAGGAAAGCATGAATAAGATAGAGACATAATGAGAAGTGGAGGCAATCAGAGAATGGTAGACTGAAACTGCTTGCCACTTGTAAATGTTTAGGAAAATGTCTTTTCTGTTTAGAAAGTGTCTTGTACAAAGTCAAATTCTTTGTCCAGAGCCTCAAGCAGAGATTTTTCACATCATCTACAGACATCTATGGGCTGGCTTTGCTGGAGGCATGAAAGCCCAGCGTTGATAAATACAGTATCTAAAAATGCCAGGAATTGAATGTGCTCTCTAACTAAGTTATAGGCTCCCCCTTGCAAGAAGTTTTATTGTGTTTTTTTTTTCACTAAGAAATGGGTTCTGTTAGTAGTTTTCAGAAGACTCATGCAGAACTTTTGTCATTTTTTTCTAGTTCTCCAATCCAAAGCAAGTAATTGCTGTGCAAAAGTCTTTGGTTGTATTGTGTGGTTAAGATTTGAAACAGTTAACTTGTCCTTTGTGGAAAACATTGCTGGATGGCAGTTTTTCAATCAATCGTTCTTAAGCATATATATTTGGTATTGATGTAATACAGTATTATAGGATTTACTGCATTGTTTGTTATTTGTTTATCTATTATAACATTTCTCAACCACCCCATTGCCAAAGGACTCTGGGCAGAAAAGACAAAAAGTGAAAATGAATATAGTAAATTATAAGAAAACATCAAACTTATTGTGATGCTTCCAGACAATTCAGACTGAAGGCATATTGAGACAGGACACTTTTCACTTCCTTTTGAAATTCAAGGAGTGGAAAGACCATAATTTCATCCAAAGCAGAAAGGTGGAGGTAACTATTAAAGAGATCGACCATCTTGCCTACATTTCATAAGCCTTCTGAGGAGAAGGGATTCTAGGTAATGCAATGCTGCACCATGATAGAACTTTATGTTCTGACCTAGGCTTCCTGAGTCAGTAAAACACACGAGTAGTCCCAAAAACCTCTTTTATTGCAACAGCTGTGAATTCTGTTCATTCATCAAATAGTTGTAAAGAGTCCTTCAGGATGAGGCTGATAATCACCCACTTTTATTTTCCTTGACATGCTACCAAAGACCTTCCTGCAAAGGCCCACATGCCTTTGCTCCTCTTTTAAGTCTTATGGGAGGGGCCAATCATCTCCAAGCCCTACTCTCTAGTTGTCCCTTTTGTTTTAACTGTTCTTGCCTTCTGGTAGCTCTGCGTATGCGTGCACTGGGAACAGCTCCCCTGTTCCTGTGCCTCGCTTGAGGTCTGACTCTGGAGGCTCCTGAAGCAACACCTACTTCCCAGATAGCCCTTTGTCTGCATCCGACGCAAAGCCCTCGTCCAAGACTTCCCCAGACTCCAGGACTGGCCCATGTTCCTCCCCAACCTCCTCACTGTCCGACTCTGTTGCCAGCTCCGCAGGCCGCCGGTGGACCACAACACTTTAAAGGTAATGACTAAGATTCTAAAGTTTATTGTTCACTAATGGAGCAATTTTAAAATAAGTACTATTCTAGATTGATAGATCTGTTCCACCAACAAGATCATTGCTTGAATTTGTATCAGCTGCTATTTCTGGGTTATTGCCAAAGGCAGCCCTATGTACAGTGCCTTTGAATAGCCCAGCCAAGTGGAGATCAAAACATGAGTTACCATCACCAGGGTATCTTCCTTTAAGCTAGGGTTATAATTAAAAAGTCCCGTGTTTATTACTTATTGTCTTTTATGAAATTTTTAAACTGTTTCTTATTCTATTAGCTGCTTAGAATCATACGTTTTGAGATTGGCATCCTTTTAAATTGTGTAAGTAAATAAATAGACAGATAGAAAGAAAAACATATTGCTTCATTCACCAAAGTGGATTCTGCCCAAGTTGCAGCCACCCCAAATAGACGCAAACAATTTTATCTTCAAAGAAACCTGCAAAATCATTTGGTGTGCTAACCAAAGTGGTCTTTTGCCCATCCTCCCCTTATAGGGTCCAGGTAATCCTGTATAGAATTTCTAAGTAGAAATCTGCAGGTGTATAACTGAAGAGAAGAATTGCCACTTTACTGCTTTTATAGCCACTGCATTAGCCTGGACCTGAGTTCTTACTAGTGTTCTGTTGTGACAGCTTTGTGCTAGGCATCTTTTTAGACACTTCATTTCCTTCAGCACCTTAGATGTCCAAAAGCTGTGTTGGACCAGCAATTGGGCATCAGCTAAAGCCTTTGCATTTCATAGGTCAACCAGGCTGCCGTAGTTATCAAATACTAGACATAGGATTTTAATTTACTGCAAGTGTAGTTCAGCTTTTTGTGCTAAGAATTTTCCTCAGTTGTAATATTTAATTGCTAAGCAGCATCTTCGATTAAAACCTTCTCCATTGTTGCTCTCCCAATCAACTGGAAATTGTAAGAGTAACAATCTTAAAATCTGGAAGCAACAGCCACAATTTTTGATTGTTACAAACTGTCTGCTTTTCTAAGTAATTATGGAATTGTTTAATGATCATCACCCTTTTTATTATAATTTGACTTTTTAAGACATTGTATTTAATTTTGTTAAATGTAAGAAAATACAGTTATTTCAATGGTAATTTTAGAAAAGTTTTGAAATCTAAAGTAAGTGGCTTTTTAAGAGCATATTAAAACTAAAAATTAAAGTCATATTTCAATCTTGTTTATTAATTTTCTTTGCACTGGAATAAGAAGTAGATACTAATCTATCACTATGAACTCTTTTTGGACCAACCTGATAGCAATGCAAAACTATGATTCTTTCCTCTTATAAAACAAGAGACAGAGGAGGCAGTGTTGGTAAACAGTCCATTAACACAGAGTCACTTCATTAACTTCTAAGAGTAAACATCTCCTTTATTTTTTCTCCCACTCTTTTACAGTGGAAATTGTGAGATAGGAAGGTATCCAGTGCCAGGGATGATAATAACAAATAGCAGTGAAGAAAAGCAGGGGTTAAATAAAACCCCACATCTTGAAATTCCAAAATATAAAACACTTCTTATATGATATTCAAACACCCAATTTATGTTGAAATACAACCTTTGTTTGAAAACTGGAATATTGGAATTTGTTTTCCACAATACCCACATATACACATTTTTTTGAAAAGTTGATGCTACAATATATTTGATGAGTCTCTAATTAATCCTATGTTTAGGATGTAATGCTTTGTAATACTACACAAAGCAGTTACCAGTCATGAGTTTTCAGATGTCATTGTACCACAGACCTTTTTTTGCCATGAGTTTTATCCCTCAAATCTTTACATGCAGTCTGAAAGCAGTTGTGCTCTACTTTGAAATGTTGAGAAAGAGGAATGAAAATCACGGTCTCAACCAAGAAAAGCCACAATAAAAGAAAGGGAAAGAAAAAGGATAAGAAAAAGAAACGAATAAAACCAATGTGGCAAAAAATAAAGAAGCTGATCTGTCTCTTTTCTGTGAATTGAACTGCTGCAATAGAGCTGCAAATCTATCATGCGAATCATTTCTTTTTCAAGCCTTGAAGTTCAAAAGCCAATAGGAGTCTTTAAAGAAACCTGATGCAGTGGTTAATTTTATCACAGTTGTAAAGATTCCCTTCAGTTGGCCTGAAAACCTGGAGACATCTTGGACATGCCCATCTTCTTGCTTGGTCACAATACAAATATGATATCAATATCTTCTTTCAGTTTTTTTTTAAATTTTCACAATCTAATGTAGTATTATTTTCCATCCAAGTACTATCAAGGCTGACCTTGCAATGACATTTTGAGATCAGCCAAGGTTGATTTGATGCGGTCATCTAGCTGGTCTTCCTTTCTTCCTTCCTGTCCTGCCTCTTTCCTCCCTTTCCTAGCATAATATAGTTTATTGAATAGCCCGAAGGCCTTTTCAAACAAAACAGAAAAGAAAAAGGGAAAAAGATAAAACAGTTACAAAAATAGCAATCTAAAAATATATGATAGATGACATTAAAATTTTACAATATCAAATTTCAATAGCTAAGTTGCCAAGACTAGATAACCCAAATAGGATAGCTCCTCTCTAACTGAGCTCATCTTCCTTACAATCGATAAAATGTTTTTTGATATAACTGGCTCGTATTGCTGTCATTCTTTTAAGGTATCGAGTGATCGCTCTTACCAGGGGAGGAGAGTCAGCCCTCAACAGAAATGCTAATTTTTGGCTTATATTCCAGTGGGGAAATTTATTTATAATTGGGGACAGATATTGTTTTCTTACTTCTTGATAGAGACTACATTCGAATATTATATGTGCCGTGTCCTCCACGATGTTTACCCCACATATGCATATTCTTTTGTCATATGGGATCCTCCCTTTCAAATCTGCCAATGATTCACAGTTTAAAAGTTACATTCATAAAATAAATGCAATTAAGATATCCCTGGTAAATAACTTAATTAAAATAATCAATGAAGCCTACATATAGTTAGAGTAATAAACTGAACATTAGCAACCAATCCAACAACAACCACAGCAATAAACATTATAACAATGGCAAAAAGTTAATCATCAAATGCCCTCCTTTGGCATCTTCCAAAAAGACATTAGGAAAGGAGTCAACCCTGTTTGTAAAGGAAGGCTATTCCATAGAACTGGGGCCATAATAATAATAATAATGTGCCTCCTAGCCTTCCTGCCTCCCATCATGAAGTGGGAAATAATCAACAGCTTGGAACAATCTTATAGAAACAGGTCAGTTCACATAGGAGAAGACAATCCTGCAGCTGATCTGTAAATAAATCACCTCAGATCTCCAACTCTGCTAATGGTTAAGGTTAATGGAACTGTAGTCCAACACTTTCTGGGAATCCAAAGTTGGGAATCACATAAAAACAACTTACATGCTTTCTCCCACTTTTCATTGGAGGTATGGGAGATCACACTTTTGCCCAGGTCACAGGAGAAATTTCTTTTAAACTACAGTGGTATCTTGCAGTGGTGGGATTCAATTTTTTTTACTACCAGTTCTGTGGGTGTGACTTGGTGGGCGTAGTATGGCTTCATGGGCATGGCTTGGTGGGCATGGCAGGGGAAGGATACTACCAAGAGCCTTGGTAGTACAGTGGTCTAAGGCACCCTGTTATTAAGCTGGTTATTAAGACCAGCTGCCTGCAATTACTGCAGGTTCAAATCTCACCAAGGCTCAAGGTTGACTCAGCCTTCCATCCTTTCTAAGGTAGGTAAATTGAGGACCCAGTTGTGGAGGCAATAAGCTTTGTATAAATATACAAAAGAATGAAGGCTATTGCTTAGCGCATTGTAAGCCGCCCTGAGTCTCTGGAGAAGGGCGGCATATAAATCAAATTAAAAAAAAAAACTCTATTCCCTCCCCATTCCAGGGGAAGGTTACCGCAAAATCCCCATTTCTTCCCAATCAGCTGGGACACGCGAGGCAGAGAATAGATAGGGCAGGGCCAGTCAGAGGTGGTATTTACTGGTTCTCCGAACTACTCAAAATTTCTGCTACTGGTTCTCCAGAACTGGTCAGAACCAGGTGCTGAATACCACCTCTGGTACCTTGGTACTCATTGTTAATTGGTTGTGGGAGGTACGATAACTACCAAAAACAATGAGTACCGAACATAATGAATTTCCCATAATGTATAATATAAATAAATTTAATGCATTTCCAAATCAAAGACAATGCACATTTTAAAGTGATATGTAAAAAGGTAGGGTTGTATATCATTACTTTATATGAGTAATAAACTAAAAATTAATAAATATTTATATTAAATAAAACAAAAACTATTTTACCAGTACTGATGAGAAAAAAAGTGCAAAAATACACAAAATGGCCCCAAAAGTTAAGACAAGTCTGCAAGGGGATGTGCACAGGGCAAGAGCTAGCATGTGTGACTAACATGTGATCCTTTATTTCGGCTGGAAAGGGTAGCGTGTTGTGATGCAACCAACAACTTCTAGCTTGCATGTCAAGTACCAAACAAACAACAAGTACTAGGACAAAATTTTCTCATCAAAATGTTTCGAGATGAGTTTCAAAGCAGTTGACTACCAAGGTACCATTGTAATTAATTAGAGAAAGAAGTCCACCCTCCAGGCATATTACAAATCACTTATTAATTTGTCTGATTGCAGGCTACATTAGATTAAATTTTCTTGCTAGAATTCTGGGAGTTAAAAGTCCCAACTCATGTGGATGAAACCAAGTTAAGAAGCTTGTATTACTCTGGATAATAGAGGATATAGTGGATTATATTTATATATTAATATAAATGATAGTTTATAAAGATTAACAGGTACAAACAGAAATATATATTATTGCCCACAACAAAAGAAAATAAAGTAGAGATTGTTAAATTGATTTATACAAAGAAAAGAACATATCTAATTTTGTTTCCATTTGGAAATCGCTTGTGGATTTTGTGCTTGTGATGGGGAAAAATGAAACTTTGATTTTGGTTTTTCTGATTAGATAAGCTTGTTATAGAAATGGCTAGTATATTATTGTGTATAAGTACAAAGTTGAGGCTATAATGTTATCTTCTACTGTGCTAAAGAGAGTCAGAAGTCAATGCCTCGTTTTTCTTTTCCCCCTTCTATCCCACAATTTTTCCTTTTCCCTTTCTTTGTTTCCCATCATTTTCATTTTATCTGTATTTTATATTCTGATAAACAAATAAAAAATTTCAAACAGGAATGCAGAAGGGGAATTTTGCATGTATCCCATTCACAAAAAAATTCTCATAGCTTTGTCTGAACGCAGCAGTTCCTTCCATTCTAGCGTTTCCATGGAGCTAGAAATACTAACATTAGCAGGAATAAGAAAATACAGAAGCATTTGTGTGGGCTGCTGATGGACCTGAGGATATGAAGCAGTAAAGAAATACACCCCTGATCTTATCTAAAGCACTCCTTTGAATTTTCCCTGGCAGTAAATGGCAGAACAGCAAAATAAAATGTTTTCTAGACTGTTCATGACAGGACATAAAATCCCATCCCTTGAATATTTCTGAAGAGTTGTTTGAAAACTTGATCCAAGGCTTAGGTTTCATGACTTCCCTTGGCAAACGTGACTTTTCACAGGGAAAGTGACAGAAGTGCACTTTCCTTTTGTTTCTGTGGGAATTGGCTCATGCTTGCAACCTTTTTCACGCCTTATGCACGTTATCGGATCTGACATGAATGCCTGTGGTTCAGTCATTTGATCTCTTCCAACATGGTTAATTTGTTCACTGCTGTAGCCTTTTGCTTGTTGAAATGCAGAGATTTTGATCTATTTATGAAGGTCTCCACTGTTTGGCCATGGTGTAGCAGTGTTCAGCTACACATATACAATATCATTAAAGGGTCACAGTAAAAAAGTGAAAGTCAAGAAATCATCAAAAGCTAGACTTACTGTTAATTCTAAAATCAAAAAATAAATCTTGCAAGGTTCATTGAACAAGAGTATCAATAGTATCCTAAAATATTATATTATTTCCTGCTAGCTCAGAAATCGCAAACTGATCAGCTAACGTAACTCTTTCAGGATTAAAATAGGATCTATAAAATAATAGTAACCTAAAGTCAAATGATTAATAGGCAATTATTTGATTATAATTTTTAACTGTGATGGAAAAATATCTGAAAGGTCTTTAATTTGATTCCTTTGAATTGGCAGCATTCCATAATCCTCCTAACCATCCAGAACAGATGTTTATCCAGTCTGCTTTCATTAATATTAGCTGATATCCCTCATTTCAAGACAACTAGCTGGTGAGGCGTATTTTTGATTATCAAAAATGCAACTGTAACTAAATAGTACAAGTGAACACATTTTAAGCAGGGGACAGCAGTGTGAAACTTTCAGTAGCTATGAGGAACACACTCTGTATGGAAAGGCACAATGTGCAACAGATGGGATGATAATATAATGAGGGTAAGGTTATGATTTCCATTTCTTCTTAAATTTTTATTTGCTTTTCCAATGGGTTACACTATTTTCACACTTTCGCTACAGTTTTTTGGTGATCTCCACCATTGCCCTCAAAATGATGGAAAATTGTGCTGCAATTTTTGACAATTGCACTGCAGAGTCACAGCACTACCCCCAGATATGGCACTTCAGCTGCAGGTTGCCCATCTGCATTTTAAAATATAGAGGTTTTTTTATTAGCAGCTACGAATAAATTGGGAACATATTCTTGAAGCAGACGTGGAAGCCAAGTCCTAAGGTCATACTCTGACTCTGCTGAGATATCGCACAAAGACCTGATAGGAATTAGGAAGATGCTGACTGCCAACAGTTTGTGTCATGAATGGTTTGGAGGGTGTCTATACTTGCCCTATCTCTTCAATCAAAAACTGAAGATCCTTTCTTCTCTTGGTTTTCTGATAGAGCATGGCTCTAAAATTAGAGACAAATACAGCTGTCAGAACAAAGAGCTCAAGCTATGATGGATGGCTGCTGAGATGATTTTGGCTTCTCGTTATCTCTCACTCTGCCTTGGCACTCAATAAGGGAATGATGCAGTGGATTGCTATCAGCCATGGAAGCAGAGAGCAACAGTAGCATCCACCCTGATCTAAATAGTTTGTTTGCAAAATCTAAACAGATAACTGAACTTTCAAGTTATATAGTCTGTTACTGCTGAGATCAAGCAGTATATGAAATGGCATTTCATAAAAGAGACAACTATAAAAAATCCCAACAGTAAAGATTTTTAGTAGAATCTTTATTCAGATTTTCATGTGCTGCGGTTTTGCTCCAATCTCTTCCATTTTTTTAAAGTGTCATCCTCTTTCTCTTTCTTTTCCTATCTTATTTCTTCTCAAAGAAAATGTCATTAAAAGCTACTAATAATGCAAAACAATAAAATATAGTAACATCTTGGTCCTTCCCCCTGTATGTTGATCGCTCTATGGCATTTAGTACTAAACAATAAAATAAAACTATATCCCATTACCAATAATATTGACAACCCAAGCATTTATATAAAACTAGCAACACAAGTGCTGACAAGTTTAGACATTGCTTGGTATTTTGATGAAATCTGAGCACAGTCAGTCCATGTTTATATAAAACTAAAGTCTTAACCTTCTTTCAAATGTTTACTAAATGCTCAAGATAGGCAGATGTAAGAAAATACAAAAGCAGGAGATTATAACCCAGGTTTTCCAGTTCTAACAAGACATGGTTCTGCCCTTTTCCTAGACCAGCCAGGAAAAAAAGTAAAACATTTAGAAGTAGAAATACTCATTTTGAATATCTCGAAATGAAGTAGAAAATCAGAAGAGTCTAAATATTATAGAAATATTGAAGAATATTTCTTAGAGAATAGAACTCATCTGCAAAAACTTCAAAGCAAAAGTAATAAATAGGGTAGATCAGGATAGATCAAATCTTTCTGAAGAATTAGCTGTAATGTTTCCTTTCTCTTTCCCTCTTTCTTCCCCATGTTTTGGTGCTGGTGTACTCTGTCTATGCCCACCACCTGCATCACCCAAGATGGCTGGACTATTATGCAGGCTGTACCCAAGCAAGACTCTTTTGTGGAACATTACTGAGTGGCAGCACAGCAGGAGAAGTGTGCAACTGGAGAGTGTGCCTCTTGAGCTATCAGACGTCTCCTATATGGGAATGGTGACATCCTGGACACCTTCCAGCTTGGGAAATTACCTTCTGCCTCCCTGAATACCCCCTGCAGTTTAAATTAGAAGCAGCCTTCTTCCCTCTGTCTCTTCCAACTGCTCCATAGGGTTTTTGTGATCTGTAAAACAGCTGCTGTCAAAAGTAGGAAAAGTAGTGAGCTGCTGGCAGTGTGGGACAGCAAAGACTTAAATGACTCACACACCTGCTGACTTGCCAGCAGCATTGTCCATATCTTCTTTGTGATGGATCCTTTCCATGAGAATATTGACATGTCTGGTAAATACAGTTAGGTCATCTCTATTAATAATCATAACCTTAATGGTAGCACATTTTCTAACAAATGTTATTATAGGTAGCCCTCACTTACCGACTGCTCATTCAGCAACCATGCATAGTTACAACAGCTGAAAAAGGAGATTTATGATGAGTCCCCAAAGTTCCAGACATTGTATCATCCCCACAGCCATGGGATGCCGTCTGCAACATTCACTGCCAGCTTCCGACAAGCCCAGTCAATGGGGAAACCATCAGGAAATCCCAAGTTCCAGTCACGTGATGTGTTTAATGACTATGGACAGTTCACTTCACAACAGCACTTGATTTACATTATCAGTTTATCAGTTCTGTTCCAGAGGAAGGTTTCTGCTACATAGAATACCCATCATCACCCCCCCCCACCTTTGGCAGATGAGGATCCTCAGAGGTGCTCCCTAGTTGTTTAGATAAGATCAGTAGAAATTACTGGGGAAAGGCAGTCCCTGAGGTATCCAGGTCCTGAGCCATTTAGAGTTCTATGGGGAGTGACCCATTCCTTGAATTGTACTAGGAAACCTAGAGGTAAAAGTAATTCCCACAGCAGAAATATAATGTGGGAGTACTGTGACTGATCACTGAGCATGCGTGCCTGAGCATGTGTGCCTGGGCATATGTGCCATGACATTCTGGACGTCCTGAAGTTTCTTGTTGGTCTTTAAAAGCAACCCACAAAGAGCAAATTATAGTAATCTAACAGAGATTAGCAGCCTTTTTTGTTGCATCCTGTTCCAGGAAAGGCCACAATATGTACATCATCCAAAACTGAGGAAAAGCCATCCTGGCTATGGATCCTATTTGCTCTTCAAGGGTCCTATTCGATTTACAATCCACTTGTGGGCTTCCAAGAGACATCTGGTTGGTTATTGAAAGGAAAGTAAGGCCCCTTGGCCTGGCCCAACATGGCCCTTCTATGCTCTTGGTTCAATAACCTGATGTTGTATTAACTGGTCTAGAAGGAAGTTTCATTGGCAAAGCTTTGCTAACCTTCACATCAACAAGGTAAATTTTGTCAGGTTACTAAACCTAAAAGCTCTGCTTTTTCCTTATTGGTAGTTAAGACATGTCAGAAATTTTTAGTGTTTTTCCATTTTAATAAGCTTTTCTTCTCCTTTTTTAAACCTAATTATATTTATAAAAAATCAGAATGACACTTTTTTCATATCCATACTGATATTACCAATGAAAATGCTGTCATGGAAATGCCAACATTTCCCCAGTCGTATGTCATATTCCATCTGGGTGCAAGAAAAGAAAGATACAGAAAACCTGTGTGAGGTTACTGATACCATAATGGCAAAGCAAATACCCTGCAGGCTTTCTCCTGAAGTTCTGAAGCTTGTGACGGATAAATTCATGTAGGTTAAATAGCTTTTAGCTAAACCTACACACAGCATTTGGGGACTGTCATTTCCTTATACCAGAACAAGCCATATACAAAAGATTAAAAACATACCTCGGTCTGACATAGCAGACTATCCAATAGATTCTTATGAACTGTGAGGTGCATTCAGTTGAATAATCATTGGGACAAACAATTCTCTGGGTGCAATGCTATAATTAACTCATTTTCCCTCAGAGACAGCCTGGCCCTAGAGCCTGCTTGCCAAGAGAGCCTCTTAACTCTCTTATCTTTTTGGGTAGCGAGAGGAGAAAAATACCAAATGAACCTAGCAAATATTTTACATATTTTCTAGGCTAGTGTTTTACAACTTATCCATTCCATTCCCAATCCTCTGAATTTTTATTATTAGAAAACAAAATAGATGTGAATTTTGCACTCTCACTCCTATACTTTTTACATATTTTCTCAACTTTCAGGACAATTGAAAGCCTCTTCAAGATAATAATAACAGGACACAAGAATTAAGATAGGAAAGGACCTTTATGTGAACATTTTCTACAGTAACAAAAAAAATCTTAATACGTGTACGGGCTGAAGTATATTTAAAAAAGGAATGAAAATCTTGTCAGAGTGAGGGCACTACTTTTCATACTCAAATCTTACTGGTAGTATATTATAATAAGATCATCCAGCAAGATCCAGTTCCTGATTTCGGATAGACTATGATTGTGAAGAAAAGAGAAAAAAAGAGAGCCATAGTAATTGGAAGAAAAAATGGCACTGAAGAAACAGCACATTGGGGCTGCAATGGCAGTGGATAACACAAAAACAACCACTACAACAAATGAGCATTCTTGTCTTGTCAGTGTTTTCTTTTGGATGGAGGAGAGAGAAGAGATTTTAATCCTCCTAAAAGTGCCATGTTTGGCTCAGTAACGTAGGCAAATTTTTAATATGTCTCTAAAAATTGTTAGAGCTTTTTTCCAGCTTTTCCCGTTGACCAGAGTTTGAGATAGGCATATGCTTCCTAGGAAATAGTTAATAATGGTAGTTTGCTGATTTCTTAGAATTTGTAGCTCAAGGTTTTTGTTTTTCATGAAATCTAGAAATGCTGTTGATTATTTTCTTGAGAGAATGTACTGTATATTGATGGACTGAGGGGAGAATCAATGACATACAAGACCTTCCTGTTCTATGATGCATAAGTTGGTGAATTCAACAAACATATGGGGGGATTATTCCCCCACCCACCAAGTCATACTATAACCAGCCCTTCCTTGAGGCCATTGGAGAATCACTATTCTTTATAGTCAAATAGTCTGTTCAGCCTAATAATCCCTATTATAAAGGATCAATGTATTGTTGCTTTCGAAGGAAGCTGAGGTGGTGCAGTGGTTAGACTGTAGTACTGCAGGCTACTTCAGCTGACTGCTAGCTGCAGTTTGGCAGTTCAAATCTCATCGGCTCAGGGTTGACTCAGACTTCCATCCTTCTGAGGTGGGTAAAATGAGGACCCAGATTGTTGAGGGCAATATGCTGACTCTGTAAACTGCTTATAGAGGGCTGTAAAAGTACTATGAAGCAGTATATACTATAAGTCTAAGTGCTATTGCTATTGCTATGCTCTTAAAAGCAAGCAAGCAAGCAATAAACCAAAAGGAATTGTTTTCCTAGTACATTAAAACACATTTTCTGTCTACTGAGCCATCATCTTGGAATTCTGAAAAAAAAGAAAGGCACCTGTACTGAAATACAAACATTAGGGTTAGTCAATTGGGGGGGGGACGGGGATGGACGACCCATATTGTTGGCCTAGAAAGAAACAAAAATTAGTGGTTGTTGGTGTGTGTGTGTGTGTGTGTGTGTGTGTGTTTGTGGTGTTTTTTTTTTGGTTTTTTTTTTGCAGAAACAGCAAAGCCTCTGTATACTGTCAGGCTAAAGTCCACGTTTTCCTAATGCATAATAAGAAATGGATCAGGTTCAGTGTGCATGCTGACAGCATCAGTGGCATGTCCTGTGTTTTTGGATTTTCTTTTCTCCCTGTCTACCTCCTTTGCTCTTCTGTGATATAATATTCATCTATCACAATCATTTTAAATGCAAGCACACTGCTGAATTTGTCATGCTCCCCATTTCCTGCTCATTGCAAGGCTTGGCCTCATTCATCCACCTTCTTGTGTTTTTGCCTGCTGAAGCCCTGTAATCCTCTATTTGGTTTAGTTCCACATGGCTTCATTGTATATGGATGAAAGAACCCAATGGGAGAAGAGTAAATTACACTAAATAATAACAGGCGGTTTGCTCTGATAATTTTTGTAATGACATGGGCATACACATCCATACATTTATTCATATGCACACACATCCTTCTGAACTATTACAAGTATCAGAGATAAACCTGAAGTAATCTAATGGAAAAAAGAAACCCAATATCTTAAGTCTATACCTCACAACTGTGAATTTTAGGGAAATGAGTAATCCATATATGTAAATTTATTCATTTACATTTTCATTCCACTTTTATGACTACCCTAAAGCAGAATGAAAGATTTTCTTGTCTAGTTCACATTTATAACAATCTTTCAAAAATGGGTAGTATCAGCTGTATTTTACAGATAGAAAAATGAGACTTGGGGCCACTGCTGAGTTAAACTGCAATCCTATCCATAGCAAACCTTTATCCTGCCTCTCTTGCCTCTGTTCTGACTCTCTGCCAAATGATGCTGTCCTGGTAATGTGTGTTCAACGTATGGCAGGCAAAGTGATTGGCAGAGTTTTCTGGCTTGGCCATCTTTGCTTTTCTTCGCCTCATCAGACGGTGAGAAAAGCATCTTCCAATTACAACCCTACAGGAGGAGCAGGGCAAGCCTGAGTGTAGGACTTTGCTGTCTCTATGTCCTCCCTATGCCTTCATTACATTGTAACTTGGGTTTAAATCATTTTAAAATGTCACAAAAGGAGCTGAGTCATAAGCAGTATTTTTATTTGGGATTACTATGTAGAGAATATGAAATGGTGACCTGTGTGTTATATTTGCTATGTGAGTTCAAGTATCTTTATGGCAAGCGCTTTCAGAGGAAGCTTTCAGAGGAAGTTAAAGAGAAGCCCTGCACTAAAAAACATGCATATCTACCAGGAAAACCCAAAGCATAATCATCACATTGCCTCTCTCCATAGCTTTGGTTATTGTATTGCCATCTGTAGATTCAGATTAAAGTTCTTGCTTCATTAGGTGTCGAATCCAAAATAGCACATGGACTCCTTCAGAAACCCTCTGAATTTATGAGAGGAGAAACCAAGTTTGCTATTTGTCCCAACAGATTTTAAGGGTATAAAAGATAACTAAACTCTTGGCCCACTATCTTTTCTAACTCTTTTGGAGAATGGAAACAGAGGCTGGGTTACTTAAAAAATCTGGAGCAGCATGGCAGGGATAAATCATGTTATCGTCTCACTGTTCATTTACCACTGAAGCAGCCTTTTGTTGAGCTCCTCTATTTGTCATTTCAAAAATACCCCAGACTCCATATGACAGAGATTCTTTTGAAAAGAAATGTTTGGAATGAGGAATAGGCTGCCAGGAGAGGCAAAACACAACTACATGGAACGGAGCAACTTTTCCCGTTTTTCCACCATCCTCTTCCCAATAAATCTTCTGTTTCCAAATGCCTGTTTTTGTTCAACTTACAACTACACCTATCTCCTGACTTTAAAGAAATAGTTTATTTTAATTGCAATTTGTTTTCTCAGCATGTTCCTAAAATAGAAGGGGGAGAGAGAATTATTTAAAAGGAAACCCCTTAGGTGGCAGACCTGAACATTTCTAATTATAGAAAGCAGAAGGTGCACCAGTGCTGAAGGAAGAAAAGTGTTTTTTCTCAGATAGAAGTTGGGATGGCATTCTGTGCCTCATTTAAGCTATAGGAGGCCTAATGGAAAAATTGGGGATTGGCCACATTGGGATGGAAGTAGGCCTACGGAGAATCATCCTTAACCACTGGCAGGAAGGCAGATCTGTGGAAGGCCTGAGGCCTTTTCCTCAGAAGAGCCAGTTAGTTATGTAAATTGGAGCTAATGAAATCCAACCCAGGTGGCATCATTAATTAGAGTAAATCAGCCTGTGTTGCCCTGGTGCCAAAATAGGGATGCGATTGTGGGTGGCCAGGGGATACAGGGCAGGACTGAAGAGAAAAGCTTGAGGAAGTCTAGATCCCAAAAGGCGAGAACCCTGTGGGTTCTAAATTGAATCAATGAGGGGAATTGTTTCAGGGAATTACATGGAGTGAATTTTCCAGAAAGAACAAACACCCATTGTATTATACAGTGACATATCACTTATCTGAGAAAGTGGGGAACCTCTTAAAATAAAGAATGAAGACGTAACTATTTACATAAGGGGATAGAAGAATATCAGGTGACTAGTGCTATTCTAAAAAACTGTCTGCATATATTTTTATCTATTTCATTCAAACTGCTGAAAAACAATTAGCTTTCAAAATTTCAAAAGAGGGGAATTTTAGTTAAATATTCATAGGATGGAATTAGGTATCCTTACATTTATTTGGTTAAGAAATAGGTATGGGGTATATATGTGTGTTTCTCTTCCTCAGTACAATCCTTTGTCCAGTAATCTGCAGTCTTCCAGATCTCTATGCATCTGTTAAATTCCAAAGGAAAACATTAAGAAAGGAATTGGGCTTTGGGGCTTTTCAGATTGGGAAGTGTGGGCCTGAGAGGATGGAAAGAGCTGTAACAGAAACATTCTCTGTTAATCCAGTTATAAAACAAGGGGAAGAAAGTACTAGTGAGAAATTCAGAAGACGTTTGAAGCATTCTGAGAATGAGATATGGAAACAGAGCCCTTTTATGCAAAAAAAAAAAAAAAAGCCTAAAGAATTCCAAGATAAGCATATTATTTAATTAAATCCCATCCTGTTTAGAAACTGGTGAAATTATTTTGCAGGTATCAAAGTACAGAATGTAGCAGTATAGCTTCTTTGAAATTCTCAAAACTATGTATCAGCACTATCCTCAAATTATCAAGTATCAGAGATGGAAGGAAAAAAAATATCCTACTGCATGCTTTCTATTTTTAAAAAGTATACATTCAAAGTAGCTTAGGCTTACTCCAGGGGTGAAATCCTCTGAAGTCTGGTACCGGTTCTGTGAGTCGGCTATCAAGCATGCACTTTGCACACATGCGCGCCTGAGGCGCGCCCGCGCAGCACTAAAAAAGTAACATTTTGAAGCCTTCTGAGTCTACAAAGATAAATAGAACAGCCGGTCCGAACCGGTAGCATTTCACTCCTGACTTACTGCTTAAAGACTGTACCCATGTGACAAAGATGAGGTTTTTGCAAATTCGAATTATCATGCTGTACTTACAGGGAGTCCTTGACTTACGACCACAATTGAGAGCCAAATTTTGATTGCTAAGTGATACAATTATTGAGTTTCACCCCATTTACAACCTTTCTTGCCACAGTTGTTAAGTGAGTCACTGTAGTTGTTAAGTTATAACACGATTGTAAAGTGAATCTGGCCTCCCCATTGACTTTATCAGAAGGGTCGCAAAAAGTGATCACATGACCCTGGGACACTGCACCTGTCATAAATATGAGTCAGTTGTCAAGTGTCTGAATTTTGATCATATGACCATGGGGATGCTGCAATGGTCATAAATAACTTTTTTCAGTGCCATTGTAACTTTGAATGGTCATTAAACTAATGGTTGTAAGTTGAGGAATACCTGTATTATCAAGATTGGTTAAGCTTATTTCTGAGTACATACCAGTGGCAAGCAACAGTTTGAATTCTGTTTAATATGCAAAATGAGTCAAGGTTATTTCTCTTAGCATGTAAATTTTAACTTGCTAAGATAAATCAGCCAAACAATTGCACTATTTTCTTGTGGTATAGCTGGATGCCATGTTTAATCATTGCATTGTAAGTGTATGGACTAATAATGATTATGGATCTCTTATCTCAAGGATACAATTGCATGGATGAGTCTAACAAAAAGGAAAGCATTGCTCTGCAACTGTACCAATGTCCCAGCAGCACATTTTTTGCTATCTGATTGCCACAGTTCAGCTGCCATTGGTGCACAGCCAAAGTTATACAGTGATGATGTTATGCATTGATGCTAACTGTTGCATGAGCAACCAATGCACCTTCCCCAGAAGGATCAGAAGGACTATAACTCTGAAGGGATATGGCTACAGCTACAGTCAAGTAGTTAATTCACGTTACCTCTCTACTCTGTTAAATTTTTCCCCAAAATCTGCAAATTCTTGGTGTTCAGTCATTAATTAATTTGAAATATATATATTCCATTTTTAGATAATTTATCAAGAACAACTGGAGCTGAGAAGCAATCTTTTAAAGGTATTATATATAATATCTTAGCTATTGGTCTATAATTATCAAGATCTTCAGATCCAAAATTGACTTAAATAAAATTCTGTGAGAATCACAACTTTTTTTCAGAAAGTCATTAAACCATTTTTGAGATCCAGTCCTCATGGACACTAAGGAGAATAGCAGCTTCTAAATTGGAATTAATATAAAACATTTTCTCTAAATACATTACAAATTAATTACTTTAAGACAATGAGATATATCTAAAATAAAGCTGTGAGGGTGAACTACATTGAGTCCAGCCTCAAACTCAACCATCAGTTGTCTCTGAGCCTTCTATCCTACACAGAACATTTACAGTGTTTCACTACTAAGGAAAATTCCAACAAATCAACTTTCTTGGCACCATAGCAGTGAAAAAAGATTTCATCTATGCCAAAGGGTAAATTTTAAGATAATTTCTTATATGTGGTCTCTAATATTTGTCACACATCTACTTCCTGACCACAATCATTTCATAAGTTTCTATGCCTTTGAAAAATTATCTAGTTGAGATAGTTTGGAAGTAATTCAGTTAAAGACCAGGGTCATTTCTTCTTTCTAACTGTTGGCTAAACTAAGAAGTTTCCCAAGGACTTCAGGAAACCAACACCTCTCCTTTTATTTTCAAGGACGAGCCACTACAATTGGTGCATCATCTTTGTAAATACTAAGTAGCCAGTACATGAGATAATTACCTAATAGTAATGGAGTATTTCTAGTTTTACACAACCATAGATCATTGTTGGCTCAAACAATGCAGAAAATCAATTCCTATGTATTTCCTATCATGTGTGTTGGAGTTGAGTTTCACTGAGATATATCTGTGATTGTCCAATGGCCATGAAATTCTAATTTACTTTAGAAAGCTGTCACTAGTGCACAACCTGAAGTTCCTCAAAACCACAAACTTTATATGAACTACCCGAGTGCCATAATATACTTAGTTTAACATATCCAATGAATAAAAAACTAAAAGAATCTTTTATTTGTTTTATATGGTCAGTAGCAAGTACAGATTGACTAACTTTACTGGATATCAGATCAGAAGTTAAAACTTCATAGATCAACCTTCTCCAATATCAGAGCTTCAAAATAGCCTTGGCTGCACTTGCTATCAACTCTAGACAATAGAATCAGTGACAAGGAATGATAGGAGTTTCAGTTTAATCTGGATAATATCAGACTGGGGAACATTGTTATAAGTCAGAATCACTTGGCAAAAAAACAGACAAATTCCCCTTAAGCTGAACTTGATGTCAATAACATGGTAAATGCAACCCGATAAAGAGTTATACCTCCTTCTTCTAATCAGAATTTCATTTACATCTGCTGATTTCATAAGGCCTTTGCTTGTCATCGTATTTCCAGTGACCAATCTTGCATCCAGAAACTGATATATCTGAACGATATTATAAAGATAGAATGAGAAAGATGGAAAAATCATGACGAAAGGACAGAGGATGGGATTGGATGCAAGCATCTTTTCTTCTGCCATGCAATACAGCAAATAAGCATTTGCTGTTCCTCTTGAGTGTTACTAGTTCTCCACAACTTTATATCTCTCCAGTCTTCCTTGTTTTGCTCCCAGGACTATTAGCTGTCACTTATTTTGAAGAAATGCCCTTATTTCAGAACTCTTTTGTATCAGAGAGAATTATAAAACACTCACTCCTCCCAAACACACAGAGAACACCAAAAGAGTCTTATATTGGGAAGTTTTGTCAGCTACACATAACACACCTTTCTCCCTCCCTGTTCATACAGCTGTATAGGCATCCATACTGTACATTGACACTGGCCAAACAGATGGAACAGGGAAGTAATGGGTATACGTCAGTTGCATCCAGGCCAGAAGTTGATCTATAAACTAATCCCACCCTGATCTATAGCCTAATTCACCTAAAACACAATTACAATCTGGAAGAGAAAAATATTGATTTCAAAATTGCTTTTCAGCTGGAGGAAAAAGGGAGGTGTAGAATGGCAGTGAAGAGGGAGGAAAAGGCAGACAGCAAATACTGAGGAGACTGCAAACATGGATAAGATGGCTTACCAGTTTAAGGGAGAATGCAGTCTGGTATAATGCAAGCATTGTTTCCTAATATAGTCAGTATCAGCAGTTGGAGGTTTCTGGTCCAAATCTAACCAGAGAACATAACAAGGGATTATTATTATTTATTATTATTTATTAGATTTCTATATCGCCCTACTCCCGAAGGACTCAGGGCGGTGCACAGCCAAACAATAAAAACACATACAATACAAAATTTAAAAAATAGAATAAAATCAAATTAAATAATTTTGGCCCCGACAAATTTAAAACCCCAAACTTTTAAAACCAATTTAAAATTGAATATATAAATACTAAAAAATATTTAAAATTTTAAAAATCTTTTATAAAAGAGGGGGAAAATTAGGCCAGGCCGGCCTGGTGAAATAATAAGGTCTTTAAGGCGCGGCGGAAGGTGCGCAGATCCGGGATAAGTGGAGGGTGGGGGTAAAGGTGGACTAATGATAAAAGCAGCAACTTGACCAATGAACCCCGTTCCCAGTGTAGGAAGTTAGCACCTACCCCTTTCCTGGAAGAATGAAATATTTTAGGAAATATTAAAAAGGCAGAATATTATATTTCCCTGGATGAGAAATGGAGAAACATGTTTTAAAGACAAAGCAGCTTCCTGCCTCCTCCCCCCCCCACACACACACACCTTTGTCAATGGGCAAGAGGCAGAAACTCAATCTTTCAATCTTTGAAACTCATCTGCAACACAATAGGGCCAATCTAGCAGCAGAAACTCACCACATGGCACCTGGGAAGATTACATCAGCCAGCAAGTCTAGCTAAGACCCCCCCCACATGGGAGTCTGACAACCAATCAGGATACTCTTTCTGGGTCCCAGGAAGTTCAAAGCCAGGGAAAGCATAAAAACCCGTGGACTCGCTGTATCCCCCTTTTTCTGTTCAGGAACTCAAGCCATGTGATCCTGTCCACCATTAAATCATCTTTCCAAGCAGTCTCCATGTTTCCAGTGTCTTTTTCCCCACTTGGAGCAGTACCCAGAAGGATATTTCTTCCTACACCAGCAATACTTCAGGAGGATAACTGGATGACAATGGTCAGACAGTAGAAAGTATAAAAAAAAAAAACCTTGATGAAGGCAGGAACCCCCAACCTAAGTGCCAACCCAGCAAAACAAGGCTTCTGAAACACTATAACAGCTCTTCTACCTGCCAGTGGATCAAGGCACCACATTTCTTGATTTGAGCACAGCCTAGAGAATCCTATAGAAGTCATCACCCCACCATGCCCCAGTCAGTGACCACTTAATATATAATTTATTAACTGAATTGTGCAAAAAGAAATGTAATAAAAGTGCCACCCAGACCATATTACCTTCTAAGGGAGATTAAGACTGAGGTCAGACCCAAGCAGATACCAAGTGGCTCGTTTAATTGGTCCAGAATGAGTCAAAATGATGGAATATTTATTCTGATACAGTGCAATCCTTTGCATGTTTGCTCTAAATTCCCACCCCACCCAATTTGGTGAAATTATTTAGCAGACCACAGCAGGATTTTGGATCCGATTCCAAAAAAAAGAGCTTTGGAAGATGCGGGAGTGCAAACAGAGCATCTGTCTGAAGCATCTGTGTACTCCAAAGCACCTTTTTGGAACTGAATATGAAGTAGTGCTCAGCCTTATTATTTTGTCATTAGATTTATATTCCCCTTTTTCCTCCAGGCATTCCAAGGAGGTAAGTTGGACTGTGGCTGAGGCTAGATTTGAATTGAAATACCTGTTCTAATTTACAATCCTAACTATTGACAACGTATTTTGGGGGGTTTGACCTTAAACACTTGCTCTTTCAGCTGTAAAGCTGCAAAAGCTATAACTTCATCTATCATTGATGGAGGAAATTATAAATGCATAGGGGTGTAATATTTCTAGAAACAGCTTTTGAGTCTATAGATTATTATATAGGGCTATATTAGAGGTTCAGATTGTTTTCTCTTTCCCTTTCTTCTGAAACTGACCAGATTTACTAGTTCTCGGGGTCTTTAGCAGAGATGGGTGATCATCTTTAGAAGCTTCTAGGAAGCACCTAGAAATAGGTTGCTCAGTGTTTGTGGGAAAATTTTCTGGACATATCCCTCATTTGCTATACAAACTGCCCAATTATGTTCACATGGTCATGAACACCAGTGCACAATTTATTCACAGAAAATTTGTAACAAAAAGAACCCCAAAGCAGATATATAAAGAAAATTGTGATTTATATAAAGATGTTAATTTCCATCAACAAGAAAACCAGTAGCTTTAATAATCCAAATTATGTTGCAATTCTTAAAAAAAAAACGGTTTTTCATTCAGCCAAACTTAGGCTGCGTCCACACTCCTGGCAGCAGCATTTGAAAGGATGATATATGACATTCAAAAAGAGGAAGGATACGTTTAATGGCAGATGGAAGCATTCTATTGATTATACAGACAAGATATGAAATACTACCATAGGTTACAGAATTTACTAAACAGTTATGGAGAGCAGTGGAATAATCACACAAGTATTTTCTCCTCTTAGGAAAGTACTGCAAAAGTTCACTGGCTCCCTTCCCCACTAGCCAAGAAACCCTCTCTGTTTATTCCAAACTGCCTGTTTGCTGTCTTATTAGATAGATTGGATATTAGAAGGCTACAAGCAGTGTCAATACATGGGTTAGACTGCATTCTGTATGACAATTAAGGCTAATAGGACTTCTGGTTCAGTACGTCTAACATGCAACTAGCTGGGAATGATGGAAAATGTAGTTTGCGTATCTGGAACACAATCTATAGCCTAGATTTTTCTGTACATTTTCTTTATAATTTCCTTTGGAAATTAAAATTTGGTTTGTATATCATCTGCTCTTTTAACAAATAGTATTAAAGGCTTAATTCTTTTTGCAATCATTCTGTTAAAACTGTTCATAACTATCTGATTTTTCTCTTGCAATGAATCCCACAAAACAGCTATAAATGGCATATGTTAATTTTGCCGTTCTATTGTTTTGATAAATCATCAGATCACTTGGAATTCTTGCATTGTGAGAACAGCTAAATAAGGTCTCCAGGCTATATTGGTTCACATTATTTGTAATCTTGTGTCCTATTATTTGCCAAATGTTGCAGGCTCAGTAACATAAAATGCCAGCTGAAGATTCTGGTGAATTTTATTTCACATTTTGCTTGTGATTGTTTTAGTCTTTTTATCATGCCTATCAGTATAGTATCATTTTATCAAGCATAAAGATTGAAATGTGGATAGCATAGTATAAAGGTGGCAGCTGGTAATACAACAGCATCAGATGCATATAATTTCTTTCAAAATTAGATTTATTGAAGTCCTGTCTGGTGGAAATCATTGTAGCATGGAACAGTCAGCATATGGATTTGATCATTGACTTATGCCTGACTACATCTTTCATTAGGGGAAATATTGGCTACGAATGTTTTGACCTCATAATCTTTGTATTTTAAATAATAATCAGAACAAAGCCAAAGTGAGGAGGGGGCAAAACATTTTATCTGAAGTGTTCTGCTAAGGATGTAAACTCCACTGTCAGAACCTGAAAGGAAAGCCCATACTGTAAAAGTAAAAGCCAGGAGAAAAGGGAAAAGAGCTACTTCGTTGCCTGACTGCCAAATACAGAGAGGATAAAGTAGCACCATGTTCAGCAGTGTCTAAATAAAGGGTGTACTTTGGTGGTGGGTTGCTACTGGTTCAGCCCGGATCGGGCGAAATGGTAGCGGCAGTGGGAGGCTCTGCCCACCCACTGGGCGCTTCTGAGCAAATCAGTAGCAATGGGATTTGAAACCCACTACTGGTGTACTTGACTCTATGTTCACTGGGACAAGAGATTAAAGAAGCTAAAACTGGCATAAGAAGAAAATTTATCTGAAAATAGAAAGAAGTGAGTGAATTAAACAAACCAGACATTTATCCAACTACTTCTGGCACACTAGTTTTATATTAAATGACATCATGCATGTCCAAATATGCATATAAATGTTTAGTCATCTGTGGTCATAGGTCCAGAAACCTTTGGTAATACATCTAAAAGGTTAACTAGATTAGAAACAGCCTGTTTCAGAACGACTGGAAAGTTATCTAATGATATATTTAAATGATATGATAGTTATGAGTATCATAAAATAGGAACTGCTTACCTACTGTTCAATTCTGTTCAGGATGGCATCCTGGAGTAATATCTGAGGGTCAACATCCAGTTTGACTAATTATGTGGGAAATATTAAACACAACTATTGAATTAAAAACTTTAATTCAGGAAATTTACACAAATAAAAAGGATATGTTCTGTTTTCACTGGCTGTTGGTTGAAGCTTCCAAAGATCACATCAGAATTGGCTTTCATAATAAAAGGCATACTGACACCTGCCTTGCCTTAACCCCAAAGTAGAGATTTTTGGTTGGGGAGACCAGTAGCATGTGAAACCAAAGTTCTTAAATAACAAGGTCCAGCACACCGAAGGATTTGATTGATTCAGTTGGTTGATTTGTGCTTAATCCCGACAAACATCTAAAGGTTTCTCATCAGCTAAAAAAAGGACTAAGGTCAACATTTTTGACCACATTAAAGTGACCATGACTGAATACAACCGTTTTTATAGCTTCAGGAGGAAGTGAGATCATATCATTGTAGTCTATTCAGCCACATCAAACTGTGTAAAAGATCATTTTATGACCACAGCTGAGAAATTAATAAAATGTACTTTCTATCATACAGAGTTCTCTCCTGGTGTGTGTGTGTGTGTGTGTGTGTGTGCGCGCGCGCGCGCGCCTATTCACTTGCTACCAATGATGAAATCCTAAGTCTGTGTTCCCCCTTTTTGACAGCATTAGCTTACCTTCTGAGTTTTAACATTGCCATCAGTTATAGAAAAATTATTTCTGTGATTGTTGTTATATCCTTTAAAAAAAAAAAAAATTGGCTCCAGGCAGCATCACAGAAGCAAAGAAACAAAATACCCATAAAAAGAATTAATCACAAATGACTAATTACTTCCTCACCACCATCCTCCTTCCCCAAACCATGAAATATTATCCCCATGAAAAAAAGAAAGCGTATCTTCACTCATGATCTCTTCATGGATTTTATGCACCTAATCAAACTAGAAACACTTCCTACTTTTCTCTAATCATTGTAAAAACAAGTTGGTAATTCTTGCAGATTTTAGATAGCAGAAAAGTAGCTTTGCTTTTATACCTCTCAGGATGTCATTTAAAATTAAAGCCCTTTCCAGGTTCAGATAGAGTTTTGTGGTATACTATAGTCCAGCGGTGGGTTGCCCGCAGTTCAGAGCAGTTCTATAGAACCGGTAGTAAAACTGGCGGGAGGCTCCTCCCACTGACCCCAACGTCATCAGCTTCTGTGTGGCCCCACTGCGAACAGGTAGTAAAGGTAAGTAGAATCCACCCCTGTTGTAATCTTAATATATGGTTTTTCAATTTCTGAAAATAAAGAACATTATTTCAACAAAAAAATTAAAAAATGAAACCAATTTTTTACTCAAATTCTCAGAGATTGGTGAGTCTATATAACATCCTTGGTACCTTCCCCATCAAGTCTACACTCTGATGGTTACCAAAACAAAAAACAAAACCCAGTCTTTTCCATAAGATGTTTTCCATTCTCCTTCACTTTCTGGTTCTCTCTTTTCTTATAACAGAGTGTTAAAATGTTAGAAGCTATTCAGTTTTATGATGTGTCTCCCACCCTGGTAGACCACAATTGGCATATCCACAGTTGTTAATTGCTTTGTTGTCTGGTGTAAACAACTTCTTCCTCCTTCTCTTCCTCTTTTTCTGGCCAGGCAGATTCTAAAATAAATTATAGGAACCACCTACTAGATACATTAGACTTCGAGTTCCATACACCCCAGCCAAGAGAGCTAATATGGAATAGAAGTAAATGGGCAGAGACATAATTGACTGCTCTGTATATCCACCTAAGCCATGAGTGCTTATTATAGCTAGTAAGTGCTATACATCTGAGGATTATGGGAACTGAAATATAACATATCTAGAAGACACTAAGTAAGAAAGAAAGGATATATTATAACCAAAGAGTTATATGGCTGGAATTCATAAAGTACTAAATCAATCTAATAGTCCATATTGCAAATCTTCTGACAGGAAGCAACTTTTCATAGGACCCATCAGCATAAGTTTTGTATCTTGCTTTGGTTTATTTTTATTAATGTATCTAACCTAAATGTAGATCAGTGTTTCTGAATGGGTAAATTACCCAAAACTGAGTAAGAATGGTTTATCTTTGGGTAATGACACAAACACATTACCCACCCAGGGACATTTAAATTGATTTAGATTGCCACATGTATTAAAATATATTTGACAGTCTCTCAAAGTATTCTTATTAAGATGGAAATTAATAAAATTACCAATAATAATTTATTGAAATGACATAGAGACAATTTAATGATATTGTATTTATAATACAGGTAGTCCTCCAGTTATAACCATTCATTCAGCTATCTTTTGATGTTACAACAATGCTGAAGGAAGGGACTTAACAACCAGTCCTCAAGGTTTGAAAAGACTTTCTGATAAGTGATTTTGGATAATATAGGAAAAGGTTTGGGAAGCACTAATGTAGATGAACCTCTCACTACATAGGGAAGATATCAGTTGAAGTAATTATAACATAAAGACATCGTAAGAATAAACCTAGGACAAGCAAAATTCTTCAGAACAATTAAGCAGGAGATGTTAAAACCTTGATGGAACAAAAGAATCTTCACTGACATTTGAAGTACGGTAATACAGGGGTCCCCAGTCTCCGGGCTGCAGACCAGCACCACTAGGCTGCAGCCTGCCAGGAACCAAGTCGCAGAAGCAAGCGAAGCTCCATCCGTACACACGTGGGATCCAGGCAGTGCACAAAAACATGACCCCTGGCCCCAGTCCACAGAAAAACCACTCTCCATGGAACCAATGCTTGGTGCCCAAAAGTTTGGGGGCCGCTTCAGTAAGGAATGTAACACTCTTAAGAGAATGAATACTGGGTATGGCCACAGAAAATGTATTGTCTCAAATATCCTCAGTTAACTTGTTATTAAGTTGGACATATAACAGGGGATCTGTGGGAAAGACTGCTTTGAGATTTGAATGGTATTCACAAAGTTACTTGAAAATTACAGTTCCATATCCCAAAAGATATTTTTTAGCTTAATTTTGGGATGCTTTTCAAGGACAGCTCCATACAGTAGTAGAATTACAGAAATCTAGACAATTAAAGCATGGATCATTGTACCCAGACCTTCTTCTTCCCAGGCAACATTGCAGTAATGAACTCTCTCAGCTGTTGGCTTTTTAAAAGCTAGTTGAACTATTAGCCATTATACACCAGACACCTTGTGTCAGTAAAGCAATCAATGTATTTAATTAAGACTGCAGATATTTCACCCAAAGCACTCTTGTTGTTCTTAATCTATTAAACTCAATAGGGCTTACTTCTGAGTAGAACTGTAGAAGACTGCAGTATAATTAAATGAGTGTTTTGCTGCCCTGCTATCCAAACCCTAAAGGGAGGCAAAATGTCAAGATATGTGTTGAGTTGTTAAAGCCAAAATCATAACAACTTATGGCTTACAGAGTACAAGAAGGAAGTACCAAGATGGAGAGATTTATTGCAAAAACTTTAGTGAGCTTGCCAAAGAGCTATAGCCTAGGAAACAAGCACCAGAATGTCAATATGGTGGCATTTTAACAGCTTTTATTAATATCTGAAAACAAACAGCAGGTGTGGAATGGGCCAGGAACAGCAATTGCATCAACACAATCATATAGCTTGTCATCTGCATATCTATAACCCACTGACCTTTGGGGTTTCTTTCTGTATCCAGAAGCTATGTTCTCATTTATTTGTTCTATTCTGCATTCAAAACATGGTCTTGGAAAGAAAACAGAATCCAAAACCATGAAAACTTGGGGGGGAAGAGTCCTGGTGGATTTCAGAACAAAGCCTTGTTATATATTGCTTCCAGCACAGACCTTTTCTATAAAAAGCAAATGCAAAAGGCGATTGTCTGGGGGAATGAAAATACATTTGAATCAATAGGATAAAGTTAACAGAATAAAAAATAAAATAAAATAGAATGAACCAAATGGGATAAAAATTCCTGTGGATATATTAAAGCTCAGTACCAGATTTAAAAGCAGCTGTGGAACTATATGATGGGCCAAAACCTATTCTGGTGTAACTCTATATAAATTTCATCATTGATGCTTTATACTTGCTTTGGCTTTTTTTTTTTTTTTTTTTTTTTGACACACTGCAAGCTTTCAAGCCTCCAAATAACATTGCTGGAGCTTGATGTGAGGTGAAGACTCTCCCCTCCCCCCGCCCCATACTTCCACACTACTGTAGAGAGAATTGCATAGCAAGAGAGTTCATGACATTACATGAGTTACTGACCAATGAAAGAGAAAATGGCTAAGGGCACAGATTCAGAAGAACATTATTGGACAATGCTAAAAGAGGCACACCAAGGAAGGAAAGGGAAAGTAAAAAACAATAATTCCAAAAGACAAGCCGGGATCAAGTATGGAACCAAAGCAGACATGATAGAGGAATCAACTTCTCTCTTAGTGTGCTTCAGAAGAAATCTATAGTTTAAGCTAGCCAGTACCCTCCATAGTAAGAGCGAAACTCAGATTTTCTTGAAATAGTAATATTTCAACAGAGATAATTGTCTGATGGTGGTGACTGCTTAGATTATTCATTCCAACTACCTTGCAAGGCCACCATTTTGATTCCCTCCAAAGTTCACCAATCAAATCACAGCTTTGTCTAAACAACAAGGTGAGAATAAAGATAGTGGTGGCAGTATTGTAATTGGTTGTGCTAACTAAAGATGATAAAAACTATACTCTAGCAAATCTGGAGGGCACCAAAGTGGAATTACAGTAATTTAGTAAAAATTAGGCCTAGCATGTTCACTGCTTTTTAATAAGAAGATGGGATACTTTGCTTGATAATATTTTTATAAAACACATAACGACAAGTATCACTTACTATTATTTCATCAATCCCATTTCTTGCTGCCCTGAGGGTATTCCCATTCTTATACTGACCTCAGAACATTACTGCTCTGTTTAGGATATCTGTTTAAAGGAATAGCTCTCAGGCATAGCTAAAATACTTGGTTGTCAGCAAATCCTTTGCCTGGATACTACTTCAACATATTATTGTCCCACAGCTTCAATAAATATATTTTTATACACTAATTTAAGTGGCTAATCACAGTCTAAACATATTATATCTCTTTTTATTTTGCTATATATCTTTCTAGCATGAATATTGGTTAATCAATGTGATTAAATATGCACAACCACTTTATCTGATGAAATAACTTATTTACTAATTATAAACATTTAAATATTAAAATTGAAATATCTAAGATCAGCTTCGGTTGGATGTTTTCAACAACAAGTGTTCGGTGCTTGTTGTAAGCAATTCGTGTGTATTTTTTTTTCCGTGATAATAAATGGTTGGTCTGAGAAAATATTTTCATTCCAAGACAATTTTTTAAAATTTATTTAAAATTTAGATAACTATCCATCTTATAACAAACCCCGGGCAACCCCCAATCAAAAATTAAAACAACATAAAACCAATATTAAAACTATAAAAACCAAACACATTAAAAACAAAAACCTGGTGCTGAGCCAAGCTTCTAATATACAGTCGCTTTATCTTATATCAGCACTCGGGGAAAAAGTCAGGTCTTCCGGGCTTTACTGAAGGCTAAGAGACCTGCTGAATTTCAGGGGGAAGAGTATTCCATGGGGCAGGGGTTGCTCTGGAAAAGACTAATTTCTTACATCTCTTAAGGTGATAATGTTTAAGAGAAGAGAATAGGAGTGTTCCCACACTGTCTAACCTGGTAGGATTGATAGATGTCCTTAGAGAAAGGTGGTCATACAGATAACCTAGTCTTCTGCCATATAAAGCTTTAAAGATTATGACCAGCACCTTGAATTCCACCCAGAAAGAAGCTGGAAGCCAGTACAGCTCACACAACAGAGATGTTACATGGGAAAACCTAGGGGGGGGGGCATTACTGTACACAATGCCGTGTTCTGGACCAGCTGAAGTTTCAAGAGCAGCCTCACATAGACCACATTGTAGTAATCCAAACAAGAGATAACCAAGGTTTTCCAGTCCAGAAAAGGATGCAGTTGACACACTAGACAAATCCATGCAAAGCCCCCATTCCCCACATCCATGGCTGCCACCTGTTCATTGAGCACGAGCCCAATGAGGAGGTGCTCCCAGGAGAACCTCCAAATTGCAAACTAGCTCAGTCCAGGGAAATGCCACCTCATCCAGAGTCAAAAATAAAATCTCCTCTGGGCCTGGGGGACCAAAAACCTAGAGCCACTCCATCTTGTCTGGGTTGAGTCAATATTCCTCCCCGTTCAGACCCTTACAGCTTCCAGGCACTCGACCAGCACTGCACAGCAACACCTGTTCAGCAAGAGTGGAGTTATATAATAATTAAGAATCATCAGCATACTGATGATACCAGGCCCCATACCCATGGATGGTCACCAGTACTGAAATACTGTAGCTTTTTCCAATTCAGTCATTGTGAGTGATAAACAACACAGTTAATTGATCATCTACAGTACTTTTTGTTGGTGGTGTTTATAGCTTTAGCATTCTGTTGTTCTCCTTCAGATCTGTTAAAATCTACAAAAATAGCTGGAGTGAGACAAGATCATTTCTATTATCTTATTCCATGAAAACTCCATTGCTACTCTTTTCCTCATCACTTCACAGGGACACTGTTGTGATAATATGGATTTACAGAAAATTCTCTGGAACTTGTGCCTCATTGGGTTTGGGAGGAGCTGAGATCCTGTAATCAGATTTTCAGTTCAGTTTGTCATGTAAGAAGGAGTATTCAGTGCTATGAGAGAGAGAGAGAGAGAGAGAGAGAGAGAGAGAGAGAGAGAGAGAGAGAGAGAGAGAGAGAGAGAGAGAGAGAGGGAGGGAGAGGGAGAGAGAGAGAGAGAGAGAGAGAGAGAGAGAGTTTTTAAAAAATGGATGTAATGTTAGGCAGTGGCATGTAAAAGCTTTAGCTAAATATATTTACCATACTTATCTCTGAGAATCCTGGGTTGTATATAATGGTACAATGAGTGCTAACAGTATTCTAGACACTCAGTATTATCTGAGATTTGTTGGAAAATGACCATGTCTCATAATATACCCAAGTCCTTTCTTTTTTTTTTGCTAGGGATTCTGAGACCTTCATTTTCAACCCCAGAAATAGGCATAGCAAGTTTTTAGAAGAAGAGAATATCATGCATGAGTAGAATTTACCCAATATTTTGTCTGGGCTAATATTTCTCAAACTATTAGGGAAGCCTCCTTAGGAAGATGCAAACAGTTGTTAGGAGAGATGCCAAATCTTTGCTGATTATTTCTTTTCCCAGGTTTCATGTTTGCCTTGACTTGGCCAGGAGGCAAAATGTTGGCTGGTGCTTTTCCCCAGTAACTCAATCAATGTAACACCAGTTCTTTTGTTTTGTAAGAGCTAGAAATGGAGAGACATTTTGCCTTTGGTCAAACCAAAACATATGCTTAGGCATTCAGTGCTTCCACTCTGGCAGACAGCACACTGCTACTGCTCAAGACATTCTCATGCATTTTTCTAAATTATATCCCTGCCTTTCATGTGCTTCAGGTATGGGGCTCAGAATTATGTCAATTAGTCTGTTCCTGCTTTTTGAATATTCTATAATTTTCATCTTTATAAAAGTGCATGCAAAAATGCGTTGTGTACTTATTTTTATTTTTTGCAAAAAAAAAATAACAAGCCTCCCTAGAGTTTAGATAACATTGCATCAACATCTTTGCATTCTATCAGTTCAGAATAGTTTTGTATACTACATTTAAGATTCTGTCGATGCAGAATGTTATCCTCTACTTAGGGAATGCAAAAGATGAACAATGTTACTAAAAGAAAGAATCTTTAACTATTTCTTTAAAAAATGTTCAGCAGAAGACTAAAAGAGCTGTACAAATAATTCTGAGTCCTGAAATGATTCAAGAGAATGCGCTCAATGTTTATCTCATATTGTTTCATTATTTTGTGTGTGTATGAAATGCTTTTTAAAAAGTCAGAAGATATAACCAGATTGGTCATCGTGTTATTTTTTTCTCCTTTGTGACCATCTCATGAACTGAAGACTTTGGTCTGATTGAGTCCTACAGTTTCCTGAAGAGGTTATTAACAGTTAAGATAAACAGATATGGAACTGATGGAACCAGGCTCAAATACATCTTCGGGCTTGATAAAAGAAACTCCAACTACTTCTGCATTTATTTTTTATTTCTAGTTCAATCAAACAGTCCTCAAAATATGCAGGAGATAGAAATCAGGAGACAGTGAACATTACCCCAAATACCACCAAGTGCCTGTCTCTACAGTTAGAGGTGAATTATTATTGTGAAAATATTTCTTCTTTAATGCCCACTACATAAGCTGGAGCATGCATCTCCGTGGGGTTATGCTCTTTCTCATTTATCTGCTGTCCCAGTGTCGAGATCAAATATCCTCATTGCTTTCCACCCCCACCCTCCTCTCATTTTTTCAGAGACAGTCCGTCTCCACTTACGCCTTCTCTCTTTCTTTTCTCTCCTATCAGCAGGGCACTACATAGCTGATAAACTGATAAATGAGAACAGGAATGGTTTGATAGCCATGTTGAATTTGGAAGCAATCTTGTGGTGGTGAAAATTAGGGGACATGCTTCTCGAATGTCACTCAGTGTAACAGCATGACCTTTACTTGAGTACCAGCACTCTCTGCTACCTTGACTTCTTTTAGGAATGCTGCCACTGTTCATATTTCTTTTGAGGCCAATTTAGTGTAGTGGTTACGGTACTGGCCTAGAAATCAGAAGATGATGAGTTCTAGGCCTCCCTTGGCCCTAAAAGCTGGCATTCCCTCTTACGGGGTTGTTCTTGTGGGGAAATATGAGCAGGAGTATTTTAAGTATGTTTACTGAGGTAAATTATATTTATAAAAAGATGCAATAAAGTAAGAATAAGAAAAGTAACAAATTAAGAATCATTATTGTAAGAAGGATTACCAGTTTTGTATTCATATAATTTTTAAAAATCTGTATATTGAATAATATTTAAGGCATTGAGATTTGACCATTGATATACACTGGACAAAATATTATTCTAATCAGTGAGGCGTTTTTAATTACAAGGTAGTAATTAAGAAAGGCATTTGGAGATATGTAGAAATTGAAAATCATTCAATCAGAGTGAAGCAGACTTTTTTTTAAAAAAGTCAGAAAGATAGAATCAATTACAAAACTTTACGTTTTATAACCATAGCACGATTCAAAATTTCCATTTTTTTCAAGGATTTATGTAATGCCTACATCAATGCACAAAACTGAGCAATTGTGCCAGTGCTTGGAAAGTTTCCTATCTTCAACAAAACTCCTTTCATCCCACCTTCCCATTTTGGTCTTAGTTCTGGATTTGGGTGTATGTGGATGAGAGAAAGAGGACAAACGTATTAGGTAGTGTCACTGGGAAGAGTGAGAACACACCTGAAGTCAAAAGATCTCAGTAACATTGTTCTAATTCCTAGGAATACTGTGGAAGTGAACTAAGCTATTACAGTTTAAAGGCCGTGTCACTTGAAAATCCTTATTCTGTTGTCAATGCATTTAACAGATTTTATCCATTCATAATAATATCATTTACGCACATATGTTCTACTTTTATTAAAGTTTCTGCTGAGAATTTTTCCATGCTAAATTACAGAAAGTGGAGCTCCAAATTTCCTGATGCTAATCATACTCTGGAATCGGGATCGTCAAGAGGACAATCTTCAGGACTAAAACAAGATTGGTTAGGCTGTTTTTCAAGCTAAGGATTAAACTACAGAGTCAGCCAAACATTTCCACAGTCCTTATTCCAGGCCTTTAAATTGGGAGAGAGGGAGAAGGGAGAAATGAATACGAAATTCTTTTCAGATTTGAGGATGTTAGGCCCTTTTCTACTTGATTAACTCTGCTCCGGTCAGCTCAGAATTGCATGGTTTACAACTGGTGCTGAGGAGCTGGATCAGACACACCATCTTAACTTCTTACAATGCTTTTGAGTGTCAGAGTACTGAGAAATTTGAAGGACAACAGTTTCCAGCAGCTGAATCCTGCTTAGAACATAGTGCTAGTTGTGCATTGTGATAGTACCTATTGGGACCTTGGCAGTGCCTGAAAATACTATACGCTGACATTGGAGCTGCCTGACAATGAGAAATACAGCATGCCTCAGAAGAAATAAAACAGCTATGGGTGACTTCAGTTAACAATAAATAAGAGAACACAATAAAAAAAACAACCAGCTAATAAAGCCTGCAGGAAAATTCTGTTCAAGGGAAATACTGGAGAACTGGAGAAAGAAGAAACAAGAGTTTTAGGGCATTGCAAGTGGATCAGGTCAGAAATATGGGACACTTTAGACAGCACTATTTTAATACTTTGCAGGGGAAAAATTCAAAGAAATGTTTAATTCCTTTTAAACTGATGACAATCCAGAAAAGAAAAAGTAAACTTTTGTCTGTTAGATTTAAAGCATACTATGTAAAGAAATGCATGCATGTGCATGTATATGAAGATATGTACAGTATACCAAAGAGATGCATTCTTAAGTTCAAAATGAAGGAGAACTAAAGTGACAAATTAAAAACCATTTGCAAACACTTGGACACTTAAGGAAAGTAAATTTCAAATTACTTCTTAAAAATTGCATAACCTGTGGCATAATTTTTGATGCATGTGAACTGAATGAAATGGGTTTTCCTAGTCAACAGATAAACTTCCTATGAACCTCAATTTCTAGATCAGGCAACTGATGCCCTGAGTCTTGAATAACCATCTGAGGAAGACATTATTCAGTTTGCAATGTGACTATTTTTAGCCCAATTGGACTCTATTATATGATTATATTATTATTCTCCAAGAGTTTCAACCATATATTACAGCCTGCCAAGTTTATAAATTGTCCCACCTCTGTTTGTAAATCCAAGCTATTAAGCCTTTGAAGAACAGTCATAAATAGGCTGTATTTTGTTATGTAAGAGTCTGCAAGATTAGATTGACAATAACCTTTAGGATTGTTTGAATTATTGTTCCTCACTGTCATTGGAGCATCTAAAAATATTTTCAAAACTGTGTGGAAGAGAAAGAAACAGAAGTTGAGCACCCATTGATGCTCAGGGTGTCTGCTGAAATATTTGAATGGATATAATCCAGCTTCAAAAAATTATTCTAGTGCAGACAGGCAGACAAAGACTTGCAAAGTGGAGAACCTTGCTTTGCTCTGCCAGATTGAGAGAAAGTCTGGCTCCAACAACTCTGTGCAGATGCTTTAGCTTTTAAAGGCCAAGACAACCTGCTAGAGCTATTTTGTGCAACATCAAATTTTTACTTCTCCATTGGCAGCTCCCTTCTCATAAAGCAGTTAATTTCCCTTCCCCTTATGCCTGCCAGTTTAAAATGATAGGGTGTTAATGGTTCAGGCCAAAGCACATTTTTTAATTTTCCAAATTGTGGCTGCTTTTCTCCTCTCCCAGCTATTATTCCTGACCAAAGCCCAGCATGAGGTTGTTTGTTTTGATGTATTTTTAATCCCATCCTCCTCGTTTCCCCAGTTTCACATGGCAGCCAACCACATTACCCTATATAAAAGCTTTTCCTCTGGATTGCTGGCAGCCAGACTTCCAAGCCCAGCTTGCAGTTTTCCCCCAGAGTAGCTGGATTGATTGGCTACAGGCAGAATGGGCACGGTTCTCCACTGCTTGGACCGAAATGGAACCATCTGTTACACCTCTAGTTAAAAGTACATAAAGTTGAGCATTTGTGTGTAGACAATACCACCCCTGATACACTCCCCACCGCACATCTCACTCGCACTTTGGCAGAATCTCACACCATGATGAGGCCCAGTGCAGGAAAACCGGCACTTCAGCTGTGCTGGAATGAGGCAAAGCAGCGACTGCAGTGCATAAATCAACCATTGCTTGCTTCATTGCAGTCCTTGTCTTTGACAGGCCTACTAAACAGGGGTGGGCACAGGCTGGGGATCACATGCATAAAGCCCAGCATTTGATAGTGTTCTGCATCTTGGGGTTTATCCAGTTACAATTATATTCCCAATCTTTCTTTCAGTCACAGACAGAGCCACACAAATTCATGATTTTTGTCTTTTATTTCAGGTTATTTGTATTGGCTCCAAGAAATACAGTTCTTTTTGAAAGCCACCATTCAAATTTTATTTGCTTGGTGTCATTGGTATGATCTCTCCAAAGTTCTGCATTTTTCAGTTCTATTGTTTTCAGCAGAAAGGTGGACAAAGTCCTTCACAATTTTCCACATAAATCGGTGACACTTCTGTGGTAGCATCATGCCCATTAATTTTATTTCAAAGCCACTTTTTTGATAACTTAGATGAAAAGCCTTTATGGAGGTCCTACCTACCTGCCCATGGTAGACTGGACTGCAAGTGACCATCTCTGCCTTTAACTGATTCTTATTTCACTATGTTTTCTGATGCCAAGGCCACTGTTGCCTATACACTATTGCCATTTCAAGCCAACTATCAAAATTTCAAAATTCCAATTCTATATTAAGAAAAAGTTAATAGCAGCCAGTATAAATGATATTAATAAATTACCTTACTTGGATTACAAAATCTCTCTGAGTGTCATTAAGAAAATGTATATCGGTTTATTTTGTATGGTTTATTCTGCTTCTGCCACACATTTGGCAGAACATTATGCAAGGCATTGGAGTTCTGTTTGAAACACTGAAAATGTCAGCGAGGTCCACCTCGAATTTTGGAAAGATTATTTAGGTTTTCTTGTGTTTATCTTTCACATACGCAGGTTGAAGGAACTTTTGAATAAAAATAGTTTAACAGGAGAGATGCACAGTAGAACCATTCCAAAACTGTGGAACTTTATCTAATTGTGACCCCTTCTCTTTTAAGATGAGCTCTTCTGCACTACCAGAAGAGCTCTGGTAGCGCAGCAGACTAAAGCACTGTTAGTAACATCAGCTGCCTGCAATTACTGCAAGTTCAAATCTCACCAGGCTCAAGGTTGACTCAGCCTTCCATCCTTTCTAAGGTAGGTAAAATGAGGACCCAGATTGTGGGGGCAATAAGCTGACTTTGTATAAAATATACAAAACTATGAAGGCTATTGCTTAACGCATTGTAAGCCGCCCTGAGTCTTCGGAGAAGGGCGGCATATAAATCAAATTTTTAAAAAAATAAAAAAAAAATTTAAAAAGTGTGTTTACATAAAAATTGTCGTTTTCTTTAATTCTTTTTTAAATTTTCTTTCTGATACACAACAGAGAATTTTGCAATGATACTATTATTTTTTGTCTATGCTAGCTAAGAATTTAAATGCTGACCAGATAGACACAATTGATGAGAAAGAACAATGATTAATATGCTTTGTTTTCAGTTTGAGTACACTAGCCATAATGTGCCAAAACATACTACCATTTTGTGCATTTACTGCTGGGAAACAATGGTGCATGTGGATGAATATAATTAAGTCTGGTAGTTCAGTTTTTTGGGGGGTTTTTTTTTAGTGTCAGCCTGCGTTAACCAAAGCTATGATGGATAGTACAGGTATTCATGGTCCTATTGGTCATAATACTTGTAAGAAGTTTAGTATCCTATTAAATGTCACTTTTAAGATTAGCACTCACCCAACAGAATGTATGGAAAGAGGGTGTAAGAAAAGAAGATGTGGAAGCTGCTTGTAACAAAGTGAACAGAATTGCATTAACAAGAGTATGTGGAGTTACTAATCCTTTTCAATAAAGGTTTGATTATCAATAGATCAATAAAGTATAAGAGATTATGGATAAGAAAAGAAATGCATTCAGTATAAAAGAATGATTGTTGCAATAAATAAAGACAATAGAAAATATATTGTATAATGTTTGAAGAGAAAAAAAGTAACGGCAAAGTGTGGTAGTAACACAAGAGTAAGAAATAGTTCAGACTACAAGAAACAGAGTGACTTTGAGAAAAATAAAAATATTCTGTGGATGAAACTGAATAAACAAGCAGCTTCCAACAAAGTGGAAGGATTTAAGAATAAAATTGATGACATTATTTGGGATGTAACTCAAGAGAAGGCACACCGAAAGTAATATTTTAGGTACATGGTAAGAGAACTAGTCTGGTGTAAGGCACCAGGCTAGACCATGCGTTCTAGTCCTGCCTTAGACATAAAGCCATCTTGATGACCTTGGTCCATTCCCTCTCTCTAAGCCAAGAAAACTTCAGGGACTGGTCCAGGCAGTTGCTAGGAATCAACAATGGAGGTACGCATACATATACACACCCATATGAATGAATGATAGTGATATGTCAAAAAGAGACATGGAAACAAATACTATTTATGTTACTGTGCAAGAATAAATGATGAAAAGGAAACCATAAATGCTATGAGAATGTTGACAAATTATAAGATGAAGATATAGATATACTTGAAAGCCAGCTTGATGTAGTGGTTAAAGCATCACAAGGAGACCTTGAAATGTAGTCCTGCCTTAAGGGCAAAACTAGTTCAGTGACCTTGGGTCACTCAACTCTCTCTCTCAGTTCTAGGAACAAGGCAAAGGCAAATCACACCTGAAGATTGTTGATAAGAAAACTGGAGGGATTTGTCTCAATAGTTACCAGAGTTTGTTACTGGAGAAATGTGGATGGGGCATATAGTTCTGAAAGAGGGTTTATTAAAAAAGACATTTGCATTTTAGAAGGAAAATGGAGTGAATGATAACAAATTCTATGTAAATGGCAAAAATGGGTAAATTTGGATCATTTACTAAGGATGAGAGAATCAATGGAGACATTTTAAAATGTGCAAAGGCTTACATAAAAGTAATGAATGTGATCTATTGTAAAGAATGTTTGTCAAAAGAAATAAAAATGGTGGTGTAGAAGAACAGGCTTCTACTTCATACAAGTGAGAGAAGCAAAGTATCAGGAGGCAATAAGACACATAATAATACCAATAAGTTGTTGTGTAGCTGAATCAGGGAAAAGGGTACCATGGTTCCCTAAATACCAAAATATTTATTTTTGCATAAATGGGAAGTAAAGAAGTAAACTTTAATCTAAGTTAGTGATGCAATATATGCTTTGAATATCAAAAGTTTTATATTACTAGCAAAGCTGAAAGCAACAAGGCCTCAGCCCATCAACTAAAGCTTTGTAAAACTACTTTCAAACCATAGACAATATTAGTGAGAGTAGGAACATTTTTAAGTCAGGTTGAGCTATGCCTTCATGGGCACATCCAGATAGTTTTCTTGGAACAATGCAAAAGTGTTCTGGCATTGTCTTCTTTGTGATAATTCTCCAAGTTCCCAATCCAACCTGGCAGTCCTGATACCACCTAACAGAATGCTATACAAATACTAATCGGGCTTGCCCTTACTTAGTTTCTAGGTTTAGGTCTACTAGGTACCTGCTGAAACAGTAGTAGGTTAGATGGACAGCATAGCCTCAACAGATGCAAACATCTTAGTCTACAAGAACAGAAATGATGTATCATTAACCAAGCTTCCAGAAAGGCAGAATCAATTCCAGAACACAAATTTCCTAATTCCTCTGCTTATGCTTGTGTCTGTAATTGTGCCCTGAATTTTCACAAGCATTTTTATTTTTCAGTAGTCTAAAGTTCTCCTATACTGTAGCCATATTTCATTCTCTCCATTGTCTGTTATAGCAATAACTTTTTCTTGGCCTAAGAGTTGTAAAAGTTTCACAGCTTTAACACAAATAATCATTAAGACATTCCCTTAATGCTATCAGGATCCAGTTTCCCCTTTGAATATGAGCTTTTATCTTCTAGTTCAGTACAACATATACCTGCATGGCTAGGCCATGAACTCAACTAGTGTGTGAATCCAAGGCTAATTGCTTTCTTGTGGATGTTGACATGCATTTTTCATATGATTGCTCTGCTATTGTGTCCAAGTGACAGCAACATACACTGGCCCAGAAACTTACCATAGAATTTCAATCTCACCTTTTTGCTCCCCAGTGTTGTGATTTCTCTGAGCTGCTTCACTTCTATTTCCTGTGTGTTACTATGGGTCATGGGGCAGAAAGGCCAGGGGCTTGAATTCTAGGAAGAGACTATGGCACTTGCTTCTTTCTTTCTCTGTTGTGACCTAGACAGCTCATCCCTTTCTTTTGAATAAACTCACAACTCACACTTTATAGAAACATTTCCATTTATACCCTGTACAATTTTTAAAGGGGGTAGATTTTTACTACAGTTTCTATTGTTGTTGTTTGGCCATTTTGTGTTCTTATATCATTCGCAATGCCAGTGGACTTTATCACTGATTGTGACTCTGTCTTTTACTGCTTACAGCTTCTCCATTTTTCCCTACATGATTAGTGTTTTCAGTTCTAGTCTCTTGTGCTATTGCTTGACACAGGCATAATATATCTACATGGTTTGGTTTTGTTTGAGGAGATTTGTATGTCACATGTAAATAGAACAGAATGCACACTTATTCTTTGATGTAGGAAACATTTATTGCATTATTTTTGACCTGATTTCAAAGAAAATCCCAGTTCAAACAATAGCTATGATACGAACTCACTGTAAAACATAGGACAAATTATCAGTTTATCCCAGTTCCATTGTAAAATGGGTATAATAAAAATATTCATTACAAGGTTGTCCTGAAGAAGAAAGATATAACCGCATACTAAAAAGTACCAAAGATTTAATATCTCTATTTAAAATTGCAACTATGTTTCCACTCCTAGTCATTAAAAAGGAAAACTTCTTGATATGATAAAAATCATTTACATTTATTTATTTGTATCCCACCTTTATTATTTTTACAAATAATTCAAGGTGGCCTCTTCCTCCTCCTATTTTCCCCACAACAACAACCCTGTGAAGTGGGTGAGGCTAGGAGAAATTGGCCCAAAATCACCCAGCTGGCTTTCATGGCTAAGGTGCAATTTGAACTCATGGTCTCCCACTTTCTAGCCTGGTGCCTTAGCCATTAGACCAAATTGGCTCTGTCTGCAGTGTAAAAATTGAAGTTAAAACAGGATGGATTTAAGACAGTCTTTGTCTGAAGCTAACACCACCAGTGAATTTGTGCACATCTTAAGCTCTTTGTTGTGTACTGATCAATTTGAGGTGTGCTAGTTTGCAATAAGATTGTGTATGTTCTTGATACTGTGGTTGCTACCCAAAAATATTATCACTCCAAGTGGATTATCATCTGCTACAGTGTTCCTGTTTTGACTACCATGCTATTCGGATAATAATTCCATTCCAGTGGCCAGTGTGATGGTATGAACCATGTTTGCATTTTCTCTCTCTCTCTCTCTCTCTCTCTCTCTCTCTCTCTCTCTCTCTCTCTCTCTCTCTCTCTCACACACACACACACACACACACTCACACACACACACACACACACACACACGGCATCTACTGGGAAGATGGGTTGGCAGAAAACAATTATTCACACTTTAATAATCAAGTCCCATCAGGGCAGCAGTTCCGACATGAGTTTGTTGTGTAGATGCTCCGACTCAGAGCTGCTACATTACATACCGTATTTTTTGGAGTATAAGATGCACCTTTTTCCCCCTTAAAAGGGGGTGAAAATTTAGATGCATCTTATACACCAAATGTAGCCATGCCCACCCACTGGCCCCCACCCTTTGGCCTCTGCCTCGCAGCAGTTACCTCCTTGCAAGCAAACAGCAAGAAAAAATAGCTCCTTTCAGCTTCAGCACAGCCTAATTAGCACAAGTTGATTGGATCGGTCTCCCAACTCTCAGCTGATTTGCTCTCAGCTGTTTTGCGCAGGGCTCTGCTGCTTGCTGCAAAGAGGTAAATTGCTGGAGCAGATTTTTTTTTCCTTGTGCTAATCAAGCTATGCTGAAAACGAAAATGAAAGTAAAGCAGGCTGTTTGCTGCAATGAGGCAAAATTGCTCAGAGGCGGAGGGAGATTTCTTTTTCTTCTTTTCCTCACCAAAAAAGGTAGGTGCGTCTTATACTCTGGTGCGTCTTATACTCCAAAAAATATGGTAGTTCCATTCAAGAGCTGAAAAGGATGGGTTAAAATTGAATGTGTAACTTTTTTCCCTCCAAGATATCAGAGCAGAAATTTTCTATACCCCTTCAGCTCTGACAAACAGTATGGTCAAATATGACACATTGGACATTATAGTTAAACATGGTGAGTCTTCCATATCCAATCTCAGCACCACCCTGGCTCCAACAGTATAGGCTAATAACCACTACAAATTCAGTCTGAATATCCTTACCATTTTTATACAAAGATTCTCCAAGAAAAGTTCTACAGGAGTAGGTACATTACTGATTTTGCTATGACCCCCATTTCCCATACATATTTACATTTGAAAAAGAAGAATAATAGGAGAAAAAACTGGCTTATCATCAACCTGAAGAGTCAGGCCAAGAGCTTCTGGCAGAATTGACTTTCAGTACCCCAAAACTGTATTTTGGGACTAAATTTCCTAATTACAAGGCATAGTAGCCCATCAAAAGAAGTGAGGATAATGGAATGAGAAGCAAAGAGCAGAGGACACCAGACTTCAGTGAAGAAACTTTAGTTTATTTGGTACTCTGAATCCAGCTTTTAAAATGATTATCTCTGGGTAGAGACTAGGACATTTTCTGTATAAAAATCCCTGTGACACTTGCTGAAACAATCTATCATGCAGGAGTAGCAACATTCTTCCCAGGTCTCTTCTGGTTCTGAACCTAAGCCTTATAATTACTGAGCTACTGAAGTTTCTCAATGGAAATCAGCAGGAGAGTTTTAAGAGAGGGTCCCATTTCTCCTTCTAAGTTTAGAGTTCTATTTGGCCAATTTAAGAACATTAAAAAAGGCTTTCTATTGATGATACCCTAAGAAGCAAAAGTAGAGATCATTGCCTGTGATATGTTTGTTTTCCTGCCAGGAAAAAAAAACTCTGGGATATATTTGCAGCAAATACAACCTTGAAAACAATGCTGAAGGACTGAAACAGTAAATAGCCACATTTTTCACTTGATAAGAAATGATGAAAATTATTAATTCAAAGAAAGGAGGCTCTAGAACAGGAACAGACAACAGACCAGATGAGGAAGACAGACAGAGGGACAAGCACAGTGGATGGGAATAACAGTCCAGAAGCAAGAGATGTAAAATATGTGTCAGAAAGAGATTTCAGACATTCACAGGTAGAAGAGGTTCTGAGGATTCAGGGGGAGAAAAGGAGTTACAGTAGAAGAATTGTGTGAAAGATGTGAATTCCTGAAGATGCAACTGTGCTCTTTAAGAGAATAAAGAGAAGACTTGCAGTAGTGAGTAATCCACTGCTACAGGAAACTGAACAGAGGTATGTCAAGTAAATTCATAAATTTGTGAATCTGAAAGAGCAGAGATCAAGGATAAGACAAAACAAGTCACAAGACTCATCAATAATCCTAATACACTGTACATGGGGACAAATGGTCCTACAAAAAATAGCTACAGCCATACCATATCTACCATAGTTTCTTTTTTCATAATGCGCGATGGTAACTAGGCAGAGACCAAGCTTTAGTATAAAAATACTTCACTAAATATAACGGTTAAAGTACAAAATATACTTGCTAAATACTGAGATTTTTTATTTGTGCCACCTTTAACCTTACTCTTTAGTATATCTAAGGTTTTTTTTCTTAATTTCAATTTTGTTTGATAGAAGTAGGCTTCTGTTTTTAACCTTGAAGGGTTTTTTTCCTACATCTTTTTCTGCCCAAGCACCAAGTTCTTCACTTTACTCCTCCCATTCTGTTCTCTAATTATTTACCTCCATTATCCCTTTTCTCCTCCTTTTATTGCTTTCCAACTCAGCTCTTAGACTTTTATTGCTTTTCCTATCTCTTTTTTCCTCTCTCCTCCTTTTATTTGAATGTGTGAAGGGTGAAACTGCAGAGGTTTTCCCCATAGATATCATAGATAAAGACTGCTCCCATGTGTCATTGCACATGATAGGTCAATGTGCATAATCTTGCAAATTGCTGTCCACATCATTCACAGATATGTCGTGTCTCTCTACTGTGTTTCCTTGCATGAGTTTTTAGATTTCTCAAAGTTGCATATTGCAGTTTACAAGCATCTCATGTGGCTTTTCACTTTGCCTGACAAGTTGGGTGATTAACTTTTAAAACAAGTTCTAAAAGAGCAATAGACCCTGCACTCCTCAGTTTTGCCTGCACAAGTCCCAAATCATTAATGGCAAAGCCAGGGAGTAGGGAGCATGGGTTGTAGAATTCTTTCAAACTCAGCAACTGCACAAACATCCTTATCAGTGGTTTTGCAAAACTATATAGAGTTTTCTAACAGCACTAAATGCATAAAGGAATGGATTTTGAAAGATTCAGACTCCCCACTTTCCACAGCCATTGATTAGTTGATTAATCAGGTAAATGCTCTTGAAGGTCAATTTGATATACTGGATTAGGCTGCTGGATTAGAAATTAGGAGGCCACGAGTTTTAATCCTCCACTTGGGATGCAGTTGGGCTGGGTGTCATTGAGCCAATCTCTCTCGATGTAACCCACCTCATGAGATTGTTAGTGAAGGGAAAACAGGAAATGGAAGCATTGTGCATGGTATTTTGAGTTGTTCAGAATAAAGGTGACAGATAAAACAAATAATCCATTTTTTAAGAAAAATATTTCAAACCAGATACTACCTGAAACTTATCAGAAAGGTGATATGAAATTTATGAGAAATAGCAGGTATGGTGGCTGAGCCCAGCTTGAAGCAACTAGACTCTCCCAGTTCTCCAAATAGAATGACCAGGAAGGCAGTGGCATAAGGGCCAGAGAAGAAGCTATGGCCTTTCACCATCTTGATTCTGGGCTGGACCCAGCCTCTCTAGTTCACAGGCACCAAGATGGGCAGTGAAATGTGGCAGATCATACACAGCTGGACTAATATTGGTTGCTGTAGACATAACTAGTATTTATTTATAATGTATCAATCAAATCAGCAATCCACCCAATTCATAGTGATTCTGAGCAATGTACAAGATAAAAACATTCCAGTACACTAGTAAAAAATAATGTGACATCTTGGAGAATAAGATACAAAACATATTAATAAAATTCTCCTAGCAATACATGTTTCCTAATCTAGTGCTGGTGGGGGGAACGGAAGCAAAGTCTTTAAATCTCATTTAAAAGACAGCTCATTTGAGACAACTCAAACTTCTAGGGCGATACTTTCATAGAGGGCAGCCACTTCACCACAGATGCACATAATCTAGGTCTCAGCAAGTGGCATTGTTTTAAAGATGAAACCTGAAGCACACACCCATTCTGTCAGATCTTATCAAATGGGAAGAAGCAATAGGAAAAAGAACAGAACTAGGTCTTTGAATTGCATCTGAAAGCTTAGATAGCAAAAAATGTTACATGGATGAACTAATCGGCACTTATAATTGCCTGCTCCACCACCTTCTGGACAAACTACAACTACCAAGTGATCTTTAAGGGCAGCCCTATGTACAGCATATTGCAATAGTTCCCCCACATGGTGACTAAAACAAGAATGAGAAGGGATTCCACAGCTCAGGAAAGGTACAATTCAGAACTAAAGTTAGAAAACCTTTATAATGGGAGAATCTGAAATACACAGTCACTAAGCATTGTCAGGATTGAGTTTAAGCCTGTTCCTCCCCATCCAGGCCCAAATAGACTGTCTCACGCATGGGCTAAAATGGAAAATGAAAGCAATGTCATGGGGTAGATGAGAATATACAGACAAGGAAAGGCCCATAGTCTACAAAATAATGAGCAGAGCACAAAATATATGGCAAGTATGATTTAACAAGTAAAACAGAAACCTAGCCAGGTGAATCTCATGACTGAAGTACACCAGTTACATACAAATGGTTTAAAAGGAACAGAAGCAATAGAAAGAGAGGAAGAATTAGTAGTCTATGTTAAAAATATCCATTCTTGCTTAGAAATCCAAATGAATGAATTTAACAATCCTACAGAGAGCATCTGGGTTACAATAAGAGGAGGAACAAATAAACACAATATTGGTGTTAGTGTCTACTATCGCCCACCCAACCAAGGAGAAGATGCAGATGATGCCTTCCAAAAACAAACTGTAGAGCTTTCAAAGAGGCATGAAATTGTAGTGATGGGAGACTTTAATTACCTTGACATCTGTTGGGAGACAAACTCTGCCAAGCATGGTTCTTCCAGGAATTCCTGACTTGTCTTGCTGGCAACTTTCTCTTTCAAAGAGTGCAAAAAGGCACAGGAGGATCAGTTACCCTTGACATGATACTAATCAAAAGGGAATACTTACTTGGGGAAGTGGAAATAGTGGGAACATCTGGAGATAGTAATCATGTAATGTTGGAGTTCTTGATTTAAGGAAAGCTGAAACTGAGTGTTGTCAAATATATCTTGTACTTTATAAAGCAGACTTTAAAGTAAATCAAATAATTAAGTAGGGTGTTATGTCAAGGGAAGCTAGTAAGAAAAGGAGCTCAAGATGAGTGGGAGTTCCTAAAGGAAAAGGAAATTAAAATTACATGTACTTCAGCTGCTCAACGAAGACAGCATAGAAAAGGCAGAGTTACACAATTCTGTACTCTTCAGAAGGTGGGGGGAAACTATGCATTCCATCTGGAAATTGTGAACAGTAGGAAAAAGGGGAAATAGGAAATTTGAGACTGAGAAACATGATCAAGGAATGCCTCTTTATTTTGAAGGACTATAAATCTCCAGAAACAGAAATAGCTGCATTCTAGAATAATGAAGGAACTGCTTGGTTCTCAGACAGAATCATAATATTGTCCTAATATTTCCAAAATATATTTTGGGAATCCCAGGAGAATGAATGAAATGGCAGATGATTAAAGGAGTGCAAATGTCTTTATCTTCAAAAGGGGAGAAGGGCTGTGGTCAGGAGAGATATGACAACCTATAGAGCAGTCTGACATATATACCTACAAAGACTCAAAAGCAGCTCATAAATCATTCTGTAAGTAGCTTGAAAATATAATGGTAATTGATTTTTTAAAAAGCATGGATTTCTCAAAATAGATTCAGACTAATATTATCTCACTTTTTGATCCAGCTTTCTTAAGAGATTCTGGGAATTCTATAGACATAATACACTTTGACTTCAGCAAAGCATTGGATAAAGTATATTATGACATGCTGATTATCAAGCTACTTACATGTGGGCTGGATGACATTATAATTTAGTGGATACATAGCTGACTTGAAAATTTTACCCACAGTGGTCATCAGCAAAATAGAGATAGGTGCCAAATGAGGATACTGTGAGGATCAGCCCTGGCTGAGTATTCTATTTTTTATTATTTTCATTAATTATTTGGATGGAAAGATAGAGAAGATGTTTATCAAAATTGCAAATAACAAGACATATTCTAGAAGGTAGAAATAAAATGCAAACTAATCTTGATAAGTCAGAGAAATGAACTGAGAAAATAACATTAAACAGAGACAAATTTAAACTTCTTCACTCGGAAACAAAAGTCAAATGTATAGGTATAGGTTAGTGTATGTTTGGTTATGTAATGGAATTTGTGAGAAAAGATCTTGGATTGTTCATTCAGTCATTCATTATGTTTCTTCTAATTCTTTTGTGATCCAATGGACATCATTTTGTCAGAATGATAGAAATTCTGCAACAATCCAACTTCACATTATATGTTCAAAATATTTAACATTTAGCTTCATTATTTGTGCTTCCAATGTGTAGTTTGATTTTGTTTCTTTTCTGTGCTTTCAGGTCAGTGTTGACTCCTGGCAATTCCCTGAACGAATCCCTGTAGTTTTCTTGGCAAAATTTCAAGAGAGGTTTGTCGTTGCCATCTTCCTAAAGCTAAGAGAGAAAGATTCGTTCAAGTCAGCCAGCTGACTTCATGCCCAAGGCAAGACTAGAATTCAGTCTCTTGGTTTCTCTCCTGGTACCTTAACCACTATATTAAACTAGCTGTTCATCAATATTGAGCTGTGGTAGCTGTTATTGTAGTCCATGTTATTCTCAACAGTTTTCTCCAGCACCTCACTTTTAAAGTATTTTTTTCTTTATTCAGCCTTTCTTATGGTCACAGCCATATGTTACAGCTAGAATCATCATATCAGTAAATGCCTTATCAGTAAATGCCTTTGTTATCATTATGATGACTTTAATATGGATATGAGCCATCAAGTCAGTGTCAACTCTTAATGAGCACATACATTTTCTTCCAGATGATCTATCCCCAGAAGCAAGCAAGCATGAATAAAGGATGAACTTTTGGAAGACTTACAGAACTATCTTAAGGTCTTCCAACAGTTCATCCATTACTGCTGGTTGCTCTCTTTTCTTTTATTTTTCCCAGTGTTACAGATTTCTTAGGAGAAGTAGGACTTGCATAACACATCCAAACAATGACAATTTGAGCCTGGTCATTTCTACCTGAAGTGAGAATTCTGAATTGATTTGTTCTATGATCTATTTGTTTTCTTGGCTTTCTATGGAAGTCTTCTCCAACACGAAGTACAAAAGTATCAAGACTCTATTCTGCTTTTTTTTTGGATGTGAGTTTTCACTTCCATAGATGCTACAGAGAAAATGGTGACCTGAATTGTTCTGATCTTGATAGGTATAGATACATCACAGCATCTGAATATATTTTCCAAAGTCATCATTATTGCTTAACCAAGTTCTCGTTTGTGACAAATTTCTTGAAAGCTGGTCCCTTTACTATTGATAGTCAATCCTGTAAAGCAGAAACTATTCTCCACTTCTTTGATTACTGTTTTGAGACTAGTTCCTGTACCTGTTGTTATTAGTTTGGTCTTCTTTATATTTAATCTCTACTTACTGTACTCCTTGATTTGAATGTTAAAGTTTGCAGATCATTTCGGCTATCAAAGTGGTGTCATCAGTGTAGTGCAGGTTATAGATATTTCTTCTTTCAGTTTTAAAGTGGCTTTTTGTACTTTTATATTTTGCCTAAATCTGTCACAGTTTTTTCAAAAATAGCAAGTGTTTATTTTATGACTACCATCCCTGTGATTTTTTTTGTTTTGTTTTATTGATATTTCAGATAAATTCAACAGCTTAATAACTAAGTTATGTAACATTTCCTTTTTTGGACAATGGAATATAAGCAACTGTTTTCCAATCCCTTGGCTGCTGCTGGGTTTTCCACCGCAAATAAGCAGAGTGATGTGATTGCAAAAAAGGCAAATGTAATTTTACCCTATATCAACAAAACTCTAATTCCAAATCATGGGAAGTAATTGTTTTTGTTTATTCTGCTTGTGTCCCCCACTGAGCACCATTTCTGTTTCGGAATGATTCAGAAAAACTGGAACAATTTCAGAGAATGGCAACAAGGATCATTCGAGGACAAGAAACCAAGTCCTATGAAGACAGACTGAAGCAGTTCCATTCAATCTGAGAAAAAAAAGGAAGAATATGATAAGACTCTTCAAATACCAGAACAGGTGTCACATAAAAGTTCCCAACCTATTTTCTCTCATTCTGGAGTGCAAGACTTGGAATTCTCTAATGAATTTAAATTACAGGAAGGCATATTCTGATTGAACATTAAGAGACTAATCCTATCAGTAACAGTAATTTGAAAAAGGAACCAATTATGGAGAGAATTGGTAGCTCCTCTTTCAATGACTATGCTGGAGTAGAGGGAACATCTGCCTGTGATAATCTAAACAGAGGGATGGACTCAGTGACCTAAATAACCCCTTCCAACTCAACAATATTCTACAACTGGCCTTTGTTATTTATATCCAATTTACTGCTCAATTGCTTTCAACTTGCTACTTTATTTTTCCTCTTTATCTTGACTGGGCTATTGTTGACCCTGCCTTTTTCTGCCAATCTTATTGTGAATCAACTTGGATTGTTCAATCCCAGACTGAGATTGGACTGCCATTTGTCAGAAATGGTGTATGGTCTCCTGCTTGGGTGAGGGGGTTGGACTAGATCGGGGTCACCAACCTTTCGGACCTCAGGGATCATTAAATTCATAATTTTAAATCCCACGGACCACTAATATGATCTGTCTAATGACTGGCTGGGTGGGCATGGCTAGGTGATCATGTGACTGCATGGGCGTGGTCAATTCAATGTCACTCACATTGAGGAGCACCTCGCTGGCTTCTATTTGCCCTCCCCTCCCATCCACTCCTCGCCTTCCCATCTGGGCTTCTTAAGGCCCCAACAGGAAGCAGTTGTTGGAGCTAAGCAGCCACCACAAGAAAGAGTTGGCAAAACAGCTCAGTTCAAATTGGATCTGACCGAGAAGGAGACTCAGTAGAAACACCTCACTGAGGACTACGAGCATAGGCTTTCCAAGCAGAGGGAAGACCTGCAGGAGTGCAAGGCCAGGTACCAGTGTCTGGAGGCTCAGCGGGCTGAGATGGTCAGCCAGTTCCAGCCCATGATGCAGTCCCACTGGAACAAGGCCCTCTGGCTCTTCGCCACCAGCAGCACTTCCCTCCACCCTTTGCCCAAAGCCCCACACCAGGAGGCTGAAGCAGACCCCAAGTTCGAATTTCTGCCCCCCTCCAACCCACAGAAGAAGACCCCGAAAGGGGAGACTCTTTGCAGCAACACAAACATTCATTGCACATATCCAGCCGAGGGGCTGTAGTTTGAGGATCCCTGGATTTAGTGCAATACAAAAATGCAAATAATTTTTCTGCGGACCACCAAAATTTTCTCACGGACCACCAGTGGTCGACGGACCACCAGTTGGTGAACACTGGACTAGATGACCTACAAGGTGCCTTCCAATTCTGTTAATCTTTTAGACTGTTTCAGTGATGGGTTGCCCCCAGTTCGGAGCAGTTCGCAAGAACCAGTAGTAAAACCAGTGGGAGGCTCCACCCACTGACCCGGACGTCATCAGAAGTGATCTGTGCATGTGCAGAAGAGTGCGTGCAGGCACGATGCAAACCAGTAGTAAAGGTAAGTAGAACCCACCCCTGGATTGTTTGTCTAAATATTAACTAAAAGGTTACAAACTGGTTGCTGGAATCAATAGCCAGAACATTCTTATAGTAAAAATAACATAGGAGCATGATCACTTATGTGACATAACAATGTAATTATTTTAAAGTGCTATGTCAACTATATCCCCTAACATAATTATCATCTATATTAATTAGCTATTAATTTATCTAATATTGTTTTGAATGTCTTCATTGTTTTATTCTTGGTGTATTGTTTTTCTATCTATGTGGTCACTAGGAATTGACAACAATATAATGGCACATAATCTGTTTTATTGTTTGCTATGTGATATGATATAGACTTTTTTTAACCATGCATAAAGAATGACATTTTCCAATTTTGAAATAAAGAGTTCTTCTCTCTTTCAATAATCACTCTTAAAAAACGAAGTAATGAAGAGAGAAAGCAGCCTAGAAAGTTATCTGTGCCAGCAAAGCTTCTGTTTAAGCGGATGGTTTTCAACATAAGACATTAGGAAATCTATAAAATGCTGCATGTGGCTTTATTTAGCAGCCTGTCTTGTTCTGTCCACGCCAACCCTGGCCAATGCTGCAATCAGACATTTTTTGTAATAGGAACATTAAGTTAAGGATTGCAAACTCTACTGCTCCTAGCTGGAGGGAAACAACATTTTATGAGATGCTTTACAGAGACTTTTTTACTTTATATAATACAGACGATGATATTATATTCTCCTTCTTAAAGAGAAGCAATAATGTGTGTGCGCGCATGCGTGTACATGCACATGTGTACATACAGGCAAACACAAACACGCCAACCCTGCAAACAAACAATAAAGTGAAACATAAATAGAATATAATGCCTGCAATGATGAACTAAACCGACTATATAATACCTGCCTAGTGTACGTAAACATGATTTTTTGCAAAGAATGTTTGTTACCCTAACTCTTTTCTTCACAATCCGTATTAGTGCCCTAACAAGTTCCCTGCTGAGCACAAAGAATGACTTGCAAAGTAAATCTCCCAAGATGGCTGCTGAACAGTAGGAGGATTTTTCTCTCCTGCCAACAATCTGCTGATTTTGTTGCCAAAGCTGATTCTTTGGGAATGTTGCTGCCTGGGTTTTAATGGGAGCATTTAGGAATAACCCTAGACAACTTTCAGATGACCAGGGACCCAGCTGGGAAGAGGAATCTTGAAGATTGCTGTTTTCAGTAAGAGCGTATAGAAAGTCAAGTCATCCATCTTTTCCTCTAGTCTAATTGTGATTTTTTAAAGCACATCTGGGTTTTAACTACACTGTTTGAAGTTTCTATTTTACTTTGCTTTTTATTTCCAAAAGTATTCTAACCCCCCTTCTGTACTTTATCTGTTTTCTCTGACTCTTTCTTTTGATCTATTTTGCTGCTTTGAATAACTCTTGCTCCTCCATAAGGAAGTTACAGTGCGTTCTTGGGTAGTGAAAATGTCTTGGCTTGATTTACATTTATATTGGATTTTCAATATAGCGATTTTGCATTTTATTAATTTGTAAAAAGTTTGGAGCTTGTTTTAAATTTTCTTTTAATTTTGGATTGAAATTTCAAAAACATATCCTTCCTGTTTTTCTATCCATTTTTTTACTGTGAGGAATATCACTTCAACATTCTTTGTTCCCTTTCCTTGAAGAGCTTTCTCCAATTGCTAAACTACAAGAGAGCAAATATATCAGTTTACAGACAAGAAACAGGTAATCCTCGACTTACAACAGTAATGGAGCTGCCCATTTTGGCAGGAGGACATTAATTGAAACTCATTAAGTGAAAGAGCTCAAAACAGGATAATGAGCCACAGTTTGTTCTTTGCAGTTTCCATATATCCTGGTAAAAAAAAGTTTTAAAACAAAGGGAAAGAAACAAGAGCAGTGAGATGGAGAACAGACAATGAAGGGTTAAGTGTTAAAATGGTGATGCAGAGGAATGGGGAAGAACAGCTTTGCCTTCCAGGTCAGGTTTCAAACAAGGGAAAGCAGCTCTCCCTGCATCACTCTTTTAACCCTTCATTGTTCTCCATCTCACTGCTCTTGTTTCTCCACCTTCCTTTTAAAACTTTTTTTTAACCAGGAAATATAGAAACTGCAAAGCATAAAATGCAGCTCATTGTCCTGTTTTGAGTTAAAGATGCCACGCAGAAAGGCAGAAGGTGGGGAAAAGTTGCTTTGCCGAGATCGTTTGCAAATGGCTGCTCCACATGGCCCAGTAAGAATGGCCTATAATACTGAATTCTTCAGATGTCCAGAAGGCATTGTGAGGGATGGAACAGAGGGCAAAGAAAGTCCAATCTCTCAGGGACCTGGCAGGGGAAGGATGGGGGGTGAGAGATAAGTAGATGTGCTTCAGTGCCTCTGCAAAATTATAAGTTGCCTGGTCATTCATAAGTGTGAATAACCAGATAACTTTTGTAAAATACTTATCTTCAAATCATGGTCATACATGGCTTTTGAGAGATCTGTTGTAACTTTGAACAGTCACTAAATGATCTGTCATATCTCGAGGATTACCTTTACAGTAGTTGATATTTGAGAAAAGACTGCTTTTTAATATACAAACCTAATTTAAAAAACTTTTGAAAAACTTTGACAAAACAATAATGACTACAAATAATGCCCAGATGCAAGTAACTGTAATTAAACCAGATTTACAAAAGGAATTTGGTTTGAAATTGGCAGATTTGGTGGAGAAGACTGAAAGAAACATGGACCTTAACAGACTTAGAACTCACTAAATGGATAAGTGATGAAGATTTCCCTTAAGAAGATTGAAGAAGATTGGGGAATGAATTTATTCTACTCAACTGGATAACAATTTCATCTGGACTCTTTTGGGAAGACAGATCAATTTTGGAGAATGGATTTATTATATTTAACCAGACAACAATTGATAAAAGATATTATTAAGACGCAAATGAGGATTTTTGATTCAGGACAAAACAGAGTTAACTGTTAAGACAACTTGGGATAGATAACAAGCATAGTAAACTTTCTATGAGTTGTATACAATAATAAATTGTTAACAGAAGGTTTTGAAATTTTAATCTTAAAAATAAGTTTTTATTTCAATAGTTAAACCCAGATAATTCTCACTGATTTCCCTCTTATTTTATTAAGCCATTTTCCCAGTTTGAATCTTTCATCTACATTTTAAAAATTAGTCCATTTAGGGAAATATACAATCATTTACTGTGTTTCCCCGAAAATAAGACCCTGTCTTATATATATATATATTTTTGAACCCTGAAATAAGTGATTGGCCTTATTGCCATGCACTCAAAAGCCCGATTGAGCTTATTATCAGGGGATGTCTTATTTTGGAGGAAACGGCAATATTTTGTAAAACTTTGCATTAAAAAAAACTAATTACTTTTTCAATCTATTGTGCCATTAACATGTTTGTTGGGAAAGTGGGGGTGGGGATAAGGCAAAATGCCCACAGAACACAACCCACCCACCCACCCCCGAAAACAAAAGAGGGATTGCTTTAATGTGAGAATGGAAAGTTTTAAAATGCCTTTAAGTATTTGATTACTGTTCACATTTTTACCTCTCCCATTTATCATCGTTTTCTTGGGAACTCCTGATCTTTAGTTGTAGTTTATTTGTGCAGTAAATTGTGCATAATGTTAATGAGACTAGTATGAAGTCTCAAGGGGCTTCTGGCCATGAGTTGTCTAATATTTATTATTCATTATTCTTATTACTTGTTATTTATTATCATGATTAGTTTTGTAAACAACTCCATGCCTGGAGTGATCAGGATGCCACTTTAAGAACTGTAGGCTGCATTCATCCATGGTTGCAAGGACCAGGTTTCTAAGAGAAATCAGTATGATATGAATGTACCTGAACAATCAGTGATGTTCTGAAGAGGGTTCTGTTTATCCCACATTCCAGATGCAGCCCTAGAAGGTCAAAGATTTGGTGGCATATATCACAAGCAGACTGCTCAGAATGACATCTGGCTTTATTTCTGACACACTAGGAAACTCAAAAATTACCATCTCAAAATCTGAGAATCTAACATCAGGACTCTGGCCCTTATCTTTTGGGAGTCAATTAATAATCTATAGCAAAAATATGGAATAGACTTTTGTACTTTCTAGTGCCCCTAGTCATTTTTTAAATGATTGCGCATCTCATTATGATGGCTGGATCACTCTAGAACAGTGTTTTTCAAACTTGGGAACTTTAAGACGTATGGACTTCAACTGCCAGAATTCCCCAGCTATGTGAAATAACTTTTATGATAATTCAGAACTTATTGATAGTTTTTCAGTGCTATTGCTTGAGTACAAGTGGAATCTGCAAAAATAAAACAAAATTATACAGTATGCAGAATATTCCTATTCACATTCTACCTGACCAGCACAAGACAAGCTCATAAGAAACCTACTTCTGATGAGTTGTGATACAATAAATATTATTTGATGCACATGTGAGAGTGTGATTGTGCTGGACTTCTCAAAATATTTGACACTTGAATTCTGTGACTATAGAATTCTTTGCTATAGAATCAAGAGCAAATGTCTGCATGCCATCCACCAAGGAGAATATTTTGAGACAATGTCTATGGAGACGCTCAGTTTCTTGTATGAGAAGCAAAATGTTTTCAAAGGGAAAAAAAGAAGGAAGTCCAGTTGCCTTTTGGAAAAAGCACCACTGGGATATCTTGAGACAATGCATATAGTTTTAGAGTTCTAGCTTTGGGAAAAATTAAATAGATAACAAGGGAGAACCAAGTACAAAAATGTTAGCTGCAAGCAAACAAGTTCCTTTCCCTGGCAAGATTGTTCAGTATGTTTGAAGATAACTCATAAAAGAAATTATGGTTACCAGTATTTATTTATGTATTTGATTTATATCCTGCCTTTCCTTTAGGAGCCCCAAGTGCATATAATGCTTCCTCCTCCAGTTGTTCTCCCCAGAAACAAACTTATAAAGTAAGCTGACCCTAACATGATAAACTTCCATGCCTGAGAAAGTTTTACCTTTGCTACATATATTGTTTTATTATATCCATTAGCTTAATAAATCAGATGGTAAGCTTTTCTGTAAAGCGCCCAATCATCTGGGCCATGGCTTCCCAGAGAGAAAGGCTTGCAAAGCTAGGAACTCTCAAAGAAAATCCAGGATGACAGTAGAGAAGCAGTCATAGTTACCTAATAGATGTAGTGTGTGACAGCCCTCAGCTGATTAAAAATAGAATGAATGCACAAGTGTCAGAAAGCTGAAACTATGGACAGAGTGTCCCTCTTTTGATGCTGCACTATATGGCACTCCTCAAGGCCAGTAGGACACGTATGTGGGTTCCTATTCTCGCTCTGATCCCAAAAGTAGGTTAAAAGTGATTGCTGCTAGATGAGCTCTCCATTTTTAATTTGCCTTTGCTGTCCTTGGGGAGACTTGGATGGTTTCCACCCACCATCACCACCACCACCACCTGAAACAGGGCACTCACTATTACAAAAGATGAGAACTTCTAGTTCAGCTCATCTTCTCCCCTGCCATTAAGCCAGAAAGTATGAGAGTTTAACACAAATACCAGTGGGAGAGCAAAACTGTGCAAATTAAGGTCAAAACTAAATCCTGCAGGTAATGAGATGTCAATATAAAGAGGACAAGCTGCAAGAGGATGTAGGGCAGGCTCATTATTAGACTGCTTTTAAAAAAATGAATAATAAGCCATACCTACACAAAGAAGATAGCCGCAAAAGCCTGTTCCTTACTATATATATAGCAAAGGTGTTCCTTAACCTGCTCCAACAAGTGATGCAGAATAAATTGAAAAGAAAAAGGGGATGCAGAGGCTGAAAGTCTCATACTTTCTTATGAGTACCACCTAAGAAGGACTGCTCTGAATAGAGCAAGAGTCATGATGTATTCATTTGTCAATTACGTTTTGCCATGTGTCATTTTTCTTTTTCCTTTTGAAATTTCAGAGCAGTTTTCAGTGCTAAAAACTTTATGCATTACTTATATAGTGCATATTTACTCATGAGTTTGCCCCATTAATCTCATTGATTGTAGTTAGTGCACTTGAACTGTACCTTTAATCTCATCAGTATTAACAAACCATAATTCCAGTGGTTTCAGGGTCCAGGGCAGGCCTCACCAATTGACCTCACTGGGTTTGATAGCTATCATGAGAAAGGGAGAAATCTTTAGGCTTCTCAAGAAATAAGAATCTGTTTTCCTTGAAGATAATCACTGCAACTCTCTTTGAAATAACATGTCTTTCAGTTTTTCACTGTATCAAAATATGCAATTCAATTTTATATATGCTTCTTGAGAATAAGATTGATTAAATGAAATATCCTTCAGGAGAGAATGTGAAAAATTAAAGTTGTTGCAAAGCTAAAATATTAGCAACATTTAGGGTATGATTGTTGAAGAAAGGCTGGTGTACATATGCACCAAAACTCTCTAATTATATTGCGGTAAGCCATGTGGAAACATATAAAGAATGTTATCATTATTATATGGTTTCCTAATATGATAGTTATAGTTTATCCTTTCATGTTCCATATAAAGCTGCAGGTTTCTTCCAGTTGAAGTTACTCATACTCTCTGGGTAGAATTCATCAGAAAGTGAGGATGGTATTTTCTTTGAATTTGGGATTCTTTTGGGTTTTTGGAACATGGGAACTAGATAGAGATCCTTTGTAATCTGAATTCCTAAAGACTTGATCCATGTCCTTCCTGGCTCCTTTGGGCAACCAGGTGAGGCATGGGCAGGTGAATCCAAAAGTTCATGCTTCTCTGGTGACACCTGCAATGTAACCTGCCATGGAGAAAATGTGTGTTTGGGTCAAAGTTTGGATCCAGTCGTGCGACTACTACTAGACCTCTTTATGACATTCAGAATTATCAACCATAATATCCTCTTGGTTATTTGTAAAAGTGGAAGCTAGGGGGAATATGTAAGAGCCCTGGTGGTGCAGCGGACTAAGTGCTGTTATGTAGCACTTAGTTGCCAGCTGCCTGCAATTAGTGCAAATCTCACCAGGCTCAAGGTTGACTCAGCCTTCCATCCTTCCGAGGTAGGTAAATTGAGGACCCAGATTGTGGGGGCAATAAACTGACTTTGTAGGGGGCTGCTTATGGGGGGCCAAAAGCCCTAATAAGCAGGTATATACAAAAGAATAAAGGCTATTGCTATAAGTGCATTGTAAACTGCCCTGAGTCTTCAGAGAAGGGCGGCATATAAATTGAACTAATAAATAAATAAATAAATAAATAAATAAATAAATAAATAAATAAATAAATAAATAAAATATTCTCTGATATTTCACTCCTATTTGAGTGAGCAATTCCAGTTGGTGGCCATGAGAGAAAATAATTGGTTATATTAATGTGGGGTTAACCATGCCTTGGTTGATCCAGGCTTTGGTGCTTTCTCCCATGTTTTTTTAACATTTATTTGAAAGTGCTGTGACAGGTCATCTGAAAGTTTGGGATAAGGTGCTATCAGTATGCTAATGTATAACTTATATATCATATCAAGCAGAGCTATGGAAGTCTGAACCAATCTTAGAGCCTGTGGCATTCATCTGGATGAGGTGAAACAAACTCAGATTAAATCTTACCAACATGGAATAGCTACTTAACCATAAAAGCTAGGGCAATATGATATATTGTCCCCATGAATGAATCTCCATGATGTCATATTCTCTCCAAATAAGGTAGCTCATGACTTACATGTCCTCCTATACTCTAGATTCCAGCTCAAAGAGCAGGCTGTGGCTGTGAGGAGATTTTCCCCAGCTTTAGTTGGTACACCAGTTCCAATGTTGCTTGCACCAGAATACCCTGTTAACAATAACTCCTGCTTGCTCATATTGAATATTACATTCAAAACCATATATGGTCCAGTACCAGAATATGTCAGATTTAAATTTGCCTGTTCAGCCAGGGCATTCAGACAAGACCTGTTGAGAATCATAAGAGATGCAGAGATTGGACAACCATTTGTTTGAAATGATATGGGATTTCCTGCATGAGCAAAAGGTTGGGTTAGAAGAGCTTCAAGCTCCCTTCTGAGTCTGTTATTCTGTTAAGCAATAGGGCTTCTCAGTGGTAGCTCCCACCCTCTAGAATAATCTTTCTCCAGAAGTCCATAAAGCTCCTATCCTAGTTAGGAGCTTTAGAGGTTAGAAAACAAAAGAAACACTTTCTCATTGGGCTTCATATCTGGCTAATTATGGATTGCCTCCAGAGGAGATCTTTATATTTTCTTGGTTATGGATAATTGGTATGGTTTTGGTTTTAACTTTCTTTGCTTGTTAACCACAGAGAATCTTTGAAGCTTGATGCAAATTATAAATATGGTAAATGTATTTTAAAAATAAAATATGAAGAGAAACATGGGCATCCACTGGAGGGGAAAGAGATCCCTTTCAATGCTGCAACACAAATTCTGGAGTTTCCTTAGTGTGTGCAACATCACAATAGAAGTACAAAATTTAATAATTTGGATGTCATCTTGGCTAGCTGCAGTTGTTTAGGAAGGGGGGGGGAAGTTGTCCTACAAATGTCTAAGCTTTAATAGATTAATAGAAACTCAAGAATATATTGCTTACTTTGGTTAGCAGTTCCATATAAATAACAGACAACCATAGCGGTCCCTGAGCAATTTGTTTATATAGGATAATAGAATAAGGGAGTAATTCAATCTTGCAGGTCCATGACTTTATTTCCAAACTTTTTACTAAAAGAAACCTTTTCACATCAAGTTGTCTGCTTTCTGTGAACCTTTCAGAGATCTTTGGGACACATGTTGTTGTAAACCTTGCTAGGTGCAAGGTGCATTGAGTATCATTTGATTACCAAAAGTCCTGCATCACTCTCATGTACATTCTAACATTAGTAAGTCTGGCAAGCAAACTGTTTTTCTGAGAAACTTATCAGAAACCCTGATATCCTAAGGAATCCCCATGTTGAACTAATGGAAAGGCTAAATCACTATAGATGTAGTGATGTAGCCTTTGCTGCCTTATTCTTCTGAAAGTCAGATTTTACAGCCTTTTTTTATGTAATTGCCAATAATCTTTGTGCAACAATATTAATATTACCGTACCTTAGATGCCTGATTTTTTTCCTGCCTAGTATACATCATAAACAATGTGTCTATTATTGCAATAACTCTAGTGTTCTCTCAACAGCCAAAAGGCAAGAGAATGAAATGATATAAATTAAATGAAGATCTTCCTCATATAAAAAAATATATATCCACAATTAGCTTTAATAGGACAGCTGGAATTCTTGTAATCTTTTTCTAAAGGAGTTAATGCTTAAAAAGTAAAGATCTTGGCAGGACAGGGCACAGAAAGACTGGTCTTAATAGTCCATCATCAGTCTGCTTGTGAAGAACCCCTGAACCAGGGGTCTTTGAGTTAGCTCCTTCTGGGTAGGCTCCAGCTGTACTGAAACCCATTTGCATGCATTCTTAGTCTGACTGCTCTGCTTTGCTCCAAATCCCTGTCAGCATTAACTGTGCCTAAAGTAAATAACAATGGTCTCGCTGCGTCCAGAGGAGATTACCAACAGCTGCATTCTTCTCTAAACTGATTAACTTCATTGAAAGAGAAGAGATAAACTTTCTACTCAGATGTTTAAAGGGAGAAATTAGACCCGACTCTGAATGTCGATCCTCAGACATGTAGCCAGACTTTTTTTCTTTTAATACAAAAATGCAAGCTGACTTTGTTTTCTCCTCAGGCATAACATAAAGGGGGGAAAGAACCTCAATAGCACATATGGGGAGTCCTCAACTTATTAGTGACCACTCAAAGTTACAATAGCACTGAAAAATGTAAGTTATGACCATTTTTCATACTTGTGACCATTGCTGCAGCCCCCATGGTCATGTGATCAAAATTCATATGCTTGGCCACTAACTCATATTAATGATGGCTGCAGTGTCCCAGGTCATGTGATCACCTTTTATGACTTCTGACAAGCCAACTTGATGGGGAAGCCAAATTCACTTAACAATTGGGTTACTCACTGATGAACTGCAGCGATTTAGTTAACAACTGTGGCAAGAAGGGTCATAAAATGAGGCAAAATTCACTTACCAAATGTCTTGCTTAGCAACAGAAAATTTGGGCTCAATTGTGGTTGTAAGTCAAGGATTACCTGTGTACTTTTCTTTATTGAACTAGTTGTTCTTATAGTTATTCTCATATGCACAGATGTTGAGGTTCCTGAAAACCTCATGTGAGCAGTTTTTAAAAAGTTTCTGCTGAGTGCTGACTTCAGGAGAACACAGACCCTCGTTCTGCAATCTTAGTTCAAAGTATAGCAGAGACATAGGTGGGTAATAGTACAACTATCTAATTCTGCAAACAGTTTGTTCACACAAGTGTCATGGCTAAGAAAGATGTTGCCTTCTAGACTGATTTAATGTCCCCACTTCTGAATATAAAGCTTTTGTTTTCCTTTCATCTTTTAAAAAGACAGCTAGTTTGGATGTCAGGGCCAGTAGCTCTCAGTATTTTAATAGTTCAGGACCTATTGGGTGGGTCTGCAGCTTTATTGTTATTACTAGGGTTGGTTGCACAGTCAACCAGATGTTTAGACTGGATTTGGCATTTCTATCCACCTGTTGAGACTTTCCAAGGACCCAGGATGGGCAAATGTTGTTTGATGGTATTAAAGGTATTGTTGCAGGATGTAAACTATTCCAAACAAAGCTGCCTTTTGCAGTTTACTGATGATAATTTTGGTAATGCCCATGGAGTTCAAGTGGTGCTCAGAAGCTTTGGGATTACACCCAAGGGCTATTTATACTATCTTTGCTTTCTTTTTTCACAGTCTTTCTACTTTTATTTGCAGATCTTTGTACTGTTATGTGTAAGTAATCTACAGTTAGATCCATGGAAATGAAATGGAAATGACTGGTGGAAATGTAATAATTTAGGTCTTAAGCAAGGACCTAACCATCTAAGAAAGTAGGCAGCTCCATATTATTATTATGGTTTGTTGCACATTATTATTTTTATTATACATCTTATTTTTTAAAAGATGATAACCAAAATAGCTCTCTTTGCATTTTCATTAAGTGCTTGGAGCAATTTTAATTTTGGGTCTTCAGCTACAAAAATAAAACAGACGTTTTAAGGAAGATGTTTGGAAGTCATACTTGTGATATAGAATTCCTTGAAGACAGTTGGTAATAGTTCTTCATGGACATCCATAATACATTTGTGTGTGTGTGTTTCTGAGAATTTCTAAAATCAGACTTTACAACAGTTACAACAGAATCATTGAAATGATACTTTAGTCTCACTGAAATGCATGGAACACATTAGGTATGATTAACAGATATGCTGTTTTAAAGCATGATCTCTTTAAAGAAATAAGCATGTTTTGTTTAATCTGGATTCATCTCTTTAATGGGTGATAAAGCAATAACCTTATTTCAAATATATCTCAGGTAAAGGAAAAATTGTGTGTATTTGTGTGTGTGTAAGTGCACTTTCAAAGGTTGAGGTTTTTTTTTACAGGAGTTATTATTCCTGTGGCTAGAAATGAGGACCTTAATTGGCAATATTTGGCAAACAGCAATATTTTTGCTGTTACCTCCAAAGTAGTTTATTGGAGAAAGATGGAAGAAATAAATTGAGATGGAACCAAGAAAAGCAACAACCAAACTTAGGTGTTTCTTGACCCTTGGAATTTGCAAAGTTTTTTTTTTATTAAATCTGGAGCAAATGTTGACAGCTAATTCAATTTTCACCCTTTTGCTTTTATTTCAGAAAGGAGGGAAATATTACTTTTTCATTAATTTTATCACCGGTAGAAGTGATAGAATTGCATGGAGAAAATTAACGGGGGGGGGGGTGGAGGAAGCAGAGAGCGGTTAAGGGTTGCAATAGAGACAACTCTTTGAAGTGGGAACTTTTTCTGGGATAATTTATTGGAAGGTGAAATAAAATATTATTGCCCTGTCTGTCCAGATTGCTGCTGAAATGCATCAATTCTCCTACTGCGATATAATCCAATGATTTGTTTATTTGGGAGTTCTGAATTATTAACACCGGCTGCTTTATTATAAGAAGGTTGAGCTGGATTATTTCTTCCCCTCCCTGTTTATTAAATTTCCATCGATTTCAAACACATCTTCCTGCCCCCTAAAACAACAGAGGATGAATAAAACCCAGCGCCTTCCATACACCAAACTCCTTAATTTCTTCAAGAAATGCTAGTTGCATTTGGCACGACGAATAAATTATTCAGCTGTGCTCGGAGTTGTCGAAAGAAGCGGATATTAAAGGTCTCAAAAATGAAACGCTCATTTTGCATTTCGATCTATATTAGAATAACGGTGCTGAAAGCAGCCACGTCCCCTTCCCGGAAGAAAGGAGAGGAAAAGAAAAGAAATGAGATTAAGGGCCTTCAGATAAGAGCAAGGAAGAGAGGCCCGTCTGGACTGAACCCCGCTCCGAGCTCAGATCCTGCTCCAGGAAAGGAACAGGTGGGCCAACTCACTCTGCCGCCTTTCCAACAGTGTCAAAGGCGCTCTCCAACCATCACGGTTGTCTTCTCGGGGACGCTTCTTCGGCCGTCAGTTCGGGCAAATACCAAGCGTTTTGGACCCGAAGTGTTGTGGTTTGGAGAACAGACTCCTGATCTAACAAGGGTCTCCACTACATTGAAGACTTGCGTGGACTTTCGCTAGTGGGGGCTGGGAGCCTGTCGCCAATTGGAAGCCTTCGTTCCCGTCACTCCTCCCCATGAGATGTCCCCATTCGTGAGAATGGTATGACGAGGGGACCTCGAGGCAGATTTTCCGTGGTTCCGAAAAAGGGGGAAACCCCCCCCCCCAAAGAGTCCCTATTCCGCCAACTTCAGAGCCTGAAGTATAGCGACTGAGGAGGGCTGGCCTGGGCATACTTAGTGGAATGGTCCTGCTCACTACATTCAGGTGGCTCTGGACACAAAAAAAGGGATCTCTGCCTATCCCCTCCCCCCACCCATTCCAAACATAAGGGATCAGCCCCAACGCTCATAAACTCACCCAGGCTTTGAGGAAGACATCGTGATCTGCCTCTGGGTTTTGTGTAATGGAACCTGGCTAGGCTGCAGTTCCAGCACAGACGCAACATCCTAAGAAGTTGCTTTCGTGGATCAGGCGGACGTTTTCTATTCAAATAGTCAGGATCGAGCTGTCTGGATAGGGCTGTCGATGCGGCTGTTTATTCTACGCTCTAGAAAACCCATGAAAACAAACATTAGTGAACATCGATGAGTCAAATTTTAAAATTTCCCCAATATTATTCACTTGCATCACTGGGTTGGAGGTGCTTTTTTGGGGTGGGTGGGGATGGGGTGGAGAACAGTGAAATATAAATCGTAATAAAAATTTCTGCTCGGGTCTCCAAAAATTCTGGTGGGACAAGCACTTTTCATCCCTTGCTTCTTAAAAAGTTTTTAGGCAAAGTCCAGGGAAGTAATTCTCTGCCCATCCCTCCCTCCCCCATCTCTCTCTCACACACACTCCCTCCCTCCTTCCCCCCCTCTCTCTCACGTTTATACGCTAGTTTTGGTGAATATTCTCCCATCCTTGTTTGGAAATGTTTTTTCAGCTACCTTTTCAGTGAAAATACAAGAAGCAACTGTTTCTAAATAATGACACTTTTTCTTTTGCAAAATAAGATTAAGTTAAACAATTAAATCCGTCAAGTTTGACTCAGCCTTCCATCCTTCCGAGGTAGGTAAAATGAGGACCCGGATTGTGGGGGCAATAAGCTGACTTTGTATAAAAAAGAACACCGCTGGGGGGGGGGGGGCGAAAGCCCTACTAAGCAGGTATATACAAAAGTATGAAGGCTATTGCTTAACGCATTGTAAGCCGCCCTGAGTCTCCGGAGAAGGGCGGCATATAAATCCAACCAATAAATAAATAAGTTAAAGACCTTGGTTTCACTCCGAGTGGATGCTCTCTGTGGCCTCCGTGCTTCCTGGACTTGTGCTCACACTTTTAGGCTACGGTTCTGGAAGGTTTTATTCCAAAACGAAGTTGCGAATTTCCTCCACCCACCACCTGCAGAACTGATGAGACCTGTTATAACCTGAATCGCCCTCTTCGAAGGTCAGAAGATTTCGGGATATTTGATCAGATAAGCACCCATTTAGGCACCGTTTCTCCTTCTAGGACTAGGTTCAGCTCTGCAGAACAGTTCCCATCGTCTGCAACTAACAAGTCATATTCTCGCACATGGCTGCCCCCCTTTAAAAAATTTCTTACTTTGTGGATTGGTCTGAATAACCTTAGGTGTTGTTGAGAAGTCTTTGGAACTGACAGAAAAGTTCTTGTGAAGTCTGAGCTACATATATTCCCTTCTATTTTAAAAGTTCCCGCTTGAGTCCAGTGTGTAGTTTGAGACCGGTGAAATTGGGATGGGGTTGGTACAATTGAGATCGCAACCTCTTGACTGAAGCTTCCGCTGATCCCTTTGTAGCTATCTGGTGGGTCATGCTAATTGGAAATTATTGGAGTTACGTTCCCAGTCCCACCACACCTGGAGAGATTCCAAGCAGGGGGAAAAAACTGCTTCACTTTCAGCTGAAGGAGGAAGATAGAACTTTTCACACTGGGCCTGGAGAACATTAATTGAGGGGGGCACTCTTTATTTAGGGTATTGTCCCCACCCATTAAGTCCCCTGTCATGTCTTTCTTAATTTACAGCGTTAATGCGTTTGTTGACTTGCAAATGGTCTTGGGAATTAATTATCCATTAAGAAGTCTTTACAAAAGTTGTTAACAAAAATTCAATTGGCCAGAAACGCCACTGATGAATCAAGATAAAAGCCAGATGAGGGTCAGGTGAGAGAGAGAGGGGGGGGAGAGAGAGAGCGCCCAGGTGCTATTTTATATGTCAGGTGATATCTAGCTATCAGCCCAGGTGCTGTGGTGCTGTTATTCCTTATATGCTCCCATTCTTTTTTTTTCTTTCTTTTTTTTTTTTGTTATGAAATATTTTAAGATCTAACCGGGATTAGAGCTTCAAATATTTCATAACAAAAAAGAATGACATCACACAAGAAATAACAGCACCATAGCACCTGGGCTGAGAAACTGAGTTACAAGCAGAAAGTTCCCAATTCAGATTTACCTTCCACTCAGACAAGTAGCCTCAGACAAAAATCCGTTTTACACTTTAAAACTTTAGGTTAGGTATTAAATCAGCATTGAATAAGGTGAAAAGGTTCTGGAGGTTGTGATAATATTGCAAATGTTAAATATTGTTATTATTATCATTATTGCTATTTACACACAATCTATCAGATAGGTCTGACTGGGTTTGGTACTTTGGACTATATGGATCCTTCCTAAGAATCTAACATAATTAAAGATATTGTCATAAAAATGTTCTGTTCCAAATAAAAAAACTTTTTGTAATTGACTATTTTGAAACAGATGAGTTGTTACTATTGTCATGTTATAAATGAGTTCACAAGACGGAAAAAATGTGCAAGTCTTGGGGCATCATGAGGCACAGTATATTCCAGCAACCTGGACCTCCTTCCGATTGTAAATTTGTTTCTCAAAAGCAAACCCAGTTGATTCAATGGGTATAACGTGAGCAGGTAAGGAGTTACAAAACTATACTTAAAAGCACTTTAAAAGCATCTTCAAAATATTGCTTAATATTTTACAACACATTGGGTGGTGGAGTTAAAGGATGATAAATTTAAATCTCTAAATTTTACAATCATGGTCGGTTACTTGGCAGTAACTAGCTTGGCAGTAACAATTAACTTGGCAGTTAATTTGGCTTTTTTTAAAGCCAAATTAATATGTACGGAATCAGGACTCAATTATTAACAAAGAAAATGATCTTTTAAATTGTTTTAAGACTGATAAAAAAGGGCTGAAGACTGAAAAGGGAATCAGGATATCAACGGGATGTTTACAACGAAGGAGAGATGGTGAGAAATCTGACAAATATTACAACGAACTGTTTGACGTGAGTTGGAAAACAGTAAAGAGAACTCGATTAAAATCAAAAATATTTTTAAAGAGCTCTTTCCCATTCCCTCGTGGGAATGAAAATGTTTTATTGTATTTATTTTATTGTATTTCCTCTGGCTTTTGCCGGTCTTTTCCCCTACCTTCTTTCAACAACACACACACAAGGGTGCGCTGGGGAAGCCGGGATTCTTTCGCGGCAACAAAACGGACAGAAAGCAGGACAATTCCAGACCGAACCAGCGAATTTTGAAATTTCCTCTACCTTGGCGAAGTTTGATGGGACTGTGAACTTGATGTGTTGCCCCTTTTGCTAATCTCGCGGATCTGAGATCCTATCGCGCTCATACTAAATCTCTTTCGGAAAAGCGGGCCTTCGGGTGGAAAAAAAAGAAAAAGATTTAACCGTAGGATCCCTGCATTGGATCCCGCGGAGACGCCTGTATGGTATGTTAGTCCGTTTCTAAGAAGACGAGACATGTCCTCCCTCGGTCTTTCCCCACCGTGATCTCCAAGTCTCCATCCAGCGATCCATCCCTGGTTTCGGGAAGCTCAGATAAAATGATTTCATCGAATCAGCAGTGCGTCTTTTGGGGGGGGGGCTCGGATCACCTCTCTTGCACAGGACAAAGACGGAGTTTTCCTGCTGAAGAAGAAACGAAGGGCCCCCGCCGGCCTGCAAGAGAAAGAGACAGCAATCACTTAACCAATTCTCTGGAAAAAATCAGGAGGTTTGTCTGGGGAAGGACAGATACCTGGAATGGAACTTTGGCAATCCAGAAACTCTCTAGAAGTACTGATTACAGGTTCGATCCAATGATGGTCTGTTTTGGTGGTTCTTTCACTTGTACTTAATCCCTCACTTATTTTTACCATTACCTTAACTTTCTTCTAGCTCCTAAGGAAGGCGCCTGAAGCAAATGAGGCTACCAAACGAGGCTACAAGGAATTGAAGTCTGGGAACAAGATCTGGAATGAACTGTATTCTGTATTATATCATAGAATTATTATTATTATTGCTGTTGTTCATGATCTGCTTTGAATTTTCACAAGAAAAGGTGCATTCTTGGCTCTCCCCAATTTTGCCTTAAGTAATCTTCCGTGGTTAAATAGTAGAGATCTTTCTTAGGATGCGATTCAGATCCATCTAGCCCAGCACTTGGTAAAAAACACAAAAGTTGAAAGGTTTATGAAAATTTGGTGAGCAATCCAATGGTGAGTTTCATTACCTCTTTTTCTAACCTTCTCAGTTGTGAAGTACTGGTTAAGTGGCTGCACTAAGACTGTAAAGACTTAGATTCAAATCTACCCACAATATAGAAATTAATTTGATGATCTAGGATCAGACACTTACACTCAGCTCAATGTAACTTACAGGCATTTTATTATGGAGGAGAGATATTAGAGAAGGAAGTGCTAGTACACCACTCAGGCCTTCTGAAGAAAAGGACGTATTTTGGACTCCCACCCTTTTACTTCCCAGTCAGAGTGAATTATAAAATTGGGAATGGACTCCAACACATTTGGGAGGCATTAGCTTGGGGAAGGCTAAATTATGCAGTCATGATAATAGTGCAAGAGGCCCACCCTTTCCCAGTTAAAAAAAATGCTTTCACTCCACTGCTTTCACTAGAAATGTCTTTTAAGCAAGTAGCATGAGTGTACATTAATTTCAAATTAATTTCCTCTCAATGTTCACAATGAATTGCATCCCTAAAGGACCAAGGTTTTAATCTGAAGGTTTTCTTATGTTGCAGCCTTTACTGTTAGCTAGTCATAAAATCAAGGGATTGCTTGGCTCACTATCCGAAAGCTACACTGGTTCTTTCTCTGAAGGGTTTGCTTTTTCTCTCTAGCTTTCCAAGTCTGGGAGGAAGTTCTGAAAGAGACATTTTGCAGGCGTCTCCATCACAGTTTGCCCTGGACCTCCACCACTTTCTTCTCTAAAGATGAACTATTTGTAGAAAGAAATCCACTTCACTTTCACACACATAACAATCAAAAGAAGTCAACAGCACAAGCATGTGCATATTTACATAGAGTCCTATTAAATTAGTATTGTAGACTATAACTTTCATGCTCTTGGCCAGACCACTGAATATGAAAGTATTTCTCAGCTGAGCTGCTGGAAATGTGTGCCTACATAGGGGTACTGCATCTCCCTCTGAGCTAAACACAAGGACACATTTTTCACAGGGTAATCAGGATCTGATTCTACTGTACCATATTGAAGGATATGCAAATTAATTTCATAGAGCCTTCATCCAAATGTAAGTGATGTTTCCAAAGAGCACTTGAAAAGGAAACGTTTTTTTCCTGTGGCTGTTTTCTTTAGTCTTTGCAATTGCTCCACGGCTTTCAATGCCATGTCTTTCTCTCCGCTGGGAACAGAATTCCTTCTGTAGGCTAGGACAGCTCACGGTGCAGCTTTCTCTCAAGAAAGAGCCAGACCACACAGAAAAGACGTAATTAAAATGAAATACAGTTAATTCAGTCATCCTCCAGTCACACATTTAGTGATTTCACCTTTGTTTGGTTAAACATAGTAGCAACTTTAGAAAGTCTATGGATATTTTTTTGGGGGGGGGAGAGAGGAGTGTCACATCTCTCACATTGATGGCATACTCTGGTATACACTACACAGGGTTGACTGCAAGTTCCAGAGTCCTAGAGAACCTCAGTTGGACATTTTGTGAAGCATTGTTGTTTTTTATTTTCCAAAGGAGATTTGTGGTCCCACAAATCTAAAAAAGGCTACTTCTGACATAGCCTGCGGGTTTCTTACAGAGAAGAGAACAGGTCAATTCACTCAGGTAACCATCACATTTTAGTTGGTCTCTATAAATTTGTTCTTGGTCACTTGAAAAGGTTATCATCAAAACAAATGTCCTGGCTGTGTTGTTCTTATTTGCAGCAGCACAAATAGTCTCCTGAAAACAAATGTTGTTGGAGGAGCTTTTGAATTTCTACCTCTTGTAAGCCAAACTATCTGGTAGGTTCTCCTGCCCAAATCCCCAGGCCATGAATGAGGAAGCCTGATGCTTTTGTGCAATCAATTCAACTGAGTTTGAAGAGGAGAATTTCCCATTGGACTGAGTGATTTTTTCACTCTCATTCAGTACACACACTGATGGAATTTTATGTCTGTAAAGTATTTTCTGCTAATGAATCCACATTAGAGTTTAGTTTCTTTTCAAGCAGCTGGTATCCTTTGAAAACTAAACATAGTTTTTAAAATAATACTTAAGTGGTTCTTTCAAAAGAAAAAAATCCTGACCTAATCATGTTCTAGTTAAAAACTGAAAGGAAAACGTTTATTCCTATTATTCAGAGAGGACAATTTTATGCAAAGTGGACAGCTATATATTCCAAATCAGAGGTAAATCCAAGGTAAATGTTTACTGGTTATCTCTTATTTAAGAATAATCTGGATTATTCCTTAAATAAGAAATTACATCTGGAAAACTTCCATAGGATTGCACTGAATTTCTGACAGCCTATGGAGTTACTCTGAAATTAATAGAATTTAAGCAAGAATCTCTGAACTGTTGTTCAATTCAATTACACCAAAAAAAAGTTTTTTTACCTAGCTTTCCCCAACATGATGTGCTTCCAACTGCATTGAGACCTAATTCCTATTCTCCCGATCATATTCTTAGAATTGAGATATTTAATTCTTAGTTGTCAGGGCAAAGCCTAATTCATTGAGGCTATTTTGAATAACTGTATTTTAACAGGATTACTGTAAGAAATTTGGATGTATTTTGTATAGATGATGATGATGATGATCTGTTCACATAGCAATAGGAAGTCACATCTACCTGTTCTTTAACTGGTGTGTTAACATTCTTCCCAAGAACCTAGGACGTCATAAAGTATGGGGAATATGCTCTTATTATAGGCACCGACAATAAAAAGTTCTGTGATGTCTTAAAGACTACTCACTTTATGGTGGCACAAACATATAGCAGTCTCTCTCCAGTGCCTGGAGTTACAGGCACTTTACATTATATTTACACATTTTAGTCCCAGTGAATTCAGTAAAGGCCAATGAACTGCTGGAGAGTGAGCCTCAATGGGTGAGTCATATATTATTCTAGCAACTACATCAAAAGAGATCTGGAGGTCTAAAATGGAGAGGGATATATAGAAAGATGGAGGTTAAAGAAACAGGATTATTTAAGCCATTTCTAATCTTATCATGCACAAAGAAACAGTTAACAAAAGATCATGAACATATCAAATTAGGGAAATGGAGATATACATTTTTTAAAAAAAAATATAGACACTTTTCATACAAATCATGATTAAATTATAAAAGCAGGATTGCAATACCTCAATATGTATATATTCAGTGCCCTTGGCTTGGAAAATTTATTAAGCTAGATTTGAGTGAATACTGGTTGCCTAGTAGAGAGCAGGGATCGCTTTGCTTGTGAACTAATTTTCATTCTTAGAACAGGTACTTCAAGAGGGGTTCTAACTCTGAATAAGCAAAACTTCAACACTGCAGTGTATCTTGGTATGATGTGGGGATGGGAAACTAATACCCCTGGCAAAGCTTTCTGTGCTGATTTGACCTAGCTCCCTGCTTATTAAAGAGAAATGTTTTTGAACAGTTTTAAATGCAATCAGTGGGTGTGCAAGTCAAGGAAGCATGAGGTTTCTAAATGAATTTCAGTGGCTGATTTGACCTGGAGGGATGATTGAGGGAACAATTCAAAGAAGTTAACTTTCCCAGCAACTTGCAGGTCACTTTGGATATGTTTTATAATTAGTATCAGTCCCCACCCTAATTTTGCTATACTGACATGGGGCTATATTGGAACAATATAGGAACCCCTTTCTTTCCCCTACCCCACCCCAGTTCTCCAAAACCCATGAACCTCACTTCCCTACTTATTACCTGCTGCCCTCTCAGCCCAACTTGTAGGATGGAAATAAAAACAGTGGCCAACATTGTCAGGCCGTTGTACTCCTCATCCTCCACCTACAAGGAGAATTCAAATTAGCCCATTAGCCAGACAGCCTTGCAGCCTTACTATAAACCATCTTTCCAGCAGAGCTAAGGGCATCCCATTGTAAAGTCTGCTTGCCTGCCTGCCTCCCTCCCTCCCTCAGGCACAGTTTCCTTCAGCCTGCAGGGTGTTGAATGAAGTTGACCTTTGTGTTGGCCAGGCTGTCGCTTTCATGTTGTGCACTCCCGTAAATAAAGGAGTCAAGGAGAAACCACCTCACCGTTCTTTGCCCCTCGGCGATTTCTTCCTACCCAGGCCTGAACAAGCATTGAGGCCCTTTGGCTTGGCTTGCTGGCATCCTTCTGGGGATCTGTTTACCAGCTCTGGGCCGAGCGAAGAGCTCCAACTGTTCAGCCCGAAAAGACGAGCAGGGGGATTAGCCCGGTCGGGAAAGGAGAGGAGGTGTCATTTGTACTCAGTCACTTTAGTTCTTAACACTTGAATGATGTATGCCGTCGTCTTTCATTATACTTCTGTGACAGGTGGCACTCCCATGGACGAAAATGGGCAGAGGTCAGCCAAGATGAATGCCCGTTTATCAAGCCTGAAGTAACAATGGGACCAGCCGCAATGTCCAGACAGCGCTCCCGCCCCTGCCCCTTTTAGCCTCCCTTTCCCTGCCACCGTGCCAGTATTTATAATAGCCCATAGTGGAGAGAGAGAAATCAAACCTTGTCTCTCTTCAAAGAAAAGCAGCCTTCTCGTCACCAGGGTCTTCTTGCCAGGGTTAGAGCCTCATAAAAGACAGATTTTCGGGATGGTGGGGGATCAATCTCAATTACTGTAACTTCTAGGATGAAGTGCTAAGCCTAAGTGTAAAGGAAAGCCTGAGCTTTCTTCTTCAGGAAGCAAAGGAAAAGGGGATCTGCTTTCAACTGAGCGGCTTTTCAACGGGTGAAAATATCTAATCAGCTATCCAGTTTTGCTGAGAAAGATGCTTTTGGACTGCAATGAGGCACATGAAAGTTACTTGAAAGTTATTTTCCTTGAGAAGACAAGGTTTTTTCCCCCCCAGTGTTAACATGCCTGCAAAGTTTATAACATGTTTACCTAGAAGTCAGTGGAGAAAATAACTGTTGGTCCAAGCCCTTCAAATTCTTTAACAGGGCTGTTTCTATCTGGACTTATTGGATTAGTTCCCCAAGCCTTGATATCAACATGACCAGCACCAGAATTGTATTTTTAAAAAACCATCCCCTTTCATCAAAAATCGATAAAAGGTGCTCAATTTTGCTCTGGAAGAACTTAATTTAGATGCTGGACAGCCTTTTGCAAAATCTGCAGAAATCAATCTTCAGTGGGACTCCAACTCATTTCCAGAAAACTAGTGGAGAAATGGTAATCTACACCAAGAGTAATGAAAGTCTTTCCTCTCCTAGTGCCTTCAATGGAATTACAATTTCCAGAACTCACAGGTAGCACTGCTTTCAGCTGGGAATCTTAGAAGTTATAGTCCCAATTATGGGTGGAAGGCTTCAGACTGAGGAAAACTAAGTCACTGGAGGCAGTTTCCAGCTGGGGGTATAACAACTCAAGTTGTTTGCCAAAAACTAAACATATTGTAGCTCTGGGGCTTAGCATCTATTGCCTTCGTCATGCTTCTTCTGTGCCCTTCTCGGTCATCCTTACACTTGGAGAGGCCCCGTTGAATTCCTGCATTGAAGCGTACACATCTTGGCAATTAATGCAGGCTCTGGGGAGCAGACAGAACACCCCAGGCCTTTCTGAGAATCCCACATCCAGACTTCATGGTCCTGCCCAGATTGGCACATTTGAGAGTCTGGGTTGCCTTTACTAATTTGGCATCTCTAGAGTTCCTCCCACACACAGAGGACCCTTAGTTTCTTTCTGTCTCACTATTTTTAGGCAACAGAGTGATCCCCTTTTGAATGTTACTTTCAAGGGAGGGGAACATATCACATTCAGAAAAAAATCTTATTCGCTTTTCTAGTAGCCTGGCAGCCTGAAGTATAGGATGAGCAGTGACCTTGACCTGCCCTTTCTGGAAAACTAGATAGCTACTCGGTCCATGCAAAAGGGACACATGATGAACTGTAAAACCTTCCAATCCCTGCAAACTGATCTATGCTATGAACTTCCTCCTGGCCATTTCCCTAGGATTTATAGCACCATGCATACAGCACTGTGCTTATGTAGTAGTGATGAAAACAGGGCTGCTATCGCACTCAGAAATCAAAGAGTGATGCAGCAAGGTTCTCAGCCACTCAAGGAATGGCTCTTAGGTCTACCCCTGGAAGAACACCAAATATGCCCGTTGTTACCCCCAAATTTGTCTATTCCAGACAAATGGTGGAGAACTTGCTAATGTCCTTCAGAGAGCAGGGACGGAAATGATACATCAAGCTAATAGGAACTGGCAGGAAAATCAGATTCCATTATTTCCCAAAATCACTGATAATAGAATATATGTATTTAAAGGAAATGATGACTTCTTGTAAAAAGAAACCGTTTGAAGGCATTCCCATGGATTTCAGTATTGCACAACAGGCACTCACATTTCTTGAGTTGCAATAAGTTTAAACTTAAAAGCATCTGCTCCCTGATCTTTGACTGAATTCCATTTGTTACACTACTCTTTTTTTGACTGAATTCTACTCTCCTGTCTAGGGTGTAAACCTGCAACTCTCACTTGCAGTTCTCAACTACAAGCAACTGAACTGTTGTAAATTGTCTCCTAAAGCCTTGTTTTAAGTGAATGTTATTATTTCCAAGAAACTGGCCAATTATTGTGATAACATTATAAACCCGAGTTTATCAGATTTACTCTTGAGTATTTACAGCTCCCCAAGCCACATCCTACATTTTCCACTGAAAATCCCTGCAGATTTTATAATTGATTCAAGGAACACAGATTTGTAGATGCAGTACTTATTTTTGTGGTGCTATAGATAGATTGGCTTAGAAACAATGGTTCGGAGAAAGAAGGGATTCATTTTCATTCATTCAATTCATTTCAGAAAGTCCCAATGTTCTCTTCTTGTCAAATGGCTTCACTCCTGATGCCTTTTCCACAGTAGCTGCAGAACAAGCTACCTCACTTCGGATGCGTTTTTCTATGTGTTTTCATCTTCTGGTTATTTAACGTGCAGGCCATGACGACAGCAACGGCGGCGGTGTACCTACCCCATAACCATTTGCGGAGCCAGCAGCGGGGCTGCCATGTTGAAAAAAAGACCTGGGAAGATGTCAAGATTAGCGGGATCCGCTTCGCTCTTTGGCAATTACCCCAAAGAATGGATTCCGGAGTAAATACTTTAAACGTGAACCTGAGTCTGCTTCTAGAGTCCTGCGGACAAAGGCAACCAGTCAAGTCCCGAGCACTTTATTTCTCTACCTCCTCACTAATTTCTTATTTTTTCTTGCAAAACAAACCTCTATCCTCTATCCCACCCCATACATTCTCACTCACACTCCCTCTCCCTCCCTCTCCCTCTCCCTCTCCCTTTCACACACAAGAGCACCAGTAACACCACTGTCCCAGTTTCAGGCCCACTTTTGGTATTTCAAAAGAGGGATGAGAGTCTGGTATCCCAAAGGCAAAGGCGGTTCAGTTCTGGCAAACACGGAGGCCGCGTATGGAGCCTTCCCTTCGTTTCTCCAGCCGCGTCCCTCGAGGGCCGCCCCTCACCTCGGATTAAAGGCAACCACAGCAACCCCAGTTAAGTGAGAAGGGTCGAGAGACAGGCATGGCCCGAACACCCTAGAGGCGTCTAATCACCGTATTTACTTTCAAACACAAATCTACCCTTCGCTTGGCTACTGGACTGATACACCGTAGTGAACGTAACTAGAGAGGGAACCGTCAAGCGGGGAGGCTGAAACAACTTTTATTTCCTGTGACGGGGAGATTCAGCATTTACCACCATGCAGTTGCCCTGCGAGAGGCGTCCTTTAGCGCATGCGTGTGGGTGCTTGTAAGTGGTCTCGCGAGAAATCAGGAGGGGCTAAGAGGTGCGGGGGGGGTGGGGGGAGAAAGGGAAGGGAAGGGTGGGAATGCCTTTTGTAACTTTTAAGTTTGCTTGCCGGGTTTGAACGATCCGCAGGCACCCATCGTCATAATCTAAAGATGTTTGGGATAGGGGCAGAAAGATCGTCTATTTATGTCACAGACACGTGTAAGTTAAAGGTTTAGGTGGAAGCGAATTCCGATGAATCCCTGGAGACCCTGGACACTCCTTTGCATCCATATAGAATCCATATGCCGCCCTGAGTCTCCGGACAAAGGCGGCATATAAATTGAATTATTAATATTATTATTATTAATAATAATAATATAGCCCGTCCTTTCCCTTCCCCCGGTCCTTTTGGACAATCATTTCTGTCCCTGCCTTGTTTCCCGGTCACATCAGGTCGGTACCGTATAAAACGCAACGCAGAATCCGGCTTGCCCGCAGCCACCTGAACCGACCTTTCGTAGACCTGCAGAGGAGAAGCCCCACTGTTCTTGTCTCGGAGATCAGCGCCTAATTCCCAGACATCCTATTAAAGCTCCCAGGACGATCTAACGTCAACGGGACCGAGCCCTTCCACGGCATCGCAGTGCCAAAGTACCTTCTAACAAAGATTGCAGCGGCTGCTGCTCGTATGTGTGCGCGCCTGCGATTGATTGAGAGCCACGGCCATTTGTCAAAACAAGAAATCTAAAGGAAAGAAGCCTCTCTGGATAAAGTCAAGAAAGAAACCTAACAATTTAGATTTAGGATGTTTCCCCTTTCCCTTAAACCCCTTGTAGTATTTGAGGTGACAAATCACCCAATATAGGTCTTTAAAAATAGGTCACTGCATAAAGAGACTCCCAGAGAGCAATAAGAAAGGTAGGCGAGGACTCTTTTCAGGAAATAAACCCTTTGACTTCGCTGTCTTATTTGCTGCCTGGCATGAACTCAGCACAGGACAAATAGCACTTCTAAATGCGGGGGGTGGGAGGGGGATGAGGGTGGGCTTTCTCTCTTGGCAGCAGCCCCCAGATGGCATAAAATGCCAATCGGCCAGGGGTTATGAGTATTGGAAAGAGAGGTAGGTGGGAATAAATAAAGACGTGAAATCCGCCGTAACCTCCTCTGTAATTCATGTGGGGGTTAGCATACGATGAACCTTTTTACATCACAGATCACAAGCTGCCCTTTTTAGTTTGCCTTATTTAACGGGGGCACCTGTTTTGGACCCACAGTCATTGTCATAACCCCTTCTCTATCTTATTCATAATCCGGGACAGGCCACAAGGGAATACTTGAATTCATCACTTTTTCACTACTCCCTGAGTTCCAGGGTATAATGGGTTGAAATGGGTTGAAGAGAAATAATTACTCTGCTTTAAATCCTATCTTAATCCGAAGCCTTGGTGTGGAACAGAAATCCCGTCTCTCCCTCCCCCCTCCCTTTATTATTATTTTTTTCAAAAAAATATTTTTGCTTCCCCACCTCATCCGTTTCTTTGTTCCCCCTTGAAGGGCTACCATGTTTTATAGGAATAGTTAAATATATGCCTTCGGTGTCGAGTGCAGAGCTGGAGAGATCCGAAGCCTCTCCGAGCTTCGTCAGAGCGGTGGCGTTAAAATACAGCTCTTGTGCCTTTTGTTGAGCTTCGCAAAGGAAGGTGTAGAAGAGATTTATTGAATTTTAGCTTAACAGACATGAAGTTTCACGGGTAGATCATAAATAAGCGGGGAAGGGGGTCTGGGGAATTGAAGGTTTCCTCTCAGTACCAGAGCCTAGGCGTGAAATGGGGCGGGGGGGGGATGCGAGGAGGGTGATTCCAGGTAATCGTTTGTGGAAAAAAAGTCACTCACCAGAACGACAAACACTGAAGGTGCAAGAGGTTCATTCAGTTTTGCTGGCATTCTGGAATGTTCCTCTGCCCCCCCCCTTCCCTTCCCGGGAGCCAATCTGGTTGCGATTTCAAAGGAAGGAGGGATGGTGAGGTGGGTGTCAAAACCCGATTTAGGTAAGTAGTGTCACCTGAAATTGTGAGAGCTCTTCGTTTATAAACAAAGGGCCTTGGGAAAGAATATCTCAACAGGCATCAGTATCGCGGCTTCTGTACAACATCTATGCCAACACCATCCTTCGCAGCCCTTTCCTCCTCTCGAAAATGACCGTTCCCATTTCATATTTAACTAGATACTAAAAAACTGACAAAAAGGACTCTGCCTTTTTGGCCATAATTCGGAACTCGATGCTTTCATATTTTTCTCTCTTTTCAAAGCCAAGAGCAACTGACGAAAAATGTTTCTTTCCCCCCCCCCCCCGCCCTCCTCTGAAAGCGAGGAGCGAGCGAGCGAGCGAGAGAGAGCAGTGTCCCAGATAAACCTCCCCTGCCTCTCTGGGAACCTTTACCACCTTCTGATCTTCAGCCAGCCTTCACCAGAACCAAGAAATGACACGGCCCCTCTGGGCTCCAAGTCCTTCACCTCCAAGAGCAGTATTTCTGCTTAAGCTTTTGTGGAAGCCGTAAAAAAAAGGGGGGGGGGTATTGTGGGAGAGAAAGGCGGGGGAATCCTTCCTTGTCAGGATCATCTGGAGTTTTTAAAAGGAAATGAAATATCTCCCTTCCGTTCTTTGGTGGCCCTTTTCTCTTGAATTATAGCTCGAGCTACAGGAGGACTGCACGTTCTCGTTTGCTTTCCCTCTGCTGTCCTCGAGGTATTACCAGGATGATATATTTTCTAAAGCTTAAGCTCAGTTCTTTGAATGTACTATGCAGAAAATGATGTAGTAGTATTAACAGCAACAGCAGCAACAGTAATAGTAATAATAATAATAATCTAGTGAAGGCAATCTACGGGATATAAATTGGTCACAAAGCGGCAGGAACCAAACACCAGTTAAGTATATTGTGGAAGTAAAGTAAAAAAAAAAAGCAGAGATCGCCCCGTTTCTTAGGTCTGGACACAAACGCTATAGCAATATATGAAACAATAATTCATTAATATTTTAAACAAGAACCAAAACAAACAACCCCTCCCCCACAAAGAAATAGAAAAAAATTGCTGTTGAATTAGTCCAATCATACAGTATACAACGGGAGAGAAATAATATATCCAATAACAAGTCCTTCAAATTGTATTATTTTAGATTAAAATATATCCCAAACGGGGACTTTATTACTGAACTCTTATGTAAAGCTTGCTAAGATTAAAAATCACACAAGATGTGGGCACACATTGATGGAAGCTTCTTTGAGCATTGCAAATAAAAGGTACATTCTTATAACTTCGGAAAATAGAATGCATAAACATGCATGCAAAATTAGAATAAGCTTTTGACGAAAAATAATCCTTACCTTGTGATAAGTTCATTCCTTCTGCCTTTGGTTAGAAATAATGATGGTAATGATGATGATGATGATGCTAGTACAATTTCTAAAAGTCTAATAATCATCATACTGAAAGACGGGAGGGGGGAGTAGGAACTGGAAAGGAAATATTGATGGGATTTTGGAGGGTTATTTAATTTCTCCTCCAACCACACTGTATTATCCTGATGCAATAAAGCCAGGCTGTAATGTAATTTTAAAATATATACGTCCAAGCAAATAGTGGGGACAGAATATGACAAGGGTATTTCCACATTATAATTCAAGTGGGCTCCACCTACCCTCCGCCTCCCAATTAATGGCCTAACCAAGTTGCGAGGGAGAGCCTGCATTGGCCAGACTTGAAAGGGAGCGAGGAAGAGGCAGGCAGAGAGAGGGGCGAAAAGGGTCAGGATCGCCTCCTAGTCAACAATCACTTGTTAGCCAGAGTCAATTACCTCGCCTCCGTCTCTCGCTGCTTTTTCTGCCCCAGCCCGAGGAAGAAGAGGCTGGCTGGGGAAGAGACCCCCTCTTGCTGGGAGAGAGAGGGAGGAAGAGAGAGAGGGAGAGAGAGAGAGAGAGAGAGAGAGAGAGAGAAGGGGGCATCTGGAACTACTGGGGAGGGGGTGTCTCCTAAAACAGCAGCTGCGAAGAGCAGAGCCAGCTAGAGAATAAAGTGGGAAGAAGCGCCTTAGCTACCTTTTCCCTGGGCAGGACCGCAGATTCTTGGCCGTCCAGGAAGGGCTCCTCAGCCCCTCGTTATCCCGTCGCCCCCATTCTCCCGTCCCATGGCCATCAGCCCTGCTAGGTAGCGTGGCCGCCGTTTGGGTTAGGTTGGGGGTCTGTTTTGTTTTGCCTTTTCTTTCTTTGGGCGCCCCCCCACCCCCACCCCTGCCTCCTCTTCGCTTTTCCGTGTTGGCGATTGCAGGAAAGAACGGCGGGGGTGTCAAAGCAGGCTGAGAGGAACCAGGAAGTGAAAGGGGGTGCCTTGGTGGGGAAGGAGAGGAATCCCAAACACCCGGCAAGCATGACTTCCAAAGACGAAGGCAAAGCTGCCTCGGCCGAGGAACGCCGGAGAAGCCCTCTGGACCACTTGCCACCTCCGGCCAACTCCAACAAACCCCTGACGCCCTTCAGCATCGAGGACATCCTCAACAAGCCCTCGGTGAGGAGAAGCTACACCATCTGCGGGACTGCCCACTTGCTCTCCGCCGCCGAGAAGCACCCCCCGGCTGCCCTGCCCCTTTCTAGCCGGGCACTGCTCTCGCAAACCTCGCCTCTCTGCGCCCTCGAGGAGCTAGCCAGCAAGACCTTCAAAGGGCTGGAAGTCAGCGTCCTGCAAGCGGCAGAAGGTAAGACGCGGGGCCGGTTGACCGGCCCGGGCCTCCATCCTTGTAAGGTGGTGATGAGATGAGGGTAGGACCGGGAGTTGTGGCCATTGCGTTTGTTGGAGAGCGTCCGCTGAGAACTTCCCCGGCAGCCGGCTCGAGAAATAAGGAGTCAGGGCGAGCGGCTTCTTGGAAACAAACCAACGGGGGGGGCCCCCTAAAACAAGGAGCAGTTCCACCTGCCTAAGACTCTAGGTCGGACCCTTTGAGAGGAAAGTAGGGAGGTTTTGCAAATCAACATCTTCCCTTCTGTCTCTCCCTCCCTCCCTATTTAGACCTTGCTGGATTTAAGCAATTCTGGCGTGAAATGTGGGCGACTCTGGAGCACCCATTCGATTTCCGTCCCCCACCTCCAATATATCTATAGCGGTCCTGACGGGGCCTGGGAAGTTGGGGCCTCCTCTCCCTCTAGCCGGGAAGGAGAAGAGTCCCGTTGAATCTGATCTGGCCTGTGCGCCGCAACACGGTTTTTGGGGGCCTTTCACAGATAGCGAGGCGGGAGAGAGGCCGGGATGGGTGTTTCCCTTAGGGCCGTGTGGCTCTTGTCCTCCGCCCCAGTCTTTTCGGGCCCCAGACTTGAGAGAGGGAGCCGCCTGGGGAGTGGGCTGCGGGCGGGCGGGCGCTTTCTCTGCCTGCGGGCCCGTTTGCACGGGGGACTGAAAAGCCTTCTTCTGCCTGTTTGCAGGAAGGGATGGGATGACTATTTTTGGCCAGAGGCAGACCCCCAAGAAAAGGAGGAAATCTAGAACAGCCTTTACAAACCATCAAATCTACGAGCTGGAGAAGCGCTTTTTGTACCAGAAATATTTGTCCCCCGCTGATCGGGACCAGATAGCCCAGCAGTTGGGTTTGACCAATGCCCAAGTGATAACGTGGTTTCAGAATCGCAGGGCCAAACTCAAGCGGGACCTGGAAGAGATGAAAGCAGACGTGGAGTCTGCCAAGAAACTGGGACCCAGCAGCCAGGTGGATATTGTAGCCATTGCTGAGCTGGAGGCAACCCCTGAAGGGAGAGCGAAGTCCCGCTCCCTTTCTCCCACCCATCCCAAACATGGACTGGAAGGTAACGGGGCCCTCCAGCTCTCCCCGGCCTCTCCTCTCACGGACCAGCCGGGCAGTAGCAAGGACTGCTCGGAGGACGAAGACGTGGAAATTGACGTCGATGACTGAATGGTGACAGTGGTGATGGCGGCCCTCCTCCTCTTCCTTCTATTCTCCCAGCTCTTCTTTTGCCTCGCAAACAAAAACAAGCAGAGAAATGGCCCAGGCATTTCCTCTCTTTCCCCCCCCCCCACCCGCCCACTTCCCACCTCTTGGCAAGGAGAGAACTGCGCCCCTCCACGCTTCTTCCTCAGTCAGCAGCCCCGGGGGAGGAGGGGGGGGGAACCCGCCGGACTTTAGGAGGGATTGGAACTCACTTCCTTGACAACTCAGTTGTTTATCCCTCCAACAAAAGCAATAAGCAATATAAAATAATCACACTTGTGACCATGACAACAACGACGACGACGACAACGATGATAGTATGAATCAATATCCCAACAGCTGCCTAAGCAGGTAGCTCTCATTTTTGGAACTGTGCAATTATGGGTAACTTCTGTATAGATATATTTAAGCATATGTATTGGATACTTACTTTTTTAGGGTTTTTTTTAAATTAATAATATACATTTTTGTTGTTGTTTATAAGAGAACTCATAACCTTGGAATAAATACCATTACTTCAATGCATCGTTAGGAAGTTTTTTGCTTTTAAAATTTTTTTACTCCATGTAAAATTTAAGTTGGACTCTGGCTAGCAGCCTTTTCCTTGCATGTTTCCTATATGCACGATCTTTATTTAATTTATTTAATTTGGTTTATTTTACCATTATTATTTGCTCCTATTTTTCTGAAATATTGCGGGGATAGATCCTCTATGGAAGTTTGAAATATATACTTTTCCCCCATTCCCCCCCCCAGCACCTAGGATTTGATCTCAAGTGAGATTCTGCCTCATTTTATCAATTAAAAACTATTTTTACCATTTATTGCTATTGTTGTGCTTTTATTTAAGAGAAAGAAAGGCTGCCTTTTGCATTTTTATATGAAGGTGATTTCAGAAAAGAATCTACTTATTTTGTACTCTTTTTTAGAATTGTTTTGCATGCTAGAAAAATAGTAAGACTATTATGATTGCTAATAATAATATAAATAATAAGAGATCCTACATCAACAAATGAGGATATTAGCACTATAAATATAAATGTACATATTTTTTTCTTTGATCTGTAAAAACAACAGTTTTAAAGGCCTGCTTATTTAAGTTACCACAGAGACAATGTTGTGGTCTCTTAAAGTTGTACAGATGAGATTTTTCCTAAACAATAAAACCTTTAAAATTTTAATATATGGATTTTTAAGGTTTTCTTTGAGAATTACGTTCTTAGAAAGCCAGATGGTTTGGGATTCAAATTTAATTCCTTAAATGCTTTAAGAATAGTGAAGTTTGCTTTTAGCTGTAGAAGGACAGAACAAGTTAACTGTCTTTTTGAGCTGAGTAATTATCAAAAAGAACCATGCATTTCAAACCAACCATAATCGGTCAAGAAACAAAAGTAACATTGGGAGAGGTTCCCTAAAGGAATAATACTTTAGGATGCATGATTGTGGAAGTTATCAAATGATGCAACTTCCATGGGAACAAAACGATGAGATTTTGAAATAAGATCCGTGCGCCTCTGTGTGTGTGTATTTGCACACATATCGTTATTTTAAAATATAGCATATAGGAGATACGTTTATGAAGCAGATTTCTCTGTGTTGCATGCAGAATTATCACACTTATCCGTTAGATTCCACTTTTATCTATGGATTCATTTCTAGCAAGGTATTTTTAAAATACAAAGTTATTTATTGCTAAACCATGCATTATTAATACGGATTTTTTTTAAAAAAGAAAAAAGTTAAATCACTTGCTTTTGTAAGGGGAGTGAGAAAGAAACACAATACATACTGAAAATCATAACACCCATCCATCCCCACCTAATTGTCAAAAACGGACCTGTGGGGGGAACCTTCAGGTAAATGTTGCTTTCTTGATTATCACTTTGGGGCCAAATGGTCTTTAATTTTCCACCCCTTCCTTTTTATTCTTTTAAATGCATCTCCCTTGCCGCTCAATAATGGCTCGTTCTGGGATTTTTTTGACGGTCCAACGCGTGTTTTCCCATTCTTGGTGAAATTTATGTGAGAAATGCAAACCTGGCGGACCCCGCGGCCAAGCGATGGGGGGGGGAGGCAAAAAGAGGAAGAACTGGGGGTTCCAACTAAGGGGAGGGGGGCGCCGCGAGTTTCGTGTGCGTGTCCCGGGGAGGGCTTGGGGGGAGCAGTTTCTCTCAGGCGAAATCAATCTTTCTCCCCTTTGGAAATGGATGGCGTTGTAATTTTTAGCGTAAAGCATGAAAACTGGGGACAAATGAGGCCTCTTCTGTGAAGTGACAAGCGACAATGGGGCCTGCGCTGCCTCCTGCGGCTCGCCGTGCTGAAAGAAGCGTGTGCCTCCGTCGTGGAAAGGACCAAACCGCTTGGAGACCATATGGTTTTTGAATTTTCCTCACCATTTCCAGACAATTTGATGGATTAGGTTAACCCTCCCTTCCACTGTTTAACTCCGCAATAATGGGAGTGGAGCTCTCCTTCTCTCTGCCCCCCTTCAGCCCCCCCTCCCTGCACTAGGGCATCTGTGCCTTTCGAAGGGCGCTTCCATTCTTCTCCTTTCTCTCTTGGCATTTGAAACAAGTCTATGAATTACAATGAAAGGCACTTTCTTTGGTCTTATTTGGGACAACACTTGTCTTTCTCGCCCCCTCCCCACTTCGCATCTACAGGGAGGAGGGGGGTCTGTTTGCCAGGGATTTGTTTGACTCCTGTCCAGATACCACGCAAAGCCTTCAATCTTGTCCTTAAGTGTTTTTATGCTAAGCAGGCATATCGTAAAGGCTGAGAAACTGTGACATTTATGTGAAGATCTAGTTAAAGGGCTTTATTTGTTTTCTTTATCTGTTCTTTCCCTCCCCCTTCTCCACAGATTCTCTTTCTTTCTTTTTCTCTCCCTCTCTCCCCCTTCCAGCTTTTCTTCTTTTGTCTTCGAATGGATTTAATGAGGCTGCAAAAATGCTACAATTCAACGGAAGCAAGAGATGTGGTGTGTTTTGAGAAAGAAAAGAAAAGAAGAAGAAGAAAAAAGAAAAGAATGGGTGTGGGGAGAACCGAATAGGAGTTCATTTGGAGCTATTGACTCCAGGGACAAGAGAGAGAGACAGAGAGAGAGAGACAGAGATGGAGCCAGAAGCCTCACACAAGTTTTCCACACGTGGCTACAAGCAGAGTTTTGCTCGCGTTTGCAGCAGCGCGTTCTTCCGGCCTAGTAGTGGTGAGGTTTGTTCCTGTAAATTGTTGGCGCTGCAGTCAGGTAGGTGGCACGGAAAGAGTCAGAGATCCGATCCTGAGATGCCCGATTATCTCCAGAAAGCCGATCCCTGGAAGCTCCTTTGCATTCCTGGGGGCTTCCTGCTTCATTCGTGGCCCTTCTATCCACGTTTGCCTCCTTTCCTTTGATCTTCCAGGAGAGAGAGAAAGAAACAGAGACAGGGACAGAGAGAGACAGAGAGAGGTGGTCAAAACGAATCTATCTGGACAATAGGGTTTTTGTCCTTCTAGAGAGGAAGAGGAGGAAAGGGGGGTTTACACGCCTCCTTCCGTTTGTTTGCTTTTCTATCAGCCTATTCATTTAATAGAGCTCTGCCTTCGGTAGATTTCTTCAACTGGATTCCGAAGGGGCAACCCTCCACCTTGCCTCCTTTTCTTGCAATTGGCCCATACCAACTAACCAAACCGGAAAAATTACAACGAAACCGGGAAGGGTGGGGGGTAGCGGGAGCGAAGGTTATTTCGATATATCAGAATATATTGCACCGTTCTCCTGTTGCCCCAGCTCGAAGCTGACGGGTTACATATTTTCCGAGACTGGCGGAGATTTGTGAAACGGGGAATTCAGGCCAACAAGAGACATCTTGACACCAAGGCGTGCCAAAGTTGAGTGGATGTTTGATGAAATCACTAGTCGACAAAAGCCCCGAGCGAGGGAGACTTTCATCTCTTGCCAGAAAAAAAGGACGACGGGGAGGAGCGCTGGGCGCTTTGGAAATCAACCAGATGATGTCCCCGACAAAAGCGGCCAGGTTTGAGGGAGGAGGGCGAGTTTTCTGCTTTGGAGAGAAGAAGGAACTTGATGAAAGGGGCACTTTGCCCGCTCAGTTTTCTCTAGCGTGACTTTAGCTATCACTGGCGAGTCGGGATCCCCAGAAACGACCGGGGGGGGGGTGTTAATCGGTCATCAAATCTATGAACGTGAACGTGCGACCTGAAGCGCACTTAGACCTAGAAAATCCCACTGAACTTCACTGGAGACGGCCCGGTAAAAAGGCGCCGCGGGGCAGCGAAGCCTGGGAAGAGACCGCGCAAGATAGAGACCTCTTTTGCGCCAGGGGCCTTGGCTATTCTGCGAGCGTTTAGGATCAGAGCTCTGCAGCTGACGCTGGGCCAGCCTGTCCGTCGACCGATCTCCTTGTCACGAAAAACAAAGAACTAATAAATGGTTATCCTTTAGGGCAGTGTTTCTCAACCTTGGAAGCTTGAAGATGGGTGGACTTCAACTCCCAGAATCCCCCAGCCAGCGCTGCTGGCTGGGGGATTCTGGGAGTTGAAGTCCACCCATCTTCAAGCTTCTCAAGGTTGGGAAACACTGCTTTAGGGAGAAAAAAAGAACTCAGAGAAGCGCTTGAAACGCTGCGCTGGGGTCTCCGTTCTCCCATTTTTTGGGGAGCCAGGGGAGTCCAGGATTCCTTTCCACAGCCACAAGGCCCCGCCTAATTTCTCCAAAGTTGCAAGAGCCCCGCCGGGAGCGGCGCCTTGTTTTCTAACCACTGCCCTGCGGCCCCCACCTTTTTTTTCCCCTTCATCCACCCCCCCAACCCCCCCCCCCCATCTCCTCCTGCGGGAGCCCGATCCTGCTCTGAAGCGGCTCGCTGGGAGGGAGCGGGGAGGGAGGGAGGGAGGCAGGGAGGGAGGCGCGCTTGGCGCGTCATCTGGCATCGCCGGTTCCCCCTCGAGTCTCTGCGCTCGGCGAAGCGGCGGCGGCGGTCGCGCGGGGGGTCATTGGCTCTTGTACGACGCGCTAGATTAGCTTCCGATTCCGTGTTGGGAGCGCGTGTTTAGCCCACGGAATCTGCGCTAGGCGTTGCTCTCCGCCAGCCGGTGCGCTTCTGCGGGCTGCCTCCGGGACTGGCGCCCCTGCTTGGCCGCCGATGGGTGCGCACTCAGCCCAGCGGACGCCGTCGAAGAAGGGGCCCCGGCGAAGGCCGCCTGGCTCGGACGTTCTCCCTTCCTTCTCCCTCTTTGCCTGGAGCCCGCAGATCCATCTACGCTTCTCTCCCTTTGAAGCCCCCAGTAAAAAAAGTGCCCGAGAGGGCGTGTCCGCGCGCGAAAACGGTTTGTCGGAATGCTCGGGTGTGTTTTGCTGACAGGATCCAATCCCGAGGCAGCCAATCTCCTCATTCTTCCTCCGGAAGAAAAGGCACCATCACCCCGTTTCTGTCGTTTCTTCCAGACCTAAACACGGGGTTATTCTGAGTCCCCCCCTCCACCCCCCATTCCCATCCCTTGGGGGGGTGGGGGGTGGAGCACGTGAAAACCCGAAATGCCCCCTTCCCCCTATCACGAAGTCTTGTCTTTGTGGCTTCTAGTCCCATTGGGCTCCCCAAAGGTAACCGTAGACACACACACACACACACACGCACCACCCTTCCTCTTCCCTTCCCCAGCTGGGTTGAGGGAGAGAGACGGTTGAGTCAGTGAAATTCAGTTCCTTATTTTATGAGGTGTCAGGGTTGATGTCAGACGTGGCAACGATAACTAATACTACCGTCTGAGAGACCAGAACGTGGTAATTAATCCCAAAGACTTAAGTGTATTTTAGTTCAGGAGGAAAAAAAATCACTAATTCAATCGTCCGGAAAATTGAAGTTTGATGCATGAGTCCCTGTTGAAAGGGAAGGTTCTTTCTCCCCCCCCCTCCCTCATTCGGATTCTGGGATTGAAGTCTCATCTCGCTCTTTCTCTCCCCCCCCCCCGCCCGCTTTTCTCCTGGCATCAGTGTGTGTATCTACATACATGCACACAAGCCCTGTCTAAAAGACACCGTTCTTAAATACGTATGCAAGCAACTAGATCTGTTGGAAAAATTCTGTCAACGTAGTTTTATAAATGTATATCCCATGCAAGTAAGTCGGTGTGAGACTATATGACCCAAAATGGAACCCTTAGACACCCCACTACATCAGAATTTCCTTTCAAATGAATATGCATGGTTGAAATGCAATACAGGACCACTTGAGAATAACTGCAACTGAATACATCTGAATGAAATGGTATGGGATTGTGCATCTTAGTATGGCCATGTGCCATATAGTATAAATGAATAATCAGTTACCCACAAATGCGTAATATGTGAAACCCAACTGGAATACAGGGAACTAACTTAGATTTGTCTAATTATAACTGCCCTATCAGTACAATAGTGTTGCCAAACAACATCAGCTAGTTCACTGAAGGACATCCAGCAGAAGATGCCCACTAATACATTCATCGATGCCACATGCACGAGAATGTTTGAAAGAGCAACTTCCAACTGCAATGCAATATTTCCACCAGTCTCAGAACAGATTCACACTGTGCCTCCCTCAGCCCATGAGCAAAGAACTTCTGCTAGAGGCACCCACCATAGGAGATGGAAATCTAAATTCTACTTAACATGCGACGAAGCATACACATACAGCCTGCAATTTCAAACTAGACCTAATGGCTAATATTAGACACTTCCTTTGTATGGTTATATAATCCTGACTCCTTCAGCCCCCCCCCCCCCATTAGCTGATGCCTGTAAACAGATGCACAGGTTCTGTGACCTAACCTTTTACATCTGTTTCCATACATCAAGGGTATTATTTTTTGAGATGCAGATCTTTGGCATGTCTGCTGCTGTTATTTGGACTGCTAAACTGAGGGGTCATCAAGTTTCTCAGACCTATTTAATCCTGTACTTTGCTTCTTCTCTGAGAGATGGATTGAGGGTTTTGTGCTTTGGAAGCATGGCGTAAGTGCATTTCAAATAAATAGGCTAAGTGGGCAGGTAAAGATCATCCCTGATTTGCTCAGTTTGCATTTTTGATTTAGGCAGCTGATTTGATAGAGGCGGGATGTGTGTTTAGATCCCAGGTTTGCTACAAGCTCATGGGCTGAATTCTCACAATGCTCTAGGCTAGCCTAAAATGGTTTTTAATAGATTTAATAGATTGTGAGAAACAAAGTATTGCCTGATCATTTTGGGTGAATTCACTAATCATGTTGGATTACTTATTTGTTGTATGGACACTGCATGTGGACATGCTAATTTGGATGAGCTCAGCAATTCTACAGTTTTGAGCAAAACATTTCCCAAGATCAATTCCACCTATGCAAAGTACAAAGAACCTAAGCTTATAGCAGATCAAATGATTAAGCTTTTCTTGAGTTCAGTGATCTGAACTCCTCTGCATAGAGGCTGATATATTTTTATGCTCTTTCTGTGCCACTACAGTACTATACACTAATTTCCCTGGGAAAAAATCCTTAATTTTTCAACCTGAAGCTCTCCAAATATTTTAGACCATCCTTTTATCCCTTTTACACTACATTGCAGACACCACTTCAAGTGTGTATTTAGATTTTGAAGAAAAAGGCTGCTCAAGATGCAAGAGATACCTCTTTTCCCAATCCCAATTCAAAATACCCAGTATCCAAGCCTGGTCAAGTTATTTTGTTAAACAAACAACAGGGAAAAAAAAACCCCTATAAGCACAAGTCCCCTAGCAATTATACTAGAAAAAAATAGAAGCATTAATTAGTTAATGATTTGCTGCCCCTTGGTGATACCCCAAATCAGTGGCCTGGGGTAGCTATCCCAGTAATCCAACAGCAGAGTGATCTGTTTTGTGATCAAGAAAAAGGTCTGCCACGAAATGCCTAAAAAGGCCTAAGTGTTGGAAGATGTCACAGACAGAGCTGAATATGTCAGAAACACAGCTGTGCTAGTTTTGCAGTTAAAAAAAATAAACAAACATGCAACATGCTCTATTAAACAGGACAGAACTTAATCCTGCTCTACTGGAATATTTGCAACTTCCCAGCAATTTTTCCCATATCTGTAGGAAAGAGCAAATGATTTCTCTTGCATGAATAGTGACAATATTGTTGCTAGAATGTTAGTCTGAGTTGTTCAAGCATGCAAATAATCACTATCTATGTATTTTGTCTATAATCCTTATCTTTGCCATTGAAGTCCTCAAGCATTTTAATCTGTTGGTGAATGGCTATTCTGCTTAACAGCAAAGTACTGTAATTGGTCTGTTGAAAACCTTGCATCAGATGAAACTCTTCTGCATAGTTTATCTGGAATAACTTCCTAAACTGTAGCTTTTTAGATCTTTTGTTCTAGCATTGCCACCACCCCCTCTTGTTGAGGCTGAAAATGTAATGCAGCAGTCCAGTCTTTTTGATTCCAAAAAGACTTTCACACACAAGCAAGCATATGATGGGTTTATACAACATAGTTAACGTGGTAACAGAAGCAGCCCAGTTTCAGAGTTGCACCATTTGCTAATCCATAAAAATAATATTAAACCTAACCTTGTTGAGCATACTGCATGGATGCAATTGAGCTGATTAAAAGTCTTGAATGAAAGCAGTCCCTTTTCTCTTGAAGGATGAAATAATCCAGGAGGCCTGTGTTTTTGCTTCATAAACAATGTTCTATTGTTTATTTCTATAGTAATTGTTCATAAACAATGTTCTATAGTAACATTTCATTATTTTGCTTGACATCTAATTTGGAGAAAAATAATTGTGCCAGCCTTTGATACCAGTGTTTTCCCAAAAATAAGACCCTGTCTTATTTTTTTTGCCACAAAAAAGGCACCAGGTCTTATTTTTTGGGGGGGGGTTTGTCATCTACTGACTTGCCTCACTTGTGTGTGTCACCCCCAGCCTCTTTTTCGCTATCAGAGGCCTTCAGGAACTTCTTCATCTGGCAAGGCCAGCAAGGCTTTCCTGAAGGCCTCTGCAGCCAATAACAGAGCTCCAGATCAATCCAAAGCTCTGTTATCGGCTACAGAGGCCTTCAGGAAAGCCTTGCCAACTGCAGAAGAAATGGGCCAAGGTGTGCCAGGCCTTGCGGCAACTATCCAAAGAAAAGTAGTAGTGCAGCTCTGCCGCACACCCATGCACCCTGGAGTGGGCGGGGTCTTAATTAGGGCTTATTTGGGGGAGTAGGGCTTATATTGGGTGCACGTGTAAAAATCAAGCTAAGACTTACTTTCTGAGTAGGTCATATTTTCGGGGAAACACGGTACCTAAGAAAGGATCCTTCCTATCTAGTATTATTGGACAGCATACTTCCTGAAGCTCACAGTGTAGGTACCCCTCCTGTCCTTACAATCCAAGGCAAAGACTCAACAGAAAGAGAAGCTGCAGGTCCTTCTCTCTCACTTCAAGGAGAAGCTCACACCAATTCCATTTCTGGGCATTATCTTTACTGCACAAGGTACACCAGCCTCATGGTGGCAAATGCTTTCCCAGCTGAAGATGCTGGCCAGCTCCAGCTCTGAACCTGATTCCTGCTCCTTTGAAGGAATAAAGTAACTTCTCCAAGCTAAATGGAAGAAGAAATATCTTCCCTCCCCATTATTATAGGCACTCTTGAAATTCTGATACTACCTGCCTTATATCAGATGATGGTGCCAGAGGAACTCAACCATACTTGGGAAGATGTAAGAAAGAAGATTGTCTAGGGAAAAGGGGGGGAATTTAAGTTCTTTTGACTTCAAAGGAATGCTTATAATTTATCCATTCCCCTCCCCCCCTGTACTCCAGGCAATCCTTAATTAGATATAGTAATAGCACTTAGACTTATATACTGCTTCTCTACAGCCCTCTCTAAGCTGTTTACAGAGTCAGGATATTGCCCCAACAATCTGGGTCCTCATTTTACCCACCTCAGAAGGATGGAAGGCTGAGTCAACCTTGAATCTGGTGAGATTCGATCTGCCAAATTGCTGGCAGCCGGTGATCAGCAGAACTAGTCTGCAGTACTGCACTCTAACTACGGCGCCACCGCAGTGTTATGGAGTGATTAGATTGAGTCTTGGCGAACTTCTGTTCAGCACTTCTCTTGACCATGGAACTTATTGGATAATTTTGGGTGAATCACTTTCTCTCCATCCAATCTACATCCATCCAATCACAGAGTTGTTATTGTTAGGATAAAATGAGGCCCAATTCACCAATTTGTTGGCTTGAAAGCCTCAATGGAACGAAATAATCAATAATTGACATTAAGAAGTCATTCTGTTCAATCTTCTGCTTGAATTCAGAAAAGAACAACTTCTAAAGCAGAATGCAGAAGTTGCAAATCATATTTTAGCCAGAGCATCCTGGTCTGGCAAAAATCTGCTGGTTAAAGCCATATGAAGGGATTTACAAGCACAAGGAAATGGAGGATGTTTCATTGATTACAATTGTGACATTCAGATCACTAATATTAAGCAATTCTGGTCAGTGAAAAAAGTTGCTCAGAGGACATTTGGATAATTTCTCATATTTATCCAAACTTCTTTATCAAGCAAGTTCACTTCAATGGAAGTGTTTTTTTAATGTTTATTTGTTTGTTTGTTTGTTGGATCTTAGCCACCTGCTCAATCTGCATGAACACATTTGGGATGAACCAGAAGTTAGAGAAACAACTTGATTCATTTGAATTAATTGTTGAATCAGTTTATTCAAATATTGATAAATCTGTATATGATCATTAAGGCAGGTGATATTGAAAATCCATGGGGACGATGGCTGATTTTAGTTATTGTTTGAGGAAAAAATATAGTTAGAATGGTACTCCTTTTAGATCAGAAAATCTCTTTCCTGGGGGACACTTGAGATTAAAAACCTACACACTTTTATTGGCTGCTGAAGTACTAGTGAAAATTTACAGCACATCAACTCAAATGGTATGTTGCATTTCTCTCAAAGTTGCACATTTCATTTTCAATGAAAGGAATAGCATTTATTCTTGTCTGTATACCATTTAGCATTTTTATGAATATAGATGAAAGGTTGTTTTTTAATTAAAATATTTATTTTGTTGAATGTGTATCAAAAAGTAAATAAACCTGACATATAGGATACCTCAGTAAATGTAAAACATGGCTCTTCCTTACTATAGTTTAATGTCTGTTTACTTATCAAATTCTTAGGCATTGTTATTAAAATTTGCATTGATACAGTTTTAATTTTTAATCATGGAGTCGGGATTGTATTATTCCTGTGACAATGTCCCTCACTCAGTGCCTTGTACCATGTTGTTTGTGATGAAAGCATTTGAAATGTCACTTTTTCCATATAGACTTTGCCTAGTATTTTAAGAATATCTTTATCAACTACAGATCAGCAAAAATACAAGAAGTGAACCTTCAAAATAATAAAAAATCTCATCTAAACTGTATTGTACTATGCTCTGGGAATACATATAAATGAAACACATTAATAGTTATTTTTTGGAAGATTTCATATTGACATTAATTGTTCAGAAATGGAATCTGCCTTAGTTTGATGAGAATCCTCCTGTAGATAATCTCTTTTCATTAGCATTAAAGTATTTAGTAATAAAGGAATAATACTCCAGATGGCACAGGGATCAAAGACAGGAACTTCATCTATAATGGCCCGAATTTGGACTAGAACAAGCCTTAAAAACAGGCTACATTTAAAAGAGTGTTCTTTATTTTATAGAAACTAATTAAATTTAAAACTAATGAAAACTACTGTTGGATATTAGGGATTTTCAAAAGGTCAATGCACTATGATGATTTGGATAATGAAATACTATTGGGGAGACTCGTAGTCAATTCCAACTTAGTCTTGAAGTCTTACTTAACATTAAGCCAATCATAACATCTTTAGCTAAATTTCCTTTAAAGATAATTTTATTCTGCCTTTATTATTTTTGTAGATAACTCAAGGTGGCATATACCTAATATTCCTTCTTCCTCCTATTTTCCTAACAACAACTATCCTGCAAGGTGGGTTGGGCTGAGAGAGAATGATCGGCCTGAAGTCACCCAGCCAACTTTCATATCTAAGGTAAGACTAGAACTCATGATCTCCCAGTTTCAAAAGAGGTGCCTTAACCACTTAACCACTTAAACATGGGAGGCAGTATTGGAAACCATGTACAAGTAGTCCTCAACTTATGATCAGTCTCTTAATGACTATTTGAAGTTATGACATACTTAAAAAAAAGTTACTTACAACCCATCCTCAAAATTAAAACTACTGTACCATCCCTGTGAAATTGCATTTCAGGTACCTGGCGACTGGCTTGCATTCATGACTGGTTGCAGCATCCCAGTCACATAATCGTGTTTTGTAAAGTTTTTCCATTTTCCCAAAAAACCCAACCCATTGGTTAAGATGGATTCAGATTTACAACCTGTGATTCACTTAACAATTGTGGTGAGTCACGTAACAACCATTATAAAAATAGTCATAAACTCAAGTCCAGTCATGTGGTGATTCAACTTATGATTGCAACAATTTACAATCAAAAGTCTGGGCTCAATTGTGGTTGTAAGTCAAGCACTACTTGTATACCATTATGAACATTCAGATGGGATACAAATGCATATATTTATTTATGAATAA